>NC_080546.1:58273908-60673908 GCF_028640845.1 Ahaetulla prasina
GAGTTCAAATTGCCAACATATGCTGGATCATGGAGAAAGCTAGGGAGTTCCAGAAAAACATCTACTTCTGCTTCATTGACTATGCTAAAGCTTTTGATTGTGTGGATCACAACAAATTGTGGCAAGTTCTTAAAGAGATGGGTGTACCAGACCATCTTTTTTGTCTCTTGAGAAACCTGTATGCGGGTCAAGAAGCCACAGTGAGAACTAGACACGGAACGACTGATTGGTTCAAAATTGGGAAAGGAGTCCGGCAAGGCTGTATACTATCACCCTGCCTATTTAACTTATATGCAGAACACATCATGAGAAAGGCGGGGCTGGATGAATCAAAAATTGGAATTAAGATTGCCGGGAGAAATATCAACAACCTCAGATATGCAGATGATACCACTCTAATGGCAGAAAGCAAAGAGGAACTAAAGAGCCTCTTGATGTGGGTGAAGGAGGAGAATGCAAAAGTTTGCTTGAAACTCAACATTAAGAAAACTAAGATCATGGCATCCAGCCCTCTCGATTCCTAGCAGATAGATGGGGAAGAAATGGAGGTAGTGACAGATTTTATTTTCCTGGGCTCTAAGATGGAGCAGATGGGGACTGCAGCCAAGAAATTAAACAATGCTTGCTCCTGGGGAGGAAAGCTATGGCAAATCTAGACAGCGTACTAAAAAGCAGAGACATCACCCTGCCAACGAAAGCGCATATAATCAAGGCTATGGTTTTCCCAGTGGCAATGTATGGCTGTGAAAGTTGGACCATAAGAAAGGCTGAGCACCAAAGAATTGAGGCCTTTGAACTCTTGTGCTGGAGAAGACTCCTGCGAGTCCCTTTGACTGCAAGGCGAACAAACAAGTCAGTCCTAGAGGAGATCAACCCTGACTGCTCTTTAGAAGGCCAGATCCTGAAGATGAAACTGAAATACTTTGGCCACCTAATGAGAAGGAAGGACTCACTGGAGAAGAGCCTAATGCTGGGAAAGATTGAGGGCAAAAGAAGAAGGTGACAAGAGAGAATGAGGTGGCTGGATGGAGTCACTGAAGCAGTAGGCATGAGTTTAAATGGACTCCGGAGGATGGTAGAGGATAGGAAGGCCTGGAGGAACGTTGTCCATGGGGTCGTGATGGGTTGGACATGACTTCACAGCTAACAACAACAACAACATCTACAACAACCCTGTGAGGTACATTGGGCTGACAAAGTGTGACTGGCCAGAAGTTATTTAGCTGGCTTTCATAGCTAAGACAGGACTAGACATCACAGAATCTTGCTATAATTGTATTTGGGAATGGCTTTGGGAGACAGGAGGAAGAACTGCAGACTAGACTACTATTATGCAAAAGGCATGGGTAGAGGACATGGGAAGCTTTCACAAGGGACCCATCCTAGCTTTCTGGAGAGTAAAAGGACAGGAAAGGAGAAATACTTTCAGACATGCAAGATTCTATTAATGTAACTGTACCATAAAAAAATAGCCATTATTGTCTTCTTGTCTGGACTAACCCAAAGGACTAGTACCTGATTTCTAGACCACCTCCTTAACATCATGTCAACTCTGAAATGGATCAGGCCTGTCACAACCATCTTTCCATTTCCAAAGTTGCCACACAGCTAGGAGGGGCGGAAGGGCTTAGAATGCACACCAGTCAAACAACTTCATTTCTCCTGGGAACCAAGGTCATCCCAATGGCCACTGACAGAGACTGAACCCGGTTGCCAAGGAGATGGCACAGCACCTTATTAGACAATGTGATCTGTTACATAGGGGGAAGAGGGGATGCTTAACTTTTAATTATATGGAGAAGCAGGAAATAGTCAGAGCTATTTTTCTTTGTGCCCAATTGATGTATTCAATAAACCAGTGCTTTGAAGAAGATGGAGTCTCTGAGTGCTGAATTGCTTGGGTTCGTCAGTCAGAATCTTGACACGGAGACGACTTCCGGTGTCCAGCGGCAACGGACGTCTGGAAGGCTTCTCCTGCCTCCAGCGCCCGAATCCGGCCGCCGCCGAGGCCCTCAGGGGCCAGGTGTTCCGAAAAGGACACCTGCCGCACGGACGGCTCGCCAGGGGTCTCCCAGCCGACATACAGGACTGTGGGGACCGATGCTGGCGCGTCCTAGGCTTGGCGGGGTTTGGAGGCCACAGGCCGCGGCCATTATTTTGGTCGTGACACCGGGCATTGGATTTATAACTGCAGCAGCCTGGTGGTGAACAGGAACGGAGAAGAATTGAGGAGGAGAAGGAAGGGAATATCGGTGGCGTGGTGGAGTGCTCCGGAGTGCGGGGGTTTTTCTCCCTGCGGTTGGAAGGAGCACGAGTTATTCTGGAGAGAGGAGAACTTAAAATAAGAAGATTACGGTTTTGTGGAGCTCTGGAGAAGAGGTGATGGAGAAATTTAGGAGGGAAGGTTTGAGGCCCCCTCCTTCTGGGGAACAGTGGTGGCGTCCAGCTTCCGCCTTCACTATGAGAATTTTGATGACATCACTTCCCTTGACTTCCTGGTTGACTAACTGTACTCTGGACTCGTTGCTCCTGTGAGTGCCCCCTGGTGGATCCGGAGGAAATTACAAGGATACTGTGCCTGCCTGAGGATTTTGTATTTTTTTTTTCCTTAATGGCAAAAGGTCAGAGACCAACTGCTGGAGAGATGGAGAGAATTTTGGAAAAGTTATCTAATATGGACAAGAAATTGGATGAAATAAGAGCAGAAATTGTGACTATCCAAAAGGATTTAAAGGATACTCAACAAATTTCAGCAGAAAACAAGCAGAAAGTGGAAGGTTTGGAGGGTGAGATGCGGGCAGTGCAGAAAAGAGAGGAGACGACAGGCAATGCTGTGCTTGGACTACAGATGGATAAAATGTCTTATTTCCTTAGGTTTCAAAATTTGGAAGAAGTGGACCAAGAAGACTTGAGAGATGTTGTGACTAAATTGTTGGGAGAATTTCTTGGGAGAGGTGTTGATTTCATGAATTGGGATGTGGATCGAGTTTATAGAGTTAATTCACAATATGCACGCACGCATGCAGTTCCCAGAGAGGTTCATGTCAAATTTGTGAGAAGAGAGACGTCAGATGAAATTCTTAGAAAACATAGGAGTGGGGCACTGATTTACAGGGGCAGGGAGATAGCCATTCTGAGGCAGATTCCCAGACAGGTACGTGAAAAAAGAAAGAAATATTATTTTTTGTCAAGCAAATTGTACCAGAAGGGAGTGGGCTTCAGATGGCTGATGCCAGAGGGATTGATGATTTTCCGGGAGGGCATTACGAAAAAAATCAGTACAATTGCGGAGGCTACGGCCTATGTGGAGGAACACAAAGCCCTCCTGGAATCAGATGACCCAGGAATTGAAGAAGGGGAGGTTATAGATCATGGGGCGGAAGCGGCTGCCGCTGTTGCGGCCCTGGAGTTGGGTCAGGCTGAACCCAGAGTTCTGAGATCCAAAACTAGGAAGTGATAAAGATATTTGGGATTGTGTTGGTTTTCCTTATTCTCTTTTGTACGATATTCTGTTTATTCTTGACCCTTCTTTATTACGTATTTAAAATTTGTAAACTTAGCTACTTCGTGTTACCTGCTTGCCATATGGCTGTTGTATGTGTTAAAAAATTTGAGTAAAATTCTTATTTTAGATAAGAAAAATGAAAATTTACCATACCTGATATGTATTTGTATAAACCTTTTTTTTGACTAATAAAAACTTTTTGAATAAAAAAAAAAAAAAAAAAGAATCTTGACACTTCGATTTTGTTTTGCACCAAACTAGCTCTGTGGGCATGCTTCCTTTTTTCCAATCTCTGGAAACTGTTTTCCATGGCCATTTTGTTTTCAGATGCCAGAAAAAGTATGCATGTATGTATGTTGTATATATGCATGCATGCATGTAAAACATTTACAAAGACACCCATCTTAAACCAAACTTTGGGTGGTTCAAACCCAAGGAAAAAATTTATACAAGTAATAAAAAAGCATTTTTTTAAAAAAAACTGGCACATCAGCTAAACTTTCCAATGCAGCCTTACATTCCTTCCAATCTCATCCTATCCCAGAATTTGGGAAAAAAGTCAGGTCTTAAGTGATTAAAAGGGTGGGGCTATATCTCAAAGAAAGGGTGTTCCACAGAGAAGGGGCTACCATGGAAAGAGCATGCTACCTAGGCCCTATAATATGCCAGCAATTAAGGGAAGGGCCCTGGACCATGGCTACCCTATCTGATCTGATGGGATGGGCAGGTATCCTCAGGGAGATGCAGTCCTGCAAATAACCTGAGAAGGAATGTGTATAATATATTTGCTGATTTGGATAAAGGCTGAAGAGGCTGAAATTATTATACATTTGGCACTAATGTGAAAAAAATTTTGATTGTTAAATATGATTAAGAATGGTATACAGTGGAATTAAAGTATCTGTGAGAATAAATGGATGCTTAGTGTTCACGATTGAGCAGAAAATAAAACAAGGATGTCTCTTGGAATACAATAGTTCCTTAATATAATGAAAGGTACATGCATAAGAAATGCTTGTAATGGTGTTAGAGATATGTTGTGAATGTGTGTTAATGTTCATGACCATTATGAACAAGATATAGTAAGGTATGTAGGAATATCTGTTTTTGCTGGTCTCTAATTCCCTTTTCTTCACAACACAATCTTATGAATGTTTACTCAAAAATGTAACCCATTCCCCCATGTTCAATTGTCTTCATCCAAGGTCAACTTGCAGCAGATAATCTTTTTAGTGGCATAATAAGGTTACCTGCATTGAGAACCCTTCCTAGAGAGGCTTTCAAAAGTTTTTTCCCCATGAATAGACAAGAAAAATAAAACGTATCTCTAATACAGAGGGCAAAGAAGCCACCAGCCAAATCAGAATTACAAGCAACAAGAGATTACATTCCTGACAAAGGTCTTCACTTTTCTTTACTGCTCACTTGTTTTTGTAGCTATATTTAACAGCACTTGATTGAGGAAATGTTGAAAATAGCAGCTTGGAGTTCCCTAATGAGACCTCTAGAGGAAAGCTGTGATGTCCAGAGGTGGGGGCCAAGAGAAAAATGGGACAAGAAAATGGGAGGAGTGGAGAAAAATATTTAACGCTTTACAGGCAGCAAGGCTTTCGCATGTTAGTTAGGATGCTTTGCTTCACAGCTTGTCAAGTTTCTTTTCTTTTTTTACTTTTTGAAAGAAGTTTCTTTTTTCCACCTTATTCTCTTGGTACTTGAGAATTTTTCTCAACTTTATCTTGGAAACATTTTGAAAATTATCGGCTTGTTAGAGCTCTCAAACAGTAAAGCTATTGTGTTCTTCGTTTCTATCACATTTCTTTCCATCGCTCTTTAGTTTCCCTGACTCCCCGCATTTCCAAATCTTGAAAGGGGAAAAGTGAAAGGCTTCTCCATAGATATGATTGTGTACGAAGGCAAGAAAGCAGCAAATTGCTAGACAAATGTCTGCACAATGAAAGGAAGAACCACAATTCACAAGACACTATTAAATGGAACACAGCCTAGAACAGGGGTCAGCAACCCGTGGCTCTAGAACCATCTACTGCAGCTCCCTGTCACTCAAAATATGCATCACAACTGCTAATGTGCAACACCCACTGATACACAATTTATTAAGCTTTTCGAGCCCACCCACCCACCCCCCAGCCATGGATAAATCCAAGAAAAGAAAAGTTCCAGAAGAAAACAGAATCTTTAATTCAAATACATATGCTAGATTTGTAGCCGCTCAGGAAATAGTCAGGCACAGGAACAGTTTTGTGGCTCCTGGTGTTCTCTTTTCTATTGGAAATGGGTCCAAATGGCTCTTTGATTGTTTAAGATTGCCAACCCCAGTCTAGAACATCCACAGTACTGCTTCATTATTGGGATAAAGGACACAGCAAATTGGCTTTGATATGATCACCTGTTCTCCTTTGCACAAGTGTACCAGTAGTGTACCGGTACTTCACAAAATGGTGCAACTACAATAATCTGCAAACCACTTGCTGCAATCTTTAATGCCATTTGGCATCTATCAACTTTCAAGAAAGAAAAATTAAGAAAATCTTCAAGGTAGCTTCAATCCAGCCTTCCCTGTTCTACTAACTCCTATCATTCAGCAACCATGATAACACTCCCCCACCCCCCATAAGAATGCAAGCCTATTTTGAAATCCTGCCAAGAAAATTACAGGGAATAGTTGCCGGGAGTCAACAATGACTCAAAAGCAGACACACACAAAAATGGCAGCTTGGTACCACTGTATCAAATTGCCTTGGATCAGTCCTCTTGTTCTCCATCAGTACATCATGAAGTGCAGTAGAGATTCAATCTATTGATTAAACTTGTACATCAACAAAACTGATTCACTCTGGGCTTTTCCCAACTACCAGATTGAGGTGCTGGTTACCCATCATTGAGTTGGTGAATACAATGCTGGCATAAAAATATTGTTCCATTTGCTAATCCAGTCCAATTCCATTCCACATGACTACTAACAAATTGTCCTGACTTGTGAATATGTCATCTGATAAAAACAGTATGATTTGTCATCTCCTCTGCCTTTATTATTTTGTCCTTTTATCACAACAAAACTCCAGTTCAACAATCTTTTTACAAAGAGCATAAAAACTAACACAAACCAATAAAAAGTAAAAAAAAAACCAGCAAAGAAAGAAAAGAAGAAGAAAAGTACAGAAAAGAAGAATACAAATAAATAGAAAGAAGAAGCTTCCGATTTTCTTTGCTGAAAATATAAGTAGTTACAAAATTATCTATTACTCTGACTACAAAAAAGCTCACATTAGTTCTATTCTATTAGTTTTTTTTCATCATTAAAATCACAAATCATGTTCATTTTCCGTATTTATTCAAACAGTCTACAAGGAATTCCAGTCAACTATACATATAATGATTTTTCTCTAATCAAAGAAGTTAACTTAGCCAATTCTGCAAATTCAGTCAACTTCAACTATTCTTGTATTGTGGGTAGTGTTGAATTTTTCTACCTTTGCACATATAAGAGTTCTGCTCCAGTGTCCATATATTAAAACAAAATTTTGTGAATTTTTTTCCTAATTGTTTGTCCATTAGACCCCCAAAGAAAAGTATGTGGTTTCAATTGTACTTTTAAAACTTTTAAAATCTTCTGAATTAATGTATGTTGTTGTTGTTAGTTGCAAAGTCGTGTCCGACCCACCGTGACCCCATGGACAACATTCCTCCAGGCCTTCTTGTCCTCTACCATCCTCTGGAGTCCATTTAAACTCATGCCTACTGCTTCAGTGACTCCATCCAGCCACCTCGTTCTCTGTCGTCCCGTTCTTCTTTTGCCCTCAATCTTGCCCATCATTAGGCTCTTCTCCAGTGAGTCCTTCCTTCTCATTAGGTGGTCAAAGTATTTCAGTTGCATCTTCAGGATCTAGCCTTCTAAAGAGTAGTCAGGGTTGATCTCCTTTAGGACTGACTTGTTTGTTCGCCTTGCAGTCCAAGGGACTCGCAGGAGTCTTCTCCAGCACCAGAGTTCAAGACCTTGATTCTTTGGCGCTCAGCCTTTTTTATGGTCCAACCTTCACAGCCATACATTACAACTGGGAAAACCATAGCCCTGACTATACGCACTTTTGTTGGCAGGGTAATGTCTCTGCTTTTTAGTACGCTGTCTAGATTTGCCATAGCTTTCCTCCCCAGGAGCAAGCGTCTTTTAATTTCTTGGCTGCAATCCCCATTTGCGGTGACCTTGGAGCCCAGGAAAATAAAATCTATCACTACCTCCATTTCTTCTCTGTCTGCCAGGAATTGAGAGGGCCAGATGCCATGATTTTAGTTTTCTTAATGTTGAGTTTCAAGCCAACTTTTGCACTCTCCTCCTTCACCCGCATCAAGAGGCTTTTTAGTTCCTCTTCACTTTCTGCCATTAGAGTGGTATCATCTGCATATCTGAGGTTGTTGATATTTCTCCTGGCAATCTTAATTCCAATTTTTGATTCATCTAGCTCTGCCTTTCTCATGATGTGCTCTGCATATAAGTTAAATAGGCAGGGTGACTATATACAGCCTTGCCGGACTCCTTTCCCAATTTTGAACCAATCAGTGGTTCCATGTCCAGTTCTCACTGTTGCTTCTTGACCCGCATATAGTTTTCTCAAGAGACAAATGAGATGGTCTGTTATACCCATCTCTTTAAGAACTTGCCACAATTTGTTGTGATCCACACAATCAAAGGCTTTAGCATAGTCAATAAAGCAGAAGTAGATGTTTTTCTGGAACTCCCTAGCTTTCTCCATGATCCAGCATATGTTGGCAATTTGATCTCTAGTTCCTCTGCCTCTACGAAATCCTGCCTGTATTTCTGGTAGTTCTCTATCCACATACTGCTGGAGCCTGGCTTGTAGGATTTTAAGCATAACCTTACTAGCATGTGAAATAAGTGCAATAGTGTGATAATTTGAACATTTTTAGGCATTGCCTTTCTTTGGAATTGGAATATAAACTGACCTTTTCCAATCCTGTGGCCACTGTTGAGTTTTCCAAATTTGCTGGCAAATTGGGTGTAGTACTTTTACTGCATTGTCTTTTAAGATTTTGAATAGCTCAACTGGAATACTGTCTCCTCCACTAGCTTTGTTGTTGCTCAGATTTCCTAAGGCCCATTTGACTTCAATGTATTTATGTATGTATTTATATGTATTTGTATCTTTTTTTTTTTACATGTCCACCAGGCGTGATAAAATATCTCTTCATGCTGTTCATATTGCCAACAAAGATTTAAAATACCTTTATACATTCTAGACAATTTCTCTGGTGACAAATAACAATGATCTATCATGGCAAAGGTATAACCACATTTCCTACTCCTAAAGCACATTCTTGACAGGTCACTCACCTTGTGTCCAGGATTATGAATTAAAGTGTCATAGAGATTTTGCATACTTTTAAACTGTAGTGGCTTATAAGAGGGAAAATACTTTTTTAAAACTATACAATTAACAATGACACAAGACAATTTAGTGAATGGATTGCATTACAGTACAAAGATAGAAACTTAGTGTGAGTTCGTGGGTTGTGACAAATCCAACTTTCTTAAAGCACTACTGTATTGTTTCAGGCTGGGCTTTATTCCAAGCAGAACTAATCCAGAGCAGTAATTGATGCAATGGATGGTTTTGCTTCTGCAGACCGATCATAGTTTTGAGGTTTAGCAATGATCCACTACAGAAGCTGGGCTCAGTAGTGCATTTTGAATGTTTTGACCATGGCTTGGTCAAGAGATTGAATTTTGGATGTAATGTTTGGAGGCAAATATTTCAGTTTCACATTTGTAAGATGATTCACTTGGGGATGACTAGGACAATTGTCCACTACAAGGAAATGGACCATTTCTTCTTCTTCATTTCTTAGTCCATTTCTCTTATGCACTCATCAAATAGGGCACCAGTCATCCATGCAAATTTGTTAGATTTCCAGGTGATGGGAAGGTCTTTGGGCTGCAGATTCTTGAATGAGCATGGTTTTGCCAATTTACAAATCATTAAAGGTTTTAGCTTGTCTCTGGTTAAGTTAGTGCACAGCAGACATGTGAAACATTCTTTAGAAAGTTTTCCACTGTTACATTTGTCACCCTTCTAAGGAGGCTCCTGTCAGGCATTGCTTTGGAAAAGAGTCCACACTGGTCAGCATTAAAGATGTTATCATCTTTGGAGCCACTGGCGAAGTCCAGAAACTTTCAATGAACTCTTCAACAACTTCTACTAGAACTCCATGATATTCACCACAGAATACTTTCTAAGAGATCTCATGTCACAGTTTAAATTTCTTGAGCCAACCACTTGATGCTTGGAAATCTGATATCTTGAGCTCCTTTGCAAACTTTTTAGCAATTTCTTGGATCATTGGCCCAGAAATTCTGATCTTAATGGCCCTCATTTGTTTGAATCAATGTAACATGACTTCATTGACTTCATCCAGTGAAGATTTTCTCTTTTTCGGTTGTAAATCTCCACTTTCTTTATCGTATCTCTCCAGGTACTCATTCTTACATTTTTGGATATTGCTTACTGTCATCTTGCTGACACCAAAATGTTCTGCTGTCTTTCTTTGGTTACTCTTTTCTAGAAAACATAAAAGATCAACTTTTTCCTTCAATGTCAGCTATTTCAGTTCCTTCCTTTTCACCATCACGGCTCAACTTGCATAGAGAAAAGACAAAAAAGTAAAACCTGGTTCTTTCTTATATGACTGCTTCGTAATTATACCTAAACATTGTTACACTTTAAAACTGTGTTTTCTTTCACAATGGTTAGATCGATTGTAAATTGCATGCTGTTGTTGATGCTTTGCTTTGATGGTAAAGTGAAACCAGTAAAATGGCTCACATATGTCTCTATTGTGTCTGTATTTGTTTCATTTTACCATTGGCTATTTTTTATCGATCCTACTAGATGAGAGAAAATTTTCCTACCAGGCAGAAGCCATCTTGGGGAAGGAGTTCAGGCCAAACGCTTTATGAGTACTCTTATGCCTTCTCTGTAAAGGAAATTGACACTGCCATTGGTAGTCTGAAAAGTGATAAAGCACCAGGCTTCATTCATTGGCATTCATCCAGAATTCCTGATAAACTCTGGGAGGTGCGTACAGAATTGATTGGTAAATTTCTCTCAGACGTAGTTTCCAATGGCTGTTTCCCACCAGAATTCCCAAAAACTAAAATAACGTCATTTGTAAAACCTGGCAAACCATAAACAGAGTTGAAAGTTACCACCCAATCACCCTTTTGAGTTCCTGCTACAAATACCTGGAAAGAAAATTATAAACAGATGAAATCTGCCCATGGAACAAGCCTACTTTCAACAAGACCAGAGCTGTATAGACCAGGTGCTAAGCCTAACAGGCTATACTGACACAGGATTCCAATGAAGCCTCAAAACCCTGGCCGTGTTTGTAGATCTAACTGCAGCATATGACATAGTTTGGAGGGACAAGTTGTTATACAAAATGTGCAAAAATCTTTATGACTAATTAATAACATGGTATGTAATAGGTCCTTCCAGATAATAATGGGAGACAACATAACTTAGGTAAGAAGATGAAACAATGGTGTCCCACAAGGCTCTGTAATGGCATCTACACTATTCAACTTATACATATCAGATATGCCAACGACAAGGAGACACAAATTTGGATGATTTGGCCATAGCAGTACAAGAAAAACACATGGAGGTGACTAATAGCTTCCTGTCCAAAGATCTTAACATCTTGGGAAAATTCTTCACTAAACAATAAACATATGAAGCCCCGATGGTCTATTTAAACGATTTATTCCCCTATGATCCCCATCCAAAATACCTTGGAGTAACATTGGACCAGACTCTCCCTTATAAGATACACCTAGAAATATGGTGACCAAAATCAATACTAGGAACAACATACTTTAGAAATTATATGGAGCTAAATGGGGAGTTTCAGCTGCCACCCTCAAATCGTCAGCACATTTGGTCTATTCTGCAGAAGAATACTGTGCCCATGTGTGGCTTAAGAGCTGCCATACTAGTAAATTAAACGCCAGACTCAACAATACCAGGAGAATTATAAGCGGATGTATTAAAAACACTCTGACTTGCTGGTTTCCTGTCCTGAGCCATATAGCACCACCAGAAGGCAAAAAGTACTAGTGAGAAAAATACAGAAAAATTATGAACAATTCACTCCTACTGGTGCATATCGACCTTCCTTATTTATCAAATCCAGGAAATCCCCACTAACACTTGCACAACATCTGCCCAACAACTTTAACATCAATTTCCAATGGAAAGTCAAATGGGTTGCTGGATGCCTAGATATAGGAAGACATATAAATGACCCCACAAAAAGATTCCGGTCTTGTCAGCAATGGACAATCTTGAATAGGATTTGCACCTCAGTGCTCCACATCTGCTGGGATTCTCTGTATCAATGAGGCATAGCAACCTCTCCTTAGTGTGATATTGTGACTGGCGGTAAACAGAGGGGATATACTGGTCCAGTATCTGATTTTTTTTTAATATAAATGACACTGTGTTTCAATGGTTAGATGGCCTAGACATTGGTATTTGAATATAGATCTTTTTAACATTTATATTTTTATTGTGTTCTCTCTAATCTAGATGAAATGTTAATAAATACAGTATTGCTAGCCCATGTATGATACACCATAAGCTAAATAAACAACAGTGCATGAAAAATAACTACCATTACTTATCAGGGCTTGAAATAGCATAACAATGAAATGGTGTAGGAATGAAATAACATAGAGTAATAGACTGAAACTCTGAAATGATGGGACGGTGCCACCGTCTTTGCTTCTTGAAAGAACATGAAGTCAGCATTTGTTACTTATATAAAGAAAGGAAAAAAGAGGTTCTAAATAAAATTGATGTATGTGAATCAGCTTCAATGTTTGTCTTGTTTTATTTAATTTTTTAAAAAAAAACAGCTTAATACTGAACTAATAGCTTTGGTTATCAGAAGTTGGACATGTAAAATTAGGACTGCCCCATTTGGCAGTGAACCAGAACTGAGACAAAGAAGTCAAGAATAGGAAATGAAAGCAACAGATCTTCTGTCAGATTGAACAATGGGGGAAGAGCACTTCAACTCAGCAGTGAGAAAAGGGCCTGTAAATCTCATGCCCTCCTCTGTCTAAGCCTGAGGATGTGGTAGCAAGGATAAGTGCAGTAAAGCACATGGATTATAACAGAATAATGGAGTTGGAAGGGACTTTGGAAGTCTTCTAGCCCAAGCCTTGCTCAAGCAGGAGACCCTATCATTCCAGACAGGTGGCTATCCAGATTCTTCTTAAAAGCCTCCAGTGATGGAGCACCCACAACTTCTGAAGACAAGCCATTCCACTGGTTAATTTTTCTCACTGTTAGGAAATTTCTCCTTAGTTCTAGGTTGCTTCTCTTCTTGATTAATTTCCATCCATTGTTTCAATTATTATTCAAGACTTGTAGGCAATGAAATATGCTGCTTTCCTAAAGGCAACTTGGCTTTTAAAGGATTCTATCCTTCCACTTACTTAATGATGATTCCAAGAAACAGCTTGTATTGATAGCTACTTTTTGTCTTTTGGATTCATCAAATGTGTTCATTGTCCCCTTGCAAAACATTCTTTCCCCTGCCTTGGAAGCAGCCCACTCCTATGTAAATTCAGAATGAAATTGCACTAAACTGAATAAAGAGGTATTCTCCAACTTGGGGGAAGGGGGAAGTGGTTCCAGTAGTTCAGGGACACTTTCTTCTAAGCAGACATGGACGTGGATAGGTCTTCTCAGCCACCTTCTCTCTTGGGTGCACAGCTGGTCTTTAAAGGGCTGCAGATGTTGAGCACTGCTGCTTTTTCTGGATACTTCTGTGATCTTCCATCAGACAGTTTAAAGCAGGGGTCTCCAACCTTGGCAACTTTAAGTCTGAAGGACTTCAACTCCCAGAATTCCCCATCTTAACCCTAACCCTAACCCCAGCAAAGCTGGATGGGGAATTCTGGGAGTTAAAGTCCGCCAGGCTTAAAGTTGTCAAGGTTGGAGATCCCTGGTTTAAAGGACCGGTTACCTGCAACCTGTGGGCATCACCTGCCATGGCTGCAAGTGATGCCCACAGGTTGCAGACGGCTGTTAAGTTTCCTTCCGGCTACAAGATGATGGTTCTTCTGGTTCTTTTCCTGGTGTCCAAAGAGAAAACCAGACCCGATTCGGTTAGACCGGGATTCACTTCCGCCCTCCTCCTCCTCGCCGGCTTTAATGGTGCACCGCAGGTCCTCAAGGGACCCGGGAGGGCGGAGGAGCTGCCGGCTTGCAGAGGAAGAAGCGCAAGCAAAGGGCCGGAGGTTGCTGCCCATTCGCTCTCCCGTGTATCCCTTATGACATGTTCTGTTTGTCCTTATTTTTAAATTTAACTGATGTCATTTTTAACGTGAGCCAGAACAGTTTTTCCTCCTCGCGTTTTGTACACAAATGCCTTTCCTGCGATAAGACGGTCTTTCTTAAACCCGCGTGTGTTCCCTTCTCCGGCAGCCTGTTTACTTCTCCCTATTTATTAGCAGACTTTTCTAGACTTTCTCCTCCTCTCTCCCGCCCTGGCCTTATGGGGGTGTTTTAAGAATTTACCCTGCCTTGCTTTATTTGTTTGTGTGAAATTTAGTTTGAAAGGAGATCACAGAGCGCAGAAGGAGTTTGTCATGAGAGAATTACCAAGTGACCCTGCGTCTGATTATATGTCATTATCTGGAGACTTGGTGTATCCAAATTACCACAACGGCCTCACTCAGCCAGATCAATTACACTGAGATACCGGGGCTGGGGGGCGGGGATTTAAGCACACCGACACCTCTGTAGAAGTGTGTGTGAACGTGGAGCTTTCCAAATTCGAAAGACGACTGACTGCTTTTGTCAACGGAGATGGCAAGAAGGGGTCCGGCGACAGCGATCGATTCCTTGCTGCCTCGGAGGAAATTCCGCTGAGCTCCAACGGGACTCGCTCGGTTGCGTCCGGTCCACTGCGTTCCTGTTTGAAAGTTTCGCGTCTACTGCGAAGACCAGAGAGACCGGATCAGCTCTAAGACAGAAGCCGCGAAGGGTATTCATTCCCAGAAGAGGAGTGAAGGACAGATTCTTGGAAGGCGCTGCTTGGTTTCTCGCGCGACTCAGGAAAGGGGGTGAAAGCAAAGGCCTTTGAGCAACAGGCCTCGTTTCTTTGGGTTTTTAAACGATTACCTGAACCCGAAGGTCACGGAACTCACGACTGACGCTTGAAATGTTCTGAGATTTCAAACCAATGCACTGAAACTGTAGAGTAGAATTCGGCGCATTTGAACCCGCAAGTCTTTCCCAGAGCTTGAAGTAAGCGCACCAGCAGCAGCAGAATAATAATAATGGTATTTGCAGGAAAGGCTCGCGCTCTGGCTTTGGCGCTTCTCCAAAGTTACTTGAGTGCTACCAGAGCCCCCGTCCCTGTGTATATATATCACAGTTTTGCTGTTCCCAGCATTTCACCTCCGCCGTCGCGATCCCCACCCCCTTTCAGGACACGAAGGACCGAAGCTCAGAGCCCCTTCTGGGTGGTGGCTTTCTGCCTTTCTCGCGGCGCTCCAACTCTGGGAGCTGACTGGAGAAGAGGCCACAACCGCAAGGGGGTCTCGATTTCAGGAAAGCTTACAGTTGCAAGAATGTAAAGACGGGCGGAAATTCGTTTTCCTGCTAAAGCAATTCGGTTCAGGACGGATGATCCTCCCGCTCCGCTTCTTCCCACAGCTAAATGCAAATAAATCGTTGCCAAGGCCAGATAAGGCAGGACGCTTCACATTTCGTATTTAGCAGAGCTTCCATAAGTTCGAAGAGCTTCTGCTAAACGACGCGCTTAGGCAATACTACCGCGCCATATACACTCGTTCTTTATTCAATGTCGTTCTCCTCGGCCCATGGGATCCTTTCCTGAGTAACTAACCTTAATTACACTATTTCCTTTAATTAGGCAAACTGAAGCCCAGATCTCCCTCTGCCACTATAACACATTAACCTCACCACGGCCCTAGATCCAGACTTTGCAGAAGGACGCGGGGATCCCGCGTGTGAGTTTAGCTGACTGAGAAGACGCCCAGATCTTAAGAGAGCTAGAGGAAGGGATCCACTAAATCCCAGGAATCTTTGGAGGTGCTTGTGCTAAAGAAAGTGCGGAGAAATCACTTGCGACAGCTGTGGAATTTAAGCCGAAGTCGTCAGCCTGTCATCTTTATTTTTCCAACAGCAATTCAGTTCCGGACATAGACTGGGCCGGAAACTCTGGGATTTCCTTGTGCCTCTCCTTCCAACGATCGAAGTCCTCTGGATAGGTCTGACTACAATTTCCATTATCCCCAACGAGAATACTTATTGGAAGGAAATGATGAGAATTGCTGCTGTTATTAAATCTCCACCCCTTGAACGGGCAAAAGCAAAATAGGATATTTACCAATGGTGAGTTGGTGTCCAGGTGAAGCTCAGCATTCAGCCCAGACAAGACTGAATAGCTAGGAAGGCATTTCACAGTACTCCATTACTTGGCAGGGATTTTAATACCATAAAATAAATGAAGTTTAGGCTGGTTACCCTGCAATATATAAACTAATTCCAATTGAAATCTCCCTTCCGACATACAGTTTACTTGGTTGTGGGAATTATCCCTAGACCCACATAAAAAGTAATTCTCATATATTTCAATTAATAAGCTCTTGCCCTAATTTACATAGTTGTTTAAAAGTAATCTATGCAATTGCCCTGTAAAATGCTTAGAAATCCAGAAAGCTGTTTCTTGCAAATAAAGAACTCTAGGTTCCTTAATCTAAACCATAATTATTTAAACAATATGAAATCACAAAAAAACCCCTAAAAATAACATTCTAAAATATTATAACAAGACAGGAATCTGTGGACACTATACAATGTCAGGATAATTATATTAAAATAATAAATATAATTTTATTTTTTTTAAAAATAAATAATTTTAATTTTTACAAATGATGGGCAAGGAAAAAGAAGAAACTTTACCCACATCTCTTGGGGTACAACCTATACTTGGAATAAAATACCCTCTGAATTCTATGGACTGTAGGTCAGAGTAGGATTGGGATAGCATGGTGAGGGACTCTCACATCGTGTGCTGCTATCGGTATCGACTGGCAAGCAAAGACCTCTTGATTCCAATTATGGAATTTGGGGGGGGGGGGAGATCTCACATATCTTAAGTTGTAAAATTGATGAAACAATTAACAGTCGATAAGAGCTACGGCTCCTTGATAGTGCGGGATCACACCCCATTTTTTCTCCTGAATATGTAACTGGAATGCTTGGGGGGGCAGTCTCAATGGGAGATAGAGATAAGGTGAATGCAACCAGCCAGATGTCAACCCTCCCTCAAGGCTCCCCGATTTCTTCATAAATCAATAATTGGAAGGAGGTAGGAAATTGGATGAATGGTTGCATGAAAGAAGATATGAGTTTTTCGAGAATAAACGTGTTAAACTGTAATCCCATCCCCTAAACCCAATTTTCTGGGAGATAAAGTCCCCTGAATTAGTAGAACATATTTTAGGGATGCCTCCTCTTCAGCTGAATAAGACATTTAAGGAAGCACGCAAAGAACCCACCAGCCTGAATCTGATGCTCCCAAGCACCCAGCAATTGGGAACGGCAATGATTTTCTTCTCCATTCCATAAACCTAAGTAAACCTGAACTCATTTAGATGGAATTCCTGTTTTTTAAATCAGTGAAATAAATCTAAAAGAGGAGACATACCTACATAACGCTATAAACACTAGACACAATAGTAAAGACTTGCAGTCTTCAATCACCAAGGGAATTGTTATCCAGAAATAATATATTGGAGGAAGGAGGTAATGTCAGATTCATTTGATGACATACCAATATAGATTATTGAAATCTGTAAATAATACACAAAATAATGAAAATCGGGGGAAAGGGAGATGAAGAGACAGAAAAATATTTCTTTCTCATCCATTTTGACTCATCCACTCCAAGGAGGAGTCAAAATTGCATCAAAAAATAAACTACGTTGGCAGACGGATAAAAAAAATAAAGTGTAGGAGAGACAGCAAAATGTTTTTATTTCCAAGACATTCTTGGGTATCACTTTATAAATTACTATTCATTGCATTATCTTGGTGTCCTGCTTTAAAGACACGTATGTATGTGCGTTTTAATTGGGACCTACTGCTAGATAAACCCGTCCGATTTAGCAGGCAACACAAAGCGGCGGCATGCAGTCTAAATGCCGCCGATTTTAACGGGAAAGCCCGCTGGTCTGAATGGACTTGCCTAGTAGATTTGTGGCCCCAACACAGAATCGGTAGAAGGCGCTGTACTTGCCCTGTGGTGCTGGAGAGGGGAGGGGAGTGAGATGCTTTTGTTACTCTCCCGGGCAACTGTTTCCCTTGGGCCAAAGGCATCGCGGGCAATTTCCAGAATCCGAATCGCAGATGGAGGGAAATTGCAGAGCCAGGCTCCTTTCTGTCTGAGTGGTGGACGGTCATTGCTTTCCCCAGTCATTTCTCTGCTTGCGGTGAGAATCCAAACAACCAAGGCTTATTATATCCAGCAGCTGTCGACTTGAGCGTCCCTAAGAATAAATCGCATTCATTCAACATTGTATTATGACTGAGATGTTCTTGAGAGGAGTGGGGCAAAAAAGGAAGCTATGAAGAAATAGCATCAACCCTCGAAGGCTGGAGTGAGCCTTAAAACACGCCAAAGTCTCTGTGCACATTGTAGAAGTAGGGGCAAGGGTGGAGTGGAGGAAGAACTGGCTTGTATTCCTCCTCCAAATACCAACTACAATAATCCTTTTTAAGCCATCCTTTCCTCGGTACATTTCCTCTCTTGAGCTTTGCCGCTTGTAAATAATGGACATTTAAATTATCTTGAGCCTCCCTCCCTTCTTAACGGGACCTAAGAAGGAAGAACGGAAGAAAACTCGCAGGGAAGGACAGCCAGAGAAACTGCGCACTTTATGTCACTGACCTGTGGTCTTTTAGTAGCGCTTTTGGTTTATTTGCATGGCCAAAGAAGACAGTGGAAGCGAGTTTGACCACCAAGCTTACAGTTCTTTCTTTCTTGCTCTCGCACACACGTGCGTTTTAGGAAAGGAGGAAAGCAAGGAAGGGAGGGAGGGAGGGAGGAAACTAAAAGAGAACACATTTTGTCCAACTTAGATAAGGATAGAAAGAAAAGAAAAGAACAGATACAAGAAAAGTGGAAATCAAGGCGAATTATCTGCATGTGGGAGAGATTTGTGGCCTGGATACTAGATAACCACTCCGCCGGTTCCAAGCGCCCCGCGCCTGGGCCATCCAACGGCATTACCGAGCACCTGGCCCGGCGGCACCCAGAACCGAAGAGCCCTGTTTGATCTCCAGCGGCCGCAGCTCAGAGGACAGACTGAAATGTGCCTTTCTTAAATCTATCTCCGCTCCCTTCGAAACCCCCCGGGCTGCCCAGCGCCCTTCGTGCTCCAGATTATAATCTGCCCAAACCTCTAACAAAGAGTTCTGGAAAAGAAATCAGACAGGCAAAGTTGAAAACTCGGGGTGCAGGCCATCGAACTGCGAGACCGAAAAGGAAATTGCCTTTCGTCGTTTTCCTCTTAACTTTCTCTTTCTGACTTCTCCCTTCTTTTCCATTAATCCTTTTAACCATTGTTTCTTCATTTCACTTCTTTCAAACAACTCCCTCCCCACACACATTGGCCTCATAATTTATTGCAGTGTATTCCCAGGCATTGCTATAGCATGGCTCTTAATTAACTTAAGAGAAGCATCAAACTCAGGAAAAGAAATCTATATGCGCCTTGAACCAACTTCTTCGAACACATAACAAGCTTCTGAACTTGGCTACAGCGTAGCCTGTCTCGGTGGAAGCTCTTGGTCCGCTCCGGGGGATTTACTTCCAAGCGGATCTGTACAGAACGCAATCAATATACCGCGAAGAAAGTGCCTGGCCTGTGCGGGACATCAGTTCTCTTAAATTAATGTCGATTTACTAAACAAGTGAACGGACCATTAGTCTCTTTCGACTTTGTAAAAAAACTGCATTAATTTATAAGCACAACCGTTTAAAACAGAGGATAATCTTTTTTCCCCCTTCTTCTTCTAATCCTGCATATTACATTCAAACGGGACGTTCGTTTTATTGACTTCTATGGATCTTTCAAACCCTTCTTGGTTAATAAGGAGGTGATCATATGAATTTGCATAGGTGACTCTTTATGGAAAAGTAAAGAAAGCTCAGGAGGACGGGAGGAAGCGAAGGCCGAATTGCACTGCAGTATAGAGTCAGGCAAAGTGTCATTCCGAAGGATTCAGACCGAACAGCCACCTCGCTCGGAGACGAGAAAAGGGCCGCTCGCTGGGTCGGTATCAGACGAGAGCGAGTTGTTTTTTTTTTGTTTTTTTTTTCCCGCTCCGGTTTTCCTCTCCTCTCTCCGAGGGATCTGATGGTCCTTCGCTCCGTTGTTTCTGGCCGGGACTTTTTCTCAGAAACTCTGAAAAAGCAGCCCCAGCACTTTGCCGGAGAAATGTCTCAAGAGCTGCGTTTGCCTCGGCAGAGGCGAAGCTAAGGATTCAAGAAGTGCGGAAAAAGCAAGTCCCTGCATTGCTGCGTTAACAGCCAGGTTAACCTCTGTTGTCTGATTAAACACAATATTATGGAAACCAATGGCTGCTTTATGCCTTTCGCATCAGGGAAGTCATTCCAAAGTTTTGCGACTAGCAATAGAAATCCTAAAATGAAGGTGTTTCATTTAAAAAGAAACGAATCCCGGCTTTTCCTCAACAACCTGATCTGGTGTTTAGGCAAGAAATTCCGCCGCCTTTTCTTAAATGCAGCGGGGCTGCATACATTCGTGGCGAGTAAACGTTCCTGTGGACAGGGCTGCTCTGCTTCCAAGCAGCTATGCTAGGAGCTGGGTGTAAATTGACTTAATGCCTCAACCGGAAAATCGGGATCAAGTCAAATGCTTGGATTTAACCGAATTGCCGGTGGGGGCTCCAAATGGCTTCCTTGCGTTTACTGCCCTCCTGACAGTCATCTGCCATTCTGAGGGGAAGTCAGGCTCCCCCAGAAACCAGGGCAAAGTCCTCAGGTGCCTGTAAATAATTAAGATTGCGGTCACCGTCCTTTCCCTCCTTAATGAGACTTAATATCAGGCCACCATTAACTAAATTTAAACGGGGGCACATTGCAGGCCAGACTATGGGTGCCATTGACCATCTTTATATGGGGCATATTTAGCATTTGTCCATTTGCTGCCATAGATGGTTATTTATTTTCATTAAACTCTCCATTAAAATCTCCACATGAAGATTCCCCTGCATTCACATGTGTGAAAAGACATTCATTTCAGATTGGCTTGTTTCCGCAAAAGAAATCATGACAATTATAGGGTAAAGTTTATGCATCTTTTTTTTTTCATTTCAGTCTCAGTCCTAGCCTTCATCTATCTGGTGTTGGGAGAATCTGCTGCTCTTCTGGGATTTCATTAGAAATGGAAGGTCTTTCCTTTGTGCAGTGAGGAGCAAAGGCCTGACACACACACTGCTTTTCTCCTATTGAGCCAAATATTTCTCAAATGGGTTACAATGGAGGCACCAGTGACAGCAGAAAGTTTGAGGTTAGATTTAGCCATTATTTAAAATGAATCAGTGAAATAAATGGGACTTTTCCCCACCTTTATTCAGAAAATTCTCTGTGAATAAGATTCAGAATTTGAATCTCATTCATTTAATTTTGATTGTACTGAATGAGAGGCAGTCTTAACAGCAAGGCTTCTCTTGCTGGTAGAAAACTTGTAGATTACTTGTGCACCTCTAAGAATGCTTAATCAGGAGTAAGTCCCACTGCTAGATATGAGCCCTACCACAGTCTACTTTAAGGTCTGCAACCATCACATTTTGTCTCCCTTCTTCTGCCTTTGGCTGTGACCGCTTGAGGAGTGGGTAGCAGTGAGATGAAGCAGTAGTCTTGAAATAAAACAGGGTCCCCATATTGCAAAATCCAGAGTTGGTGTGGAAGACCCCTTGTGTTTTGGCTGGATTTTTGTTTGTTTGTTTCCTCCTCCTCCTAACTCTAACCCTCCTCTTTCTGATGAACCAGAACCTATACAGTTATTTTATGTATTCCTCCCATTCTTTCCTATTTTCAGGTCACAGGTAAGCTGTAATTTTGCTTTCAGGAATTTTTCTTGAAGCAACAGATCAAGAAACTTTTATTCTTTGTACGGTTTTATGATTGTGATCAGGAAAGAATTAAGCCCATATGCTGGGTAAAGCAGCAGAAACAAAAATAAAGTTTTCCAGGGTAAGTGCGATCATTTGATCTGTTGCTCCCTTTATGTTTGGGGCTGTGTCCTAAGCTATTTTAACCTTACTCTTCTTTCCAAGAGTGCAAGGGGTGGGATCTTTCCCAGACATATCAATCCTACCTCAGGGACAAGGCTAGACGTTGCCTAAGTTCAAATTTCTAGTGCATGCATGAAACAAACTTTTTCTTGTTTCTGTGTGTAAAACATTTCATAGGCACAAAAACTACACATGAATACTAATTTTGATCAGGACTTTGTTACCTACCATACTTCAGAAAGTTCAAGTCCCGCCTTAGCCAGCTGGGTGCATTCACTCTCAGCCTAACCCATAGAGCTGTAGTTGTGGGGGAAATAGAAGTAAGGTGTGTTGGATAGATTCACTGCCTTGAATTATTTGTAAAAATAATAAAGGAAGGATACATATGCATACTTTAGCTTAATATTACCGTTAGGTCAAACATTTTTCCTCATGTTTTCTGGCCACACTGGTAGTAACAGTCATAAAGTAGCTGTTTGGATGTGTCTTTTATTGTTAAATACAAAAAGTACAAGCATATGCTTGGATTTTTTTAGCAGAAATATAAAAAGTAAGAGTTTGAGGTGCTGTTGAAAAGATTTGATTACTTACCCAGCCTAAATGAAAAGACGGCTGATTTTAGGTGGTGATACTGGACAGACCAAAAAGCTGGGGTGGAGAGGGGCATTAAGATTAAAATCATTTTAGGCAAAAAAAAAAAAAAGGCATTAATTCATGGCTCAGGTCAGCATTTTGAACAACTGACTGTTTCCTTAATATCAGACCTGGTTCTCCCCTTTTTAGAGCATACAATTCCTTCTTTTATTTTCCTTCCTCTCCCCGCCCCCCATTTCCTTTTTGCTTTCCTCTTTTGGGGGAGAGGCTATTTTCATTTATTTTTGTCTATGAATAACACTGAACAAGCAGGCATCATTTTATATCAAAGGAATCTTATACAAACCTAGAGGTCTCGTTGGCTGGAATAAGGTGGCTTGCAAAAATAGACTCATTAATAAAATTCTCAGGATATTATGGTCCTAGAGCGGGATCTCTTCTCATTATACTCCAGATCTTGGTTTCTTTCTGGACATACATTTAAGTGACAATAAACGACAATGTAAATGGCTTGTCTCAGCATCAGATATTCTCCCCTCATCTTTGTAAATGTACTATTAGTATAATTTAACCAGTTTTAACTATAGGCATACTTTTATATCAAACATACAATACTATTGTATTCTATTATACTGTATATAGTAATGTATTCTGGTATACTATTCATTGTTTGGCAATACATAGATATACTTACATCATAATATTATATTATAATAATACCTCTGAACTGAGACAGTCAAACGTCTTCCTTGTTTTACTTTCAATCCATTTTAATAGATAAGATTTTCCACCAAAACACAAGGCAGGCACGAAGATCCTTACAGGAAAGCATTGTTAAATGCTTGCATTAATCTCTGAATGCTGGAGGTGGGGGGTGGGCAGAGATTTTTCCTGATTTGTTTTAATTATATTACGGATAGAAACGGCAGCCAATCCTAAAGGAGAAGCTGAACAATTAGCAGCGCGAAGATCAAAAAACGTTTTACGGCTCAAAGCGAAATGCCCCACCCCGGTCTGTAGTGATTGGCTTAAAGAGCCTCTGACGACATATATTAACCCGAACTACCTAAAGATGTAGCTGTACATGGAGATCAAGCTGGGAAAACCGACCAGTGCAGTGCGCAGCTCCGACTCTGCCATCTAAGCGTTGTGCTGTTTCATCCTTTCTTCCCTCTTTCGAGACCATCCTTATCACTCTTCTCAGAGGGTCCACGTCTGAGCAGGAAGACCGCCGGATTTCCCCTCCTCCCCCGAAAACGGACTGGCTGGGTTTTTTATTCCCGGGACCTGAGTAAGAAGAACTAGAACCCAAGAGGAGGAGACTCTGCTGCTCACACTTTAATCGAAGGAGACGCGATTCCCGTCCAGGCGGCGGGCCTGGGGAGCAGGGCGGCAGAGGGGAGGGAGACGTGGGGAAGTTAGGGAGGGAAATGCAGGTGTAAGTAAACAAACCTTTAACCGCCCCCTTTCTTGCTAGTTCGACAATTACTCAGAAGACGCGAAGGGAGGACAGCTAATCCCTTCGGGGAGGGGGCGCTGCTTTCCTTACCTTTCCTGCAGCTTCCAAGGTTAAGCCCCCCTCCCGCCCCGTATGAGTGCGGCGGTGGTGACTGATCCTGCCCTCCCGGCGCCCGGGGGACTTGGCAGCGCCTGCCCGATGGCGACGAGCTGGTGCTAAGGCGGGGGTCTTCACGGGAGCGGAGATCCAGGGGAGCGGATCCGGGGTGGCGGGCGGCCGTGGAAGGCCGGCGGCGATGAGTTTGGTAGGTGGCTTCCCCCACCATTCGGTGGTCCACCATGACGGCTACCCTTTCGCCGCCGCCGCAGCAGCAGCAGCCGCCGCCGCCGCCGCCGCCTCCAGCCGCTGCAGCCACGAGGAGAACCCCTACTTCCACGGCTGGTTGATCAGCAGCCACCCTTCGGAGATGTCCCCGCCCGACTACAGCATGGCGCTCTCGTACAGCCCCGAGTACGCCAACGGAGCGCCAGGCCTGGAGCATCCCCACCACTACGTGGGCGGCGTGGCTCCCCCTGGTAGTGGCGGCGGGCCGCCGGGCTTGGGGGGCGGCCCCCGGCCGGTCAAACGGCGTGGCACGGCCAACCGCAAGGAGCGGCGCAGGACTCAGAGCATCAACAGCGCCTTCGCCGAGCTGCGCGAGTGCATCCCCAACGTCCCGGCCGACACCAAGCTCTCCAAGATCAAGACGCTGCGTTTGGCCACCAGCTACATCGCCTACCTCATGGACCTCCTGGCCAAGGACGACGCCAACGGCGAGGCCGAGGCCTTCAAGGCTGAGATCAAGAAGACCGACCTCAAGGAGGACAAGAGGAAGAAGGAGCTGGTCAGTGTCTCCCGCGGGCCCGGGAGGGAATGGGGTGGGGAAGGCAAGGCTCACAGGCCATCAGCGCCGAACCCTCTTCTGCTTAGACAGGCCCACTCTCTTCGGACGGGCCGCTGAAAGACATTGCTCAGAAGCGGAGCGGGCCGCGCTTCTTAGCCGCATCCGGCTAAGTCCCCCCTTAATCGATTGAAATTTAGAGACCAACCGCGGACAAGGGGGGAAGATAGTGAGTTTCGGGTAATGCAAAGAAAGCCCGGGTCGTTTCTTAGGAGTCCCGGAAGGATCCAGGGGGAAGGTTCCTCCAATGCGTTTGGAATGGGGCGGCGAGGCTTGCTTGAGGGCCGTGCCCAGAGAAACAATAGCCTGGTGTCCCCGACCGCAAGCCAAGCTCATGGAGCCAAAATGAGTAGGGAAGAATTTGACCCTGGTCAGGGCTGGCCGTAGGAGATAGAGGCAATGATTTGGATTGATTTCCCAAAAAAATATTCTCAATTTGAAGTAATTCGTATTTCAAATTTTGTTTAAATAGTGTATAATGTTTTCTGGAGTTCAGAGCCGGGTAAATTGGACGCCTGTGAATAGGAGAATATGCCCACTCCAAGTATGAATTGCATTCCTGTGACCAATTGGAAATGGTCCTTGAGATAGTCATATATTAATTCATATATAATAAAACATCCATCTTCCTTTATTCCTAAGGAAGACTTTTTAAAAATGAGAAAGATAGGAAAAATTCAGATATAGTATCACTGGCTGGAGCAGCCCTTTCGCTTCCATTTTGACCAGGTTTACGGAGTTGCTGTGTAACTACACACAGGTCCATGAGGGGAAGGGGGAAAACATTTCTTTAGATGAAATTGCAACTCATCCTTCAAAATAAACCCCATCCCTTTTTAGCTGCATTGGTTTCTAGTCTCAAGGTCTTTTAGGACTGCAGACATGCGAAACTAGTCAAGGATTCACCAATTGGCTAAAGGATTTTGTAGAAACTGTCTTGGGAGCCAACATCTTTATAAATTTGACCCTGAATGAAATCCTTTGGAATGTTCTCAGCAATGATATGCAGAAGGGTCTATCAAGAACTCCTTTAAAAAATCACTGGCTTTAGGAAAAAACTATTTCTCTAATTCTTCTTGCTTTAGCTCTCCAATATTGGAAAAGTTTCCATTCCAGTTTAAATCCAAATGTTTAGTTTTTGCTCAGCTGTGGGTTGGAAAATATCCTAATTTCAGTTTGAGGATGAAACCATCAGTTTGCAAACCCCCAGTTACTAGTTTCCCATCACAATCCACATTTTGACTTAAAATTGTTAATTGCGGCCCAAGAACATCAGAGTTCTATTCTAGAATTTATAGGCAGCTCAGGAAAAGAATATAATTTGGCAGAAGGAAGGGAGGATGGGGGACACCTTCTGTTGTTATGCCTACAATAGCAACTGCCTTACAAACCCAGAGGAATTGGAATAGTTTGACTCTAAATTTCAGGTGGTATTGCAGTTTCAGATTTATATTCCTTCTCCCCCATGAGTGCCAATGAGTATTCTCTGTCACTGCATAAACATGCAAACTGCAAAATATGTTATTGAAATTTTCTTCAACCTGGTAACCTCCAGATAGCTACAAATTCAATCATCCTCAACAGAAGGTACAACACAGCTGGCAGGCACAGACTGGGGAAACATGTACAATTGGATATTAACCGAAGTCTCCAAAAGTTGTGCTTGACTCACATTGCTTAGTGCTTTCTACTGAATTTCTTTCAGAAAATATCCAAGTCTGGCTGCATTTTTGCTTCCCTTACTACAATAAACCAAATGGTGGTGTTAGAATTAGAATGGGAGCACAAGTTTATTTTAAACCAACTACAGTTTAAATAGCTTATAGGAAGCCCTTCCTCTTCTATCAATACTTCCAGTTATCATGTTTCTTGATTTCTTGCAAGCTAAAAGCAGCAGAAAAAGCTTGACTGTAAGCAGGTTTGCCCATGTGATCAATTGACAATCTCGGATTATTTTCTTTCACATTTTGGGATGCTGTTTATGGAATTAAAATTTGTCAGGTTTTAGGGCATGAAAGCTAAAAGATGCACCCCCAAGCAGACTAGAAGAATTAAGGTTACAAACAAGCCTGATAGTCATTTTAAGTTGTAGTTTAGGAAAGGGTCAAGATAAATGAATAAATTCCAAATTGGAATTTTATTTCAAGCTGGCAGCTAACTCACTGAAATTGACAGAATATGTGCATATATGAATGTTATAGCAGCTGGATTGGGATTGGGGCCTCAAAATCCACATTCACTTGAAAAAATTCAGTGGAAAAATTAATGGCATTTTGATTGAAATATCTCCCATATAAAATATGTATCCAATTTTGGAGATACATATATGGAAAGTGATTTTCAAAGGCTGTAACCTTTTTGAACAGTGACAAACCTATAGCTTATAGTTAGAATAAAAAAAAAATACCAGGCAGTTTAGTATTTGCGCTTTAACTGGCATAGAGTGGATTTCGAGGAAATACCTTTCCCTGGACTTGCTATCCTCCCAAGGGGAGGGAGACCCTTTCCTTAAATTGAGATTGTATCAATATTTGAGGTAGCCCATTTAACAATCATTTAAACTGACCTTTAGCACATGTGTATCAGAGACATCAATTTTTCTTGCGGATATGGTGCAGACAATATATTGTCTAGTGGCAAAATGATGAATTTGGGGACTGTGCTGTGTGTGTATGTTTTACAGCAAGTTTACTAAGAGGCTTACTCTGCACAATCTGTGCATTTCATACCAGTACAGTTGCAAGTACAGTCGCAACCTATTTGGCTATATGTTTGCAATTAAGACGACCCTATGATCATCAGAAGCAATTTTTTATTTGGGACTTAAATAAAGATATTTTAATAGGTATTCGTGCTCATGATTCACCCAGAAAGGAATGTCAAAGTTGTTAAAATCTGGATAAAATCTGCAGTGTTTTGTTCTGATTTGTGACCCGGCCGGTCTGGAAGACGTAAAGCTGAATGGTGCCCCATAAGTTCAGAAGCGGGAGTGGGGTTTCTTTGACTGCAGTTCCCGTGCCTGCACGGCACCAGCCTGCTTGTAAAGCAACTCCAGCACGTATCTACCAAGAAGTAAACGCCCATTGAAATGAACGGTGCTTGCTTCCAACATGTGGATAATATCTACAATTGCAACTTTAATTTGTGAAACCCCACCCCCATCCCCACCACCCCACCACCCCCGTGCCTTCGAATAAACTGGCTTGTGAAAAATAAAACATTGAATCTGATTTTTAGGTTTTCTGTTCTGCAGCCGGGTCTGACAGTCAGAACATCCCCAAAGGGTACGGATGGGAGGTGGTGATCCAGAAATGAGAGGAAGGATAATGGCTTTGTCTCTCCTCTTCACTCCTTTTCTCAAACAGAACGAGATCTTGAAAAGCACAGTGAGCAGCAGCGACAAGAAAACCAAGGGAAGGACTGGCTGGCCCCAGCATGTTTGGGCTCTGGAGCTCAAGCAGTGAAGGCGAGTGTGAAGAGTGGAGAACTTGTCCCTTCTGGGATTCTGGACCTTCCAAGCGAGGTTGCTGAGCTGAGGACTTTCCCTTCTTGCCCTTGTATTGGAATCGTATGGTTTATTTATGTGCAATTTCCCTCCCTAGTCTTTCTCCTTTAAAAAAAAAAGTGGATCCTGGAAGAAAAGCATTCCATAGTTCAATGAAATAAATGAAGATGAAAACTCCAGCGTGGTAAGGAGAAGCACGATCTCCAAAGGGTGGTTCCCCTTCCATCGTGATGAATGTTATGTTGCTTTGTTTGTATAGAACCCAGGGGACAAAAGGAAATCAAAATAAAAAATGAAGGCATTAGTATGTAATATGAAATGTATACCTTTAATCCCTGCTCTGTTTTGAATGATTGTGGATGATAACTGTAAGCCAGTTGCTTCTCTCCCCCACCCCACCAGGTTTCCTACCTCGAGGTAGGACCTCAGGGTTGTGAGACTTCCCCCTTCCCTCCCCTCCCCCATCCCACAGTGAAGAAAATAGTGTCTAACAGTTCTTTGTTAATCTGCACTTCAGTCCTAAAGGAAGCAAAGCAAAAATTAAAATTAAAATTAAACAAATTACAATCCGTGCTGTTGAATAATTAATATTGCAAGGCCCAAGTGTTGTAAGTATTCCTTGGATCGTTGAGTGTATTTTTTTTAAGTTAAAATAATTACATTTTATAACCAGAAAGGCTTAAAACCCAACCTCAAAATCCTTTTTAAAAAATCTAGACATTAACCAAAGAGGTTGGTTAAAGTGAACTAAAAATACAATTTAATTATGAAGACAATATATAAAAATCGATCCTGTGTATGTTTGGCTGGGAAAATAACATCGAACTCTCTAAGATTCACTGCCGAGTAAAGGTGCTTAAGAACAGCTTGTAGTTGTGTCTGGTTGTTGTTTTTTTTAAAACAAGGCTTTTATTTGGGGAACGAACGGAGGTTATGTCGGCAGTTTGGAAACTGAAGGGCCGAAAGAAATTCCAAGGGCGGGAGGTGTTTATTCAATTGTTATGATTTTGAGATTTTGGCTAGGAGCAGGTTTTTCTCAAAGGGACTTTCCTTTGTGATCAAGAGAGAGAAGACCTCTTAGCGTTTAAGAGTCGCTATGAAAAAAGAAACTGCAGAACTAAGTTTTCTTTTGCTTTCTGGGGAAGAAGAGAGGGATAGAGTCCGTTTACTTTTGTACTGTGATTTTTACTGATGGATTAATAATTTACCGCGGCCTTCGAAAGGTGTTTGTTGTGAAAGCGGGAGGAAACCAAAGACGGAAGCTAATCTGCGTCTGTCTTTCACACTTATCAGAGCGAGGGTGCCCCCCACGCCGGCTTTGCTGCTTGGCGTGGGCCTTCCAGCTTGCAAGGCGGCGTTGGGAGCAGTTTCTGACGGCAAATCACCGGGCGGCTTTGGCTGGGGGAGGCCAACGCAGAGTTAAGCCGGTCGGTTGGCCTGATTACATAACAATCCAGGCAACTGGAAAATGTGTGTGAGAGCCATTTACCACGAAATGTGAATGACTTTCTCCTTACTTTGCGACATCTCCGAGCAGACATTTTCCAAAGGCCTTTTTATTTCAACTCTACCCAAAAAAAAAAAAAACCGGCGCTGGCGAATTAGAATTGGCTTTCTTGAATAGGAGGAGGGAGCGGGGGGCTTGCGGGGCGGTGGCATTTGGAACCACACCGGGAGAAAAAAGGCGCTGGACTTAGTTGTCAACGCCTTCCTCTTAAAAATGACGGGGGCCCCGATCCTTGCTATATAAAGGCGCCTTGGGAAGTCGAGGTGTAAGAAATCGCGTTTTGCAGAAACGTTTGTTTTTCCGGCCTCTTGGGGCAAGACAAGGAGCATTACCTACAGGACAAGGTAGAACTCAAATCAGAAGATCAAGCAAAGAAAACGCGCGATCCAGCGATCATAATAACCGCTATAAAACTTTCAAGTTGAGGCTGTAAGATCTAACGGCCAGAAAACCCGCAAAGGGGGGTAGATTATGACCGCTTCCTTGATGGCTCTTTGTTAGGGACTAAGCGACTGGAGATTTTCTCCCTTTTTTTTCTCTTGCTCCTTTTTTTGCATCTGTACCCCCTAGCGAGCACGGAACCTCTTCTGCAGGTTGGCTCTGCTCCAGATCTAAAGGGAAAGGCATATACCGGTATGTCAGTTATAGTAAAGGTACCAAGAAATCTTACAATGTCCTCGATCACTGCTTGGCTCCTCTCCTTTTTCAGTGGCAGCTGTTTTGCTCTCGCTGACTACAGGAAGGTTGCGAGGTTAGAACAACCGGCCAGAATGATGTGCCCTCTTCTAGCATTGGGGTCAGACTCCTTGGACTGGCCGGTGCACTTGCTTTCGAGAAAACGCGCTTCTCTTAAAAAAAAAAAAAGAAATAGAAAAAGAAAGAAATCACTGCTACTGCAGCTGAAGTTGGATCTCCCCCCGTGGCTCCGCTTCCTTTCCAGGATTTGTCCTGGGTGTTAATTTTCAGGTCACCAAAGTTTTGGGTCAGCCCGTCCCCGTATGGAGAATTTCTAGTCTGCTGGCACAACCGCATGTAATCACTATAGGACGATTTCACCAACCTATAAACACAATTCTTCACACTGGACTTTTTTTTTTAAAAAAAACTTTTTTTAAAAAAGACCTTGCTTTTAGTTAGATGGCCCAATTTTAGGCCCGCCGGTACTTTTCTTTTAAAATATTTCCCACTTTGAGGGAAGAAAGATGTTCCACCGAAGTCACTTCTAAATCTCAGACAGTGGGGAGAACTCTAATCTGCGTCTGGTTAATTTATAGAAGTTCCTCGAGGAAGCCAGTCCTCTTCTCACGCCAGTATTCGCAGCTCAGACAAAACACGAAGGTCATTTAGGAAGAAGTTATTTCCAAGAATTCCGAGAAACAATAAATATTGGGCGAACTCTATTGTGGGTTCATCATCTATCTTTCTGGAACTGAACGGGCGCGCATGCGTTCAGGCAACGCTGGGATGATGAAACGAAAGCTAGGAATGAAAAGGCAGAAGGATCCAGCTCATAGTCCGGAGTTTTCAAAGTGCATTCCAGTTTTGGTTTATTCGGATAATGGGGGAATCGTAAAGGTGGACGATACTACCTGAGCTGCCTTACATGTTAATAGAGTTCAGAAGAATATGGTTAAAATATCTATGGATTAAACTAACCAGAACTAGCATTTCCTTCTCAGGTGGCAACACCGCAATATGCTTGTAAGCGTTTGTGGATTTCAAAACTCATTTCAGGCAATGAGATTCAAACCGAGGCGCTCAGGATGGAGAGCATAAATAACAGAAGATACCAGTCAGTAACTGGAAAACTTTTCTTCTTTCGCCGCAAAAATGATCCCAAAACTTTGGGTTTTAAAAATGGTCTCTTTCGGTCAGCTGGCGATCCCAGAGAAAGGTGACGGCAAGCGACGAAGCGTCTAGAGGGGGAGGGGGAGGAAAGGGCTTTTTTTAATTGCTCGGTAATGGGGCTGTTGCTATTTTCTCAGGAGCAATCATTCCTGGAGCTAAATCGCAAGAGCCCTAGACAGGCCGGAGCCGACAAAAATGTAGCTTTTGACGTTAAAAGCTAAATGGGGAAGCGGGGCGGTGGGAAGGTAAATTGATGGCCGATTGGGATGTCAGGAGCCCTGGCCTCAAATCGCTGGATTGGAGCGGGGGGCCTGATAAGGTCCTCGTCAAAGTACGTGGCCCTTTCGGGGAGCGATTGGCGGGGACCTAGGATGGGTCTGGCAGGACAAAAAGAGGCTTCTCACAGGCCGCGCTCTCTCCTTCCCCCTTCCTCCTCCTCCTCCTCCTTTCCCTCTCTCCTCCTTTCTCCCTATCTGCAAAGTTCTAGCGAAGGTCAAGCTTGAACTCTCTCCCTCGCCTTTTGCACGCACGCGCGCAGATCTATTGAGGCGAGAACTGCTCAGGGCTGAGCCCCACCGTGGAGCAAGGACTCGCTATTTTTTTCGCCTTCCGGCTGGGAAAAATGGCTTTAAAAGCTGTGGCGATTATCTCATAAGTAATCGAAGGAGAAAATTAACGAAGAAGGTTGGCGAAAAAGAAGCTAGTGCAACTGTTCTAAAAAAAAAAAAAAGCGCCTCCCCACGGAAAAGTCGAAGGGCTTGGATTGTGCAATCTTTTTCGGTGCAATCTCAAAAAGCTCCTGCCCTTGCCAGGCTTCTTGGCTGTAAGGTTCCGGCTGATGGAGGCAGTACTGGCGCCCGGGACTTCGGGGCTATTTTCCTCTGTCTTGGAAAGGGCTCCGTTTCAAAGGAAGAAAGTTTCCAGCCGGAAACCGGAATCACGCTGTACGCTGTACCATCCATTGGGTCTATTTAAGCCCACGGAAGACAACTATCCTCAAGCCAGTTTTGATACAGTTCATACCCCAACCTTGGCAACTTTAAGCCTGGCGGACTTCAACTCCCAGTTGAAAAACTAGTTGCTTTGCTGGCTGGGGAATTCTTGGAGTTGAAGTCCGCCAGGCTTAAAGATGCCGAGGTTGGAGACCCCGATCCATGGATGATTAGAGATAAACTAAATAGGGATCAGTCTGGATTGCAAACCCACAGTTTCTATTTTTAAAAAAAAAAAATCCCGACCATAAGGAGCTCACAACACTTAAAAAAATACCATAAAACATATAAAAGAAAATCCGTAAAAACATTCCTTTTAGATTGAGATAAATCCATTGTTTTTTCTTCCCTTTTAAAAAGAGCAATATGTCTTGTGGCATCTTCAAGCTGAACAAGCAAGCAAGCTTCCATGGGTTGTACCAAGATTCTTAGTTGTAGCAATAAATAAAAAATAAAAACAAACCCATTGCTCCATTTTTTTGGATATTCTATACTATATATTAAAACTGCAATGACAAATGTTTATGTCTCAGTAAACTGGATGGAATTACTCCTAAATAGTTGCATAGGACTCTGCTGTCAACCCCTCATTGCAATCTGAGCTTGCTTGAGATTACCTTAACTTTCTAGTAAACTTGCCAATGAGTTAAAGTTTTAAAGTTCAATAATAGACTGATGCAAGGAGACAGATTGCCAAAGAAATGCATTCTACTGAGGGCAACAGACAGATTATAAATGTGAAGTGGGGAGAGGAACTCTAGAAAGGTTTTGGGTTTTTTTAGATTTTTCAGATGTAGCTTTTATACTGATACACACATACACACATTATCTAAAGTATTTTTTTTCTAAAGTCTCAATTTAATCTTCAGAAGGGTGTTCTTTTTTTTCTCAGCTATTTACCAATCATCCTTTCTCCACTAACCAAGGCTTCCAGAGTAATTCAACCACCCTTACTGATACCACAATCAGAACAGGCTTCATACTTTCTAAAGAGTGACTGGTGAAGGTAGCAGACTTAATAAGAAGGGATGTACACTGAAAAAATGACTGGGGTCTTTCCAAAGCATGGAATGCTTATTGGATTAGGACAGATGGAGTTGGCTTGCTGGTCAACAGAAACTTGTGGGAGCAGTTCCTTCTCACTTGCTTATTTTCAATTTACACTGCTTAAGAGTTAACCGATTTTGTCAATTGCAGCCTGGCATTCTGATCCTAAACACATTTGCTTAGAATTAAGTCTCTTTGATTTCAATGGGACTTTACTTACCTAAAGCATTTTCCGTCTAGATTGTGTTCTTTTAGCTTTGCACGAGTACTGGGGCAAAGTATTTTTATTTACACTAATTTGGGGTTTTAAGCTTACTTGCTAGGAAGTGAATCATAGTGAGATAGATGGGAAACCTTCCCTTTAGTGGTAATACAGAGAGGAGAAAGGCCAGTTTGCAGATGCCTGAAAACAAGCATTTCCTCTTTATTTGTGGAGGTACTCAGACACAATGATCTATGTCTGCTTCTTAATATAATTGAGAAATAATAATAAGCAACCTCTACTACTGATTGGATCAATTAGTATTGATTGATCAATCAATCAATCAATCAACTGGATTAATGCAGCTTATTTAAGATGTTCATATGATAACATCTATTTTAATTACTATATAAGAAAAAGTGAAATATTCTTATTTTTCATCTGATGCCCAAAAGTCATCCACCAAAGTTTAAAACAAAATCCAACTTATTTTAGAGAGGTTGTGATGGCATCATTCTTTCCCAGCTTTGTATAGTAATTCAAAGCAGGCACTGTACAAGCGTGTGTGTGTGTGTGTGTGTGTGTGTGTGTGTGTGTGTGTGTGTGAATAATTACCATTTGAACTAGGATGAAAGTTCCAAGTTTCATATATAGAAACAGAAGAAATTTTACCTTTTTAGACAACTAAATTGAAATTTGGATCTTTGTGTTAATTTCTCCTCCTGTTTGTTATGTAAGAAAACAACATATAACATTAATGTTGGAACATAAAAGCTAAACTTTGGAAATTAATAAGGCATTTTCCAATCTTTCTCTTGGCCTGGTCAGTAATTTTGTGAATTTTCCAGGTTATTCTGATGAAAAAAACTTTTAGAAAAAGAGTCTGATTAACCATATTTATTTATTAAAATTAATGTCAGTAGGAGCCATTATTTGGCTTTTTCCGGTAGTGATCACTTCAGTATCTGACTTTACTTACCAGGAATTTAACTCCATTGCATTGAAAAGGACTTGTTTCCAGTAGGCATATATCAAAAAGTAGTTATTGTCTTTTTCTGCTTTTGATCTCAGCACTGTTAAGCAGTTTCTAAATATGCCTGAATTGAGAATACTCTCAAGTGTTGAGAATACTCTCACCTAAATAAATTACAACCATATGAAAGTTACTATCCTGTCCCTTTGCCTACTCAGAAATCAGTTTTTATTAGCTAAATATGACTTTTTTGCCCTTCCTGTTCAAGTGTGTCCCTGTCTGAGAGACTGCCTGGACAAGACCCTGCACCTTTCTTGACCACTGCTTCCTTCCTTGGCTGAGAGAAGATGACTGTCTTCAGTCAAAATGTTTGGAAAGGGACAGGATTAAGTGATTTAAAAAAAATATGAGGGAAGCTATCTGAATATTTTCAAGACAACCTTTAGGAGAACAGCTAAAGTTGAGCACAAAATGCCTGTTTACTTCCAGACAAGAATGTATACAATAGGAGTACAGTATGTAGAGGAGTCAGCTTTAATCATGAATCCACCAGCAATTTTGTAGAAACAAAGGGACTGATATCCAAATTGGGCTATCAGATCTCTTTTGTGAAAATCCAGATGATCCTTGGATGGGAGCAAAAAAACACGAACCAGCCAACCTTCCTTACTGCCATTTATCAATCACTGAGATCCTTTACCCAGCTCTGGTAGTAAGATTACAATTCAAGCCTGTTATGCTAAGGTTGATGTTAACTGCGGTCTATGTAAATGGCCCTAACTTACTAAGGGGGAAAAAAGCTACTTCCTCCTGCCTCTGGCATAGCTTCTTCTGTTCTTACAGTTATTATTTATTTATTTTATTTATTATTTAAATTTTTATACTGCCCTTCTCCTGAAGGACTCAGGGCGGTTCACAGCCAGATAAAATAAACAATAATATTACAATATAAAAACTATTAAAATACAATTAAAAGACTTATTCAATTGGCCGAGATTAAAAATTTAGAATAAATGATAAAAACCCATTAAAAAACCCCACAAATTTAAAAACTAATCCAGTCCTGCGCAGATGAATAAGTGTGTTTTAAGCTCGCGACGGAAGGTTCGGAGGTCCGGAAGTTGACGAAGTCCTGGGGGGAGTTCGTTCCAGAGGGCGGGAGCCCCCACAGAGAAGGCCCTTCCCCTGGGTGTCGCCAGACGACACTGTCTCGCTGACGGCACCCTGAGGAGTCCCTCTCTGTGAGAGCGCACAGGTCGGTGAGAGGTATTCGGTAGCAGTAGGCGGTCCTGTAAATAGCCCGGCCCTATGCCATGGAGCGCTTTGAAGACGTTCACCAAAACCTTGAAGCGCACCCGGAAGGCCACAGGTAGCCAGTGCAGCCTGCGCAGGATAGGTGTCACACGGGAGCCACGAGAGGCTCCCTCTATCACCAGCAGCCGCATTCTGGACTAACTGAAGCCTCCGGATGCCCCTCAAGGGGAGCCCCATGTAGAGAGCATTGCAGTAATCCAGACGAGACGTCACGAGGGCGTGAGTGACTGTGCACAAGGCATCCCGGTCTAGAAAGGGGCGCAACTGGCGCACCAGGCGAACCTGGTGGAAAGCTCTCCTGGAGACGGCCGTCAGGTGGTCTTCAAAAGACAGCCGTTCATCTAGGAGAACGCCCAAGTTGTGCACCCTCTCCATCGGGGCCAATGACTCGCTCCCAACAGTCAGCCGTGGACTCAGCTGACTGTACCGGGATGCCGGCATCCACAGCCACTCCGTCTTGGAGGGATTGAGCTTGAGCCTGTTTCTCCCCATCCAGACCCGTACGGCTTCTAAACACCGGGACAGCACTTCAACGGCTTCGTTGGGGTGGCCCGGTGTGGAAAAGCACAGCTGGGTGTCATCCGCGTACAGCTGGTACTTCACACCAAAACCACTGATGATCTCACCCAGCGGCTTCATATAGATGTTGAACAGAAGGGGCGAGAGAATCGACCCCTGCGGCACCCCACAAGTGAGGCGCCTCGGGGTCGACCTCTGCCCCCCCGTCAACACCGTCTGCGACCGGTCGGAGAGATAGGAGGAGAACCACGGATAAACGGTGCCTCTCACTCCCAATCCCCCCAACCGGCGCAGCAGGATACCATGGTCGATGGTATCAAAAGCCGCTGAGAGGTCTAATAGGACCAGGGCAGAGGAACAACCCCTATCCCTATCCCTGGCCCTCCAGAGATCATCCACCAACGCGACCAAAGCCATCTCAGTGCTGTAACCGGGCCGGAAACCGGACTGGAACGGGTCTAGTTAAAGTTTATTATTGCTTTTCTTCTTTCTATCCTATGAAAAATAGACACTTTTCTAAAGCAGCTTTTATCATTTCTAATAGATCAATTATGGTTCAGCTGTTTCAGCCTTCACCACTAAATGGAGATTAAAGTGCCATTGTTATCTGAATTACGTATTCATATACATTCTGAGAAGCATGAGAAACAAAAAGAAGCAATGGGGCTTGGGAGAAAGAAAGCTCCTACTTTTAGAAGAGATTTTGTGGGCAACATATCTTTGCCAAAACAGAGTGGTATCTCTTTCTCTAAATCCACCCACCACAAGTATTCTTGAAACAATGTTATTGCTTTGACGATTGTCTGGTAAATCATTGATTAAAAATTTACAAATTCTTAGGCAACACATACTGTATGTCCTGATACTTATTAAGAGACATCTGGCAGTGATCAATTCTTTCCTTTCCCCTCTCTATCTTGCAATGAGACCCTCTGTGGACCTTCTAAGTCGTCGTATCAGACCGTGAGGAGCCATCCTGCTCTGGAGCTGAGTGTAATCACCCTGCTATTTTCCAAACACCATCAGCTGAAGTCCAGATCACCAGCTGGAATGCGGATGCAATGAGATGTTTTTCTTGTTCTTTCTTGTTCTGTTCTTTTCTTCATGTTCACCCAAACCTCCCATTCCTTAGGTTTTACAGTTGCGGCAATTACATTTCACTTTTTTAAAATGCGATTTGTATCATATTTATTTATAAATATATTGTAAACATAGGTACAGAAGCAAAGGAACAAGGACCATCTATATTTTCTAGTCTTTGTACATTTTGTCATGAATCTAATATAGTATAGCCTTTATTGTCATTATACATCATGTATACAATGAAATTGGTTGTAAGAACCTATTGTTACCTGGGCTAAATGTTCACAAATCATTCCAAACTATAATGTGATGTTCTGTGTTTTTGGTTTTGCATTACAGGTATAATATTTATGTTCAAAACAAGTCTTAAGATGAGTAAGCCATTATTATAAAAATAATTCTAGGCTAGGAACCCAAAAGCTTCTTAAACCATCCTTCCAAATGTAGTACTATTAAGACATTTTGACCACAACTCTTAAAATCTATCAGACAGCAGCCATATTGCATGTGTTGATGGCAATTGCAGTCTTACATATATGAAGTGCACCAAGTTAGGAAAGTTTATACTAGTCACAACTCCAAAATAGATGTAGTTGAAGCATTTTTATCTCTCTTGAGCCAAGAAGGATTCCTTAAGTGGCTGACAGATAACAAGATAGAAAAGGAATTTGGGGGAGGTAAAGACTTGGCAGACACCTCTTTTGAATGGAAGCACCTAGTTTTGTTCACTAGAGATTAAAAAAATAGCCCTAGAAATTGGACAAGTTGACAAGGAATATGGGCATCAATCCTATTTGATAAGGTATTAAGCCTTAATGGAGTGATGTCCGGGAGTGAAAGAAAATGCATGGCTTCAGTGATGGCCTTGTTGCTGCAATGCAGAACTTCCCCAGTCTAGGCCTCTAATGCTACCATCTGAAGCACAGACCTCATCTCTCATTCTCCATTTATTGAATTCAAATAAATGACATTTGAGTCATATTTCAACATTGGTAGCAGAAAATCTTTGCCTCACCCAAAGGCAAATGCTAGCACAGAGTATAGATCAGAAAATGGAACTCAGGGAGATGGATGGAGATGCTTGCCATGGCAGAATCTTCATTCATCCTGCAATTCACCCAATCTTTTATTTTGCCAAAGTTGAGCAAAATATTTGCTACTGTTCAACACTTGCTTAAAATCAAACTCACACTCAACTATTCTTTATCGCTCTCTTTTAATAGAAACACCCCACCAAATAACAACATATTTCCTCCTAGACTAGAATACACATATTTTTCAGAATGAAACATTGAATGGATGCCTGGGGCTGCCATCCAAAGTTAGACAAGGCATCCCTAAAAGTGCTTTTTGTTTCAATTTCAGGTTTTGTAACTTAAAATACATTTGATATATGATCCTCTTCAGGTAGTTTAAATGTTTACTTTTGATATGTTCACATTCACTTTATAATACAGATTATAATACATATTGATCAGGAGTGAAATCTAAAAATTTTCCCCACTGGTTCTGTGGGTGTGGCTTAATTGGTGGGCATGGCTTGGTGGTCAGATGACTGGGTGGGCATGGCCAATAACAATAAATAATAAAAATAATAAACAAACTATAAAAAACAATAAGAGGTACCAAAAACCAACTTTCACACTTTACACACACACAACACAACACAACACAACTGACTCACACACAATGTAAAAGCAGCTGCACTTCACACTTCATACAGCCACAAAAAGCTCAAAAACCAACTTTCACACTTTACACACACACAACACAACTGACACACACACACACACACACACACACACACAATACCACATACAGCTTTCTGAGATTTTGTGTGTTTGTGTAGTTAGAGTGAAACACTACAGAAACACACCAAATCTCAGAAAGCTGAACAAATATTTTATTTTATTATTTTATTTTATTTTATTTATATTTTTTTAGATTAGGGGTCTCCAACCTTAGTAACTTTAAGGTTTGTGGACTTCAATTCGCAGAGTTCCTCAGCCAGCAAAGCCAGCCAGCATTAGCTGCTCAGTGATGAAATAGATTAGCTAAGCAACTGATTCTGTCTGGTGCTGAAAGTGAAACTGGGGCTTTCAGGCTGGGAAAAAAGCCATGCGTTCGATCAGTAATCAGGTAAGTGCCTTAGAATCTCATAAAAGGAGGTTTTCTACATGTTGATGAGGAACTCAGATGAGATTGCCAGAGGAGCCTTTAAATTTTTATTTTAAAGTTTAAAGGCTCTGCCAATCTCAGCTGAGGGGCGGGATCCTCAAAGGCTTTTTTTTTACTTTTAAAGGCATGTTTCGGCTGAAGAAAAACCCTCTGCTGATGGTGCGGCTCAGCAGAGGCGGGGGGAGGGGCAGGGATTTTTGCTACCGGTCCTCCGAACCAGCAGCTGCCATTGCTACTGGATCACATGAGCCGGTCCGAACCTGGAGCATTTCACCCCTGATATTGATGTAATGCAGTGATTTAGAAACTGGACTTGGACTAGATTTAGGTTCTGATCCTACCTTACACCAAGGTACCTGAATGGCTCTGGGCTGGATTCTTAGCCTCACTTTCCACACATAACTGTTGACAACCATTTAATATGGGGGGGGGGCGAATGTCTCTGCCACATGCACTAGTTTGAGTCCCTCCTCCTCAAAGGCAAATAAATAAACACTGTGTGGTCATCTATTTATTAAAGTTGGAAGAATGATTACAAAACTTACTTATCTACCAAGAAGAATATTTTCAGGCTGTTAAAATGATGACCTCTATTGGCCATTTAATTCCTTATTTCAGACTGACAGAATATGATAGAATATTTGATCAAGAATAATGAATAACACTAATGGGAACTTTTCTAGGTAATCTGATACCTATAATATAGAAAGATAAAATTTATATCCCTTCTCTTAAGAATTACAAAAATATCTATTCATCTGATGATATTTCTAAACCTTGTTGTAAGTGTTAAGGTGTAATGATGCTTGTTCATCTAAAATAAATATGCAGCCTCCTGCTTGGGTACTGTTTGGAAAATGGGGGAAACAACCCTCCCCTCATTTTGCATTATTGCAAAGAGAGTTTCAACCATGTAGGTCTTCTGATGTACTACTAAAAGTAAATAAAAAGTCAATACATGTCTATGGAGATTCTCAGTCATCCAGGTAGTTGTCCCAAAGATGCTTTTTCAAGAGTTGTCTCTTGAAAAAGCACCTTTGGGACTGAAGTCAATACAGTTTTGAAGTTGGATATTCCTAGCATTTCAACAAAGATAGATAGAATAGCCCTCTAAACTTTAGCATAGTGTATCATGAAACTCCATGTTCTAATTTTTGGAAAAGAACCCTTGCTATAAAGCATTATATAGTAATTCTTTCCCTGCTTTCAATGAATTGCAAATGACTTGTCATAGAATAAAGTATAACCAAATCCAGCTTTTCCTAGAAGCACCATGTTTTATTATTTAAAAGAAGAAGCCAGCTGAATTTAAATACTCAATGTGTGAGCTTGCAGCTCTTTGTTATATTCCGAACTTCCATGAATTTCAAATGGACATCTGGCAGACTTTGATCATGCCATCTATCTCTAAAATTGGGGTAAGAAAAATTGCTTGTGACACAAGAGATTAAATAGTTGTGTTCCCCAGCAGAAACGTGTGTTGTACCATGCAATCCATCCATATCATTGAACATGGGTTAGTTACGTATCATAAACCATTATACTACTTGAAAACGCTTTTTCCTTCATCAACATTATCTCAGAAGTTAGGTATCTAAATGCCAGTCACTCTGAAAAGTGGTTGTATGCTTCCAACCCTACCTGGACACAGTTTCTCATGTGAATGAGAGGTCTATTCTGTCTGCTTAATAGAGTTACATGCTTCCTTCCAGGATTCTGAACTTCAGTTCTGCTATGGAAAAGATTGGATCTGGCCCTGGAAAACAGGGTGAAGCTCCTATATTATTATATGCTCTCTCTCCCTCCTTCCTGTCTTCCCTCTCAAAACAGCTGGAGTCCACCATTGCAATCCTAGGCTAATTTTGCAAATAAACTCAATGGAAAATTAAAATGATGTTCTCTTTACTTGGTTATAAAATGAAGTGCAGCCCTGCGTGACACAAACCCATAGAATAAGCCATGCAAATTCAAATGAAAGACAGGAGGGAGGAGGATCTGGTTTTCCTAGCCTTAGGTTCCACTGTAGATCAGCTGGAAAGCAAATGCATCCAATAGGTCTGGTCTAGCGTTGTTGTTTTTTTATTTTGTCACAACAGTATATACAATCATCAACATAAACAATAATTCATCATGAGAGAAAAAGTATATATAAGTAAAAGTATAAGTAAAAGTATGCATATACTACTATAATTTATTTATTTATTTATTTATTTATTTGCATTTATATCCCGCCCTTCTCCGAAGACTCAGGGCAGCTTACACTATGTATATATACTATATAATGAAGAGAATAATAGGACAGGAAAGGTAGGCACTTTTGTGCTCTTATGCACGCCCCTTATAGTCCTCTTAGGAATGGGGTGAGGTCAATAGTAGACAGTTTTTGATTGAAGATTTTGGGGTTTTGAGTAGAGACTATAGAGTCAGGTAGTGAGTTCCAAGCATTAACAACTCTGTTACAAAAGTCATATTTTCTGCAATCAAGTTTGAAGCAGTTGACATTAAGTTTAAATCTATTGTTTGCTCTTGTATTGTTGCGATTGAAGCTAAAGTAGTCTTTTACAGGAAGGATATTACAATAGATGATTCTGTGTGTTAAACACAGATCATGTCGGAGTCGGCGGAGTTCTAAGTTTTCTAAACCCAGGATTTCAAGCCTGGTGGTATAAGGTATTTTGTTGTTTTCGGAGGAATGAAGAACTCTTCTAGTAAAATATTTCTGGACGCATTCGATAGTATTAATGTCAGAGATGTGGTATGGGTTCCAGACGGATGAGCTGTATTCAAGAATAGGTCTGGCAAATGTTTTGTATGCTTTGGTTAGTAGTGTAGAGTTTTTGGAAAAGAAGCTACGTAAAATTAAGTTTACAACTCTTAGAGATTTTTTTGCTATGTAATTGTAGTGGGCTTTGGCATTTAGGTCATTTGATATGAAAACTCCAAGGTCTTTGACTGGTAGGGGGTCATCAGTAAGGTAATGTCCATCAAGCTTGTACTTGATATTAGGATTCTTTTACCAATATGTAAGACTGAGCATTTGCTGGTTGATATTTGAAGTTGCCAAGTTTTAGACCAATCGGAAACAAAGTCAAGGTCATTTTGAAGAGTAGAAGTATTGTTAGTGGTATTGAATATTTTGACGTCGTCAGCAAAGAGAACACAATAACTTGAGATGAGGTCACAGAGATCATTTATGTATAGTATGAAGAGCGTTGGTCCAAGAACGCTACCTTGTGGAACGCCACTTTTGACAGGAACAGGATTTGATAGAGTGTTGCCAATTTTGACCACTTGTTGTCTGTTTAATAGGAATATTCTTCAGAAGAATATTTCAGAAGAATATTTCAGAAGAATATTTGATAGGGATATTTTTCAGAAGAATATCCCCAATCCTCTTTAGTTTAATGTCCAACAAATGAGTTTGTTTGGATGTAACACAATGTTGCAGCATTTTACCACTGCTATAGAGCAAAGGAACTACTGTATATGCATGTCCCCAAATGTTGCTTAACCGTAACTTGCAACAGGTTTTGTACTGATACATTAAATACTGAAATTTAAACAAGTGTGCAATTTCTATCAATTGGAGAAAACATATGACATCATGGAAAAGCAAAGGCCAACTTCACAAGTGGGCAAAGCACAGGTACAAGGGACAATATCTGAGTTTCTTTTTTAATAGTAATTTTATTAAAAATTACAACCATGATGATAAAAAAAACTAATACAAATTAAAAAAATTAAAACTGGGAGTTGCAGCTAACAAAAAGAAAATAGAAAAAAGGAAAAAATCAGAATATGGTAAAGAACAAGAAATATTAAAGAAATTATTTCTCCCTTCATTAAAATATAAATTATTTTAGTAACTTATCACCTCACTTAAAATACAACAAATTTTCTCTTCTTCCCATATCCCATTTCTTATCTATAAAAAAACACTTTAAAATCTCATCATTTCTGTCTTGATCAGCAAAAGTTCATTAAGGGTTACTAGAGATAACATATATTTTAACTTGATCAAATAAACCAATTTGGCGTTTTCTCCTATTACTTTTAGCAATCTTGATCTTTAGGGCTTTCAAATAAGTCCAAGAACTCAAATAATTTTTCCTTTGGTCCTCACAAAATTCTTCAAAACTTTAACAACCCTCCTGTATAAATCTAGTAAAGGCAGATTATCCAAGTCATTCCTTTGGCTTGTTATTTGTATATTCCTTTTAATTATCGAGACATCAGCTAATTTCTTTTGTATAACCAGACATAGCATCATTTTACATATCTTTGTTGTAACCTGTCATTTTAAAATCATTTCAGATCAGTCTCTATCTTCTTTAGTAAAATTTTGTTCATTTCCCATAACATCTTTAATCATAGGCCAGACCCCTCTCAGAGATAGGGCCACCATCTAATCCTTTCAGTTCAGACGGACCTTCAATGGTGCCTCTGACATGAGTGGGATGAGGGACTTTCCAAAACCATAGTTTTGCTATTTATTCCAGAAAAAAATAAGTTCTTAAGCTTGTATTTAAAACATTTTTCAATAGGGATTGAAGGCTCACCCAGTGCTGTAAAACCTGTTGACCCAAAGCAGTTAACAAGCAATTGCCCCCCCCCAAAAAAAAATATTGAAAAGGAAGTATGAAAACCCAGTATCCTTAAATGAGCCAAGCACAGATTAAGGAGGATAGCTATTCACCCATCTACGAGACCACTAAACCCACTGACGACCACTGTCTTTCAGTGGAACACAGGGACAACTATATGGAGCACTTGTGATTGGTCTCAGGATATCTCCAGAAAAGAATTACAAAGAGCCAGTTTACTTGCCAAGTTCTTAATTTTGCTACAGATTTATTTATTTATTTATTTATTTATTTATTTATTTATTTATTTATTTATTTATATATTTATTTAAATTTTTATACCGCCCTTCTCCCGAAGAACTCAGGGCGGTTCACAGCCAAATAAAACCACAATAATAAATATAATAAAAACAATAATTAAAAAACCTATCAAATACGGCCCAATTTAAAATACATATAAAACAATAAAACCCAGTTAAAATTTACAACCCCAATAATAAAATATTAAAGTTCTAAAATTCTATGCCAATCCTATGTCTTCAGTTGTCTTCAGTTCAGTATTTATCCCCTGGACTTCTGGGAATGTCCAGATTTTAGTGGGTAAAGTTCTGTTCTGTTCTGTTCTGTTCTGTTCTGTTCTGTTCTATCACAGCAAACATGCTTTTTGTACCAAACACATTTTCCTACATGCTTTTTTCAGACAATGTAGGTTTTTGCAAAATGTAACTTCAATGTTTTTCTTTGTAAGAAAAGTCTTGCAATCCTACCCCACAGCCCAGACATATGAAGAATGCTGGAGATGGTTGTCACATGTAGTACACAACCAATATTTGCAAGAAATTCCTGCAACTCCTCTAATGTTTCTATAGGCCTCTTTGGCAGCCTGTCAGACCAGTTTTCTTCTTGTTTTTTCCTCAGTTTTAAAGGGACTTCTATTTCTTGTGCCATATTTCTCCACTTGTTGATAACTGTCTTCACTGTGTTCCATGGCATAGCCAATGGTTTGTAATTTTTTGTACCATTCTTTTAATGTATAACTTCCAACGAGATCTCTTTGCAAGCCATAGTTTTTGCTGTAAGAGACAACTGTCAGAAAAATCCTAGTAGAGCAGCTGAACTTTATATGGATTTGATCAGACTGTCTTTAATTGATGGCAGATATGTACTGACTACTATTTAATAAGTTTGAATGTCATTGGTTAATTTTGAACACAGCCATATCCGTACTTATAAGAGGGTATAAACACCTATGCAGTTATTTTTGTTTTTAATTTTTCCCACTAAACGATTTGCTTGTTTTTCAACCAAATTGTATAGCTTATATGTTATATTAAAGGTAGAAAAATTCTGCATTTATTGTAGAAAATCGTTCTGATTTTTTTACATCTCAAAAGCCTGACAACAGGGATATGTAGATTTTTCTGTATCTATTGTAGATGCCCAGGTTAAAATGTAGGTTACTAGTTCTTTTTCTAGCAGAAAAGTATGCCAGAATAAAATTGATTTCCTAGGTTACTGAACTGTATTTTGCCTGACCACAGATTAACATTTTTAAAGTCGGAAATATCCAAGAAGATTCCCCTGACCTTGTTTCCCACCAGCCAAAGAAGCACAAATTGTCTCTAGAAAAACTGTTAAGATCTGTGTTTTCCCTCTGTTGAGTGCAGTTTGCTTTTTGGTTATTTGTCATGCTTAATTGCCATTTTATATTGCTCTATTAATGCTATATGCTTATTATTATTTCTCTAATTATTGTTTGTTTTTGTTGGACACTATGAAGAATCAAATTGGTTTGAGTTGGGTGAGTTTAGGACTCTATAAGTCCTAAATAAATAAATAAATTGCTCTCCTTAATGTGAGGTAGCCCAGGACAAGAAAAACGCAAGTTTGCCATCCATCAAATTGTCCGCTTAAGGCATGCGCGTAGCAGACTAGACGTGGTAAGGTAATGAAAGGGACGTGGACCAAGATGGCGGCCTAGCGTGCGTGGCCCGTCAGTTGGAGCTTGTGCGTTCGAGGGCCGCCCGTGCGTCGCACCGTCCCTCTAAGCGGCGCCGGTGTCCGGAAGATGGAGGCCGTGCGACGCTGCTGCTGCTGGATCCCGAGAGCGACGGGCAGTAAGGCCGCAGGGAGACGGTGGAGCTGCTGCTGGTGCCTCAGGGAGGTGGCGGCTCCGCGCAGAGCGGGCCTCGTCTTCCGCCGCGTAGCGCTGCTCGCCGCCCCCGCCGCCGCTGGCCAGGATGCCCACCAGCATCAAGGTCTGCACCATCAGCTCGCACCGGGACCTGTCGCGGAAGATCGCCGACCGTCTGAGCCTGAGCTGGGCAAGGTCGTCACCAAGAAGTTCTCCAACCGGCAGACCTGCGTGGAGAGCAGCGAGAGCGTCCACGGCGACGATATCTACATCAGGCTGCGGGGAGATCAATGGCAACCCGATGGAGCTGCTGATGGTGATCAACGCCTGCCAAGATGTCCTCGGCCTCACGGTCGTCAAACCTCATAGGCGGGCCAGGACAAGGAGAAGACAGCCCGCCCTGAACTCTGGCAAGCTGGTGGCCAACACTCTCCATTCCCAGCGCAGAACACACCATGGCTGTGGACCTCCAGCCTCTCAAAGCCAGACTTTCTTTGATATCCTGTGAACAACCTGTATGCTGAGCCAGGTGTCCTAAGAATAGAATAGAATAGAATAGAATAGAATAGAATAGAATAGAATAGAATAGAATAGAATAGAATAGAATAGAATTTTTATTGGATCAAGTGGATCAAGGAGAACATTGTTGAATGGAAACCTGCACCATTGTCTCTCCTGATACTGGGCTACCCAAAAGAATGACCTCTATTGATTAGCTGAATATGGGCTTCGCTTTGCCCTCATTCATAAAGAGAGGAAGAAGGCCAGCAAGGTAAACTGCATGGTGCTGGTGGGGGAATAGATAGCCACCCTTGTGGATGAGATGGCATACACCTGTGGTACCATCTACCATGCTGCTGACAAACTGCTTACAGCTGGCCCTACCCACATTTATGCCAAACTGATTCATGGGATCTTGTCTGGGCCAGCCATTTCCCGAATTCAACCATGGCTGCTTTGAAGCAGTCATGTAGTCACAAACACAATCACCCAGAAAGAGAACATGAAACACTGTCTTAAAATCCAGGTGATCAAAATCTCTATGATTCTGGCTGAACCCATCAAGCATACTCACAATGTAGAATTTATCCCTTACCTTTTAGTCATGTCCCTTTAAAAGTATAGATGCTGCTGCTTGGGTGGCTTTTTGAAAAAACAATGTTTCAAATTCAATTAAAAATAGTTTTTTTTAGTCTTATAAACTGTTTTCATAGTGCTTTACTCTCTAAGCAGTTTACAGAATCAACATATTGTCCCCAATAATGTGGGTCCTCATTTTACCGACCTCAGAAGGATGGAAGGCTGAATCAACCTTTCACCGGTCAGCATCCAATTCCTGGCAGTGAGCAGTGAGCTAACCTGCAATACTGTATGCTAACCACTGGGACAGGGCAGCACTTATTTAATTGTCTGATTAAAACTTGGATGCTCGAGATTTCTTATGCCTGTCATCTGTCAGTCAAGCCATCGCTGAGCATACACTCAGCATGTATTCAGAAATAACCTCTATTGGGTTATGAATTCAGAAGAGCACATTAGGATGAAGTGGGAGGGAGGTATTCTGACATACAGGTAGACCTCAACAACAGTTCATTTAGTGACCATTCAAAGTTACAACAGCACTGAAAAAAGTGACTTATGAACATTTTTCACACAACTATTGCAGCATCTCCATGGTCACATGATCAAAATTCAGATTTTGGCAACTGATTCATATTTATGATGGTTAAATGTCCCAAGGTCATATATATGACCACTTTTTGCAACCTTCTGACAAGCAAAGTCAATTGGAAGCCTGATTCACTTAACAACAAGGTTACTAACTTAACAACTTGTGATTCACTTAACAACTGTGGCAAGAAAGGACATAAAATGGGGCAAAATTCACTTAACAATTTTCTCACTTAGCAACAGAAATTTTGGGCTCAATTATGGTTGTAAGTCAAGACTACGTGTATTGAGTTAAGTATAGTTAGCTGGGCTATTTGTAGATAAAGGTTTCACATTTCTTTAGAAAAGCATGACACTTATGTTTGTAATAGCCCTGACAGAGGACCAGAGAAGGGATTGCAAGGAGCATTTATTTATTTATTTATTTATTTATTAATCGTATTTATATACCGCCCTATCTCCCGAAGGACTCAGGGCGGTTCACAGGCATTTAAAAACATATAAATATAAATACAGAATAAAAACAATTAAGAAACTTATTTGAAAGCCCGTTAATTAAAATATACAAATAAAACCCAATTAAAACCCATGAATTTAAAACCTAGCTCAGTCCTGCACAATTAAATAAATATGTTTTAAGCCCGCGGCGGAAGGTCCGAAGGTCCGGAAGCTGGCGGAGTCCGGGGGGAAGTTCGTTCCAAAGGGTGGGAGCCCCACAGAGAAGGCCCTTCCCTGGGCGCCGCCAGACGACATTGCCTTGCTGACGGCACCCTGAGGAGACCCTCTCTGTGAGAGCGCACGGGTCGGTGAGAGGTATTCGGTAGCAGTAGGCGGTCCCGTAAGTAACCCGCCCAATGCCATGGAGCGCTTTAAAGGTGGTCACCAAGACCTTGAAGCGCACCCGAAGGCCACAGGTAGCCAGTGCAGTCTGCGCAGGATGGTGTTATACGGGAGCCACGAGGGCTCCATCTATCACCCGCGCAGCCGCATTCTGACTAACTGCAGCCTCCGGATGCCCTTCAAGGGAGCCCCATGTAGAGAGCATTGCAGTAATCCAGGCGAGACGTCACGAGTGCGTGAGTGACCGTGCATAGGGCATCCCGGTCCAGAAAGGCGCAACTGGCGTACCAGGCGAACCTGGTAGAACGCTCTCCTGGAGACGGCCGTCAAATGGTCTTCTAGAGACAGCCGCTCATCCAGGAGGACGCCTGTTGCGGACCCTTTCCATCGGGGCCAATGACTCGCCACCGATGGTCAGCCGCGATTAGCTGACTGTACCGGGATGCCGCATCCACAACCACTCTGTCTTGGCGGGATTGAGCTTGAGCCTGTTTCTCCCCATCCAGACCCGTCGGCCTCCAGACACCGGGACAGCACTTGATAACCGTTGGGGTGGTCCGTGTAGAAAAGTACAGCTGGGTGTCATCCGCATACAGCTGATACTTCACGAAACCACTGATGATCTCACCCAGCGGCTTCATGTAGATGTTAAACAGGAGGCGAGAGAATCGACCCCTCGGCACCCACAAGTGAGGCGCCTCGGGTCGACCTCTGCCCCTGTCAACACCGACTGCGACCGGTCGGAGAGATAGGAGGAGAACCACCGATAAACGGTGCCTCCCACTCCCAATCCCTCCAACCGGCGCAGCAGGATACCATGGTCGATGGTATCGAAAGCCGCTGAGAGGTCTAATAGGACCAGGGCAGAGGAACAACCCCTATCCCTGGCCCTCCAGAGATCATCCACCAACGCGACCAAAGCCGTCTCCGTGCTGTAACCGGGCCGGAAACCGGACTGGAACGGATCTAGATAGACAGTTTCATCCAGGTGTAAGGGAAACTGATATGCCACCATACTCTCTACAACCTTCACCGCGAAGCGAAGGTTGGAGACCGGACGATAGTTACCTAAAACAGCCGGGTCCAGGAAAGGCTTCTTGAGGAGGGGCCTCACCACCGCCTCTTTCAAGGCGGGCGGAAAGACACCCTCCACCAAAGAAGCACTCGTAATCGCCTGGAGCCAGCCTCGTGTCACCTCCTGAGTGGCCAGCACCAGCCAGGAGGGGCACGGGTCCAGTAAACACGTGGTGGCATTAAATCTACCCAACAACCTGTCCATGTCCTCGGGAGCCACAGGGTCAAACTCATCCCAAACAATGTCACCAAGACCACCTCGAACATCTCACCCGCATCACCGCAATCTTGGTCCAACCCATCCCGAAGCTGAACGATTTTATCGTATAGATAACCGTTAAACTCCTCAGCACGGCCCTGCAGCGGGTCATCCCGCTCCCCCTGATGTAGGAGGGAGCGGGTCACCCGAAACAGGGCGGCTGGGCGGTTATCTGCCGATGCAATGAGGGAGGAGGCGTAGCTACGCCTCGCTTCCCTCAATGCCACTAGGTAAGTCCTAGTATAGGACTTCACTAGTGTCCGATCAGCTTCCGAACGGCTAGACCTCCAGGAACTCTCTAGGCGTCTTCTCCGGCGCTTCATCCCTCTCAGCTCCTCGGAAAACCAAGGGGCCGGTTGGGGCCTGCGCCGGGTCAGAGGCCGCAAAGGCACGACACGGTCTAAGGCCCCCGCCGCGGCCCGTTCCCAGGCCGCCACAAGTTCCTCAGCCGAGCCGTGGGCCAGACCCTCAGGAAACGGCCCAAGCTCCGTCCGGAACCCATCAGGGTCCATCAGGCGCCTGGGGCGGAACCAACGTGTCGGCTCCGCCTCCCTGCGGTGGTGAATGGCGGTCAGAAAGTCTAAGCGAAGAAGAGAGTGATCTGACCATGACAAAGGTTCGATGACTATTTCCTTTAAGTCCAGATCTCTCAACCACTGTCCAGAGAGAAAAATCAGGTCCAGAGTGCCACCCCCAATGTGAGTAGGGCCATCAACTACTTGGGTCAGATCCAAGGCCGTCATGGAAGCCGTGAACTCCCGAGCTGCCGTCGATGATGAGCCGGAAGATGGCAGTTAAAGTCCCCATGACTAAAAGTCTGGGGTCTCAACTGCCACCCCAGCCAGCATCTCCAGGAGCTCGGGCAGGGCAGCTGTCACGCAGCAAGGAGCCAGGTACGTGATCAGCAAGCCCATCTGACACCTCGACCCCATCTCACAAGAGGATTCGCACCCGGCAATCTGAGGTACAGTGGTCTCCCTCGGCTCTAGACTCTCTCTAATCACAACCGCCACCCCCACCCCTACCCTGGGCCTCGGCTGATGGAATGCACGGAAACCCGCGGGCACATCTCTACAAGGCACGCCCCTTCAGTGCCCAACCAGGTCTCCGTAATGCCCATAAGGTCCATGGAACCCCTGTATAAGATCACAAACAAGGGGCTTTGTTCACCACAGACCGAGCATTGCACAACATCAACCAAGGCCCAGGCTCTGAGGATCCTGACCATCCGAGGCAGGAAAAGTCAAGGGTCGGGCGCGTGATCGCTTTAAGACATCGAGCACGCGCTCCCGGAATTTGATATGACCCTCGCTTCCGCCATACCTGCCCCTCCCACTTACCGTGTCAATAGGACCACCCTCACAGATAGGAACAGACTCCTCCCCATAACCTCCGAACCTGATAATAAAAACCGCCATGAGCATGTGCAGGAACTGGCCCCTTACCCGACGGGTTACCCCATTACCCGCCTTACCCTCCCACCCCTTAAAATTCCCTCTCTAAAAACCCCACAAGCTCTTCTTTTGCATGCCACCTCTGTGGGTCCCAAGACCCGTCATGGAGGCCGGCCCTCGATAATGAGGAGGCCATTCCTGCAGGCGGGGCACCTCGCAGGCGCAAGAGTTCACAAGCAGTATAATGCGTAGCAGCTGAGACTAAGAATCGGCAAAGTAGAGGCTCCATCTCCGGATGGCAAGATGATGACTGATGGTACTAGTCCAGAATGAAGGCATACAAAGAATGGAACAGCAATTAGCACCGAATGACAGTCAAGATGGTATTCTGTCCGGTGCCTAGTCCAAACATCCTGGAACCGGGGGTGAGGGGAAATGGTATTCAGTCGCTGGCTCGTCCTCCTCCGTCCTCCTCTGTCCCCAACTAAATCCCATGTCCCCCCCCAAGGAGTCCTAATAGGACCAAAAACGGCCATAGTAGTCTCAAAAAAGGCCGAGGGGGGCATGGGTGATGTTAAAATAGTCACAGTCATAGACTGGTTGCAGGGGGCAACTCCGGGGTGCCTCCATCGTCTCCCCGCAATCCTCCAATAACCATCTCCAGACATGGCCAGGAAAAGAATCCTAACCACTCCAGAAGCCGGGTCTCCCCAGACCTCTCCCTCCAAGAGGCGAAGTCCATATAAAAGGCTAAACCTCTCCGAGAGGCTGGGGGGTATGAAGGTTGCCAAGTCCATAATCCGGCAGCAGGGGGAAAGCCAAGAAACCATGGCAGCGAGGCAGATGGCAATAGGGGTAGATGGAATACCTCCGCAATCATCATTGATGCTTTGGTCCATTTCTCCACTGGAAATGGATATGAAGTGAAGTGGGAGGAAGAAATGAACAAATGCTCTATTGTAGAGTACTGCAAGGGAATGGCAGTGCTCTCAGAGAGTGGTCATATTTGGAATCCCTAAATGTTTATGGAATAGGCAAAATAGCAATATGTGACTGACAAAATCAGCTATCTTTCCTGGTTTAAATCAACTTTCATTATAGCCTAGAAGGTGCATTGTCTCAGGGGAAAGCTGATTCTGATGAGGTATTATATAGGCAAATTCCCCTGTGGAAGCCAGTTCCTTGGCTGCTTCTTGGCCCAAAGGATAATAATGGGGAAAGCCCAGGTGGATAGGAGGCAGCTCACAGAAGCACTAGGAGCTGGCCAGAAACCAGCTTTGACTGTGTCCTAAGTCACATGGTGAAGTATACTACATCACATTCAGGGCAAAAACATCAGGAGAAAAAGGAAAACACTACATTAAAACTTCATTAACACCTAAGAAAGACTTGAGCTGCTGCAGCTGTGCATTAGAGATAAAAGAAAGGCGAAGGTTATGAGGAAATAACATTAATAAAAACCACACAATTACCAGATAATGTTCTTTCACGGTTAGGAGAATTTGAGAATGAGTCCTCAGTTTGTACAATTTAATTCAGTTTTAAATATTATCTTCAAGTTGAAATCACAGAGCACTGACAGAATCCTCGGTAGCTGACCTGATAGAGAAATTTGAACATTGCACTAAAAGCACAAGAGGGTATTCTCAATTTTGTTTAATATTCTCAGCTATCGTAATATTAAGCACAACTGAATAAATTGAAGGATGAATACCTGTTCACCTGTGGGTTAAGTGAAAATAAACAGTGGCATATACAATAGAATATCTATTGATGAATATCATCCTACAAACTTTTAACAAAACACATAAAATATCTCTATACAAAAGTTTAAAAGAAATTGTTCCCTCCTCCGTTCTTGGGTGGGCTGGCATAAATGTCATCCGCTGTTTGCTGACTGAAGAAAGATACTGCTTAGAACTGCTGGACTTAAGGGCAACCTAAGTCCTCGGTTTTCCATTGAAATGGTGATCCCTCCATGATAGAGTAGGGGACTTAAGTGGAGGGGAAGTCTGTAGGTGTAACCAGGGCATCTTGGTCCCCCGCTACACTGAAAGAATCGTCGCGCAGAGACTTTCGCAACCAGTCATTCTTCTCGGCAAGTTTCCTGCCTCTCTTTCTCTTCACTGAATTACCTGCCGACTTCTTTGCTGGCAACGCCTGTCTTTGGCTGTTCGGTCGCCTCTCTCCCCTTTGTGGACATCCCCGCAGCGGTCGCGGGAGGCCCCTCCCTCCAGCATGGAGGAAGGGAGCTCCCTTGGAGGGGGAAAAAGCAGCCTCGCTTCATGGAGGGACGGCGCAGCTGGGGAGGCCTCTTTTCCTGCGTTTATTCACTGAAGCCCCTCGAGGGGGTCAGCAGCCCTCGAGGACTGGAAAGCGGGGACAGGTGGGGGAGTCTCGGTTGCCAGGCGCTCCTCGTAGGCTCTGAGCACCTCCACGAAGAGAAGAGGGGAGATTCCCTAGGTGGAAGAGCGACCTCCCGGCGGCTGTGCGCAGGCGCGCGCGGGGGTCAGGCTGCGGCTGTCAGCTGTGATGGGTGCCAGAGACAGGCGCTACTGTGGGGCAGATTGAGTTTCTCAAACGAAACCTCGCGCCCTGCCGCCGCCGCCGCCCTCCTCCCTCGTCTCTCCAGTAGCCACATCCTTCCAAAACAACAGCAAAGAAACCAAGGGGAAAAACCCTCCAATCTGCCACAGATTCTGTTGCGGACTCACTTGGAGACCCCGGGAGGGGAAAGGTGAAGCCCAGGAGCGTTCTGTGAGGAGCCAGGAGGGGCTCGCTTCGCCCCACTTCCCGCCAGTCTCTCTCGGATCCACTCGGCGGTTCCACACCCTTTGCTCAGCGATCGGCAGGAAGAAAAGGGAGGAGACGGTACGTCACCGACTGCAGACTAGGACGCGCGAGGAGGGGACGCTTTTCTTGGGTCGCGGATACTGCAGAGCCACCTTTCTCTCCCACCGCTATCCACTGCAAACTTTCCACCCACGAATCCCAATTGGGAAGGTTGAAAGGGCTTCTTGGACTGGAGAATTGGACAAAAAAGGAAAAGGAGCCCCTGACGGAGGCCGGGGAGATTTCTTGGCCCATTGGTTCCCAAGGGAAGAGGAGAAAAACGCGGCGTCCCAGTGGAAGTTGAGTTCTAATTCAGCCTCTTTTAGCCCCGCTACATAGGGAGAAGGGTAGCGCTGGCCTCTGGCCCGGGGAACTCCCACCCGACCCACCGAATCTGAGATCTTGAGAAGAGAGAGTAGGATGAGATTTGGATCAGTTGATTGACCCCTCATCAAAGATCACTATATTAGATTTAGCATTGGATGTCTTTGACCACAAAAACAATTGGCTAATTAAATCAGAATCCTTGGTGCAGATCCCCAGTCCAGTCCTCTGTTTCCTCAGCTCTAGACTTCAGCAAAGTCTAACTTTATACAAAAAAGTCTAAATGCAGCCCACAGCTTTTTCCTTCAATCCCTGGTATGGTGGTTCTAGACATTTTCACTATAAATTTATCCACAGATTTGTGTTATGATCTGGGTCCATAATAGCTGGTGTTTCAAGAGTTTAATAAAATGCAGGCCCAAAGGATAGAAAGTCAGAAATCTGAAATGGGAGGGCTTTGATTGCAGGTATTTATTGGAATTAAATTTCTGATTGAAAAAAAATTATCTGGGGTTAAGTAGTGAATTAGGGTCAATTAATTAAGATTTGGAAGAATTTGGGATGAAGTATTTCCTTTCATGTAGTGCTGTAAAGTTTAGCATTTATAGCTACACTGATTAAAAAGCACCAAAAACAACACATAATAATTAAAGTATGTTGGATGACCCCTTTCCATCTGTTCTCTTTTCCCCCAAAATTGTCTCTAAAAATAGAAAGTTCCTGTCTACCTTCTTGTTTTGTAATTTGCAGAGATCTATTCATAGAAGCAAGCATTAGGCTATTTATCTGAAAGGCTGTAGCTTCCTGAAGAGACTCATTTTCCAAGGAATCTGTTTAGAATCTGTCTATGGATATTGCACACCAATTCTATATATTTCTATTTGGTATATTTGTATATCATGCAATCGGGCTCTTTTAAAGTTACTAAATGTGATGCTATTCATTTCAAGTAAAAATTTATATTTACTTTTGAATCATAATCATAAAAAGCATTTTTCCTATCTCTCAAAATATAATTGGAGTGCACTGAGCTACTTTTGTTGCTGTATGAATGCAGTGTGTACTTTATACTTCTATCCAAAGTTAATCTTATTTGCTACTAATGTGTGTGAGCATGTGCGCGTGTGTGTATCTCCAATAAAGAATACTTTATTACTACTTTATAAGTACAAAAGAATACTTTATTACTACTATCTCCAATAAAGATCCTTTATTACTACTTAGAATAAAGGATCCAAGACATGCAACATGGATTTTGCATCTTCCTCCTGTTTTGTTTCTTCTTCCAGTGCAGCAATTACAATAGTTACCATGTAAAAGATAAACATTTCCATTTCCGTTTTCTACTTCCATCACACTGATCATCTTTGCCACCTTCCTTTCTTAGATGCCTGTGTTCATTTTGGAAAGCTAGGCAGCTCCACAAGCTCCAGATGCATCCCTGTCTAACTAATTGCTGTTTATTTTTAAATTTTAATGTATTTTTAAACATTATCTAAATGTTGTGAACCATACAGTAAATTGATTAAGATGAATGACTATATAAATCTAGGAAATATGAATAAAAATAAAATAAATGAAATATTTTTATATTTTACAATAAACCTCTATGTTCAGCTCCCCAAACCAAACAGGTGCTTTTCCAGTTACTATGTACTACAGGCCCTATTATTTCATTTTGTTGTCAACAGTATCTTCAGCATGTTACAGGGGATAATGGGCACTGCAATCCAAGGCACCTGGAGACCATCACCTTATGGAAAGGCTGACCTAGATATGTGACCTGGCTTGGCTATTCCTGCCTACCAGAATGCTGTCTTTACCCAGTCATATCTCCAATTTGTATACCTGAAAACTGGACCCAAAATTAAATAGCTGTCTTCCAAGGAGAAATTATCTGAGCTGACTAGATCCAGATGGAAAGACGCATCATCAACAACAATGATGATTAAAGATAGCAACAACTGGAATGATCTGCTGAAACAATTTGTATTGTGTTAGATCTTAATAAAATTTGCTCAGGTTTTTGGTGGAATCCTTTCAAAGATATCACATTCCTCTAGCATAAATTGCCTTTTTCTAGCATCATTCACTTAGAGGCCAAGGACAAATGCATCTTCCTCCCCCTCCTCCTCCTTGTGCTGAATAGCTTGTTTGCATTCTAACCACAATTAACTGTGTCCATTTTGGTGATATTGGTGCTTAAATCCAAGTTCTATTGTCGACCTGCAAATAATTTATAAAGGCAATCAATAAAAAAGCTGACTATTTTATAAAAGGCAATCAATAAGAAAGTCTATCTAATCCTAGAGGGTGTTCTGGCTGGGTGAATTGCAAAGTAACCAAAATTTCAAACAGGTATTTAAGCACCTTAGAGAACCCAGGGAGATTTATTTTCAAATGAAGTATGCAGGAGCTCTGGAATCCTTATAGAAGGAAAGCCATATTCTCTGCATCTCTACTGCGATTCAGGAAATCCCAGCGAGTTGTATGGGATCTGACAGTTGCAGTCTGCTTCAGACTTGGTCCTGCGGTCTTCAGGCACAAGCAGAAGAGGTTAGAAGCCAAGCCTTGGCCGCTTGTTCTTGGAGAAGGCCAATTGCACGGGATTTCACGTGTTGCAACACAATTAACTTTTCGAAGACTGTAGCAAAGTGAGGAGCGATGGCAACAGGCTGTTTTAGTCGGATTGGCTTCTCCTCGCGAGAAAAATGAGAAAACTCCCAAGACGCTGCTATTCCCAGCTGCCCCACTTAATAGCAGCACCGGAGAGCAGGGTTGAAGGCCAGTCCGTGGGGATTGCCCTTCCTTCCGTGAAATTGTTTCACCAATCCTTGTATCAAGCTCCAAATTCTAGAGGGATTTCAGGTCCCTCTACCCACAGATCCTTCCGGGCATGGTTTTAGGCTAGAAAAAGACATACAGAATCCAAGGTAGCTTGAGCCTAAATTAAGACTAGTCATTTCCTATGATGGAACTCGACTCGTGCTACTTGTAAAGAGCAGACAAATGGAAGGCTTAATGAGCAATAGCAAGGACATACCAGCAAGCACAGATCCAGAACCACGCCTGAATCCCTGGCGTCTGGGAATTGGGTGGGCTCCGGCTTTTCCGGGTCTCTGATCAATAAGAGCTATTTCTTTCCAGACGACTGACCGCCTTTGACTTTTTCCTCCCCCACTCACTCACTCTTTTTAAAGAGCGCTTGTTTTTAATGGTGACCCTGGGCAGTTCACCAAGTCTCCTATTGGGAGCAGTTAGTTGCATTAGCCGGGCAGGACCTCCCAAGTGGCTGCGGCCGGCGTGTCAGCGAACAGAGGCGACTCTGCACAGCGTAAAGTCTCGTTCTCCTCAAGTTGCTGGAAGCGGGAGTCGACCGGCTCTGCGGTCGCGGCGGCGGGGGCCAGAGTCCTAAACAAAGTGGAGCCTTCCTCACTGCCCCCCCCCCAATCCTCAGTGCAGAGAGTTCTCCTCTCGGCTCGCCTCCTTGGACTCACATTTGGGAGATCAACTTCCAGAAAAATGCACCAGTTTAGGTTTCTCTGCCCCGTCCTAAATGGTGTGCTGAGGGTTTGAGCAAAGTGCTGGTAACTAACGCGAATATTTCTTTTTCTTTTCACCTCCCCTCCAACTTTTAGCTTTCTTTGCCCGTTTCCTCTTTGAGAAAGCTTTTGGCCAGGGCTCGCGTCTTCAACAAGGCCCTTCCTTCCTTCTTTCCCTTTCAGACAAACGCATTGAGTTCTTTCAAATCCACTTTTTGAGGTGGAGAACTTTTCAGGCTGAGGAACTGCTAGTTCAGCAGATGAAGAATTACAGAACGAGTCACCTCAATAATTTCCACCCGGGGATATTCACGGGGAACTTTGTGGCTTTAGGATGGCAGCCCAAGATCCCACCGAGCAAAGCTGTTTCCTCCAGAAAGAAACGTGCCCACGAATGACAAACATCCCTTGAAATCGTTTGGGCTGATTTAGGAGTAATCGAGCTCCAGGGCACAGGAGAGAGACCGTGGTGTCGGCCTCGTCGCCCCTTGGTTCTGCTAGCCAAGGGGTCCGAGTGCCCCGAGACCAGAGGCTACCTTCCCAGGGACTGAATTTACGAAGGGCGTTGAGCGAGTGGCCGAGAGCCAGTTCTTTCTTTCCGAAAGGAGAATAAATGACTACAACACTAAGGGGAATTCAGAAGCCGATCCCAAAGCCCGGAGAGGTGCCTTGAAATCCCCTCAACTTCTAGCTCTGCTGATATTTAGTCCAAGTTCTAGGGGAGGTTTAAAGGATTAATTCTTTAAATCTGGTTAATTCAGCTCGGACCTGGAATCTACTTTCCGTGCTGTTAATAGCAATAGACTTACATACCGCTTCATAGTGCTTTTACAGCCCTCTCTAAGCAGTTTACAGTCAGCCTATTGCCCCCAACAATCTGGGTCCTCATTTTACCCACCTCGGAAGGATGGAAGGCTGAGTCAAAGCATCTTCCCGAAATAAAGATTCTGTTAATCCTCCCGCCTTGTTTGCGAGAAACGGGATTTTCTCAACCCTCTTTAGCCGTCTGGCAATTATCATGGTTTCGTTCGACCAGTTCAGTCGAAGGAACCCTCCGGAGGGCCGGAGAGCGGGACGTTTGTCCCAAGGACCCCTCGGCAGCTGATTGCAAAGAAGGTCCCACTCTGCAACCGAGGCGGAAAAACGGGTAAGTTTCGCTTCTTTCCTAGAGCATAGGAAGTTCTGAAGAACACCCCGCGGGCAAAGGAGATTATCATTTTGCCCTTCCCCAACTTTCATTTGTGATCCATCAGATCAATGGTTTGACACAGTCCCGGCTGGGGATTATGGGAGCTGGAAATCTCACATATTTTAGAAATACCCGTCCCCATTAAGGAGATGGTTGACTGCAGATTCTCTCCTCGTTGGTGGCTTTCGGGGCTCTCCGGCTGCACGCAACATTTGGATAGAAGAGGAAGAGGCTTTGGCTTATGCAAAGGCCATACTAAAATACAGCTCCTGCAAACAGGAATTGTTTTTTTTTTAAAAAATATTTCAGCTACACTACAAGTTCAGAAATACCTCACAGACTTGGGAGTACTTGATATATATGAGGGTGCTGTGCGTGATAGATTAACGATTCCGAAATTTATGTGCAGAATCAATCCTATACAGGCTGACTCGGTATCAATGCAGTGGGATTTAATTCCAAATGAAGGGGAAAGTGTGCAGTTGCAAGCTTAGTGTGTTTTAGTAAATAGTTGTGTGTGAGATTATCAAAAGGTGGCCATAGTCTGTATAAAATGTCATTATTTCTAAAGGTAGCACTTTGAATTTCAGTTATCTTTTAAGCAAAGTGTTTTCCAGTCAGCTATTGGTTGAGTTTCGCTTTTCTCAAATTATTGGCTGGTTTGTTGTTTTGCTATATAAATTTATCTGTTTATTTGGAGATCATTTAAATCATGAGTGAGATTGATTCATTAAAATTGATCAATTGAGACTACAGATGGTCCTATTGGAAAGTTTCTTTTAATGTCCTGTGAAAGAGAATTACTGAAGTAAATTTCTTACCTTTTCCCAAAACTTCTAAATAATCTCCACCTGCTGAAATAATCTGATACTAGTTTTAAGTGGATTTCTGTTTTAGATATTTAAAATAAGGAAGCAAATATCTTAAAACACATCTTCTGTTAGGATTGGAGGGGGGTGTCCCTGGAGAGCTACAAAACAACACCATCCTTTACCTGCCATTCCTTTGATTTAAAACCTAATTTTGATATGTAATATGGGACAAGGTAGAGATATTAAACAAATAGAATTGGAAGAAGATCCCAGAAACATCTGAAAGTCAATGTATGAAAGATAGGGTGAAATACATAAGTCATAAACACTCAGAAATACCTCACAGATTTAGGAGTTCAATGGAGTTCCAAAATATTTTTTTTCTTCAATAAATAGGAAGCCTCATGAGGTCCATGGCACATACATTTCTGTGGCCTGATTGGAGACCAGTGCACTGTTGAATCCACTGTGTCTGCTTTGATCTGGAACTTCAGCTATAGGGATCATAAGGAATTATTTCTGACAAATTCCACCAAGGATGCTGAGTTTCAGACTTCCCTCCCTTCTGTCTCTTTCATTCACTCTTTTATAACTCCTCTCTGAGATTATGTTGTTTAGCAAATTTTTCCAGAATGATTTTTAGGTGTGGTCATTGGGGCCATTATTGTAACTGACAATCTCATTGATTTTATACTTAGTAATATTCTTAATTTTATTTCCGCAACTGTGTTGGTTACAACAGCCTCTCATCCCTAAGCAATCTAACATCATCTGAAGGTAATGGGAAAGCAATAATTTCTTAAATCAACTAAAAATCTACACAGCAGCTGTAAGTTAGAATTTACCCCAGACTATTACAGTCTTTCAACCAAAATTTTCTATCCTTTCTTTATTGAAACTGAGATAAAAGTAGTAACCTCAGCTTGCCTAATAGGCAGCATATTTTCTCTGTTTCATAGATATATTTTACCTAGTATCAATTATAGAGGTAAATGATCATAACTGGTGAATAAATTACTTTGTATATGCCTTAGCAAGTTTGTTTGTTTGTTTGTTTTTGCTATTTCTATACTTTCTGGAGGTATTTGATCTACCAATCAGAACAGATTACAAATCAAAGCCCTATTTCAAATAAAGTATGTGAGAAAATGAGTTTAAGAATGTAGAGCTGCAAAATATATATTGTGAATTATTTTCTGAACTCTTAAATGGCTTCTGACCAAAAGATGAGAATTCAAAATCAGTGAAAATCTGTGAAACATTCCTGATTCAAAGCTGGTTAAAAAGAGTTCTCTATGAAGTTCACGCCAGCTACTGTAACTGAATCTCAGGATTTAAAACTATTCACAAGAGCAAACACATTTAGCTAAATGCTAAGTCCTTTCATGTCTGAAGTAAGTTCAGTGAACTGATTAGAGATTGTATTGGCCTTAGGAAATAGATCACTTGAATATATCTATAACAATTCAACAACAACAACAAAAACAACAAAAATAGATGTAGGAAGATACGGAATATTCTGGCAACTTTGGGATTGGTTACAAGATTTATTTATTCATTTATTTGTCAAGAAAGTATTAGGTAATAAGTATAAACATTGGATACATAAAATAGATACAAATAGAAGAAACATTAGGACAGGGATGGTAGGCTCTTATGCATGCCCCTTACAGACCTCTTGGGAATGGGGTGAGGTCAACAGTAGACAGTCTTAGGTTAAAATTTTTGGGATTCAGGATGAAACCACAGTGTCAAGATGTGTCTTGAAGTTCATTGTGTGAAACCAAATAGAAACAAAGCAACCTCAGGTTTCCTGCTAACATTTCCACTTTTACAGTTTATGCTGTTTCACAAATGGTTGATCTTTTGAAACTCAGTATTTCTAGATTATTTGAAAACCTCTAAAGCAGGAGTGTCAAACTCATGGTCTGCGATCTGTATGTGTCACATACTGGCCACGCCCACCCGCATTTTAGGGAAGGGGGAAAAGTCACGATATGTCATGTGATGACAACATGACGCTACGAGTTTGACACCCCTGATCTAAAACTACTGGATACCTGAGACCTTCTTACATCCCTAGCCATACATTTGCTTAATCCGTAAAGTATTTAGATTTATTTTCTCAGATTGGAAATCTTGCACCTGGTATTTTAAGGGTTGAAAGAGACTTTCTGTGACATAAATTCTCTGTGTGCCGTGAACTACACTCTTACCCAATATGTGGAGTGTTATATTAAGAGGAAATTAAAAATAAATGTAAATATAGACATAGAAAGAAGAATATGACTGACTTATAAGTAATACCTGTGAAACAAATTTATTGGAATTGTAAGTTTATTGAATGCTGAATAAAAGCCAGGAGTATTACCTGGTTTAAAATAGTATTTGCAGTTTTAGTTGCATAAATCAAAGTGTAATTTCCAAATTAAGGGAACTAATTTTTTTGCTTTATTCTGCTTTGGTCAGACCTGGAGTATCATTGTAGAAGAATGCTAGAAACATGGCATTTTAAAAATGATTGGAAGAAAAAATTTGAACAGGTGCAGAAAAATTAGGAATGGCTGGAAAACTGAGAAATGGAGGCATTTAATTTAGACAAGAAATGTCAAGACAGCATATGTGTACTTTTCAAATACCCTTACCTTCCAGACTTCCAGCCACTAAAGACTCTTTCCCAGTTGGCATTTATAGCGTTCCTCTAAAATAAATCCAAGCAGCCCTTAGAAGAAAATGGCTATCTTTTTCTAATCTTCCTGCTTCCTTTCTAGAATTTTTTGGGTTTCAGTTAGCTCTACTGAAGTTAGTTATTTACAGTAGTTAGTTCATTGCACTAACTCACCAATAGCCTGAAATAATGCCCATTATTTGATTCCACAGTTGCCCCTTCATTCAGCAGCACTTGCAGCCTTGGTCACCACAATCCATCCTTCTCCACTATGCACAGTGCAAGACACTTCCTTATTGCTGCCAGAAAGGTACATGGATATCACCAGGAGCCCAGAGTGATTTAAGGGAGGATGCAAGCAACCTTCCTATATGTCATAATCTAAGCAAGAGGGAAATAAAATCCAGCATTCATTAGGATTTGCTTTGTTTTGTACTTCTATAATACTTATAGAAAAAAAAAGCAGGGCAAGCAATAAATAATATATTTTTCCCTATTGTGCCAAAATTAAGCCATAATTCCAAGACTGCTTTTATCAGCTTACTCTAAAGAACTGACTAGGAATGTCTTAGCTTTGTTTCTTTTGCCAACAATTCTCTCTTCAGCAGATCTCAAGGTTTTCCAATCTGTATTGCAGATGAGTTGGATTACCAGCCCTCAAACTTCCTAGCACTGGGAGAGGAGTTATGGGATTTCCAGTCCAAAACATCTGGAAGTTGCCAGGAAAGGCATCTTTAGTCTATTCATGTAACCCTCCCTCTCCATCCGCAACTCCTGCTGTATATGTCTTAAATCAAAGTGCACTGGTTCAAGTTTTTTGGGGGGTGTATCTGTCCTCTTCCTGGCCTGCGAATCTTATTTCCTTAAGTTTTAGTTCCCAATGCTGAAGGAGAAAAGAAAGAGAATAGAAAAGTCAATTAACTGACAGAACTTCACCCACATTTAAAAAGCATTTTTCAAAGTGGTTAATAGAAGGCAGGCAGTATTCCCTTTCCTTTCAATTTTATTTTGCTTTTACCAACTTGCTGTTCTATTTTTCAACTTCACCTGGAAGGATGAAGTGTCAGTTAGGTTAATAATGCGAGAAATTTTCAGCACACCCTTCACCTTTTTCCCTGTGAAATACAGGTAGTGTTCAATTTACAACTGTTCATTTAGTGACAATTCAAAGTTATAACAGCACTGAAAAAAGTGACTCATCACCATTTTAACACTTAAAACTTTTGTGCTATCCCCATGATCATGTGATCAAAATTCAGATGCTTGGCAACTGGTCCATACTTATGATTCTTGCTGTATCCCAAGGTTATGTGATCACCTTTTGACAAGCAAAATCAATGGAGAAGCCAGATTCATTTAACAACTGTGTTACTAACTCATCAACTGCAGTGATTCGCTTAACAGCTATGGCAAGAAAGGTCATAAAATGGGACAAAATTCATTTAAAAAATGTCTCACAAAACAACAGAAATGTTGGGCTCAATTGTGGTCGTAAGTTGAGGACTACCTTGACTTACTTTTGTTTAGCTTGGCCCAGATTGCCAAATATACAGCCCCAGTTCTCCAGAGGGAAAGTGGATTCCACAAACACTTTGAAATTCTTGGTCGGCACAGATGGAGGTGGGGGGGACTCAGTAAAGGTGTTAATGGAGAAGCTGCTTTTTGCCTCTGATCTGGTGTCAATTTTAGGCTTAGGCTCAAGGTAAAAATAATTGCCAATACTAAGCAAGGCACTTCTGGAAATGAAAAAAGGAAGAAAAAGATTGAAAATGACTTTATTAGAATGCAAAGTGAATAAGAAAAACTGAAATCAGGGTTCCTCCCCTCCCAAATCAGGTGCTTACTAGAAGAGTTGACTGAGAATTCAGAGATCTGGAGGAACCCAATTTGTTTGTGGTTTTTCATCTGGAACAAAGACTCACTGAGACACTTTTTAACATATGTTAGAGGTTGCAGCCTTACTGATTTACTGGCGCACTGTCATTCTCAATACAGCAACATGCAACAGAACGGCTTTCTTTACGTAATCCTAACCCATGTTTGGAATCTTTTGGCACTTTCATGTGCTGTAATGATATATTTACTTATTAGGGAGTAAACCACATTGAAATTATGGAATTTTCTTCTAAATAGTCCTGGACATTACATTCTGGCTGTAAAATATGCAATCAGTGAAGCAAATGCAGATCAGCAGGTCAGTCTCTCAAGCCATCCTCAGCAAACTGGCGCCTTCCAGATGTGTTGGATAAATTCCCAGAATTCCCAGCCAACACTAACAAAACACAAAGGTCATACTGGCTGAAAATTCTGCTAGTTGAATAGTCCAAGGAGATTGTGGATCTTGGGGAAGATTGTATGAGTCTATAAAGTGCTACATTTCTTTTTCACCACCACCATTTGTTTCTCTTTTACTCCTCCTTTTAAGGTAGACGTTTTACCACAAATAGTCTGCACTTTTGCATGGTTTTTTCTTCTTCCTAGCATTATTCCCATGCTATGGCAGGGTCTTCTTGCACTTTTGCATGTTTTAATCCAACAAAATAAACTTCAGGAGTGATGTGGCCTTGAGAGGTCCTAGGTGCTCTCTGAGTTTGGCTGTTTCCTTGCAGAAGTTTCATTACCCTAAGTAGGTAACATCCTCAGTGCTAACAAGGAGTGAGGTTTGCTCTTCGTTTATATTCTAGGGGCTTGCCCTGCCAACTTTGGTGAGAAAGGTCTTGGAGGTTCTATGGTTGTTTACTGTTAGCTTATTGGGCCATTCCTTGATTGACGGATTGTTTACTTCTTGATTGTTGGTCTGATGTTAATCTTGGTGTTAATCTATGCTTATCTGGATATTGGTTGTGGAGAGTTATTTTGGTCTTTTTGTTGCCTTTTTGGCTTGCTGATTGTCTCTTTGCACATAGTATGTAGATGTTGTTTATATGTCTATTGATGGCCAATTTGTTAGAATGCCAGGCTTCTAGAAATTCTCTAGTGTTTTTGGACTTGGATTGGTTTCTCAGTTGAAACTAGGGTTAAATCTATCAATATATTGTGAAATTAAGAGTTTTCATCATGTCTTCTGACTGCTGATTGGTGTTCATAGATGCTGGCTGCTAGTATCCTGCCTGTTCGTTTTACATAGTGGCTATTGCAGTCTTTACATTGTATGTTGTAGACAACTCCTGTTTTTTTCTTCCAGGGCTGCTGAGTGCTTTGGGTTACTTAGGGTATTTTGGAGGGCTCTACTTGGTTTGTGTGCTAGGATGATTCTGTGTGGTTGTGATAGTCTGTTGCTGGTTTCTGATTTGTTTTTATCAGGGGTGAAATGCTCCTGTTTTGGACTGGATCGCCCAATCTGGTAGCGATGGCAGCTGGTGGTTCGGAGAACTGGTAGCAAAAATCCTTGCCCCCCCCCATGCCCAGCTGAGCCGCGCAATCATCAGAGGTTGTTTTTTTTTAACTTTTAAAAGCATTTTTTCAGCTGAAGAAAAAATGCTTTTAAAAGTAAAAAAAAAGCCTCTGATGATCGCGCGGCTCAGCTGGGATCATCAGAGCCTTTTAAAAGCATTTCTTCTACAACCTCTTCGACCAAAGAGGTTGTAAAAATGCTTTTAAAAGGCTCTGATGATCCCAGCTGAGTTGCCTGATCGTCACAAACTTTTAAAAGCATTGTCTGAAGAGGCTGTAAAAAATGCTTTTAAAAGGCACTAGCGATCCCAGCTGAGTTGTCTGATCGTCAGAGGCTTTTTTTTCTTTTAAAGGCAAAAAAAATGCTTTTAAAAGAAAACAAAAGCCTTTGACAATCAGGCAACTCAGCTGGGATCGTCAGAGCCTTTTAAAAGCATTTTTTTAACAACCTCTTCAGCCTAAGAGGTTGTAGAAAAAATGCTCTTAAAAGTTAAAAAAAAAAGTTGGCCATGCCCACCCAGTTACATTAACCCCCCACAAGCCACACCCACAGAATCGGTAGTAACAAATTTTACATTTCACCACTGGTTTTTATGTGTAGCAATGTTATCCTTTTTATGGCTAGTATTGGTTATTCTATATTGCGTTGAGTGATCAAGCACTTTTTGATGAAGTTTGCTGGAAGATGTTGTATAGATGCTGTTTCCTTTTCTGGATGTTCAGATTGCAGCAGGGTGTTTGTATTCACCTAAATAGAGTTCTTACACAAGACCATCCCACCAACACTGACAGGGCAAGCCACTAAAATATAAATTGAGAGCTAACCTCACTCCATACTAGCACTGATGATGTTATCTAGTTTGGATAATGAAACGTTTCCAAGAAAACAACCAACTTCAGAAAGCACCAAGACCCACTCTTTGAGATGTTGCAGATACTCTTTGTATCTAGATTAAACACCTGCTCAGTTTGTTGGGGGCAATAAGTTGACTTTGTATATAATATACAAATGGATGAAGACTATTGCTTGACATAGTGTAAGTCGCCCTGAGTCTTCGGAGAAGGGCGGGATATAAATGCAATTTTTTAAAAAAAGTACGTGTACTTGTTTGGAAGTAGTCCTATTTATGGCAGTTCCTTCAAGAAGCACATTCGGATAATACAATCAAAGTCTCCTTTGGAAATATAAGCACTTCATTTTAGAACCTGACTCAGGTGATAATTAGAGATTGAGACGTGACAGAATGAAAGATCATTGATTCCTTGGGGAGTAGACAGGCCATTGAGACACACATAACCTAGTTGGCTGGTCCACACATCACTCTTGCCTGCATTTATAGAACTTTCTGTTAGCAGCAATGTGCTCTGCTCCCAGATCATCCCAGCCAACTTCTTCCTTCCCTCCTAACTTTGGAATGTCATATCACTGGAGCACTAATGAAGACAAATAAGCTGTTTTCAAAGCTGTTGACACATTGTCCTAATAGAGAATAGGGAGGGGAGAATCATATAACTTCACCAAATACCAAGAGGCAGCGATTCATTTGGGAGGCAGCATATCTTATTATGTACTTCCACTGTGACTCATCCTAAATAAAGAGGAAGTTCTTATTAAAAGATTGGTGAAAAAAAAGGCTTGGGCTCAGCCTTCTGTAAATCTAATGAAATGTACATGTTTTATTAGAAGACTCCATCTTAGAATAGACAGAAGAGTTTGAACAAAATCCTTGTAAGAGGGATCCAGTATAGCTATCTTTAATCTCCTTCAAGGTTCAACACATAATAAGGGTACAAACTTGGGAATACTATTTTGCCATGTTAGTCTTATTTATAAATATACTACTAAAACTCCCATGTCTATTTGTTTGCAACTTTCAATTGGGAGAAACAAGGCATCATAGGGCAACAAAGTTTTCATCAATGTTTCTCACATAGGCTAACTCACAGAATGCATCAAAAATCTGAGACTGACTCCCACAGAATTCAAATTTGGCAAAGTTGTAGCCGCTTCAATGCTCTTGCACTGCCATAGTCAGCTATAGTCAGGTCAGTGTCATTTCCAGTGTTCCCCTGCCAGCTTCCTATAAGGAAAGTCAATGAGAAGCCAGCAGAAAGTTGGAAGTCACTCCCGCTACCAGTTTGCTTTCAGGTGCAAATCAAATGGAGCAGGTTATCTGAGAAATTGTCTCTCCTTGATTACATCCGCCTGTTCTATTGAGTCTGGCAGAAGTGAGGCCCATTGGGTATCCCACTGTTAAGGCAGGAATTCCCAACCCCGATCCACCAACCAGTGAAAACTGGGCTGCACAAGAAGCAGGCAAGCGTGTGAAGTTCCATTTATGCAAGCAGCAGGCATGCTCATGAAACCATCCTCTCCCCGTCGCTGCCACCACTGCCACTGTTGATCTGTGGAGCCAAAAAGGTTGGGAACTGCTGTGTTAAAGGATTCCATATGATGAGATTTAGGAGACAGCACTTGTGGCCTTCTGGAAATCTCTTAAAGCATATTTTTCTCAACAGACCTGGGAATCCGCTGGTAACAGGGAGCCTTTGTATTGGTTGCATCATGTGTTGCATCTTGATGTATTCTTCTCCTATTATCTTATTTTTATTTATGTTTTATCATTTTTAGCTAATTTTGTAAAAATATTTTATTGTTGTTTTTAGTATGTGCTGCTCAGAGTTGCTTTGCAAGATGAGTGGCCATATAAATTTGATAAATAAATAAATAAAAAATAGATGCAAACTGTGCAGGATTATTTTGATATTTCAAAAGAGCAGATTCCTATGTCATACTGTGTATTAGTTTGGCCTTGTTCAAGTAATACCTGGCTATAAAGACTCTGAGTGGCATAAATGTCTAAACATTGTGCCTCCTCATGAGTGTCTCACTGTTGCCTTTGTTATAATGTTGGTATTTCCTAGGTACTTGCCAGTAAAGAGTAAAGTAATAGTTATCAGTCATTGCCATCTCACTGTGTTCACTGTTACTGAGAAAAAACCAATCCTCTTAAGGAGGAACTGCAAAATTGCCCCTCTGCTAAATAAAAACAACAACATGGTGACGTACTGTAGGGACAAAGCATGACCTTGTGATTAAGGTCATGCCTTGTCACTACAGTATGCCACCATGTTAACTTTCAGGAGAAAAAGGGATGAAGCAAGGAAACAGGATAAGACCCTAATTCTCACTAATGGGAAACCACTTTCCCCATATCTTATTATGGGGAAATTATATTAATATTAATGTTTTGCAGCATTCCTCCCATGCCACAGTTAAACCTGAAGTAAATTGGCTCAGAGCTTCATTGTCATGAGAATACTGGGTGGGAGGGTCAGTTGCAGTTGCATGCAATCATGGCACTTAAAGATGGAGCACCTCAAATCAAGTGTATGTAAAAGCCATTTACAACCTTGCCTCCAGTTCTATGATGGGAATAAGTTGAAGAATGACCTTTGTAGACTACATGGATATGTTCACATAGGTTTTTTTAGCAACAGCAAAGAAGAGGTTTGTCATTATCCTTTTTACAGATTTTTTTAAAACTTGCTTTTCGAGGTTATAGTCCTGAAATTTCCTCCTGATCTTCTATCCAAGTACTTAATGGACTGCCTTATTTTTCTAAAATCAGTCAAGGGCAACTGGCTACTAGTGGGTGTCTTAGCTAACTCACTATACAAGAAGAAAATAGCCTTTTCAGAAACCTGAAGTTGATCAGATCATATGCAAACTGTTTAGAATATCTGAAAGTGCTTAATAAAGTACAATTCATAAGATCTAAATAGACTTTTGTTGTTTCTGTTGCAACAAACTTACAAGTGCTCTCCACCACTGTATCCTCTTACTACTATCATTTGTTCTGGAGTAACCAGCAGCTGGAATAACTGTAAATAGTGATACTAATGGTAGAAAAATGTTTTCTGCTAAGATCTCTGAAGATTGACTTGTAGATTCTGAAGTCTGTGCTGTCAACCCAGATTAATTATCCAGCCATTAATTCTTCTCAAGCAACATAAATGCCTTCAGTACACCCTTCTGGAAGCCTGCTGAGTTTCTGTTGCAATGTTTAGCTTTCATTAGAGAAAGAATGATTGTGATATCTGCACATGATCTGCTTTTATGGAATTTAGGGAACTCTATGAGCTAACTAGGAATGTACTCATTATGTGCAAAGCTTTCAAAGAGGCCTCAAATGCTGCATCCCAGCAAATGAGCAATCAACACAGGAATACTCAATATGTAGTAGTTTTCAACTTAAGGAAGAGTGTGTAGAAATGAGACCAGCTTATTTATAATTCCACAGCAATCTAATTCTAATTGGAGATAAAAAAAATTCTTCTAAGGCTAACTTTTTAATAGTAGATCTAAGATATGCATACATAGATAAAAGAATTGAGACCATTTAAATAAGTGAAAGGATCCTTACACTGGGCAGCTGATTGTAGGTTTAATATATAGGTGTAAGACTTATAAGGTGACTCTTCCTTTCTAATGATTTATTATTGCTTTCCAAAATAATGGATACTTTGGGATGAGGGAATATACCCAATTAAATAAGCCATCTCTTGTTTCATTAAATTTGTTCCTGGATCATCTGGAGCAGGGATCTCCAACCTTGGTAACTTTAAGACTTGTAGTCCACAAATCTTAAAGTTGCCAAGGTTGGAGACCCCTGATCTGCAGAATTAGTATGGGACCATCCAAGACATTTTGCTCTGGGCTTTTTCTTTCACTCTCAGTTCCATATATAGAAACTGACTACATCAACAGATGAACCTTATTTCAACAATGATGATGTGACAGTATTGTCTGCTATATCTCAGGATAATGGGTTACTTATAGAAGGTGAGCCCGTCTATAATTTTAATACTGAGTGCTCCAGTATTAAAAATAAGCTGTATTTACAAACTGAATGGCTTCATCTCCTGTAAGTAATGTATGTAATGTAAAGTAAAGTAATGATTAATGTAAGCATTAATCAATACCCTTCAGACCCCATTATAAAGGTGGTTGTTGTTTTTTTTGCAGCTATGTTATGACTGTCTATGCCAAAAGTTTTTTCTTTTTTATGATTGGCCATGTAACTAGAGCAGTCATCTTAGGAATGCTCAATTGTACCCCTTTAAGATAACCACATTGCTTATAACATGGCGGCAAAATTTCAACTGGCCAAAAAGATTGGGGACTGCTTCTCTAATACCTCATCATTCACTGCTTGCCACACCATCTGATTCTTTCCTGCTGCCTTTGGATCATTGGCTATTCTTCAATTAATTACTATTTCAGTGTCAATGTGCAATTTGTGAGTTGAGCCATCTAAACTATGTAGATGATACATGGTAGAGCACATAACTTGTGCTTGCTGCATCTCTGTGAACCTGCATAGTCAGATAGTTTCCCCCCCAAAAAGAACTGTTTCTGTAACAATCACCAAGAGAAACAGGGAATAGCCTGGAAAAGTAAAGGGAAATCATCAAAGCCATTAAAAAGTGAAAGTTAGAATATTTTAGACACTTGATGTGACACCCAGAAAAATATGGCATCCTTCACTTAATCCTCCAGAGAAAGATTGAAGGCAAATGAGGTCCAGGCAGAAGAAGAACATTATGGCTTCAAAACCTAAAGGACTATTTTGGACAAAACTCAGCAGCACTTTTTCATGCGGCTGTTTGACAAAAATAGGATCACCAACATGATCGCCAACATTCAATAATATGGCACAAGAAGAAGAAGAAAAACCACCTAGCTAAATCCAAGACACTGAATGCTCAGATGTTATTGTTCTTAATCTCACAATTTGATAAGTAGTAGAACACTTTACATGTAGACCTCACTCAACAATGACCATTGTTGCTTAATGACCATTCAAAGATACAAACATGCTGAAAAAGTAATTTTAGAACCAATCCTCGCCTTTACAACTATCACAGCATCTGTAAAATTATGTTTGTCATTTGGGTGCTTTGAAACTTGTGGGTATTTATGACCATTGCAGCATTCTGTGGTCACATAATATCCATTTGTGCACTTCACTGCCAGCATCTGACAATTGCATGGAAAAGTTGCCAGTAAAATTGCAAGTCACAGTCACATGATCACATGTGGTCACTTTGCACAGTGTTGTAAATTGAGGACTACATGTATTTAAACTTCTCTGGTGTTTAAAGCAATCAGGGCTAAGATTTCCCCAAGAGCAGGGTGCTGGGTATGTGAAGAAATAGGACTTTGGAAATTACTCTTTCTAGAAGTTTAGTTTTCAAGTCTTAACATGCAATTGGGGAGCTGGGGGGGAGGGAGATACAGGACATCAAAGACTATATAAATTGCAATATGGAATGCATGTGGCGGAAATTAAAATCCTTACTGGCCAAAACATGTTTCTTAGGGGTTTTTAGCTTTCTTTCCCCTCCCTCTCCTTCCCTCAACACACAGGCAAAATAACTCAAGGCTATAAACACAACATTAAGTTTTTGTTCAACAGCAAGAAAAATAAGCAGAACTTCTCAGTTCCAACTTTTCCATTAAGAAAAACAGAAAGCTGTTTAAAAAAATGACTTGGTATGAATCTCAGTTCTGAAAGAAATAGATGAGAGAGAGGGAGAAAGAGAGAAAGAGGGAGGGAGAGAGGAAGAGACAAAGACAATGGATGACAGTAGTATTTTTTAAAAGTTTTAAAAATAAAGTTATCATCTCAATAACTGTATTCATCATATGACAGATATTAAAATAGACTGAATATATAGTACTGTATTCTAAAATCCAAAGTAATTTAATAAAACTGAAGTTAGAGAAAAGTAAGTCATGTAAAATGTTGGCCTATTAGAAGTTTAACACACTTGTTTGATTTCTTCCCACTGAGAATTGGTGGAAAATTGTTCTGCAATCATTCACATTTTCTATTCAATTAAAAATCATTAATTTAATGGAAATAATTTAGTACAGATGTCATTAATGGCATGTGTCACAAAGTCACTAATGAGAAAACATAATTCAAATAAGGATAATTTTTTTTAAAAACCTACATAATTATCAATAAACCTGAGGATTTAACTGAAAGGATTTCTGAGAAAATGTAAGAAAACACGTTCTCCAAAATTTGCAAACAGCCAGAAAGAGAAAGAATGTAATTTTAGAAATTAATAAATTTCGGTATTAAGACCATGAATACTATAAATTTTATAATGAAAATTCAAAACCATTAACTAATAGACTGAAAAGCAACTTCCAATTACTTTTCTTATTGGAGACGACTATAGTAAGAAAATCATAACTTCATATGCATGCATAACATGCTCCACATAGACCCCAAGACATAAGAATTACTCTGCAATTCTTTCCAGTAATACCAGGACAAATTGCTGGAAGAATAAAATCTGGACATAAGAGGAAAATAAAAGAATGTGTAATGCTTATACAGAATGAAGACCACCTATTAAGTTGCACATGTAAACTTCTACCTATATATAATATGAAAACAAAACAAATAAAAACATGCATAGACTGGATGTAAAACCATTATAACAATAGGAGTAGTAGTGGAAAATTTCTATAAAATTCACCCCAAGTTAAAATTTGAGAGAACTAGTATAAAATGTTTTACAGATAATATACAATTCCACCAATAATTGCTAAAAATAGACAAATCATATGAGTAAAAAAAGTAAAAAGGCCACAAGACAAAAAGAGCATTCAACCATATGTAGTAAGTATGTAAAAAAAAACCCAGTTGAGAAGATAGCATCATTCATAGAATTTTAGGGATTAAATTGGAAATTAGACTATTTTTTAAAATTAGATATAAATTCAGAACACATCAATAAAAGTGTCATAATTTATTAAAATACATGCTTATAGCTGCAACAATCAGCTTTGTGCAATGCTGGAAAAAAGACATAATATTGAGAACTGAAACTTGGAAACTATGTAGCAATCTCAAAACTAACATATATGCACAACAGAAATGTAATTAACTTTAACCAATTAACCAATTTACTTCCCTACATATTATATGTTATATAGCAAGATAAATACAGAATATGTTTTCTAAAGTTTGCTGCAATATGTACTAGAAATTAGTTGGAGAACTAAAAAGGAACAGGTCAGTTTAATTATATTTTAGGTGTGTTTTTCTTCCTTTTATAAAACATTTATAAATAATATTTCTCAAATTTATACTTATTTTTATATCATAAAAAATATACTCTGCTTATCTTTTACTGAACATTAATATTGAACATTAATTGTATAACCAGTAATTATCTGTCCATTCATAGATAATATCCTTTTTGAAATAACATAAAAGAACTATAATGGTAAGAAAAAGATAATTACTCTTATTCTGAATCTTGTCAAATTGCATTTAAAGAACAGAGAGGAAAAATTACACTGTTTGGACAGTGTAAGACATAGAAAATGCACAGGGTCCAAAGTTTCTATCTATTTGGCAAAATCTGGCTGCAATGTTGTGATGCAAGGTGCATCATTCCTTCCAGTGATTGCTTGTATAAAAAGGGTGTAAGCTTGCACTATGTCAACACAATACTGCTTTGCTTACTTGACTCCAGCTTGCAGCAACACTGCTTCAAGAAATGATTTCTCAGAATTTAAGATTAGGTACAATTTTGAAGGCTTATATGATTACAAATTTAAGCAAGAAACTTTTATTTCTGATTTTAAAAAGCAAAAAATTATGGATTAGACCAACTGCCTTCTAAAAGTACATAGATTGTCATGATCTTCAAGGAGAATTCTTACAGCTTAACTGCAAAAATGATAACTTAACATTTTAAATCTCCGGCATCTGACCCCAATAAAATATAATTGATAGTGCATACATATCCGATGACTTATTGATGGAACTATAAAGAGAAAAGGCTTTTTTTCTATCTCTGGAGAACATGTGTTAATGTTACAAAATTCTGAGTGGAGGTTTTTGATGAAACACAAGATTGAATACTCTCCAAGTTTAAGTATGTTAGGTGCATTCAGTAACAGAATAAACAAATTACAAATCATAAATAGATTACCTCTTTGTTATTAGAAATTTAAGAAATTACTCCTCAGCATTGGAAATATTTAGATAATTTTTCTGTTCAAATATTGCAAGGTAGGTCTAGTTTGTTGATATGCAAGTGAATAATTTTGAAAAAAATTATGATGGATGAACAAAAAAGAAAAGTTATTTTTACTGAAAATGTTATGGTTTTATTTGTCATGTAAGCAATAAACTCCTCTACAAAAATCTTAAAAGTTTATGAGAAATTTATATATTTGTAATGGCATATAAAGTAGTTATATACATGTGCAAAATGTAGCTGATGTGTACATATGTCTATTTTCTATTCAGTAAAAATAAAATAAAAAATATAATTCAACATTTATGATACAGATAAATATTTGAGAGCCCAGGTGGGCTAAAGAATGAGATTGCTCAATTCTGTAGGTAGAAAGAAGCAGATAGATTTTTTCCCTACTTGCTAACTAAGAATTAAGTTCTTACATAAACAGGCCTAGTCCAGCTCTTCTAGTATGAAATCCTTCAGATCTTTGACCTGGCTCCTTCAGTCTGACAAATATTCAGTTTGTGCTACAAAAACTGCACAGTTTTTAGAGGAAGATAAAAGAATGCTGCTAAATAAGGAAATAACATTGACAGAGTTAAAAGAAGCGATTCAAAGGCAAAAAAAATAATAAGATCCTGGGACCAGATGGTTTACCAGAAGAATTTTATAAAAATATGGGGGAATTATTAGAACCTATTCTTTTAGAATTGTACAATGAGGTCTTACTGGAAGCAAAAATGCCTGTTTCATGGAGAGAAGCATATATCACAGTGATTATGAAAGAAAGTACCGATCCAAATCAAATCCAAAATTACAGGCCAATTTCACTCTTAAATGTGGATTACAAGATCTTTATGGCTATCATAGCAGGAAGGATGAAAGGAATACTGAATGAGATTATTCACTCTGACCAAAATGGCTTTCCCCCTTCTATACAAATTAGAGATAATACAAGAATAGTACTGAATATATTAGAATATCATGAGGCGCATCCAGAAAAACAAGTTGCCCTTGTTTTTCTGGATGCGCAGAAAGCATTTGACAATTTATATTGGAAATATATTATTAGACAAATTAGAGAAATGAAATTTGGCAACAAATTTGAACAAATGATTGAAGCAATTTATTCGTCTCAAAAAGCAAGCATAATAATAAATGGAGAAATCACAAAAACATTCGAAATAAAGGAGTCCACCAGGGATGCCCACTTTACCTCTGCTTTTCATTTTGACCCTAGAGTTGCTATTGACGAAGATTAGAGCAAATTCAGAGATCAGGGGAACTAAAATTAGAACGGAAGAATATAAATTAATGGCGTTTGCAGATGATCTGGTATTCTTTTTGAAAGACCCAAAGGAAACAGGACCCATATTAATACAGGAAATAGAAGAATATGGGGAGGTAGCAGGTCTTAAAATTAATAAGACAAAAACAAAAATGATAGTTAAAAATGTAACAACACATCAGGGAAGGGAGTTAGAAGGAAAATTGGGATTACAGAATGTGAGAAAAATTAAATATCTAGGAATTTGGCTAACAGCGAGATGTTCTTCAATTAAAGAAGATAATTATATAAAGCTTATGCAACAAATTAAAATTGATTTGGAAAGATGGGGGGCATTAAATCTATCCATACTGGGTCGGATTGCAACAATTAAAATGAATATTCTTCTGAAACTGCTATATTTTTTTCAAACCATTCCCATAAAATTAGATAAGAAATTTTTCACAGAATTGAATGAAATTACAACAAAATTTATATGGGCAAAGAAAAAAACAAGAATAAAACTAGCGGACCTTCAGGACAGCAGAAGCAGAGGTGGCTTAGGGCTCCCAGATTGGCGACTTTATTATCAGGCAGCAATAATAATCCAATTAGTTTGGATTAAAGAATGGATCAATTTGAGAAATAAAACTTTATTCATATTGGAAGGACATGATTTAAAAAAAGGATGGCACCTTTCCTATGGGACAGAGAGAACAAATCTCATTCATATTTCTTACAACATAAAATACGAGAAGCCCTAATGCAAACCTGGCAAGAAATTAAGAAAAAATATTATATGAAAATCCCTAATTGGGTTTCGACGATGGAAGCAATGATCCATCCCAATACTCTGAATCTAAGTAAAATGGCAAAATACAGTGAAATTCTAGATAACCAGGGGAATCTTAAAAATAGGTAAGAATTGGTAGAACAGGAAATAAATATAGATTGGTGGCCTTACTTACAATTAAAATTAAGATATATAAAAGATAAAGATGAATATGGTATTGAAATTCTACCAAAACAAATAGACAAAATATTGACTGGTCCAGATGAAAAATTAATAACCAAAATTTATAATTATTTATTAGAATTTGACAGAGCAGAAGATATAGTAAAAGGAACTATGATAGCCTGGGCTAGAAATATTGGGCATAATATCGAATTAGAGGATTGGAACAATTTTGAACAAAAATTATAAACTAACTAGATCGGCAAAGTACAAAGAAAATCAATATAAAATGTTTTACCATTGGTATTTGGCACCTTCTAGATTGGCAAAAATATATCCAAATTTAAACCCCAATTGTTGGAAATGTGGACAAAAGCAAGGTACCTTCTTTCTTACATGGTGATCATGCTCCGAAACAAAAAAGTACTGGATAAAAATAATAGTTGGATACAGGAAATAACAGGGTTCCAGATAGAATACACACCAGAGCTGTTTCTTCTAGGAATGATGAAAGCAAAATATGAAAAAAAAAACATATATTATTTTACATATGTCAATAGCGGCAAAATTGGCATTTGTGCAATGTTGGAGAAGCTCAAATACACCCTCTGAAGAGTTAATAATTAGAAAAATATTGGATTGCGCCGAGATGGACAAAATGACCCTTGAACTGAAAGGACGGATGGATTTGGATTTTTATGTAATATGGGAGAAATAGTATAATTGTGTTGAAAATAGGAGAAAAGTTAAAATAACATAGTAGAATTAGTAAGAATTAGAAATTAAAATTAAAATTAGTAATATAATTTAGTAAAATTATATAGAGTATAGGAGAACACTAATGGGATAATATGTAAATGGTCACAGTCACGCACAAGAGTTGAATGAAAATTGTCTAATTTGTTAAAATTTAATAAAATTTATAATAAAAAAAGAAAAAAAGAAAACTGCGCAGTTTGTGTTTCATTTCAATAGAAGTACACTTTAATAAATCTATGTTCTAGAGATTAAAAAGAATACTATGTGGGTTGGCTGTTGTGTTTATTTGTATAGTATATCCCAAACAGACATGAAAATACCAGGAAACATTATCTAAGCCCTAACAAAGACTATCTTCTTCAAACATATCCTGAATTCCTTGACAGCATCAAAGCAACCAGGCACTCCTCCATGTAATAAACTGAGCTCATTTCTACTTTACAGGCTTTATACTATTTCCAGTGGTGCTCTGGCTGCAAATTGAAATGGAATTTCAATATAATATGAGGTACTATTTATATAAATGCATTTGTTTACTGGTTTACCTACAGAAAGACATCATAAAGTCTTCTACTGGTTTTCAGTGTTAAAATCTAGTAACACAAAACAATTTTTTAAAAGTAATAATTCAGCATTTACAAAGAGCAGAATCAATTCATAGTTCACCTCTTCTCTAAGAAAAACTGCCATTGAAAATAATATTAATTAAGATTTAAAATGCCTTTTTGTTTTCATTTATTACTGAATCATATGTTGGATATCAGTTGCTCAGAGGCACATATAAAAAAACCAAAAAACCCAAAAACAAATAAACAATCAAAAAAAGCAAAATCCAGAGCTCAAAACTTACACAAACAGCTTTTATCTTCAGTTCAATAGAACAGACGCACCCTTCCCACATTCATCCTTTCTCTTACGTGGACCTGCTTTTCATTGATAAGGGAGAATGGTACGTATATTTGAAAAGTGCTTGGCCAAATGGAATTCCATTTATCTGTCTCTACCTGCAAAATAAAATCATCAGCCTGATTTCTTAGAATCTCTTAAATATGATTTATGTTTTCTTGTCTGCTGCAGAAACTCTTTTTAAAACTCAATTTATTTCCCCACAAGCCCAAAATAAGTTAAACACTTGAAAGCATACAGCACAGATTATTGTGTAGATCTTTTCATGAAAAAACTAATCTCCAAAGTACATGAGAAAGGTTTCTAGACGAAAGATTCAAGTTAAAAGTTAAAATTAGATGAATCCATGGAAAAACTCATCAAAAGTAGTTCAAAAGACAACTAATACTAAGCAACTATGTCAGGAGCAAATAGCAAGAATTACTCATGTAAATATGGTGTTCAATAATATATCATTAAACTGAATCTAAATAGTATATATATATATATATATATTCTATTCTTATTCTTCTGTTGGTTTGTCCGATATATGTGGTGGGGCAGGCAGTGCATGGGTAGGGGTGGGGGGGTGGCGGTTGTTATCAAGGAGGATCTAGAGCCGAGGGAGGCCACTATTCCTCAGATTGCCGGTTGTGAATCCCTTTATGTGCGGTGGGGCTATAGGAATCAGTTGGGCTTGGTGATCGCGTACCTGGCTCCTTGCTGCGTGACCACAGCCCTGCCTGAGCTGTTGGAGGTACTTGCTGCTGTGGCGGTTGAGACCCCCAGACTTATTGTCATGGGGGATTTCAACCTACCATCAGCTGGCTCGTCATCGACAGCAGCTCGGGAGTTCTTTTTTTTTTTTTTTTTTGTTTACATTTATACCCCGCCCTTCTCCGAAGACTCAGGGCGGCTTACAGTGTATAAGGCAATAGTCTCATTCTATTTGTATATTTTTTACAAAGTCAACTTATTGCCCCCCCAACAATCTGGGTCCTCATTTTACCTACCTTATAAAGGATGGAAGGCTGAGTCAACCTTGGGCCGGGCTCGAACCTGCAGTAATTGCAGGCTTTGTGTTCTTAATAACAGGCTGTTCTTAATAACAGGCCTTACCAGCCTGCGCCATTCACCGGCCCTTTTTTCTTGGCTTCCATGACGGCCTTTTTTCTTGGCTTCCATGACAGCCTTGGACCTGATTCGAGTAAATGATGGCCCTACGCACACGGGGGGAGGCACACTGGATCTGCTTTATATCTCTGGACAGTGGTTAAATGATCTGGTATTAGATGATTTAGTAACTGAACCAATGTCATGGTCGGATCATTTTCTCCTTCGCCTAGACTTCCGAACCGCCATTCACCACCGCAGGGAGACGGAACCTATACGGTGGTTCCGTCCCAGGCGCCTGATGGACCCCGAGAGGTTCCTGACGGAGCTTGGGCCATTCCCTGAGGAACTGGCCCACGGCACGACTGAGGAACTGGTCGTGGCCTGGGAACAGGCCGGGGCCTTGGACCGTGTCGCGCCTTTGCGGCCTCTGACCCGGCGAGATCTCGACCGCCCGTGGTTCTCCGAGGGGCTGAGGGAGATGAAACAAGAAGACGCCTGAGAGCACCTGGAGGTCCAGTCGCTCCGAACTGATCGGACACTAGTTAGGTCCTATTCTAGGACCTACCTAGTGGCAATGAGGGAAGCGAGGCGCCTACGCCCACCCTCATTGCGTCGGCAGATAACCGCCTGCCGCTGTTTTGGGTCACCCGCTCTCTCCTACATCAGGAGGTGCGGGATGACCCTTTGCAGGGACGAGCCGAGGAGTTTATCGGTTATCTATACGATAAAATCGCTCAGCTGAGGGACGGTCTGGATCGAATTTGGGATGATCCAAGCGAGGGAGAGGAGGCACGTCTTGTTGAGTCCATTTGGGATGAGTTTGACCCTGTGGCTCCCGAGGACGTGGACAGGTTGTTGGGGAGGCTTCACGGCACGACATGTTTACTGGACCCGTGCCCTTCCTGGCTGGTACTGGCCACACAGGAGGTGACACGAGGCTGGCTCCAGAGGATTATCAACGCTTTGTTGGAAGGGTTTTCCTGCCGCCTTGAAAGAGGCGGTGGTGAGACCCCTCCTTAAGAAGCCCTCCCTGGACCCAGCTGTTTTGGGTAATTATCGTCCAGTCTCCAACCTTCGCTTTGTTGCGAAGGTTGTAGAGAGTGCCGTGGCGCGACAGCTACCTCAATACCTGGATGAAGACGTCTATCTAGACCCGTTCCAGTCCGGCTTCCGACCCGGATACAGCATGGAGACAGCTTTGGTCGCATTGGTGGATGATCCCTGGAGGGCTCGGGACAGGGGTTATTCCTCTGCCCTGGTCCTATTAGACCTCTCAGCGGCATTCGATACCATCGACCATGGTATCTTGCTGCGCCGGTTGGGGGGAGGCACCGTATATCGGTGGTTCTCCTCCTATCTCTCTGACCGGTCGCAGACGGTGTTGACAGGGGGGCAGAGGTCGACCGCGAGGGGCCTCACTTGTGGGGTCCCTCAGGGGTCGATTCTCTCGCCCCTTCTATTCAACATCTACATGAAGCCGTTGGGTGAGATCATCAGTGGTTTCGGGGTGAGATACCAGCAGTACGCTGATGACACCCAGTTGTATTTTTCCACCCGGACCACCCCAATGAAGTTGTTGAAGTGCTGTCCCGGTGTTTGGAAGTCGACGGGTCTGGATGGGGAGAAACAGGCTCAAGCTTAATCCTCCAAGACGGAGTGGCTGTGGATGCCGGCACCCGATTCAGTCAGCTGCAGCCGCTGGCTGTTGGTGGCGAGTTATTGGCCCCAAAGGATAGGGTGCGAACTTAGGTGTCCTCCTGACGATCGGCTGTCGCTTGAAGATCATTTGACGGCCGCTCCAGGGGGCCTTCCACCAGGTTCGCCTGGTCCGCAGTTGCGCCTTCATTGATCGGGATGCCTTATGCACGGTCACTCATGCGCTGCTACCTCTCGCTGATTACTGTAATGCTCTCTACATGGGGCTCCCCTTGAAGTGCGCTCGGAGGCTTCAGTTAGTCCAGAATGCAGCTGCGCGGGTTATAGAGGGAGCTACACGTAGCTCCCATGTAACACCGATCCTGCGCAGGCTGCACTGGCTGCCTGTGGCTTTCCGAGTGCACTTTAAGGTGTTGGTTATGACCTTTAAAGCGCTCCATGGCTTAGGACCTGGGTACTTACGGGACCGCCTGCTGCTACCACATGCCTCCCACCGACCCGTACGCTCCCATAGAGAGGGACTTCTCAGGGTGCCGCCCGCCAAACAATGCCGGCTGGCGGCCCCCAGGGGAAGGGCCTTCTCTGTGGGGGCGCCCACACTCTGGAATGAGCTTCCCCCGGGTTTACGTCAAATACCTGACCTCCGGACATTTCGTCGCGAACTAAAAACACATCTTTTTATCCGCGCGGGGCTGGCTTAAGTTAGTTTTAAGGGGAAATTTTATTAATTTTAAATGGGGTTTTTAGTATGGAAAATTTTTAATCTCAGGCTAATTTAATAAGTTTTTAAATGGTATTTTAATCTGTATATTGTGTTGTTTTACTTTTGCCTGTACACCGCCCTGAGTCCTTCGGGAGAAGGGCGGTATAAAAATTAAATAAAATAAATAAATAAATAAATAAATTTCATATACTCCTTGATTTTCTAACTCAATTTTGTCTTTGGGGTTTCTTAGGATGGTGGATATTTTTCAGTTTGTGCAGAATGCTGTCTTGATGTTTGTGGAGGATCTTGCTGATTCTGTCTGGGGTGCCTTTTATATAAGGGAGGAGGGCTGTGCCATTTTCTTGTTCTCTGTCTTGGATTTTAGTGGGGGTTTCTTTTTGGATTAGGTTAGGTTAGGCCCCACCACATACATCGGACAAACCAACAGAAGAATAAGTGCACGCATTGAAGAACACAAGAACTCAGTCAAAAAAGAGGAACCAACTTCTTCCCTGGTCCAACACCTGAAAGCCACAGGACATGATATTGACTTTAAAAAGACCAGAACTATCGCCCAAACTGAACACTTTAACAACAGAATAATCAGATAGAAAAATGCCCACACAGCATGAATAAATGAGATGATACCTCCCGCCTAACAGCCATTTGGAAACCCGCCCTTATTGACAAACGAGTCCCTAACATGAGGAATGACACCAGACCCACACTCAGGAGGGCCACACAGGATGTCTCCACCACACATCCACCCAGAAAGCAGACCCAAACCCACACTGATCATGAAGCACGACCAAGGACCAGAAGCCAGACCGCAGCTGCAACATTAGCCAATTCAAACCCCTCCAATCCATTCATGCAGCAGACTGACACCCACCATGAAGATGTAGCATGACCACGAATATGAAGCCAAACAACAGCAATGCAGCTCACCAGCTCAAATCCCCCTGCAACTCTGACTAATTTGAGCACAACCAAGATCCCACCCAAACAGGACACACCCCCAGCCAATCAGAGCACAAAAAAACCCCTTCCAATCAGAGCACAGCCAAGCTCCCACCCAATCAGTTCAACCCCCCACTAGCAGTTAAAAGGAAGAAACAGCTGCGATCACACATTGCTCCCAGAAGCACGAAGCTGAAGCCTGAAGATGACTAATGAGACTTTGTCGAAACGTCACTAAGACACTTCTAATTTTATGCAGGAGAAAACCCGAATAACCAAAGACCTACATACAAACACCCACGAAAACCTCAGAACCAAACCTCAGGGCTTGGTTGTGCTCAGATTAGTCTGAGATGCAAGGGGATTTGAGCTGGTGAGCTGCATTGCTGTTGTTTGGCTTTGTGGTCATGGTCGTGCTACATCTTCATAGTTGATGTCAGTCTGCTGCATGTATGGATTGGAGGGGTTTGAAATGGCTAATGTTGCAGCTGCGGTCTGGCTTCTGGTCCTTGGTCGTGCTTCATGATCAATGTGGGTTTGGGTCTGCTTTCTGGGTGGATGTGTGGTGGTGACATCCTGTGTGGACCTCGTGAGTGTGGGTCTGGTGTCATTCCTCGTGTTAGGGACTCGTTTGTCAATAAGGGCGGGTTTCCAAATGGCTGGTAGGCGGGAGGTATCATCCCGTTTGTTCATGCTGTGTGGGCATTTTTCTATTTCGATGGCTTCTCTGATTATTCTGTTGTTAAAGTGTTCAGTTTTGGCAATAGTTCTGGTCTTTTTAAAGTCAATATCGTGTCCTGTGGCTTTCAGGTGTTGGACCAGGGAAGAAGTTGGTTCCTCTTTTTTGATTGAGTTCTTGTGTTCTTCAATGCATGCACTTATTCTACTGTTGGTTTGTCCGATGTATGTGGTGGGGCAGGCGGTGCATGGGATTTCATATACTCTTTGATTTTCTAACTCAATTTTGTCTTTGGGGTTTCTTAGGATGGTGGATATTTTTCGGTTTGTGCAGAATGCTGTCTTGATGTTGTGTTGCTGATTCTGTCTGTGGTGCCTTTTATATATGGGAGGAGGGCTGTGCCGTTTTTTTGTTCTCTGTCTTGGATTTTAGTGGGAGGTTCTTTTTGGATTAGTTTGGTAATCTATTTCTCTGGAATCCATTGGATGTTAGTACGTTGGTGAGAGTGTGTAGTTTGGTTTTTAGGTGTTGTTCATCAGCTAAGCGTTTCGTTCTGAAGATGAGTGTCTTGGCTACGGAGTTGATCTGTGCTGGGTGGTGGTGTGAGAGTGCGTGCAGATAGCGGTTTGTGTGTGTTTTCTTCTGGTAGATGGTGTGTCCTAGGGAGCCATTGGGTTTCCTGTAGACTAAGACATCTAGGAAGGGAAGTTGGTTGTTAACTTCTGTTTCCATGGTGAACTGTATTTTGGGGTGTAGGCTATTGAGGTGTGTGAGGAAGTTGTCAAGTTTTTCTTTCCCGTGTGGCCAGATTATGAAGGTGTCGCTCACGATCTGAGCCAGAGTTTGGGTTTGTGATCAGATTTTTCTAGAGCTTGGGTTTCAAAGTGTTCCATGTAGAGGTTGGCAATGACAGGTGAGAGGGGTGATCCCATGGGTGCTCCTTCTATTTGTTTGTATTTTTGTCCGTTATAGATGAAGTATGTGTTGGATAGGCAGTGGTTGGTCAGATCTAGGATGTGCTTGGGGGGGTTATATTTGTTTTGGATAGCTGTCAAGGCTTCTTTGATTGGCACTTGGGTGAAGAGGGATATGACATCAAAGCTCACGAGTAGGTCGCTGGGCTGTAAGTTTTGTTTCTTTATGATCTCTATGAACTGGAATGAGTTTTTTACGTGTGAGGCGATGGATTCTGCATAGGGCTGTAGTTGTTTGGCGAGAAATTTAGCTAGGTTTTGTAGAGGTGAGCCTATGGGCTTGGTTGTGCTCTGATTAGTCTGAGTTGGAAACCCGCCCTTATTGACAAATGAGTCCCTAACACGAGGAATGACACCAGACCCACACTCACGAGGTCCACACAGGATGTCACCATCACACATCCACCCAGAAAGCAGACCCAAACCCACACTGATCATGAAGCACGACCAAGGACCAGAAGCCAGACCGCAGCTGCAACATTAGCCATTTCAAACCCCTCCAATCCATACATGCAGCAGACTGACACTCACTATGAAGATGTAGCACGACCACGAACATGAAGCCAAACAACAGCAATGCAGCTCACCAGCTCAAATCCCCCTGCAACTCTGACTAATCTGAGCACAACCAAGCCCCCACCCAAACAGGACACACCCCCAGCCAATCAGAGCACAAAAAAACCCCATCCAATCAGAGCACAGCCAAGCTCCCACCCAATCAGTTCAAACCCCCACTAGCAGTTAAAAAGAAAGAAACAGCTGCGATCACACATTGCTCCCAGAAGCACGAAGCTGAAGCCTGAAGATGACTAATGAGACTTCGTCGAAATGTCGCCAAGACACTTCCAATTTTACACGGGAGAAAACCCGAATAACCAAAGACCTACATATATATATATATGACTAGCACATATGTGTAAGAGGGACCTTTACCTTAAATAGTATTACTCCTGAACTCAAATCGATTTTTCAAGTCAAGTTTTCAGTTGTATGCATGTCTACTCATGAGTAAATTTGACAAGAAATTTATTCCTCTACCATAAGTATATATGGATTGCAATATTAAATGAATGGGTTTTTACTTCTTTCAGACTAGTAAAGTAAACTAAGAGAATCATTTTACTAAATTTGGATGTGCCTAGGGCTGAGGAACCAGGTTATCTGAAAAAGCTTCAGTGCTCACAGTCTTCTAAAAATTTTCTGTTGTAAATAATTGGGGAAAAGTGCAGTAAAATACGCAGAAAGGAGTCACGAAGATAGAAATAAGCTACCCTCCTCCACATACTTCTGACGAAAATTGGAAACTTCAAAACCCTCCTAAGCCAAATCACTCCTACAGGCCAAAGATAGGGTTGCTCTACTTGTGAAATTAATAAATGTACTTTGTAAACTGTGTTGAAAGACTTAATCAAGAAAAGGAAGCATGCAAATATAAATATAAATACATTATACTTGCACTGTGCAAGTACCACCAGTATACAAAACAGCATTTTAGGAAAATAATTCTGCCTCTAAGCCAGAGGTCTTCAAACTTGGCAGCTTTAAGACTTGTGGACTTCAACTCCCAGAATTCTCCAGCCAGCATAGAATTCTGGGCATTGAAGTCCACAAGTCTTAAAGCTGCCAAGTTTGAAGACCTCTGCTCTAAGCTGACACACTCAATTTAAACAGCAGGAGTGACACCAAAAGGCAAAACATTTGTGCATAAATATCAAGTGTTGGTTCCCAGTGACATCTGAGGTTCACAACATACACACTATTACTTCACTATGCTGGATGTTAGAGATCAATAACATATGTTTAGAAGTCTTTAAGCTTACTTCTAATCATTGCTCTTGAAATATGGAGAAATGTAACCTTAGCCATATGGGCTTGGAAGCTTTTCCTTTGTTAACTCAAAGAACCATTTGGGAGAGTTAGCAGCACCTTTGACAGCCAAGTAGAGATACACTAATTTAATTTTGTAACTGATTATATGTTCTTGTATGTGTTTTTTATGGAGAGAAAATGATAAGAAAGCAGAAAGAGAGAACAGATGTTTTGCAACCATGAAAAAAATAGAATATTAATACAGCTGTAACAGAACAAAGATTTAAGAATCTCTTGTACAAAAAGTTGGGTTTTCAATTAAAAATACCTATCACATGAATAATTTGAGATCCATCCAAAACAAAACCAATGAGCAATGATTAGTTACTTAAAGCTAATGTTGTGCCCAAATCTGCCATGAATTTCTTAGTATTTTCTACCTTTTGAAAGCAGTTTACTTATTTTTCCACCATGCTTTCAGAATAGTTGAGAATTACATTTGAATTCTTCTTGTTATGCTTTACTTTATTGTTGGAATTAGTGTGGAATTTTATTGTTGTTGCTATTGTTTTTATTTTCTGTAACATTGTTATTGTTTTCTGTAACATATAATTCCCTCATTCCTTGGTAATTATACAGATAGTCCTTGCTTGCTTCATGACTGTTCAAAGTTATGACGAATTCAAAAAAGGCTACTTATGACCCATCCTTACAGGTATCACTGCCCCCTCCTTGGTCACATGATCATATTTCATATGCTTGGCAACTGGCTCACACTGATGACAGGTTGCAATGTCTCATGATCTTATGATTGGATTTGCAATGGTTTTTGGTGTTTTCCACAGAAAATGCCAAAAGATATTGGATATGTTGTATTAACTTAATGACCATATGGTACACTTAGCAACCATATAATTCAATTAACAACTGATCTAAAAATGTCATAAGATCAAGTCAAGTCCCATTGTGATTTGCTTAACAATTGCAATGACTTATGGGACTCAGTTATGGTCATAGGTAGAGGATTACCCTATGCATTTCTGTGAACAAGTCCAACAAGGCCATTTCACTTTTGATGACTTTCCTAGATTTTAACTAAAAAGTTTATGGGGGCTGTAGACTGCTGGTGATAAAAGTATACAATGAAAAAGAAGAAATTCTCACAGCTTTAGTTATCTCCTAATAAGTGCAAGAACAACACAATCTTTCCATTAATATATATCTGTGAAACATTGTTTTCTCTTGAAATAAAATTAGAATCAGAATCTCCATCAAATTTAATAAAAATGCAGATTTTCTCCCTTCATCACACACTATTTGACCTAGTGCTTTGTTGTTGTTCAGGTCAACATTAAAACAAAAATAGGATAAAGTTTATGATAAAAGTAAAAGTAAATATTTCTAAGAGTGCTTTGTTTACCCAATTTTGCTTAATCTACAGCTCCCCAATCCCAGGCCATTGGTTGATACTGATCTATGGCCTGTTAGGAACTGGGCTGCACATCTGGAGGTGAGCAGTGGGTGAGCAAGCGAAAGAAACCGAAACACCCCTGGTCCATGTAAAAATTATCTTCTACAAAACTGGTCTCTGGTGCCAAAAAAGCTGGGGATCACTGGTCTAGCACATAGACCAATATTAGTCTACACCAATATTTAGATTTTAGTTTATACATAACATTTGGGCTATAGCTATATTTGAATTATGAGAAAACATCTGTGGAGATTATAGGTAACTTGCCCGTTCATGATATTTTTGACAAAGTGGCCTCATCATCCACAATCAGATTAAATCAAACATTAAGGGAGAAGCAGATGGGTGTTCATGGACACCCTGAATGGAACCTCCTAAGAACAGATACTTGCCATGGTAGAGGATTAAAAATACTCACAAAAGGTTGGCTCATATGGCACCTGATTTGAAATCTTCTCCTGAAGAAAACTCTTCTTGATGAGCATTCAGAAAAAAGGCACACAAGAAAAGGCAGAATGTTTCTACTTAATGACCTAAACTTTCTTTCTCCAAGCCATGGTTACAGTTCCAGTTTTTGGTCTATAGTCTCTTGCCAGAGGGTTCACATATTCCTTCTTTAGGGAGCAAAATAAAGATTAAGGACTGAAAAGAGTCAGATTAAACTGGAAATACTCACATAAGTCTTTTCAGGAGTTACACAAATTGGGAACATTCATTACGTGAATACTCCAAATAAACTTTCTTCTATTAACATCATTCAAATTAATGTCAGCTTCTTGCAGACATATATTCAGCTTTGTCAGACTTTTGGCTTACAAGAAATCAGAATGCATGCCGTCATATACACAAAGGATTTTCTCCTGAAAATATCCATGCTGAAAGTGTGGTGTATTTATGAAATTGCTGTAATTTTAGTGACATCACATCATAGGAAGATAAAAAGGTAAGCATTTATCAGAAATGCTAATGAGGTCTATTCTCTAGTTTGTATGAAGACTAAGAGATCTTCAGTTGGGTTGCTCATATAAGTAGGCATCTTCTTCCTCTTCTGGATGCTCTCAGGTGGCTTCTGGTGGCTCAACAGACTAAGCAGTCTGTTATTAACACAGCTGCTTGCAATTACTGCAGGTTCAAGTCCCACCAGGCCCAAGGTTGACTCAGCCTTCCATCCTTTATAAGGTAGGTAAAATGAGGACCCAGATTGTTGGGGGCAATAAGTTGACTTTGTATATAATATACAAATGGATGAAGACTATTGCTTGATATAGTGTAAGCCGCCCTGAGTCTTCGGAGAAGGGCGGGATATAAATGCAAATAATAATAATTTAAAAAAATAACAAATTTTGTAGGAAGAACAGCAGTAGCAAGAGTGTTCAGATAATATTCTCTTTACCATTACTACACAATATCCCATATTTATTTTCTAAAGACATCCAGTTGGATCAATGGTATGTATGACATAAAGTAATACGTACCTGGGATATACAAATTAGCATAAACTCAACCATTTTATATTCCACATTCAAATTTTGTCTCAAAAATTTCTAGTTTTTTTACTGAAATCGTCAGACTTCAGATTGCTGGGCCACTTAGTGATAGATGGGGTGAGTGGGCTTTTAATGTTTTCCATCCCTTCCCAGCTAAAATGACTGATCTTTTAGAGATGGATAAGGTTTTTTTCCTTTGTACTGTCAATGCATTACAGAATGCATTGAAACTACAGAATTACAGAAAGCATTACAAGTTCCCTCCCCTTTTGCAAAGAGTCTCAGTCTGGTGGTAAAGCTGAGTCAATTTGTGGCTGTAAAAAGGAAAAACCAGGAATTCAGGACATTGCCTCCCCTAAAATTTACCTTTTTTTTTCTTTTACAGAAGGCTGAATGCTAGCCTGACTTCATTAATAGGAAGTAGTAATTCCACAATAGATCTTGTAAGAATGAAAAACCCAAGTATGCTCACAAGATCCATGCTAAATGTGCTGTTGAGAAACTATTGCTGCTCTTTTGGAACATAAATTTCTTTCAAAAGAAAAGAAGTATTTTAAAAAAACAACAACACCACTTCAATGTTATCTGTTGGGTTTTGGGTTTTTTGCACATGCTTTTATAATCAATGAATAATCACTAACTTCTTGGGGGTTTGAAAACAGGGTGGTAATATGCGTGGAAACATTTATTCTGAAGTAGACAATCATGTTCAGAAAGATTAAGGACACTTAAATCAGTAACATAAAAAATGGAGGCTTCCCACAGTTCAGCCCAATATACTGATATTTGATGAAGAACAGGACACACATTTGAGAGAGGCTGTGTAGGCAAATAAAATTGGGAACACATTCTACAGATTAAAAGGATTTGTTCAATGAACACAGAAAAAAAAGTCAGATGGAACAGCATACAGTAAGAGAAGAGACTATGTTATAGGCACATGTTGTAATGACTTTCAGTTTGAAAGTTTCTGATCTTATAAATTCAAAGGGCAATCTTCCAAGGAGAGAATACATACTTGATTTTTTAAAAGTGTGCTTTCATTTTTAGTTCTTTGCCATATTTAAGTTTCAGCATCTTGGTAAACTTTCATATAGCTTCAAATGAATTGTAGACCTCAAGCCCACCTCAGGTGCTAGCTCCAAACAAAATAGCTTTAAACAGTGAGTGACAATTGACCCATTGACTCCCATATTAACTGAGACCTGTATCAGTGCCGAGGTAAAATTCTATAGAATGAAGACCATTCTTCCTGTGCAAAGTGATAGTGAATTTCTCTGGCTTTGCACCTAACCCCTTTCAATCATCATCATGCTCTTGTCACTTCCCGTTTGGATTATTGTAATGCTCTCTACATGGGGCTGCCCTTGAAGTGCACCCGGAGGCTGCAGCTAGTCCAGAATGCGGCTGTGCGGGTAGTAACGGGAGCCACTCGTTGCTCCCATGTAACACCACTCCTGCACAGTCTGCACTGGCTTCCTGTGGTCTTTCGGGTGCGCTTTAAGATTTTGGTTACCACCTTTAAAGCGTTCCATGGTTCAGGGCCCGGGTACTTACGGGACCGCCTGCTGTTATCTCATGCCTCCCACCTACCCGTACGCTCACACAGAGAGGGCCTTCTCAGGGTGCCGTCTGCCAAACAATGTCGGCTGGCGGCCCCCAGGGGCAGGGCCTTCTCTGTTGGAGCTCCTACGCTCTGGAACGAACTTCCCCCTGGTTTACGTCAAGTGCCTGATCTTCGGACTTTTCGCCATGAGCTGAAAACGCACCTATTTATTCAAGCAGGACTGGCCTAAAAGTTTTATTAAATTTTAATTGGGGTAATTTATATTTTAAGGTTTGTTAAATTGCTTTTAAATTCCGGCCACTTTGTAATATGTTTTGTTTTAATCTTGTTTTAATGTGTATATTGTGGATTTTTATATGGCTGTACACCGCCCTGAGTCCTTCGGGATAAGGGCGGTATAAAAATCGAATAAAATAAATAAATAAATAAATAAAAGGAAGTCATCTGCCGATTGTAACAGTGATACAAGCTTATGATGAGATGGAGTCTAGAGAATTGAGTGGTTTTGATGTGCTTGACTGTTCCTCTTGTTTTAACAAACACTGCAAGATCCAATAAGGGTGGATCTATTCACAATCTCTTCTAATCTGCCAAACACGTTCTGTAGACTTTTAGAGATGCCTGGTTTTGAATGTTTTAAGGAAGGCTTAAAACCAACTTAATAAGACAGTCCATGCCTGCTCCACTTGCTCCACTTTTGATATATGACAATATGATTGTCATATATCAAAAGACCTCCTCCTGATGTAGCCCGGCTCCTACATTGCTAAACTTTTATATCACTGTTACGAAAAAATTAAAAAATGGCACCCACCAACCTAGATAAGTAGGCAAATGGCAATGAAAAATGCTCCATATTCCCAGTCCTCCACTGTGTCCTTCATATTCCCAGTCCTCCACTGTGGAATCATATACTATCAGGTATTTTTTTTAAAAAAATTCCTTAAAGATCCAGCATTGATGACAAATATGCTGCAATAAAATTGAACAGATTCCATTTTAGAATATTGGAATGCTGGAATATTTTTTTCCAGCAAATACTTTTTCAAAGCAGAGTGCACAAGAAAGTATCCAAAAGAATTTTGGATTTTTTTTTCCTTTATGGAAGTCAGCAACTACATTCCAGGAGCCATGAAAGTGTTGGAGGCCAAGGTCACTACAAACTGATATATGACTCATAAATTCTATGCATTTCCTGGAAAGTTTGCTGCCAAGATTGCTAAAGATAAATAGTTCATTTGAAGGCAAAAGGGTAGTGATTGAAGCTTCGCGATTGATATGCCATTTAATTATTAGTATATGTGAATTGTCACCCTGTAGTACTACAGTACTGGTACCGCAACATACAATTTGTTCTCCATAGTGGAAATTTTTATAATGGGACATCTCATTTGTTTAGGATGGACAATCTCAATGTGATTTTTAAAAAAGAAAAAGAAGGACTGCAGGCAATGTACTTGGCACCATTTTTAAAACTTACTTATGGGAAAAGAAGGATTGCACTCTAGAAAGATATTCCTTGCTATTTGGACAGCTTCCAAAAATTAATATTCCAGAAAAGTGTTGATTCTGTTATTCTTATAATTACTTTGTATGGATAAATCAAGAGGACTCACAAATTTTTGATACAAGGCAAAGAATCAAATTGTGAAGCAACAGCATATAGCCTTTCTGTTCTTAGAGCAGCCTGATAGAATTATTTTAAAAAGAAGTTACTATGGGGTGGAGAGGGAATTTTTTGTTTGTTTTGCTATTGCAATTATCCTTTGCTAGCACCTTTAAACTTCCCTATTTAAGAAATTCTTGTTATGATTTTGGATCTATTTACATAGATATGTCCTGCCAGAAACAGAAGTGATAGGCTTCAGATAATGTATCTCAATGGCAGCCAGTAAGAATTCCACCAATGAGCTGCCAAAACAGATAACATATCTATTACAGCAATTGTCTTAAAGGCGCTTTTTCAAAAGACAACTGGACTTTTTTTTCCTTATAGAAGAATAAAACATTTTGCTTTTCCTCCAATAGCTTCATCAGTTGTGATGGTGGGGGATGGAAAGATAGATACTAACAATTGAGACTGAATGGTGGAGGGAAGATGGAAGGATCGGTTCTTGGATGAGAAGCAAATTTCTTCTTCTTCAACGAAAAAACAGTCCAGTTGAAAAAAGCACATTTGAGACAACTGTGACCTGGATGACTAAGAAATTCCACAGATACCACAGAATTCTTTTCTGAAGACTTTATTTTTACAAGAAACCCATCAGAAATCTGAAGATTCAAATAGAATGTATATAAAAGGTATGCAAATATATGAAAAAGCATTTGGAACTTCAAAAGCTAGAGGAGTTGCAACACTGATATCAGATAGGGTGTACTTTGAAAAACATCAGGTAATTTTGGATGAAGATGGAAGATATGTAATAATTGTTGGAAATCTTAATGAGGAAAAAGTGACACTTGTTAATTTATATTTACCGAATGAAAAACAAAGAGAATTTCTTGAAAAAATAACAAAAATTTTGGAGAATGAAAGTGTAGGGAAAGTAATTGTGGCTGGGGATTTTAATTTAATCAGAGATAAAATAGACAGTACTAATCCCACCCGCTGTGGAGGAGCAAATAAAATGGGGATTTTAAATATGTGGATGCTTCGAAACGGCGTGATTGATGTGTGGAGAAAGGTCAAAGGAATTGAGAGAGTATACACTTTTTTCTCTAAGATATATAATACATATTCTAGAATTGATTATATTTTTCTTTCTAAAGATTTGTTGAATAATGTGGATAAGGTAGATGTGGGAATTTTTAAAGATTCTGATCATGCAGAAGTTATGGTGGATTTAGATTTTAATTTTGAGAAAAAAAGAAGCTATAGGAGATATGACGAGAAACTGTATAAAAATGAAAAGGATAAAAAATGGATACTTAAAAAACTGGAGGAAAGTTGGAGATTAAATGATAACGGGGAGGTTAAATTTGAAATTGTTTGGGATGCGATGAAAGCGGTGTTTAGAGGGGAGAGTATTAAATTATCAAGTAGGAAATATAAAAATTATAAAATTAAAATGGAAAGAGATAAAAACCAGATTAAAGAATTGGAAAATCAATTTTTGCTTACTAAAGAAAAAAAAATTCTTCAGGAGCTTAATATGTTAAGAAATAAAATGATAGAAGAAGATACAGAGTTAGTAAAAAGAAATTTGAGATATTTAAATAGGAATTTTTTTGAATTTAGTAATAGAAATTCTAAATTATTGGCAAAGATGGTGAAAAATAAAAGAGAGAAGAGAGAAATTGGAGTTTTGATAGATGACAGAGGTATAAGATGTTATAAAAAATTAGAGAAATGTGAAGTGGTTAGAAATTTTTTTCAGAATCTATATTCAAAGAAACCAATTAATCGGGGAAAATTGCAAAGCTATTTAGAAAAGTATGTGGTGAAAATTGATCAAACATATAAGGAATTGATGGAAGAAGATATAACACAAGATGAGATTAATGGAATAATACAAAAATTAAAATTAGGGAAAGCTCCAGGTGAGGATGGATTACCTGTTGAGTTTTATAAAGAATTTAAAGAATTAATAATACCAAGATTGCAAAAATTATTCAATGGAATATTACATGGTGGAGAAGTACCTTCGTCATGGAATAGAACGGTGATATCCCTAATTCCTAAACCAGATAAAGATTTAGAAAGGATTGAGTCCTATCGGCCCATTTCTTTAATTAATCAGGATGCAAAGATATTTACTGCTATTATAAGTAATAGATTAAATAGATTTATAGATAGATATATAAGCTATAATCAAGTAGGTTTTGTGAAGGGTAGATACATGAGTGATATTGTTAGAAGAGTATTAAATATTATAGATGTAGCTGAATATAATGGTGATAAAATTGGTATAGTATCATTGGATATTTTTAAAGCTTTTGATTCTGTACAATGGGAAACTATTAAAGTAATTGTGGAGGCTTTAGGCTTTGGTAATAAGTTTATACATGTTATTTCAAATTTGTATCAAAGAAGCAGTGCAAGAGTGAAGGTGAATGGAATATTAACTGAAGAGATAAAATTAGAAGCAGGTACGAGACAAGGATGTCCCTTGTCCCCAACATTATTTTTATTGGCTATGGAAATTTTGACAAAAATGATAGAAAAAGATGAAGAATTAGAAGGATATAAGGGTATAAGATAAATTTTGTATGGATGATACTTTAATTATTTTGAAAAATGTAGAGAAAGATCTGAAAAAGATATATAAGCATTTGATAGAATTTGAGGAAATGACAGGATTGAAAGTAAATTGGTCAAAGTCAGAACTATTGATGGATAGTAATGGTAATGAGTCTGAGAATATGCAAGTGCAATTTGGGATAAGGATTAAAACACATTGAAATATTTGGGTATAGTGCTTTCACTCAAGGTTAAAGAATTGAAAAAACTTAATTATGATGTGGTGATTAATGAAATTGAGAAGAAGATAGACAAATATAAAATGTTAAAGTTGTCTTGGTTTGGTAGAATTGCAATGTGTAAGATGATGTTGCTGCCCAAGTTCAACTTTTTATTCGAGATGCTACCGCTAAATTTGACAGAGAAAGATATTGAAGGATATCAGAAAAAATTGGATAAATTTTGTAATGGTGGCAAAAGACCTAGATTAGTGAAGAAAATGTGGTATCAAAATCAAAAGGAAGGTGGATTAGGAATCCCCAAATTATTTAATTATTACTGTGCGTATGGTATCCGGATAGTGGTAAAAATATTTAAAGGTGAAGATAACTATTGGAGAGACTTAGAGTTAAGGGATATAGAGAAATTTGGATCAAGGTGGTTTTTAGATAAAGCAAATTCAAAATGTGTAAGTAGAAGTTATTGGTTAAAGGGATTAAGTAAAATGTGGAATAAATTTGTTAAAATTCTAATTCCGGATATAATCTTTTTGGGGGAGACAATTGGAATTGGCCGATTAAAATAATATAAAACGTAATGAAGTGATTAAAGAGGAAAATATAGAAATTATTAGAGATTGGATAAAAGTTATGGAAATGAAAGGAGGAATAAAGAAATTATTGAAAAATTAGGGTTAAGTTGGTTTGAAAAATACAGATAGAAAATGGACAAAAAACTAAGGAAAATTATTCGATAAATAGATGTGAAACTGAATTTGAATATTTAGTATCTCGGATTATGAAAGATGAAATTGGGCTAAAGGGACTCGTTAGTAGGGTTTATAAGATTATAAATTCTGATGAAAATTACAAAGAGTGATGAGGACAAATTGGGAAAAAGATCTTAATATTGAAATACCAGAGTCAGATTGGAATGTGAATTGGAATAGTAGAATTATGAGAACTTTATCTATAAGGATTAAAGAGCACAATTATAAAGTTGTTTGAAATGGTATTTGACTCCAGTAAGATTGTCACAAATGGATAAAAAATTAGTAAAAATGTTGGAGATGTGAGATGGAATTGGGGACTTATGAACATATGTGGTATAATTGTGATAAGGTTAAAAGTTTTGGCAACAATTGGAGAAAATGATATTTGAAATGATGGGGAAAGTAATAACATTGAGAGTGGAAACTATATTATTGTTGGTAATTAAGGAAATAGAATTAACAAAATATGAAAAAGAATTGATTAGAATTATGATTATAATAGGTAGAATTATAATAGCTAGACATTGGAAACTAGATGTGATTTTTAGAATAGAAGAGTGGAATTCTGAAATGTGGAAATTAGCTTTAAATGATAAAATGACATGTGATATTAAAATTAGAAGTGGTGTGTATAAAGAAGATATTTTCTGGAAGACTTGGAAACCTTTTGTGGACTTTGCGCTTGGAACATTGGACGCTTCGGTACCTGTACCTCGAGAACGTGGATTTTGGCGATCGTGAGGATATATCCGAAGACCCAAATCTTCCTTTTTTTTATGTATAGCACAAGGGTGCAATAATGTATTTTCTTTTTTTGTTTGTTTGTTTGTTGCAAAAAAGTAATAAAAAAATTAAAAAAAAAAAGATACCACAGAATTCTTTTCTGAAGACTTTTTGAGTTGGTCTGATTACATTAGCATTTTTGTTATTTTAATGTGCATATTTACCCACTGCAACCACACTAGAACATTCAAGATCTGTATCAATGCAACAGATTTCCCTTGTTTTCAAAGAAGGAAATAGCATTATGGAAGAAAAGAAGAAAAAAACCAGAGAGAATTACAGTAAGTATTAAAGGAGAATTAAAATGTTCATCTCTTTTGTGGTTTCCATTAAAATCTTTCCTATTTTCTCTGCTGGAAAAAGCAGAACTGTTTATTCTAGGCATATAACAGCTATCGTTAAGGCAGGTTGCTCTAAGAAGAAGACATAAAGTTTTCATAATGCAATTTTGTATATTATCTATATAGCCTTCATTTTATTATATTACTATATTATAATGAGATAATACAGTAGTACCTTGGTACTCAAATGATTTGAAATGCATTGAATTTGGTATTCAACACATTTTGATGCAAAAAAATTGTCCCACTATTCATCATTTGTTTGGTACTCAATGCACAAGCAAGCTTGTATGTGTCAGCTGCCTTGTGACGCATTACATTATTGCTTATAGGAAAAGTTTGTTTGGCATTCATCATTTTTGGTCATCATTGCGCTTCTTTGAACCAATTAATGATGAGTACCAAGATAGTACCACTGTACTTTTTATATGTTTTGTTTTGTAGGTTTGCTATTAGCAGACAATGACAAGTATTTAATACATGAATGGGACTTATGACCCTCCCCATCCTACCATACCATGTTATAAATAATTCCAGAGAATTATAGCTCAGTAATAACTTGAGGGCTGTAGGTACCCTCACCCTAGGAATAAGGTGAATAATAACATAGTAAATTTGTTTCAATTTCCATTTCTAAAATGTGGGAAGTCAGCTATAGCTACTGTATATGCTTGAATGTAATATTTCATTTTATGAAAGTGAAATTCTAAGCATGGAAAGTGAAGTGGGCTGACCTCAAAAAGCTAAGCAGGGTTTGATCTGACTATTATTTGGACAGGAAAACACCAGGAAATAAAAGAGATATAGCTTAGTCAGAAAATCAAAACAACAACGGTGGATCATTTCCAAAAACCATTTCCATTTTCCAAAAAAAACCTCACCCCAACCAGAGCATATAAAACATTTGCTAGACCAATTCTACAATACAGCTCACCTGTTTGGAACCCTCACCATATCTCTGACATCAATACAATTGAACGTGTCCAGAAATATTTTACAAGAAGAGTTCTCCATTCCTCTGTAAATAACAAAATACCTTATCCCACTAGACTTGAAATCCTGGGCTTGGAAAACTTGGAACTCCGTCGCCTTCGACAAGACCTAAGTTTAACTCATAGAATCATTTATTGTAATGTCCTTCCTGTCAAAGACTACTTCAGCTTTAATTGCAATAATACAAGAGCAACCAATAGATTTAAACTTAATGTCAACCGCTTTAATCTAGATTGCAGAAAATATGACTTCTGTAACAGAATCATCAGTGCTTGGAATACTTTACCTGACTCTGTGGTCTCTTCTCATAATCCTAAAAGCTTTAACCAAAAACTTTCTACTATTGACCTCACCCCATTCCTAAGAGGACCATAAGGGGTGTGCATAACGCACAAACGTGATTACCGTTCTTGTCCTATTGTTTTTCTTTTCTTCTTCCTATATATATATATATATATATGCTTATACCTTTATATACTATATAACCTTTCTGTATGATAGTTACATATATTGTTGTGACAAAATAAATAAATAAATAAATAAATTTCAGCTATGCTACAAAGAAAATTGCATGCTGGATTCAAAGGTGATTTTACCTCACCCACCTGTAACAATAAAATAGATCACTTCTGACTGTCACATAGCTATTTGATATTTCATTTAAAGCACAGAATATACAGTATAGTTTTAAGTTTTAAAATATATCTTGTATATATATAGGAAATAATCTTATGAAACTCATTTTACCTTTTAGACACCACAACACATCTGGAAGCATTCAAGGAAATATTTTAAGTTATGAAGTGAGCTGGGGAAAAAATACATTTAGACTCTAGATGTTGGAATCCTGTCATGAAAACCTTTAGCCTAATGTTTAGTGTAAACACTAGGTTAAATTGTGGCTAATTTCCATAACATCAAAATGAAGGGAAACAGCCAGGTAACAGGTAACAGGTAACAGGTAACTATCGTCCAGTTTCCAACCTTCGCTTTGTGGCGAAGGTTGTTGAGAGTGTGGTGGCACATCAGTTACCCCGGTACCTGGATGAATCTGTCTATCTAGACCCGTTCCAGTCCGGTTTCCGACCCGGGTACAGCACGGAGACAGCTTTGGTCGCATTGGTGGATGACCTCTGGAGGGCCCGGGATAGAGGTTATTCCTCTGCCCTGGTTCTCCTAGATCTCTCAGCGGCTTTTGATACCATCGACCATGGTATCCTGCTGCGACGGTTGGGGAGTTTAGGAGTGGGAGGCTCCGTGTTTCGGTGATTCTCGTCCTATCTCTCCGACCGATCGCAGACGGTGTTGGCAGGGGGGCAGAGATCGACCTCGAGGCGCCTCCTTTGTGGGGTGCCACAGGGGTCGGTTCTCTCGCCTCTCCTGTTCAACATCTATATGAAGCCATTGGGGGAGGTCATCAGTGGTTTTGGGGTGAGTTATCAACTGTACACGGATGACACCCAGCTGTACATTTCCACCCCTGACCACCCCAATGAAGCTGTCGAAATGCTGTCTCGGTGTTTGGAAGCTGTGCGGGTCTGGATGGGGAGAAACAGGCTCAAGCTCAACCCCTCCAAGACTGAGTGGCTGTGGATGCCGGCATCCCCGTACAGCCAGCTGCAACCGTGGCTGACTGTTGGAGGTGAATTATTGGCCCCAATGGAGAGGGTGCGCAATCTGGGTGTTCTCCTGGATGAACGGTTGTCCTTTGAAGATCATTTGGCGACCGTCTCCAGGAGAGCTTTTTACCAGGTTCGCCTGGTGCGCCAGTTGCGCCCCTTTCTAGACCGGGATGCCTTATGCACAGTCACTCACGCCCTCGTCACTTCTCGACTGGACTATTGCAATGCTCTCTACATGGGGCTCCCCTTGAGGAGCACCCGGAGGCTTCAGTTGGTCCAGAATGCAGCTGCGCGGGTGATAGAGGGAGCCACTCACGGCTCCCATATAACACCAATCCTGCGCAGGCTGCACTGGCTACCTGTGGTCTTCCGGGTGCACTTCAAGGTGTTGGTTATCACCTTTTAAAGCGCTCCATGGCATAGGACCGGGATATCTTCGGGACTGCCTTCTGCTACCACATGCCTCCCACCGACCGGTACACTCCCATAGAGAGGGTCTCCTCAGGGTGCCATCAGCCAAACAGTGTCGGTTGGCGACCCCCAGGGGGAGAGCCTTCTCTGTGGGGGCACCTACCCTCTGGAACGAGCTTCCCCCAGGACTTCGACAACTTCCTGACCTCCGGACTTTTCACCGCGAGCTGAAGACGTACCTATTCTTCCGAGCAGGACTGGCTTGATAGGGGTTTTTAATTTGTTTTTAAATGGGGTTATTTTATATTATGTATTTTATATCTAAATTTAGGCCACATTGAATAAGTTTTTTAAATAGTTTTTATTGTAATATATTGTATTGTTTTTACTTGGCTGTTCACCGCCCTGAGTCCTTCGGGAGAAGGGCAGTATAAAAATTAAAATATTATTATTATTATTATTATTATTATTATTATTATTATTATTATTATTATTATTATTATTATTATTATTATTATTATTATTATTATTATTATTATTATTATTCTTGTAATTTTGAAGACATGTGCCCATTCAATAATTTCAGTTCACATGCAGAAGCTATTTGGTTCATGGCCCTATTTTAGAGTCTAACTGAGTAAAGTAGAACTTTTTGTTGTATACTGTATAACACAAAAAAGATACAAAGCTACCTTATAATATGCCATCCCATGTGCTTGTATCATTTAATAGTGTATCTAAAACAAATAGATAAACTTTTGCCTCCAGGAGTGTTCTTTTCGTCTCCCAGACTCTTTGTTTCTTTTTCTCTATTAAGTGAATGAGATAAAAGGTAGGATGTTCTGTTAACATCATTTGTGTAATGTGTACATCTGAAAGCTAATTGAAAACTAACTTGAAGCTTGATAATCTGATTCTAAATAACAATTTCAGGCAAAACCTTTAAAACAATCAGATAACACTTTAATGAATTAATGATTCTCTTCTTTAAAAAAATATCCATTTTTTCCCCACTTTGGCCATAGCTTAAAATGTATCAATCATGAAAGAGATTTCTTTTGTCATATACAGATAGTTCTTGATTTACAACCGTTCTTTTTTGGGACCAACTTTACAACAGCACTGAAAGAAATAACTTATAATCATTTTTGACATTTAACGACTGATGCAGTATCCCCGTGGTCCTGTGATCAAAATTTGGGCACTTGACAACGGACATGTATTTATGACATTTGCACTGTCATGAGATTACCATTTGTAACCTTCTTGGCTAGTCTCTGACAAGCAAAGTCAATGGGAAAAGCCAAATTCACTTAACAACCGTATAATTTACTTAACAACTGTAGTGCTTCGCTTAACAACCTGTCATCATAAGTCAAGGACTATCGGTATTTACACAAAAAATGAAACAAGAGGCTTTCATGTAATGCTTGTTTCTATGTTGAAAGCTCATATTACTTTATATAGAAATGTATACAAAAGTTTATTTTTCCATTAATCTCCTTGATAACGAATTAATGTCTTCTTGTCTTTCTGATACTTATGGGACATGTTCTAGATGAACTTCTGATATTTAGATGTAAATATCCCTCTGGCCTTCAACTGGCCCTTTACAATATACTGAAATCTAGATCTCAGAAATACCCTCCAAAGGATGCTGGTAAGAATTGACCAGAAAGTGGAGTGGGAGAATTTCGGCATCTGAGGAATCTGATGGCCTCTTGGGAATACTGTTCCCATTTGGAGAAAAGCTTACACCACTTCAATGTTTTATGTTAACAATCGAATAAAGCAAATTGTTCTGCTTTGTAGTTGAATAACAACATTAAGCTCAGCAACTTTGAGCTTATCCTCAGTATCTAACCACCATTTTACATAGATACTGCTTTGAAAACGCTGAAAAGACTCTTATTACATTTGACAGGCCATTAAATTTATTGTGGTACACTTTATAGTTTTGGATTTGCATTCATTTTACCTGATGGAGAGAGCATAACCCATGAATAGTCTGTGATAAGAAATCTGTTATGCTTTAAGGTGGTATAATATTCTTTTCTGTATTTTCTGCTTCAGACATACTGCTGGAACGTATCATTTTCAGAGTTTCCATCAAATTGAGCATTTTAATATACAGAGTCAGTCAAGAAGATGCAATCATGGCAAAGCAGTACTTTGGGGAGGAATTGAATAAAATCTAATAGATAAAGATTATCAAAAATGAATAACAAAAATATTGAATGATAAATTAGTATATTCACTAACATAGTAGACCATTTGCTATAGGCAAATAGTGAAAGAGTATTGCTGCTTCTCAAAAATGAGTCTATTGCTTTTCTGAAAGCAACTACAGACTTTTATGAAAAACCATAAAGTCTGAAAATAAAAATGTGAATATTTTTGCAATGTGATTAAATTCATGTTTTGCTTCTTGTAGTTATCATATTTTTTGGAGTATAAGACGCACTTCCCCCCCCAAAAAAAGAGGGTGAAAATGTGGATGTGTCTTATATTCTGAATGTAGCCCCACCCAGCTTCTCAAACGGAGGTTCCAGAGGCTGAAAGAAGCTTCAGAAAAAAAGCCCCCAAACAGAGCTTCAGAAAAGAAGCTCCCAAACAGAGCTTCAAAGGCTTTTTTTCTGAAGTTCTGTTTTGGAGGCATTCAGAGGCAGAAAAAAGTTTTTTCTGAAACAGAGTTTCAGAGGCAGAAAAAAAAGCAAAAAAAAAAAAAAAAGCAAGGCACAGAGCTCACAACCAAGTAACCTGTTGCTAAAATTCACTTCTGGGAACAACTGATTGGGAGTATTCCGGGAGGCCAAGCCACCTGCCAATCAGCTTTTTTCTTATTTTCCTCCCCAAAAACTAAGGTGCGTCTTATACTCCGGTGCATCTTATACTCTGAAAAATACGGTAACTTATCAGGTTAAGCATAAAACATATTTTGATCATGAACATTTTTTTTGTTTCCAGTAAAAACAAACAAACAAACAAACAGAAGCTAAAGCAGCACATCTATGAGACTATCTAAAGAATAAGATCCTGTAAGAAACAGGTTTAAATTAATGGGATGGCAGACAATAGAGGATAGATACATTTATTTGGCACTCCTCCCTCTATCTTTTACAGGGTTGTATGTTTACCAAGAAATAAATTTGATCAAGTTCATTGGGATTTACTCCAAGATGAGTAGCTGAGAGTCAGGTGGTATACAAATGTAATAATAAATAAAGATAAATATATTATACTGCCTAGCACAGTGATAACATTTCCTTGGGTGCCAAAAGCGTGCACGTGTGCTATTGCGTGCACGTGCCCACACCCATAATGCAATGCCCCTCCCGCATGCCCTGCCCCCTCTGCACATGTGCCCGCGATCCCCCGTTCATGCGCATATGACCCCCCAAGCTTCCTTCCTCTGTGCATGCACACACGACCCCCACACTCTATCCCCCCCTCGTGCATGTGCACGCAACCCCCCATTTTGGCCTCACCTCCCAAAACAGGGCTGGGAGGGGGGAAAAGCCTCGCCTCCCAAAACAGAACTGGGAGGGGAATCTCCAGAGATCTGGGAAGGCACGGGCAGCAGAAAGTGAGGAGAAAGGTAGCCTCCCCCATGCATGTGCATGTGTCTCCCACTGCAGGGCACTCCCAAAAATCAGCTGGCCGGCAGGAAGCGTGTGCGCATGCACAGTGGAGCTGAGCTGGGCAATGGCTTGCATGTCCACAGAGAGGGTTCTGCATGCCACCTGTGGCACATGTGCCAAAGGTTCGTCATCACGGGCCTAGCAGGTATGGATTTTAACAGAATAACAGAGCTGAAAGAGTTGGAATAGAAGACGATGGAGTCTTCCTGCTCAAACAGGAGTCTCTATACCAGGGGTGTTAAACTCAAGGCCCATTGGCTGGATCTGGCCCATGGGGTTCTATATCTGCCCCATGGGGCTGCCCTGGAAACAGTGAAGGACTGGCCTATGGTGCCGCTGCCAGCAAAAATGGAGCTTGGAAGGGCCATGCATGGCCCTCCCAGGCTCTGCTTTAGGCTGCAATGGCCTCCTGCAGCCCCCTGCCAGTGAAAACGGAGTTGAGGGAACTCCATTTTCATTGGCAGAGGGCTGCAGGAAGCCGTCAGGCTGAAAACAGAGCCCGGGCAGGCTGCACGTGGCCACCCTGAACTCTGTTTTTGCTGACAGAGGACTTCAGGAAGCCGTCACAGCTGAAAATGGAGCTTCAACGAATGATGTCGAGCTGGCCATGTCCATGCCCACCCCAGCCATGCCCCCCTCACCCCCCCCCCCCAAAGTCAAACACAATCCTGATGCAGCCCTCAATGAAATCAAGTTTCACACCCCTGCTCTATACAATTCCATCAAGGAACTGTTTCGTTTCTCAGTCCCAGATTAGGGAAGGCTTTTGCCTTATTTACCTACATGATTTCATCAGTGGGGCCCTGACTAGAGCAGGGATCCTAAAATTTAAACTGAAAACATTCTATACTGAAAGCCTGTGATTCATCTCTGCTCTATGACCTCTGGCCAAGCTGAAGTAAAATGGAAATGCTTCCAGAATTTCATTCTCCTGGACAAATTTATCTTATAGTTCTAAACCTTCCTTGTTTTCTCCTTCACATTTGACATTACGAGGCAACATAAGGGTGTGTTATCAACACATACAGTATATGCATCTGACAATTTAGCTCACAGAATAGCTTCCATTAAATATTTTCTGGAAAGTATGTTTCCATGTTTTGTAAAGACTCTGCGTAGCTAAAATCATTCAGTTTTTGAAGACCAAAAAACACCTTTTAGGATATTGGACAACTTCATTAACTGTTGTTCACCAGTCCTTCAGTCAGCAGAAGAATATTCCAGGACAAAATCTCAGCCCTATCCCTGACTGTGAAAACATATTTTTCCATGAAGCTGTCCTTAAAGTTTTTATGCGGAGCTAATAATAATAATAATAATAATAATAATAATAATAATAATAATAATAATAATAATAATAATAATAATAATAATAATAATAATAATAATAATAATAATATCAGAGTTGGAAGGGACCTTGGAGGTCTTCTAGTCCAACCCCCTGCCCAGGCAGGAAACCCTACACCATTTCAGACAAATGGCTATCCAACATTTTCTTTAAAATTTCCAGTGTTGGAGCATTTACAACTTTTGCAGGCAAGTTGTCCACTGATTAATTGTTCTAACTGTCAGGAAATTTCTCTTAGTTCTAGATTGCTTCTCTCCTTGATTAGTTTCCACCCATTGCTTCTTGTTCTACCCTCAGGTGCTTTGGAGAATAGTTTGACTCCCTCTTTGTGGCAACCCCTGAGATATTGGAACACTGCTATCATGTCTCCCCTAGTCCTTCTTTTTCTTAAACTAGGCATACCGAGTTCTTGCAACCGTTCTTCATATGTTTTAGCCTCCAGTCCCCTAATCATCTTTGTTGCTCTTCTCTGCACTCTTTCTAGAGTCTCAACATCCTTTTTACATCGTAGCGACCAAAACTGAATGCAATATTCCAAGTGTGGCCTTACCAAGGCATTATAAAGTGGTATTAACACTTCATGTGATCTTGATTCTATCCCTCTGTTTATGCAGCCCAGAACTGTCTTGGCTTTTTTGGCAGCTGCTGTACCTCTTGGCTCATATCTAAATGGTTATCCACTAGGACTCCAAGATCCCTCTCACAGGTACTACTATTGAGCAAGGTACCACATATCCGGTACCTGTGCATTTTGTTTTTTTTTGCCTAAATGTAGAACCTTACTTTTTTCACTGTTGAATTTCATTTTGTTAGATAGCGCCCAATGTTCAAGTCTGTCTAGATCTTTCTGTATCTTGAGCCTATCTTCTGGAGCGTTGGCTATTCCTGCCAGCTTGGTTAATGATAACAATTGATGAATTATAAGTTAATGATAACAATTGTTAAATTTCTCTGGCTTCATTTCACCTCCTACCAAGCATCTCCCTAATATAACTCTAATATCTACCTAATATGGGCAAAAGCTTAGTCATCTGTTAAGTTGTCATCTCTAGTCAGGCCATTTCTGAATGCTAATCTAATGTTCTCCTGAAAGAGTATTGCTCCTTCTTTGCAAGCAGTTTATTTTTCTGAAAAAGATTAAAAGGGAATATCTTATGTGGTTCTTTTTTTATATAAAAAAATCTGAAAACAAAAGAAAACAAATTTTTGTTTTCAAGTCTGAAAACAAAAATACAAATATTAAATCCATGTCCTCTTGAACAGTTCCCTCCAATTATATAACTCTTCCATCTTGAAGAATTGTTGGACTAAGTCCATTGCTCATGGTTTGTCAGAATGTTAACAAGAAAAGGATTACCCTAAACTTGGTGGATGCATGTCAGATCAATTCAAGATCAAGGAGCTGGGTTGCTATAAAAATCTTATCAATACATGAGTAAATAAATGAATGTTACCACACTCAACTTGCTAAAGTGGGAAAAACAATTTCATGAAATAATAGAAAATACTTGTAAAAACAATTTCATCTCATCTCAAACAGTTGATTGCCAAAACTGACATATGATTAGGCTCAAAGATGTTTCATAGGTATTTTATAAATGTCCTCAGTCACAGGTTTTTTTTAACACTGTGTCACCAGGTATCTAATAAAACTGAAGGAAATCAGTTTTAGTTCAATTAATTCTATTTTATTTTATTTTAATTATACTGATACTATCTCTACTATTAAGAAGTAGCAAAGCTATTAATTGTACATGCACCTATCAGAATTTTCTGGAAAGAAAATAAAACATGGAAAATCTTTTCTTATTAGTTGTGGTAGAAGTTTAGGAAATGAATTGTAACGAACTTCGTTCAATACCTTGTTAGTTTCAAGATTAGAAAAAAACATCTGTATCAGGGAAACTGAAAAAGGTTCAACTTTGAAAGAAACAGTTACAAGGGAAGATAGAAATTAAAACTTAGAGAACAAACTCTATGGGAAAAATGTGGGTGGAGGACTGAAAACACATTTCAGATAGAATGTATGTCTACATAAGTCACATATGAAAATATGTTAAAGTTGGAATAAAGTGAAATGAGAATAATTTTTCATATGTATACTCCCCAATGTAGTGAGTCTTTTAACTGTTTGTGTGAACTTCAATATTTGGAATTTTTTGGCTTTTTAGAAAGAACTGATTGTAGCTTCATTTTTTTTTTAAAACTGTAATTGATTGTACTTTGGGGAATATTTTTTTTTCTTAGTTTATACATAAAATCACTTTTGTCTAATATTGATTTGGAACATCTGTTGTGAACATCTAGGTTTTCAGCTTCAAGGAAATTTTAACTGGAAGACTTCTGTTATGATGCTAAAATCTATAAACCAATTTTTAAATCACCCTGAGAGACTATGCATAATGCATGCGCTTAATGATTTTTCTGTTTGTTTTCTTACTTTAAAAAAACATGCAGGAAACTAGTCCCATCAAGGCCTGATCAAATATTCCAGCTTCCTATAACATAAACTCAAATTTCCACATATCTTGTTAAGTCAAAAGCTGAGCAAGTGATAATGGAAAAGAAAATAGAGTTCCAATTAAGAGAGCAGTAGCTGATGAGAAAAGGGACAGATAAACAAAAGTAGATGAAAAAGCCCCGGGGCTTTCTAAGGAAAAAGAGATGACACAGGATGTTAGTTTCAATGAATAGAACTGCATAAGATTGGGCTGCCTGTCCAATAATAGGACAGAAATGCTACAATGACATTGAGACCTGACATCCAATATGATTTTACCCCTGAATTATCCAGGAAAAAATCCAGGAAACCCCATCAATGGCAGGAAAAGATTAGACTAAAGACAGCACAGAGGCACTGATCATAGCAACACAAGAACAGACACTAAGCATAGATTTAGCAATAGGGAATCCTATTGCTTAGAAGGGAATATCTGAAGATGATGAGGGAAGTGGATAGATTTTATTCCATATGATTTCTTTGGATGAACAGATATTATTGGGAGTCTGCAATTCTGTGACTATTCAGATTCATCAAGATTTTTAAAGGAGCTAATCAGCACCTTGAATTTATTTATTAAACATATTTCTATTGTTGCTGTTATCAAAATGACAGATGACAGTTCACAGATAAAAAGTGTGTCACATTATTCATGAACTGGCAGAGACATGGTAACAAGGTCAGTCAATGAATAGGCATAGCAACTAAGTCAGCCAATGAGAGCTGAAATAGTTTGGAGCCAGGGCATGTCTTACTCTGCAGTTCTGAGTCTCTGCAGAGAAACTGAAACCAGTCTGGACTTGCATCTCTGCTGTACTGTTGCCTGTATGTTTTGCTTGTAACTGCTACCACGTACTATTGGTATTGTACATTTATGCGCATCTATTATTATGTATATAAAGAAGTTAATGAATTCTGCTGAATCAATTTGTGTGTGTTTCTGGATTTGATTTTTGCAAAAAAACTGACAAATTGTGATATAAAAAGCAAAAATAAAAGCATAGCAATCTTATAACACTGTAAAGAGAAGAAAAGGGTATAAACATAAAGTTGTACTGGAAGTTAGCTGGCAGTCAGTGCAGCTCCCACAGTACTGATGTGATCTAGACAGGGTGGCATACACCCATAATTACTTAAGCAGGTGCATTCTGGATGAGTTGCAGCTTCTGAATGCCCTTCAAGGCATTCATCTCCTGTAGAACATGTTGCAATAAACAATTAAGAAGTAATTTAGGCATGAGTAGCTGTGAGTAAATGTTCCCATTCTAGGGGAGGTCATCAGTTGCAGGCATGATGAAGTTGTGCATCTGCTCAAATATAACCCTGTAAAGAACTAGATTTATTTTTTCTAGAAATGAATGGCTACCAAAACTGAAACCATTCAGTCTTTCTCAGATTAAACTAAGGTTGTTTTTTCCCAACTAAATGCTAATAGGCTCCACAGTATCACTTCAACAACATCACCTATTCAGCCTTGTCTTAAAATACTGGACTTATAACCAGGGGATCCGAGTTCATATCAACTGGGTGATTTTGGACTAGTCACCCAGGAAGTTTTGAATGGCAACAGACCAGAGATATGACATGAAGCAAATAGTCATAAAGTTCATTCATATTTCAGCTTAATAAAGTAAGACTTTTGATTTCTGATCTCCAATATGAAATGTTTTGACTATCTTTTTAGTGTTTAGTTGTCTTTAATTCTTCCTTAAGAACTAATACCTTCAAATGTATATGTTTGTGTGAATATAGCTTTTCCATCTAGTTCAGGTACTAGCCAGGCAAAGGTTTCCCTCCACCCAGATTCCAGTTCCTTCTGACAAATTGCCAAGTGTATTATTTTATCTGCTGGTATTTTTGACAGATTAGCAAAGTATCTCTTCCTTGATATTCAATGTTCCATTTGGGAACAATTGCCCAAACCATGAGTCATTCTCCCAGGCTTGTTTTAGATCACTTTTCCAAGCAAGCACTGCTGAAGAACCTGTACAAGGAATGCATTGTATGAATGCACAAATAAATGACACAACCCAATAGTTTACTACTATCTGCCAAGTTAAACTAGTGCTCAGCAGCTGTGTACATTTAAATGAACTCTGGCACAACTGAAGTTCATAAATCAGGAACAACGTATTTTCTTCCCATTAAGATGGTTAAGGGAGTGAGGAGAGGGAATTAATGTGTCTAGGATACAAATGACATTTCTATGCATTTATAAATGCAAATAAAATAAATTGTATATAAAGCCTACTGTAAAACTGAAATGGTGAAGGGATTAGTGGGTCTTTTTATATTTTCATCTAATTCTCTGAGCATTTTCTGAAGTTTTGCTGAGTGTAGTCTTGATTTTAATATGCCTTTTTTCACTTTTTTGTTGATTGCAAAAAAAGAAAATAAATTAATGAAGACATTTATTAACTATTCAAAGCTTTTCAATATTTTCTGTTATTTTATCTCATCAGCTCTCCCTAAATTAAATGTTACTCATTCTTATGAAAGGGAGTGCCAAAATATACAATTTAAAAACCTAAAATCCCAGCTTCATCAAAACTGTGACATAAGCTATGTTTATGCTTGTGTACTTATGCTGTGGCTTTCCGGGTGCGCTTCAAGGTGTTGGTGAACGTCTTCAAAGCGCTCCATGGCATAGGGCCGGGCTATCTACGGGACCGCCTGCTGCTACCGAATACCTCTCACCGACCCGTGCGCTCTCACAGAGAGGGACTCCTCAGGGTGCCGTTGGCGCGACAGTGTCGTCTGGCGACGCCCAGGGGAAGGGCCTTCTCTGGGGCTCCGCCTCTGGAACGAACTCCCCCCAGGACTCCGTCAACTTCCGGACCTCCGAACCTTTCGTCGCGAGCTTAAAACTCACCTATTCATCTGCGCTGGACTGGGTTAGTTTTTAAACTTACGGGTTTTTAATGGGTTTTATTCTAAATTTTAATCATGGCCAATTTAATAAGTTTTTTAATTATATTTTAATTGTATTTATATTGTATTATTTTGTATTTTTTATCAGGCTGTGAACCGCCCTGAGTCCTTCGGGAGAAGGGCGGTATAAAAATTTAAATAAATAAATAAATAAATAAATACTTACATATTTTCAATCAAATACATAAAGATGCAAACTTTAAATCTTTATTTATTTATTTACTTTATCTTATATGCTGCCCATCTCACCTCGTGGTGACTCTTGTAAATAAAATAAGTCATCTCTATACAGCAAAACCTAAAACATTTTCCACTCCATCTTCAAAAATGCTTAGACAGCCTGATTTCCCAGTCTTTTCCTATAATGCATAGTTTTTTCTCATATATAAATAAAGTGAAAATCTTAAATTTAATTAACTGAAAAATAAATAAAAAGAAGTTTTAATCAAAGACTAATGTGTGACATTTTTACTATTTAATATTACTAAAGATTCTAAACCGCACCACCATTAGACACACAAGACCGTTTTCTCTGGCAGCAAACCTGAGTGAAGGATAAGACTTCTGGATCTGGTCTGCAGAAATCCACTTACCACTAGAGGGCATCAAAAAGTTAGAGCAAGAATGGGCAACTGTGGAAACTTTATGACCCATAGCCTTCAACTCCCTAACTTTCTGAGCCAGTTTGCAGGTCGTAAAGTCACCATAGTTGCCTACCCCAGAGTTAGAATCTCCTGTATCCTTTGTACTCATTGAGAGGTCAGTTCCAATGTAATACTCATACAAAGGGTGGCAGCAACATCTTCCCAGTAGTCCCTATGAAACCCTATAAAAGTTGCATTCTGTCATAGTTGGCTTCAGATAATATTCTGATCAGGTTCGATACATAGAATAGATAAGAAATGAAACAAGTAACTTTTACCTCAGGAAAGAAGTTTGATACACTTTGAGGGCCTATAACATGCAAGCTGCATAGACATGGCAGGGCTATTCTTTTGCATTGGGACAAGTAACATAGGAATTATCTTAATTTTTCCTCTCAAAGTGATGCATGCATTAACATTTGTTCAGTAGGAAACCACAACTCAGTCTGGAAGCCACAACTCAGCTGTTTGAGACCAAGGTACACAAAGGCCTACTACTCAGCTCAGCCAGGATTTGGCCTGTTCCACAAGCATTGCTAGAGTCTTTTGCCCTTTTGCAGCAACACTGGGGGACTCAGAGAGGAATCCGTACTCTCTGAACCTTTTTTGTTTCCAGAACACAGGTTTTAGGAAAAAGATAAAGAAAAAAAATTGTTTTAAGATTTTAACTGTATTTAGCTAATAGTTGATTAGATATTGGGTATGTAAATAAATATTATTAAAAATTGTTTTATATACAAAAGATAAAACATTATATGACTATAGAATATAATAGAACAGGCCAGGACAGAACAGAACAGAACACAGTGTTTCCCCAAAAATAAGAAAGATCCATTAGGTTTTATATTTTACAGCTGCCTACCATCTGTTTGCCTGCAGCTGCAATGGCTTACATGGCTTCCCATGGTAGATGCACTTTTCTTCCAGCATAGACTGGAGTCTTAACCTGCTTGTAAAAGGATTCTAGACTCTAGACGTAAAAGGGGAGGCTACAATAACTAGTACAATGGAAGAGATACTCATTGTCCGAAGCCACTTGAGTAAAAAGCTGAGATGTAAAAGCAGATAGATTGACTAAGCAATTCCACGACAAATACCCTCAAAAGCCAAAAGCACCTCTGGGGGGAGGAAGAGGTGATTGATTGAAAACTAATTTCTTCCCATTTGAATTTTTCTGGGAACTCCTCTCAAGTTAAGGGGGGAGGTCCGACTGTCAACTCTGAAGCGAGCTGGATTTAGCTCGCTTGTGCTGCCTCATAGTTGCCATGAAGCCTGAGAGGGGGAAGGAGGAAGGGAGGAGGGAAGTAGATAGCCCGGCTAACAGTCAAAGCAAAAAGTTTTCCTGTGGGAACCTAAGGTCCTCACAACAGGTGGCTGGAGGAGGTTGAAGGAGGACAGGAGTGACCAAGCAGCCTGCATTGGACAATACGACTGGTGACATCTGGGAGGGGGGATTTTTGCTCTTTTAATTAGGTGAAAACTGCAGGAACTTTTAGAGTTGGTTTTCACTGGTTGTGCCAATATGATGTATCCAATAAACATGTTCTTTGAGGACTCTACCTCAAAGCGGCTTCCTGAAAGGAGGAGTTGAAGTAATTATGTCCAGGATGTGAGGGGTATGTAGATATTTTCTCAACCCTCCTTCTTGCCCACATAATATTCCGATCTTCTGAGGAAAGTAGGCTGATTGCAATTGTTCTTTCTGCCATCATAACTATTAGTGGGAGTCTGTACCCATCCTGTTTTGTTGCTGTACCAAACCAGACAGTTATAGAAGTACAAATGACAGACTCAATAATTCCTCTGTAAAACTGTATCAACAGCTTCTGGGGTGGACTGAACTTTCTGAGTTGATGCAGACAGAACATTCTTTGTTGTGCCTTTTTAACGATGGTGCCCAATCTTATCAAGTTCAACTAAATTATCAACTTTTCCTCATGTTGCACATAATCCAATGATATGCCAATCCATATTATTGAGTTTTATCAGTAGTTCTTCTAATTGAGCATCCATTTTCCTTGTTTGAATATTGACCGTTCCAATGTCCAAAGTCCAAAGGCTGCCTGATTAATCCAGTGATTCTTAGCACTCTCTGCCTTTGGGCAGATCTTCCCACTGCCATGGCTAGGTGCTCTAGGGCCTCCAGGGAATAAGAGCCGTTTTTGAGGTTGTATTGGCATGTGGAAGAATTACATGACTAAAGCATATTAATTTCATTTTTTCCACCTCAAGCACAAAGTCCAAAAGCAATTTCCAAGTAGCAACAAAATTAATTGTACTTGGATCTTTAATCAAAGCAGTCAGTTTAGCCATCTCTGCTAACTCCATCATGGGCTAGGTTTTAAATTTGTATTGATTTTAATTGGTTTTAGTATTTATATCATTTTAATTAATTTGGCTTTAGAATAAGTTTTTTAATTGTGATCTTAATCTGTATTTATATGTTTTTATTGGCCTGTGAACCGCCCTGAGTCCTTCGGGAGATAGGGCGGTATACAAATTTGATTAAATAAACAAATAAATAAAATCATCTTTTGTAGCCATTCGTCCATTGTGGAAATTAAAGTATCCTTCAATTTTTGTGCATAAAGTATTCTTGCTGCTGTAAGCATATGTAACCTCAGAGTTCCATTTTTCTTTATCCATTAAGCCTATTCTGTTAATGTTAATAATATGAGAGCTGTGCCTTAAACTTCTTTCCAGGTAAACAAACACAATTGTGATAAAAGGAACTATAGTATTCCATTCTGTATTATAGGCAGAAAATGTCTTGAGAATGACTGGAGGAATAGTTAACTATCTTCTCAGATTAACTTCTTAATGCTTAATTGAAATTATTCATGTAGGAACACATCTTAATACCTGTCCTAGTACCTCATCTGAACTATATAGTACTGGCAGAGAATATATTACAGAAAAAGATATTGCTGTAGAAAACACAAGCAACAGGTTCCTGGTTGCTGATATTTGAAAAGGCAGGACTCTGGAAATAAAGCAGTTCTACATTTTTAAAAATCCCTATAAATAGAAACAGGTGAACTGTCAGGCAAAACAGACATCTACATTCAGTTAGACTTACTGTATATAATCTGATTAAAGTTTAAGATGCTTTGAAAATCAGCTGCTAATTAAAGCTTGGCAGAAGTGCCCAGCAATAGACTCCAACTCTAAGACTGTAAGATAATGAGATGCTTCATGAAACCAAAGCTTATACTAGCAGCCACCTCCAAATCTGCTTTTAATAATCTGTCCTCAGAAATTTGTCAAGCAAGTGAAATTATCTCTTTTATATGACCAACAATTAGCTATTTAAAAATATACAAGCTGTCATGCTCCCTTGTGTTGCTTCAGGCACAGTTGCTGCAAAATAGGAATTGTGACACAGTCAAATGTAAGCATTTCATGTTATAACTGTGACCACATCTAAATTTAGATCTCAAGGACAGCCAAGTGCGGCTGTGCCTTAGGCAGCCATCAGAAACCTGCAATGGAGAAAGCCAGAATAGATCTATCATGACGATAGGGAGTCTCTCTTATAGACAGGAGTCTAGAATCTAAAAGAAAAGAAATGAAAGAGCTTGCCAACACTCCAAGTGTTTTATTTGCATGAACTTTACTGTTTCCTATAGCTCTATTTATGCTTTCTTTACTGGCCCCAAAGTATAAAACTTAAGAATGTAGTTCCAGCAGTATTGGAAAAAATGTTTTGACATTTGCCACATATATTTTTTAAAAACGCTGCTCTGTTTTCTTCATGCTGTAATCACTTGCCCTTGACCATTCTGGCTTTGTATAGCATACAACCATTTCAACCAATGTGACACAAGGGAAGAGACACCATAGGGAAGAGACACTACAAGAGATTAATGTGGGAAAGTAATGTCGCAAGCTCTCCCAAACAGTTCTTTGGCTAAAACAAAATCACAAGAACCCACTAACTCAGGACACTCCAAGGAGGCAGAGCCATGATTACTCTTGTCAGTATCAGGATAATGATAGCATAGTTCATTCCAAGAGTTGTGGCCAACTAAGTTCCAGATGCCTGAACATTCAGAACTCCAGAACTGCAAGAGCAAGAAAGCTCGATTTCATGGAGATGCAGTAGAGATTCTAGTTAAGATTAAGCTCCTACCTCAAAGCCAGGGCTGTCAAACTCGCAATGACATGTGATGTATCACAACTTTTTCCACTTTGCCAGGGTGGGCGTGGCCAGCACATGACACATCCGGCCTGTGGGCCATGAGTTTGACACCCCTGGTCCAATGGTGGGATTCAAATAATTTAGCAACTGGTTCTCTGCCCTAATGACCAGCTGGGTAGGCATGGCTGAGTGGACGTGGCCAACTCAACATGACTCACGTCGAGGGGTGCTTTGCCTCACCCGGGCTCTCGTGACCATGGGGATGCTACAATGGTCATAAGTGTGAAAAATAGTCACTTTTTTCAGTGCCATTGTAACTTTGAATGGTCACTAAGTGAACTGTTGTAAGTCCAGAACTGTCTGTACAAAAATACAAAATGCTTCTTTGCTTGCAAAAAGCTGCCCTAAATACCAATCATTAGATTAGAAATACCTGCAAGCTGGAGGTACAAATCAGACAGGGTTCCAGAGCACCTTGAGAAATTAAAATAGTTAAAATGCAACAATAACTATCATCAGCCAACTCTTGCTCATAAAGTGAAACCCTTTAGCAGAGAGGTCATTTAAGCTCTCCAGAAAGTAGGTGGGCATATTTGGGCTACAAGGCCAAGCTAAACAGAATATAACAAATTATATAGGGGGCCCAAGCTTGTCAGGATCACAATAAAATTAGTACATGTCACAGATATCTAAATAAACTTCAAGCCTAGTGCCATGTTACTAAGCCTTATTGTCATGAGAGAAAACTAAAATGAATTGGAGGATCTATACTCCTTTTTTGTTTTTAATCAGTGTGCAATCATGTGCCTTGGCCACTCCAAAGCAATGTAAAAGCACCAAAGGTGCTTTTTAAAGAATCAACTGGACTTTGGAAACCAAGAAAGCCCAATTGCCTCTTGAAAAAAGAACCTTTGGGACAGCCATGACCTGGATGACTGAAGAATCCTCATAGACAAGAGACTCCTTGCTCAGTGAACTGACAAAGCACCCTTTCACACCCAGGAGAAACAATCCTTAGATCCATTTTGCACCATTTAAAGATACCAGCAGGACTCACTCACCTCACAAGATATCCTAAAGAAATCATTCAGATTTAAGGAAAGATCACACATGCCCCTGGAACGGCAGTAAAAAAAAATCAGTGCCAAGCTTGCATCCTGCCTCTTGGAAGTACACCCCAAAAGGACAGTGACAGAAACCACTAAAGCAGCGTAAAAAGCTTAAAACAATCCTTCCCCTTTAAGAAAGTCAAGCCCCTAATAAAGCAAAGAAAAGCAAAGTATTAGCAAAGAAGAAAAAAACTCTAGAGAAGATCAAGTGACAGAAAGTCTGGGCGTATTGTCAAGAACCTTTAACTGTTACAACGTAATAAGGCTTAACTGGAAAGGCAGTTTCTGTAAGCAGGGCAATAAAAATAAGGATTAGGTTAGAAACAACACCAGAATGTTTCCTTCCTGCCTTCCTTACAGGATTAGCCCTGCAAAGTGGAAAAAAACAAAAGGCTGTTGGAAACAGATTTCTTTTAACCGGTTCTCCGAACTGCTCAGAAAGTTAACAAATGTTTCTCCCGAATAGGTGCAAACCGGCTGAATCCCACCATTGTCCTGATCTAAGAAGACAGTTTGAATAGGTATCTATGATCCTAGGATGCTGCAGCCATTGTAAATGCATATTGCCAAATGATTGAATTTTGATCATGTGACAATAGAGCTATAGCAACAGTCATAATTGTGAGAACCAGTTTTAAGTCACTTTTTTCAGTGCAATAGTAACTTTGAACAGTTATTAAATGAATGATTGTAAGTCAAGGACAATTTGTAAACATTCAGTGTTCTGCTCTCTAACTATGTCTTCATCTAATAGGTCGGTAAGTTTATAGGTTTAGAAAGCCAGTGTATGCGAAATGGAATTCCAGCACTGAGAACAACTGCTGTATAAAATGGCAATAGTAACTTATTGGTTTCTGTCTTTAGTTCAGATCAAATGTACCCATCTAGTGCAGGATCATGATTAAAAGAGATGTCCAATGTATGGCAGTTTCTGAAAAAATATAGGATGTAATTCTAATGAACAAATAGATAACAAATAAAAACAAGTAACAATAAAATGGCTGCTAGTTCCCAGCAGCTAGCAACTGTTATTTTCAAAAATACCTCTTATTAAGAAATATGTGCCCTGGTTCAGAAAAAAGAAAAATAAGCTGGAGAGGGGAATAAGGAGCATTCTGAGTAACGGTTAGAGGGGAGGTCAGGAACAAGACCATCAGTTTGCTTTCTGCAGAATGAGTGTTTTATAATGGGCTATACTAATATAATAACCAATACATACAGTAACTCTAATCCATAATGGAATTTTGGCACTTGAACTACATTGCCTCTAGGACAAATTAGTGCCCCCCCCCCCACAACATCTCATTCTTTAAAGCAAAAGCTAAGCAAGGGCCAAAAACAAAATTAGATTGATAGTGTCGTATGTTTATTGCAAGGATTACTAAGACAATGCATATGATATGTTTGAACTCTGGAAATGTGCTTTATGATGTTAACTGTTATTCTGTATCTCACTATAATAAGATATAGCAAGGTTCCAGCTATCAGCTTACCCCAGCAAACTTCCTATATATGGATTAACTATTCTATGTCAAAAGCCAGATTCATCACATGTTGCTGCACGCATTTTAAAATAGATATTTTTTATTTATTTATTTACATTTATATCCCGCCCTTCTCCGAAGACTCAGGGCGGCTTACAGTGTATAAGGCAATAGTCTCATTCTATTTGTATATTTACAAAGTCAACTTATTGCCCCCCCCCAACAATCTGGGTCCTCATTTTACCTACCTTATAAAGGATGGAAGGCTGAGTCAACCTTGGGCCGGGCTTGAACCTGCAGTAATTGCAGGCTGCTGTGTTCTAATAACAGGCTTCTTACAGCCTGAGCTACCACGGCCGGTAACTAGATATGTCTAGTCTTCTTATATATCCAGACTAGTTTCTGGAGTTTCTTGGCAAGATTTTTGAAAGTGGTTTGTCATTGCTTCCTCCTAGGACTGAAAGAAAGTGACTAGCCCAAGGTCACCAGCTAGCTTTAGGCCTAAGGTAAGACTAAAATTCATAGTCTCCCAGGTTCCAGCCTGACACTTTAACCATTATACCAAATTGGTTTTCTATATAGTAGAGTCTACTATATATTTAATGCAATTCAGATATAAGCAGTTACTTCATTTTCTACATCATACAAATTAAGACCCGTTCCCCACTCTACCTATTCTCGAAGACAACAGTAAACCATACATCTATGAAATAGTTGTCCCTATGGTTTATCCCTATTCTGCCTCTATTACTTCTCTTTTGACTCACTGTCAACTTATGCTATCATGATTTTGCATGAATTGTGTGTAATATGACCGTGCATATCATGATTATGCATGAAGAATAAGCAAAGCAAACTCTAATTGGGTGCTAGTCTAACTGCAGGATTCTTCCCATTATCTCTAGGCTCTTTCCGGTGCCTCACCTACATCCTGTTTTGCCATAAGCTGGGTTGAATACAGTTAAAACAAAAACAAACTGAAATCACTGATTGGTAGGAGCTGAGATAGAAGCATAAGAGATTAAGTCATTTTTTCCATAGAGACCTTCGTCATTAAACTGGTCAAGTACTTAAACATCACTCACGAAACATTGTCAAACAACTACTAAAAGAGAAGTGACTGGCAATAAGAAGATAAAGTAAATGGAAAACTCCCTACCCTTCTCAAGACACTGTCATTAAGGCAACCTACTTTGTCAGATTGTGTAAACTGATCGGAAGGCAGGCCAGCCATTCAGTCAGTCTAATGTGCCTCTTCTCTTCCTTGGGCTTTACATCAGTGGTTCTCAATCTTTTCTTCATCATGGACCCCCTTTTGTGCCCACGGACCATGGCCAAGGACCCCAAGACTAAACTGAAGATTTAAATTATAACATTTCTTCAAGCCTTCGGGGACCCCCTGTGACAACATCGTGGCTTCCCAGGGGTCCACAGACCACAGGTTGAGAACCATTGCTTTACATAAATGACTACATAAATATTACCATCATTTTTCTGCAACTCCTGTGGCATTTTTGTTCTCACCAGATAGGAACAAATTGAGGGCTTTGGTGTATGACCAGAAAATCATAGACTATGATATTTCACTGTGAAAGAGACAGCTGCAAGGGAGATTGCAGGCACTGTAGGCAGGGGTGAAATCCAGCAGGCTCTAACAGATTCTGGAGAACCAGTAGCAGAAATTTTGAGTAGTTTGGAGAACCAGGAAAAACCACCTCTGCTGGCACAGGAGTGGGGTGGTAATGGAGATTTTGGAATATCCTTCCCTGCCATGGCCACCAAGCCACCCCCACAGAACCAGTAGGGAAAATTTTTGAATTTCACCCCTGCCTGTAGGCCTTTCTCCCCAGCCTCAGATGGCAGAATTCCCTATATAGAGCTAAACTTTGAAACAGGAAGAAATGTGAGGTTTGTGAATGTACAGTTGTTGCCAAATAAAAGGACAGAGGAAGTCCGGAGAAAAGAGAACAGGCGCAAGAAAGCAAAGAACGATGTTGGGATGGAGCTTGGGATGTTTCACCTGCTGCCCATTAATAAAGATGATAAAGAATAGAAGAAATGCTAGAGAGAGAAAAAGAGAGAAGGTTTAAAACTTGGGTGTTGAATCTTTTGGCTTACCTGGTCCTCATTGAATGAGGAGGAATTCTCTCAAGCCATCTTTACAGTCAATATATAATATAGTTAATGTATATAAATATCGCTTTAAAAACCCCACATAATGTTAAAAGCTTACAATCTTATGAAACCACATTATTAGCTGTCCAAAACCATGTGTGGCCTATGGACTATGGGTTGGACACACCTACTTTAAAGCCAATCCAGGGTCTGTAAGAGTTAAAACACTGTTGGATATTAAAATATAGTATCAATGGTAATGGTATACTACTAGTAGAAATAGTAGAATGAAGTAGAATGCTGTAGAATAATAGAATTTGATATACAAATAGTATTACTAGAGAAATAACTCATGATAAAGAACTCACACACATAGATTTGTATGTTTCATTTTGTATCTTGTATACATTTTTTAAAAGTAAAACACATCTTATAGTATGATCTAAAAATCCAATTATCTAGAGTGCAGGGGTTTTATTGATCTTTTGAGGCAATTAAATTGGGTAAAGTTTAAAAAGAAACTGCCACAAATTGGTGTTAGCTGTGGAGTCAAAACAGGGGGTATTGGCTCAAACTCAAGAGTTTGAGGGCCTCTGGTGGCTCAGCAGACTAAGTCTGTCTGTTATTAACACAGCTGCTTGCAATTACTGCAAGTTCAAGTCCCACCAGGCCCAAGGTTGACTCAGCCTTCCATCCTTTATAAGGTAGGTAAAATGAGGACCCAGATTGTTGGGGGCAATAAAAGTTGACTTTGTATATAATAATACAATATTTGTAATATACAAATGGATGAAGACTATTGCTTAACACAGTGTAAGCCGCCCTGAGTCTTCGGAGAAGAGCGGGATATAAATTCAATTTTTTTAAAAAAAGAGAGACCCATTAAGTACTGTGTCTGTAAGAAAATAGTCCTCTGCTGCTGAAGAAAGGAATTTGGACTTCATATGCAATAGCCAACATTCTGGCTACAGAAACCAGACCTCTCACTATCTTGTTATAAGCAATTTTGCCTGCTGAGACGGGGCAGAAGACTCAGATAGGAAGGGAGAAAGGAAGCACAAGTGCCTGTAATTTTCTTTGCAGCCTCCTCTTGAATATAAATTCACCAAATGGCTTTGGAAGACATTAATGGGGAAAAAACTTAATCTCATTCTGGACCAATGGATTAGGCAATCCTAAATATTTATTTGTTGCTCCAGTGTTACAGTGGTATTTTCCACTTCCATTATAGGAGTTCTTAAAGGTCATCAGTTTTCTTGCACAAATCAGCAAGAACTACTTATATCCCGTTGCCTATAGTCTTTGTCTTTTGGGTAGTACAGAATAGATGAATTTGGCAACTCACAAAATCCTATAAAGATTGCAGAGGCAGAAAAGGCCTGTAGTACTTTATAGAAAGTATCATTTTATGGCTTAGTGTCACTATATAGAACAGCTGTAAACCGCTCTTAAATTACAACTCTTTTTTTTAATTAAGAGAATTTCTTTTTAAAAATGGAATATGGAGCATCCCAAGAAAAATGTTATACTGGGACATCTGTTTTTCAATGACTACCTGAATCTATTGATTGAAACATTTCAGAATATGGAGCTTAGTACCCTATTTCTCCTATTCATTCAACTACATGTACAGCAAATATTTGTTATTTTCAGAGTTAAGAGAAATGAAAGTATCACAATCCAAATAAATCAGAAATTGATGCAGTGCTAGTCAGTTGTTTTGGATGTGTTTTATTTAAGATTTGTCTGTTCAATAGATGGTTCCCAGCTTGCATTCAACATTATTTCTAGAATCAGTTGGTACACTAGAAATGTTATTAGAAGACTTAAGCTGGCCATGCATGATTCAGTCGCTTTCAGAATGTGTATTTTGACCCTGTGTTGAAGTTTTATCTTTGGCTACTACAAAATATTGCTAAATTGTCAGTATGCTTAACCAACTATAATGATATCAAACAATGACATATGAATAACATCATGCAGATGTGATTATATATTTGCATAATTTTTTAAAAATTTCTTTAATTTATAGCCCATCTTTATTATTTTATGAATAATTCAAGGCGGTGAACATACCTAATGTTACTTTCTCTTCCATTATTCTCCACAACAACCTTTGGGGTGAGTTGAGCTGAGAGTGGTTGTCACGGTTTTAAATAAAGATTTTCCTATATAATCATTTTTAAAGAATTGGCACTACTGCAATGGTGGGTTTCAATTTTTTTTACTACCGGTTCTGTGGGTCTGGCTTGGCAGGCGTGGCAGGGAAGGATACTGTAAAATCCTCATTCCCTCCCAATCAGCTGGGACTTGGGAGGCAGAGAATAGATGGAGGCCAGTCAGAATTTTTACTACCGGTTCTCTGAACTACTCAAAATTTCTGCTACTGGTTCTCCAGAACTGGTCAGAACCTGCTGAAACCCACCTCTGCACTATTGGTTAAATCACTTATGGACACCATTTATGGTGATGTTAACAATAAAAATCCTCAGGATCTGGTTAGATACAGATTTGCCATGCAATGACAATCCTTACCTTTCTTTTTCCACTAAAAAAATGAATCTAGATCTTTTGCTTCCACCGAGATCTCTTGATTTTTGCTTTGCCTATCACCCTCTCTACAAATTAACCTGTTGGTATTTCTGCATTTCCCTTTTGATATACTGATGCTTACAGAGCCAGAACTTCATTTGCTTCTTTCCTGTTTCTCTCTTTTACCTCCCTCTTACCAGCACTAGGTCCACCCAGTGGTTCTTCCCACCCAGTGCATCTTTGATATTTCATTTTGCTATATGTTTTCTGCTGGCTAATTTTTAACTATTTTATTGCTTGCTTTAATGAAAACATTGGTCAGATTGAATGATGTACATAGAACATCGAATAATAGAGTTGGAATGGACCTTGGAGGTCTTCTGGTCCAACCCCCTGGTCAAGCAAGATAATCTATACTATTTCAGACAAATGGTTGTCCAGACTCTTTTTGAAAGCCTCCAGTAATGGAATACCCACAATGTCTGTTCCATTGGTTGATTGTGTCACCATTATGAAATTTCTCCTTAGTTCAGGATTGCTTTTCTCTTTGGTTAGTTTCCATCCATTGTTTCTTGTCTTGCCACTTGGTGCTTTGGAAAATAGTTTTACCCTCTCATCTTTGCAGGAGCCCCTTAAATATTGGAACACTGTTATCATGTCCCCCTTATTCCTTCTCTTCATTAGACTAGACATACCCAATTCCTGTAACCATTCTTTGTACTCTTTAGCCTCCAGTCCCCTAATTGTTCTTGATACTTTTCTCTGCACTCTTTCTCCACATCTTTTTTATATTGTAGTGACCAGATCTGGATGCAGTATTTCAAGTGTGGTCTTACTAAGACTTTCTAAAGCAGTGTTAGAATTTCACATGATCTTGATTCTATGCTTCTTTTAATGAAGCCTAGGATTGCACTCACTTTTTTGGGCTGCTGCCACACACTGTTATTTATTTATTTATTTATTTTATTAAATTTCTATACCGCCCTTCTCCCGAAGGACTCAGGGCGGTGTACAGCCAAAATAAAACACAAAATATATACAATTAAAAGAATTTAAAAAGAACTATTACTGTGCGGCCGATTATTAAAACATTTAAAAATTTAAAATATTATTAAAACCCCAATTTAAAAACAACTATTTATGCCAGTCCTGCTTGAATGAATAAATATGTTTTAAGCTCACGACGAAAGGTCCGAAGATCAGGCACTTGACGTAAGCCAGGGGGGAGTTCGTTCCAGACTGTTGCTCATATTTAAGTGATTGTTCACCAGAATTCCAAGATTCCTCTCACAGTTACTGTCATTAGGCCAAGTTTCACCAGTTGCTTCTTCTTGCCTAATGTAAAATCTTACTTTTATCTATGTTGATCATATTGTTAGATAGGCCCAGTGTTCAAGTCTGTCAAGGTGGTTTTGGATTTTAAGCTTGTCTTCTGAGGTGTTGGCTATTCATGCCAGCTTAGTCTCATCTGCAAGTTTGATGAGTTCCCCTTCTATTACCTCATCTAGATTGTTTATGAAGATATTGAAGAGAACTGGATCTAACAAAGAACCTTGGGGTAACCACTGCTTATTTCCCTCCGTATGAATGTAGTTCCATTGAGGACTATACGTTGAGTATGATTTGTCAGCCAGTTACAAATCCATCTGGTGGTGGTGCTATCTATCCCACATTTTTCTAGCTTGCCAAGAATTAGGTTGTGGTCTACTTTATCAAATGCTTTACTGAAATCTAAGTGTACTATGTCCACACCATTTTGCTGATCTATTAATTTGGTCATTGTTGAAGAATGAAATAAGATTTGTTTGGTATGATCTGGTTTTTTATGAACCCATGTTGGTTTCTAGTTATAGCTTTCTTTGCTTCTAGTTGTTGGCAGATTTGTTGCTTGATTATTTTTTCCAAGATCTTCTCAGGTATTGATGCCAGGCTGATTGATCTCTAATTTTCTGAATTTTCTTTTCTTTTCTTTTCTTTTTTGAAGATGGGAACCACATCAGCACTTTGATGTGATCCAAAAACTTTGAAAGATATGATTCTGAAAACACATCTGTTAATTCTGGGATGTAATGCATCAGGACTAGGCGATTTGAATCAATCTAGAGCTGACAGGCGTTCTCTTACACCTGTCATCTCTTTTTGCATATTTTAATTTGCATTTCTCTCATTTATGGTTCTGTTTTTGATAAGTTGAGTAGTGTTTTCTTTTTGTGTGAAGACAGATGCAAAGTATAATTAAACAGTTCTGCTTTCTTTCTACTGCCCATTACTTCTTTGCCATCTTCTCCCATTAGTGGATCTATTGTTTGATTTCCACCCCTTGCTTTTACATTATATTAAAATGCTGAGAAATAGTTTTCTAAAAACAAATGAATACAATTTCTTCAAATGTTGTCCTGAACTATTTTCAAATACTGTAAGTATGCCAAGTTAAGTTTCAACACAATACTGTTTTCTATGCAAATGAATAAATTGTTATATTCAATGTAACAAGTATACTATGGTATTATGAAATTTCTAAGCTGTCTGTCAGGCCTCGAAGCCATCTTTTGCAATGGGCCTTCAGGCCTGCAGTGGTGGGTTGCTCCCTGTTTGGTCCGCTTCGCAAGAATGTAGTAATGGCAGCAGGAGCCCCCCCCCCCCGATGTCATCATGGTTGATCTGCGCATGCGCAGAAGCATGCACACACACACATACACTCCCATTGAGAACTGGTAGTAAAGATAAGTGGAACCCAACCCTTCAAGCCTGCCACATTTCCTACTATGGAAAATTGGGAGGAGGGATTGTATGGAGCATGGGTGGTATATAGTCATAATAACATAATAACATTCTTTTTTCAGAGAGCCAAGGACATCTTGCCCTGCACCTTGCATTTCTGTTGGGTGGGGAAAACCTGGAAGCTTTCAGATTCGGGTTTTCCCAGATGTGCCAATATGACGTCTCTAATAAAATGGAACTTTGAGAAACTTTTTTTTTTTTTGTTTTTACATTTATACCCCGCCCTTCTCCGAAGACTCAGCCTTGGAGTTTTCTTTCGTTGGGGGTGTTACTTGGAACCCTGACATTGTCTTTTGGTTTAATCCGGAGGCTTAAGCTGTTGCTATCAGAATTCTTCAATTCATAGCATATGCTTATTATACATATGGTTCTGCACTTTAACATGAGTTCAATTATGTGTACTGACCGCAGAAGAAAATATAATAACTGATAATTTAAATCTTAATCCTTACAATAAGACTGAAAAACCAATCACTTTCTGAATGAATTTCATTGAAGATAATAGATTGGAATCTAGATTTGTTCTCTAGTTCCAAACTCATAATTCTTGTAACTTAAGAGTTCATCTACATGAATTTCAACCATTCTCTTAATAGGCACATATTTTGTTAGTATTGTTTTAAAACAATAGAACAAGGAACTACAATTAGACCTTTACTTATAGAACTAACATTCTAAGGTGCTTGAAAATGGGTAATCATAAAATGGTTAAAAATGAACAATTGGCAGGATTTATTGAAAATATACAGAGTGTAAATAAAAGTGTCTTGCATTTTTTCTACTCATGAAAATAATTAACTTAAATAGCAAGTAATGCTTAGTTGGTTCTTGGTTTAGCCAATGTACAGTGAGAAAGATGCAAATGTCACTGATCTTTCTCCCCTCAGTTATAACAAAACGTAATGCAGAATGTCCTTAATCTTCAGAAACAGATCTGGGAGTAAGAGGACATAAACAAAAGCAAAGTCAGATATATCAATTAATATTGGCCTCTTACCACTGCCACAATTTCCAATACAGTATCGTAATTATTTCATAGAATCAAAAACCTCTTAGAAAATTTTACTCCATAAGAAGAAGATTGTGAAAATTTCTGTAATAATCTTTCTGAATTAATTTTATTTGCCTGGAACCTTTGACATTTTCAAGTATGGAAATCCTATGGTCAGCCAGATGTTGCTGGAGGATAATTATACTTACTATCCCCTCTTAAACTATTCTGTTTTGAAATGATGGGAACTGAATGGAATGACACAAGATTCACATCCTGTTGTATAGCTACAGACCAAATTGGAATCTAAATCTATCTCCCATCATCACTTCTGCAAAGAACTATTATTTAATTCTTGGTGTATCCTCTATTAATCAGTTTCTGGCTTCATCAGTCTACCATCTCTACCTCAGGTGGCTCTTCTGATATATTGCAAGTCTTAAACAAGGATGGTGTTTAGGTCTAGTTTACAATGCCTACACGAAAATAAATAGGGCAAAGTGATAAAAATAGACATGTTTGTGTTGGATAGTCCCTAATTATTCATGTTTTAAATATTAATGTTGCATTTTCCAACAAAAATATGCAAGATAAACTTAAAAGTACTGTAGATAGTATACAGTGTTGGTATGCATATATAAATAAATAAAAATCAGTTGCTTTCTAGGACCACCAGATGGAGCCAGATAACCTTAAAATCAGGATTTGAACATTCAGAATAAGGACCATTGGTGTGCTACAGTTAACCAAGAAATGAACAGTGTTTTTGTGTTGAAATCATAACCTTGATTATTAAAAAAGATTATTACATGGAATAATTCTACTACCTAACATTTCTCTATTAGCTAATCTGTTAATTTATACCTTTATATTTTTAAATATTTCCCCACCGAAGCTTCGTAATGAACCAAAATTGAATTGATCCTCACATCTTTCTTATTTTCTAGCAAATTTTGGTATTCTCTCACCCTGAACAAAACCTCACATCCCACTTTCTGAAATAAACAATCCTTTAACAGGGTTTCTAGAGTGTAACAGATACATGCAACCCATTAGCTGTTAGCTCTATAGATCATTTTCACATTTAATGGGATCCAATGGGGTGGATGGCAGCCATGAAGCTCACTAGATGGCCTTGCATATTCTGTTCAGACTAAGCTATTCTGTAGAATTATTTTGAGGATCACAAAGCATGAAAACTTAAGGATTCTTTTTCTTTCACAAATCATGTGAAAAATTTAATAAATCGGTAGAAAAGGTAGAAAAATTTAATTAATAAATATTCAGAAAAATGCTTTCATGTTTATAGACATTAGCAAGTACATGTCTGCATTCCCAATTTCTTTATTTCTGAAAAAACTGTTCAGAAATGGCTAAGTTGTTTTTATTTTTAGCTATTTTTAAACAAACTTTTTTATTTAGAACACAAAATCTAAGAAGAAAGAAAGGCACAGATTTCATCAAGGTTTGGGAAAGTGCCTTTATGGAATGCAACCTTTGTTCCATCTTTCTTATAAACTGCATCAGAAATAGAGAGGGTGAGGCTCCAGAACCAGCTGCAGTCCTGAAGGCCTCGAATGGGACCTACAAGGTTTTTTAAATCTGTCACTGTTATCATTAATTAAACAGAAGGGAAAAATAATATTAAAAATAAAGACCAAGATCAAATTAACTTTTAAAAACTCCTTTTAAAAACTCCTTCTGTTTTGTCCTAGCCCTCTGAGTTATTTTTCCTTGCTCCACTACATACCGTATTTTTCGCACTATAAGATCCACTTCCCTTCCCCCACAAAAAAAGTGGGTGTAAATGTCTGTGCGTCTTATAGAGCGAATATTGCATCAGGGGAGGGGAGTTGGTGCAACCGCTGCCTGTCACCACTGCCACCATTCACCACCGCTGGGAAATACTGGAGCCTTCGCTGCCAAGCAGCTGATCGGTGGTTGGATCGGCCTCTCAGAATACAGCTGATCAGCTGTTCTAGGTAGCGGGGATCACCGCTGCCATTCACCACCACTGCCGCCAATCACTGCTTGATCACTGCTGCCAAATGGCAGCAGTGGTGGCAATTGGTGACGGTGGTGATTGATGGTGATGATCGGCAGCAAATCGCGGTGGTGATCGGCGGCAGGTGGTGGCAATTGGTGATGGCAGCGCAAACAGTGGCAGCAGTTGGCAGTGATCGGCGGCAGTGGTGATCTCCACCTCCTAGAACATCTGATCGGCAGTATTCTGAGAGGCTGATCCAACCACCAATCAGCTGCTTGGTAGGAAACACTGTAGTGTTCCTGGGCAGCGGCAGCAGCTTGGCTCAGTTGACCAGTGGTGGGCGCATGTGCCATGTGCTGGGGCTTTGACAACGTGCTGAAGCTGACCAGGCTGTTTGCTGTTTGCTGCAAGGATGCTAGCCAAATGAATACTAGATGGATGCAGTTTTCTTTTTGTTTTACTCATCTAAAACTAATGTCCATCTTATGGTCCAGTGCATCTTATAGTGTGAAAAATATGGTAATTTAGTATATTATGCCAAACGACGACCAAGTGCTCATGTTCACATTTCACCTCACTACAGCATAAACATGTTCCTGCTTAAATGTCATATGTCTTTATCTCATCCTCATCTCATAGCTAATACGGCTTAAACTCATTCTTAACTTTTCTGGATTTAAGGTAGTTCTTTTCCTCTGCTCCCAAAATGATCCCCCATCCCCTCCAGGAACTGTAAACTGCTAGAGACAATTGGTACTATAGAAATGTGGATTAGGTCCTCTCTTCTCTGTCCCCTCCAAGTCCTTTTATGCTGCCTCATTGGTGAGGGGGAGATGCTCTTGGGAAGGCCTGGGAGAGTTTGGGGAGTGAAAGCCAAGAGACCTACTCCCAATAGGGTCACTCAGGGTTATCCCAACTATTCAGCTGGTACCTATATTGGGCAGCAGCAATTCAGAAAAGTCTGAAGTAATGTAATTACTTGACAACAGCAAAAGCTTCATTTCATACTGTTACAAAGAAAGCAGTGATAAACCAGTCCTATATTTAGCAGGAAAATCACACAAACAAACAAGATTCAGCTAATGATGAAACAATGGGAGATGATGGGCCTCTCAGGTGAAATGACACTCAACATACTACTGAAGAAAAGTAGATGATCTTTCAAAATGCTAATGGTGTTTTATGAGGCAATTAAATTAAAACCCTCTGGACATCTAGTTGCTGATGTTGCCATCCAGGAAAAAATATCCCGAACTGCAAAGATAGAAATGTGGTGGGATCATGGAACATGAACAGGGAAAACTCACATAGTAAAAATGAACACCAATTGATTCCAAACTGACACCATACACATCAGCTGAACTGGAACTGGACATCTTCGATTGGAAGACACAATAAACAAAGTTGTTTTCATAGTCAGGGAGGATATAACAAAGACATTTAGGTATATTGCAGAATTGACCAAATAATATCAATTAGATATCACAGGCAACCCTTTCATACAACAGTTATCCAAGTTTATGCTTGAATCACTGATGCAGAGAAAAAGGATGTTAATGAGTTACATGAACAAATTCAATCTGAAATCAACAGATTTGGAAACAAGATCGGTTGCTTGTGGCTGGTCTGGAATGCCAAAGTTTGGAAATTTGTAAAACCGAAATTTCTGTCTTTTATTGACGTGGTCACAGATAATTTTAAAATAAGTATTAAAAAGAAGGCTGTAGTGATTCATTGCCTTTTGAGTGTGCTGATCCTCTAAAGCAGGGGTCTCCAACCTTGTCACCTTTAAGCCTGGCGGACTTCAACTCCCAGAATCCCCCAGCCAGCAAAGCTGGCTGGGGAATTCTGGCAGTTGAAGTCCGCCAAGCTTAAAGGTGACAAGGTTGGAGACCCCTGATCTAAAGCATTGAAGAGTCCTTAGAAAAATGAGAATCTCAGAATATCAAATCTTTCTTAACTGAAACCTATACTTAGAACTGTGGACCAGAATCTGAATAGAACAAGTTGAAGCAGATTGGTTGCAGGGTGACAGAGGAATGGGATGAGCCTCTATGCTTTTTGTATTCACAACCTATATGCTGAATATACAGTATATTGAGAGATGCTGGATTGTAAAAAGATGAGTGTGGCTTTAAAATTGGAAGATAACTTGATAAACAGATCTGTGCTATGTTGGGGACCCTACTCTGATAGCTGGAATGCAAATAATCGGCAAGCTCTAGCAATGACAGTCAAGGAACATATTTTAAAAATGGAATAATTAAACATAAAGACCAGAAAAATCAAAACAGGTTCAGCAACCAGGCTCAAAACTGAGAATGAAGATACTGAAGTGATCAATAACCTCTGCCTTTTCAACAGTAAAAGAATCAGCAGCCAATAATACACCAAAGACTAAAATTCAGCAGAGCAATAAAGACTTCAGAAAAGATCAGTGGTGGGTTTCTACCGGTTCGCCCCAGTTCAGGCAAGCCGGTAGCAGCAATGGTGAGCTGAGAGTAAACCGGTTCACTAGGATCATCAACTAGGCCCTCCCGCCTATACCTACCTATATTCGTTTGTTTTTAGCTCAGCTGATAGGCACTGCAGAGCGGATTGCCGTGCCTCAGCTATTCTGAAATGCAATGTGCGCAAAGCAAACTGGTTGTAACACCAGTTGAAGCCACCACTGGAAAAGATATTCAGATACTATGACAGGTTTATGACTACATAGATCGGAATCATACAGGAGGTAGTTCTCCCTGTGCACTAATAAAAGCATAGTTGGGCTTTGAAGAAGTGGGATAGAAATAGTACTGATACTTTAGTGTTGGAGAAGACTCCTATGAATAGCCAAGAAAATTTAATATACAGACTATGAAAGAAGTTAAACCCAAATTATCATATTTTGGATAAATATCCAACACTCTTGAATAGCCCATAATGATGGGAAAGATGAAACAAAATTAAGACAACCAGCAGAAAGATGAGTGTGAACAGATGCATCATTGGAAAACTGGAAGGGTCAGATTGACCACAGATCATCCTGGAAAACTATGAAAATAGTTGGAAAACATAGGAGACTTACAAATGAAAAATGTCTAGGTATCCTATAAAAATATTTGGCAGAGGTAGATTGTCCAATAAAAGATTTCAGTTCACAAAAATAATGTAATTTTCTTCTTAACATATAACCTACTTAGTTTCAAAGATTTATTTGATAAATGCTTAAATATGGATTATTATTTATTAAATTTATACTATCTGACTCCCAATGATTCTGGATTCAATCCACTACAACATCTCATAAAGCTTACATCATGACTGTTATCCAAATATTGTTTTAGCAGTTAATGGATTATAGATTCAGTGGAGGGTTATCAAATAACTATTTGAAGGGATAGATAGATACATATTAGATCAGTTCTAGTACTGAGGGCACACACTGGGTTCTGTCATTGATGAAGCTAGATTTGATGGGCTTTAAATGGCAGGCTTTCTCATACGTTGGCCACATTATGCAATATCCTTCACCTTAAAGTTAGGTTGAAATGGTTATGGAAAAATTATAAAATTATACAAAATTATAAAATAAAGCTGAAAATACTTCCCCTTTACTTTCTGCCCCCACTTTTGCAGACTTTTCCCCATTTTCCTCTTCTGTCCTTGCCCTCTCCACTTACACATGTAAATTGGAGTACTGCATAACCCAACATAGCCATGTTTTCATGCTAATGTAGCCTTTTAATTTATCACCAGGAGAATAATGAAAATGTCCTCATCAAAGGAACAGGAGGAGGAAAACCACAGATATTCCATTCTAATCCTTAGCGGCTTTGCTTTAAAATATAAAAATACATTTTTTTTCCTGTTTAAATATCTCATCTATTCAAAGTGACAGCTTCTTTAGATTTCCTGCCTGACAACCCCAAAATACCTAAGAATCTCTGACTTTCTGTTGTTCCAGAATCCCTTTTTCTTGGCAGCCAATGACAATTGAATAAAGTTTGGCTATTTCTCCGCATTATGTGTTCCTTTCTTTGTCAAAGAATCTACAACAGCATTTTTCCTGACTTTCTGAAAATTTTCAAGACCTGGTTGTGTTATCAGACTTGAGATCCCAAGGAATCAGCAAATTGGTGAGGTTGTGCCATTATTATTCATCTATTATTTATTCTTTGTATTTTTAGTTTTTATTGTTTTTAACAGTTGTTATTTATGTATTATTGTTTTTTTTAATTTTGTTGTACACTATCCAAACTCATTTCTTTTGTAAAATGGATGGGTGTATAAATTTGAAAAATAAATTAAAATAAATAAATAAATTGACCAATCAATTTGCAAGAACCTAGGTTAAAAATAGGCATAAGAGGATTAAAGAATAATAGAAGAATAGAAGAATTCATTGAAAGAGAATATATAAATATTTCGGCTGCATGAATAAACAACCTTTGGGATGTGGTCAAAGGAAACATGTGGCTGCACTTCTTTCTTAAGGTTTTTTTCTTCTTCTCTGTGCATGTTCCTATTGTGGAATAAATTGGGGATGCATGAGAAAGAAGTGTGTGCGTGGGAAGAGAATTACAAAACAAAACACAGCATGTCCAGAACACAAGCCACTGGTTTTTTTTTACACTCCATCCATTTTCTTAAACTCTCCCTTTTTCATTTTTATCCAATTCTAAAATTATTTTAATTTATTAAAATTGGTGGCAATGTATGAGAGAACAGGAGACTGCAGAAAACCACAGAAGCCTACATTTAGCCCCACAACCATAGACTTTACGTGGGATGTAAAGACAGTCCACAAAAGAGTGGCAACCATGGTTAGAAGGCAGCCACGGAAACATTAAAGAGGACAGCACAGACTTGGTATGCATTGTCCATTATTCACGCATAAGCCTTTACCCTTTAGGTTAAGAAAATGAGTCACAAAGTGAAAATGGCCTGATTAATTAGGTTCTATTCCTTAAAAGTCATCACAGATCATTGCTGGACAAAAGGTTGATTCAGTTAAGGTAAAATTTTATTTAATGCCATAAAGAACAGTTTCTTGTTTAAATTTTTCAGTTTGGGGAGACCTGCAGCAAGTAACTACATTAGTGAGTCCATTTGGAATTTTGAAATAATATTATGGCCATTTTTACAAAATAGCAGAAGGCAAAAAGAGAACACTGGACAGCAATTACTCTTATTTTTTCGGTGGTGTGGGTGAGGGTTAAATATGAATAGTTTGAAAAAAGGACCATATTTCAAGATAAATATTGTTTCATTTGGGAGCATACTCCATAGACCTTTGGCTATGTACTTTGGGATAAACACTCTTAGAATGGGGTGGAGTATGAACAGGTTTCCAGAAAAATTGCAGACTACAGGAACCATTTCCACTTCAGTTTGAGATGCAGACAACACAGACTCAGCCCCAACAGCTTATACTTGTGAAGGGACACAAGGCAGAAAACAGCCAAGAAGGTTCCACACCCATTTGCACTACTCAGGTAACCCTGAGGACACAGTTAAAGCTCCAAGTGGCCTCAATGACTTTCTAAGAGTGCAAATTACCAGCCATCTGCAAAGAATATATATCCTACCATTCCGCACCACCTGGTCAGAGTTGAAGAATCTTCTTGGATGAGAAGCGAAACATCTTCAAAGAAAAAAATAGTCTAGTTGCCTCCTGAAAAAGCACCTTTGGGACATGCATCAGGAATGGGGAACCTGTTGCTTTTCAGATACTTCATCATCTCTTCTTACCTTTGGCCATGCTGAGGTTCCATGAGAATTGTAGTTCTCTAAGGTCTGAAAGGCCACAGATGTCTCCACTGTGGCAACAGTAACCCATGAACTCTTCACTATGCAATTAGATGAGTATACTGTAATGCTCTCTATATAAGCCTGACTCTGGAAAAGATCTTAAGCTAACTTTGGGACAAAATGCAGCAGCCAAGATGTTAGTAGGTATTCCTATTTCATTACTAGTAGTGCTGCTACTAGTAGTGCTGAACATAAAATCCTATCTGGCTTGGTTCCAGGATAACTAAAAGAAATCCCGTCCAATCTATTGGATGTCTATGAATGTTTCTTGTTTTGAAGCCATTTTTCTCTTCTGAGCACATCACAATCTCCATTTGCAAGTACCATGTTGCTGTTGTGGCTTTTCATTAATTCCCACTTAAAAATCAGAACAGAAGAACTTTGGTTAAAACCTGAAATGCTTACAAGCATCAAGTTTCTATCCTGAAATGATAACATTTCAATAACTGCTTGGAATTTAAATAAAGGGATACAGTATTTATAAAACATGAATCAAAGCATTATATTAACATTTCTAAATATAATTAAATGAACTTTATAATTCATTTAAGTATAATACAGCTTGCAGTATTGTTTTGAAAACACTTCAGTGTTATTGCATCTAATAACGGAATTCAAATATTGATTCTGTTCTGCTCTATTTTAGGAAGAAGTTAAGAACAAGATCTGCCATACCTCAATTTATTCACCACTATGTTAAGCTAATTGCAACAGAAACTAATGAAAATCTCAGTAGCAATGGAATTATTGCATATATTGAATACTATAACAATCCAACACATTTGTTTTACATTGCCGTCCTATACATCTTAAGTAGGGCTCTGTGGAATTCTATTTCTTCTGAATAGATATACTGTAGATTCATACTCAAATCTCATATCAAAGTCAGAATTGATCATTCATACTGTATTAGCACTCATTGTGATTGGAGGAACAAAAGGAATCTTAACATTTTTCAATGTGAACAATTGAATATGTCTTTACTCTGGAGAAAAATAGCTTTATAAGGAGAAAAAACAAAGTATCTTAAGTATTTTTAAAAGCTTTATGAAGTTCTTTTTCAAAATAAAAGTTCTTAGTTCTAGCACTGATAAGACTAGGTTTGGACATTAGTCCATCAGTATAGTTGAGTTCATCTGAAATGTTCATCTGTATGTCTATAATGAACATTCATGAAACAGAAAGCAAGAATGTACCATTTTCTATAGGAAAACTCTGAAGGAAGCCTGCAACAACAATCCTTGTCTTTGAAATGTCCACATGAAACATCCTAGATTCCTGATGATATTTCAAGATTATTTCTCTGTTCAACAGGATTTCAAAAATTATTGCCATCAAAAAAACCTTCCTTCTTATGAGACTGCTAATCTGACAAATTCTAACAATAGTTTGACAGGTGAAGACATTCATGCAAAGCAGCTTTTGATCACTGTATCTTTCTAGCTGCTAAAATATTTTTATTGAATTTATTTTCAGGTCAAGTAGGAATATAATATACAGTCTGCTTAGGTTTTTAGCATGGAGTAGGAAGGCTAATATAGGCAGCTGTCTTGTTAAAAACATGCTGTTCAGGAAATCATATGCATGCTTATGTAAAATAAGTACCACTGGGTTCAGTAGGATCCACTGCCAAAATTAGCTTTTCTTAGGCTGGCTCCTCTAAATGTGATCAAGCCAGGAATTTCAAACAAAACAAACTCACAGTTGTGAGCCCTCCTAATTTACATAGTACCAGGCTGAAAGTATTTTATTCCTTTTTATATTTTTACATTTATAAAAATGTAAATAAAGTCCACTCTCCCCTGCCAAGGAGGTATTTTTATAGTATTGTTCTATTTTTTTGTCTAGAATTATTCTGAGAGTAAACAGAGTTTCCTATGGATGTCTGTGTATGTTTTACATATCCCACTAATGCTTAACTAAGGCAGATTATACCAAATAGCAAACACTGCAGAATAATTTAATATAAAGAAATTATGCCAAACCACTTGGTTTAATGGTTTAAAGTGTGGTTGTCATAACACTGGAACCAGGATCTGTGAATTTTGGATTCAAGGTTTAAGTTGAGTTTGAAGATCAGTAACTCCTTAGGAAATTTTTATATGACTGTTGAAGAAATGAGGGGGTGACCCATCATGAGGTCCACAGGCTCTAAATTCAATAATTAAACAAAACATTTGTTTCAAAAGTGTTTACTCCTACGAAAATACAGAGAAACCTGTAAAAATGTCAGTATTGATTTTAATACCTAAGTGGAATTAGTGGAAAGAAATCATAATTATAAATATTGAATTTCAGGTTAAAAATGTAGTGTATTGAGAACAAACTGTATTGAATAAAGGGACATAAACATGAATATGACTGTATGGCCTAAATATAAATTCTTGTTTAATATTACAGTTTCAATATTAATCTGTTAACTTGTCAAACTCGACATTATAATAATACAAATATAATTACTAAGCACTCCTCACTCACTGGCTCCATCTTACTACATGTATTGGAAGAGCTATAGATAAAAGTAATTCAAGACTGGGAGACAATGTGCAGTGAGATACCATGTTTACCTAAAAATAAGACCCAGTCTTATATTTTGGGGGAGCTCCAAAAGAAGCACTAGGGCTTATTTTTGGGGAAACACGATTTCAGGGTGATCAGCATGCCCCCCCCCAGCACGCCCAAAGATGGCAAGCACATGGGAACTGACGGTATCCGGCAGCAGCTGCAGCCTAATCTCTTGGTTGACAGACACTTGTGCGGTGCAGCCTGTGCAGAGCAGGTGAGTTGATTCCCTGTTCAAGCAGCAGACAGAGGCAGAGGCGGGGGGTGGGGAGGCAATCCGGATGTGCTGCACAAACTGCAGGCAAGCCAAGTCAGTGGGTTAAGCAGGCAGCCGGCTGTAGGAGGCTTGTCTTCACGTGGTGGCACTGGCAGCAGACATGCATGGGGTGAAAGGCAGGCAATCCCAACACGCTGTGCTGACTGCAGGCAAGCCAAGAGACACCAACCCACTGACTCTTGGCTTCCCAAAGCCCATGTGGTGCTTCCAGGTCACCTGCCTTCCCCCCCCCATGCCTCTGCCTCCTCCTGCTGCTGGTGCTGCTACAGAGCCTCCGGGCCGACTCTTGTCTTTCCCATGGCATGGCACAAGGCATGGCACATGGCCTGCCTCCCCCACCTGTGCCTCTGCCTCCATCTGCTCCTTGGACAGGGAATCAACTCCTGTGCTGGCCATGCCCACTCCCCTTCACTGGGGCTTATTTTTGGGGTAGGGTTTATATTAGGCACATGCTTTAAAAACCAAACTAGGGTTTATTTTCAGGGTAGGTCCTATTTTTGGAGAAACACAGTAGACAGGATTGTGAGGAATAGAGATTTAAACTTAGCAGGAAGATCTGATAGGGCATCATTGGGTGAACAAAATATTTTTCACATCCAGCCATGGTCTATCAAACTGTACTTCTGCTATACCCTGATTCATTTACCAACATTTGGGTCAAGTGGACTTTGTTTAATTATTTTATTTCTTTGCCATATAACATTTACATTTTATTTATTGGAATTTTTTTAAAAATAATGTATTTTGCTTTTGTTTTCAACCCAGATCACATTGTGTGAGTTGAGTGGCCTTACAACATGCATGTCATAAAGTAAATATCTGCAATTAATTCCCAAAATACAAATCTTGTCACAACTCTGATGAACATTCCTGAAATATATTGTCCTGCAATGCTTGGCAATGTAGAAGCCAACTGGCAAACTGTTGCGGCAATCACTTGTTTATTTCTGATTGTCTATTCTTTGCTTAGCAAAAGAAATTTTGGGCTCAGTTGTGGTCAAATGTCGAGGACTATATTTCTTTGTATGCTACTGAAGAAAATAAATCAGTTATAAAAGTGTAGCAGTTAGGTCAGCAATTCAAGACATTACCAATAAAATTATAGTTTCTGACCACAAAATCAAATGGTTTGTTATTATAGACTGTAATATAATAGGTAAGTAGAGACTTCCAGCACATTATGTGAAAAGTAAAGGTCCTGGCTGTTTGAAGAAATACCAAGCATGATTATGCTTCTTGGTATTTCCTCAAAGACACTGCATAGCAGCCACATGATTTCAGGAAAATATGTATGTCTTTGAGATATAATGCCATGCTTATCAATGCCAGTTCCTCCTTAGTTAAAAATGATTCTTTTTCTGAATCTTTACAGACACTGGGCAAGCCCAGAAAACAAATGCAGCATCATATGCAGGCTCTCAGATTCAGAATGCATTATCATGCATCTCAAAAACACCTTTTTTGCTTCCTATCCAGAATGCTACATACCCTAATAATGAGCTTATTTAAAATAAAAAGGAAATGTTGGTTCCTTAACATAAGGCCACAAATGAGCCTTAATAATGTCGTATAAATCACGATTTAGAATAGGCATGGCACAGAGGGCAAATCATGCTTGGAGTTTTCAAACAAGCCTAACTCCCTTTTAAATGCATACAGATTTTACAGACAATAAAATAAATTTAAGATGAAAAAACAAGAACTGTCTTTATCATTACTTTCATCATACAACATAAAGGACAAAGGATGCAAACAAGAGCATCTGAGGTCACTCAAATCTGAGATCAAATATTCAAAATCATACAAAGACACCAAGGAATGTTATAGCTAAATATACTTATCCTTGCTCAACCACTTTCATTATAAAATCTGTATGCATTTAAAAAGCATGAGCAACATTCAAATGGATGAAGTATATTTTGAAAAACAAAAGTAGTTCTAGTGTTTAATTCAAAGTTCTTCCTTTCTAAGGTGATAATCCTCTGCAGCTGCAATGCAGACTCAACGATCAATGAATTCAGACATCATACAAAACTACTTAGCATAAAAGAGTTTGCAAATCAATGTTTCCCAGGCTTTTACACAAACAGGTACGAATTTAGTCAAATGACAAATCTCTAGAAGTGTAAAGTGTGTGGCCTTACATAATCTTTAAATTTTGCTTAGAAAGGTATTAAGAATTTTAAAAAATATACCTGAGAAAATATAAGAGCTCTGATGCATAAAGGCCTTAAAATATTCTTTGGACATAATTCTGATTTCAATAAATGAAATGGAGCTTTAATATTAAAGCTTACACAAATGTCAGATATTATTCAGCTATAGGCACAGGGACATCAACAGTATTTATTTAAAATACTTTCATCATGGAAACCTAATTTATGAGAATAGTATTTTCCCAAGAAAAATAACATCAGAATACTCTGAATACTAATACAAAAAAAGCTCAGCACATCCAAACCAGTCTTTAGGTCTGTAAGTCTTAAGTTTGTTTATTTAGTGAACACTGCTATCTATTTTTAGATCAGATTTGTTCTTGTCGTTCTTCACTGAATAGATGAAATAGGTTAAGGTATCCTTTTCATTCACTGGAATAGTCCGAAAATGACATCCAATTATCTAGAGGGGGGAAAAAAAAGTATTTGTCTATATATTGGGAAAAAAATATTGGACAAGGGTCTCAGAAGTAAGCCAAGTAATAATAATTTATTAAAATGTTAAGGAATTCATGCAAGAATGGAAGCATTAAGATACCAGTCTTCTTGAAAAGTACAGTAAAATAACATAATTATTATGCTTTGATTAAGGAATAATAAAAACCAATATGCCCATTACACCATCATGTATATTAAATGAAGTGGCGCAATATATTAAAGACTAACTTATCAAAGCAATCTGTAAAAATAAGTTTAATACATTACCAAATATGGACTCGTTTCTCGATAATATTTTGGAACACTTGAGAATTCAACTACTCATAAAAGCCTTCTTTTTTAGTTTGTAAAAAACTTTTCTTAGTTTGATATAGTTAAGAATCTAGTATTAATTTTTTTGTATCCCGCCTTTTTTAAGTACTATTCTTTACACGAATTATAAAAAACATACACTGTAATACCAAGGGTCCATACTGGGACAATTATGTGTCATCACCTTGATAAGGTAGCCAAATTTTTAATTTATACCTATAAGACAAGAATTACTAAACAGAATGAAGAACTCGAAAAGTTTTATGAATTTTCAAAATATCCTCAAGATACACAAAAAGTAAGCTTGATTTAATCAAATGTTCTTGATCAGTAGCCCCCAACCTTTTGGGCACCAGGGACTGGTTCTGTGGAGAGAGATTTTTCCGCAAACCAGTGGGTGCATGGTTTCGTGTGCTGCCTGCATCGTGCAGATGGGCCTTCGCATGTTTGCAAGGACCAGTTTCTGGCATGCTCTGACTGGTGCTGGTTCATGGACAGGGACTTGTGGATCCCTGTTCTTGATGAAAACCGGAAATACTGTTTCATATTATATCTGTATTGTTTGACTATTACAATTTATCAGTTTACTTTAAGAGGCACAGTGACTTAATGACATTGGAGATGATCTCCACCCCAGTGGTTTGAGTTCTAGCACTGCATGTCGGAGTAAGCTCCCGTCACTTGCCTCAGCAAACCCGCTAACAGTTTGAAAGCATGTTCTATGCTTAAACAGATACCACTTCAGTGGGGAAATGAACTGGTGCTCCATGCAGGAAGTCAGATTCCTACCCTCTGAACCTTCCTTCCTTGTTGGTGAGGCAGTTCTAAGAGGGAGCGGGCCTGCTGCAGGAAGAGCTACTTGTCCTTTTTTCTGGTATGAAGCCAGCTTGCCCTCTTGTGGTGTGCTTGAGAAGTGAGAATTTCCTACAATAGAGCTGATACCTTGGCAGCCAAACTACCACTCTGCAATAGCATTATGTTCTCCTGGCTAACGTTAACCCCACCATATGCTAATAATAATAACAACAACATTAACTAGTAGTAGTAGTTTCCTTTGTAATATCCTTTGTTAAATTTGGTGATATAACCTATTTAATAATTAGCCTATTAAACTATTTTAATAACTTTATTTCTTCCAATTCTCTATATGTATTCATTTATTCATTCATTTTACATAGCTACCCATCTCTCCATTGTGATCTAGGTGGATAAAAGCATAAAAATATTTTAAAAACCCAAACAATTTGGCAATATACACATAATATAAGCAAGCCAGACCAATTCTGTTTCATTTCTCCTTAATTCAGTTTTAAGACATCTGAAAATGGATAGCCAATTCAATATTCTCCAAATATAGGTAGCCAATACCTGCAGGTTTTTCCCCCCCAAATATCTTTTCTGATAATTTCCAGGCCTATGCTGCTTTTCCATTGTTTCTACTGTTCTACTTTTTCATTGTAACATTATAAGACAACATTTCTAAATCCGCGGCTGACCATCGGTGGCGAGTCATTGGCCCCGATGGAGAGGGTGCGCAACTTAGGTGTCCTCCTGGATGAACGGCTGTCTCTAGAAGATCATTTGACGGCCGTCTCCAGGAGAGCGTTCTACCAGGTTCGCCTGGTGCGCCAGTTGCGCCCCTTTCTGGACCGGGATGCCCTATGCACGGTCACTCACGCACTCGTGACGTCTCGCCTGGATTACTGCAACGCTCTCTACATGGGGCTTCCCTTGAAGGGCATCCGGAGGCTACAGTTAGTCCAGAATGCGGCTGCGCGGGTGATAGATGGAGCCCCTCGTGGCTCCCGCATAACACCCATCCTGCGCAGACTGCACTGGCTACCTGTGGCCTTCCGGGTGCGCTTCAAGGTTTTGGTGACCACCTTCAAAGCGCTCCATGGCATAGGGCCGGGTTATTTACGGGACCGCCTACTGCTACCAGATACCTCTCACCGACCCGTCCGCTCTCACAGAGGGACTCCTCAGGGTGCCGTCAGCTAGGCAGTGTCGTCTGGCGACGCCCAGGGGAAGGGCCTTCTCTGTGGGGGCTCCCGCCCTCTGGAACGAACTCCCCCCAGGACTCCGTCAACTTCCGGACCTCCGAACCTTCCGTCGCGAGCTCAAGACACATTTATTTACCTGTGCAGGACTGGCTTAGATTTTAAATTTATAGGGGTTTTAAATTGGTTTTAATATTTATATTTCCATTTTTAATAATTGGGCATTATAATAAGTTTTTTAATGATTATTTTAATTTGTATATAGATGTTTTATATGCCTGTGAACCGCCCTGAGTCCTTTGGGAGATAGGGCGGTATACAAATTTGAATAATTAATAAATAAATAAATAAATAAATAAATAAATAAATAAATAAATAAATAAATAAATAAATAAATTTCTCAATGAGTTTTCTACCATGTCCTCAAGTTGTCTTTCTAGGAGTTAAATCCACTTCAGATTCTAGCCATGTTTATTTCTGAAAAATTATAATTGCTTGTTTCCATGCTTTTCATTTTTGCAATTATACTAGTAAATGAAGACATCATGTTTTCAACTTAGAATTTACCTCTAGAAGTTCTTCATAATCTACGTAGTATTTTATTCCATTTTATTTTATTTATAATACGTTAATTTGAGCTTATTTTAACAAAAATAAAGGTCTTTTGAAATGGCCAGTCTTGAACCACTTTCTAAAAAGCTCAAAGGAAAGTTATTTCATAAGTGGGGGGTTGGGATTACTCTAAGGCCATTTCCTTGCACCTGCATAACTTCCAAAAGTGGAAACCTAGAGGAGAGCCTCTTCTACAGATTTCAACCCCAGACAAGTATAGATGAGAATGATGTGGTACCAACATATGTCAAAGTAACAGACTCTTCTTCCACCCAAACCTGGCAGGTAAACTTATTAAATAATCAGAAGTTTTCCCTTACTTTGTTGGAAAATCATATAGACTTCAACATGAAGGAATAGCAATTATTTGCAGAAATAGAACTTGGAAGGAGATATAAGCAATCATTGGGACAAAAAGAAGCCCTCAGAATTAAAACATTTAAAATCTACAATTCAGAAAAACTATATATGATGGCACATTTATTTTTTTGTATTCAAAAGAAAAAATAAAGTTCCACTTACTTCAACAAGTTGTGCTTTATTAAGTCCGGGTCTGGTCTGTAATTTGAAGTGCCTTTTGTATCTTCTTAGTGTGTTTACTTGCAGCTGAAACAGATCAACCTAAAAAGAAAGAAACATGGTTCTTTAACCTGACAGTTAATTGTCAACCTGTTTTATCTTGCAAATATTGTGTGAAATTTTGAACAATGTTGTCTTCATTTTGTAATGTATAACAGAATGGTGCCACTGGAACTCTTTGGTTAAGGATAGTACATGTTTTACACTAATTAAAGGTCTCAATTTCAATCTCCAGAAACTGTTTTAAAATATCTCAAGTTAGGGGCACTGGAGGGTAGTGCCACAAATCCACAAAGCTGCTATTAGAGTAGGCTACAAAATAATGAGTTTCGCATGGTAAAGTTAACTATCTCATTCTAATAATGAGTTTAAAATATAGCAAAACATATGCTGACCAAAACCTAAAATAACCACCATTCTTTATCATATAAACTGAGATAGATAAATGATGTTCCAGATGTTATTAAAATACAGCTCTATATATTTCAGAGTTATAATTAATGTTTTAGTGAAATTTATATTTTCTTACCTAAAATCATTTATTCTTAGAAGTAAACCTTATAAGTTGGAGTTATTTGACATGGACTGTCTAGAATCAGAATAAGGCAAAAAATGGATATAAATCTAATAAAAATGTATGATATTTAGCACTAAATATGATGCAACAAATACTAAGCCACCAAGTGTTTGAACAAAGTATTGCTTTCACATCACATATGAATTATGCAGAGACTAATTCTGAGGAAAAAATATGAATCTACCTCTGGAGTGTCGATGTCTTGCACTGGTGAATCACCATCATCATCACTGCCTTTTCTCTTTCTTCTGTTTCTGACACTCTGGATTAAGTTTTTGTGGAAATCACAAATATAAAGATGTCTTGCCTGAAAGTTTAAAGAGATAGTTTAACATGCATCTCTGTAACATTTTCTGTAATCATAATTCACATGCAAATGATTTTATTAATACATAGTAAGCAAGGCAATGATATTAATCACTAACCTATCTGATCGCACTAGTTGATGTAAGAGGAAATTTGGTACCTTAATTACTGCAGTACATCATGACTTAGCAAATGTTTTTTAACCTTAACTTAATTCTCCTAGCTAAGTAAACTTCACAGAAAATGAAGTGATACAGTGTTCATGTATATACAAAATGTACAGACAGGAAAACAACAATTGTACAAAAAAAGAAATGTTCAAATTCGCAAACAGCTCAGCAATTTTACTTTCCTTCTAATATGTTTTAGAATATTAAATTGCAAAAGTAAAATTTCTGATTGTTATTTTGAATTCAACATTGAATAACAAAAAAGCTATAAAGTGGTAATTGCCACTTTAAGAAAAAAATGTATCCATAATTTAATGATGCATACACAATATCAGAATTATTTCTACCACAGAAACAAGTTATTTCAGGAAAAAATGCCCACTTCAGTAAAGAACTAAAGAGTTTGGCAATAGATGCAATAAAGTACTGGATATTTTATTAGCACTCACAACTATAGGGATCAGTAGGATGTTTACTAAAAGAATACTGAAGAGCCTCAAAGCCCACAAGGTTACAGGTTATATATTCTCTGAAATAATACAAAGGATTTACAAAAACTGAGTGAATGATAACATGATTTTATACAGGAATATAGAATCTGATAACATGGTTGACCTCACAAGAGCCTAAGTTTTGCTCTTCTAAAGAAGCTCCCGACCTTTCTACTGATATTAACACCTTATAAATTAGACAGTCCTTTAATTTTTGATTTCCTTCCTACAATGGAAAAGACAATAAGTTGGTTTTTATTTTTGTTATCTACTTCTGTTCAATAGTCATCAGACAATTCCAGTTTACCCCATTTCATGTATATTTCAGGATCATATGTACAGATAGAATATTATTTATCCCCCACATTCCTCAATTTTCTTTCTCCTCCTTTGGTGGACAAGGCAGTGGATGGAGACCAGAATGACAACAGACAGACTATCCTGGAGTCTTACAGTTGACATCAGGAATTGCAAACCATACAACAAGTTCCGTAACAAGACATTCCACACATTATCCATATATAAACATTTTATCAGAAAGAAGAAAAACCCAATAAACAGATATTCGTTATCCACTAGGTATTATATGACAGTAATTTATGTTCTAGGACCTGGGTTTTACTTACTTCTTCCAGAGTGTGTGATTGTGAATCAATGCAATGTTAGTTTGCATATGGGTATGCTGATTAATCCAAAGCAGCATGAAAAATGCACTAATTTTCATCTGCACTTCCAGTATGGTATAAAAGGCCCCACAACATACTAGAATGGATAAGCATTATACATCTAACTAATTTATTTGTTTTACAAAACCTAATAATCCTTCCTGTCAAGAAAATATCTAGCAGTGTACAATAAAGTAACAATTCTAAATCAATTTGCTAAGCACAGGGTATCTCACTGAATTCTAATTTTTTAGTAAAAATAAATATTCTAGTTGTGCTATTAATCCAATAAGGATCACACTGGAAGAGTTTATTATTATCTTTGTTTTGGTTTAGGAATAAGTAGCATGCTTAGCAAGCAGTAAGATCACACACACACACACACACACACACACACACACACACACACGCACATACACCCCAAAATGTGAATTTTAGTGCGATTTCTCAAATTAATCATTGCATATATTTGTCAATATTTAAACATGCCAATATTTAACAACAGTCTTTAATTCCATCAATACCGATAACTAGACATATCCCAGACTTGTTCTTTCCGGTGAAAAAAATCACAAGTATCCGCTCTACATTAGGGAGGTAGAACCTGACAGACGTTTACTGTCTGGATTACGTGCTTCGAGTTTAGGAATGTCTCGCACTAAAGGGGTTTTTCTCATTCTTTTGTTTAGCAATGTATGCAATGAGGCATTTTGTATTTTAAAAAGAAAGGTTTTCTAAGAGCTTGATGGCTGCCAAGAGGAAGACGACGGAGTGGCAAAATGGGACGTGCAACGCTGCAGCACGAGGCGGAGGAGTCAAGTACTGTCCTCTCCAGGGGAAAACAAATTCAGTGCTTCATGTAACACATATGCACACCAACGATCGCTACGAACAGCCATAAACAATATTTGCAATTTCTTGCCTAGAGCCCTTCACACGACTTTATGCTAATTCCCACCACCATGTTCAAGGGGAAAAGAATGAGATGAAGACACACAAAGCATAAAAGAGCAACAAGAGAAGCTACTTCCAACCACTCACAAAGGCCAGTAGCTGAGGCTGCTCGGCTTTTGCAGCGTCAGCCCACAGCCAACTAAACAGCAAGAGCAAAGAAAAACAGAAACAAAAAGCTCTGCAACAGCTAGCCTTTCAAAGATCTGCAAGAAGAGAAAAATCAAGGTAAATCGCCACTGTCAAGTCTTTTCCAGGTCTAAAGCGTTCTCCATGCAAATAAACATTTAATACATACTCCTAATATAGACAAAACACAGGTCGCCACAAAAAGCTGGAATGGGCTGTCAGAAAAAGGCAAATTTCCCTCATTCAAAAAAGCTGTTTTTCCAGAGAGAGAAAGCCAGCCAAACCATGCTCAAATGAAAGGAACTAGAAACCAACACAACCAGACCACAGAACCTTTGGCTTATCCGGAAAAGCATCTTTCCCATTCATTCCCCGTAGTCGGTTCGCTTTTGTCTTCTTTACCGTAACCGCCACTGCTGAGGTTATATGGGGCTGGCGATGGCGGTTTTTAAAAGGGTCAAGGGATAATCCCAAGTGAACCAAAGCCAGGAGTTCCCCGCAGATTTAAAGCACTTACACTTTTGTCCAGCTCGATCTTCACCTTCTTCTGCGAGATGCTCTTCTGGATCCGCTTGCTGAAGCTAGCGTTGCCCGCAGCTCGGTTACATCTCTCGCCCTCCTCCCGTAAGCAGCATAACTGCCCAGCACCGGGTCCTGCAGTCCCAAGGGGACCGGCTGAGCCCGCGGCTGTCGCAGCAGCAGCCGACGAAGTCGCTCCCAGCCCGGCCGCCGGCTGCGGAAGGGGTGGCGGGGGCGGCAGGACTTCCACCGCGGCGGTGGCGTTAGCTACAACGGCCGGGACGGCGGCGGCTTCTCCCCCGCCGCGGGTCACCTCTTCGGGGCCAAAGCCGTTCATCGCCCGCTTGCTTAAGGTGCGGGCTTGCTCCGGTAAGACTAACCCACTGAAGTAAAGTAACTCAACTGGGCGGCGTTCCTGCTACTGACGCTTCCGCCCCCCCTCCAGACACCGCCTCCGTCTCCTTTTGTCAGGAGGGGATGGGAGGAAGGCCACTCGGCCTCTTGCACTCCTTTGGGCTCTCGCAGTCCCCTCGCAATGCCAAGGGGGCAAAGGCTACACTGCAATGTGGGAAAGACAAAGTCGGACACGCCCCGAGTCCTGTAGATGAGAGTGGTACAAAATGCCCGTTCCTCTTGCTCCCAAGACTGACACTGAGGGGAGAGCGAGAAACGTCACCTTCCCGCCTCCTTTCTCTCTGTAAAAAGCAAAGCTTTTCCCCCGAAGCAGCCGCGGCTCCAGACTCTTGCCTCCCCGAAGTAATTAAAATTCCGTCTCCTTCCTTGCTAAAGCTACGGACAGGTCAACTCCGTTTGCTCCTTTCCGCACTCTTTTCAACCTGCTGTAGACTTTTCGGTTGTTTCCAAATTGCAATAGCAACAACCTTCCCCAGTGCTGTTTTTCTCCTCCGCCTTGCCTCATCTTCCCCGGGGCTTCTCGGGAAAAGTAGTTTTTCCGTCCCGCCTCCCATTAAAGAAGCGAGAGTACGGACTACAAATCCCAAAATGCATCTCTGGGTTAAGCAGGACTGTATTTACAAAGTGATCGAACACGGCGGTTTAGCGGGTGTTCGCTTGGACGCGCGTGCGCAAACCATTTTACTGGCTGTGGCGAGTAGCCTTCGAAAAGGCGGCGAATGAGCGGCCCCTCTTCTTTCCTGTCGTCTTACTAGGCGGAAGCACGAAAACAAGATCTCCTTCGACTTATTACACTGGAATGGCTATGGAAAGGTCTTACGCGGCAATACGCGCAGTACCCTGTACTAAGTCTCTCTAACTGACGTTGTTAGAGGACACCTGGTTAGAAGGGGCGGCGCTTTCTGCAGCCGTTGATGTTTGAAATCTGTACTGACGGTTTCGGGAGGGGGAAAAGAGAGCCGTTGCTTTGTCGTCTTTTGCTGCAGTCTGTCTCCTGGAAGCAATAAAGCGCGGTGCTTGCAGTTGCTGTTCTCCGTGACTGAGCAGATCTCCCAACTTGCTGCATTTTCTAGAAGCGCCTTTTAAAAGCGTGACTCTTTCAGCTTGGTGTAGACTTCGTTCAAGACGGTTTTGTGCGAAGCGTTTTCTCGGTTCAGGAGGAGGTAGTCTTATAGAAAATATTCTACCAACAGTCGAACTTAATAGAATATTTCTTCCCTATAGGGAAAATACAAATCATTTGAATAAGAAAATACGGCCATTATTCAACTAAATTAACTTTCAAGGTAGTTCATAAAAGTTAATAATAATTTTATTAACACTAATTTTAATATAGCAGTACATACTTTCTAAAATGTATTTTCTAATAGCTATACTAAAGACATATGAAATAAGTATGTAGAATGCAAAAAAGAAACTTACCAACATTAGGCAGCAAAAGGGTTGTCTTCAGTCAGACTTGATTCTAAGGATCAAGTCTCCCATCTCTTCTGATCTTGCATTGCTTTGAGTTTTTCCATGCTTTGGCTGATGTCAGCTTTCATGGTGTCCAGATACCATGTTTTTTATTTCCCCCGCTTTTTTTTTACCTTCAATTAATTAATGGGGGAATGCTGATTTAGTTTAACCCTCTGCTGGATTTTAAAGGTTTTTAATGTTTTTTTTTAAAATTATATTAATAGTTCCCATAAATCACTTCCACTTTTTCCACTTGGAAGACATGGTAATCTTTGGGTAGTGAAAGAGATCTGATTTGATTTACATCTAACTTTATTTAGATGTAAATTTAGTAATTTATCGCTGAAAGACCTGAAAGATGAGCTGGCCTTGAAAAATACAAGTTGGCAAGGGGACTCTGAGAAAAGTTTGGATTTTAAAGATTCAAAGTTGATAGAATTGACTAGTTATGAATTCAACTTTTTCAAGAAGATTGAAGGAGATTGGGGAATAGATTTATCATATCCAATTGGAAAACAAATGTTAAGAGATGTTACATTACAATTTACAGAAGATGTATTTTGTACAACAAATGCTGTGGAGATATACACAACAGGAACTTACAACTTCTGGGAAATAAAATCCAATTGTTAGGAAAGATCCCAATTAATATTTTAAGGAAAAGTCTCATTATTAAGAATCAATTGAAGATATTTGATCCTGGATGGACTAGAGACAATGAATGTGGTGACTTGAGGTAAACTAGAATAGAATAGAATAGAATAGAATAGAATAGAATAGAATAGAATAGAATAGAATAGAATAGAATAGAATTTTTTATTGGCCAAGTGTGATTGGATACACAAGGAATTTGTCTTGGTGCATATGCTCTCAGTGTATATAAAAGAAAAGATACCGTTCATCAAGGTACAACAAAGCTGTTGTGAATTTTCTACATGTGAAATACTATAAATAGACTGTTAACAGAGGAAAATCAGTTTTACCTGTTAACTATGTTTCCATATAGTAGATAGATGTCAGACCTGGGTAAGGTAAATATTTTCTAGAAATCTCTTCTCATCGTTCCCATTACCCATCTCCTTCCACTTATGACTGTATGACTGTAACTTTTTTGCTTATATCCTTATGATTTATATTGATATTGTTTCCTGATTGCTTATATGTAGCCTATGACTGTCATTAAGTGTTGTATCATTTAGTGTTAAATTTGTACCCTATGACTATCATTACGTGTTGTAAGTATTGTACCTTGATGAAGGTATCTCTTCTTTTATGTACATTGAGAGCATATGCACCAAGACAAATTCCTTGTGTGTCCAATCACACTTGGCCAATAAAAATTCTATTCTATTCTATTCTATTCTATTCTATAAGTTGTGTGCCTGCTTTATCTTTGTAGGATATCAGTATTCAACTAGTTGGACAATTTATGTTTTATTTTTTTATTTTATACACTCTCTTTGTGTGGTCTTGTTTAGTTGTGTTTTGTATGTTTTTTTTGGAGTTTGTATTTTAATGTTTTGAATAAAATATTGTGAAAATAAAAAGAACTCTGTGCTGTTAATATTAAAAAAGGGAAAAAAATCTGACAAAAGCTTTTTTTCCCTATATTTGCTGCTCAGTTATCAGTATGATATATAGTATAAAGGAAGCATAACAACTGCAATAAAGTGAATGCAGTACAACAAACACTAATTTAATTTACAGGTATCAGGGTTTCAAGTAATAGCCCATATGAAATCAAAGCTTTAAGGTAGGTTTCCTCGAAGTATAGATTTATTAGGCATGTCATTTTGGCACAGCTGGTGAAAACCCAAATCTGAAGTCCTCAGGGTTTTCCCACAGAGTTCAAAATCCAAAGTTCTTCCCCTCCCATCACACGCAACCATCACATGCCCCAATTAGGTCTCTTTCTCCATCCTGGATGCCTCCCATCCATACCCCTCCAGGTGCTGGTGAGAGTGTCCTTGGTTCCCAGAAGAAAGAATGTTATTTTGGCTACATATTACCCCACTTACCTCTGCTACACCCTCCCTTTCCCACAGCCTCATCCAGCCTTGCTGTGGCAACCCTGAAGATGCTCAAAGATGGTTCTAGGGTTGAAAACAGGTACTGCTGATTTTGAGTTGATGAAAACTGCAGTGCTTTCTCAAAATCCAAAACAGTTAATCAATTGAAAGTGTCTGACTGTAAGGTATGTAAAGAGAGATACATCTCTATTGCAGCACAATTTTGCCATGCACAAGGATGACTGTGTGTATATTAACTGAACAATAAACTGCTGAAAAATGCTATTATCAGCACTTTATCTTTTACATTAACTCTTTAATAACTAAGAATTTTATCTGCATTTGCAGAATATTTGGACAAAATAATTTATCAGCAACAACCCTGCCCAATCACAGCAGTTTCTCCATTATTTTGTATTGACAGCTGAATCTGGTTCATCAAAATAAAAAAATATATAGTATCTAATCTAAATGTAATATAGGTAATCCTTGGCTTACAAGTTTATTTAACTTGTTACCGTTCAAAGTTATAACAGCACTGAAAAAAGTGACTTATGACCGTTTTTTACACTTAGGACTATTGCAGCATTCCTATGGTCATATGATCAAAGTTAGTAGCTTGGCAACTGGTTCATATTTATGGTAGCTGCAGTGTCCGGGGCCATGTGATCACCTTTTGCAACCTTCTGACAAGCACCATGAACCAGGAAACCAGATTCACTTAACAACCGTGTCACTTAATTAGCACCTGCAGTGATTCACTTAACAACTGTGGCAAGAAAGTAATAAAATGGGGCAAAACTCACTTAACAAATATCTTACTTAGCAACATAAATTTTGGGTTTAATTGTGGTTGTAATTCGAGGACTACCTGAATCAAAAATAAAAGTATAATATTTAAATCTTTAAATCTTTTTCCCCAGAGCTGTTAAACTAGAAATTGCTTGTCTATGACTGCATAGACACTTTTTTGCTGCACTTTATATAAAAGATAATGTAATGCACTAATTCTGGCAATGGAATTTCTGGTAAAGTACTGTAATCTTTTTGACTGGAGTTTTCTCTCAACTGTCTAGTAGTACATATATTCCATTATTCACAGAGCCTTCTGCCTGAAAACACTCAAGAGAGCCTAGTAGAAATAGAAGGCATGGAAGAAAAATTTAAAAAGTCAATATATTCTTAGTCACAGAAGTTTACTGGATTACTTTGGGTCAGTCACTTTTAGCACAACGTGTCTTTAGGACTGTTGAAAGGAAAAGTAGGAACTCTTAAAAAGACAATATAAATCGAACGAAAGGTAGAAAAATAAAGAATGCAATAGCTTTGTCCCGGCATTTGCAACTATTATTACTGGAGGGACACTCTATCATGTTTTTTATTCCATTTTGCTGTTGGTAACAGAATCAATACATAATTCTTTAGAAGAACGTCCTACTTTGTTTATACAGAACTTTCTCTAGAGTTGCAGTAGAATCTTTTTTTTGAACAAGTTTTTATTGATTTTTTAGTTTTTCCTCCTAGACACATACATGATTTATGAACAGAGTATTGGCCATATAATATCTTACACAATTCAATATATTCAAATATATTTTATTTAGTTGCATTTTTTGCTGAAATATTCTTTTTTCATAGTTTTTATTCATTTCTTAATATTTCCTTGCTCATTTTATTAAGTCACATTTTCTTTCACCCTCAAGTTCTAATTTCTCCATTTCCCTTTATTCATCAAAGGGAATATTCATTCCCTTTCATTCTTTTTTTTTAACTATTTCAATTTTTATCCTAATATATTAAAATATATTTGGAGTTGTCTTTCTTCCATTTCATCTTTTCCTTTTTCCAGCAGTTCTTTCTTCTCCTCTCACTTCTTTCTCTCCCTCCTTTCTTCTCTCCTTTCTTACTCCTTCTCTACTTCCCCTTCTTTTCTCACCCTCCACCCTACTTCCTCCCTATCTAACCTTCTCTCCTACTCTTATTTCCCCTACCTTTCCTCCTCTCCTCTTCCCTTTCTTCTTTCTCTCTCCCTCCTTCTCCCCTTCCATCTCTCTCCTTCTTTTCATCTCTCTCCATTGCTGTATTTATTTTCAATATTTCTGGTGTCCAGACAACCCCGATTTTCTCATTTATTATGCATATTTCTCAAACCTCCCCTCCTATATTTTAGTTATTAACATTGTCTTCATCTTGTTCCATTTATATCATACAATCAATTAATGCAACCTTCCACCTCTTATTTTCTTAACGTTTTTGTTCACAATTCAATACTTATTATTTTCTTCCAGTAGTGTACATCATTTACTAACATTTCAATTTTATTCCGTTTTACATCTTAATTTCAATCATTTTCACTTATAAACCATGCTATCTTTTACATTTCATCTGCTGGATTTTCCATTCTTTTATATTTTTAAAATTTATTTCCTTACCATCAACTTTAATTCTCTCTCATTTCATGTATTTGTAGACATAAACAGAAAAAGAAAACATATATCCGATTATATGTTCCACATTTAATTTACTTCTCCTCCTCCTCTTTTTTTAATTTCCTTCATTCATTTCAATCTTTTTTACTACCTTTTTACAATAATTCATATATTTCTTCTAATTTCCATTATTTCAGAAAGAAAGAAAAAAAGAAAGTTTCTACCACTATTTTAGTTTCTTTTCTACTATTCATTTTTCTCCTTCTTTTAACCATTTTCTTTCAGTCTCTCCCAGATCTCATCTCTTGATATTTTTCTCCCTTTCTCCCTTTCTTGTATCCTCTTTTCCACCTTTCTCTGACTTTTACTCTTTTAATTTTCCCCCTCAATTTTTCTCTATTTCCTCCTCTTTATTCTGTCACTGCTAATCTCAGTGTAATCATCTATTTTTTTCACTCTTTTAATTTTCCCCTCAATCTTTTCTTTTTTCTTTTTTCCCTTTCTTTTTTAAAATATCTTTCCCTCTCTCCATTTTTATTTTTTCACTATCAATCCCAATATGATCATCTATATTATCCTCACTCATTTCTTTTTCAACATTATTTGTTGAAATTATATATTTTTGTTTTTGTTTCCTCATAATTATTTCATCATTTCTTTTTTTTATTTTTAAGCCACAATTCTGCTTATTTGTTCCTGTTAAAAGACTCTCGCACTATTTGAAGCATCTCCCATAATTCCTCCCAATTCTCCATGTTTTTGATATGAGGAGAAAAACTTTTTAGATTTATTTATCTTAACTTATATATAGTCCAAATTCAAGTCCAAAATATTGTCTCTCTCTTCCCCCCCTTTTTTTTCTATTTCCAAATGGAAGCCAGTTCAAATGTGTTTTTTTTCTAGGTCATCCAGGTTTCAATTTCAATCTTGATCTTTACCACAGCTGTTCAGACAAGTACTTCTCAGTGTTTCAATGTTTCTCCTCCCTTTAGACCAAACAATATAATGTCTCTTCTTTTTCTTCTCCAGCAACAAAATGTCATTCATTAATCCTCTATTAAATCCTTTCGTTAGCAAAAGATGTTTCCCCTCAGTCTTCTTCTCCTTCCAACATTTACATTTTCTTTCAAAAACACTTTTAAATCCAGATGGAATATTGTGTCTTTTAGGGCTTTTGTCTTGTAAATCCTCTTTGTTGTTTGCTTCCTCTCACTCCAAGTTTCTGCATGCCAATTAGCCATCGGAGAGTTTTTGAGCTTTAAACGATTTTTCTTCTTACCTGCGAGTAGGCCAATTGCTCGCCCGGTAACAATACTCTGTTCTGATCTCACCTCCTGCACAATCTTTTTGTGTGGCTTCCCCAACTTTGGCAGCTTCTAATGGCTGCCTTTCCTGTCGTTGGATCGAAGGCTAGATGCCGGTACTGCAGGGAATTTGCAATTTCGCTGTTTGCACCAGCCAGTGCCTTCTTTCTTCGCTGTCCTTCCAAGACAGCTATGGTTCATTAAGAACCCCCAGAACGGCAGGAACTTCGGCATTCACTCCAGAGCTCCAGGGCACACCATCCCGTCGTGACGCTGGCCACGCCCCTTCTCTAGAGTTGCAGTAGAATCTTTATGCAGCATAATAACCATGAACAAAGACAATTCAATACCAGTATCTTCTATATATGGTATGCTTTCATAATCTAAAAGATAATTGGGATGCCCCTGAGCAGAATACAGTAGGGAAAAATCCTACCAGTACAAATTCTTATTTGATGAGGAAAAGAAGCATGTTAACAGTGGTATCAGACTACTTTTTTTTCAAAGAAACCAAGATTATTAAGGTGAAGAAGGAAACATCCTCGGTCTAATTTGGCAACTACTATTTGAACAGAATCATTATTCTAGATAGCAATGTCTTTTAAGGGCTTAGCAACATTGAGTCTTTTCCCCTGCACATTCATACTGTAGCTATAAATAACATAGACCAATGTATACATTTAGTAGTGAAGGTATACTTACTCTGATTACCTTCAGAACCAGCACAGATATTATTAAAAAATGTCAACAACTGCAGTAGTTCTGAAAAATAGCAAGCATGATTTCTCAAACATATCTCCCAAGTATTTTCTAGTTGTCAACTTAATATATGAAGAACTAGATTTATTTCCTAGAAGTTTTTTGTTTTAAAGATCTATTGGTATTGTACCACGTCAAATAGAACAGAAGAGATTGGATAGCAATCAAGTATTTTGAAAAACATATAAATGTATAACACAAATTTGTATGAAAACACAACTCAGACACATTTAAAAGCCATGATGTGATTATTTTTGATGAACTAGAAGCAAAATTCAGGTTTTCAGAATATAAACCTGTTCTCATTGCCTAATGAAATGTATCATAAATCTTGTATTTAATCCATGCTTTCACGATTTCCTCATATCTGCATCTATAGAGATGTGTATGTGAAACAAAACAGTTATATATTGAATGAGTTTAGTTCTCCATATTAAATAATTTTTGGACCATGAACACCACAATGAATGAAGTCGGCCAATAAGGCCATGCTTCAAATTTGAAGGTAAAAAGATGCCTCTGAGTTTCCACAAGTATGCATATAATACCTGTCTGCAACTCCCTAAACATCAGTTCCTGGGATTGTGTAGCAAATACAGAGGGTAGCCATACAATCTTGGGAAAAGAGGCATTTGCTTTAACTGGTACCACATGAGTTAATTGCATTTTTGAAGCAACTGTTTGCTTTTGAAGCATTGCAAGAGCCAAAATCATACTTATATGATTTCAGACTACAATATTTATGTGTTTGTAGAATTCATACAGTTTTTCCAATCTTATAATATTGTCCCTTTTCAGAAAAGAGGGGTGGAAGGAGATTAGCAAAGTACATGAAATAATCTACATCCATACATGGGAAATCCCTACAGCAAAGATGAATGTTAATTACAAGTAGAGTCACTTCTTGGTAAGATGAGTATCATATAAATTTAATAAATAAAATAAGTCAACATGGATTTTTCAAGAACAAATCTTAATACCTTATTCTTTTTTTATTGGGCAGTTTAGCAGACATACACAAAGCTCAGCAAAACATTTAGCATAGTATCCCATGACATGTTGATTATTAAATAAAGTTTAGTGTGAGGTGGATGGCATGCGGTTTAAGAGGTTACATTGTTGACTTGGAAAAATTGTATTTATAGAATTGTTACTAATACTTCTTCAACTCATTGAAAAGTAGTATTAAATGTTGAAAGATTATTCCTGGTTCCTATAAGCTTCAATACCTTTATTAGTGATTTGGATGAAACAGTGGAAGGAATGCTCATCAAACAAATGACTCCAAATTATTTGGGATAGCTAATATCTTCTAATGCAGAGATGATATTAAAGTGATTTTGATAGGTTATAGAAATAGAAATGGTAGGTTATAATTATCGGAATCATCTGAAAGTAATAAAATAAAATTTAATCATGAAAAGTGTAGAATTTTTCCTTAAGAGATAGAAATCCAATGCAAGGGTATAGGTCAATAACAAAAAAAAAACATGTTTTCATATATAACATATTCCAAACAATTTAAACCCAATTTATATTGGGTAGTGTGATACTGCTGCAAAAGCTGTATAAGTGCCATACTTACAGAAAGTACTTGTTCCACTTTATTTTTGCTATGTTCAATTTCCCTCTTATAGTACAATGGCCCTTTCTGAGCATCATGCTTTAATACATCCAGAGGAAATGCAACAGGATCAGAAACAGCAATGCATATAATAAGGGAAAATGAAATCCTATGAATTGACACTAAAGGATACAGATGTGTTTAACATGAATGGGATTGGGATAAGAATCAAATTGCACAGATCAGTAGTATGTTTTCTTATGCACACAGCATAATGAATATAGGTAGTCTTCAACCTATGCCTGCAATTGAGCCCCAAATTTCTGTTGCTAAGTGAGACATTCATTGAGTTTTGTCCCATTTTACGACATTTCTTGCCACATTTGTTAAGTGAATCACTGCAGTTGTTAAGTTAGTAACCCAGTTGTTAAGTGAATCAGCTCCCCCATTGATTTTGCTTGTCAGAAGATTGCAAAAGGGAATCACATGAACTTGGGACACAGCAACAGACATAAATATGAACCAGTTGGCAAGCATTTGAATTTTGATCACATGATCATAAGGCTGCTGCAGAGGTCCCAACTGAAAAAATGGTCATAAATCACATTTTTCAGTGCCATTGTAACTTTGAACAGTCACTAAATTAACTGTTGAAAGTCAAGGACTACCTGCATGATGTTCAAGACTTGTGATTTTTGATTTTGATTGAATAAAAATTTCCTACCACAGTGGACAGTGGAACCAATTCAAATGGAGATGGATGTCTCATCATTGCATATGTTCAATGGAGGCGATATAGCTGAAAGGGTTTAATTTGGCTCTTGCAGCAAATATTGACTGGATTTAAACATCTGCATTGCTCTTCTGAGTCTATGACTATTTATTTATTTATTTATTTATTTATTTATTTATTTTTCGCATTTTTATACCGCCCTATCTCCCTAGGGACTCAGGGCGGTTTACAGCCAAATAAAATACATATAAATACAAAATAAAACATCAATTAAAAAACTTATTACACAAGGCCGAATATTTAAAAATAGCAATACAAATAATAAAACCCCATTAAAACCAAATTCAAAATTTAAAATTCTAGTCCAGTCCTGCGCAGATAAATAGGTGTGTCTTAAGCTCGCGGCGAAAGGTTCGAAGGTCAGGAAGTTGGTGGAGTCCTGGGGGAAGTTCGTTCCAGAGGGTGGGAGCCCCCACAGAGAAGGCCCTTCCCCTGGGTGTCACCAGTCGGCACTACCTGGCCGACGGCACCCTGAGGAGTCCCCCTCTGTGAGAGCGCACGGGTCGGTGAGAGGCATTCAGTGGCAGCAGACGGTCCCGTAAGTAACCCGGCCCTATGCCATGGAGCGCTTTGAAGATAGTTACCAGAACCTTGAAGCGCACCCGGAAGGCCTCAGGTAGCCAGTGCAGTCTGCGCAGGAGAGGTGTCACATGGGAGCCACGAGGGCCTCCCTCTATCACCCGCGCAGCCACATTCTGAACTAATTGGAGCCTCCGGGTGCTCCTCAAGGGTAGCCCCATGTAGAGAGCATTGCAGTAATCCAGACGAGATGTCACGAGAGTGTGAGTGACCGTGCATAGGGCATCCTGGTCTAGAAAGGGGCGCAACTGGCGAACCAGGCGGACCTGGTAAAAAGCTCTCCTGGAGACGGCCATCAAATGATCTTCAAAGGACAGCCGTCCATCCAGGAGAACGCCCGAGTTGCGCACCCTCTCCATTGGGGCCAATGACTCGCCCCCAACAGTCAGCCGCGGCTGCAGCTGACTGTACTGGGATGCCGGCATCCACAGTCACTCTGTCTTGGAGGGATTGAGCTTGAGCCTGTTTCTCCCCATCCAGACCCGTACGGCTTCCAGGCACCGGGACAGCACTTCGATAGCTTCGTTGGGGTGGCCCAGTGTGGAAAAGTACAGCTGAGTATCATCAGCGTACAGCTGGTACCTCACACCGAAGCCACTGATGATCTCACCAAGCGGCTTCATATAGATGTTGAACAGAAGGGGCGAGAGAATCTACCCCTGCGGCACCCCACAAGTGAGGCGCCTCGGAGCCGACCTCTGCCCCCCTGTCAACAGCGTCTGCGACCGATCGGAGAGATAGGAGGAGAACCACCGATAAACGGTGCCTCCCACCCCCAATCCCTCCAACCGGTGCAGCAGGATACCATGGTCTATGGTATCAAAAGCCACTGAGAGGTCTAATAGGACCAAGGCAGAGGAATAACCCCTATCCCTGGCCCTCCAGAGATCATCCACCAACGCGACCAAAGCCATCTCAGTGCTGTATCCGGGCCGAAAGCCAGACTGGAACGGGTCTAGATAGACAGTTTCATCCAGGTACCGGGGTAGTTGACATGCCACTACACTCTCTACAAACTTCGCCGCGAAGCGAAGGTTGGAGACCAGACGATAATTACCTAATACAGCTGGTCCAGGGAAGGCCTCTTGAGGAGAGGCCTCATCACCGCCTCTTTCAGGGCGGTCGGAAAGACCCCCTCCAGCAAAGAAGCATTCGTAATCTCCTGGAGCCAGCCTCGTGTCATCTCCTGAGTGGCCAGTACCAACCAGGAGGGGCACGGGTCCAGTAAACATGTGGTGGCGTTCAACCTACCCAGCAACCTGTCCATGTCCTCGGGAGCCACAGGATCAAACTCATCCCAAACAATCTCAACAAGACAGCTCTCTGACATCTCACCTGGATCCACCCAATTTTGGTCCAGACCATCCCGAAGCTGAACGATTTTATCATATAGATAACCACTAAACTCCTTGGCACGTCCCTGTTACGGGTCATCCCGCTCCCCCTGTTGAAGGAGAGAGCGAGTCACCCGAAACAGGGCGGCCGGGCGGTTATCTGCTGACGCAATGAGGGAGGAGACGTAGCAACGTCTCGCTTCCCTTAATGCCACTAGGTAGGCCCTATTATAGGACTTAACTAGTGTCCGATCAGCCTCCGAACGACTGGACCTCCAGGAACTCTCTAGGCGTCTTCTCCGGCGTTTTATCCCCCTCAGCTCCTCGGAAAACCAAGGAGCTGGTTGAGACCTACGCCGGGTCAGAGGCCACAAAGGCACGACACGGTCTAAAGCCCCCGCCACGGCCCGTTCCCAAGCCGCGACTAGTTCCTCAGCCGTGCCGTGAGCCAGACCCTCAGAAAACGGCCCAAGCTCCGTCCGGAACCTCTCCGGGTCCATCAGGCGCCTGGGATGGAACCAACGTATTGGTTCCGTCTCCCTGTGGTGTTGAGTGGCGGTCAGAAAGTCCAGGCGAAGGAGAGAGTGATCTGACCATGACAAAGGTTCAGTGACTAAATCCCACAAGTCCAGATCCTTCAACCACTGACCAGAGATGAAAATCAGGTCCAGTGTGCCTCCCCCAATGTGAGTAGGGCCATCAACTACTTGAGTCAGATCCAAGGCCGTCATGGAAGCCATGAACTCCCGAGCTGCTGTCGATGACATGCCGGTTGATGGCAAGTTAAAGTCCCCCATGACAATAAGTCTGGGGGTCTCCACTGCCACTCCATCAAGCACCTCCAGGAACTCGGGCAGGGCTGCTGTCATGCCGCAAGGAGCCAGGTACGTGACAAACAAGCCCATCTGACACCTATGACCCCACCTCACAAAGAGGGATTCACACCCGGCAATCTGAGGTACAGTGGTCTCCCTCGGCTTTAGACTCTCTCTAATAACAACCGCCGCCACCCCACCCTTACCCTGAGCCCTTGGCTGATGGAATGCTCGGAAACCCGGTGGGCACATTTCAACAAGGGGCACACCCCCTTCAGTGCCCAACCAGGTTTCCGTAATGCCTATAAGGTCCGCGGCATCCCCTGGATAAGATCGTAAATTAGGGGGGCCTTATTGACCACGGACCGTGCGTTGCACAGCATCAGTCGAAGGCCCAGGCTCTGAGGGTCGTGATCATCCAGGGAATGGGGAAAGTCAGAGGGATTGGGGCGCGCAATCGCCTGCAAACATCGAGCGCGCGCTCCCACAAAATGATACGATGCCTCACTTCTGCCATATCTGCCCCTCCCACTTACCGTACAAATAGGACCACCCTCATCAGAAGGAACGGAATCCTCCCCCATAACCTTCGAACCTGTTAAATAGCCGCCGCGAGCACACGCAGGAACTGGACCCCCTCCCGACAGGCTACCCCCAACACCCGCCCTTACCCTCCCACCCCTTAAAAACGCTCTATCTAAAACACCCCAAAGGCTCTTTCTCTTCGCATGCCACCTCTGTGGGTCCCAAGACCCGTCATTGAGGCCGGCCCTTGGTAATGAAGCAGGCCATTCCTGCGAGGCGGGGGCACCTCGCAGGCGCAAGAGTTCCGGTACTGAATATCGCATAAATAAAATAGAAGATAGAAGTCGACGAGAGGTGATACTGTCCCAGGGTGGCAGAATATTACACAAAGTTCATCGAATGGATACCCATCATCTGGTGACTCTTCAAATGGTGGCTGGCTTAAAGATGGAAAAAGATGGAGAAACAGGCAGATAGCATCTGTGATGACAAAGATACTGCTACTTCGCCCATTTATGCTGTATCAGATTAACAATAGCAAGTCAACTGGAAACAAGTAAAATTTAATACATACTTTCCATAAATAACTCTTCTTCTGTAAACTGTAGAGTGGAATTGTTTTCAAACATTAATTATCTTACTGGATACTTTACTAATTGGTTAGTTTTTATTTTACCTATGTTTCAAAAATGCAATGAAGGAAGCCAAAATACATAGAGAAAAATGTTCTTTAAAAAATAATCTGTTTTAATCTGTATGCTACATGTAAAGTCAATTTCTTTAATTTATTTTCAAGTATTTCAATTCATAAAATTAAAGCTGAGGGATTATTAAACATTTTTATACTTTTCTGTATAAATTATAACATTGTTTTCAACTTCTGGTTAAAAAACTCCACTAAATGCAATTTTTAAACCTTGTTGTGAAAAATGTAACAGTTTATGGTTTGTTTTAATGAGCAAAACACTTTATGCAAGCAGTTGAAATTAGTGCAGATTAATTTATATTATTATTGTAATATCAATTTATATATTTACAGACGTGAAAAAGAAAGTACACCTTCTTTGAATTCTATGGTTTTACGTTTATAGTAAAAATCATCTAGTCCTCAGCTGTTATTAAAAGTAGATAAATACAACTTCACATGAATAACACATGACATATTACACAATGTCATCATTTATTTTACAAGAAGAAAGCCAAAATGGAGAAACCATGTGTGAAAATATAAGTATACCCTTACTGATGGTAAGAAATGGACAAATAGCCTATTGGACTACCAGAGTCCATCCGTCTCAGAAGGATAGCAGGCCCTAAAAAAGCTACATGAACCAAAGTTTAGATAGAAAGATTTCAAAGTGTATCAGAACTATTTGTAATCCTGCTGCACTGTTGCAGTAAACATGATTTTGCAAAGTACATGGTTTTGAGATATATTTGGAATCAGAACATTGAAACTGTGAGAAATAGGGAACTGAAAGTAGCCAATGGATAGAGGTTTGAGATATACATGGGTATATGTGGAGTCTGTCTGTCAGTAAGACAGAACAAGGAAGTAAGTTGTGAAATGCATGCAGAAAAGTATAAAAAGAGTGTCTTGGGATGAGTTCAGGGCCACTGGCCATAGCTACTCCTTACTGGAATTAGCTATGTCAGTGGACCTCATTGCAATGAGTTATTACTGTAAGTTGTGTTATGATGGCTGTTCATGTTTCAAATTGCTCATGAAATAAACCTCTGAATCTTAAAGTAAGAATTATTATTGTATTGCTGTTTCCTGTTTTTTTATTGGAATATTTTTATGACAACTGCCATAAGGTGTAAAGAGGCCAAGTTGCAGCCATGGGACCTTGATCAATTGATCAACAGCAAGTGTTAGTACCTCTATAAAAGTTGAAGTTTTGGGATTTTGCTGGTCCCAGCATTAAGGTTTGTGTTAACACAATACTAAAGAGTAAAGAAATCCTCAATGATCTTAATGGGAAGCAATTGTTTCTTCCCATTAATTTGGGAAGGGTTATAAGGCCATTTCCAAACAATTTAAAGTCCATCATTCTATAGTGAGGAAGATTATTCACAAGTGGAAAAAACATTCAAGACAGTTGCCAATCTTCCCAGGAATAAACATTCCAGCAAATTCACTCCAAGGGCAGACCATGCAATGCTCAGAGAAATTGCAAAAAATCTAAGAGAGCTACATCTCAGACTCTGCAGACTCAGCATGTTAAAAGTTGAAGTTTTGGGATTTTGCTGGTCCCAGCATTAAGGTTTGTGTTAACACAATACTAAAGAGTAAAGAAATCCTCAATGATCTTAATGGGAAGCAATTGTTTCTTCCCATTAATTTGGGAAGGGTTATAAGGCCATTTCCAAACAATTTAAAGTCCATCATTCTATAGTGAGGAAGATTATTCACAAGTGGAAAAAACATTCAAGACAGTTGCCAATCTTCCCAGGAATAAACATTCCAGCAAATTCACTCCAAGGGCAGACCATGCAATGCTCAGAGAAATTGCAAAAAATCTAAGAGAGCTACATCTCAGACTCTGCAGACTCAGCATGTTAAAAGTTGAAGGTCATGATGGTACAATTAGAAACAAATATGGTTTATTTGGAAGGGTTGTCACACATGCTTCTCCATTTTTGCTTTTCTTTTTGTCAAATGATAATATGTCATGTGCTGCTGTTCATCTGAGGTTGTATTTCTCTATTTTAAGAACTGCTAAGGATCAGATGATTACTGTATCCTGATATGTAAAACCATAGATCTCAAAGAGATCTCAAAGCCTCTTCTCTCTAAAAAGAACATGGCAGCAACATTGCATCTGAACAAATCACAAGACTATTGAAACATTGTCCTTTGGAAAGATGGAACTAAAGAGATGTTTGGCCATAATGCATAATGCCATGTTTGGCAAAAGCCAAACATGGCATATCAGCACAAACATCTCATACCAATTGTCAAGCACAGTGGTAGAAGGGAGATGATTTGGGTTTGTTTTGCAGCCACAGGATCTTGGACCTTGCAGTTATTGAGTTGAGCACAAACACTTCTATATACCAAAATATTTTAGAGTCAAATGTGAGGCCACCTATCTGACAGGTAAAGTTTGGCCAACATTGGGGTCATGCACCAGGACAAGGATCCCAAGGACACCACCAAATCTACAACAGAATGGTTGAAAAAGAAAAGAATCAAGGTGTTGCAATGGCCCAATCAAAGTCCAGACCTCAACCTGATTGGAATGCTATGGCAGGACCTCAGGAAAACTGTGTATAAACAAATGTCCACAAACCTCAATGAACTAAAGCAAAGTTATAAAAAAGAGTGAGCCAATTCCTTCACAACGATGTGAGAGACTGATAAAGTCAGACAGAAAACAATTACTTCAAGTTATTGCTGCTAAATGTTGGTCTACAACAGGGGTCAAATGTAAAATTTGTTACTACTGGTTCTGTGGGCGTGGCTGGGGTGTGTGTAATGTGACTGGGTGGGCATGGCCAACTTTTTTTTTACTTTTAAAAGCATTTTTTCTTCAGTCGAAAAAGTAAAAAATAAAGCCTTTGATGATCATGTGGCTCAGCTGGGATCGTCAGAATCTTTTAAAAGCATTTTTTATACAACCTCTTCGGCTGAAGCAATTTCATGATAAATTCCTTGAGAAACCAAAGGTCCTCCTGGAGGGAGGAGAGGTTATGTACAAGGTGTTAACCCCAACTTTTGTGTTTTGTCTGTTTTATTTTTCAGGGTGTGTTTTTTTCTGCAGGGGGGGAACGCCGGTCAGCTTTGGAAGCCATATTAGACTGGAAGCTTCCATGCTGCTACTTGTCATGTGTGGGAAAGTAGGAAGGGGGATTTAGTAGAGGGGTTGTCTTTAGACATAATAGCATTCTTCCTTTTGGTCAAGGTCATGCCGATCCTGCATCTGGGGAAGGAGTGGTCGGAGTGCTGTCTCGAGATGGGACAGATGGTGATTGAAGCATGTGATCGACTGAAGAGTGAGGGGATAGTTTGGGGTTTTTTGATTTACTGAGGAAAAACCCAGACCTCTCAGATTTCTAGTAAATAGAACTTTGAAAAAACTGTGAAAAAACTTCAGAGTTTTTACTTGGAGTTGGGGTTTTTTCTGGAAATCTGACAATAAAATCATTTCATGAAATCATATTTTCAATAGTATTCATATGTAATTGAATGGAAAAAATGGATTGATTATCTACAAAACAGATATCAGATTAAGAAATATCAGATTGCCTTTGAATAATTAGGAAGTTATTTTATGTAATGGGGAGGGGGTTGGGAGATGAAAAGCTTTGGATGAGGTTAATTGGATTGGAAGGGAAAATTTTATTCTATGTTTGGTTTATGTATAACAATACCTTGTGATTGACCCGGGAAGCCGGGGAAGGAGGAGGAAGGGGTTTTCATGGAGGGTAAAAAAGGGGGGAAATGTTTTTGTTTTTTTAAAAACTTTTTCAATAAAAAAAAAATAGTATTCATATGTATATAGAACAAAATGAAAAACGTACAGTTGTTTAATTTCATATTCATTTTATTTCATATGGAAGGAATAAAAACTGTTTTTACACCTCACCAAGTCTATAATTATAATAAATGAATTTATTTCAGTCCTGCTCCTATTATTAATTCTGTTCCTTTGGCACAGATTATCCTAATCTGCCAAATCTCAATTCCATTTTGAAATGAGTATTGTAATGGGCACAATATTTATATTTTTCAGAATTTTAATGTAGTGAGCATTACCATTAAGAATGTGAGCAAACTATACACTTTTATAACTGAAAACTATAAATTGAAAAGTTATTTATCTCATTTTATCTGAACTCTAAAGCAAATTTAATTCATTTATAATGTCATTGTTAATGATTCAATGCATACTTCCATGAACTGTAAATATATACACACACAAAATGTATCCCTCTGTTCCCTTTTAATTTCATTATAGGTAATTCTCATTCTACAGCTATTTATTTAATGATGTTTGAAGTTCTGATGATGTTGAAAAAAGTTACTTATGACCTTATAGTCCTTATACTTATGAAAATGTCATCATATGATCAAAATTCAGGCAGTTGGTAACCTGCATGTATTTACAACAGTTGCAGCATCCCATGGTCACATGACTGACATTTGTGATCTTCCCAGGGACTTCTGACAAGCAATGTCAACCGGGGAGATCTAGTTATACAATTTAGTATTTGCAAGTTGTCGGACCTCATGCACTCATTGTCTGTTTTCTCTGCCTTCATCTTGCACCTAAGATGGCGCCGACGAAGGCTGCCTCGGTGAAATGCTCTCTAATTGTTTCTTTATTTCTAATTGTTCTCTGTGACTCACTACGGATTTCCTACTCACGAGACCATCTGCTAAAAATTAAGGAACATTTCTTTAAGGAGCAGCTTTCTTTAATCTCACCCCCGCCTGTCTTTACAAACACGGAGGAGATTCTAACACAGGAGGAGGCAATTCCCACGGAGCCATGGATTACTAAAAAAACCAAACGACGGAAACGAAGGAAACGAGGTAAACGATCTGGGATCTTAATCAAGCTAAGAACTCGCACTAAAACTCCTCTGCCTTCAATTTTCCTAACAAATATACGCTCACTTGCAAATAAGATGGATGAAATACTCCTCTTAAACAAATACTATTCTGATTTTCGCAATTCAGCAGTCCTATGCTTCTCTGAAACCTGGTTAAATGAATCCATTGAAAATAGCAGCCTGAACATTCCAGGATTTCAAATTGAACGATCAGACAGGGTTCCAGAAACATCTGGTAAAAGAAAGGAGGAGGCTTATGCCTATATATTAATTCAACCTGGTGTCAAGATTTTAACATAATTTACAAATTCTGTGACAACAATTTAGAGACTCTAATTATCAATTGCAAACCTTACTATTCGCCTCGTGAATTTTCCTCATTTCTTCTAATTGCTGTTTATGTCCCACCACAAGCCTGTGTAAACGAGGCATTACGAACTCTAGCTGACCAAATCATGGAGGCTGAAGCCAAACACCCTGATTCACTGGCCATTGTTTTGGGAGATCTAAACAAGGCAAACTTAAGGAAAGAACTACCAAAATACTTTCAGCATGTCAATTGTCCCACCAGAGGCAAGAATACTCTAGACCACTGCTACACAACACTAAAAGATGCCTATCGGTCTTTACCACGTGCAGCTGTAGGACACTCTGATCATTGCATGATTCACCTTGTACCTGCTTACAGGCAAAGACTTAAAGCCATAAAACCAATAATTAAATCAGTGAAAACCTGGACGGAGGAATCAGAATTAAAGCTACAGGCATGTTTTGACTGCACTGATTGGAATATTTTTAAAGATACCTCTGCAGACCTGGATGAACTCACAGATACTGTAACATCATATGTCAGCTTCTGTGAAGACCTATGTGTACCTACAAGGAACTTGCGAATACACAGTAATAACAAACCTTGGTTTACACCTAAACTTAAGCAGCTACGACATTCCAAAGAGGAAGCCTACAGAAAAGGTGATAAAATGCTGTACAATCAGGCCAGAAATGCACTAACAAGGAGATAAGAGCAGCAAAAGAAGCTACTCTGAAAAGCTAAAGAATCAATTTTCAGCAAATGAACCAGCAAACATGTGGAAAACTCTTAAAAATATCACCGGCTATGGCAAACCTCCTTCCCAGGCTGAAGGTAATCAACAACTGGCAGATGACCTGAATGAGTTTTACTGCAGGTTTGAAAGGAAACTACAGCCACCTATCTCCACAACCCCCATCTCAGACACACCAACAACAGCCAAGCCTCCTACAACTGACCCCATTTCATTGGGTTCACAACCCCTAGTGATCACAGAAAAGGAAGTGCAGGACCTATTTCACAGACAAAAGCCAGGAAAAGCGCCAGGCCCAGACAAGATAACTCCTTCTTGCTTAAAAGTCTGTGCTGACCAATTGGCCCCATCTTCACCCATATTTTCAATAAATCACTAGAGATGTGCTATGTTCCTTCTTGCTTCAAACGCCTACCATCATCCCAGTGCCAAGAAGCCCACCATCAAGGAACTGAATGACTACAGACCAGTTGCTCTAACATCTGTAGTCATGAAAACCTTTGAAAGGCTAGTGCTTTCCTACCTGAAAACCATCACGAATCCGCTTTTAGACCCCTTGCAATTTGCATACCGAGCAAATAGATCAACAGATGATGCTGTTAATATGGCTCTGCACTACATCCTACAACATCTTGAGTCTCCAAAGACCTATGCAAGGGTCCTTTTGTAGACTTTAGTTCAGCATTCAATACCATCATTCCAGACATTCTTCTAACTAAGCTAAACCAGCTACAGGTACCGGAACAGACTTGTAAGTGGATCACAAGCTTCCTAACAAACAGGAAGCAGCAGGTGAAGCTAAGCAAGATCACATCAAATACCTGTACAATTAGCACAGGGGCCCCCAAGGCTGTGTGCTCTCCCACTTCTCTTCTCTGTATACCAATGACTGCATCTCCAATGATCCATCTGTTAAGCTACTGAAGTTCGCAGATGACACAACAGTGATTGGTCTCATTCGAGACAATGACGAATCCGCATATAGACGAGAGGTCGAACGACTAGCCTTGTGGTGCAACCAAAACAATCTGGAACTGAACACACTTAAAACCGTAGAAATGGTGGTAGATTTTAGGAAAACCCCTTCCATACTTCCACCTCTCACAATACTTGACAACACAGTATCAACAGTAGAAACCTTCAAATTTCTGGGTTCTATCATATTGCAAGATCTCAAATGGACAGCTAACATCAAAAACATCGTTAAAAAAGGGCAACAAAGAATGTTCTTTCTGCGCCAACTCAGTAAGCTCAAACTGCCCAAGGAGCTGCTGATCCAATTCTACAGAGGAATTATTGAGTCTGTCATTTGCACCTCTATAACTGTCTGGTTCGGTTCTGCAACCCAACAAGAAAAACACAGACTTCAGAGGATAATTAGAACTGCAGAAAAATAATTGCTACCAACTTGCCTTCCATTGAGGACCTGTATACTGCACGAATCAAGAAGAGGGCCGTGAAAATATTTGCAGATCCCTCGCATCCTGGACATAAACTGTTTCAACTCCTACCCTCAAAACGACGCTATAGAGCACTGCACACCAGAACAACTAGACACAAGAACAGTTTTTTCCCGAAGGCCATCACTCTGCTAAACAAATAATTCCCTCAACACTGTCAGACTATTTACTGAATCTGCACTACTATTAATCGTTTCATAGTTCCCATCACCAATCTCTTTCCACTTATGACTGTATGACTATAACTTGTTGCTGGCAATCCTTATGATTTATATTGATATATTATCATCAATTGTGTTGTAAATGTTGTACCTTGATGAACGTATCTTTTCTTTTATGTACACTGAGAGCATATGCACCAAGACAAATTCCTTGTGTGTCCAATCACACTTGGCCAATAAAATTCTATTCTATTCTATTCTATCCAAATTAAACACATTGATAGTAGCTTATTGTGATATTATCAACCAGCAATTTAAACCTTAAGCCTGGGTTATATTAAATCACAGCTTGAAAAGAAATACTTCCCATATATTTCTGTCTATATTACCTTGCCTTGTCTCCTTTCTCAGAACAGAAAACATTCTTATCTTTAATCACACAATAACTGGCAGAAGTTTTCATCCCCTTTATAGTAATTTGTTTTGCTTTTTAAAACATTGCAGTATATATCAACATGTTTTAGCTAGTTTTGATTGATGCTAGACATGACCAGGTCCGGTTAATATTTTGATGGAAACTATTTGGAATTTCAAGGCCTAGACTAAAAGGTAAATTTTAAAAAAGTCAAAGAAGGTAGTAACAGTTTTGTTCCTATAGTACTGCCAAGTTTCATATGCTGTACATGTGTGCTCTGTTGCAAAACCTTGAAATATCCTCCCTCTGCTGTTAATATAACACTATCTTAAAACAGCTACTATTGCTGAACTTCCAGCTATGCCAGTACTGAAGCTCTGTTTTCCATTTGTATTTCTGCCTAAAGAAATACAGGAAGGAACAGTGCCAACTGACAGGTAAAATTAAGAACCGATGAAGCTGGTTATTATTTATTAGGTTTATATCACACTTTTATTTTGTACAATGGAAGACAATGTACATAATGCTCTCTTTTCCTTCCTCCCCACAATAATAACTTGTGAGATTGGGTAAGGTTGATAATTATGGCTGAAATTGTTGCATCCACAGATGACCCATAATTAGGAATAGATTCATCTCTCCAACAATAAATACTCTTAAATTTTAGAGACTTGTTACACTACTCTCTGGATCCTTAATAGGGGAACTAAGCAGGGCCTATTTCTCCACTTCATTTCTAGTATTACTTCTGTGGAGCAACATATCACTCAACTTCTCTCAAATAATGGGGGGAAAAGAAACTTTTTATTATTACCAACAGATGGCTAGCCAATGTTCAGGGCGGGGTGCAGGCGAAACTGACAATGAAGAATAGTAACAGGTGGGAAAAGCAATTAAAAAAACTTTTAAAGCAAAGAGTTTGATTTGGTTGGATGTACAGGGAATAAACCAGTACATATGATTTATGATAGTGCCAAATCTATAGTGCAAAACAAGACCCTTCTTCAAAGATGCTCCTGTAGTGACTAGGCAAAATGGAATTCTACTGCATAAAGCGGAAAGAATGATACTATTCTTTCTCAACAATCTGATTAAATTGGAACTTTTTGAAATCCTAAAGAAACCTCAATAGAGAGGGTCTTACATGCATCAGACTGCCTGATGTCAACATGCATCAGATTGCCTGATGAATTGAAGTTCTGCATTTTTTGAACAACTGATTCAGATTGGCAAGCTCGTTACATTCCTTTCTGTTTTAGGAAGAAGAGGTAATAGGAAAACTTGTGTTTATGATTAAACAACTTGTTAGATTCATACTAAGTTTTCATTTAGGAGCTCAGGTTACATATATACCCCCCTCACAACTGTATGTAGTAGCTTGGAGTCAGTGATCACTCAATGATTTTCAGTGAGTAAGGCTAGATATGTAAAAAATTGCACTACACTGAAATATCTGAATAGAGTGATTTGGATGACTCAATTGGCTTTCAGTTTGGAATCAATATTTTTTCAGGAAGATTTTAAGAGAACTAAAGTTTGAAATATGAAACTATTACTGACAACTTATTTTGATGCTTTATTTCTCCTTCCTGAATCAAAGGCAACATAACCTTGAATTTTAGTTCCTTTATTTGACAAGACGAGGTCTGTTTCTGTGTATAGGAGGTGTCTATTGGGCAATTGTGGTACAGAATGCTGAATTAATGAGCTAAGAACAGGAACCGTAAGGAGAGGCTACATAATACTACTGCCAGAATAATCTTCCCTTTGAAAATGCTACATTTTGCCCCATTGTCTATGTCTAATGAAGTCTAACAAAGAAAAATCCAGGTTTGAAGAATTGGCAAAGGGTGACAAAATTTGCTGAGAGAAGAAAGAATATTCCTTCTAAAGAGAGAGAAGAAAAGGATCCAAATGCCTTGATGGTCATGAATCATATTTGATGTTCTGCAGTTAATCAGATTTCAAGTTGATAACTAAATCGTCAACTTATAAAATCTGATATACTTGTTCAGTAGTATTGTGGACAAGTGGCATTGTAAGGATAAATTATTTATGTAAGTTTTCTTTTCCTATAGAACAGCTTCTTATTTGTTTTGAACATTGTTGAAAGATAAATTTTGAAAGACTACTTCAGCTTTAATTGCAATAATACAAGAGCAACCAATAGATTTAAATTTAATGTCAACCGCTTTAATCTAGATTGCAGAAAATATGACTTCTGTAACAGAATCATCAGTGCTTGGAATACTTTACCTGACTCTGTGGTCTCTTCCCATAATCCTAAAAGCTTTATCCAAAAACTTTCTACTATTGACCTCACCCCATTCCTAAGAGGACCATAAGGGGCATGCATAAGCGCACAAACGTGCCTACCGTTCCTGTCCTATTGTTTTTCTTTTCTTCTTCCTATATATATATATGCTTATACCTCCTAATATTTACTCATATGTATGTTTATATACTATATAATCTTTTTGTATGATACTTACATATATTGTTGTGACAAAATAAATAAATAAATAAAAAAAGTGATAATCCAGATTGGTCTATTGGAGATATAGCCAAAAAATTAAGTGAAATATGGTCTGGGCAAACAGCTACAGATGAACTACCATTTGAGCAGAAGGCAGTGAAACTAAAGGACAAATATCAAAAGGTATTGTGAAATGGTTTCAATGTATGTGTAGAAAATAATCTATTTATTGTAATAACAGAAAACGTGAATACTAATATTAAAGTTACTAATAAGGAAATTGCTTCTACTGATTGTCTGTGTGGATTTCTAAAAATACCACGTTGGCAGACAAATTGTGTTCAGTTTTATAAAGCACAATAAAAGACAAACACTTCAACTCCCTGTTTCCAACGTACACATGAGGTTATCTTTATTCATTTTAGGCAATTTTTCTGGAGTCCTATACCCAATCCTATCACATTAAAAAAATTATTTTAAATTACCCATGTATATGTAAAATATTTTCACTAGTTTCCCACTGTTTCCAAAGTTAGTTCCAAAATTCTTAGCCCATTTTATCAGTTTTTCACTTGTTCTGTTTCAAATTTTAATAAAAATTTATATTAGCAATTACCTATTCATTATTTATACATTATTTATACATATTTCAAGTTCAGATTCTGTCTTCTGATGCTCAATTGCAAATATCCTATTTGTATAAATATCCAGTGAAAGGCAATTTATAGTTGTTTATATTTGTTTTTTATAACCATTTTATTGGTACTTTGCTACCTGTGTGAGTAGAGAAACTATTATAGGCTTTGAATGATCTTCATAGCTATGAACGCATTTCTGAATTTTGTCTAAATTTATAGAGTACTGTATGAGGTGGCTGCTTATTTTAGATTTGGGGGGTGTATGTTTGATGGAAGAAAGGGATGTGATAAAGATGAATATATCTATATCTATATAGAAATAAGTTTTCAATAATGTTTGCAAGAGACTGTTTATGCTAACATAAACTTTAAAATTATGTAACAGAAATCAGTGTAGCTCCACCATGACCTATAGTGATGAGAAAGGCTACTCCCAATTACTGCTCAAGCACTAGTTAATGAGGACCTCATCACCAATTCATATGGATATTCTAGTAGTGAATTGGGTAAAAAGCTTAGTCCTGAAAATTTCAGTGCTTAAAGAAGCTATGAACAGGCACAAGATACATGGTAATCAGCAACAGAAAATAAAAAGTACTCTGTATAATGAAGGAATAGTTAGAAATAAAGGCAACATAAATGTATTCTCTAATGATTTATACATGGTAAAACGTGATACAAGAAGCTTTAATTTGTCATGGCAGAACTAAAAACAGTTTTTGTCAGATTCAACAGGGCATTTTTAAAGCTAAATTCTCCAAGTCTATTTATCTTATATAGGTAGTCCTCGACTTACAACAGTTCATTTAGTTACTGTTCAGTTACAACGACACTGAAAAATGACTTATGACCGTTTTTCAGTTATGACCTTTGCAGCATCCCCATGATCAGATGATCAAAATTAAGACGCTTGACAACTGGTTCATATTTATGACCGTTGCCGTTTGCCAAGATCATGTGATTACTTTTTGCGATCTTCTGATAAGCAAAGTCAATAGAGAAAATCAAATTCACTTAACAACCGGGTTATTAAGTTATCAACTGCAATGATTCACTTAACAATTGTGGCAAGAAAAATCATAAAATGGGGCAAAACTCACAAATGTCTCAATAACAGAAATTTTGGGCTCAATTGTAGTTGTAAGTCGAGGACTACCTGTAAATGCAACAGATCTTACACAGACTAGTTTTGCCTCTACATTTAAAACAGGATTACTCAGCTCTCACCAGTTTTGATTAGATTAAAAGATTCTTATCATACATTAAGAAAAACTTTAAATGGTACAACTACTATGGAAGAAAAATGAAAAATCATACCTAATAAGTTCCTTATACTTCTATATTTGAAGTATAACTAAAATATTCCTATTTTCACATGAAAAATATAGCTGTTTTCTATTTTCCCAATTTGCAGCTCCCTTTTCAAGTTCAAGAAATTTTGTGAATCATTACAATCATTGTGACCTTCTTGCCCTGCGAGATTCCCCTCTCTCGCGGGTTTGGCCCTCCACATTATCGAGGGCCCATCTTGAGGACGGGTTTTGGAACCCCGAGAGATGGCATGCCAAAAATAGGAGACTCAGGGGATTTTTAACTAATTGTTTTAATCGGTTTTTTAAGGGGAGTTTTAATGGGAATTTGGGGGGGGGGGGGGGGGGGGGGGATTTGACGGGTGGGGGAGAGAACCCGTCGGGGAGGGATCCAGCCCCTGTGCTTGTTCGCGGCACTACTTCATCTGGTCTGAAGGCAGGGGGAGAGGGCTCTGTTCCAGGACTAGAGGGTTGTTCGATCTGTACGGTAAGTGGGAGAGGCAGATATGGCGGAGGGGGCGATCGAGTTGGGAGCACGTGTTCGATGTCTGAAAGCGATCACGTGCTCCGCCCCCAGTCCCTACCTGCCTCGGCGCCATGATCCTCAGAGCTTGGATCTTCGGCTGATGTTATGTAATGCCCGGTCCGTGGTTAATAAAGCTCCCCTGATTTGCGATCTTATTCAGGGGGAGTCCGCGGACCTTATGGGCATTACGGAGACCTGGTTGGGTCCAGAGGGGGGGGGTTCCCCTTGTTGAGCTGTGCCCTCCAGGTTTCCGAGCATTTCATCAGCCGAGGGCCCAAGGTAGGGGGGGGGGTGGCGGTTGTTATTAAGGAAGATCTAGAGCCGAGGGAGGCCACTGTTCCTCAGATTGCCGGCTGCGAATCCCTCTATGTGCGGTGGGGCCATAGGAATCAGTTGGGCTTGTTGATCGCGTACCTGGCTCCTTGCTGTGTGACCACAGCCCTGCCTGAGCTGTTGGAGGTACTTGCCGCTGTGGCGGTTGAGACCCCCAGACTTATAGTCATGGGGGATTTCAACCTTCCATCAGCTGGCTTGTTATCAACGGCAGCTCGGGAGTTCCAGGCTTCCATGACGGCCTTGGACTTGATTCGAGTAAATGATGGCCCTACGCACATGGGGGGAGGCACACTGGATCTGATTTATATCTCTGGACAGTGGTTAAATGATCTGGAATTAGATGATTTAGTAACAGAACCAATGTCATGGTCCGATCATTTTCTCCTTCGCCTAGACTTCCGAACCGCCACTCACCATCGCAGGGAGACGGAACCTATATGTTGGTTCCGTCCCAGGTGCCTGATGGACCCCGAGAGGCTCCTGACGGAGCTTGGGCCATTCCCTGAGGATCTGGCCCACGGCACGACTGAGGAACTAGTCGTGACCTGGGAACAGGCCGCGGCTGGGGCCTTGGACCGTGTCGCGCCTTTGCGGCCTCTGACCCGGCGCAGATCTCGTCCGGCCCCTTGGTTCTCCGAGGGGCTGAGGGAGATGAAACGCTGGAGAAGACGCCTAGAGAGCACCTGGAGGTCCAGTCGTTCCGAAGCTGATTGGACACTAGTTAGGTCCTATTCTAGGACCTACCTAGTGGCAATGAGGGAGGCGAGGCGTTCTTACGCCTCCACCCTCATTGCATCGGCAGATAACCGCCCGGCCGCCCTGTTTCGGGTGACCCTCTCCCTCCTTCATCAGGAGGTGCGGGATGACCCTTTGCAGGGACGAGCCGAGGAGTTTAGTGGTTATCTATACGATAAAATCGCTCAGCTCCGGGACGGCCTGGACCGAAATTGGGATGATCCAAGCGAGGGAGAGGAGGCACATCTTGTAGAGTCTGTTTGGGATGAGTTTGACCCTGTGGCTCCCGAGGACGTGGACAGGTTGTTGGGGAGGCTTCACGCCACGACATGTTTACTGGACCCGTGTCCTTCCTGGCTGGTACTGGCCACTCAGGAGGTGACACGAGGCTGGCTCCAGAGGATTATCAACGCTTCTTTGTTGGAAGGGGTTTTCCCTGCCGCCTTGAAAGAGGTGGTGGTGAGACCCCTCCTCAAGAAGCCCTCCCTGGACCCAGCTATTTTGGGCAATTATCGTCCAGTCTCCAACCTTCGCTTTGTTGCGAAGGTTGTAGAGAGTGCTGTGGCGCGACAGCTACCCCAATACCTGGATGAAGCCGTCTATCTAGACCCGTTCCAGTCCGGCTTCCGACCCGGATACAGCACGGAGACAGCTTTGGTCGCATTGGTGGATGATCTCTGGAGGGCCAGGGACAGGGGTTACTCCTCTGCCCTGGTCCTATTAGACCTCTCAGCGGCTTTTGATACCATCGACCATGGTATCTTGCTGCGCCGGTTGGGGGGATTGGGAGTGGGAGGCACCGTTTATCGGTGGTTCTCCTCCTATCTCTCCGACCGGTCGCAGACGGTGTTGACAGGGGGGCAGAGGTCGACCGCGAGATGCCTCACTTGTGGGGTGCCGCAGGGGTCGATTTTCTCGCCCCTTCTGTTTAACATCTATATGAAGCGGTTGGGTGAGATCATCAGTGGCTTCGGGGTGAGATACCAGCTGTACGCTGATGACACCCAGCTGTACTTTTCCACCCCGGGCCACCCCAATGAAGTTGTTGAAGTGCTGTCCCGGTGTTTGGAAGCCGTACGGGTCTGGAAGGGGAGAAACAGGCTCAAGCTTAATCCCTCCAAGATGGAGTGGCTGTGGATGCCGGCATCCCGATTCAGTCAGCTGCAGCCACAGCTGACTGTTGGAGGCGAGTTATTGGCCCCAAAGGATAGGGTGCGCAACTTAGGTGTCCTCCTGGATGAATGGCTGTCGTTTGAGGATCATTTGACGACTGTCTCCAGGAGGGCCTTCCACCAGGTTCGCCTGGTTCGGCAGTTGCGCCCCTTCCTTGATCGGGATGCCTTGTGCACAGTCACTCATGCGCTCGTTACCTCTCGCTTGGATTATTGTAATGCTCTCTACATGGGGCTCCCCTTGAGGTGCACTTGGAGGCTTCAGTTAGTCCAGAATGCAGCTGCGCGGGTGATAGAGGGAGGCCCCTGTGGCTCCCATGTGACACCGCTCCTGCGCAGACTGCACTGGCTACCTTTCGAGTGCACTTTAAGGTTTTGGTTACGACCTTTAAAGCGTTCCATGGCTTAGGGCCTGGGTACTTACGGGACCGCCTGCTGTTACCGCATGCCTCCCACCGACCCGTACGCTCTCACAGAGGAGGACTTCTCAGGGTGCCGTCCGCCAAGCAATGTCGGCTGGCGGCCCCCAGGGGAAGGTCCTTATCTGTGGGGGCTCCCACACTCTAGAACGAGCTTCCCCCGGGTTTACGCCAAATACCTGACCTTCGGACCTTCCGTCGCGAACTGAAGACACATCTTTTCATTCGCGCGGGGCTGGCTTAAATTTTATTGATTTTAAATTTTTTATTAATAATTTTAAATGGGGTTTTAGTTTATTATATATTTTAAACTTTTTAGGCTAATTATAAAATAAGTTTTTTAATTTGCATTTTAAATTGTACATTGTATTGCCTGTTTTATTTTTGCCTGTACACCGCCCTGAGTCCTTCGGGAGAAGGGCGGTATAAAAATCAAAATAATAAATAAATAAATAATAAATAAAATTAAATTAAATTAAATGTGGCAGCATTTCAGCAGAACCATGGTTCAAAATGCTTTTGAGTTTTAACCAAGTAAAACCTGACGGGATCCCAGAATGACTTTATGGAGCAAGCAGGGTCAGACTATGTGTTTTTCTGATGCCACTTTTCTTTGGTGTGTGCTATATAATTTCCTGACTGTTGTAGTTTCAGAAGAAATCATGGCAGCATATTCTATTGGCAAGCCTTCCCCCAATTTTCTTAGTACTTTTCTTTCATTTCTTTTCCCCCATTCTATTTATAGATTTATTACATCCTTTTTATAGTAGGAAATAATCATTGTAGGGATTTTATTAATTATTGCATATATGGAGATAAATTTGTAGCAAATTCAGCTTAATTGTATACTTTAATTGTGATAAATGGAAAAGGAATATGATATAAAACTATGTTCATACTGAGCATCTCTTTCTAAGCATAAACACCTCAACTTTGAGAATAGAATGGACATGCCAAATGTACACAAATTGTTCATACTTTGTCTGCCAATGAAAAGTTATTAAGAGTTATATTTGCTTTTTGTTCAAGACCTAGGTATTTTTTTAGTTAAGTATGCCAAGTATAGTTAAGTATGTTAAGTAACAGCCTAAATGAAATAAAAAATTTGATGGAAAATCTTCATTCCATCTACTCCTATTCAAGAATATTTGTTTGAGTCATCTACAGAATGGCTAGATTGGGAAATGCAATTCTTAAGTTTTTAACACTTCCCTTTCATAGTACAGCAAGTTTCAAAGTCACATTGATTCTTACCTTAATATCTTACTGCTTTTTAAAACAGGTGAGTACTTGAAAGTTGAATTCTCTTCTACCAACACACATAATAGTGCACACTCCAGTACAAACAGCAACTATTTCAAGTGCAAACTGATGCAAAAGTTGCCTTCGTACAATAAATTGCTTTTCAAAATAAGATTAGCGTGCTCCTAATGTAAGCCCTACTCCAAAAATAAGTTCTTGTTAAGATCCCCATCAGCTGGGAGGACATGGCCAGTACTGAAGATGGCAGGGGCTGACAGTGTCCAGCAGCAGCTGCAGCTTGCATAGAGCAAGGGGTGATCACCTGTCCAAGCAGCAGGCAGAAGCGGGGGAAGGCATGTGATCTGGATGTGCCATGGGCCAGCTGTGGGAGGATCTTCTTTGCACAGCAGTAGTGCAGATGAGGCATGGAGGGAAGGCAGGCAATCCAGATGCACCACGAGGGCCTCAGGCAAGCTGAGAGACCAAAGACAAGCCTCCCACGGTTTCCTGCCCATTCCGTCCCACTGCCTATCAGCTTGCCTGCAGCCTGCATCTGGATTGCTTGCTTCTGTCCCGCGTCCCTGCAGTCTGCTCCTTGGACCAAGTAATCAACTCACCTGCGCTGTATGGGCTGTGCAGCTCCAGAATGCACTGACCAAGGGACCTGCAGGCTGCAGTTGCTGCTGGATGTTGGCCCCTGCGCACTTGGCACCTTTTGCGAGTGCACTGGAGGGTTGCCCAGCCAGGCTGATCACCCTGAAATCATATTTTCCTGAAAATAAGCCCTAATGCTTATTTTGGAGCCCCCAAAAATATAAGACCAGGTCTTATTTTCGGGAAAACACAGCTTAGAAATAAACACATTATTCCATGTATGCTTCTGGGTATGCTTCTGTATGGATCAAAGCTTGTGTGCTTTGTTGGTTGGAGCTGGATATTTTACCAAAGGCATTCCAGGATGGGAATAACAAAGAAAATGCCAGTGGTGGTAGAAAGGAATGAGAAGTGAATGCAGGATGGTAAGGGTAAAAATATAGGGTGCATGTGCTGTAAGTTCAAGCTATGGAGAAACAAGGTGCTTGGAAGATAGGCAGCATAGGTATACAATGCAAAGGGCAAGCTGCTGCACGCCCCACATGGAAAAAGAGAAGCAGAAGAGTCCCCAAAATACCCTATTTGTTTAGAATATTGTTCCAAATTTGCCTGTTGAAACCTGAATTATTTGGATTTTGCATTAAGTGGATCTGGGTTGACCACTGGAGTAGCCATCACCTCCACCTGGATTGACTCAGCCAAATTTCTAAGGGATAATGTTTTATTTCTATTTGTAAACTCATTTTCCACTTCATATATGTCTGACATTATGTAGTTTTCTTGGTAAAAATACAGTGTGGTTGATCACTGCCTTTGCCTGTGCAGTATGAATTGATGCCGTTTATATGATAATCCCTTCTAGCACCTTCCTATATTGTTTATAGCCAAGATTAAGTGTCAATTTGCTTTAACTCGGCAGCTAGGATGATCTTCATGAGTTGAGTAAACCTGTTGGAAATATAAATTTCTGGCACACACTCTTGTTATTGTTTGTTCATCTCATCCCAGAAACAAAACCCACCCAATATGATGAGGCAGCACAACAATCCATCCATCTATGAATCCTTCTTTCATGTATGCATTAAATATATATACTTTCTCAAAATATTTTGATTAATTATGAACATGATCAATTATTGGTGCAAACATATTATAAACCCACAAGTTAAAATTTATTTCTTCACCTAAAAAACAAGCAGCCCAGAAGATATACAGAAAAATCCCGATTATTTCTTGAAAAACTTTTTTAGATTTATACAATCTTTACAGAAACATACAGTGTATCAAAATCTGCATAAATCAAATTTATAAAATGAGTAAAAATGCATAGTGATCAACTTACAGAGCAAGAATATGGGATCTACTTCTTAAAAAGCAGGTTACAGTATGAAAAGTCATTAGGAGTAACGGCTTATGTTATAAGATTTACGTTTAAAAATACAGATCCATTCTCACTTACAGTATCATTTTAAATGGATTGCACACAATACCCATTTAGCACATACACACCTGCACAACGTGCAATCTCTTTCACTTATGCATAGTAATATGATTAATATATATTCAAAAATGAAAGAATTTCATTCAAGGAAATATTAAATGTGCCCAGAAATTTTATCACCCTTTTCCCATCTTGTTCCACTTTTATTTCTAAGTTATTAACGTTTTTTAATACCCAAAGGACAGATAGTTGAAAAATAAAATCACCCTAAAACTAAATTACAGGTATCTGGTCAAGGTCAGCATTTATCATTTTAAATAAAGAATTTCCATCACTCTCTTTTAGGAGTAGATAAAATCAGTGCCAAAGATTTGCACTACTGAAATCATTTTTGTAATTCAATAAACTCCCTATTTATGTCCCATAATCCTTTAATTAGGGGCGGAGTAGCTGGACGGAGCTGAGCATTTACTGACTGGATCCCCTTACTGATGCTACTCAGAGTTTGCAGTAGATATTCTTTTTTTTGCGTTCTAGGAAACATCTGCCGCCACTTAGGATTGAACTCTCAACCTTCCGAGAGTTCACCACTAAGCTACCATGCCACTCATTTTTGTAATTCAAAATAAAACCATTTAAAAACCATCTAATTTTAAAATGAATTTGAATTCATTGATTCTATGCATTATTTCAGTAGAATATTGGTGTGCAGCACTTCACACCAGACCCACAATGTAATTATTGAAATCATTCTTTAAGACTGAATATTTAATTTGGACATTTTTTCACTCTCACCAAAAATGTATTTTATTAACCAAACTTTTTTTTTAAAAAAAGTATTCTTTTTTTAATTAGTTAGGGCTGAGCAGTGCTTCCAAAATAGTTTGGAAAAGGTGATTCAGGAAGTACAGGAGTGTGATTATAGAACCTACATGCAACTCTAAAGCAGTTTTAGATTGCACAGCTTTCCTCTACAGCTCTCGTGTTCTCAGGAAAAGAAATACATAAAAAAATGAAGACAGATATTATGTTTATGTCACTGAATTCTCACAAGTACATTTCTGAAACTGAAACAGAGTCGTAGCACAATGCTAAGGTGCTGTATATATTTAATTTTTTATGTTTGATTTTGTCTTCATGCTATGGGAAAATCTAATTGTTTAAAACATCTCTTAATTAAACTATTTATTTGGAAGAATAAAGTTCTCAAGTTATGTACCAAAGAAACAATAACCTACTCTCCAATTCTACTATACATGGATAGATTTCTTACCAAATACTGCCTGTAAAATAAATCAGAAATTGTTAAGAAATTTAATTCAAATTTATAAACTGAACTAGATAAATTTTGCTATTCCATATTCGGCAGATGTAGAAATTTTTCATTTCTGTCATATTTTGTTACATAAGGGATAATATAGGAGGGAAATTAGTGCTTGTATCTGCAACAAATTCCACTTGAGGCAGATTAAGAGAAGACTTAATCTGTTTCAATGCATGAACAAATGGTTCATAGATTTAAGTACTACCCTTTACACCAATTTAATCATTCAAAATGTTCAGGATGTTTTAACATTACTATTTTGGACACTCATATCACATTATTGGTATGCTTTATGCACAAATTATTTAATGTACTAATTAGGAATAAAGAGTATACTAGTAAAATTATAACATTATTTAAACATAATGAGGGCATTGCAAATTTTTCCTGTTCCTAATAAGAAAAGAGAGACTTCAATATATTTATGCTGTAATGAATTTATCTGGTTAGTTAAGGAGGAAAAAGGAGGCACTAAATATACTGAAGATTCTTTTTTCAAAAAAGCAGCATGACTGTGAAAAAAGGCCACCTTGGCTATAAACCTGTGGCAGTGCTTAGTAAAATGTAAAAACAAAACAATATATAACAAGTCAATAATCCCCATATTATATACCAAGTTTTTTTCAAGTGTGAATGTTGGAATTAAAAAAAATCAAACTGCCTGCAAACCCCTGAGTGTAATCCCAAAGAAGACAACAAATACTTGGATCCAATTCTTTTGCTTGTGCCCAAGTGAAAGGCACTTAATCACACCTGGGAAGTTGCTGATTTTCAGCCCTTTACACCATTCAGAAAGTTTACAGAAGGTCCTTAAGGAGGGCTCTAGGATAAGGTTGTCACCATAAGAGGAAGAGGAAATGACCTCTTACCCATGTAGAAACAACCTCCTACTACTTTGGATCCAAGCTTGTGCTTCTAACTTTGTTCCAGTGAAACAAGTCAAAGCACTTTAAATGATAAGCCAGAGCATTTTAAAACAACATCCTAAAAGAAAGCAAAGAGATGTAAACATCTATTGACGTTTAAGGTAAGAGCAGTTTTTGTAAACATTAACTGCAGATGATAAATCTATCACAGTTCATCTAAGTCCTTCATCCAGATCAGGACATTCCAGGCTCCCAGCTATACAAGTTAACAGTTGCAGCAGTTTTCAGGTTATTTTCAGTTCTATACAAATTACATTTGTCAGTAGGTAGATGCAGCTATTTTGTCTACACACTTAGGATATTGTTCATTTCCCATTTTTGTGTTGCTTTATTTGAGTCACAATCTGAAATAAATACTTGATGTAGAACCTCTGAACGGTCCAAGCATTTCCCTGATGAGATGTGAGTAAATCTATGAAGATTCTGAAAAGCAAAAGCAATAAGCTATTAGTTTTTAATTAAAACAACAAATCAAATTTAGTTTTTCTTTAACTTCTTAACAGCAGAGTAGGAATATAGGTTAGGAACTATTTGTTGAAGCAACCTGCCTAAGCCTGACAATTCTATGAATCTTGAGTTTTTCACAAGAAAAAAAATTATACAAAGGAATTCAAATATATTTTATTAGCAATATATACACAAAACAAAAAACAGACTCAATAAAAATATTCCTTTTTGAGCAAGAAAAAAAAATTATGTGACTAAAGCTTTGGAACTTGGGTATGTGAGCACCTAAGTAAGAGTTGTCTGTTGTAAGATTCGGTTGGAATAGTGTGACCCTCCTGGTCCTCAAATGACTTGATACCATCTATCACAATCTCCTTCTGGACCAGCTCTGAAGGGTGGAAACATAAAGCTCAATTTTATAATGGTATTTTACTTGCCTGAAGGGCTGGTCCCAAATGACTATGGTGGAGGCTGAGGCATCAAATGTGCAGGAGCTCCAGTATGAGTCCTGCAAGAAGTCAGCCTGTCCCACTATTCAGTTTCTAAATGTACATTTTGGAAATGATCATTAGTAGGCATAGGTAACACCAATATGCAGGTCATACTCAGTTATACATCTCTACTTCTGACTGAATGACAGAAGCTGCCAAGAGTCATTTCAAAATGAGATGGGCAGCAAATAAATTTAATAAAGAAATAATTAAATGTGTAATGCAATGGAAATCCTTGAAAATGTGTTGGCTTGATTTAAAAAAATAGACTCAGTATGAATTCTAGCAAGAAAAATTGCTATAATTCCAAGGCCTATTAAATCTGGAAATATTTAATCTTTTAACTCTAGAAGGTTACACTTAATCAAAAGGAGTTGGGTCACAATTTGGGGCTTCTAGAATCAAAGTTTCTGCCAGAACAATAAGTGAAGGCTGTGGCAGCCTTTAGTATCTTGTGTGCCAATTTTATGCTACCCATCACTACTGATATTCTTCCCTCCATTTTTAATCATCTGCAACCAAAGCTCTCATCCTTGAGAGCCTCTGTGAATCACAGTCAAGCCAGTACAGGTAGTCCTCAACTTATAACCACAATTAAACCTGAAATTACAGGTATAAGTTGGGACATCATGTGACTGGACTCAAAATTACTACTGTTTTTTAAGGCATCATTAATGTAATGTGGCAGTCAATAAGCTATCAGAGCAATTGTTAAGTGAATTCATTTTCTCTAAAGGGTGTTTTTGCTAGAAACTGGAAGTAAATGCTGGAAACCAACAAAAAAATGTCACAAATGACTGTTATGTGACTGTGGGACATTACAAACAGTAAAGTCAGTTGGCTGTCAAGTGCCCAAAACGTACGTGTGTGTGTTTGTGTGTGTGTGTGTGTGTGTGTGTGTGTGTGTGTGTGTGAGAGAGAGAGAGAGAGAGAGAGAGAGAGAGAGAGAGAAGGAGGGGGTGTGTTACATGTTGCAAATAACACCGGTGAGATCAACTTTCCCTTCTGAATTCTCACTCCCAGGAGTACAAAAAGTCCTCTGTATTGTTGACTCCACCACTCTCAGACTGAATTCCTTTCCTCTTGCTGTGAAGGAAAGGGCTATGAGTTGATTCTGAGCTGTCGTCAACACCTTTTTGAGAGAAGATGCCAGAGGTCCTTAATGAGGCACTTGTTTGCCCACTCAAGTCTGGTACATCAGAATTAAATAACTTTCTCTCTATGTTTAACCTTTCTTTTTGAGTAGGCTATTGAGTAAGTTATAGAACTGAAGTTCTAGAAAATGAAGACTATTTAGAGCCTTGGCAGTATAGGCAGCTGAGCCCAGAGATGGTATGAAAACAGGGTTTTTGCTCTTCCACTCAAACAATTTGGAAGCCCCTGATTAAAAGACCCCATTTACCACGATATATAGCAAATTGGGGATCCTCTGTCAGAGTTCTTTTCCTCTGGAGTAGCTTGCCCTGGAAATGAAGAATATCCCAACCCACAAGGCTTTCCAATCCCTTTGGAGAGTTAAATGCAATCACTGGTGCCAGCATCCTATGAATATTATAATATTACTTTTACTGCTCAATTGCCAAGTGCATTATTTAATTATTATAATTTTGCATTGTATTGTATAATGGAAGCTTTACCTGTCCCCCTTGCTTTTTAGGTCACAAAACAATACATACATATATACCTACATACATATTAGGACTATACTATGTTGTGGATAATTTAATTAAATCTTGTTCATAACCAGTAATAATTTCTATGATAGACAAAGGCAGTTACAAAGATGAAATCCATTCATCCGAAGATAATATTTCATGTCTAACTCAACCTGTTTTATGCTATGATTTAAATCTATCTAAAATTCATAAGCAGAATTAATTATCATTATCCTAATGGAGCTCTCAGCACTAATCAGATACCTTGAAGTACTGCCACTCCTTGTATTCATTTAAGTTGCAATGTGTAATCATAACTTTTGATCCATCAGGTCCTTTAATCAAGCACTGGTCATACTGCATGAGCTGGTTAGCTTCATTAATTCTGAAGAGCTAAAAATGAATATTAAAAACAATGCATATTTGTTCTAATAACTGAAAAATGTTAAAATATAAAACATAAAAAATATAAAACATATTGATGCATACAAGTAAGACTGAAATCAGCCTATAAATATAACTAAAGAGGCATTCTTAAGTATGTTTTGGCAAAAATAAATAATTATTTGAGGATAGATTTGAAAGTGTATCTATCTATTCCTAGCTAAGAAACTTAACTACTATACCACACATATCAAATATATTAAGAATGCATGAAACAAGCACAATTGCAATACTTACAATCTATAACTTGATGCATACAATTGAAATAACTTGGTACACATATTGAAAATAGGAATATTTTATGTATGAACATTTTATTAATATCCAGAAAACTTTTGCATTCTTCTGAATATTGAACAATTAGTTCAAATAAACAATTTCGTGCAGAAGGTTCTGGGACTTCTACAAAATTTCAGAACAAAAATTTATTTGAAAGACTAAAATAAGGGAAAGGTACATAGAAACTAAACTGTTAAGTCTTAAGTGCACCCAAATATAGAGTGAGAATATTATTCCTGTTTACATGGCAAGAAAATTAAGATAGTAACTTAATATGTGTGCACTTTGGCTGCTTTAGTTTATTTTTCAAAATCATATAAACTGAAGCAGAATTACAACACAAATCTCTCTACATATAGACAGTTGCCCTGTATACATCACATTCAAAGCAATTTATTATTATTTTTTTAAAGAAAAAAATAATTTCAAATAACTCAATAACAGATTACAGTATATCTAGTATTTATTGCGGCAAGGAATATGGGACAGTAATAACTCTTATAATACACACGCACACACAAATAAGAAAATAAATTTGTGATATGGTGTTTATATCAAAAAAATGTATCTTGGATTGGGAAGGAGATCAGCTTCCAATTTATTTAATATTTTGGCTCACAGCTAAAACTATTATTTGACTCTACTTACTTGATTTCCTCCCATTCTATGGCATGGACCAAGTTCCACAAAGCCTCCATTGGTATGACCCATACTATCTATGCAGTATGCTGTTTCAAAACCTCTAATCTGAAACACATTTATGATTTGCACTACTGTTACAATATAGCAAATTAATAATAAATAGAAATAATATGGAAAACTATTATTTGTAAACCACAACAAAACAGCTTAATATAACCCATGCATATATAAAGGTAAGTACTATAACAAATAACAAAAGATTAAAAGTAAACCCTGTAAATGTCCTTATAATTAATGCATGTTGTGTTCACTCTCAAAGCAGTTTCAGATATGAGGAACATAAGGATCTCCAGATATCGGTGAACTATAGCCACAACTTTTTTTTTGTGGGGCATAGTAGAAGCTGCTGAACTGTAGTTCACCACATCTAGAGGCCACAAGTTCCTTAGCCCTGGATTATGGAGCACTAAAATGAAAAACAAGAAAGAGAATTTATGCATACACCTAATCTTGTTTTCAATTCTCAATTATTAGCACAGAGAATCCTCCCTTTATAAATTCCACTGACTGTCTAAAGCATGGTTTACCAATAAATGACATACATAAATGAATCTGTCCTAATATTCTCTACCACTGCCACAAACTGTACTATATATTTATATCTTTACCACGTGCAGCTGTAGGACACTCTGATCATTGCATGATTCACCTTGTACCTGCTTACAGGCAAAGACTTAAAGCCATAAAACCAATAATTAAATCAGTGAAAACCTGGACGGAGGAATCAGAATTAAAGCTACAGGCATGTTTTGACTGCACTGATTGGAATATTTTTAAAGATACCTCTGCAGACCTGGATGAACTCACAGATACTGTAACATCATATGTCAGCTTCTGTGAAGACCTATGTGTACCTACAAGGAACTTGCGAATACACAGTAATAACAAACCTTGGTTTACACCTAAACTTAAGCAGCTACGACATTCCAAAGAGGAAGCCTACAGAAAAGGTGATAAAATGCTGTACAATCAGGCCAGAAATGCACTAACAAGGGAGATAAGAGCAGCAAAAAGAAGCTACTCTGAAAAGCTAAAGAATCAATTTTCAGCAAATGAACCAGCAAACATGTGGAAAACTCTTAAAAATATCACCGCTATGGCAAACCTCCTTCCCAGGCTGAAGGTAATCAACAACTGGCAGATGACCTGAATGTCTTTTACTGCAGGTTTGAAAGCAATCTACAGCCACCTATCTCCACAACCACCATCTCTGACACACCAACATCAGCCAAGCCTCCTACAACTGACCCCATTTCATTGGGTTCACAACCCCTAGAGATCACAGAAAAGGAAGTGCAGGTCCTATTTCACAGACAAAAGCCAGGAAAAGCTCCAGGCCCAGACAAGATAACTCCTTCTTGCTTAAAAGTCTTTGCTGACCAATTGGGCCCCATCTTCACCTATATTTTCAATAAATCACTAGAGATGTGCTATGTTCCTTCTTGCTTCAAACGCTCTACCATCATCCCAGTGCCGAAGAAGCCCACCATCAAGGAACTGAATGACTACAGACCAGTTGCTCTAACATCTGTAGTCATGAAAACCTTTGAAAGGCTAGTGCTTTCCTACCTGAAAACCATCACGAATCCGCTTTTAGACCCCTTGCAATTTGCATACCGAGCAAATAGATCAACAGATGATGCTGTTAATATGGCTCTGCACTACATCCTACAACATCTTGAGTCTCCAAAGACCTATGCAAGGGTCCTTTTTGTAGACTTTAGTTCAGCATTCAATACCATCATTCCAGACATTCTTCTAACTAAGCTAAACCAGCTACAGGTACCGGAACAGACTTGTAAGTGGATCACAAGCTTCCTAACAAACAGGAAGCAGCAGGTGAAGCTAAGCAAGATCACATCAAATACCTGTACAATTAGCACAGGGCCCCGCCAAGGCTGTGTGCTCTCCCCACTTCTCTTCTCTCTGTATACCAATGACTGCATCTCCAATGATCCATTTGTTAAGCTACTGAAGTTCGCAGATGACACAACAGTGATTGGTCTCATTCGAGACAATGACGAATCCGCATATAGACGAGAGGTCGAACGACTAGCCTTGTGGTGCAACCAAAACAATCTGGAACTGAACACACTCAAAACCGTAGAAATGGTGGTAGACTTTAGGAAAAACCCTTCCATACTTCCACCTCTCACAATACTTGACAACACAGTATCAACAGTAGAAACCTTCAAATTTCTGGGTTCTATCATATCGCAAGATCTCAAATGGACAGCTAACATCAAAACATCATTAAAAAGGACAACAAAGAATGTTCTTTCTGCGCCAACTCAGTAAGCTCAAACTGCCCAAGGAGCTGCTGATCCAATTCTACAGAGGAATTATTGAGTCTGTCATTTGCACCTCTATAACTGTCTGGTTCGGTTCTGCAACCCAACAAGAAAAACACAGACTTCAGAGGATAATTAGAACTGCAGAAAAAATAATTGCTACCAACTTGCCTTCCATTGAGGACCTGTATACTGCACGAATCAAGAAGAGAGCCGTGAAAATATTTGCAGATCCCTCGCATCCTGGACATAAACTGTTTCAACTCCTACCCTCAAAACGACGCTATAGAGCACTGCACACCAGAACAACTAGACACAAGAACAGTTTTTTCCCGAAGGCCATCACTCTGCTAAACAAATAATTCCCTCAACACTGTCAGACTATTTACTGAATCTGCACTACTATTAATCGTTTCATAGTTCCCATCACCAATCTCTCTCCACTTATGATTGTATGACTATAACTTGTTGCTGGCAATCCTTATGATTTATATTGATATATTGATCATCAATTGTGTTGTAAATGTTGTACCTTGATGAACGTATCTTTTCTTTTATGTACACTGAGAGCATATGCACCAAGACAAATTCCTTGTGTGTCCAATCACACTTGGCCAATAAAATTCTATTCTATTCTATTCTATATATTAAAGATTATCTCACAGCAGCAACCACAATAATCAATCAAGTCTAATAAAATATATTGAAAATATCTGCTGTATGAGAATAAGAATTATTTTTGTTATAGCCCAAGAACAGAGTTTATCTCAAGTAATCTGTAGGCAAGATGTTAATGATGTGTGATATCTATTACTATTGAAATAAAGCAAAAATGTAATTCCCCTGAATTTCAGTAAATATTGCTTTTATTTAATTCTCTATACTTGGCAGATGTCAGTGGCCAATTATTTGAATTGGTGAATGGCAAAATGGGCTTGGCAATAATGGCAAGCTTTATTTTAAAATCTTCCAGATTTTTGTCTTGTTTTTTCCTATTTTCTTAAGAGACAGTATTTTGCTGTTTGTCTCAATCTTTATCAATCTCATAAATGAGCATCATTAGGAATAAACCACTTCTTTACTTACCCGTCTCTTTGCCATATAAATTCAATTTCATAAAGACAATACTTATTTTAACTCCCATTGGCTTATTTATTACAAAATATTGAATACAAAACTCTCCTCTGGAAAAAACACAAGGGCAATTCTATCCATAACCATTAATTTAAAAATGTGTTTTCATTTTTATAGTGCCTAACCCTGGGAAACAATTTTCTGTTCATACAACTAATACATTTTGATTCTCTTTCAGACCTTCTTTTTGCAATGATTTACCAAAAAATCTAAATTTTCAGTTTCAGCTCAGGCAACAATGGCATATGTATCTCTAGTTGGTTGACAACGCCTACCTGAAAAAAGCACTGTTTTCTGACACACTGGTTTTGTTCAGAAGATCTGAATTTAATTTAATATGGTTTAATATGTGATCTAATATGGTTCCAACTGTTTAAATACTGTAATTCCTTTTTTCCATATAAGAAGACACCTATTTCTTAGTAAATTATGATATCCACATCATCCAATATACATTCTTCAATAGACAAGGCTAGTATTAGCTCAGGAGTATATTAAAATACTGACTTAGATGAAAGTGTAGTTACCTCTCCCCACTCCACATTTCTAGGTGGCAGAGGATAATGAGAAGTTATATCATAGGCTATTTCTTCCATAAACCATTTAAAGCTTTTGCATTTGTGATCTTCACGAAATTTTTTCAGGTCTGATATATCACCATAAGCTAGTGCTTTTGTTTCAGGACGACTAGCATAGAAATAATCTTTGAATTCATCCCACCAGACCTCGACAACACGGACATAGTTCTGTAAAACACAAAATTAATATATATAAAAAAGAGAACGCAATTAAAGATGGTCCTTGACTTACAACAGTTCATTTAATTACTTGTTTGTTCAAAATTGCAACAGCACTGATACAAATGACGTATGGTCATTTTTTACACTTATGGCCATTGCAACATCCCCATGATCATGTGATTAAAATTCAGACATTTGGCAACTATGATGTTTGCAGTGTCCCAGGGTCATGTGATCAACTTTTGTGACATTCAGACAAGTAAAGTCAATAGGGGAGCTAGATTCTCTTAACTGTGTTATTAATTTAACACTTGCAGTGATTCACTTAACAACTGTGACAAGAAAAGTTGTAAAATGGAGCAAAATTCACTTAACAAATGTCTCATTTAGCAACAGAAATTTTGGGCTAAATTGTGGTTGTACATCAAGGACTATCTGTATCTTACTTGACTAATTTTATTCCAATGTCTTATTCAAGAAAAGTTACTATGAATGAAGGGAATATTTCACATAATGATGTCAATTTGCATCTTCAGTGGATCAAAATTGATTTAAGTACTTTACTCTCTGAATTTAAGACTAGTATAAAGAAGGTTTAACTTCTGTCACATCTCCTGCAACAATATGAAAGTTGGGACTGAAGAATATTGTCCTATTATCAATTTACAGGATGATTAGTAAGCAATTATAGAGAAAACTTTTAATGTATTTTTATTTAATAAAACTAGGGATAGAGAAGTTTTACAGTGTAAAGATTTTATTTAGAACTTAACTTTCAGGTGTCAGCAATACAATTTAGATGGATTTCCAGAGAATGCAAAAAAGTTGCCTGGGATCACTAAATGTTCATCTATTAACTAAATAGGAATAGATAATTAGAAAATAATTATAAGGTTGTGCAAAATTAGGTTTAATTTTATTTTATTTTACTCCAATAAATTCAGAAGTTGTCTGTTCAATCTAGATCTGTTTAGCAATATATCTGAATAGCCAAATAGGAATTTCTGCTTTTCTATTCATTTCTGGTGTGGAGGGGATATAGTGCGTGGTCTGCACTCTGGAGGCTCGAGCCCGGCTCTGTGAAATGGAATGAGCTCCCATCACTTGATCCTTAACTCCTGCTCACCCTGCAGCATGCAGTTCTAAAGCATGCAAGTAGATAAATGGGTACCACCTTGGTGGGAAAAACCTAGCTGAGTTCATGTGTGCAGGGAGTGGAAGTCAACGCTGGACCTGGCTGGACAGGAGGCATTGTGACTGACAGGTGTGGCCAGAACCACAGCGACATGATGAGGTGTTTGGGAGCTTCCAAAGATCCGTCAATATCTCCGTTTCCTGGGGGTCTTAAGTGATCTAAGACATTCTGAAGGAACGACAAACTAGAGGAGCACGGACTGGCCAGCATAGGGGAAGTGCAAACCCCTAATTGGAACAGGAGAATCTCCTCAAACTGGGCGAAAGCAACCACAGTAGTCATTAAAAAGCAAGGAGAATAGTGCCAAAATCCTTTCGTACAATGACAGAGGAGTTGAGTTTTCAAGATATTTGGAGACAAAAACATTTAAAATTTACTTTCTATTCAAATACTTATCGTGGTTGAGAATAGATACGATATGGATGTTGACAGACTTGATAGAGAATATACAAGAAGTGACTATTGGTTCAAATATATGGGCAGACCATAATCAAATAATGATAACATGGAAAGGACAGAAGAAAAGAAGAAGATGGACTTTGAATACATTAATATTAACAGAAAATGATCTGCAACAATATGTGGAAAAAGAATTAAAAGTCTTTCTTTGAAATAAATAAAAAAGACGATACATTGCTTCAGAATGTATGGGATACGATGAAGGCATATATTAGGGGACTGGCAATAACCTATACTGCAAAGAAAAATAAAAAGAAAAGACAGAAACAGAAACAGATAGAATTGGAAGCAGAATACAAAAAACTAGAGAAAGAATTTCAAGAGAGCCAGAATGACAGAGTTAAGAAAAGAATGGAACTAAAAAAATATGAAATAAAACTAAATGAACAAGAGTTGTTAGCAAATAAATTAAGAACATCAAGGCAGAATTTTTTTGAAAATGCAAACAAACCAGGAAGATGGCTAGCATATAAAATAAAAAAAGAAAAGAAGAAAATAATAAAGCATCTATTAGATAATAATAATAATAATAATAATAATAATAATAATAATAATAATAATAATAATAATAATAATAATAATAATAATTTTAATTTTAATTTTTATACCGTCCTTCTCCCGAAGGACTCAGGGCGGTGAACAGCCAAGCAAAACAATACAATATATTACAATAAAAACTATTTAAAAAACTTATTCCATATGGACTAAATTTAAATATAAAATACATATAAAAATAAACCCCATTTAAAAACGAATTAAAAACCCCTATTAAGCCAGTCCTGCTCAGAAGAATAGGTACGTCTTCAGCTCGCAGCGAAAAGTCCGGAGGTCAGGAAGTTGTCGAAGTCCTGGGGGAAGCTCGTTCCAGAGGGTAGGTGCCCCCACCGAGAAGGCTCTCCCCCTGGGGGTCGCCAGCCGACACTGTTTGGCTGACGGCACCCTGAGGAGACCCTCTCTATGGGAGCGTACCGGTCGGTGGGAGGCATGTGGTAGCAGAAGGCGGTCCCGAAGATATCCCGGTCCTATGCCATGAAGCGCTTTAAAGGTGATAACCAACACCTTGAAGTGCACCCGGAAGACCACAGGTAGCCAGTGCAGCCTGCGCAGGATTGGTGTTATATGGGAGCCACGAGTGGCTCCCTCTATCACCCGCGCAGCTGCATTCTGGACCAACTGAAGCCTCCGGGTGCTCCCCAAGGGGAGCCCCATGTAGAGAGCATTGCAGTAGTCCAGGCGAGAAGTGACAATGGCGTGAATGACCATGCATAAGGCATCCCGGTCTAGAAAGGGGCGCAACTGGCGAACCTGGTAAAAAGCTCTGCTGGAGACGGTCGCCAAATGATCTTTAAAAGACAACCGGCCATCCAGGAGAACACCCAGATTGCGCACCCTCTCCATTGGGGCCAATGATTCGCCCCCAACAGTCAGCCGCGGTTGCAGCTGGCTGTACCGGGATGCCGGCATCCACAGCCACTCTGTCTTGGAGGGGTTGAGCTTGAGCCTGTTTCTCCCCATCCAGACCTGCACGGCCTCCAAACACCGAGACAACACTTCGACAGCTTCATTGGGGTGGTCAGAAGTGGAAATGTACAGCTGGGTGTCATCCGCGTACAGTTGATAACTCACCCCAAAACCATTGATGACCTCACCCAGCGGCTTCATATAGATGTTAAACAGGAGAAGCGAGAGAACCGACCCCTGTGGCACCCCACAAAGGAGGCGCCTCGAGGTCGATCTCTGCCCCCTTGCCAACACCGTCTGCGATCGGTCGGAGAGATAGGACGAGAAGCACCGAAACACGGTGCCTCCCACTCCTAAACTCCCCAACCGTCGCAGCAGGATACCATGGTCGATGGTATCAAAAGCCGCTGAGAGATCTAGGAGAACCAGGGCAGAGGAATAACCCCTATCCCGGGCCCTCCAGAGGTCATCCACCAATGCGACCAAAGCTGTCTCCGTGCTGTATCCGGGTCGGAAACCGGACTGGAACAGGTCTAGATAGACAGATTCATCCAGGTACTGGGGTAACTGATGTGCCACCACACTCTCAACAACCTTCGCCACAAAGCGAAGGTTGGAGACTGGACGATAGTTACCCAAAACAGCTGGGTCCAGGGAGGGCTTTTTGAGGAGGGGCCTCGCCACCGCCTCTTTCAAGGCGGTGGGAACAACACCCTCCCCCAAGGAAGCGTTGACAATTCCCTGGAGCCAGACTCGTGTAACCTCCCGGGTGGCCAGCACCAACCAGGAGGGACACGGATCCAATAAACATGTGGTGGCATTCAGCCGTCCCAGCAACCTGTCCATGTCCTCGGGAGCCACAGGATCAAACTCCTCCCAGATGGTCTCAACAAGACTAGCCTCCGTCACCTCGCCCGAAACTACCCAATTTTGGTCCAGACCGTCCCGAAGCTGAGCGATTTTGTCAAACAGATACCTGCTGAAATCCTCAGCACAACTCTGTAAGGGATCATCGCACCCCCCCTGGTGAAGGAGGGAGCGAGTCACCCTAAACAGGGAGGCTGGGCGGTTCTCTGCTGACGCAATGAACATAGGCCCGCTTGGCCTCCCTCAATGCCACTAGATAGGTCTGGGTGAAAGACCTAACTAGTGTACAGTCAGCTTCAGAACGGCTGGACCTCCAGGAACTCTCTAGGCGTCTTCTCCGGCGCTTCATCTCCCTCAGCTCCTCGGAGAACCAAGGAGCTGGTTGAGACCTACGCTGGGTCAGAGGCCGCAAAGGCACGACACGGTCCAAGGCTCCCGCCGCGGCCTGTTCCCAGGCCGCAACAAGCTCCTTGGCTGAGCCGTGGGCCAGATCGCCAGGGAACAGCCCAAGCTCCATCAGGAACCTCTCCGGGTCCATCAGTCGCCTGGGACGGAACCAACGCATTGGTCCTGTCTCCCTGCGGTGTTGAGCGGCAGTCCGAAAGTCCAGACGAAGGAGAGAGTGATCTGACCATGACAAAGGTTCAGTGACTAATTCTCGTACTTCCAGATCACTCAACCACTGTCCAGAGACAAAAATCAGATCCAGTGTGTTTCCCCCAACGTGGGTGGGGCCGTCAACTAATTGGGTCAGGTCCATGGCTGTCATGGAGGCCATGAACTCCCGAGCCGCCGTTGATGACATACCGGCTGATGCCAGGTTGAAGTCCCCCACGACCATAAGCCTAGGGGTATCAACCGCCATCCCGGCTATCATCTCCAGCAACTCGGGCAGGGCTGTTGTCACGCAAGGAGCCAGGTACGCGATCAACAAGCCCACCTGCACCCTACGCCCCCACTTCACGTAAAGGGATTTACAACCGGCTATCTGAGGTACAGTGGCCTCCATCGGCTCTAGACTCTCTTTAATAACCACCGCCACTCCTCCACCCCTACCTTGGGTCCTCGGCTGATGAAATGCCCGGAAACCCGGTGGGCACATCTCCACCAGGGGTATCCCTCCTTCAATGGCCAACCAAGTCTCCGAAATGCCCATAAGGTCCGCAGCCCCCCCCGTATAAGATCATAAATCAGGGGGGCTTTATTTACTACGGACCTGGCATTGCATAGCATCAGCCGAAGGTCCAAGCCCTGAGGAGACTGGACACTCGGGGAACGGGAAAAGTCTGAGGGGCCGGAGCGCGCAATCGCTTTTAAACAGCGAGTGCGCACCCCCTGGACATGATACGGCCCCCCACTTCCGCCATATCTGCCTTTCCCACTTACCGTACTGATGGAACAGCCCTCTGGAATTGGAACGAGAAGCTTCCCCTTTACCTCCGGACCTGATGAAATATCGCCGCGAGCAATCGCAAGAACTGGCTCCCTCGCCAACGGGTTTCCCCCGATACCCTTTTTTACCCTCCCACCCCTTAAAAATTGTTTATCTAAAAAATCCCATAGGTTCTTTTTCAACGCATGCCATCTCTCTGGGACCCAAAACCCGTCATTGAGATAGGCCCTCGATAACGTGGAGGGCCATTTCTGCGAAGCGGAGGAGCCTCGCAGAAGATGGAGTTCAGCCGAAGAATAAATCATATCTCGAATCAGGCATAAATGGCACATAGATGAAATGTGTCTCTCATCCGTAGAAGATGGTAAAGCAGTCATATTTGGGTCGATGACATAAGACCCACAGATGGTAAAAACGATGGACATTCTCACATGGAATCCTCTTTCCAGATGTTAAAATAGTTGGCGCCAGCATCCTCCTACTACACTAAACTACACTATAATAATGACGAAAAGAAGAAAATAACTGAAAATTACTATGAAATTGTCAAGAGAACATTTCAGAGGAAGAGACAATAAAATACTTAGAAAATTCAGATTTACCAAAAATATCAGAACAACATAAGGTATTGTTAGAAGAAAGAATAAAAATGATGGAATTGACTGAAGCAATCAAAAGACAAAAAAGCGGGAAGGCACCGGGATTGGATGGCCTATTAGTGGAACTATAGAAAACCTTTCAAGAAATAATGAGTAATGTAATGCTAGAGCTGTATAATGAACTTCTAGATAAAGAAAGAATGCCAGACTCATGGAGAGAGGCATATGTAATACTTATACCTAAAGAAGATGCAGACTTACAACTGATAAAAAACTATAGACCAATTTCACTATTAAATGTGGACTATAAGATTTTTGCTTCAATAATAGCAAACAGATTAAAAAGAGTGTTAAATGAATTTATTCATATAGATCAAAATGGTTTCTTACCTAAGAGACAAATTAAAGATAATATGAGGATAATATTAAACGCATTGGAATATTATGAATCACATTCACAGAAACAAGTGGCAATGGTATTTTTAGAAACAAAAAGCTTTTGATAACGTGAATTGGCAATTTATGATAAAACAATTGAAGACAACGGACTTTAGGGAAAGATTCGTAAATACTATAAAAACAATTTATGAGAAACAGTCACTTAAGATAATGATAAATGGAAAAATGACAGGAAATGTTAAAATCAGGAAAGGTACAAGGCAAGGTTGCCCGCTATCCCACTGCTATTTATTTTGACATTAGAATTTTTGAGCAGGAATATCAGACAAAATGATAACATGAATGAAAATTAAAAAAGAAGAATATAAACTGCAAGCTTTTGCTGATGATCTAGTATTTATTCTGGAAGAACCACTTACATTGTGTTCTAAACTATTAGAACAAATAGAGGCTTATAAGAAAGTGTCTGGCTTAAAAATAAACAAGGAAAAATGAAAATACTGGTGAAAAATACGATAGAAAAACAGAAAAGAGGGATAATAGAGAGGTTGGACATTCAAGTGGTGAAAAAAGTGAAATACTTAGGAATATTTAACATCAAGATGTTTAACAATAAAAGAAGATAATTATTATAAGCTAAAAAATCAAATTGAGAAGGATTTGGAGAAATGGAAAAACCTGCAACTCTCACATAAAGATGAACATATTACCAAGACTATTATATCTATTTCAGACAGTACCGATAAAACTTGGAAAAAACTTATTTTCAACATCTTAACAACATAACAAGAAGATTTATATGACAAAGGAAAAAAGATAGAATTAATCTAAAGATGTTATAGGATACGAGGTTAAGGGGAGGATTTGGACTGCCGAATTGGGAACTATATTACCAGGCAGCAGCACTTACCTGGATGAAGAAATAGGTGGAATGAAGGAATACAAGATTAATGACTTTGGAAGGACATGATTTACAATTGGGGTGGCATGCCTTTTTATGGTATGGGAGAAGTAAGATACATACGTACTTTCATAGACATTACATAAGAAATGAATTGCTAATGGCATGGGAAAAGGTTAGAGATAAATACTATATGAAAATTCCAACATGGTTATCAACAATGGAGGCTTTAATACATCCAAATACTTTTAATCTTAGAAATATTGTTAGGTATAAAAACTTGTTAACAGATAGGGGGGAATTGAAGCAGAAACAAGATTCGGAAGAACAGGGGATTGAGTTAGATTGGTTTATGTATATGCATATAAAAGCAAGATATCAGAAAGATGTTAAACTATATGGTTTTTATTTAGAAAACATTGACCTGGATAGGATTCTCACAGGAACAGAGGACAAATTAATAAAAAAAATTTATAACTTTTTATTGGGGATTGAGTTAGAAGAGGAACAAGTAAAGGAAACTATGATAGCTTGGGCTAAAATTTTTGGATATTCAATAGATCTAGACAAATGGCAACAGCTATGGGAGATGAATTATAAATTAACAGTGTCCACCGCACTGCTTAATTATTTCTTAATTATCTAGTAATATTTTATTTGGGAAATGAAGAAGGGGGAGTTTGATTCCTTCCCAGAACAGATTAGTGGGGTGGGGAGGGAATGGGGATTTTGAAGTAACCTTCCCCTGGAGTGGGGAGGGAATGGGGATTTTAGGCTTGCTGTCAAACATCAACCATAATACTAATGACTGTTTTGAACAATATGCAGGTTGTATTACATGAATGGCTATTTTATATGTGAAATTATGACTGAAACCTATATAGGTTCACACTGTCAGGAAGTTTGTCCTTAGTTTTAGGTTGCTTCTCTCTTTGTTGAGTTTCCATCCATTGCCTCTTGTTTTGCCTTCTGGTGCTTTGGAAAATACTTTGCCCCTGCGCCCTTCTTTCTAGCAGCCCCTTAAAACCTGTTGCTTATCACACTCTTGGGCAAAGCATGTGAGCCATTTCCTCCTTTCAGTGGTCCATGAAAGTGCATCTATAGCAGAGGTCTCTAACCTTGGCCACTTTAAGACAGCAAAGGCTGAGAAATTCTGGGAGTTGAAGTCCACAAGTCTTAAAGTGGCCAAGTTTGGAGACCCCTGATCTATAGTATGTAGATAATAAAGTTGAAAAAAGGTGAACATTTTTGCAGAACTATAGATATGTTGAGGCTGGGTATGACAAGGAATGGCTGGGAGGGAAGGGGCCAGGCCAGGTACTCCTTGACGTGAGTGACATTGAGTTGGCCACGCCTACCCAATCACATGACCATCAAGCCACACCCACTGTCACATGACCATCAAGCCATGCCCACAAAATAAGCCACGTCCAAGAACCGGTAGTAAAAAATTTTAGAACCCATCCCTGGATTCTACCAGAGAAAATTAGTAAAGAAAATATTTATTTGATTATACATGTAATTACAACAGCAAGAATTGTTTTTGCAGCAAAATTGGAAAGCAGAGAAAATACCCCTAGAAGGAGAAATTATTAGAAAAAAATTAGATGGTGCAGAAATGAACAGATTAACTTTGATGATTAAAGAAAGAGAGGATTCAGAATATTTAAGATATGGGATAAATTTTACCATTAGTTAGAAGAAAGCTACAGATAAGCAATGGATAATTATGTTAAAAAATGATAATTTTATTTTATTTATTTGTCACAACAGTATACATAAGCATAAGCATGAAATAACTATATGATATATAAGCATATATATAAGCATAAGTATGTAATAACTATACGAAATTGGATACAATCAAAGGGAACATTAGGACAGGAACGGTAGGCACGCTGGTGCTCTTATGCACGCCCCTTACAGACCTCTTAGGAATGGGGTGAGGTCAGTAGTAGATAGTTTTTGGTTAAAGCTTTGGGGATAATGTAATAATGTATTTGTGGAAAAATGGTAATAGTTTAAATCGAAGTGAAGAAAGAAAAAACAATAAAATGATGGAGCCAGGTATTGCTGATGTTTTAAATGTATGTTTGTCTATAAAATAAAAAACTTTTTTTTTTTTAAAAAAGGAGGCATTGTGACCCAAGATGAGGTGAGACAAGACCATTAGAGGAGCCTGGAAGAGCTATCAACCCAGGTACATCAGTATGGCTAACTGATGTAAACCCCTCCCCTCCCCCCCTCTCCCGGCAGGGCACCAAGGATAGATGTGCAAGTGCCAAACAGAATGAACTAGCAGTTTAGACTGTCCGGATTGCATTACATGTCTAGCATGTGTAGATTTCCCTGACATCGTATGCCATACATTAAATAAGTAAATAAATCTGGTGTGAACCTATACAGGTTTAATTTAATTCAATTATTAGCATGAAATGATGTAGCAGATTTATATTATTAACATTTTAACGGTAACATAAGCATTACCTTTAAAGTAGGAGATGATCCAACGTAAGCTGGAGGTGGATTCCCTTGCCATCCCTGGAGACGATATATGTGCCCAACACGAGAACAAGGCACAAACAGTAGCTTTCCTCCACACTGCCAAATCTGAATATACAAGGAGATTTTACCAAGTCAACACTATACAGAAAACATTTAATTGAACTGTACTCTCAACTTTACTACCAAAATGACCAAATAATATGTCTTCCCTAATTAAATCTAATGAGCGGTTACATTTTATCTGGAAGAAAAAAATATATATAAGTAATGTTCAATATTAATAAAATAGTCAAGGCTATAAGAACTGGATTTATTCCAAATTATGAAGTCATGTGCAAGTTGTTTTAGAGATTCATTTCATTTTGTAGTCTTACCTTAAAACAAAAAAATTCAATATGTCTGAACCATATTATTTTTTCAGACCATAGTGTTATTAATGTTCATTAGGTTCCAAGTTGATATATTACATTTTTGCAAACTAAAGAAATATAATTTCTGACTTTATTAGCAAGATTTAACTGAAATAAACCCAGATGTGGCTAGAGACTTAGAAGATATTATATCAATAATGGTTTTTTGTTACCAAAATCTTGATATCATTCTGAATAGTTTAACAGAATAGATAATTTTAAATTTTAAATATTTTTATATCTGTGTAGGCTTACTCAAAAATATTGCTCTAGTTCATAAATTGACTTCTTTTTTATGTATTTTGGTATCATTTCATCAAAAAGATTATCCAATGACAAACTACAACATGTATGGTGAAATTGACAGTCTTCCATCTAGCCAACAATTTACAGTAATTCACTTTGAAAAAATATAGATACAACTTTCAGGGTCACAGAAGTGATTCAATTTGACTCCTGATTTGCTTGAATCTAATATTATACAATGTACAGCATTATTCAATGCTGTACATTGTTCAAACTTCAAAATTACAAAGTGGTTATTAAAAAAGAAGTGCCATATTTTAAGTCTTATATATAAGAGTTCTCCAACTTCACCTATGCAAATTTCTTTGTAAGCCAGCTCCCAAAATTTTAGCCAATAAGGCATAAATTCTAGGTCACTAAATGTGCTATTTTTAAAAGTCCTACAGCTATACTTGGCTAAAAAAAACCCCAAGAAACAAAATATTGGCCTTAAATTATAAAACAAAACAAAAATAAATGTAAGATTATCCATAATGAAGGATTACATAACTGAAAGAGTATTATGTAACTGTCTATATAAGCTTAACTAGAAGCAGGTTATAAGAATGGTCACTTAGTCCCTTTATCAATGAAGGTCACGAAAAATGATCACACATTTAATTGAAAAATGGTAATAGACTCTCTGGAATGACTGTTTGTTTACCTTGTAGGATATTTCAAAATTTTCACCACCCCAGATTTGTAGACCTGGATCGTAGAGGCCTAACTCAAAAAAGAAATCACGTTCAATGGCAAATAATCCACCAGCCATGGCAGGCGATCTAGAAGATAAAACAAAAAGAGTCTGCATGCAGTATGTCATAAATTATTTTATTAAAGAAACAGGGAATAATTTAGATATGCAGAAATTATAAAGCATTGATTCTGAAGTCACAATAAGATAATTAGAATTTAGGAATACTGAAACAATTAGATGTTTAATTCTTTCTTTCAAAGAATTTTAAACAATAACACACAGGAAAAATCTTAGAATGGAACAGTTCCTTTTCCAAGCTTAAAAGGAAAAAAAGTATTACAGTTTGCTTTATTTTTTACATAAGGAGGCATTATTCATCATGTGCCAATAATTGTATCAATTCAGAATAGATTAAAACACATAAAGGTTAAAAAAGCTCTTAGTGGGCCAAGTGACTGGAATGCTATTGAAGTTTCTGCTATAAACTATTGAAAAACCTTTATTGAATAGTGGGATTTGAGAATGGGTCAAAATATTTTCTGCTAGAAAGCAAAAATGTTTAATTAATTTATCAAAGCTTCATAATTTCAATGAAATATATCAAACTCTATAAATCATGAAGTAAAATAAAAACAACGCATCCATTTTTAAAAACTGCAGGAAATGATAAAAAACATTTCTAAAGGGAAAGAATCTTTGAAAAGAAAAGAAAATAAGCTAGGTTGCATTGTTAGTGAAGAATAATTGAATCAAAGCAGAACCATAGTCTATTAATACGGGGACAGGGGAAAGTGAAATTAGAATAATCTTATTCCTTTCCAGGTAAGTATATTTTCTTTTTGAACATCCATTTTATTGGTGAAAACAAATTAAAGAGAATTGTAAAAATCAACAAAATCAAAATATTTACAGTAAATGTATCATGCAATTTGTTGTCATCAGTGTTAATAATACTTCAATTAATCTGGTCAACTCTTCTTCTGACACCAAGCTTGAGAGAGCTCTGGCCAAGGTGTTCTCCTGCCACACAGCTGTTTTAACTTTGTTAAAACTCTTCGCCCTGGATGTGTTCTCTACTTTCTTTTGGGGTAGGCCCAGCACTGAATAGAAAAACTGGGCAATAGCTGCAAGCATTTACATTTTTCTGTTGTGATTTTCCTTTCAGCATAGTATTACAGAATATTTTTATCATACAACAACTAAGTAATTGAAAGTAATCTCGGTGTCATTCAAACGTGTTAAAATATACAATGCAAAATAAAATAATATATAAGGCAATTCAATGCACTGGAAATGGGCCCAAGATGTCAGAAGGGCAGCAAACTTACACTGATACCAACATGCTTTGCTATTTCCCATTTTGATGCCTGAACTGTCTTATTACTTTTCTAATCAACAAGAATAATAACCATGCATTGAAATAGGAGACATTAATGATCTGAAGGATGTGCAAATTGCAACATCCATTCTAAACAATTCCTAAAGCAGCCATTATGTATTATATGTAGCTTAGAAAATTGAGTAGATAAGCTTACTATAGTCAAGTTGCAAAAGTTAATTTAGTTATATTAGAAATGCTTGATCACAGGTTAGTGAAAAAAGATAGGGCTTATTTTAAAGCATTATTTTTAAGAATGGAAGATCATGCAAGTATTTAATAGGTCAGTACATCCTTAAGAAAAAGAAAAACATTTAAGCCATTTAGTGATTACCGATACGGCTCAGTTTTTGTCTTTCTCATTGCCTTCTCACGTTTGGTCAGGGGAACCCTCTTCCAGAGCATGCTCCAATCCCATGCTCCTCTAGCAAACCCATCTTCGTCACCACCCCCTTGGGGTACAATATTATAAGTGTTGCCATCTATGACATCTATAAGCGGCACAGTACATGTGGTTCTGCAGGATTTTGGATGATGATGGTGAAGATGAAGGAAGGCATATGGCACATTTAAACGAACCATGGTTCATGGAAAAGAAAGGGGGAAAAATGAAAGAATTTAAGTAAGCATGAATTAACAAAGATCAATAGAACAAAACAATGTTCTTTACCGATATGGCTCAGTTTTATATTTTCTTTTTGCCTTTTCCTTGTGGCTTAATGGAATACGTTTCCATAGCAAGCTCCAGTCCCAGGCCCCTCTGGCAAAGCCATCTTCATCCCCTCCTTGCTGTGGTTCAATGGAATAGTCATTCCCATCTATGTAATCTATTAGAGGCACAGTGCATGTAGTTCTGAAATATTTATGGAAGGGGAAGAGACAAGGTTAAACTGTCTAATCTAATAGATTACCTACTATCTTTAATGCCTTACCCAAATATAGTTTGAATAAATACAGTACACAGATATACACTTACTTTTCCTAGAAAACAAAACTGAGGAACAGAGATTATGAATTAACAGAATTAATTCAAATTAATGTTGAGAATATGTTTAATTTTTTCTGCATAGATTCTTGAAAATTAATTGTCAAAGGAAATAATGTAAATTGCATGTTTGTGGACAATGTGGCATTATGGTGTTAAATGCATTTGTCTTGTTTGGTTTCATGAAGCAGAGGTACTGTCAAATGGTTTTGCCAGTTTCTTAAACATGTTATCGATTAAAAAAAATAAAGCTTGCAAATATATTATTTTAACAGATACATTTTTAAACATGTCATGCATTTTTTTAAAAACATTGGGCCTGATTTAAAGCTAACAAATATACTATTTTAACAGGTACATTTATGAATTCTAAACACTGTCAAACAAAAACTAGTGGTCTGCTGTAATTACCCAAACTAATTATTTAAAAGGAAAGAGAGGGAACAATTTAAATAATATCTTTTATTTCTGACAATTCATATGCAATTCTGCTTTGCACATTGAGGACTACTTTCTTAGATTTTTATTCTTCATTTCAATGTAGCCTTCGTTTGTGTAAATATGGATATTAACTTGTCAACTGTTTGCATCACAAGTGAAATCAATTATGCAGTTAATGTCTTCAGGTAATAATAGAACTTTAAACTATTTACAGTGCTAAGAATACTTTAGATAAAAATTGTTAAGAATTTTTCCTAAATTAGTCTTGTAGAGAAAGCATAGTTTTATCAGCCAACTTGCAAACTTCTATTTGGGCAGCTGAAAAAATGTGTTAGAAAATTACCCGTTTAAAAAAATGATTATCTGTCTGGGATACTACAAAATTACAATGTTTAAAGGATTCCTGAGTGATAGAAATAAGCAAATTATTACCTGTCTTTAGATATAGGAGCTATTAGTGGCACATACCAGTTTACTGCCACCTCACAGTGGGCATCAAGGTAAATTAAAACCTTTAAAAAACAAAGAGGAAAGGAGATTTCAATTTAGTTTATATTTTCTTATAAAAATACATGTTGAGTTTATTTTTTTAATGTAATTTTGCAATTAAGAACTGTGGTTACAATAATAAAGTGGATTAATATCGGTTAAGAGCAAAATAGAGACTATATGGAAAGAAGGATTTTATTTAGCAAACAGTAATCTACCTTTCCAAGTTTAGCCTTCTGGGCTCCAATGCTTCTAGCTTGAATTAAACCTTCTCTCCTTTCATTTCGAAAAATCTTTACAAGGCCATTCCACTGCTTAATATAATCCTCTAGTCTTTCTTTTAAGTGTTCTATCAAATGATAAAAAGAGGTTTCCATGTATGTTATAAATATTTAAGGTTGAGCTAACAATACAAATTACATCTATATTAAAAACAAACATATATTTGACTAAATATCTACATTCCCCAAAAATCAAGGATGTCAGATTCAAGGTGTAATTTAGATATATTTACTGATAAGTGTACACTTATTTAATAATTGTTTCTTGATTATTCTCCAAAAGTTAAGGATGTCAAATTTATTATGTAAATTTGGTATAGCTGCAAGCTCACTTAAGAATTATTTCTTGATTATTTCACAAGCACAGAACAAAACAGAAAGGCAACATTGAAAATGTAACATTGTAACATTGAAAAATTAACCTGTGATATATCATGGGCATATATTAAATTTTAAACTCTTTTTTACCAACAGAAGAGCAAAAGAAATACTAACCAATTTTCTAGATATGTCCCAAATGTATATAGGCCATTTCATTTTTTAATTAGACTTCTTACCAGTGTAAAATAGACTCAATTGACAGAAGAATGATAAAATACTATAGCTGTCCTCTGACATACATTACCCCTCTCAAATCATCGAGACTTTAACTCACAAAATAAAATGCTTCATTTATTAGCAATCAAGATGGGATGAGAGGATATATTAGCACCTACAATTTATTAATACATCTGACCCTGAAAACAAAAGATTCTAGGATCCTTAAAATATCTTCAATATATATACATGTAAAAAAGACACTGTTTAATATTTTTTATTTTTTCAACATCTTTCAAGATATAGATATAGATCCTTATTTCAATTACATTAATAAAGGGATATAACAAATGTAATGCACTATTTACATAATGTGTATGTATCACTTAAATATTTTTGTGTGGAAAAAGTAAGTACACCTTACATGAGGAAAAAGTACATTTTACAAAGTAAACGTATTTATCACTACCTCAAATGCCTAAAATTATAATCAAGTGCACCAGATGAAGTGTAAATGATGAGAACAGTATTAGAGAGGATCTCAAGGAACCTAAAACCTCAGACATTTAGTTTCATTTTTTCTTTGTTGCTGAAGTTGTGGTGTCACCATGCCCTGCTCAAACAAGCTCTCCAATAACTTCAGAAGATTATAGATGCCTATGAGTCTAGGAAGGGGTTTTAAAAGATCACCAAACAACTGAACATCAATTGGTGAAAAACAAAGACAGCATTCCACTAGAAGGAACATTGGTCCTACCTGACACATTCCTTCTCTGCAGATAGTGTGAGTGTCCAAGAATGGGTTAAATATTGTCCTTCCACCCAGAGACAGAGTATCAGTTCCGTTGCCATGCCCCTTTGACTCTCCTTCTGGCTCCAGTTTTCGATGATGGCGTAGATATGAATAAATCTAAACATGCCATTACTTATCCCCACCTCGCAGACCGCACCAGTGCTAGGGCGGGGTTGGACACTCACACTATCTGCAGAGAAGGAATGTCTCAGGTAGGACCAATGTTCCTTCTCCTGCTTGATAGTGTGAGTGTCCAAGAATGGGATGTGCCAAAGCCTACCACCCTAAGGGGATGGGGAGCTGCATGGTCCTGAGTTCCCCCAGAGTGCACCTTTTGTAGGACCCTCCTCCCGAAGGAGGCATTAGCAGATGTGAAGGAGTCCAACATATAGTGCCTAACGAAAGGCGATGGGGAAGCCCAGGTTCCTGCCCTGCAAATTTTCTCTATGGATGCTTGAGTGGCCCAGGCTGCAGTTGTGGCTGCACTCCAAGTAGAGTGAGTCGTGATCTGGCCAGGCAATGGTAAGGCCCTGGATTGGTATGCTAGGGCTATGCATGCACTGCCAATTGTAGATCGGGTAACTCGGGATCCCAGAGAGGCTGGCTGAAATGAAAGGAAGAGCGACTCTTGAGTTCCTATCTTTGGCTGTCCATTTGATATAGATTTTCAGGGCCCTCCTCACGTCTAAGGTATGGCGTTCTAATGGACGGGAAGGACCCGGACAGAAGTTGGGCAGGACAAGCTCCTGAGACCGATGGAACCAGGAGTTAACTTTTGGTATGAAAGACGGATCAAGTCTGAGGATCACTCTATCTGCATGGAAGAGGCAGAAGTCCTCTCTAACTGACAAGGCCGCCAGCTCAGAAATGTGTCGGGCTGATGTGATGGCCACTAGAAAAATGACCTTAAGGGTCATATGATGGAGCGTAGTTGTTCTAAGCTACCTCGCACCACTCGGTGTTGATCACTGCCCCCAGGTGTTGGATTCGAGTCGTAGGCATAAGATGACTTTTGATAAAATTGATGGAGAACCTGTGGTTCTGCAGAATTCGAATTGTCGTACTTATGTCCTCTGCTGCTCAAGATGGAGACGGAGCGGATATCGTCAAGGTAGCACTGGATCCTGACCGGAATCGTCTGCAGGTAGCCATTAGCACCAGTACTTTGGTGAAGCACCTGGGCACTGAGGCCAGGCTGAAAGGCAAAGCCCTGTACTGGTAGCGACCTTGGTCGTAATGGAATCTCAGGAAACGGTGGTGTGCTGATAATATCGGCACATGGAGGTAAGCCTCCATAAGATCGATGGAGGCTAGGAAGTCACCCGGCTGCAGTCCCTTCAGAATGGACTGGAGTGAGCTCATTCTGAATTTCTTGTAGATCAAATGTATATTTAGTTTTTTTAGATCCAGGATCGCCCTCCACACCATCACCCCCCAAAGACTTTGGAACAATGAATAGAATAGAATAAAACCCCTGTCTCCTTTGGTCCAGAGGGACTGGCTCTATGGCCTGTATTTCCAACAGGTGTTGGATGGCCAATTCCATAAGCTCCCGTTTTTTGGCATTTAAAGAGACAGGGCACCGCAAAGTTGTTCGGGTGGGGGTGGGGGTAGAGAAGAATTCCAAAGATAGGCCCAGCTGTACGGAGTTGAGTACCCAATTGTCTGTGATGGTCTCCTCCCACTGAGGGGCATAGAGTGCCAATCAGCCCCCGATGGGAGGGTCGGTTTGACAGTCATTTGGCTGTGCAGTAAGGCCGACCTCCTGCTCCACGAAAGGGCCGCCGTGATTGGGGAATTTGCCTCGGACGCTCCCGAAACCCAGATCTTTCTGACTGTTGTTCCGGGGGGTTGATACATGAATGCTGAGGAGAAAATTCCATTTCTGAAAGCCAGAAAGATGGCCTCTGGAAATATGGTGAAGGCCCGCGATCCACCCTTCGAAACATGTTTGTCATAATCTTTTTCCTTTTCTTATTCTCTATTAGGATCAGATCTAAGGCTTCCCCAAATAAAATAGGTAAAGGACTGGTCAATAGGATTGCTGCAATCCCGCAGCAATCCCCTGAGAAATAGCTCGAGATATGATGGAACTCATATCCTGAGAAACCTCTGGCTCCTGACCTTCCCCTAAGCGGAGCCCTGCTGAAGTGGGAGTAAAGGTTATATTTGGAATTTGCTTTTCTGCAGAAGCAGACTGTCTGCCTGTTATTACGCAGGAAAAGGGATCCAGATTTGTCTCATTGCTGGCAAGCTGAGGAGACAGAGAAGGAGATAGCTCCCTTGCTCCCTCTAGTGATGAAAATGGCTCAGCTGCCGCCTGCAGCTGCTCCAACTGCTCCATTTGAAAAGCGTGCAAAGTCCTTGGATCAGCTATGGGGGAAGCTAATTGCTCACTCCGTTTCTTTTCAGCCTTAACAATCTGTTTTTCAAGTGCCTTGAGATGCCTTTTAGTGTCCTTTTCCTCAGCACTGGTGTTCCTGGAGGACCAGAGGGCTTTGGATTTGATTTTATCGCTGCCCTTCCTGAAGCAGACCAGGATTTAGCCACCCCCTTACAGATAGATTCCAGGGGGTCTGAAGAGTGATTGCCTCCTTGTCTATTCACAAGACAGCAATCCACCATTTTTATGGGCTCTGCTCCAACAGAAGAAAGGAGAATGCCCAGAGAACTGAGCAGAGCTCCAAATGAGTCAGCAAAGGCTGACAATGGCTGAAGGGAAGTCGGCTGTAGCTAAAACCCCATTAACCTGCCATCAAAATCCCCCAATGCGATCTGGCACTATCGCAGCTGGATCAGCAGGGCGTGCTAGCTCTGTTCCGTGAGTCAGCGGTTGTGCCAGTACAAAACTGGTCTAGCCAGCTCGATCCCCACAATCCCAAGTTTAGGGTCTGGGAGTTGGCGGCACTGCCAGGGAACCTGGACTGGCCAGCACAACTTGCATGGAGCCAAGTTCTGGCAGCAGGAATGCAGGGCAAGCTCCTGCTGCTTCCGCTTGCTCAAACAGCCATTTTTGCATAAAAACCTGATTTTTTGAGGTCCAAGAAGTCCAAGAATGGATTAATTACTCAGATCCGTCCAGATATGTCTCTCTCGGGCAAGACTGAGTATCTGTATCTGTGTATCTGTGACATATATCTGTGTATCTGTGACACAGATATCTGTATCTGTGTATCTGGACATATCCGTCCAGATATTCTCTCTCGGGCAAGACTGAGTATCTGTGGTGGTGATGAAGGAGAGGCAATGGGTATAGCAACAAAATTGATACTCAGTCTCTGGGTGGAAGGACAATATTTAACCCATTCTTGACACTCACACTATCAGGCAGGAGAATAAACTGATACAACTGTAAAGCATGGTGGTGGCAATGTTATGTTTTGGAACTGCTTTGCTGATCATGAACCGGGCAGTTACATCCCAGAATCAACTATAAATTCTTCATTGTACCAGAGGATGCTTGAAGATAATGTCACACCATCTGTCAGAAGGTTATTTTTAAATTCAAAGATAAAAGTGATGCAATTGAATAAAGACACTATGAAACTGACTTTGTAATCATCCATTGAAAATAATAAACAGATAAGCTATTTCTATGGAAAACTAAGTATATCCTTGGTTCTAATACTTGGTATTGTCCCTCACCAGAAACTACCTCAAGTAGGTATTTCTTGTAACTGTCTATCACTGTCTGACATTGAAGAGCATCTGGAAGCTTCAGCTAGCAATGAATGTGACTGTGTGGGCAGTTATGTGTATCTCTTCCATGAGCTGCATTGATTGCCAATTTGCTTCTGGGTGCTACGTTATTCGAGAGACTGTATTATCTTGGATACATCTATCCATCCCATCATCAGAAGAGCTATGCTCCAGGTCCTGCACAAAGGACTTCCATTTGATGGGACCCAGGATTGCTGTTTCAGCTATAGAACATATCATTTCCCCGGTGATGAGGTTCACCTTCCAGAAAGCCTGATTGTTCCATCAACCCCAGGGATTGTGCCTGAATAGTGTGCCATGGTGTTGTGCCTGAATAAGGCTAAATTATGATTGCCCACCAGCTATCCTGGGATTATTTTATGTTTTATTCCTTTGTGTTCTTTTCTTTCCCCCCCGTTGTTCTTTATGTCTGATTTTTTTTTTTTACATTGTGATACGGTTTGGTATTTTGCTTTTAAGCCCCTAGAGTCACTTTTTATGAGATGGGCAGCAATATAAACTTGCTAAATAAATATGTTAAACAAGAAAAACAAATCTTTACATGGAATGTGCTTACGTTTTCTCATGACTCTATGTCTCTTATGATAATTAAAAATACAAGAAAATATTTACATTGATTACTATTTTTTTACTGGAATGCTATGTTTAAAATACTATATTAAAATGATCATTCACAATTCTGTGTAGTCTCTTACTGTTCAATGTAGCAAGGAATTATGAATTGGGATTTTGAAGGAGATAAGCATATCCTCCCCAAATGAAAGAGGCACTATTTCAGCAAAACAATGCAATGTCTGAAATATGTATGATATTATTTAAATTTCTACAGACATATTTACTTTAGTCATCTACAAGGTTTGCCTGCTATAATCTTCACAAATTCTTCATACTATAGCTTAAAAACATCTAATTGTACATACAGCTATCTACAGGTAGTCCTCAATTCATCAATCATTCATTTAGTGACCATTTGAAATTACAACGGCACTGAAAAAAGTCACTAATGACCATTACAGCATTCTCATTGTCACATGATCAAAATTTTCACACTTGGCAACTAGTTCATATTTATGATGGTTACAGTGTGCCGCGGTCTTGTGATCACCTTTTGCGAACCTCTGACAAAGTCAATGGGGAATATGTTTATTTTTTTATTTTTTTATTTTTTTTATTTTTATACTGCCCTTCTCCGAAGACTCAGGGCGGTGTACAGCAGAAATAAAACATAAATATAAAAAAAAATTTAAATACAATAAACAATTAAAAATCTGATTCAATAAGCTGAAGAAGTTAAAAATTCCTAAGTAAAAATTAATAAAATAGAATTAATTCCCTTAAAACCCCATTAAAACACTCAATTAAAAACAGTATCGTTAGGCCAGCCCTGCTTGGTGAAAAAAGAAGGTTTTGAGCTCGCGCTTAAAGGTCCGAAGATCAGGGAGAAGACGTAGCCCCACAGGTAGTTCATTCCACAGGGCCGGAGCTCCCACAGAGAACGCTCTCCCCCTGGGGGTCGCCAGCCAACATTGTCTGGCCGACGGCACCCTGAGAAGGCCCTCTCTGTCACTTAATAATTGTGATATTAACTTAAGAACTGCAGTGATTCACATAACTGTGACAAGACAGATCATAAAATGGGTAAAACTGACAAATAATAACTGTTTCGCTTAGCAACAAATTTGGGCTCAGCTGTGGTTGTTAAGTCAAGGTCTACCCTTATTAACTCGTCCTGAAAAGCTTATTGATTTAGGATATCTACTGGATCCACCATTACTAATCCATTAACCATGCTCCTTATCCAATTCAATTAAATTCATTCACAAAATACAACTCAAAATTGAAAATGATACCTAATTATCTCATTATTTATCAAATGAAAACCTTATTTAGAAGTTCATAGTGTAGCAACATATAATACAGTGCAAAATAATTGAATAATGATATATTTATAAAGACTTAGTATTTAACTTATTTCATCTAAATGATATTTATGGACAATACAAAGAACACAAATTAATACAGTCACAGTGACAAGCATTCTGTGATATCTGAAGATTAAGAGCCCAATATTCCTCAAGTTACGTTCTAAATAGGAACAGAAAGAGGTGGATATCAGCTCAATATTTCTGCTACTCATATTTTCTAGATAATGATATCCAACCTTGGTTTCATACTAATGTTAAATGCGTTTACCTTTATTGCTGAAATCATCAATTAAAACAATTTCAGCCAGATATTTTCTTGGAGTTCTTTTAATTACACTATGAACTGTCCGCATGAGTGTAGACCACCCTTCATTATGGAAGACAATAATAACGCTGGAGGTGAGAAGGTTTTCATCATAGTGCCAGTATTTGCACCTGCAACAGACAATTTTGTTATTTAAAACAATTAGTCCTTTTTAATAATTTAAACAATACAGTCAAAAGACGAACAGAAGTATATGCAAGCATTTCGTATTGACTCATCACTAACTACTTTACAATTGATTTTTCAATTTTGTTATTGATTTTTTATGAATACTTATGATCAATAGTAAGTTCAGTAAAACTAATTTCAACTGGTGACTTTGAATTTTAAATTCAAAAATCTGAAAGTTCAAGTTTATTATTCAGAGTGAATATTTCACTGTTCTATGTTTTTTACATTATATCAACAATTTTTATTTTAATACTGAACACAATGCAAACAAATATTTATTGAAATTATGTGAACTTGGTATGTCTAGCCTAACAAAGAGAAGAACTATGAGTGATATGATAGCTTAAGAGGCACAAAGAAGAGAGGGTCGACCTATTCTTCAAAGCACCTGAGGACAGGACAAGAAGTAACAGATGGAAACTTATCAAAGAGAGATCCAACCTAGACCTAAGGAGACATTTGCTGACAATGAGAACAATTAATTAGTGGAATAGCTTGTCTTCAGAAGCTGTGGGAGCTCCATCCCTGGAAGCTTTTAACAATATATTGGACAACTATTTGTCTGAAATGGTATAGAGTCTCCTGCTCCAAGGTCTCTTCTAACTAACATTTTATTTCTGATTTTTTCCTTCCCCATTATTCACAGTATCCAGAATTTAAAAATAAGGTATTATAAGCAAAAGAAAAGACATCTATATCAGGCAAATATTTTCTTTTAAATAACTCCTAAGCATACTTTTCTTTTAAAAATCTCATTGATAAATTAAAATGTCTGCTACTATCAAAACAAGTTCTCAAGTACTTTAGAGTTTAATATAAAAAAGCAATCTGCTATTTCACAGAACAAAAGTGACATCTAGTGGCAAATAAAGTACCATCAAAAAGCATGTTATTGTACTTTCCCTCACCATATCTACAAATATATTTATAAAAAGCCATAATGCCATTGCAAATTGACATTTTATGAATATTATATAAAAATGAGCAAGGGTGGTTAGCAACTATTTCACACTTAGGACTGAATACTAATATTGTAGTTATGATATAATCACACTTCAGTGCATGTTTTGTATTAAACCTATGATCATTCTGCCACCTAGTGTTAAACTTTTTGAGAACAAAGATTCTAATTTAACAGTTACTGTTAAAACAGTTGTATTACTACAACAAAAGCAGCAAGTGATTTATTCATTATTTTTATTTATTTATTTATTTATTTGTATCCCGCGCCCTTATTTTTTTACCAAATATTCTTATCTTCATTCCACACCTGCATATTTGGAGGCATTTTTAAGCCAGAAAATTGTGTATATAACATGCTCTATTTATGTGCTTTTTTGTAACATAAAGACACACTAACTTGCCACACAGAGAATTCCATATGCGTTCATCTATAAAATATTCAACCATAATATAGGGATTTTGTTTTAAAAAATGTTTTTTTACTTACATATGATAAAAGCTCTATACTATACTATTTGTCAAGCTCCTCAATAGTGGAGCTAATTTACAAATTAGTAAAATACATTTCTATCCTAGAAAGACAGCATTTATTGAATTAAAAAATTTGCTTGTCTAATACAATACTATCCATCTTGGGTCTTCACAATTTCAAAATTTCTCACAGACCTAATTCAGGATTGAATCCATACTCTCTGAAAAATCTCTGAATGCCTATTTATGAATTTGTGGCAGTAGAAGAATTTGAAATGTTTCTCATTATTTATGTTGATGTGAGAATTGAATCCCAAAAAAAGGCCAAGTTTTAAATACTGTATTCTAAGAAAGACAGAGAAAAAGAAAAAAGATACTCTTAGTAGGTATTTACAAAACCATTCTTGTAACAAAATAAGACAGTATATTGCTATTTACTTAGTAGAATATCTTTTGCAAGGATAATTCAGTTTCTTTAAGGAATTGCAAACTGGCACTATACTATCTACTCCCCACTTCAAAAGCACATTTTTTTCTTTGAATATAAAGCACTCCAGAGCCGTAACAAAAAACACACTGCAGAAAAGAATTTGGCTTGCTGACAATAACATAATCAAGAAGTTGACAAATGCCTTACATTAATTACCGTATTTTTCGGAGTATAAGACATAAAAGTATAACCCTAAAATGGGGTGAAAATTTGGGTGTCTCTTATACACCGAATGTAGCCCCTCCCACCCAGTGGCCCCCACCCTTTGGCCTCTGCCTCCCTGTAGCAAGCAGCAAGAAGAAACAGCCCATTTCAACTTCAGCACAGCCTAATTAGCACAAGTTGATTGTCCCTGACTCTCAGCTGTTTCAGGTTGCAGGGATTGCCATTGCCTATTGCTGCGTGGGCCTCTGCTGCTTGCTGCAAGGAGGTAAACTGCTGGGAGCAGATTTTTTTCCTTGGGCTAATCAAGCTATGCTGAAAACAAAAATGAAAGGAAAGCAGGCTGTTTGCTGCAAAGAGGCAAAATTGCTGGGAGGCAGAGGCAGATTATGTTTTCCTCACCAAAAAAGGGAGGTACGTCTTATACTCAGAAAAATATGATAAATGTTTGATAAAAGGATAAAAAGGTTGTTTTATTTATTTTATCTACTTAAAGAGAAAAAGACATAATTTTATCTACTTAAAGAGAAAAAGACATAATTTCCTCAATGAAAATGTAATGCTGATGTCATTCTTGCATTAAGTTGCATCAATACTGTAACTATATGTTTATAGAAAAGTTTGTAAAAATGTGTTAAATATTTAAGCTGATTATTCCTAAACAATTTTCAAAGTAATATATAGCACATGTCATAAAATTATCAGCAACAAAACATGCATTGTAAAAATTTCATGTTACAGTATAGTCTTGCTCTTTTTTGTTAATAAATCCTATGGATTCTACTTATTTTCTCCTCCCAGCAGTAATATCCTCTAAGGTTACTGAATACTAATGAGCCATCTAATATTTTTAACAATTTATACTATAGGACAAATAGGCCTTCACAATTCAATTGTTACAATGCAAAAATAAAGTATTATGTAGAAATAAATATGTTATGGAGAAAATGAAAAACAAACATTTAGCTGGTAATATTGTCTTATTTCTAACAAGTGCTCTTAATAAAAAAAAATTAAGCAAGATTCTTTAGGTGATCATTTTCTGGTTAATGTAAATGACCAAACTGGTTTCTTGCATATCACAATAGTCTCCCTAGGAGCAAGAGCAAATTCCCAATTCCAATTGCAGATAGCTGAACAATTAAAGGCTCTTCTATTGTTTTGACAGTAGAAAAGCAAATGGATTGAAAACTTTATATTGACATAAGGATATAAACACCCCTTCATGGATTACTGCCTTGTTGTGGTGAAGGGGCTTGCGTAGGTCAATGAAGCTATGAACTATGCCATGCAGGGACACCTAAGATGGACAGGTCATAGCAGAGAGTTCTGACAAAACGTGATCCACTGGAGAAAAAAATGGCAACACACTCCAGTATCTTTGCCATGAAAACCCCATGGGGTTTGATGAGCCCCTCAGGTCGGAAGGTGTCCAGAATGCTACTGGGGAAGAGTGGAGGGTTAGTACTAGTAGTGCCAGAAAGAATGAAGCGACTGGGCCAAAGCCAAAAGGACACTCAGCTGTGGATGTATCTGATGGTGAAAGGAAAGTCCGATGCTGTAAAGATTTTTTCTCCATAGGAACCTGTAAGATCCATGAATCAAGGTAAGTGGATGTGATCAAACAAGGGATGACAAGACTGAACATCGACATCCTAGAAATCAGTGAACTAAAATGAACAGGAATGGGTGAATTTAATTCAGATGACCATCAGGTATACTACTGCGGGCAAGAATCCCTCAGAAGAAATGGAGTAGCCTTCATAATCAATAAAAGAGTAGGAAAAGAAATACTGGGATACAATTCCCAAAATGACAGAATGATGTCAGTTCAAATCCAAGGCAAACAATTCAATATCACAGTAGTCAAAGTCTATGCCCCAATCACTGGTGCTGAAGAGGATGAAATTGACCAGTTCTATGAAGCCCTACAGCACCTTATAGAATTAACACCAAAAATGATGTCCTTATCATCATGGGAATGCTAAAGTAGGACGCCAAAAGATAACCGGAATAACAGGCAAATTTGGCCTTGGAGTACAAAATGAAGCAGGGCGCAGGCTGATCGAATTCTGTCAAGATAATACGATGGTCATAGCAAACACTTTTTTCCAACAACCCAAGAGACGACTCTACACATGGACATCACCAGATGGTCAACACAGAAATAGGATAGAAAGATACACCCAGTTGAATGCAGAATTCCAGAGAATAGCTAAAAGAGATAAGAATGCATTCTTAAATGAACAGTGCAAAGAAATAGAAGAAAACAATAGAATAGGGAGGACCAGAGATCTCTTCAAGAAAATTGGAGATATGAATGGAATGTTTCATGGAAAGATGGGCATGATAAAAAACCAAAATGGCAGGGACCTAACAGAGGCAGAAGAGATTAAGAAGAGGTGGCAAAATTACACAGAAAAACTATACAAGAATGAGCTTAACATCCCCGATAACCAAGATGGGGTGGTCACTGACCTCGAGCCAATCCTAGAATGTGAAGTCAAATGGGCCTTAAGAAATCTGAGCAACAATAAAGCTAGTGGAGGAGACAGTATTCCAGCTGAGCTATTCAAAATCTTAAAAGACAATACAGTAAAACTGCTACACTCAATTTGCCAGCAAATTTGGAAAACTCAGCAGTGGCCACAGGATTGGAAAAGGTCAGTTTACATTCCAATTCCAAAGAAAGGCAATGCCAAAGAATGTTCAAACTATCGCACCATTGCACTCATTTCACATGCTAGTAAAAGCATGACAAAATCCTACAAGCTAGGCTCCAGCAGTATGTGGATCGAGAACTACCAGATGTACAGGCAGGGTTTTGAAGAGGCAGAGGAACTAGAGATCAAATTGCCAACGTACGCTGGATCATGAAGAAAGCTAGGGAGTTCCAGAAAAACATCTACTTCTGCTTCACTGACTATGCTAAAGCCTTTGATTGTGTGAATCACAATAAATTGTGGCAAGTTCTTAAAGAGATGGGCGTACCAGACCATCTTATTTGTCTCTTGAGAAACCTGTATGCGGGTCAAGAAGCAACAGTGAGAACTGGACACAGAACCACTGATTGGTTCAAAATTGGGAAAGGATCTGGCAAGGCTGTATACTCTCGCCCTGCCTATTTAACTTATATGCAGAGCACATCATGAGAAAGGCGGGGCTGGATGAATCAAAAGTTGGAATTAAGATTGCCGGGAGAAATGGCAATGGCAGAAAGCGAACTAAAAAGCCTCTTGATGCAGGTGAAGGAGGAGAGTGCAAAAGTTGGCTTCAAACTCAACATTAAGAAAACTAAGATCATGGCATCCGGCCCTCTCAATTCCTGGCAGACAGAAGGGGAAGAAATGGAGGTAGTGACAAATTTTATTTTCCTGGACTCCAAGATCACAGCAGATGAGGACTGCAGCCAAGAAATTAAAAGATGCTTGCTCCTGGGGACGAAAGCTATGGCAAATCTAGACAGCGTACTAAAAAGCAGAGACATCATCCTGCCAACAAAAGTGTGTATAGTCAAGGCTATGGTTTTCCCAGTTGCAATGTATGGCTGTGAAAGTTGGACCATAAGAAAGGCTGACCACCAAAGAATTGAGGCCTTTGAACTCTGGCGCTGGAGAAGACTCCTGCGAGTCCCTTGGACTGCAAGGCGAACAAACAAGTCAATCCTAGAGGAGATCAACCCTGACTGCTCTTTAAAAGGCCAGATCCTGAAGATGCAACTGAAATACTTTGACCACCTAATGAGAAGGAAGAACTCATTGGAGAAGAGCCTAATGCTGGGAAAGATTGAGGGCAAAAGAAGAAGGGGATGACAGAGAACGAGGTGGCTGGGTGGAGTCACTGAAGCAGTAGGCGTAAGCTTAAATGGACTCCAGAGAATGATAGAGGATAGGAAGGCCTGGAGGAACGTTATCCGTGGAGTTATGATGGGTTGGATATGACTTCGCAACTAACAACAACAAAGGATATAAACAAGAGGAAAAAATAAGATCTGTCTTTGATTTCATAATATATATGAAGAAGCACTTATGTTAAGGCTCCCACTAATAAGTTGAAAGGAAGCCAGGATTTCAGATCGAAAACATACCAAAACAAGATGGCTATTACAACACAAATTAGCAGATCCCAAAGACTCTTGAAGGCTGACCCTCAGATTTAACTCCTATTAGGATGCTTTGCAATTTGATAGTCATAATTGTCCACATACTAACTTTGTTATACTCTACCATTATTTGAAAGCTAGCATGTGCATTACATTATTAGATTTTATCCTCACTTTATCCCTTAATAAGTAACTCAAGGTGACAAACATGCCTTTTGTCAAGTATTCTCTTTTCTCCTATTTTCTTCATAATAACAACCCTGTACAGTGGGTTGGTCTGGGAGAGGGTGACCTGTCTAAACTCACCCAGCCAGCTTTCATATCTAAGGTGGGACTGACAGTCTCCTGATTTCTAGGTCAGCAATTTAACCACTAGATCAAACTGGCTATTGCTATTTTAAATATAATTATTTTAACATTTAAGTTTTCTAGTAAAATACTAGCTTTGTAAACACTGAACTACAAATAGATTATTATTTTTACTGAAATTAGAATTACAATTATGCTTGTAATACTGTGATTCACATAACTTTTAAATAACATTTTGGAAATGTATTTTTGCTAGGTTGCTTTGTATAGCTGCCAAAACCAACTTATATTTTTAGCTTATTAAATAAAAAATAAAACAAATGCTTTATTACAAATGCTTAGGCACACAGCTGCATTAGATAATGCAGAAGAAAGAAAATTATTGCAGAAAAATCTGGTGAAAGGTAAATTATCAAAATTTAAGGCATGGAATACATTACATAGAAGAGATAAAAGATAAATTATAAAATTCTAACTAAAACTGTATAATGTCCAGGGATTTTGAAGCAAAGATTTTATTTTTTCAATAAAAAATTGAAAATTTGGGAAAAATTAATGTACAGGTCATGTTTATTTTTAAAATATTGTTTACATATACTTTGTTACTTCATAAAATTATAAAAGTTGGAAGAGATTATTTAGACATCAAGTCCAATTCTCTGCTCAGTGTAGGAATTCAAAGTCATTCAAAACAGATGGTTGTGTAGGCTTTGCATGGAATGTTGTCATTATATATTCCTGTGTTTACTTATAAAAGGACGTTTTGTATAAAAATGTAAAATATAGTTTATTCAGAAAATAGTTGAGTTTTAAGTCTTTTCAAATGATAAATCTTCCAATCAACTTCAGGTTTTGAACTAAAGGTTCTATTTAACATCATTTTTTTTCTTCTATGCTTTTATTATTTTATTACTGCATATGCTTCTGAACTTTGAATTTTGTCTACACTGAGGCAAGTTTCTGAATTCCTTCAAGAGTCTATTTTAGTTTGATGTGAGTATTCTAAAGACAGATTTATTTCTTTTGTTGTATAATTTCTTTTTATCTCTCTCGTTTTATATGCTACCTATCTTGTTTAAATAACACCATGTATTATTTAAGATCCAAATGGTCCCCACTTCTATTGTTTAAAACAGTCGTGAAAAGTTGATCCTTCACAAGACTTTTGATGACGAAAAGTGAGCCCCTCACTACATTTCTTATGTTCAGCTGTGCTTGCCATATTTTATATTTTCATTTATTTCTTTAGTGGTTGTGAAATTGCCAGACTCATTAAGAATCAGTTATAAATCATTGGTAATAGTAGAAGTAGTAGGAAATATTTAGTTCTCTATTTTTTCCTATTTTTTGGGGGGGGGGATGGCAGATGCCTTGAAAAAACTGTTACATCTTTATCATAGTAAACACAATATAAGAATGGTGTCATCAGTTTTACTGAAATTATATCACTCTTGAATAAGTATAAAATAGAGGCAGAACTAAAACTTACTCTTCTTGGCGTAAATCATTAATGCTCCGATCTAATGATATCATATCACTTGCCACCATGTTGAACCCAAATTCTTTAATGCTGGCTTGAATAGATTCTTTATATTCTGGTCCTAAAACATATGGCTTGGCTTCCTCACCAGGACCACCTACAACTCCATGGGATTCAGGTTCTTTGAGTTCAAAATTACCAAGAATTCCAGGTCGCAATACAGGGTCATGGTAGATATTTGTCTGTGGCTTAAATGTAAGATACTGTCTCTGCATAATATTCTGCTGATCATTCTTTTCACCAGCATGAGGAAGTCTCTCATTTTTGGCCTTATTCCTTCGTCGAATTGATTCCAAGTCTACTTCCACACCTTCAACATGAGGCCAGGGTAACACTGGCTTAAATTTGTCATTTCCAGGAATTAGACCATTATCTCTATTGTTTGGCATTAGATTGATGGCTTCTTTGTAGTCCTACACACACACACAAAACAATAAATATAAAACAAAATGAATTAGTTACATGGCAAATTCAATTTCATTTTCAACATTATTTTCACTGTCAATTTATCAATATGAATATCATACAAATTGATAAGATCTATATTAAAAGCAAATAATTACAGAAATTACTTTCTGTCATGTTTTATATCACAAATGAAGGTGAATATACATATTCCAGGACATTGTTGTTGTTTTTTATTAAAATGTTTAACAGAAAATTTCACAAATGTCTCCCATTTCCCCCACCCCCGGACTTCCCAGAGCAAAATACAGGGTATAACATCTAAGGGGCCGTGGTGGCTCAGGCTGTAAGATAGCCTGTTATTAAAACACAGCAGCCTGCAATTACTGCAGGCTCGAATCCCACCAGGCCCAAGGTTGACTCAGCCTTCCATCCTTTATAAGGTAGGTAAAATGAGGACCCAGATTGTTGGGGGGCAATAAGTTGACTTTGTAAATATACAAATAGAATGAGACTATTGCCTTACACACTGTAAGCCGCCCTGAGTCTTCGGAGAAGGGCGGGATATAAATGTAAATAAAAAAAATTAATAACAATCATAAGCTAGAATACGCTAACTATCTATAAACTCCCATGCCTCCCCTAGAGCCTTTTAACTCCCCTTTTACATAAAGAAAAATATACAAATACAATTTTTACTTTCTATTCATTCATAAGCTATTTGGTACTTCTTGGTCTGATATTTGTTTTGAATATAATCAATCCATCTTCTCCATTCCAGTATATATCTTTCTTGTGAATAGTCTTTCAGATACGCTGAGATTTTTGCCATCTCCGCTAAATTCGCTACTTTTATCCACTCTTCCATGGTAGGCAGATATTCCTTCTTCCAATATTGCGCTACCAATAGTCTAGCTGCTGATATTAAATTTAAAATCAATCTCTATTGCCGTACAGTCCGTAATTATACCCAATAAAAACAACTGCGGAGTAAATCCCAGGACATTGTTGAAGGAATCAGTCTGGGTAGGTCACCGGGACCAGAGATTTACTTCTTCCAAGCTTTTGGAATTGTGCTGGAGCCCATGTTCAGGGAATTCCTCTCTGTGCTTTGGTATATTCTGTGTGTGTGCTATTCTGTATAATATTCTGTTATATGGTGTCTAGTTGCGTGACACTTTTTAGTAGTTGATTGAGATGTTGATGGTCAGTTATTAAGTCATTTCCTTGTGCTACCAAAGCCTCACTTCCTAAGCATTGATAAACTGGTGGTAAATCAGTACTCCCGTTTACTGACAAAGAGTTCCATTTCCCAGGCCTTGTGCCTGCTCATCCAACAATTTTGGTAGTTGCAAAATTGAATGTCTGTCCTTGTTCATTGCAATGTGAGGCTACCAATGAGTTCAGATCTCCTTGCCCGACTGTTTGCTTGTGTTCTGCAATCTGTCATACATAATCCATGCAGGTGATCCTGTATGTAATGTACAGAATATTACATTGAAAGTATCTCTCACCTCCAAGCAATCTTTGCAATGCATAATTGGTCCTCATATGGTAGCCTCTGGTTGGTGTGAGAAGCCTACTTGCAGATCTCGGAAGCTGCTTTCTACTGTTTCCGAAATGCTTTTGATGTATGGCAGGCTGTGCCATATAGGTTTTATACCTTGTTTCTTTCTTTCTCTCGTGCTGTGCAAACATCGTGTAACAAATGCTTGTGGGTGCCCATTCTGCCTGAATTGTTAACATAGGTACCTGCTCTCCAGGCAGAATTCAGTTACTTCAGAGTTTCCCACCAATCTAAAGGGAGGCTTTGTCAGGAGCCTTATGATCTCTGAAATGTGGAAGTAATAAAGGCCCCCAACAAGATAGCTCCCAAACTTTTTTTCTTGAGTACAAATCCTAGAGAGCTGTTGATTTACAGAATTTCCGGACATGACATCAAAACAGAAGTTTGGAGTGACATTGGAAGGAGATGAGAAGTATGTCAACAGATAGCATGTGCCAAAAGTCCCTATTCCATACGGCGTCATAGGAGGGACATGGAAGGTAGAGCTGTTTGTAGGAGCTCATCTTCTATAGGAAAATTTACTTTTAGAAATTAAATATGCACTTTTGCTTAAGCAAAAGCAAAAGCATAAGAACTAGTTTTTCGAAGAGCATTTGAAGATGGACAAATAAATAGAGAATGCATTTTAATGAATGATGGCATGGTTATTTTGGATTTATGAAGTTATTCTGAATATATTTGCACAATTATGTGTTTATTATGTTTTCTAGCAATGCAACATGTTTGCTTTGCAAACTACTTATATTCAATTGGTTGAAATTGCATAAAGACATTTGTAATAAAATGTGCGGAAAAAAATCAGGTGACAAATATAGCCTTGCAATATTTTGTTAAAGCAAGATCTATTTCCCAAACTATATTTGTTTATTTGTTATTTGCTATATATTTCTCTATCGTTTATCTTAAGTGCTAATTCAGTCTATAAAAACAAAAAAAATAAATGGATAATATCACACTATTATAATTCTGGAAAACTCATAGATGGTTTTGTGTAATAATGTATACATGTGAATGAAAATAAATCCTTTTATTAATTTTCAACTTTTAATGCCTTCCGCTGATTTTCAACTTTTCATAACTTTCAAATATTTCTAAAGTTGAGTATCCAATTAATTTTTCTGAAAATCATGTAAACTCCTTGGTACAAGATGGTTTCCATTGCTGCTAAAATAAAAACTCTAAAACATAAAAGCACTGAGCTCCTACAGATTTGTTAAAATAATATTTCTGCACATGTAGCATTTCACTCTCATCGTGGCTAAGAAATGAGTTTCCCTCTGAGAACCTGAAGAGTCAATTCAAACAGAGAGGAAAAAGAATACAAAGAATAAATCTTAATTTAATAGTATCTTTATTTAGTATGAGCTTATATTTAAGCACAGTAGAAGCCTACTTTTAATGGCTGAGTACAGTAATTAGTAATAGTTTCTCTATAAAGAAAAACCTCACTATATTATACAACAAGCAAAAATTGAACAAATAAATATAATCAAATATTCAAAGCAATTGCCACCATGTTACAGAGATAATATGAATTACTTATTTTCCCCATCAACTTGGGTCAATAGAATTGTGTGAAAGCGACTATCTTGCTAAAGCAAGAAAGATGACTTTGGGAAAATTGTTGTGGGTATTATTTATAAATTGCGTATTGCAAAAAAAAATAATATGGAACACTCTGTTCAAGATTGAAGCCCATTCACTCCCAGTCATTTATGATAGTTCCCTTCCCACTATCTTTCAACATAACTTCACTTTTCATACTTAATCTTCAATGCACTGTTAGAATCTCTCCTATCTTTTATCTGGGTGTGATGTATGTATGTTTGTGTTAAGTCTGCCCAAGTCCAAGTGAGTCTGGAGGTATCCAATAAGTCCAATACATGGACTTAAAATACACAATAAAAACTGCATAAATGTTTAAAACTCCCCAATATGCAAAAAAAAAAAAAAATCATCAAAGGCTTTACAAGCACCCCAACCCCAGGCCTTGAGAGTTCCAGAAATCAAAGAATGTGAGAGCTGTGCACATGTACAGTCCAGGGGTGAAATGCTCCCAGTTCGGACCAGATCACGTGATCTGGTAGCGATGGCGGTGGGTGGTTCAGAGAACCGGTATCAAAAATCCCTGTCCTCCCCCATGCCCAGCTGAGCCACGCAATCATCACAGGTTTGTTTTTTTTACTTTTAAAAGCATTTTTTCTTTGCCAAAAAAAATGCTTTTAAAAGTAAAAAAAAGCCTCTGATGATCGCACGGCTCAGCTGAGATCGTCAGAACCTTTTAAAAGGATTTTTTTCTACAACCTCTTCGGCCGAAGAGGTTGTATAAAAAATGCTTTTAAAAGGCTCCTCTGGCGATCAGGCAACTCAGCTGGGATCGTCAGAACCCTTTATAAGCATTTTTTCTATAACTTCGTCGGCCAAAGAGGTTGTAGAAAAAATGCTTTTAAAAGTAAAAATACTTTATATAGTAAGTTAATGTTTTTGACTGAAAAACAGATTATTTGATCTGCCCTAACAATGAGGATATCAATAGGGCAAAGAAATAAATGGGAATAAGGCAAAAATTACATTTGATATCTCTATAGCAAATAGTAATCCCACTGACTTGTACAAACATTATGAACCACAGTTGTGTATGGAACTTCAAGAAATAACCCATTTCTAATGTTAATTTTTTGGCAGTTTTTTCAGGCTTGGAATCATTTTATACCAAAATCAAAAGATTTCCCAAATAACCAAAACAATAATTTAGACTTGAAATGGAATGTTATGCAGAAGATTACTTGAAGGGTCTTCTTTGTAGACTTTAGTTCACCATTCAATACCATCATTCCAGACACTTTCTAACTAAGCTAAACCAGCTACGGGTACCTGAACACACTTGTAAGTGGATAACAAGCTTCCTAACAAACAGGAAGCAGCAGGTGAAGCTAAGCAGAATCATATCAGATACCTGTACAATTAGCACAGGAGCCTTCCAAGGCTGTGTACTCTCACCACTTCTCTTCTCTCTGTATACCAATGACTGCATCTCTAATGATCCATCTGTTAAACTACTGAAGTTCGCAGATGTCACAACAGTGATCGGTCTCATTCGAGACAATGATAAACCCGCATACAGATGGGAGGTTGAATGACTAGCCTCGTGGTGCGACTGGAACAATCTAGAACTGAACACACTCAAAACCGTAGAAATGGTGGTAGACTTTAGGAGAAACCCTTCCATACTTCCACCTCTCACAATACTAAACAACACAGTATCAACAGTAGACACCTTCAAGGGCCGTAATAGCTCAGGCTGTAAGGAGCCTGTTATTAGAACACAGTAGCCTGCAATTACTGCAGGTTCAAGCCCGGCCCAAGGTTGACTCAGCCTTCCATTCTTTATAAGGTAGGTAAAATGAGGACCCAGATTGTTGGGGGGGGCAATAAGTTGACTTTGTAAATATACAAATAGAATGAGACTATTGCCTTATACACTGTAAGCCGCCCTGAGTCTTCAGAGAAGGGCGGGATATAAATGTATATATATAAATTCTAGATTCTACCATATCGCAAGATCTAAAATGGAAGCTAACATCAAAAATGTCATCAAAAAAGGACAACAAAGAATGTAGTTCTGTGCCAACTCAGAAAGCACAAACTACCCAAGGAGCTGCTGATCCAGTTCTACAGAGGAATTATTGAATATGTCATCTGTACCTCTATAACTGTCTGGTTTGGTTCTGCAACCCAACAAGACAGAGACAGACTTCAGAGGATAATTAGAACTGCAGAAAAAACAATTGCTACCAACCTGCCTTCCATTGAGGACCTGTATACTGCACTGCACGAATCAAAAAGAGGGCTGTGAAAATATTTACAGATCTCTCACATCCTGGACATAAACTGTTTCAACTCCTACCCTCAAAACGATGCTATAGAGCACTGCACACCAGAACAACTAGACACAAGAACAGTTTTTTCCCGAACGCCATCACACTGCTAAACAAATAATTCCCTCAACACTGTCAAACTATTTACTAAATCTGCACTATTATTAATCTTCTCATCGTTCCCATCACCCATCTCCTTTCACTTATGACTGTAATTTTGTTGCCTGTATCCTTAAGATTTATACTGATATGGGACTTCCGGGTGGCTCCGCTTCGTTAATGGCGGGCTATCTCAGACCGCCAGTTCCGTGTGATTCTGTAGAGCCGCTTAGACAGTGTTAATCTGCTGTCAAGCGACTTGGAAATCTCTTCCCTCGGGCAAAGAGGGGGAGGTGAGCATTCGGGCTGAAGTAGAGCCCCCACGAAAGCACCAGGAAGATTCCTGGTGGCTTGATGGGAACGCTCCTTCTATAGCCTGAAAAAAAGCTCCAGAATCCGGAATGCTTCTGCCAAATGGCAGAACAAAACACAGCGTCCATCTCCGCGACTGAAATGGATTACTGAAGGACTCTAACGCGGACAGAGCTGAAAACTGGAGCGTTAGCATTTGATTGTAACAAGATTTTAACTCCCTGATAGAGAACGTATTCGTAGTCAAGATTGGAGATGATGAAAGGAAACGGCGTTTTGTGTATTGCAAGTAAATGGCGTTTTGTATATTGGAAGTGAAAGTTAAGGAAATGCTTATTACAATTGCTGGTGTGGAACCTTTAAGAAGAATATAACAAGATATTTTTTTAAATGGAATTTTTATTTTTTATTTTTTATCCTTTTTTATCTTTTTATTACAGTGTTTAAGAAGAAAAGTTTATTGAATTTTTCTTTTTTCTTTTTCTTTTTTTCCCTTTCCTTCTTCTTGGTATTACTTAGTTTAAAAATGGCTTTCAAGCAAAGAGATTTAACTACTTCTAAAATACTGGAAATTTCCTCACTTCAGATACAGAAATTGAAAGAAGATATTAAAGATGGCAAGGAATTTTTTACAGGAGCTTATGGAGGTTCATCTTTCAGAAATAGATCAAAAATTTGATGAAATGGAGAAAGAAATATTGGATTTTAAGGTTATGGTGGAAGAACAGAGGAGGGAGATGAAAAAATTAAAGGAATCAATTAACCCATTATTGCTATCTAGTATTCAAACAGAGGAAAGACTGGAAGAAATTAACCAAATTAATTTAGATTTGCAAAGAAAAATATATGAAGTTCAAATTAATTTGAATTTAGAAAATAAAATAGACGATTTTCAGGTTAAGGTAGATAGGGCAGATGAAGAAAGGGTTATATTACAATATAAATTAATGGAATATGCTATAAGGGTGAGAGGATTAAAAGAATGTAAGGAAGAAAATTTGAAAGAGATTTTTATTCAGGCCTTTGCTCAGATAGATGGAGTGGAACCAGAAGATTTTGAAGTTAATATTGAAAAAATTTATCGTGTTAATTCTTGGTTGGCAAGGCAGAAGTGTTTACCGAGAGATGTTATTTATTTTACAAATAAGAAGATTAGGTATGGAATTTTGCAGATCGGGGAGTCGAGGTTTTAAGGAGTGACTATGGATTATATTTGTGTTATATTTTAATTTTTTACTGTTAGTTTTATACCCTGTATTCGGTTCTGGGAAGTCCCGGGGGGTGGGGGGAGGGAGGGGAAGGGAGGGGGGATGAGGTAGAAAATGGACTGATGGTTAATGTACAGAGATGATTGAAGATGTATAATCAATGTAAGATCGGAGCTGCCTGGCTACCATTTCAGAATGATGGGAAGGAAGGAAGTAGAAGAGAGAAGGAGGTAGGAAAGAGAAGAGGAGGAAGAGGAAAGGAAGGAAGAGGGATAGAAGAGGGAGAAGAAAGGAGTAGGGAGGAAGGAGGAGAGGTTGTAGATAAGAGAAGGGGAGGAGGGTCGTGGAAAGTAGAAGAAGGTAGAGAAGGGAAGAGAGTTAAAGGAAGGGGGTGGTGACCAGGCAGGTCCGATTAATTGTATATGATGGTACATTAAATATGTTATTGGATATGAATGTTAAAATAAAACTTTTTATAAAAAAAAAAAGATTTATACTGATATTGTTTCCTGATTGCTTATTTGTAGCCTATGACTATCATTAAGTGTTGTATCATTAAGAGTTAAATTTGTACCCTATGACTATCATTAAGTGTTGTAAGTGTTGTACCTTGATGAAGGTATCTTTTCTTTTATGTACACTGAGAGCATATGCACCAGGACAAATTCCTTGTGTGTCCAATCACACTTGGCCAATAAAAAATTCTATTCTATTCTATTCTATTCTATTCTATTCTATTCTATTCTATTCTATTCTATAAATGTATGTTCTCTGACATAAAACATTAACATAGCCATTTGATCCAGATCTAAGTCTTCTGTGGAATATATCAAACTTTGAGTTCTTAAGTTGTACAAGTCCTTCTGGCGTATTGTATCTCTCAATACCATAAATGTTATAACACTGAAGAAGCCAAAGAAAAGACGGCTCTATAGTGTTCTTGGTAAAGAATACTGAATAACTGGTTTGCAAGTATAAGGAGTTTTGAAAATGAAATTCACTATTGGTCATTGAGTGGTCTGCTTTATTTATTTATTTATTTATTTATTTATTTCAATTTTTATACCGCCCTTCTCCGAAAGGACTCAGGGCGGTGTACAGCCAAGTAAAAATCACAGTATAAACATTAAAAGGAATTAAAACAAACATATTATAGGTGGCCAAATTTAAAACAGTTTAAAACATTAAAAAATAAATAACCCCAATAAAATTTTAGGCCAGTCCTGCTTGAATAAATAGGTGCGTTTTCAGCTCACGGCGAAAAGTCCGAAGATCAGACACTTGACGTAAACTTTGTGATATCTAAAATTCTTTAAAGGAATTTTTCTGAAATTCTCTCTAAAGCTATGGATAGCTGAAAAAAAAGAGACTGCCATAACACAAATTAGCTAGAAATTTTACTTTCCACCTTGATGAAAAGACATCAAGGATAATTAATGGAACCAGTGAAGCATCAGAAAATGTTAAGCCAATAAAAATTCTATTCTATTCTATTCTATTCTATTCTATTCTATTCTATTCTATTCTATTCTATAAATGTATGTTCTCTGACATAAAACATTAACATAGCCATTTGATCCAGATCTAAGTCTTCTGTGGAATATATCAAACTTTGAGTTCTTAAGTTGTACAAGTCCTTCTGGCGTATTGTATCTCTCAATACCATAAATGTTATAACACTGAAGAAGCCAAAGAAAAGACGGCTCTATAGTGTTCTTGGTAAAGAATACTGAATAACTGGTTTGCAAGTATAAGGAGTTTTGAAAATGAAATTCACTATTGGTCATTGAGTGGTCTGCTTTATTTATTTATTTATTTATTTATTTATTTCAATTTTTATACCGCCCTTCTCCGAAAGGACTCAGGGCGGTGTACAGCCAAGTAAAAATCACAGTATAAACATTAAAAGGAATTAAAACAAACATATTATAGGTGGCCAAATTTAAAACAGTTTAAAACATTAAAAAATAAATAACCCCAATAAAATTTTAGGCCAGTCCTGCTTGAATAAATAGGTGCGTTTTCAGCTCACGGCGAAAAGTCCGAAGATCAGACACTTGACGTAAACTTTGTGATATCTAAAATTCTTTAAAGGAATTTTTCTGAAATTCTCTCTAAAGCTATGGATAGCTGAAAAAAAAGAGACTGCCATAACACAAATTAGCTAGAAATTTTACTTTCCACCTTGATGAAAAGACATCAAGGATAATTAATGGAACCAGTGAAGCATCAGAAAATGTTAAGCCAATAAAAAATTTGGCAAATACACGCTATTACTTTCAAAAGAATCAGTCCTGTTTCCATGAAGACTAAAGTTTGTTGATATAACATGAGTGTATTATAACGAGGTTATAGGTTTATAAAAACCTTCACTGAAAGTCAATTTGATATTTTCAATTTGTATCTGTTAAACATATTGCTCCTCACTGTAATGACTTACAGGTAGACTTTGCTTAATGACTTCCCCATTTAGCAAGCATTCAAAGTTACATCATGCTGAAAAAATAACTTTATAACCAGTTCTTGCATTTACAATCACTGTAGCATCCCTACAGTCTTGTGATCGACATTCAGGAACTTTGCAACTGATTTTTAAAAATTAATTTACACACTAATTTTTCATGCTCCTTCTGTCCTAAATTCTACTTTCTATTCACAAATTTTCCCCCAAATCCATTTTAAGTTTGTTTATTTTGAAATGCTAAAATTTGATCCTTTTTATAAATTAGTTGTTTCCAAACTGTGAGAAATTTTTTTATTGGAAAGGCAACATGTTTTGTGGCACTTACATTCACTGTGTTCACTGAAGTATGTGACCCTGCAGTAAAGGCTAAGTTTAACTATTTTTTTCCCTACTCGTCATCTACTTTTATATAGAATGTAAAGCCCATTTCACATATCTTATTTCCTTAGTGTAAAAATATATTTATGTGCAACAGCCAGAAGTACTTTACAGGTGGTAAAATTGCATATTACATTAGGTAAAATATCTCAGTTGGAGCTTATGAGATCTATTACATTTGCACAGGCTTGCACGGAAAAGAGAAAAATAAAGAAAAATAATTTGTGTTTGGATTGGAAGGCAATCTAACTATTAATTAGATTAACTCAAGCTTAGCTTCTGTTGAGATCAACCAGTTGGTTTTAGGGGCTAACACCTAACAGTGCTGCCTAGGATTTAATGTGTACTAGGCAATCCATGCCTTGTTGGAACATCATTTCAGAGATATTTCCTTACCTAAACAGAGAAACAGAATGACCACAGATAGGCAAAAAAGCAGTAGCACTGGGAGCAATTTCCAACCTTCTTGCCATCTTCATGTGCAAGGGTGCATATCAAGAGTGCATATCAGGGAACGCACAAGAGGGGCTACATGGGTTAAGAATAGTAGTGGTGTGCACCAGAGATACCACATGGGTCAGGAAGGGCATGCAGTTTGGTGGCAGAAGTTGGAAATGATGCATGAGAGGTGTTGCGTGGGTTGGGTAGAACATGGTGCAATGACACAAGTCAAGAAGGGTCCATGAGAATCATTGGGGGTGTAATAAGGGGGTGATAGTCTGGGTCAAGAAGGGAATCACAGGGTTGTGTGAGATGAGCCAATCATGGGTGGCATGAGTTGGGAAAGAGGTGCTGTGAAATTCAGAAACAGTCAGTGAGGGCAATGTGGGTTGGGAATGATGTGTGGGGATGCACAATAAGCCAGGGATGTGGGTCAGGAAAGGTACATTTCACATTGTGATGGTCCCATTGGTTTTTGACTTCGAGGAGGAGGATGAACCAGAACCAGGGCCATCAAAAATGGAGATCTAGGGTTCCCAGGAATGCCTGGAGAGCCTGGGGATGGAGAAGACCCAGTCCTGGGTCCGTCAGGCATCGGAGGCACGATCAACCGGATTGTCAGTTGCCCACTTAAGAAGAGGAAGAGAGGCACTGCTGCAGTAGGTTAACTCTTATCAGCAACAGGCTGCCTCTTATGAGGAACAGCTGCCACTCCCACCTGATCCATAGACGCCAAGAGCAGAGATATGGGAAGCTCAGAGGAGATCAGTGAGGCTGCTCACAAGGAATAGCCTTGCCTCTCCTAATAAGAAACACCAGGTTGTGGATTATTTAGTCATGTGGGAGGGAGTGCTTGGTGAAAACAACGGTTCATTTTCCTGCATGTTGTCTTCAGCTCCATGCTCCCTGGATCCTAATTTAGTGTGATGATCCTTGGGTTTGTCTTGATGACTTTTCCTCTACCTGGACTTGGATTTGGAACAGATTTTTTGGGGGAAGTTTCATTGTGGGATGTGTTTGTTTGAGAACTTACTGCTTTAGCTCTGTGTGTGTATGTGTGTGCTTGGTCTTAATCACTAAACTGCTTGGGAGGAGAGTTTGTGAATTGGTGGATTTTGGGGAATATTGCTACGACAATAATAGAGTGATGCAGTAAACATACACTACTTGCACCTATTACTATGTGTGTGACTAAGAGGTACCACATGGGTAAGAGAAGGTATATGGTGGGAAAGTGCTGCTCAGGGAGATTGCGTGGATGTGCATATGAGGTGCTGCAAGAATTGGGGAAAACAAGCAGGAAGGCAGATCAAGGAAGGGCTGGGAGAATGGGACAGGTTAGGCAGCATGGGCCGGGAAGGGTGTGTAGGCATTCCTACTTCACTGTTCCTCCTTTTACCCTTCTCATCCAACCAAGCAGATAATTTGCTGCTGCTGGCTAGGGGAGTGAGTGAGAACTGACTGGGAAATTATCAGTGTTGAAAATGTTGATCATGCGACTGCAAACCAGCAGTGCAGCTGCAGCCAGTAGCAACAAAGCTGTCATAATTTCCCCAAATTTCATTTCCTTGGGAGTCATGAGTTTCTGATTTTGGACACATTCTGTAAATTAGCCCATTTGAGGCACTTTGGTTCAAAAGGTGTTCCCCTATGATGTACTGTTTTGCCCAGTTAATGGACATCAAAACATGAGGTTTATAGCTAATTAAATTGTACTACTATACTATGAATTCTCTATTACCACTTTTAGAGTTGGGACATTGTGGCTAAAAATTACCACCCACTAAATTGAACATTAGTTTGATTATTTTAATCATTTTTAAAATTTGTTTCCTTACACTGACAATTCAGTATATTAGGGTTCAGTATTGTGTGAACTTGGATGATATTGTTTACTCAAAAAAAATCATAGTTATGATTTATTGACTTATGACACAGTATAAATGCTAACACTACTCTTTCATGTAACCTTTTTTCAAATGTTTTCCATGAAATGTAGTCAATTTGAAAGAGATATTGAAGCAAAATTGTTACTAGGGTGACAAGGGATAAAAAATATTTTAAGTCCACAACAGGCACATAATACTCATAAGCAGCTCAGTCTGACATCTCTTTAATTCACAGAACTATAAATAACCGGAAGAAATACAACAGAATAAGAAATGCAACATTCTGTTATTATAGCTAGTCTCAATATAGGTAGTCCTCAAGTTACAATGGCAAACTGGGACTGGAATTTCGATTGTTATGTGGTACTTTTGTAAAGCACATCACGTGACCACATCACTTAGCGACAGCAATTCTGGCAGTTCCATTGCCTTTGTTAAACAAGGATTATGGGTTGTTAAGCAAGATGTCCTAGTTACTTCCTGCCAGTTTCTAACAAGCAGTGTCAATGGAAAACCTGGCAAGAAGCTGCAAATCCTGGGTAGCTCACAAGCAGACTGATGGGAAGAAAAGCAACTGCTGTGACATAAGCAAGGCCGGGCAGAGGAAGTGCCTTGAATAGCGAGATGTGTGGCATAGAAATTTAATAAATAAATATATAAATAAATTAGTGTGAGCAAGCTCAGTCATGAGCAGCTATTGCAGCCTAGCACAAGCACAGCCAGGTTGGGGATGGTTGCTTCTAAAGGTAGGAAGGCACACAATGCATGGCTGTGCCTGTAGGGAGCTCTGGAGGATGAGAAACTGCAAAAGGCTGCTGTGGTGGGTGGACTAGGGGTAGCTGCTGCGGAAAAGAGCAAGCAGTGGCAAATGCTTAGAGTGGGTAGAATTCCATAAAGACAGCTACACAATTCAAAGGAATATTATAAAAGAGAAAGACTCTTTCATATTATTTTGAACTACATGTAGTCTTCAATTTACAACTGATCATTTAATGACCATTTGAAATTACAGTGGGTTTCAGAAAAGGTGCTTTACCACTTGTCAAGTGCTACTGGCTGTTGCATTGTGCTTCCCCCCCTCAGGTCACATGATTGCAATCTGTGTGCTTGCTGATCATGATTTGCAATATCTTATGCAAGCTTCTGTAGAAAGTCAATGGGGAATACTGCAGTGAAGGTTCGGTGCAACCATCTGAAAGACTGTCATGGGAAATCTCAGATCCACACAGGACAGCTCTTTGAGAGCAAAAAGACTGCCATGATTGTCCTCTTCCAGAGCTGACATTTCCAACCCAAAATTTCAGTGGACAGAGGACAGTGGACATAAATCCTTCACTGGATCCTTCCTGAAGATTTTAGCTCTATCCCTACAGCCCAATGAGGATTTGCTCCCAGTGTACCCTTCCAGGGCTTCTTCCCCCATCCCCCACTCCAAGCACCCAAACTCTTTCCCTGGGACTCCACCCACTTAACAATCCAGGAAATTACTTAATGATCACAACTCATTAGTGTTGGCTTTGTGGTTGTTGAGGGAAGCAGTCACATACAAGTCTTGTTTAAGGCCTGCTTTGTTCAATGACCAAAATTCCAGTCCCTACCTGTATTGTAACTTTATTGATATGGCTCTATGTAGTTCTCTTGGTAGCAGTGCAAAAGTAGCTTTTTATTAATGCCCAGATTTTTTTTAGAGGATGGTCTAGCCTATAGGTCTGGGATTTCCTAAATCACTCATGTGCTGCCACCTGCTGAGGCAAGAACTATTGTAAATACAAAAATGCATAAATTACACCTCTAAATAGAAAGATTTTATAGTAATTGCTGTAGGATGAGGACTGATGGGGAAGGTTGTCTCTGCCTGAGTCCATGACTTTCAATAGGCAACTTTCTAGGTAATGTTCAAATCTCCAAGCAAAGTTTCTAATCCTTAAAAGATTTGTGTATGTTTCTATATGGATTGAAAATATCACTGTTAAGATAAGAAAATGCAATATGGAGATAAAGGATCATAAATGTATGTTTGGAGGCCTTCCTTTCTGCTTATCTGCTACCCCTGGCCTCCCCTTCCCTTCCCCTATCTCTCTCTCTATATGGTTCTAAAACCACTGCTTTGCACTGTAATCCGATTCACTGTGTGGTCCTTACCCATTCATGTATCTAGTTTCTCTTACTCATCATTTTTAGATGGTTCAATCAATCAATCAGAATAGAGCTGGAAGGGACCTTGGAGGTCTTGTAGTCCAACCTTCTGCTCAAACAGGAGACCCTATACCATTTCAGTCAAATGACTGTCTAGTCTCTTCTTAAAAACCTCCAGTGATGAAGCACCCACAACTTCTGTCAGAAAACAGTTCCAGTGGTTAATTGTCCTCATTGTTAAAAAGTTTTTCCTTAATTCCAGATTGCTTTGTCCTGGATTAGTTTCCATCCATTGTTTCTTGTCCTGCCCTCTGGTGCTTTGGAAAATAAATTGACCCATTCCTCTTTGTGACAGACTTTCAAATATTGAAATATTCATATCATGTCCCCTCTAGTCCTTCTTTTCTCTGGAGTAGCTAAACCCAAATCCTGCAACTCTTCTTCATAGGTTTTAGTCTCCAGGCCTTTAATCATCTTAGTTGCTCTTTGTACTTTCTCCAAAGTCTCAAACATCTTTTTTGTAATGTGATTATCAAAACTGGATGCAGTATTCCAGGTGTGGCCTCACTAAGGCTTTATAAAGTTGTACTAATACTTCACGTGATCTTGATGCCTCTATTTATATAACCAAGAATTGTCTTAGCTTTTTTGACTGCTGCCGCACACTGCTGGCTCATGTTTAAGTAATCATCCACTAGTACCACAAAGTGCCTCTCACAATTACTATTTTTGAGCCAGGTTTCCCCTACTCTGTATTTGTTGGTTTTTCCCACCTAAGTGTAAAAACTTCCTTTTCTCCACATTAAATTTCATTTTGCTGGAACGTGCTCTTGTTCAAGTCTGTCAAGATCTTTTTGGATCCTGAGCTTATCTTCTGGGGTGTTGGCTATTCCTGCCAGCTTAGTGTTGTCTGAAATGTGATGAGTTTTCCTTCTACTCTCTCATCTAAGTCACTTATGAAGATATTGAAGAGTACTGGGTCTAAGACAGAACCTTGTGGTACCCTACTGCTTATTTCCCTCCATGTAGATATAGTACCATTAAGGAATACTAGTTGAGAACAGTTTGTCAGCCAGTTACAAATACATCTGATGGTGATGCGGTCTGTCCCACATTTTTCTAGCTTACCAATTAGTAGGTTGTAGTCTACTTTGTCAAATGCCTTGCTGAAGTCTAAGCATGTCCACAGCATTTCACTGGTCTTCTAATTTAATCACTTTGTCAAAGAATGAAATAAGATTCAGCATGATCTGTTTTTAACAAACTCATGCTGACTTTTAGTTATAACTTTGTTTCTAGATGTTCACAGATCTGTTATTAATCTTTTCCAGTATCTTCCCAGGAATTGATGCTAGGCTGATTGGTCTGTAATTGCCTGGATCTTGGTTTCCCCCCCTTTTTGAAGATAGTTTCAGGTTGTAGAAATCAAACTGGGGCTGTGCCTGGTAATGTAAATAATGGCTTTAGTAACTATGCCTTCCTCCAGTTGTATCCCATTCAATTTCTGCTGCTATAACACAGGTAATCCTTGAAAAATGACAGACCAGTTAACGATGGTATAAAGCTACGAACAACATCCCCCAAAATACTTACGATCATGTTTCAAAGTTAAGATATCAACAGTGTCTCCATGGTCCTTTGTCCTTACAACAGACCACTGGGTGTTGTGTCTCGTCCGATCTCACCACCACAGCCGGGGTCTGCTTATCTGCTTCCGAACGCTGAAGAATGTCCTAGCATGCCTCCCGGCCCCAGCCCTGGCTCCATGCCCAGACAGGCTGAGGAGGGGGCATCTCCCGGCCCCAGCCCTGGCTCCATTCCCAGACAGGCTGAAGAAGAGCAAGTATCTCCAGCCCCCAGCTCTGGCTCCATGCCCAGGCAAACGGAGCAACTAGACTCCTCCCCCTCCTCCACAGCATGTGAGCCTGAGGAAGGTCAATTACCAACAGCTGCCGATTGGAGTGACCCTCGCGTCAGAAGACTTGATAGGCGGAGGCAACAGAAGGAAGGGAGGGGCAGGCCTGGATAAGTGCTGAGTCATGGAGCCACACCCCATGGCCTATATAAAGGATCTGCTTTCTGGCAGTCTCTGAGTCAGGCAAAGTCTAAACATATCTTGCTGAAGTCACTTTCTGGTCTCCTGCCTGCCCTGAGGACTTTGCTAGGACTTTGGCAGAGCTGCAGAGGCACACCTGATTCGGATTTCCCTGACCCGGCCATCAGTGGAGGAGTGGGACACGACACTGGGATGCTGTAGTGTTTTTGCCTCTCTTATCCCCTATTCTCTCCTGACAGGACCAGCAGAGCTCAGGCCTGGTCCCCATGCATCCTGGAAGCAGTCGCCATTTTGGGAGTCCCAACAAATCCTTGTGTGAATGGCAACTCTTTTCAGAGCTTTCTGCACTGATCAGCTGGCCACAGGGAGGTTGCAAAGTGCATTGCTAGGTGTTGGGAAGCTGGACCCTGCATAAAAGCTTTGCAAGTTTTGGCTGTTTGTCTGACTGCCTATAGAGGAAGTCTATAGTCTAGCTTCTAAGTCCTAGCAGTCAGTCTTTCATTTTGTTGCATAAGTCTCTAGTCTATAGTTTTAGAGATTAATTTTTTTTCTCCAGTTAAAGGTTTGGAAAAGCTTTTCCTTGCTTGCTCCTTTCCTCTATTCATCAGCCCTGAGACAAGCTTTTTAAAAGGGTTAGAAAGCAGAGGCAAAGAGTTTAGTTTTGGCACCTAATTGAGATGTGTGGGAGGAAGATCAACAAATCTGTCCCTACCAGCTTTTTTTGTTTTGTTTATTGAAGAAATGTGGTTTTGTGTGAGAGGCAGGGAGAGAGGTTAAGCAAAGGGAGGGTTTTGGGACTCTCATCCTGAAGCTGTTGCCTTTTATACAGGGGCTTGCTTCTAGCAGGAGGTAGAAAAGCTTTCCAGCCTCCTGATAGCCAGCTGATCAGTGCAGAAAGCTCTGAAAGGCAACTTTCAGAGTTGGGACACCTTGGCAGGGGGAAGGACTGAGGAAAGTTGGGGAAGGCAGGCATGGCCAGTGTATCCTTTCCCATTTTTTCTCATTGACAAGACAGTCAGTTATGCAGAAGGCTGGCAGGCACCCGAGGGGCAGGAAGCGATGCATGGCATATCTTGGGGTGGGAGAAGCCTTGAGAGGCTTGTATCTGCACTAGGCCTCCAGAGTTTCCCCCATCCCCAAGCTCCACTTATTGACCTGTACATTAATTTAATGAATGCACTGGGAAAAGAAGGGATGACTGGTCATTTCACTGTCTACCAAAATTCTAGAAAATGCATTACATTTGACAGTTTCCTATGATGTATAGAGCTGGTGGCTTTCAGTTTCATACTTTCACTATGCTTTAAAACCTGTATGAGTACATTTATTAAATGGTAATCATTTTGAATATATACCACTTTGAGATTCAGCACAGCAATTTTCTTCAGTCTCATGATGACAAATGGATTGTTATGGATGATATTCACTGAAGATGTCTTTCGTTAAACATTATGTGGATTGGAAAACATGGTTCCATGGACAGGAAGCATTAAGATGCAGATTCTAATAGCTGTCTTTTGGAATGGTAATATTTGGAGAGAAGAGTTTCAGGTATATATTGAATACTTTTCTTCAGATACATAGACTATATCAAAAATGTAATGTTAGATCCTAAGGAATCTATATAAACTGAACAAACAAATAAAAATACTGTATGATGCCCTGGAATTTTTTCCCCACAAACCCTTTCTCTCCCAAAATTTCCTCTTATTATATATGAATTTATAAATATTTTTGTTTGCTTTCTCAACAACAATCTTTTGAACTGCATATTCATGAATTCAGATCCTACAAAAGCTGGTCATAATGGAGAGTTACTCTGTTCATTCAAAATAAATCCAGATTGGTTTTATATGAAGTCTAAATAGAGCTAAACGTTGTACTATAAATGTTCACACAATTGTTAAACATGCACATTTCCTTGGCCTGATCCCATAGAGTGAGATTCTGCCAACACAAATTTAGAAGGACTTTTGCAATCAAAATACTCATTGTTTCAGGATTTCACAAGCTCTTTAGTGTTGAAAAGCTGTGATTTGTGGCCTTTTCGAAGACTGCTCTTGCTTTATATTCTTTATATCAACAGATATTATCCCCAGGAGAGCTGGAATTGAACCTCTCATGTATCAAATCAATGTTCAACACAGTTGATGAAGATGTTATTTTTTTTTCAGTGAACTACTTGTTAACTATGGTAATTTCATGGCAGTGAAAAGCAGATAGTTCACTGCTAAACAATTACTTTTAGAAAACAGTATTGTACTGAATGATTATTTAAACACACTGTCTAGCTATATTCTTTTTCTTTGAATTGCAGCTATGATTATTGAAAAAAAAATCCAAAAGTTTTTCTGTAGCATCATCAAAGTGTGGTCTTTTAGAAAGCTCATGTTTAATGGGGTGAGAAAAAGCACACTGGACTAGAACCGTGATGGAGAACCTATGGCACGCGAACCACAGGTGGCATGTGGAGCCATATCTGTGTGCACGCAAGCATTGCTCTAGCTCAGCTCCAGTGCACATGTGGGCACCGACCGGCTGATTTTTGGGCCTTCTGGTCCCACCAGAAGTTTCTGGCCTCCGGAGGGTCTCCGGGGAGGTGGGGAAGGCTGTTTTCGCCCTCCCCAGACTCCAAGAAAGCCTCTGGAGCCTGGGAAGGGCGAAAACGGGCCTACTGGGCCCACTGGTAACAATTTTGCCATTGCGTGCCAAAAGTGGGGGGAGCATTGAATTATGAATGTGGGCACACACACACGTGACCTCCCCCACTCCCCCCACTTTTGGCATGCTACGGCAAAAAGGTTAGCCATCACTGGCCTAGAATATTTAATACTATCTGTAATTTCCCCCAAAATAAGACATCCCCTGATAATAAGCCCAATCGGGCTTTTGAGCTCATGGCAATTAGTCCAAGCGCTAATTTCAGGGTTCAAAAATATATAAGACAGGGTCTTATTTTTGGGAAAACATGGTAGTATAAAGTAAGCTATTAGTTTTTTTTATATAGTCTGCATATAACAGATTGAGCATTTTCCTCTAAATTAATATTTAAGATGTGTGATATGAAAATATATTTAACACTGTCCTCCAAGCTGTTAGTGGCTGAAGAAGCAGCTTTTCATAAAACACACTCTAGGAACAGTACCTACACAAGCAATATTCATATCAATAAAATAAGAATGTGCATGTATAACTAATATCAAAGAATAATTTATTATATACCCTTATCTCTTTCCTTCAGTTTTTTTAAATTTGGGGATAAATTGCATTAACACATTGTACAACTTCGCATGTAAGTACAAGCTTTGGAATCTGCAGGTTGTTAGTACCTACTATTCTAAGATTTTAATTTTTAAAAATGTAAGTTTGTGGAGCATATTATTGTCATTACTATATATCATTATTTTAAGTTTAAATATGAATTCAATCTGTTTAAAATTATTTATTATATCTAGGAACATTCTTTGTTTAAGAATTCCAATATATACTGTAACTTATTTCAAGCTTATTAGAATCTCATTTTAGAGCAACACTGCCTTATACTAATTAATATGGGAGCTCATCTATACTTTTTTTATTGTCCTAAGTAGTGTTTGGTGAAAAGGAATTTGTTACTCCTGATATTTCAACTCCTGACTAAATGTAACATGCCTCACAAACTATTGCCGAAGGATTCTGGTTTACATACAATAGTGTCAAAATGCTGCAGTTAACCTTCTGGATTTTCATTTAAAATGTCTTTTTTTATATGTACATAATTTAGACACAAATTGCTTTAATATATTGGCTAACATCCCTGTTTTAGAAGGTTCTCAGTGTGAAACACTTATTGTATTTATTACAGTTTTGACATCAGATTGATTTAAATCAAGGCAATATGTAAATTTTAATTACCTTTTAAAAAGAACTACCAAGGACTCAACTGGAAATAAACAAATCATGCTATGGATGATTTCAAGTTATGACAGCAATTGGGACCATAAAAGTCTGACATCATGTGACTACACTGGTTAGCGATGCAATCCCTTTGTTTTAACCAAACCCCATCAGTCATTAGGCCAGGGCCCAACCTGATCCAAGTCATTCTAGCTTGCTCCATCCCAGCTCCAAGCCTCGTCGGTAAGGTAAGGGACCATCTCTGCCCTTTTGACTCCCTCACACAATGGAATTCTTAGCGGCAGTGACACTTGCGCTAAAGTAGAGGCCTGATCTTTCAGCAGTCTCAGCCAATCATCCGGTGCCTCTACTTCAACCCCACCGCTGCTGCAGACAAGCATTACTCTGCAGGGCAATCAAAAGAAGAGAGATGGGGAAGATAGGTGGGCAATTTTAAGCATGGGTTACAAAAGCCCAAATTTTGATCACATGACAGTGGGGTTGTTGCAACAAGTGGACATAAGCACCATTTATTGAACATCACCCTATTTTAAATGGTTGCTAAATGAATGGTCATTAATCAAGGACTACCTGTGTTTATACCGTTCTATTGCAAATCTCTATCTGAATACATTCCAGATAGAGATAATTTTCAAATTATTAGATTTGCCCTTGGAACATCTTCCCTTTTGAAATTCAGCAGGTCTCTCTGCCTTCCTAGTCTCCCAAAGAGTACTGAAAAACTGGCTTTTTCCCCAAGCACTGGAATAAGCCGAGATGGATAAGAGGATTTTATGAAGGATAGTATGTTGGAAGCTTAACGTTGGTGCCATTTTTATGTTTATGGTTTTAATATATCTATGTATTATGTTGTTTTATTATTGATATTGCTTTAATTGATTATTGGGAAGCACCCAGATTTTGATATGAGACAGACGGCCATATAAATGTTTTAAATTAATTAAGTTCAATTCTGAAAGCAACCCTAAGATTGATGGAACATTGATCAGTATAGCCCATTAGAAATTAAATATGTTAATTATGCTGGTTGTATATATTTCAGTCAAAGCTTTGCCATTATCATTTTAAAAAAAACTACCATCTAGTAAACAAAAACAGCTGATGTTTAAGCCAGAAAAGCCAGCTAAAGTAGCACAGAAAATGTAAGTATGCATTACTGAGTCTTAGTTCAAAAAGACACAAGTGAGATTTTATCCAACTACAATACCTGAACAAATCATCATATTTACCAAGTTTCGGTATAACTGGTAGCAAAATTAAAAACCCTATCTTTTACCTTTACTAGCAATCAAAAATATTAATAGTAAGGCTGTTTTGGTTTGGAAAAAGATTTTAAGTAAACAAACAAGTAGATACCTTGATGAACGTATCTTTTCTTTTATGTACACTGAGAGCATATGCACCAAGACAAATTCCTTGTGTGTCCAATCACACTTGGCCAATAAAAAATTCTATTCTATTCTATTCTATATTCTTACACTGACTATTAGTTTCACATAATTTATTTTTGAAGCTTAAACATCTACATGTATTGTTTTTTAGAAATAAGTTCCAGTGAACACAAGAACATAGCACTGGACTACAAGTGTGCAAAGCAGCACACAAATGCACCACCTGCTGGACTACAGATTCCCTGTATAGTAAGAGTACACATGCAAGTAGGTTGACTGGTTAAATGAGATAAAATGCAAAGCCCTCTGGGTAAAGATTTTCTTTTTTGCCTACATTTTAACGTTTGCTCTATGTTGAGATAGGGAGGCTCAGGTTCAAGTCCATCTTTAACCATAAAAAGTGATGATTGATTTTGGGCTGTGAGTCACTCACAGCCCAACCTAACTACATGATTTGGAGGGAGATAATAGGGGAGGAAATATTAAATTTATAACACCATACACATGAAAAACAAACTGCTAAAGACAAAAGTATACCATTATATTTTAGCACATTCCCACGGATCAAAAATAGTTTTCAAAAGGATACTAATTATTAAACTGCATGTATCTTTCTATACGAAGATATTCAGAAATATTAAAAAAAGAAAATCTTTTATGACACAGTATGTCACTGTTTCAGATAGAAGCACCTGTCAGAAGATCCTGTATTAAAGCATGTCGCTTAATTTCCACAACCTGGTGTAAGAGGCATCTTACACCTGCCCTTCAAGCTACAATATTACTTACGGCTTTACACAGCCTTTCCACCTTCCGGACATATTAGTAGGTTGCTAGGGGCAAAGTCCCGCTTCATCTAACATCAGCAAAAGCATTTAAGCAAACAATGTCCGGCTGCCTCAAGTAATGCCGCCCGCCCGCTGCCACGGCTGGCCGGCCACCTGCCCACCGCCTCCCCATGGCAAAGGGAGCCCCCAGCTCGTAGCAGAGCCCCCTCCAAAGCCGCCACTGTCCTTTCGCAGGCCTCGCCAACGCCACAGGCCGCAGCCTGGGCAACAGAACCAACACCAGCCGCCGCCACCGCCCCCTCTCGGCCGGACCCAGATCGAAAGAGGGCTTCGGCCCGACACCCAGGCAGCCGGCGGGAGAGGGCCGCCGACCTGTGCGCGGAGCCGCACTCCATCTTTCCCCGCGCAGGCACACACCCCTTCCCTTTCGCAATAGCCACTTACCCGAATCCTCTCCCCCGGGCTGGGCTCTTCGGCCCGGAGGGAAAGCGAAGACCAGAGCAGCAGCAGCCCCAGAAAGGAACCGACCAGGAGGACGGCGCGCAAGAGGAAGCCCAGCTTCAGCCGCATCTTCAGCGGCGGCGATACCGGCTCCCCCAGCCGCCACCGCCACCGCCACTGGGATCCCGCTGTCGCCCCCCTCCTGGCGACTGCTGCTCTTCACTTGCGCGCCGAGCTTTGCGTGTTTCCCCTTCCCTCCTCCTTTTGCTGCTGCTGCTGCGGCCGACTCTCTTTTCCCTCACAGGCTAGCGCCTGGCGCCTAGCCCCGCAGCTTCGCTTTTCCTCCTCCTTTCCTCCTCTCTTGGCCTTCCTCAATTTTCTCCAGTTGTTACCGCCTCTCCTGCCCGGCCTCCTGCAGCGCGCCCGCTCTCTCCCTGTAAAATCACAAACTTTTTTTTCCCCCCCTCTCTCCTCTTTCCTAATACGCTGTGCCTGTTTCCCCCCCCCCTCCCGGTTCTCTTTGAATATATCTCTCGTTCCTCCTGCTTTCCTTACTAATCTTTCAGGCCAGCTTGTTGAAGCTAAGCAGGAAGTCACCTCCAGAGCAAAAACTCCACGTGGCTCATTTACAGCCGCGGGGTTGATTTGGATTGACAGTAGAGAACTCGAGGTTTCCTCCTGCCCCCTTTTTCCTTTGACGCGGATTTGCAACTGTAAACCTGAAAAAAGTTGTGTAAATACCGAGTCCTTCTCCCAGCTCTGGTGAGGTGGAAAGAAGGCTTAGCACGTTTACCAATTCTGTCAGATCTGGCCTTTGTCCTTCTTTGGACTTACACGAGAGAAAATTCGATCAAAAAGGAAACGGTGCGCCCGAGAACTGCATTATAAAAAGGATTCTTAATGTCCGTGGTTCTCAAGCATTACTACACAGGCTAAAAATAATATCCTAGGAGGTTATTTGGGTAAAGGATGAGGGAAGGAAAGTGAATGTTACCGAAAGAAAGGAGCAGCTAATCGGCTCACCGTGGTTCTTAACCGCTCAAGTGCTGCTCTCTGCCTCGGAAACGAAATGCCAAGTGTGGAATTATTCAAATAAATAAGCCCCAAAGGATTACCTAGAAGGAATTGTACTCATTTCTGGACATGAGTGTCTTAGTTGTCCACTCCTGGTCAGATTCTGCTCTGGTAACCTAGGATTCTAGATAGCCTTTCAAGCCTGCAAAAGCGGGTGGGGGGAACTTGGAATTCTTTAGTGTCAAGTAAATAGTTGTATTGATGTCTTCCTGGGGAGCAGGGAGAACTGTAATTGAAAGGTTTTTTTAATTTGAATTTATATCCCGCCCTTCTCAGAAGACTCAGGGTGGCTTACATTGTGTTAAGCAATAGTCTCATACATTTGTATACTATATACAAAGTCAACTTTTATTGCCCCCAACAATCTGGGTCCTCATTTTACCTACCTTATAAAGGATGGAAGGCTGAGTCAACCTTGGGCCTGGTGGGACTTGAACTTGCAGTAATTGCAAGCAGTTGTGTTAATAACTGCATTATTCTGTTGAGCCACAAAAGTATTGTTTGATCTTCAGAATTTTAAATATCTCTTAGACCCACTAACCTTTTAGAATAAAAGTGAAATCTGGAGCTAAAAAGTACCAAGGAGAGTTCTGGCAAATTAGTTCCCCCTCTTTGTTCCCCCGTTTTAGGGGGCTTTGGGGGGACTTGGATATGTTTTTTGGGCAAGCCCTTAGAATAATTGTTAGCTGCTGCTGAAAATGCTTTTTCTGTCTTTTTGTTATATTATTCATTGACTTGCCTTTTATTTTAGAAATATCCTATGGATGTTTCTGTAGTAATCTATTTAATAGTATATTGAATAGTATACAAATGTCAAGGGCATACGGAAGAACAAAGAGCCTTGAATAACTACATTTGTTTTTGATCTTTTAAAAAATGAAAAAGCTGTTACGCTATAAAGCAAAGATGATCTACCAGATCCTCTTTATTTACATATCCCAATTAAATATTAGACAGCTTTCTAAGCAGTTAAAAAGGGTAAGAGGCAATCACCTAATGAGTTACTTTCAAGCAAATATTTATTCATTCATTCAATTTACACACTTATCCGTTTCTAATACATGACTCTGGAGAGCCAGCAATGCTTACATATAAGATAACAACACAAACTAATAATATATTCAACAACTGAGATAAAAAACAACAACAATTAACACAATCATGATAAGGGTTCAATCATACACCTTGGTCCCAGGCTTAGTAACAAGACCATGTCTTCAAGACTTTATAATACGCCTCAGGATATGCAGCAAATTTAATCTCCTGGAGGATAATATTCCAGATTATGGGCCCACAATAGAAAAGTCTCTTCCTGGGCCCCACTGAATAACACACTGCAATGCACAAGATCTGGAGCATGCCTTTTCTGCAAGATCTAATGGACTAGCTGCAAAAATTCAATGTACTTGATAATAAAAATCTCATATTGACACAATGTTTATTCTACCTCTAAAATAAGGTATAAATAACAATATGTATCATGAGTTAAAATTACTTGGATATTGTTCAATGTAACATATCCACAGAGCAAAATGTTTGCTTCTACGGGTAGTCTTTGAATTATAACCATTCTTTTGTTTAACATTTAACATTTAAAGTTTAACATTTAAAGTTACAACAGCAGTAACTCAACATCATTTTTCACACAACCATTGCAGCTTCACATGATCAAAACTTAGACACTTGGCAACTGGCATATATTTGATTGCAGTGTCCCAGGGTCATGTGATCAACTTTTGCAATTTTCTGATAGCAAAGTCAATGGGGACTTAACAATTGCAGTTATTCACTTAACAATTATGGCAAGAAAGGTCATAAAATGGGACAAACTTAAAAATTGTCTTGTTTAACAACAAATTTCAGACTCAGTTGTGGTCATCAGTCAAGGACTAATTGTATATCTTGTTGAGTTTTGCCAAAATGGGTAGTTTCTTCTGTGTACAAAAATGATATATATAATAACTTTCATAAAAGATTCATGCTGATTGTGAAGTTCTCCATTAAAAAAATATCCTGTTTATTTTTCTTTACTTTGTTGTTAACTACCTGATTTGCAATGCTCAAATTGGGTAGTTATATTAAGCCAATAAAGGAATGAATAAATAAATAAAAGGGTACTACAGGTTTTTCAAGAGCTAAGCTTAATGGCATCTCACCATACAAAGAATATAAAGAATTACTAGGCACTTAATAAAATTATACATCTCTATTATAACCTGATTCATAGATAATGCTTGGTGGTGCTGACAATTTTAAGCAGCTTTCCATCATGTAAACGCTAAGAAAACTAATATGACTTCCTTAAATTTAGATTAATGGAGTATATATAAAATTATTTTAATGCTGTTTTTCATACTATAATTGTGATTGTAAACCATAGCTGTTGAATATGCATATAATTATGGTCTAATATCTTGAAATACTGTGTACAGAAGCACACAAATACACATTTTGAAGTTAGATACAATATTATATCAAAATAAATTTTGTTATTTATGTTTAAAAGTTAAACTTGCATTACAAATTAATGGATTGATGCATTCATATATAATTGTTAGTTTTGTGCTGTTACTAACGGAGGTTTGTAATATAGATTCTGTTGTGAAGGTCGAAAATATGCAGCAGATTAATTTACTGAAGACATTTTTGATACTTTAGTTTCTATAAATGCTTTTGCTTTGGAAATACAGTTTCACAGCAGCAAAGCCTATATGAAATGCATTGCTTCCACAATTATTACATTGTGTTAGAGAGATACTAAGCTAAAAGTCTTATTTCTCTATTGGCTTACTTCTCTATTTGAAGGAGCAACTGCAGTATTATCATTTCTGAATATTTAAAAAATTGAACTGGTCTCTTCTCCCTGTCTCGCAACGTCATTCCCACATACTTTTACAGGTATACAAGTATGGATATAAGAACTGTGTAATTAGAAAAAAATAGGGAAACTTGAATGAAAGACATTAGCCCAATTCAAGCAATGAATCAACAAGGCTTAAACATACCCTTTTAAAACACATTGCATGAAGAAGTCTTATTAACTGAGGTCACATCAGATTTTCATCATGGGTATCCTTGCATGTCATGTTAATGTTTGCTATAGTTGTTTATCTTTTAACAGAAATTTGAGACACAAAGCATCATACAAACCATGAGACAGAAATTTGATGCTAGACAAGATTGGTACAAAGACTGGTTGTCTATCAAGTTGGACTGGTTTATGTAGACTTAAAGCAGATTTAATACAGGAAAAAATAGGTCTTATGTTTCTTTGCCCTTGATATTATAAAAACAGTTGCTTAAATCATAAATTTTATATTAAAATGTTTTGAGTTTTTGTTTGCCTAGCTCGGTTGTCATTTCCAGTTGGCAGTAAAATTGATAGCCACGGAAGATCTAGTGATCCATTGTGAAACAACAGTTATGGTGAACATGAATCTTACTCAAAACATGTTATGAAAAGAAAATTCAAATATTGAAATTGTAATAGTGTGTGAGGGGGAAGTGTTTATGTTTTAAATAATTTGAAATATGGGTCATGACTATTTGGCATTGCTGGAAGTTATGGTTCAGCAATAGTTAAAAGAATCACAAACTGATCACCTAAGCATGCCTTATTTACATCTGTGCATCTTTTGGAAACTAAACCATAGAGCAAATCTATCCTTTTTAATCTAAAGAGAGCTGTTTCAAGGTAATGCTTCACTAATTTAATGCATATAGGTTAGGTTTGGAACATACTCATTCGTCTTACTCTAAGTTGTCATTTTCCTCCAGATAGGAAGTATGTTTCCAATTCATGTTTTCATGCAAGTTAATCATTTTCTGCAGTAAATTAGTTCATTCTTTAGAATTCATTTTACTTGTTCTGTGTATTTTTTATTTTAAGTGTATTTATTTCACATAAAATCATATATAATAATATTAATATTTGTGAAATTACAAGCCATGGCACTGTTTGATAATATTATGAGAAAACAATTGTCATTAATATAACATGTGCCAGGATGAGAACATGTATTGCATGCAGAATTCTGGCATTTCCTACAATGGAGAACTGCTGCCACTGTTAACAATACTGGGTTAGATCAGATATGCAAAAACTATTACAAACATCTCAGTGATGGGTTGCTACCGGTTTGCACTGGATTGGGTGAACCTGTATCGGCGGCAGAGGAGGCTCTGCCCACCCCCCTGGATTCTTCTGTGCATGTGCAGAAGCACCCCGCAGGCGTACACGAGCAAACCAGTAGCGACGGGATTTGGAACCCACCCTGATACTTCTGTTTTTGAAAATCTCTTAGATCTTTACCATTAATTTTATATATTGGGGCAAATCTTTGTGAGGTTTTAAGAATAAAATAAAGTTTTGCAGAAATGTAAGATGCCCATTTCACCCTTTAACTCCTCTCCTATTCCCTGAATCCTGTGGTGTACTGTGTGGAAGAGGTATGTTCTTGGGAAGGATGATTGAAGAACATCAGGAGTGTATGCCAAGAGTATGTATTCACAGCAGGGTTACCTAAAAGGACAACCAAGAATGATAGAATAAATCAACCCAGAGTTCTCACTGAAGACACAAATGATCAGGTTCAAATTAACCTTCTTTGGACACACTAGGCAAAGATCTTGTTCTCAAGAAGACTTTAATGCTGAGAAAAATGGAAGGAAAAAAGTGGATGACTAACAGCAAGATTGATAAGACTTAGTTACAGCAACAATGAGTCTACCATTGGAAGACCTGAACAGTTAGTGGCAGATCACCATGGAGAAAATCTGTTTGTGTGGTTACTAAAGTTGATAACAACTTGAAATCCACAGGGTCTCCATCATTCTCCATATTGTGATCCCATCTACTTTTGAAGTATGTCTTTTTACAACCTGTGCAAAGCCTGCTGCATCCTCAAACCATCAGAAATTGGACTAGGTGGGCAATAGTTTGATTCTGTAAAACAAAACCTCTATATTCCCAGAACACTGCTTGTTGATATAAATAACATTATCTGGCTCAGAATGAAGCGTCTTATACTAATTTATTTATTTATTTATTTATTTTTCGTATTTTTATACCGCCCTATCTCCCTAGGGACTCAGGGTGGTTCACAGCCAAATAAAAATATACATATAAATACAAAATAAAACATCAGTTAAAAAACTTATTACAAATGGCCGAATAATTAAAAATAACAATATACATAATAAAACCCATTTAAAACCAATTTAAATTTTAAAATCTAGTCCAGTCCTGCGCAGATAAATAGATGTGTTTTAAGCTCGCGGTGGAAGGTTCGGAGGTCAGGAAGCTGACGAAGTCCTGGGGGAAGTTCGTTCCAGAGGGTGGAAGCCCCCACAGAGAAGGCCCTTCCCCTGGGCGTCGCCAGCCGGCACTGCCTAGCCGACGGCACCCTGAGGAGTCCCTCTCTGTGAGAGCGCACGGGTCGGTGGGAGGTATTCGGTAGCAGCAGGTGGTCCCGTAAATAACCCGGCCCTATGCCATGGAGCGCTTTGAAGATAGTTACCAAAACCTTGAAGCTAATGATGTAAATAGCAAAAATGTTCAGAGCAGAATAGAAAAATTCTGAAGCCAATATTTCTTTCTTTTCTCTTGATTTTTTGCCCAAAATTATTTAGCAAATAGCATATTTCAGTGGTAGCATAACTCTGAATTTAATTTGTTTTAACATAACACAAGTGAGCAATTGCCAACTGTTAAATCTGTTTTTCTGTGTGCTGATTTTGCTATTCTTTCTCTCTAACAATTAGCATCACCCACCTTTCATTATTTATTATTATTTCTCTTGCTTTGACATAGGCATTAGACTAATCTCAACATGCTGAGGTATGAAAAAATGTTTGCTTTTCATTTTAGCTTCTATTATTCTAATGATGGCATCTTTTGTTAAGATAATATAATTTGCACTTCAATGCTGCCTTCCATTTAGAGAGCTGAAATAAGTTCTGTAAGTCTTAATGAATTCAATCTCAAGAGTGGAGAATAAAATGCTATTATTCATTTTACATAGGAGGAAAAAACTGACACACAAAGAGCTCTCCTAGTAGAGCACATGTATGATTGCCATAACGTGAGAATAATAAATTACATGATACAGTCATTTTCTGCACTTAGCTCTACAGTAGCTTTAGCAATTTATTAAACTGTAGACTTTTAGGGGGATTCTGTCTTTCACCAGCTTCCATAGCAAGAAGTAGTACTTAGCATATTTCATACACACATATTATGTTTATGCTATATAAATGCCAGAGTCTTATTTTTCATTGGTTCTGTCATCTATCTTGGGCCAAATCTTTTTCTCCATCTCCTCTTGCAGACCACATTTTTACAGTACAAAAGGGCACTCTTCAAGAGAACACCTGTTTTCTCCCTAAAAGCTATGCAACATACTTGGAAATAGATCAGGGGTGTCAAACTCGTGGTGTCACGGCAGCATCACGTGACGTATTAGGACTTTTCCCCCCTTTGCTAACCTGGCCGTGGCCAGCATGTGACACATCTGACCCACAGGCCACGAGATTGATAGCCCTCAAATAGTCACACTGATGACAAAATATCAGGGGCATCATAACAGAAACACCACTCTTTTATACATGAATTGCAACAGGGTACATAAGTATGTTGGGGTAGAGTTTACATTGTGAAATTGTGTTGCATGTTTGTCACTTGTCCTCCCTTATTTTTCTTATGTTTATCTGGAACCAAGAATGCCATAGAATCGGTTGACTTTTTGACGGAAAGGGCATCTTTCCTTGCTTTTATGTTACCTCTTCCCTTTATTCTTAGCCTTGCTGCAAAAGGATAATCTGCTATCAACTAGATTTGCCATTGGCAGCTTTAATTTAGTGGTATCGCTAATTTTAGTTACTGGTATGACTGAACCATGGAACATGCTTACTCAGATTTTGAATTTTTCAAATGACACATCTCTCTGATTTGCTCTAAGAACATTAATTTGTACTCTATTAAAATGTCATATTTTGGAATGAGTCAGTAACACACACACCCTGTTTTCCTGTCATCCAAGTAATTTTTCATTAAGCTTGCACTTAGACAGAACATTCAATTTGGAAGTTGCCATTAAACATACAATACATTATATTATGGTCCTATGTAGTAAAATTTACCAGCATAATCTTATCCTGACAATGTTTTATACTGGCATTTGTATCCTAAATAACCTTGAAAAGGGTTTATTGATTTTTATAGGGTATAAATATGGCTTGTGCTACAACTGCAGGGTAATTTTTGCTTTTTCTAAGGAACTGACTGATCAGCCAGTGGCATTTCTTCCAACTAAAGTTCTTCATGCTTAAATTTCTGGTACTGACTGGCACTTGTTCATAAATCCCATTTACGGTGGAAATGAAGACTGTAGTTATGCTCGTAGGCAGACATTTTTAGCATTAGAATCATTCATTTTCAAACAGACAAAATACATTTATTTGTTCTTTTATTTAGTACATCTTTGTACTGTGACTTTCATATTTATTGTGAAGAGATATTGTGAGCTGTTAAGAGGAACATATAATATACTGTGTTTATGTCATGTAGAATGTACATACAGTTGTCTTTATTACATCATGAACTGATAACCTAGGCTGCCTGCGGAATTCTGGGAGTTGAACTCCAATGTCTTAAAGTTGCCAAGATTGAGAAACTCTGTTCTAAATATTAAGTCAGGAAAAAAAATTAAGTCAATTTTTCTTTTAAAACTGGTAATATGAAGCTAATTACAAAACTGTTAGTTTCTTTTCTCTTTTTATTTCTTTCTGACAGAATGCTATAAAACAGAGAGCTGAGTCCAATGAATGCATACATATGTTTCTCTAATCTGTTTGGCAACATTTGGTAATTGTTTTTCTGAATTGTTTTAGCAGCTATTCCATCAGTTTACCTGATTGTCATCTGCTTTTACTCTTTTTAGTTCAGTAGTTCAAGAAGCATGTTGCTTTAATTCACCTACATGGTAAAGACTAATATGCTAATCAGTTGAACTGCAACATGGCTGTGACATATTGAGTCCTAAATAGCTTTGCTATGTGTGGTTTGCAAATTAGGAGAAAGTGGAATTATAGGATGTAATCTTTCACAGAAGCATTTCAGAGGCATGGAGGTAGCAGTCCTTAATATCCTCAAATAAGACTTATATTTGTGATTGGGAAGACAGCAGGCAAATCCAAGGAACTGAAACTGTTAACTCATGATAAACATATAAAAAAATCAGAATGGATGAAATGAAGCCTTATTTAAAAGCAATTAGAATTCTTTTTTCTTTTTTTTTCTTTTCTTCTTTTTTTTCTTTTCTTCTTTTGTTATTTTTTTTCTAAATCAACTGTTACAGTAAGTGAAACACTAATATTGGGAGAAAGAAAACCTAAAGTTTGTCAGAGTTCCAGTCCTGATCTTGTCTAGAACAGACATAATCAGAATTAATGGAATATCCCCAAAGTGCGGTGGCTCTAGGAAGCAGCAAGTTTGTAAGAAAACAGAAGATGATCCAGCAATGCTGAGAATAAATCTTACATTTTTGCTTACCTATAAGGCTGGGCATAAAGCATCACAATCAGTTGGCTTATATGTAGCCTGCCGAACAGATAGGCTAATTACAACTTCACAGAGGAAGAGAGACAAATGGCCCCCTCCTATGCTATACATAGTCGTCTGATCACTTCATAACTACAATTATTGTATATATTCATGGTTCAGCTTGGAAAAGTCAACCTTCAATTTTTCAAGTAAAATACCATGAAAAATGTGCTACCTGTAGATAAGCCAACTCTTGAAATTTTTATGTTTTAATTTTCACAATTACTTTGCTTTATTTTTAAACATTTTGGTTAAAAATTTGAGGGATGTCTGTTCTGCGGATTGGCTTATTCACAAATATCCACAGGTGCCATGTGCTTCCATCGGCCATCCTGTACACCAAGTATAAAAAGATACCATTGACAAAAATATTCTGTTCTTGTGGCTCAGGAGAGGTGGAGACTATTGGTCACATACTCCTTCGATATTCCTTTTACAGAGAGATTAGGAAAAACATATTCTGCCAATAATTGCTAGGTATCCTGGCCGTTCCAATAGTGCTTATCTCCAGTGGCTGCTTAAGGATGAATAGTCCATAACTACAGTGCAGGTGGGTAGATTCGGCGCAGCAGCACTGGGGATTCATTGGAAACATGTGTCTAATCCACCATAGTTATTTTATAAAACAAATGTGACAAACCCATTGCACGGCTTATTCCTTTCCCTTTTAATATTAAACTGACTACAGGCCACACAGTTTATGGATTGTAATTTTAGTATAGTTAGACCATGTATAATTGACAGACTGGATTTTATAATAGATTTTAGCTGTTATTTATTATTTTATACTAGAATTTTTAATTGTATATTTACTGACTTTTTATTTGTTCTGGTCTCTGGTCTATGACTTTACTAAATTGATTTGATTGATTGAAATATCCACAGGTATTTTAAAAATAATATTGCCATATATACTCAGGGATATGCCCATATGTGGATAAGCTGAACCCAATTTTGTGTGTGTGTTTTGAACCTAAAATTCTTGGCTTATCCACAATTATATACAATAATCAAATTTAAATCCAGAGAGTGGGGCTTGTGTCTTTTTTGTGCTATTTTCAGTCAGCTGTTGGTTCATTTCCAAATTGTGTTCTGCCTGAAGAATTATCCTATGAATATGACTCACATAAACAAGATATTTACTCCATTAAATAGCATTTGAGATAGGGTATTCTCTCTTCTGGAAGACTGCTAGTCACACGGGGAGTCTTTAGGCTAGTGTTAGGCACAGTTTAGTATAAACAGATGCAGAAGAATGGTAGACTTTATTTTTCCTATGGTAATGTTGTTCAGCATGCATTTGTCTGATAAGAAATTTTACAACTGTTTATTTTTAAAATTAATATTAAGGAAAATATTTAAATTAGTCTTTTTAGGAATACTTTATGTCACGTCAATGACGATCTAGTCCATTTAGATTTTTGATAATAGAAAACATCCAAGATTCTTCCAGGCAGAAAATACCATTCGTTTCCAACAAGAGTAATAATTCTAATGTCTTCCCATGCTAATTAAACACCCCCCTTTTCCCTGGTTATTCCACAGTCACTTTATTTCCTCCAATTCAGGTTCTGCGTTTGAATTTTCCCAGTTCTTGTCTGACACTCTAATCTCACTGTCATGTCCTTTCTGGAAGGATGTTATACTTGGAGTTAAGTCAGTAAGGTTTCAGAGGCTTCAAATAGTATTTGAATTCATTCTTTTTTTTTTTCTTAGAAGGAATTGTTCGTTTTGTTAGTCACTGTCAGCAGAATCAGGTAAAAATTTGTAGGGATATGTGTGTGTGTGTGTGTGTGTGTGTGTGTAGGTCTTGGCAACACTATAACAAGAGAATAATTATGGAAGCCACTGAAACAGAGAAACACCCCCACAATATGAACAAACAGGACAACACCTCCCGCCTACCAGACATCTGGAAACCAGCCTTGGTCAACAAACGAGTCCCAGCCACGAAAATTGAACCTAGACCCAGGACAACACACAATGCCACCACCAATCATCCTCACCAGATTCAAACCCAAACCCATCCCACAGACGAAACACAACCACCATCCAGAAGCGAGACCATGCTGACACCACTGGCTACTGTGCCCTCCTCCAATCCCCACACAAAGAAGGCTGACACACCAGGAACACATGACAGGACCTCGGACAAACACCCACTCCATCTACCAATCAGGATGCAACCACACAGCCAACCAATCCGCTGACAGCAACACTCCCCACCTCCCCATCAGTATTTATAGAGAGACTGCAGCTCCGGCCACTCTTTGCTCGAGAAGCACGAAGCCGAAGAAATCAGCCTGAAGATGATGAGTGAGACCTTGTCAAAACGTCGCTAAGATACTCTCAACCTTACACGGGAAAAGACCCGAAAATGCCAAGACCTACATACCTATACCCGTGAAAACCTACGAATATATACATATACATATACATACATACATACATACATACATACATACTGTATATATATAATATATATCATCATATATATAATGAATTATAGAAAAAAAACCAGCTTCAAATTAAGCATGGCTTCACCATACTTTTTGAGTTTAGTGATGCCTCATAGATTACACCCCATTCAGTTGAAAGTATACAAGGAACTGAAATTTTAGATGACATATTATGTTTGAACTTAAATATAATACCTTTTCCCATTTCAATTTATCACAAGACCCAGGTACTGGATTCTGTTTCTTTTTATCATTTATATATTTTAAGTTGAAGCTAGACCTGAATCTGAAACCTTCCTTTTGTCGGGGTAAAATAAGTATTATGTTTTTAAAATAAGTAAGCCTTCCTTGTCTATATGCAGTATGAAGATAAACAGTCAAGATTCTTCCAGCTGTCCAGGAAGCAAACACAAGAAAGTATTCTGCTTTCAGTGCTACATCAGTTGCAGATGTCAAGCTTTTTGTTCATCACTATGAAAAGGGCAGTTTTCACTGACGTGTCTTGATTGTATAACCTAACTGACTACTTAAACCAAATTCAGTGACTGCTCAGAAATGATGCTGCTGACACAGTTGAGGCGTATCTTCCACATTATAATTCCAGAAGAAATAGGACTGAAAAGTGGAATGGGTGGTGACTGAAATTGCTATTAGATTTAAATTTGCAAGCATATGCATATTTATCAAAATGAAGTCTCAGGCAGCATTTATTTATTTATTTTCCCCTTATAAAACATAAGATAATTTTCTTCTGAGTAAGCATGTATAAGATTGTAATATCAGGTCCCAATCTTATGCATAATGCATATTTCCCTACAAATAATTAGACAAACAGCAACTTTTACTTTTCTGAATAAAAAATTAGAAGGAAATCAGTTGTCTGTTGATTGCAATAATGTCATCTGCAAAGCTAGTTCTGTTAAATCCTGGAAATGTGCAGATGTAGGCAGTTTCTTTCTGACAGCATGACTGATTACTTACAGTTGATTTAACATATCTATAGCAGTCATTGGGAACATGTTAGGCTGAAGGGCTGTTGGGTGTGGACCTTGACAATTTTTAAATGGGAAGGAATTAGAAGTCACCATCATGAATGGGTCATTTGGTGTCTGTAGTTCTTTATTAGCACCTTGGCTGATGTCCAGATGGGATACTTGAGAGCAGATTCTGTTTTGAATATATTTCAAAGCACAGATTAACAACTTGTGACAGCTATTGATTTGCCTTCACTATCAATTATGCAAAGCAAGCTATTTTTATGTCGCCTCTCAATGAGCAGTGGCTTTTCCCCTATATAGCATCTAAACATTTAGTTTATTTCTTTAACAGACAGGTGAAGATTAGTCCAAAGACTGTTAAATGACAAATACACTGTATTGAAATTAAATTTTTCAGATGGTAAGCCTAATTATTACATGTGCAGTTCTGTTTATTGGTATATTTTATTTTAAAATGTGCCATCTCTTCCCACAAGATGAAAACGTTCATGTTTTATAGTTATTAATATATATCAAAATAACAATTCAAACATTTTTGCAGCATGTCATTTTTATACTTCCACAGTACCTCCTTTTAGAAATCAATGAGGGAAACCTCAGATATTATTTTTAAAGTTTTCTGTTGAGATTTAAGCAACCCAATTATTAGAAAAGCTATTTAAATAGCTTTAGCCATAGTATATTTTTTACTGTCACATATTAGGCATGTAAATTGTATGCAATGTGTTAGATATCAGATAGGCTGACATGGGGGACCAATCAGGAGGCTGGAACAGGAGCGGGAAAATAAGTGCGCATCAATGGCTGAAGCCGCGGACAGCTCCCATTTAAAAGAGGCTGCCGCGGCTCAGGATCCTCAGGCTGTACCTGGAGCTGAATAAACCTTTTTAAACTGACGGAGTATCTGTGCCTTGTGTCTTCTCCCACAACATAACACTGGCGACAAAGGTGGGATCTGACCAAGGACAATAGACCCTAGGTTTAAACAGAAACACCATGTGGAAGCAACGGCCATCAAACCCGAACAACCAGCGATTGATTTGTCTTCCATCATACCTCCTGCCCCATTCAACCCTGCGGGAGAAGACTGGGACTCCTACACGGAGTGCTTCCATATGTTCCCGGAAGCCAACGACTTGCTGAACAGAGGAAAAGGGTGCTTTTCCTCACACACTGACTGGACATGGGGATGAAAGGAAGAAAGTGCATTCAACAAAGTAAAAACAATCCTAACGTTCGACAGCATACTAGTCCAGTACAACGAAACACTCCCATTAAGACTCACATGCAATGCATCGCCATTCGGAATCGGAGCCATACTAAACCACTGCATGCCGAATGGGAGAGAAGTCCCCATTGCATTCTATTCCAGGACTCTAAACCAAAATGCAACTACAGCCAGCTTGATAAAGGAGCACTGGCTGCCGTTGCTGGAATCAAGAAGTTCCATGAATATGTTTACGGAAGGAGGTTCGAATTGATCACAGACCATAAAACGCTTCTAGGAATCATTGCAGGTGACCGACCAACACCACACATGCTATTCCCATGAATGCTGAGATGGACGAAATTCCTTGCCACCTACAATTACCAGTTGGAATACTAACTGGGGAAGTCAATTGACCATGCAGATGCCCTCAGCAGATGCTCACTACTGGAACCAGTGGAGGACCCTGCACCCACAACAACCACCCTGCTCATTGAGACTCTCATGAGCATGATAACCACAGCTGCCAACATTGCAAGAGCAACTACAAATGACAGAACTCTGGCGTGTGTTTTGAATTGGGTTTTAAAAGGCTGGCCGGAGACTGCAATAAGCGAAGAAATCAAGCCTTTTAAGATCCGGCAAACTGAACTTTCGGGGCTGCGGGGGTGTTCCCAAAACTTTACAAAAGGGCATTTTGGTAACATTGCATGAGGGGCACCCAGGAATAGTGAAAATGAAAGCGTTAGCCAGAAGTTACGTTTGGTGGCCAGGGATGGACAAAGAAATAGAAACATGGGTAGCCACATGCACACCCCTTCCAGGAATCACAGCCATCACCACACACAGCTCCCACACATGACTGGGAAAGCTCTAAAACACTATGGTCCTGCATACATATTGATTTTGCAGGGGAAACACATTTCTAATCAGTCGATGCATATTCGAAATGGCTAGAAGTAAACCTCATGTCATCGACCACCACCAAAGCAGTCATAAGAGTCCTGTGGAGACTGTTTGCAACGCATGGGCTACCAGACATAGTAGTTTCTGATAACGGGCCCCAATTCACCGCGAACCAATTTGAACTATTCCTAGCTTACCAAGGAGTCAGGCATGCACTGTCCACACCGGGACATCCAGCACTAATGGACAAGCTGAAAGAATGGTCAGAAAAACCAAAGAGACCCAAGCTAGAATGGGCCCGGAGAAATCCAAGCTAAAATAGACAAACTACTAACAATACAACACATAACACTGAGTGTGACCACACACAGAAGCCCCATGGAACTTTTAATGGGAAGGAAACTGAGATCACAGTTAGATAGACTACACTCACAATATAATCCAGAAACACCAGTAGACTCCACTAGCAAATGTAGAGCATTTAGAGTGGGGGATAAGGTATACGCAAAAAACTACAGTGGGGAACCGTTATGGATACTGGCCCAAATAACACAAGTTACAGGCCCCCTATCCTACAGAATAGAAACAGAGGATGGCCGGGGGTGGAAAAGACACATAGATCAACTCCAAGGGCGAATAGTTAGAAAGGACAACAAAACACAAAGGGAACCCTCGGAGGAAAGAAGGAAACACCATACAGAAACCACAGAAGTTGACCAGGCCCTACACCACACACAAAAACAACCCTTAATCCTGGAATGAGCCAGCAGCCATTTAGCTGAGGTTCAGCGACTATGTTCCAAAGTCAGAGGCAGCACAGAAATCCTTCCAGAGAATGTGGAAACTAATATCCAAGAAGAACGAACCAGGCCCATAACCAGGTTCGAGACTATTCCACTGGTGGCAGGCGGACAGACCCAGAATCCAACCTTTCCGGCCGAAGCCGCCGAGTCAACTGAACTGCGCAGGTCAAGTTGCACCCCAAAGAGACCTGCCTACTTATGGGACTACATAGCCTTAAGCAACATCGGATTGGACAGCGTCAGCCTAGAAGGGAGGGTGTTAGATATTGGATAGGCTGACGTGGGGACCAATCAGGAGGCCGGAACAGGAGCGGGAAAAATTAGTGTGCGTCAATGGCTGAAGCCGTGGACAGCTCCAGTTTAAAGGGGCTGCCGTGACTCAAGATCCTCAGGCTGTACCTGGAGCTGAATAAACCTGTTTAAACTGACGGAGTCTCTGTGCCTTGTGTCTTCGCCCACGACTCAACACAATGCTTTTTTAGATTACTCCCATAATCATCACATAGTGAAGATGTTTTTCTTGAATTTTCAAATGTTGGTGAAAACACAACCCCTTTATGAAAGATTTGTAATGACAAAATACTTTGGTTAAGGTCTACTTTTTAAAAAAATGCAACAGAAAGTTGTATCCACTTTTTTAAAAAATACAAAGCCCGTGGGTTCTTCAAGTGCTGCTGAAAGGAAAGAATAGGAGAAAAGAGGCATATTTCACTGGTTCTAATGTGACAGCAGTTGCTTTTTGCCCTCAGAATTTTTAGAAAATGTTTTAAAACAAATGTCTGACCTATTTTTTCCTCTTTTTATTCAATCTCTTCTTCTTAATAAATCATGGATTTTAAGAAATAATTTTGTAAATATATTTGCTGCAAAAGAAATCAGAAACTTTCTTTTTTTCTTTCATTAGTTTGTGTTAGTTTTTCTGTGTTTTGTAAAAACATTTTAAAAGTTCATGTATTTTAGTTTAAAGATAGACACTGATATTGATTGATTAACTGGCTTCTCATTGAAGTCTGTATGTGATTTTGGAATACTTTTTATTGATATAAGAAATTGTTCTGCTCTATTCTGGATTATTCAGGGCATATCATAATATAGTTCTAAAGATGTGCTACAAAAATGACTTCACAATATTTCCTCTGACTCAGGAGCTGAATAATAATTAATTGATGAGTTCAGCTTGTCAACTGATTCACCATATAATCCCCATAATGTCATAGGAACACAAGCTGGCAAAACTGTGACATGCAACTACTATTACAAAATGTATTACAAAGAACAGTTGAAGACCCCTTTAGCTTGGAGAAAAAGATTAAATAGAAGTATGACTGTAATCTTCAAATATTGCAAGGAAAGGCATACAGAAGGTGCACCAGATTAACTGATTGGTTGGTTTTATAATATAGCCACAAAAATAACATCAGAACATTAATTTTTTTTTTTTTTTTGCATTTATATCCCGCCCTTCTCCGAAGACTCAGGGCGGCTTACACTATGTCAAGCAATAGTCTTCATCCATTTGTATACTATATACAAAGTCAACTTATTGCCCCCCAACAATCTGGGTCCTCATTTTACCTACCTTATAAAGGATGGAAGGTTGAGATTGAATATTTAAGGAAAGAATCACTAGAAGAAATTTCCTAAAGACATTTTGGACTAAACCAATTTAGAGGTGGTATGTTTTTAAATAAAAATTGGTTTTAAAATAAAATCTATTCTAAATAACCAAAATATCAATAATAAAAGTAAAATAAAATAAAAGTGACAACCATTTAGCAAGAATGCTTTAGCTACATTAAGAAGGGGAATAGAAAAAAGATTACAATGGGCAGCTTCCAAAATAATCCCTAAATCCATGATTCAATTATAAATTATCCACAAAGGACATTTTCACACTATCCAAATGAAACTATTAAATCACTGAGTTTCCCTGTTATTAAATTAGAACAGTAGATCTTTATGGTGAAAGATTTAGCAAACAAGATATTCAGCAGTCCTCTCCAACAATTCTTTGCTGCATAATAGTATTGTTTTTACAAGCATTAAAGCAGTATTCTCCTCTTAGAGAAGCATAAACTCACCTCCAACTTATAAGTACGTAGGAAGTATGTTAATAGCCACAACACTTTTTTCCAATAAATGAACTCTGAAAACTAGCAGAAGCTTGATTATTATAACATATTGTGCACTGAGCTATCTGGAAACTGCAATGTGGAAATCACATGACTTTACCGAATAATCTATAATTTTCGGGGCTTGTATTGATTGAAAGTTTAGGTTCTGATTATCTGAGGCACCATCTGTGTTATGGTTAATTTGTTTGATTATTAAGGTCAAAATGCTATTAAAGGCCAAAGACTCTTTAATGAAGATGATCCGACTGTCAGAAGCCTATCTACAGAACATATAGAGGGGAGGAGCTTTATCTTGCATTGGATCCTTTAGAACTGCATCTTGCTTTGGCTGGCATTTATTTGTAAAGATGGAAGTCTGTAACAACTTGACACCACTAGCTCAGGGTGGCCAGCAATGGGTGGCCTTCTCACCACTGCCAACTTTCCTCTGCCAACTCAGTGCCACCATTTCTTCGCACGACATTTCAACACTGGAAAATCATTGTGAGGATAACTCAGTAAGTTGGCTCCACCCTGAACTGGCAGTTTGGCTGCAGCAGGGGATGAGGCAGAAGCCAGGGAGGCAGCAGCAAGGGGGACTTCTTATTTTGACACCCCTCACCATTTCCCCTGAGACTTTTGGATGCACCACTCTGCAAATTTTTTTTCAGGCAGGATCCTCATCTTTGACAGCAGGGGAACTTTTAGCTCCCCTACAGAGTCTCCACAGTTCAGGGCTCAGAGTGCTTTCTAAGGCAGGAGAACTCCTACCCCCCATGGAATAGGGGGAGGCTTTGGAAATCAACCCTCTTGCTCCCCTGGGAAGCTGGGTGCTCTCAGACTGCTTCTTGAAGAAAAAAAGGAGCAATCCCTGGCTGGGACGAGGCAACCAAGCAAGTTCACTGTGGAATAATCAGCTGTTCTCATGGACAATAAATAGGTGCCACCACTTCTTAGGCACTAGATTTTTTTTCCATATTTACGTTTCATGCTGAAAGAGGCTTTCTCTAGTTGCAGCCTGCTCTTTCCTTTTTTATGGAATTTCCGTCATTTTTGAGGCTTTGTGATTCAAGATGGCGAGACGGTGGAGCTGAGATAGCAGAGCCAAATAAGAAGCCTAATACAATCTAAAACTAAAGCATGTGGAAACTACTGAAACTATTTTTGTAATTTTTGACTTAAACTTTTCAGTGAATTTTATATTAGCTGACTCAACAGATTTGGCTTTCGGAGTTTAAACAAGAACTTTTTGTATGAAGTGAGGTGTGTGTGTGAACAGTTTTGTTTTAAACAACTTTTGATTGGTTATTTGGGGGTCATATACTGTAAAGCTCTGCTCCCCCTCCTTCAGAGGCCCTTTCAGATAATAGTGTTGATTCACCACAAGAGGGACTCTTTTAAAGAATACTCTTAGTCTTATTAAATCCAGTGAAATAAAGGTTTCAAGCCTATAAATCTGTAATTTAAAATTGTAAAATTTTAATTTTTTTTAGTTTTAAACCCAAATAGCCACAAGGAAGAAGACAAAGAAATCATAATGTTTATAAGGAGATATAGAATTTTTAAAGCCATTTATGCTTTACATGCTAAAAACGCAAGAGCACATTCAAAATGTTGGATTAAAGCTGGAAACCAAGATCGATTCACTTGCAAGGAAGTCCAGGAAGAAATTAAAAATCTGAAAGGAGACATGAAACAGGTGAAAGCTAGAATAGATTGTATGTAGCATGGATTGAAAAAGACAAACACTTTATGTGAAGCTGAACTGGAAGAGATAACAATTCTGGAAGTTCGGATTAAAGAATTTCAGTTAAGACTCTGTGGAATACCTGAACAACCAGGTAATGATCTGTCAGTTAAAAAAAATCCACAATGTGGAAGATATATGGTAAAAAGAACTTGACAAAATACGCTGGGTAAAGTTGGTGGTGTATGGGAATATTTTGTCTTGCTACAACTAAATTTAGAGTTTATCCTTCTGCTTAGAACAAAATGGAAAATAATTTGGATTGTTTAACTTGACTAGCGTTTGCTACAATGGATCTTGTAGCATCATACATTTGATGAGTAAATTTAGGATGAGTAAATGAAATCAATAAAATATGAATAAAAACTGAAATTTGAAATTATTATGGTATTTGAGCATCAGGTGAAATATAAGAATTATTTTTTCTGACCTAGTGAAATGTTGGGGATATATACAAAAGGAGTTTGGAATTCTGATGGTTTATCTATCTATTAAAGGAAGGCTAATTGAAAACAGAACTACCTCTGGTGTGGTAGAAACCCAACAGATAAAAGATTATAGATGATAATAAACCATATATGGCTGGAAATTGCAAGCACACTTTTTTAGAAAGCATTTTCCAGTATAATCCAATAGAGAAAACAGTTGAGTAGTGGCTCAGAATGTTGTTACCTGCTCCAGTTGAAATACATCTAAATTCCTATTTCCTAATCATGCGTTCCAAAGAAGGCCCATATATAGTTTTTACTACATCTGTAATAATCATTTGGTTTCTTTCAATTAGGTTCTGAAACTCCTAGTCAGTGGGTCATGGCCAGAGTTTATAACTCGTGGATGGAGAAAGAGAAAAAGAGACACCTACTAGATAAATAGTAAAAAGACTAACTGTGAGAAAGAATCATGCTCCTTAAAACCTGATTTTTTAAGGGGGAGATTCAGTGGCTTCTATGGAAAGGAAGAAGGCAGCAAACTAGAGGAATACTTGGTTCTGGAAGGCATTTTGGCCAGAAGTTGGCCAGATGTTTGAAATGAGATGTTGTCTTCAAGTAGCCTGAATCTTGCAATCCAAACTGAATAATACAGTCCTACTATAGACTGTACTATGTTGGTGAAAAAAGTTCAGAGATAACGTAACCTTATGGATTGTATTATTGCAAATGTATTCTGACTTATCTTTTGAATCCCTGCTGACCTAAAGATATATATGCTAGGACTCAACTCATCTATATTCCTTGCCTTTCTATTTTAATTATCATTCTAATGATAATTTGCAGCCTGGGGGCTTCCTTTAGGATTTTTTTTTCAGCATCAGAACTGAAGGGAGTGGCTCATGATGCAGTGGTATCATTGAGTGGGTGAAACCAGTGTTGGGTTGCTACCGGTTCTGACCGGTTCTTAAGAACTGTTGACAAAAATCTGGCCAAGTTCACAGAACCGGTAACGATGCCCAGCTGGCCATGCCCCCGAACCGGTTCCCTTGGCCGAAGAGGTTGTAAAAAAAAGGTTTTAAAAGGGTCCTCTGGTGATCCCAGCTGAGTTCCCTGTTCACCAGAACCTTTAAAAAACATGTTTTCTACAAGCTCTTCAGCCAAAGAGCTTGTAGAAAAAAATCCTTTTAAAAGGTTGTGATCATCTGGGCTGCCATGAGGCAACTTCAGCTGGGATCGTCAGAGGACCCTTTTAAAATCTTTTTTTCCTCTGGCGATCCCAGATGAGTTTCCTGATCATCACAGGCTTTTAAAATCACTTTTTTACAACCTCTTACAACAGCCGCCGCCCGTGCCCATGCAATCGCCGGGTCCCCACTTACCTAATTGCTGCTCCTTTCCAGCTGCAAAGCCATGCTCTCCTTCAGCTTCTGCAATCAGTTGCATCAGCTAGCAACTGAATCTGCCTGCCTGCAATCTGCCTGCCTCAATTGGGTAAGTAAACTATTAAAAAATAGTTATTTGGGTTTTTTTAAGGAGTTGGGTTTTTAGACAGCAATTAAAAGTTAAGGAAGTTTTAAATTTAGCTGCTTTTATCTAAAACAGGGGTTTCCAACCTTAGTAACTTTAAGGCTTGTGAACTTAAACTCCCAAAGTTCCTCAGCCAGCTTTCCTGGCTGAGGAATTCTGGGAGTTGAAGTCCACAAACCTTGAAGTTACTAAGGTTGGAGACCCCTGAACTAAAAAATATAAATAAAATAAAGTACAATATTTGTGCAGCTTTCTGAGATTTGGTGTGTTTCTGTAGTGTTTCACTCTAACTACACCAGTGCTTCTCAAATAGTGGGGCGGGCCCCCCAGGGGGGGCACGAGGCTCCGTAAAGGGGGGCGCGTTTGACCTTGGCAGACACTATCATAACAAGCTAAGCCCCGTGTTTACAGTCACGCAGGGGGGCGCGAAAAATGTTTTCTTCTTCCTAGGGGGGCATGACTGCTGTATGTGGCAGTTTGTGTGTGTGTGTGTGTGAGAGAGAGTCAGTTGTATTGTGTTGTGTATGTGTAAAGTGTGAAAGTTGATTTTGAGCTTTTTGTGGCTGTGTGAGGTTCCTGCTTGTTGCAGAGGCCATTTTGGGTGAAGTGCAGCTGCTTTTACATTGTGTGTGAGTCAGCTGTGTTGTGTTGTGTGGGTGTAAAGTGTGAAAGTTGGTTTTTGGTACCTCTTATTGTTTGGTATACTTTGTTTATTATTTTTATTATTTTTTGTTATTGGCCACACCCACCCAATCACATGACAGCCAAGTCACTTTTACCCAGCCACATGACCGCCAAAGCCACGCCCACAGAACCAGTAGTAAAAAATTTTAGAACCCACCCCTGGGTGAAACCATGGGGCTTGGGGGGAATTGTTTGAAAGAGCAAAATGGATAAAGCAGAATTTTACATCTAGATTTATTTCATTTGGGAAACTGACCATTCCTATACCAATATTCTTGGTTTCATATTCAATAATATTGTAATGGTGTCATCAATCATCCTTCCAATGTTATTCATGAAATATTTATTGTGAGAAATTTAATCAGCTATTTCTGTGCATTTACATAGTTAAAGTTTGTTGCTCACTTTTTAAAAAGTCAGCACCGTTGTAAATGTTTATTTCATCCTGCAGAACTGTCTGGCTTGCAATACCAAACATTCTTCCTGCTGTTGTTGTTGGATTCTGCCAACTGGTGATTTGGCAGTCAAGTCACCTTTATTAACTCTCTCTAGTGTGACCATCTGTGGTTTACAATTGTATGGATTTGCCACAGCATCTGTATATTTATTTCCATTGAAGATTGTTGTAGGTTAAAATATGAAATTTAGCTTTGAGTAAATCTAGCTCCACAGGAAATGGTTAACTATTTTGTGGCTTCAAATGCTACGACATGGTCCTTTAAAATGACATTCATTTAATATTAGGCAGTGGAAAATGTCTTCTTTTTGGAGGTTTTGTTTTTAAAAAATAAAGCATTGATGCCCCTTTCCTCTATTCACAAAAGATAAACTAATACAGGTTGTCCTTGACTTACAACCATTCATTTAGCCACTGTTTGAAATTACAATAGCAGCGAAGTAATCTACAACTAGTCCTCCTCATGGTCTTATGATCAAAATTTGAGTGCTTGGCAACTGGAAATTCAAATTAACAGACTACCTGGATATTTATAAACAGTTTATAGCTGTGATGTCCTTAGTACCTGGGGTGAAATTCAAATTTTTTCCCTAGTGGTTCTCTGGGTGTGGCTTGGTGGGTGTGGCTTGGTGGGTGTGGCAGGGGAAGGATATTGCAAAATCTCCATTCCTACCCCACTCTGGGCCAGCCAGAGATAGTATTTACCAGTCCTCCGAGCTACTCAAAATTTCTGCTACCGGTTCTCTAGAACCTGTTAGAACCTGCTGGATTTCACCCCTGCTTGGTACTCTCTAAACTTGAATCTTTTCTTGCAGTTATTTATTACCAGACTAAGAAATATCATCAGTGCTAAAGGGAGTGAGATTTTTTTCTCTTTACACACATACACACATACACGATATACAGTACATATACATATACATACATATACTACACACACATATATACAGTATACATATTATATATATACTTCATATACATTTAATATGAATATATATATATATATATATAATAAATAAACATAAAATATTATAACTAATAATATAGTGATGGGATTCTGTCTGGTTTGGGTGAACCATTAGCGGTGCTGCGATAGGCCATGCCCACCCACCCAGATGTAATGCAGTCCTATTTTGCCACTTTTTGGAGGCCATGCACATGCATGGAAGGCACGCGTGAGAGCAAAGAGAATGCACAGAAGGCCGAGCATGCGTGGAAGGTGGAAGGCATGTGCTCACATTTGCAAACCGGTAGAGAAGGTAAGTGAATCTCACCTCTGCTTAAGAAGCATTATTATGTAAACAAACTGACCCAGACAGTACGCTGTTTATTAAGCACATTTTTTTTTTGGTCACAACAATATACGTAAGCATCGACATAAAACAACACATCATAAAAGAAAAACATATATATAAGTAAAAGTATGCAATAACTATATTAATTTGATATAATGAAAGGGAACAATAGGACAGGAATGGTAGGCACTTTTGTGCTCTTATGCACGCCCCTTATATGTAAAGATATACACTTTATATATAAAGATATATGTAAAGAGAAGGAGTTTACATACACTCCTTGTATGTAAAGAGAAAACAAATAAAAAATATAAAACAAAAACAAAAAACAAATCAGTGATATGGGAAAGGTTCTTCGTGGGTATTTTATATCAGTGAATGCTGCTCTTAAAAAAGGTTCTTCAATAGTCTCAAGGCTGTATTGCTGCATATGACATCTTTGGAATGAGGCAGGCCAAAGTTGTTGCCCTGGCACCTGAGGAATTGGTGGGGCGAATGGCACCTTAACTCAAGCAAATAATGAAATTTACACCACTTTTAGGAAGTCTGAAGATTTTAAAAGGTGAAACCGATAGCTTGCTCATTTTGTCCTTCAAATCCCTCAGCCAAACTCCAATTATGAGCTGAAAAGGCAGGCTGTGCCTATTCCAGGGTCTATAAAGTGAAAAATCTATGATGGTTTTTGCTCTTGTTTGATAGGCAGAATAAATAAAAAATAAAAATTGAAATTCAGTGGTGCTTATTGATAGCTAGGTGTTTTTATTTTGCCTCTTAGATCTCCCCTCTATAGACAGAATAGTAATTCCATGGTGCACAGTTCATATGAACATTACAGTTTGTACTGCCATCCTTGTGACCTAGAAATTGCATTGCCAAAATAGGGTAGCTTTTTAAAAAATTAAATATTTGAAATATGTGAAGCCAGGGATACATTAATGCATCTATTTTATTTTAAATTTGAAGAAAATCCACAAGCTCCCAAAGGAAAACAAATTTAATCCCCTACTACTAGTATATGTTTGCCTCTTCTGGTGATATTTGGCATCACTTCCTTACTTTTTGCCCTCTCTGGAGAAGACAAAAAAATGCTTGTTTGTTTTCTGCAGCGTGGTCAGTAGGCAGTCCCATTTGTTCATCCTTGTCTCATAGCTTTAATAACACCAAGATCCTTCATAAAAAGACTTTCTGCGCATCTATTTAGTTCAGGCATACAGGTTAAGTGACAGAATCCACAGCCTAGAAAGATCCATCCTTGGACAAACAGAAGATGAGATTGGACAAGAGTGCCTCAAACCCAGTGGTGGGATTCAGCCAGTTCGCACCACTTCGGGAGAACCGGTTGTTAACTTTCTGAGCAGTTTGACAAACTGGTTGTTGGAAGAAATCATTAGGGCAGAAAACCGGTTGTTAAATTACTTGAACCACATCACTGCTCAAACCAGTTGCTGGGAGCGTGCTTAGGAATGAGGTGGGGCTGTTGCAGGCATCATTGCTGCAAGTACAAAGGTCACTGAAGGAGAAACTCAAAACCTGAATTCTGCCAAGGACCAATATGGCATATAATTTACAACATTTGTTTTCTTTTCCTTATGCTCAACAATTTGAGTTTCAAGATAGCTGGATCCTGTGAAGTCCTAGGTGTTCTTGGAGTTTGGTTGTTTGCTTGCAGATGTTTTGTTACTTACTAGGTACAACCATGGTAATAGATTGCAGTTCTGAAAATATCTGCAATGTTCCCTTGTCCAAAATTAATATTCCACAAAGAAGACAGGGGCAAAAAGAGAAGTGTCTGTGAGAAATAATTTAAGGCAACTTCAGCAGCCGCTATCCATTTGATTTCCTAGTTGTGCTTTTTCATTCAACACTTGTAACTTCTCTTGTTAAACATCAAGTGTTGCCTGCTAATATTTTAATATATAACACTTTTTTCCTGCTGAACTTTTAAAAAAATGAAAGCCTGGCAATTCATTTCCTTTTCCATAATTTGCACCAGGAATTATTACAGTTTCATGGATCCCAGTAACCATTAAGAGTTTCTTTTATCTAAAATACTAGAACTTCCATTTAACTGCTGCTTTCATTTGTTTCCTTGTAGGCATGCCAAATACAGCAGGTGGTTATAACACTTGTATATTAACCTATTTTATACTTTTATTTAAGTCTTTAAAACATCTTTCCAGTATTCTTCCAGAAATACAGAACAAGTCTTAAAATTCTTAAATTAATCTGTCTCAGAAGCACTGGAAGGAAGCAGACTGGGCAAAGTTGCTTTAAATCAATGTTTCTCAATTATTTTCTGTCATGCCCCCCTAGGAAGAAGAAAACATTTTTCGCGCCCCCCGCGCGACTGTAAATAGTAGCATCATATTGTTATGACAGTGTTTGCCGAGGTCAAACGCGCCCCCCTTTATGGAGCCTCGTGCCCCCCCTGGGGGGCGCGCCCCACTATTTGAGAAGCACTGCTTTAAATTTACAGTGAAATGGCCTTAATAGTCCTAAATATGAACTATCAAAATATCCCATTAGATCTTAGTTAAATATAGAAATATCCTGGTAAATAAAGCTACAGGCACACGTAGACCTACAGATATATTTTTCTAGGAATCATAGGGCTAACAGACTTGGAATGAAAAATCCAGACGACAAGACAGGCTATAAAGACAATTCTTTGTTATCATCAACAACTGCCTGTTTTTGCAATGCAAATATGGTAGTCAAAAGCCACTCTCACTGTAGATTTATTTAAACTCAGAGACAGAAATAAGTTTCAGGCTAAAAGCCACATTACACAATTTTCTTTCTGAAAAGAAAAGAATAACACAAGTGAATAGGGCCAAGGCAAAATTAATTTAAAATGATCGTAAATTAATGAATGTGATTACTTCATACATATTTTTTGTCATATTAAACTTTCAATTGAGTATTCTATTTTTTTCTATAGCAATCAAGTAGGTAACCCATAAGCAGATCATGAAAGGAATTTTCTTCTTCCTTTGTCTTTTTCTAGCAATCTGAATACCATTTGATTTATCATCTTCATTCCCACATTTTGTTCATAATCATTACTCAGAATTCATTTTATCTTCTTTTGAAAAAAATTGTGACCTGTTCTGCTTCTACTAGGATTCAGAGTTCTATAGAAGTACTTCACTCATGATCCCAATTCTACCTTTGCTCCCCTACACCCATCTCAAAATATTCCTGCTTGTTTTAATGAAGCCTTCCCCAATCTGAAGTATTTCTTCAGTTGTGGATGACAAATTCCATCACCCCTACTCTACATGGATATTCAGTATATTGTACCTGCAAAACACCAAGTGAGGAAAATTTATTCTATTGATTGCCTGTGGATTAGTGTTAAGTTCTGGAAGTAACGAGGCTGGAGACCAGGGTAGTGACAACAGCTCTTTAATATATGGTGAACCCAGCAACAGGCTGGGGAAAAACCTCTCCTTTTATACAGTTCTACTGGAGGCTTCGTCCAATCAGCAACGTGCTGATTTCCCGCTCAAATATTTAAAGGTACAGACAAGAATACATAACACTCCTCCCCTCCCAGAAAACACTTTGCCTCTATTTACATTTTATTTACATGTTATTTTTCGACGTAGTCACGCAAATAACCTGGGCGTCTCCTAGTTCTTTCAGACCTGCGCGGTTCAGTTCTGGGTGGTGTTTTGAGCTGTTCGGAGGGTCTGTTTTCTCCTCCCAGCTCTTTCTCTAGGCCATCGGGCCCTGGATTATTTGCAGATTCTTTTTCTTGGCCATCTGGCCCTGGATTACTTTTGTAATTTTCCCTGTCGTTTCCCTCGGGAACCTGATGGTGTCGCTGGACCTCCGGGACCTCAGCTAAGTCTTGCGCCTCCCCCGGGTCATGGTCAGCTGTGGGTTCAAATAAGGAGGGGTCATAATTTGTTTCCTGTGGCTTAATTTGTTCAGTTATTCGTCTCCTTATCTGATCTATGTGACGCCTCCATACTCTGTTATCTTGTAATTCGACCAAGTACGACTTTGGGCCAGTTGTTTTTATTATTTGCCCCGCGAGCCAACTTGGGCCGTCCCCGTAGTTGCGGGCCCACACTCGGTCGCCTATGTCCAATTCCCTTGTTTTGTCTATTTCCCCCTTGTAACCCTCTGGTGTGTAATGGGGACTCAAGCGGTCAAGTGGGCACCGGAGTTTCCGTCCCATCAGTAATTCGGCTGGGCTTCTGCCGGTAGCCGTGCTTGGGGTTCTGTGCTGAACGGCCAGAAAGAAGTCTATCTTTGTTTGCCAGTCCCCTGGTTTGAGCCTGGACAATGCCTCCTTAGCGCTCCGGACGGAACGCTCTGCAAGGCCATTCGACGCAGGGTGGAAAGGCGCAGAGAGGGCATGTCGGATGCCCTCCTCTGCCAAGTATTCTTCGAACTGGGCTGCCGTGAATTGCGGCCCGTTGTCGGACACCAGAGTGTCAGGCAACCCGTGGGTTGCGAATAAGTGGCGCAGGGCTGCGATTACTGCCTCGGCCGTAGTGGATTTCATGAGTATGATCTCTAACCATTTAGAGAATGCGTCGACAACCACTAGGAAGGTTTGGCCATGGAAAGGGCCAGCAAAATCAATGTGTATTCTTGACCAGGGCCCTTGGGGTTTTTCCCATTCCCTGACTGGGGCCGTTGGAGGTAGGGGTCTGGACTCTTGGCAAGCCTGGCATTTCCCTACCCTCTCAGCAATCTCTGAATCCATGAGTGGCCACCACACATAGCTTCTTGCTAGCCCCTTCATTCGGACGATCCCTGGGTGGCCCTCGTGGAGGAGGTCCAGTACCTTTTCCCTTAATTTATCGGGGATTACCACCCGATCACCCCATAACAGGCACCCCCCTTGAGCCGAGAGCTCATCCCTTTTTTTAACAAACTCCTTAAAGCGTTCGCCCGGCGCAGCGGGCCACCCTCTTTGTACCCAACCGAGTACAGTCCTTAACATAATGTCGGTATGCTGCCCGAGCCACTTCCTTAGACGTGAGTGGGCCAGAGTCCAAGGAGTCAATAAGCAGGATAGGCGTCCCCGGCGTGGGGTCTTCGATGGCCCCTGGCAGTGGGCATCTGCTTAACGCGTCTGCATGCCCCACTTCTTTCCTGGCCGATGATGCAGCTTATGCGAATAAGCGGCTAAGAAAATAGTCCATCGGGTCAAGCGTGGCGAAAGTGTCCCAGGACATGATGGTGATCGCTGATCCCGTGTCTACTTGAGCCGGCACCGTACTCTCTATTTTTGGTCTGGTGAAGATCTTCTTCTCCACTCGGGTCGGTGACCTATGACCACAGTCGTTTGGTTTGAATCCGCGCCTTTTTGTTTGAACCAATCGCGGTCGCCTTGCCGATTCCGCGCTCTGATTGGCCGATTTGAATTTTCGGCGGGAAGGTTGGGCCGCTCGACAAACTTGAGCTAGGTGCCCCTTCTTTCCGCACCGCCGACATGTCGCGTCCTTAAATTTGCAGCGTTGGCGCTGGTGTTGACCACCGCAGCTTCCGCTCGTCTCGGTCCCCTTTGTCGCGTTTCTCGGTTCTGCAGACCCTTCCTCATCTTCACCGTCGGATTCGGTCTGAACCTCCTCCTGGTGCACTGGGGTTGTCTTGGCGCTTGCCTTAAGTGGGACCGGCTTTGCAGTGTCTCCGCCGCTTGGGTGGACATTTCATGTGCTCTGGCTTCGTCCAGAGCGTTGGCCAGCGTCAGGTTGCTCTTTGCTAGCAGCCGTCGCCGCAAACGGATGTCTCGGACCCCTCGGATGAGTTGCTCGAGGAGCACCTCGTCTAGGTCGCGGTATCCGCAGTCCTTGGACGCTTTTCTTAGGGCGGCCATGTAGTCACCGATGGATTCGCCCTCCATCTGCCTTCGCTCTCCGAATTCAAACCGCCTCACGTATTTGGACGGCGTTGGCGCGAAGTGGTTCCTTAGTAAAGTCTGTAGAGTTGGCCACGACACTGATTGTAGCGGCGTTGGCTCTGCCAGGGCTTCCGCGATATCAATGACCTCCGGACCGCAGTGACTTAAGAAATAAGCCCTTTTCCGGTTATCTGGAACTCCTTGCAGTTCGTTGGCTTCTAGAAAGCTTTCGAAACGGGTCATATACGTTCCCCATTTCTCTTTAGCCGGGTCAAACGGTGCGGGCGGAGTGTAACTGGCCATCTCCGCTTTTCTGCCCTGTGTTTGCTGGGTTCGGGTCTATCGTGCTTTAGCTCGGTTCTGGTTCTCCTTAGCCTCGAGATCCCATCCTTGTCGCCAGTGTTAAGTTCTGGAAGTAACGAGGCTGGAGACCAGGGTAGTGACAACAGCTCTTTAATATATGGTGAACCCAGCAACAGGCTGGGGAAAAACCTCTCCTTTTATACAGTTCTACTGGAGGCTTCGTCCAATCAGCAACGTGCTGATTTCCCGCTCAAATATTTAAAGGTACAGACAAGAATACATAACACTTAGCACCAGTTTGTGAAGCTGAAATTGGAATGCTTGTGAACACAAAGGAATATTTTGTGGTTGGACATGAACCTTTATAGAAGATATTCAGTACTTCTGAATAGCTAGTACCAGCCTCCAATTCTTCTGTGTTGCAACAGAGTTCACTGTTTATATTGTAATTGGCAGTCACCCAGTTCAGGTGGCATGAAAATAAAAGTAGGATCCTGTTCCTGGTAAAACTTCCGTGTTAAGAATGAGTAAGCAAAGGTGTGTTTGATACTAGAGGAATAGTAGTTTTTCTTACTTTTACCTTTGTTCATTTATAAATGGAGGAAAAAGGTTTTTCCCCCTAATAAGATACTGTAGATAAAAGTAATTGAAAGGTTGGCAGGACTTCTCCTGATATATTTCTCTCCCCCTCCCCCATTATAAGTAGCAGTTGCGTTTAAAATACTGTATATGTGACTTTCCTGGGAGATTCAATCACACCATTTCTGTAGAATGGTACATAAATCAATTTCTAATGACCAACTATCTAACTAACTAGGTTTCCTAAGTGGAAAGTTGTATTTATTGTCCCTGAGATTTTATGGTATAAAATAGGGACATGCAATTTTTTTTGTGGCTAGGGGATGCATTATTAAATATTCTCTAAGTTTGCAGGAGATATGGAAGTGATAAATAATACCACTGGCCAGGAAACAAAATTTCAGTCGTCCTTATTCTGTATTTTGGGAAGTTTGAGCTTTTATGTAAGAAGCCTTTCTTTTACAAAACTTTCAACAACAAAAGTATCACTAAACATTGACAATCTTTAATGAATTTTGTCGATATATTCTTGAAAAGATCAAGAACTGCAAAAATGTAGCTGTGAGTTGCATGAGGCTGTGGGTTATAAACTGTGACTAATAAGCTACTGGTAATCCTTTTCAATATGAAGCATTCAGGTCCTTCTATACAATCCTGGTAAACTACCCATAGCTACAGCTGCTAAGAACTAAAATGTATATAAGAGGTAATGACTTAACGATGTCAATAGCATATAAAGAAAACCTGTACAAAATGTTCTATAGATGGCACTTGCCGCCAGCAAGAATGGGAAAAATGTCCCCAAATATGTCACCAGAGTGCTGGAAAAGTAAACAGGAACAGGAATCCTACTATCATATATGGTGGACCTGTCCATCGGCAAAAAGATATTGGGCAAAGATAAAAGGGTGGCTAGAACAGATGACAACACAACAAATAGATTTAAAACCAGAATTATTCTTATTAGGTATGCTACCAGGGAAATACAACAAAAGAATCATATACTTAACGTTACATGTAATAACAGCAGCTAGGATTATATATCCCCAAAATTGGAAAAACAGAAGTATATCTACAGAAGAAATGGTAATAAAGAAAATATTAGAATGTGCTAAATTGGACAGATTAATGATGGAACTTAAAGATAACGGGAAACAGAGTATTACCCAACATGGGACTTATTGTATAAATAGTTAGATAACAGGTGCAGAGATTAGAAACTTAATAATGAAAGAAGATTAACAAACTAGAAATAAATACAGGGATAAAGATATATATAAGAATATATACTGTAAGCAATATTACTATTGGACTGTACATGACTATGGATTAAAGTGTATAGAATGTGAAATATATAGAACGTCATTGTACAACTATGAAAATAAGGGACATAATTATAATGTACAATATCATGTATTAAAAAATACTATGCTGTATGAAAATAATGGTTATGATCAAGGTATATAATACTATGCCTATTTAAAAAGGACTGGATACAACTAGTACACTGTTGTTGCAAAACTGGAAATGTGATGTAGGAAAAAGGAAAATGCATAATAAAATCATTTAAAAAGGGGGAGAGGTTAATGACTTAGGTTTGCACTTCTATTTTCTATGACAAGATAACCTAGAATCATAAAAGATGTATGTGCAATGTATATCTGACAACCCAATCTTAGCTGCCAAACCCCAGCAAACACAAAGACTTGAGTCTTCTATATCTCTCTGCTCATAACTCTCTCTAGCAGTTGCTGAAAATTTGTAAACCAGATGGGATAATTCAGGAAAGTCAGGAAAGGGAGGATTTCCAAATTTTCTTACTGTAATTTCTACCTGTTCTTAATGAAAAATCACAGCGAGAGAGTAACGTGGAAATGCAAACTTTTCCAATAGCTTTTTCCCCTCTGGATATGTATATCAGGATATGTATATATTGATAGCTGATTTGCCATGGAGAAGGCTGTAGTTTTAAATGCAGCTGCAGTGAAATTATGTTTTTACTTTATCTAATTATACAATTAAAAAAACAAAAATGATTAACTAGAAACTAACTTCTGCATTGAAAAAATTTGTGAGCTCTAAATTTTTAAATTTGAAATTCTCTTGAAATTAAAAATTAAAGTTAAAAATTCTCTTATACCAAAATCCACATAGTAGAATTCTGGATTTTAATTGAATATAAATCCACAAAGGATTGTAGATTATTAATATGTCTGGCATAGAGGAGATCTGCCGTTCAGTCTCTGGCATCAGTAGATAGAAATATACTGAGGTGCTGTAGGTGAATCCATATCCTTAATCAATATAGCAATTTATATTCCTAAAGTCTGCCTGCAGCTAAATAGCCTGTATTTTACATTTTGAACAAACTCTCTGTGGTCCCTTTAATACTGTCATTTGCATATAATAGTTTGAATGAGGCATACAAATATATATGTTTCCTGACTTCTACACTAAAATATAGCTAAATTTAAAGGCCAAGTATCAGTAGTACCCAGGAAAATATAAAGGTAATCTTATCAGGTGTAGCCCTTCTACAGAGAAAGAGATAATATAGTGTTGATAAAAATAATATTTTATTTAAGATATCAGTGGTACATTTTGTCATTTGAAATTTTCTTTTGCTAATACTAATTGCATATGAAATTGTTCATATGAAGAGTTAATGTAAATCTTTTGTAAATCCTTTCAATCCTAGTTATTTTATTATTTTATTATTTTGACTATTCCAAAATAATTATTGTTTCAGCATGACTCATTACCCTGCATGAAATAGTGGTTAAACCAAATGTGAAACTGAAACTGGGGATTTAGCATTCAGACCAGAAATAACTTTATTTAAGATAGTGACAGCATCCTTTCTGGCACCAGCATTTACGTCTCTGATCAATATAATTGCCTGTTTGAAGAGGTTTTAGGAACACATCAACACAATCAATAAAATTCATTCCATGAATGGACTTCTTTCCATTTCATCCTCAACAGGCTTCCACAATTGAACTAAGAGGCACCTGATTAACAGCGTTGACTATGTCTGAATTGTAAGATTGTCCAATTACTTTTAAGGCATTTGTGTTGTTTTTATTCCCTCTTATGCTTTTGCTACAGATTTATTCTCAAATGGTTTCTTTTGTTCCCATTAGCACAAGCAGGATTATTCCAAAGTTGCTTTCAATGTTTTTTGGAATTTCTTGCTTATCTTTTGGTTCCCAAAGTGATTGAAAGAATATATAGTGATGCAGTTTCTATAATCATCTCTGATTCTTAAAAATAGCATTAGCCTTTTTGCCTAAAATATATACAACATATGGGATGAACTCATTTGTATGTAATAGAAAAATATGAGACTAGCATCACAATGTATAATATTAAGCATATATTGCAGTATGTATTAGATTTCATTTTTGAGGAATCCTAGCTTGATTGAAAATAAAATCCACATTGGCCCATTTATATTTTCATTTAAATTTATTTTAACTGAGGAAAATATTGATGATATTATATTATATTGTATTGGTGTGGGTATTTTAACATTGGCTGTAAACCGCCCTGAGTCCTCCGGGAGATGGTACAGTATAAAAATGTAATTATAAATAAATAAAATAAAAAATGAGAAATAGGCTGATATTAGAAGGGAATGAGCTCCAAAACAAAGACTGGTTCTTCCCAAGCTAGAGGCTTCATTTTTGAAGCCTTGTTGATTTCAAATCAGCTTTATATTTGCTCTCAAGGGAAAGGCTGTGTGAAAAATAAGGGGTTGCTCAATTTTAAAAAAAAGGCGGTTTCTTAGTCAATCTCCCTACTGTAATAGTTTTTTTGAGAGTTCGCTGCTCATCTAGAAGCATCTTTTGGAGTGCTTCCCAAACAGAGAAGAGTGATGCAGGTGTTATTATAACTTATATTATTAACATATCAAATGCAACCTAATTTACAAAGATTCTGGGCAGTTTTTCCCAACCTCAGCTATAAATAATATGGAGTACTCTTAAAGCCTTCACTGCTCTGGAGGGAATATTTTTCTTCCAAAGCTGGTATTGCTCAGTGTAGCTCTTCAGATATCTTGTGATTTTTCCACACAAATGGGAACACATTTCATCCTAACTGCCTGCAAGATCTTTTTAGCTAAAGTATCTCTTCATTGAGTCCAAATGTAGTGTCCAATTCTGTACTTTTACCAAGCTTAACATCCTTGAAGTAATACAATAAGTTTGTTAGAGCTGTTGTGGTAATTCCAAAATATATTAAGAATACAGTCTTTGTTTAAAGATCTTCTTCTTGATCTCTGTAAATGCTAGAGCTTGACATTCTTGATTTCGCTTTAAAGGTACTTTTCTCCCAGTGGGTTTAATCCTCTTTGAGCTCTTTTAAGTTAACCTGGTTAAAATATGTTATAGCTCCATTTCCCAGGTCTCTTGTTGAAAGCAATAGAAAGGTTCTAAAATAGCATAACTGGGACATTGATATTCAAATCAATTGAAGCCTTGTTTCTTATAGCTTGTGGGATTTTTATTTCAAATCCGCGTAGGCACCAGTTTCCTACTTTTCTTGCATTATTGTTTTGAAGCTTCAATTAGTCTATACTTTGGATAGGTTGTTTTGTTGGGGCATTACTAAAAAATAATTTATATCAATGGAGATTCTCAGTCATCCAGCTCATGGTTGTCCCAAAGGTGCTTTTTAAAGAGGCAACTGGATTTTCTGCTTTTTCTTTTCTGCACTTTTTACAGGAATCTTATATTATTTTAAACCTTTCATCCTAGTGAAATTCCCAGCTAGAATCGACCTCTACTTGTCACTTCTACTATTCACTTGGATACCATTCTTTATTTTATTTTACTGTATCTTTTTATTCCTATCTGAGTATTTTCGGTTTGCATGGGTGTGTTATTTTATTTTATTTTATTATTATTATTTATTATTTATTTTTTATTTTATATTTTATTGTGTTTGGCTTCTGGACTATGGTTATTAAATTAACTATTTAATTTTTTAACTAGTATTTTTATTAAATGCTTTTGACAAGTTTGGACAAATATTTTGTTGCATTCTTGATTTTTTTAAAGCAAATATCAACAAGAATTTAGTATTTTCTCTTTCCCTGCTACATCCTTTCTTTAGAAGTTTGTTTAACCATTTATAAATGGACTTTTATAGTCAAATCTTCCATAGGCTGCTTTCAGTATACAAATTCCAATATATAATCATTCTAAATTGATAGACATCGTAACTGTTAGTAAGAATTTATATAACACTATTCACAAACAACTTTCATCCTATAAACAATAGTAATTAAAATAAACTAATACTAGTTATACAGGAATCTATAACATACATATTTACTTGAAGACTCTGGACGTTTCATTTTGTTCAGGAAGAGAGCCAAAGATAGACATAATTAAAATATATTGCCACCCCTGCAGTTCACCAGCTTAATTGTTCAGGCAGACAAGCAAACAAATAGGACTTTGGAACTGACATCTGAGCTGCTGTATGTAAAGTCACTCCACCAAATACATGGAGTAGGAGAGGATGATTTCTGAATGGAAGTCAGCATCTTTCAAACAATTGGCCTGTGACCTTTACTATAACAGAAATAATGGTATTGTGGTGAAGATTGAAATTTTAGGTTGCTTTTCCACTTGATTAACATGATAAATTATAATATTTTTAAGCTAGATCTTAGGGCAAACCCCCCCCCCAATTTGTTAAAAGGAAGATAAAAGCAGTTAATTGAAATAATAATTACTCTCAAATAACTTCTATATGGAGAAATCTGAAGTCAGGATACTGAAAGATAATACCAATTGCACCAGCTGTTTCATCTGATAAATAGGAAGACATGCCATTAAAATGAAAGTGGGTAAAAGCTATCTAAAGTTATCTATTGAAGACAGCTGGAGAATAGCCTTTAAGGGCCTCTGTGCCTGCAATAAAATTACGTTGCAGCATTAAGTAATAGCTGAAAGGCAATCATTGTGAAATTATGTGTAGGAAAATAGTAAGATAAGATGTGACTCTACTAACCTAAGTGTATAATCTCAATATAACTACTACCGTAAGAAGAGGACAGAAGATATAGGCAAGGAAATTTCAGCCTTTTCTTCTTCTTAATTTTCTGTTAGCTGCCAAGTCCAAATTTAATTTACTAATTGCATTTGGCTCTATAATTCCTTCTCAAAACTAAAAGGTGAATTACTACTTCTGCTACATTCCTTTTCCTGACAAGCTTTAATGAAAATGAGTTGTGTGCACTTAGTCTGTTTTTCTAGCTAATGATAGATTGATTCCTCTTAACCGCATAAGAATGGTTTTCTTATGTCTCTTGAAGAACTGTAGAACTAGAAAATGTGCACTAGAAAATGTACCCTAGAAAATGTATAAACATACTGTGGATCGATATGAATATTTTATGACACTCACAGGAATTTTTGTGGGCTAACCTATCACATTTCCAGGATCCAAAATCCATAATTCCACAATCCTTTTGAGAATTTAAGCAAGTGTTATTATTTTCTTTATACTATATACTTCACTTCCTTAGTTTAGTCTATCTCAGAGTTAGGAAAGCTTTTTCAGCCTTATGGGTATGTTTATTCTATACATTTATCTTTGCAGCTAGCCTGAGATATTTGACAAACAATGCTATGAAAAGGAAGTAGAACAGAATGCCTTTCAACCACAGTGTTTATCAGAGTCAACAAATAGGATCAGATTCAGACAAGGGCAACCTGTGACTATTGGCCCACATGAGGTTCTCTAATTTTATCCAAATTTGAAGAGTCCTTCCCAAACAATCAGTCCAGACCATTGACATGTACAATCTGATCAAAATGAGTTCATGGAAAAGAAAGGAGAGAACTGTCAGAAAGAAAAGGGACGCCCCCCTCCCAAAAAAAGGAATAATACCTGAAATTTAAAAAAAAAAGATTTAGGAAACAACTCTACCATCACTTGGTTAAGCCTCAACAAATATTGACATATACTCCACTAATCATTGGTTTCTTAGGCATGCAGCTATCAAGACTGCCCTATCCAATTCTAGTTATTTCACAATATCTCTATTTTGGAGATTTTGGTCATTGAGTAATTCCAGTAAATTCAATAGGGTATTCTGTTGCCCTAATTTAAATGGGGCGGCTTTCAAATGACTCTATCCAGCTATCTATCAAAAGTCAGTTTATATAGCGTAATTGATAAGCAACTGATTTTGTGTTGCATTTATCTGTAAATTTTATAAAAACTATGTTGATGTTCCCAACTATATTTAACAGTAAGTAAGTCCCACCAAGCTCTTAAAACTCATTTCCAGCAATGGAGATAATTATATTAGGAATAAGAAACCAGATCCCAAACTGTTTACTGAACAGTTTCATCAACTGCAACTGCTTGGAGAAAATATGCTTTTAATAAGTAATTGCTTTAGCAGCCTCCTCTCAAGCACTTTTCTTTTTTATGATTTGACCTTGTCTTTGAGATGAATAGAAATAGAATAGAAATAGAATAACAGTTGGAAGGGACCTAGGAGGTCTTCAAGTCCAACCCCCTGCTTAGGCAGGAAACCCTACACCATTTCAGACAAATGGTTATCCAATCTCTTCTTAAAAACTTCCAGTGTTGGAGCATTCACAACTTCTGGAGGCAAGTCGTTCCACTTATTAATTGTTCTAACTGTCAAGAAATTTCTCTGTCAGGAAAGTTCTAAGTTGCGTCTCTCCTTAATTAACAGATAACAACAACAACAACAACAACAACAACAACAACAACAACAGAGTTGGAAGGGACCGTGGAGGTCTTCTAGTCCAACCCCCTGCCCTGGCAGGAAACCCTACACCATTTCAGACAGATTAACAGATTTGGAAGGGACCTTGTAGGTCAGTGATGGCTAATCTTTATGCCATCGCATGCCAGGATGGGGGTGGGGGTAGGGGGAAGGTTTGTGCGTGCATGTGCCCACACCCAAAATTCTATGTCACTCGCCCCATGCATGCAACCCCTCTCCCCCCCACTACTGGCACTCGATGGCCCGGTAGTCACAGTTTTTTTTCTCACCTGACTCCAGATCCTCTCTATGCATCTGGGGAGAGTGAAAACAGCCTTCCCCATCCCCCCGGAGGCCCTCTGGAAGCCCAAAATGGCCCATTTCCCATTTCCTCGGTTGGACAGGAAGTGACTTTTTGCTGTGCCCAGCCTCCAGAGCCTCTCTAGAAATCTCTGGAGGCTGGGAACAGCAAAAACGTCACTTCTTGTCCAACCAGAAGTTGGGAAATGGGCCGTTTTGGGCCTCCAGAGGGCCTGGGAAAGGCTATTTTCACCCTCCCTAGATGCATAGAGAGGCTCTGGAGCCAGGTGAGGATGAAAAACTGGCCTTCCCCACACCCCCAGGCCCTCCAGAGGCAGGAAACAACCTGTTTCCCTACTTCCGGTGGGCCCAGAAGGCCCAAAAATCAGCTGGCTGCATGAGCATGTGCGCCAGAGCTGAGCTGGCGTGCCCACTGATTTTATTTATTTATTTATTATTTATATTTTTATACCGCCCTTCTCTGAAGACTCAGGGCGGTTACAGCAGAAATAAAACATAAATATCGACAGTTTAAAATACAATAACCATTAAAAATCTAATTCAATTACGCTGAAAAATTTAAAAATTTTGAATAAAAGTCATAAATAAAATTAATCCCCTTAAAATCCCATTAAAACATTCAGTTTAAAATTGTATCAGGCCAGCCCTGCTTGATGAAAAAAGAAGGTTTTGAGCTCGCGCTTAAAGGTCCGAAGATCAGGGAGAAGTTGTAGCCCAACGGGAAGTTCATTCCACAGGGCCGGAGCTCCCACAGAGAACGCTCTCCCCCTGGGGGTCGCCAGCCGACATTGTCTGGCTGACGGCACCCTGAGGAGGCCCTCTCTGTGGGAGCGCACAGGTCGATGGGAGGTTATCGATGGCGGTAGGCGGTCCCGTAAATATCCCGGTCCCATGCCATGGAGCACTTTAAAGGTCATCACCAGAACATTGAATCGCACCCGGAAGACCACCGGCAACCAGTGCAGCCTGCGCAGGAGAAGTGTTACATGGGAGCTACGGGAAGCTCCCTCAATTCCCCGCGCGGCCGCATTCTGTACCAGTTGGAGTCTCCTGGTGCTCTTCAAAGGGAGCCCCATGTAGAGAGCATTGCAGTAATCCAGACGGGAAGTAACGAGGGCATGAGTGACTGTACATAACGAGTCCCGATCCAGGAAAGGGCGCAATTGGCGAATCAGGTGAACCTGATAAAAAGCTCCCCTGGCAATGGCTGTCAGATGATTTTCTAAAGACAGCCGCGCGTCCAGGAGAACGCCTAAATTGCGCACCGATTCCTTGGGGGCCAGCGATTCGCCCCCCACAGTCAAAGATGGAGTTAATTGACTGTGCCGGGATGACGGTATCCACAGCCACTCTGTCTTGGATGGGTTGAGCTGGAGTGTGTTCGTCCCCATCCAGACCCGAACGGCCTCAAGGCACCGGGTCATCACATCAATGGCTTCGTTGGGGTGGTTCGAGGTGGAAATGTACAGCTGAGTGTCATCAGCCTACAGTTGACAACTCACCCCAAAACCACAGATGATGTTGAACAGGAGAGGCGAGAGAATCGACCCCTGTGGAACCCCACAAGTGAGTTGCCTAGCAGTCGACCTCTGCCCCCCTGTCAACACCGTCTGCGAATGGTAAGAGAGGTAGGAGGAGAACCACCAAAAAACGGTGCCCCCCTCACCCAAACCCTCCAACTGTCGCAGCAAGATACCATGGTCGATGGTATCAAAAGCCGCTGACAGATCCAACAGGTCAAGGACAGAGGAACAACCCCTGTCCCGTGCCCTCCAGAGATCATCAACCAACACGACCAAAGCCGTCTCTGTGCTATACCCAGACCTGAAGCTGGACTGGCATGGGTCTAGATAGACAGTTTCCTCCAGGTACTGGGGAAGCTGCCATGCCACCACACTCTCAACAACCTTCGCAACGAAGTGAAGGTTGGAGACAGGATGATAATTAGCCAAAATAGCCGGGTCCAGGGAAGGCTTCTTAAGGAGGGGTCTCACCACCGCCTCTTTCAAGGCAACTGGGAAGACTCCCTCCATCAAAGATATGGCTATGCATGCCATCTGGGGTATGCATGCCATAGGTTCGCCATCACAGTTGTAGGTCATTTAGTCTAACCTCTCACTCAAGCAGGAGACCCTACACCATTTCTGACAGATGACAGTCCAGTTTTGTTTTGAAAGCTTCAAGTGATGAAGGCAAGCTGTTCCATTGGTTGATTGCTATCACTGTCATACAATTTCTCCTTATTTCCTGGTTAAATCTCTCCTAGTTCAGTTTCCATCCATTATTCCTTTTCTGGCCTTCAGGCACTTTGGAAAATAGGTTCACCCCCTCCTCTCTGTGGCAGCCCTCAAATATTAGAACACTGCTATTATGTCTCCCCTGGTCCTTCTCTTCATTAGACTAGTCATGCCCAGTTCCTGCAACCATTCATCATATGATTTAGCCTCCAGTCCCCTAATTATCTTGGTTGCTCTTCTCTGCACTCTTTCTAGAGTCTCAACATCTTTTTTATAGTGTGGTTACTAAAGCTGGATGCAGTATTCTAGGTGTGGTCTTATTAAGGCTTTATAGTGTAGTATTAGTACGTCACTTGATCTTGATTAATCTTGATCTCTGTTAATGCAATTTAAGATTGCATTGTCTTTTTTTTCTGCAGCCATACACTGTTGGCTCATATTTAATTGGTTGTCCACTAAGACTCTAAGATCCCTCTCACAGTTACTGCTATTAAGCATGGTTTCACCCAGTCTATATATGTACTTTTGGTTTTTCTTGCCTAACTGTAAGACTTTACTTTTCTCTACATTGAATTTCATTTTGTTAGATAGGGCCCAGTATTCAAGTTTGTCAAGATCCGTCTAAAACTTGAGCCTATTATCTAGGGCAGGGTGTCAAACTCACATTGTCATGGTGTCATCACATGACATATTGGGACTTTTCCCCCCTTTGCTAAACTGGGTGTGGACGTGGCCAGTGCATGATGCTTCAGGCCCATGGCCTGCGAGTTTGATAGCCCTGATCTAGGGTGTTGGCTATTCCTGCCAGCTTAGTATCATCTGCAAATTTGTTAAGTTCCCCTTCTATTCCCTCATCCTTTAAGTCATTTATGAAGATATTGAAGAGTACTGGGCTAAGATAGAATCTTGCGGTACCCTACTGTTTACTTCCCTTTATGTAGATGCAGTACTATTAAGGTCTACTTGTTGAGTGTGGTTTGTCAGCCAGTTAAAAATTCATCTGGTGGTGATGCTGTCTATCCCACTTTTTTCTAGCTTACCAAGAAGTAGGTTATGGTCTACTTTGTTGAATGCCTTGCTGAAGTCTAAATATATTATGTCTACAGTATTTCGCTGGTTTACTAATTTAGTCACAATGTTGAAAAATGAAATAAGATTGGTTTGTCATGATCTGTCATTTAACAAACTCATGCTGACTTCTAGTTATTACTTTATTCCTTTCTAGATGTTCACAAATCTGTTTTTTTATTATCTTTTCCAGTATCTTCCTGGGTATTGATGTTAGGCTGATTAGTCTGTAGTTTCCTGGGTCTGTTTTCCCCCCCTTTTTTTGAAGCTCTTTTCAAATAACCTGGATCACCATATCAGCTCTTTTCCAGGCCTCTGGTAGTTCTCCAGTGCTTCAGGATTTTTGAAAGATGTGGTACAGTGGTTCTGAGAGGACATAAAAATGTATAAAAATGAAAAGGATAAAAAATGGATACTTAAAAAATTGGAGGAAAGTTGGAGACTAAATGATAATGGGGAGGTTAAATTTGAAATTGTTTGGGATGCGATGAAAGCTGTGTTTAGAGGGGAGAGTATTAAATTATCAAGTAGGAAATATAAAAATTATAAAATTAAAATGGAAAGGGATAAAAATCAGATTAAAGAATTGGAAAATCAATTTTTGCTTACTAAAGAGAAAAAAATCCTTGAGGAGCTTAATATGTTAAGAAATAAAATGATAGAAGAGGATACAGAGTTGGTAAAAAGAAATTTGAGATATTTAAATAGGAATTTTTTTGAATTTAGTAACAGAAATTCTAAGTTATTGGCAAAGATGGCAAAAAATAAAAGAGAGAAGAGAGAAATTGGAGCTTTGATAGATGATAAAGGTATAAGATGTTACAAAAAATTAGAGAAATGTGAAGTGGTTAGAAATTTTTTTCAGAATTTATATTCAAAGAAACCAGTTAATCGGGGAAAATTGCAAAGTTATTTAGAAAAATATGTGGTGAAAATTGATCAAACACATAAAGAATTGATGGAAGAAGATATAACACAAGATGAGATTAATGGAGTTATACAAAAAATAAAGTTAGGGAAAGCTCCAGGTGAGGATGGATTACCTGCTGAGTTTTATAAAGAATTTAAAGAATTAATAATACCAAGATTGCAAAAATTATTTAATGGAATATTACATGGTGGAGAAGTACCTTCGTCATGGAATAGAACGGTGATATCCCTAATTCCTAAGCCAGATAAAGATTTAGAAAGGATTGAGTCCTATCGGCCCATTTCTTTAATTAATCAGGATGCAAAGATATTTACCGCTATTATAAGTAATAGATTAAGTAGATTTATAGATAGATATATAAGTTACAACCAAGTAGGTTTCGTGAAGGGCAGATATATGAGTGATATTGTTAGAAGAGTATTAAATATTATAGATGTAGCTGAACATAATGGTGATAACATTGGTATAGTATCATTGGACATTTTTAAAGCTTTTGATTCCGTACAATGGGAAGCTATTAAAGTAATTGTGGAGGCTTTAGGCTTTGGTAACAAGTTTATACATGTTATTTCAAAATTGTATCAAAAAAGTAGTGCAAGAGTGAAGGTGAATGGAATATTAATGGAAGAGATAAAATTAGAAGCAGGTACGAGACAAGGATGTCCCTTGTCCCCAACATTATTTTTATTGGCTATGGAAATTCTGACAGGAATGATAGAAAAAGATGAAGAATTAGAAGGATATAAGGGATATAAGATAAATTTGTATGCGGATGATACTTTAATTATTTTGAAAAATATAGAGAAAGACCTGAAAAAGATATATAAGCATTTGAAAGAATTTGAGGAAATGACAGGTCTGAAAGTAAATTGGTCAAAATCAGAATTATTGATGGATAATAATGGTAATGAGCGCGAGAATATGCAAGAGCAATTTGGGATAAGGATTAAAAATACATTGAAATATTTGGGTATAGTGCTCTCACTCAAGGTTAAAGAATTGAAAAAACTTAATTATGATGTGGTGATGAACGAAATTGAGAAGAAGATAGATAAATATAAAATGTTAAAGTTGTCTTGGTTTGGTAGAATTGCAATGTGTAAGATGATGTTGCTGCCCAACTTTAACTTTTTATTTGAGATGCTACCGTTAAATTTGACAGAGAAAGATATTGAAGGATATCAGAAAAAATTGGATAAATTTTGCAATGGTGGGAAAAGACCTAGATTAGTGAAGAAAATGTGGTATCAAAATCAAAAGGAAGGTGGATTAGGAATACCCAAATTATTTAATTATTACTGTGCATATGGTATCTGGCTCTCTACATGGGGCTCCCCTTGAAGGGCATCCGGAGGCTGCAGTTAGTCCAGAATGCGGCTGCGTGGGTGATAGAGGGAGCCCCTCGTGGCTCCCGCATGACACCTATCCTGCGCAGACTGCACTGGCTACCTGTGGCCTTCCGGGTGCGCTTCAAGGTTTTGGTGACCATCTTTAAAGCGCTCCATGGCATAGGGCCGGGTTACTTATGGGACCGCCTACTGCTACCGAATACCTCTCACCGACCCGTGCGCTCTCATAGAGAGGGACTCCTCAGGGTGCCGTCAGCGAGGCAATGTCGTCTGGCGGCGCCCAGGGGAAGGGCCTTCTCTGTGGGGGCTCCCACCCTCTGGAACGAACTACCCCCAGGACTTCGTCAGCTTCCGGACCTTTGGACCTTCCGCCGCGAGCTTAAAACACACTTATTTATTTGCGCAGGACTGAGTTAGATTTTAAATTTACGGGTTTTAAACTGGGTTTTATTTTTATATTTTTAAATTTTTGGCTTTTAGAATAAGTTTTTTAATTGTTTTTACTCTGTATTTATGTGTTTTTAAGTGCCTGTTAACTGCCCTGAGTCCCTCGGGAGATAGGGCGGTATACAAATATGATTAAATAAATAAATAAATAAATAATAAATCCGGATAGTGGTAAAAATACTTAAAGGTGAAGATAATCATTGGAGAGACTTAGAGTTAAGGGATATAGAGAAATTTGGATCAAGGTGGTTTTTAGATAAAGCAAACTCAAAATGTGTAATTAGAAGTTATTGGTTAAAGGGATTAAGTAAAATGTGGAATAAATTTGTTAAAATTTTAATTCCGGATATAATCTTTTTGGGGAAGACAATTGGAAATTGGCCGATTAAAAATAATATAAGACATAATGAAGTGATTAAAGATGAAAATATAGAAACTATTAGAGATTGGTTAAAAGTTTTAGAAAATGAAAGGAGGAATAAAGAAATTATTGAAAAATTAGGGTTAAGCTGGTTTGAAAAAATACAGATAGAAAAATGGACAAAAAAATTAAGGGAAAACTATTCGATAAATAGATGTGAAACTGAATTTGAATATTTAATATCTCGGATTATTTATTTATTTATTTATTTATTTTATTTGATTTTTATACCGCCCTTCTCCCGAAGGACTCAGGGCGGTGTACAGGCATAATAAAACCGACAATACAATATATAAGTTTAAAATACGATTTAAAAAACTTATTTTAAATTAGCCCAATAATTAAAATTTCCCATACTAAAAACCCCGTTTAAAATAAATAAATTTAAACATTAAAATCCCAATTTAAGCCAGCCCCGCGCAGATAAAAAGATGAGTCTTGAGTTCGCGACGAAATGTCCGAAGGTCGGGTATTTGGCGTAAACCCGGGGGAAGCTCATTCCAGAGTGTGGGAGCCCCCACAGAGAAGGCCCTTCCCCTGGGGGCCGCCAGCCGACATTGTTTGGCGGACGGCACCCTGAGAAGTCCCTCTCTATGGGAGCGTACGGGTCGGTGGGAGGCGTGTGGTAACAGCAGGTGGTCCCCTAAGTACCCAGGTCCTAAGCCATGGAGCGATTTAAAGGTCATAACCAACACCTTAAAGTGCACCCGGGAGGCCACAGGCAGCCAGTGCAGTCTGCGCAGGAGCGGTGTTACATGGGAGCTACACGTAGCTCCCTCTATAACCTGCGCAGCTGCATTCTGGACTAACTGAAGCCTCCGAGCGCACTTCAAGGGGAGCCCCATGTAGAGAGCATTACAGTAATCCAAGCGAGAGGTAACGAGCGCATGAGTGACTGTGCATAAGGCATCCCGATCAAGGAAGGGGCGCAACTGCCGAACCAGGCGAACCTGGTGGAAGGCCCTCCTGGAGACGGCCGTCAAATGGTCTTCAAACGACAGCCGATCATCCAGGAGGACACCCAAGTTGCGCACCCTATCCTTTGGGGCCAGTAACTCGCCTCCAACAGCCAGCCGCGGCTGCAGCTGACTGAATCGGGGTGCCGGCATCCACAGCCACTCCGTCTTGGAGGGATTAAGCTTGGGCCTGTTTCTCCCCATCCAGACCCGTACAGCTTCCAAACACCGGGACAGCACTTCGACAACTTCATTGGGGTGGTCCGGGGTGGAAAAGTACAGCTGGGTGTCGTCAGCGTACTGCTGGTATCTCACCCCGAAACCACTGATGATCTCACCCAACGGCTTCATGTAGATGTTGAACAGCAGGGGTGAGAGAATCGACCCCTGTGGGACCCCACAAGTGAGGCCCCTCGCGGTCGACCTCTGCCCCCCTGTCAACACCGTCTGCGACCGGTCAGAGAGATAGGAGGAGAACCACCGATATACGGTGCCTCCCACTCCCAATCCCTCCAACCGGCGCAGCAGGATACCATGATCGATGGTATCGAACGCCGCTGAGAGGTCTAATAGGACCAGGGCAGAGGAATATCCCCTGGCCCTGGCCCTCCAGAGATCATCCACCAATGCGACCAAAGCTGTCTCCGTGCTGTATCCGGGTCGGAAGCCGGACTGGAACGGGTCTAGATAGACATCTTCATCCAGGTGTTGGGGCAGCTGTCGCGCCACGGCACTCTCTACAACCTTCGCAACAAAACGAAGGTTGGAGACTGGATGATAATTACCCAAAATAGCTGGGTCCAAAGAGGGCTTCTTAAGGAGGGGTCTCACCACCGCCTCTTTCAAGGCGGCAGGGAAAACCCCGTCCAACAAAGAAGCGTTGATAATCCTCTGGAGCCAGCCTCGTGTCACCGCCTGAGTGGCCAGTACCAGCCAGGAAGGACACGGGTCCAGTAAACATGTCGTGCCGTGAAGCCTCCCCAACAACCTGTCCACGTCCTCGGGAGCCACAGGGTCAAACTCATCCCAAATGTGCTCAACAAGACGTGCCTCCTCTCCCTCGCTTGGATCATCCCAAATTCGGTCCAGACCGTCCCTCAGCTGAGCGATTTTATCGTATAGATAACCACTAAACTCCTCGGCTCGTCCCTGCAAAGGGTCATCCCGCACCTCCTGATGTAGGAGAGAGCGGGTCACCCGAAACAGGGCAGCCTGTTATGAAAGATGAAGTTGGGCTAAAGGGACTCGTTAGTAGGGTTTATAAGATTATAAACTCTGATAAAAAATTACAAAGAGTGATGAGGACAAATTGGGAAAAAGATCTTAATATTGAAATACCAGAGTCAGATTGGAATGTGAATTGGAATAGTAGAATTATGGGAACCTTATCTATAAGGATTAAAGAGCATAATTATAAAGTTGTTTGGAAATGGTATTTGACTCCAGTAAGATTGTCACAAATGGATAAAAAAATTAGTAAAAAATGTTGGAGATGTGAAATGGAATTGGGGACTTATGAACATATGTGGTATAAATGTGATAAGGTTAAAAAGTTTTGGCAACAATTGGAGAAAATGATATTTGAAATGATGGGGAAAGTAATAACATTGAGAGTGGAAACTATATTATTGTTGGTAATTAAGGAAATAGAATTAACAAAATATGAAAAAGAATTGATTAGAATTATGATTATAATAGGTAGAATTATAATAGCTAGATATTGGAAACTAGATGTGATTTTTAGAATAGAAGAGTGGAATTCTGAAATGTGGAAATTAGCTTTAAATGATAAAATGACATGTGATATTAAAATTAGAAGTGGTGTGTATAAAGAAGATATTTTCTGGAAGACTTGGAAACCATTTGTGGACTATACGCTTGGAACATTGGACGCCTTGGTACCTGTACCTCGAGAACGTGGATTTTGGCAATCATGAGGATATATCCGAAGACCCAAATCTTCCTTTTTTTTTTTTATGTATAGCACAAGGGTTAGATAAGGCTCTGCGCGTGCGCAAGATGGCGCTGCGGTAAAACCTCTTGTCGGCAGATCTGGGATTGCCCAGCTGATGGCATCGTTGTGGCCGTTCGTTTAGCTGTTTTCGCCCCCCGGCCCAGTAGAAGATCTTCCTCGCAGCCGCGGGAGAGGTCTGTGGACCTTTTAGGACCCGTGGCTGCTGAGAACGGGCCGGGAGGGCGATCGGCGTATGACGGCGGCCATTTTGGATGTCCGGGAGGAGGCGGCGTCCGGGAGGAGGCGGCGTTGTGGTCGGCGTTTTGGTTGGCAAGCCGCCCCCCCCCAGCTTTCCTCGCTTGCTCCCCCTGTTTCTATCTTAAGGATTCCTAAGGACTCTCCTGATATCAATAACAGCGGTCCCCTCGATATCGGAGGGAGGGGGCGATACCGGAGGTAAGGAGGGTGGTCTGGCCTATTTTTTGGGCCTGGCTTTCCTGCCATAAGATCTCTCCTGTCGCAAGGACAATGGCGCAAGGACAACGGCGCCCCCTTCGATATAGGGGAGGAGGAGGACGTTTTGGCCGCCTTTTTGGCCTGGTTTGGTCTGGCTCCCTAATAGCGGCGATGTCGGCCGCGCCCTCTCCCTTCCCCCGTTTGTTGGGGGTTTTGGGACGTATAACATCCTCTGGGCACTTTGTGATCTCTTTGGGAGCTGTTGCTGGGCCATATTGGAGTCGGACTGGAGTTCTGGGAGCTGCTGGGAGTTGTTGGGAGTTCCATCTGGAGACAGCGATGGACTTGGAAGGCGGCTTGGATGGCAGCTATGGAGCGCCTTTCCCTCCCCCCCTCTTTTTGGGACCCGGATATTTTTTCTGGACAGATTATGCTATTCAAGTCTTGGACTATTAGTTCTGGAGTATGGACTTCCCAGGACCGTACCATGGGTCTGATGGTTAGAATATATTTTACATCTTATATGCCATATGTTACATCTTATATCCCATTTGTACCATGGAGACTGACTGTCCATTTTTACATCTTACGTCATCTTATATCTGGATCCTAATTAGAGAGCTACCTCATGAGAACATCTCTGTTAACATCTCTGTTAGTCTGGGACAATCTATTTTCTGCTGACTTTTATTGTTTATTGCATGTGCTATTCTAGATCCGAACTCTTGTGCCTGCGAGGTGCCCCCGCCTCGTGGGAACGGCCTGTTACTTTACCTAAGGCCGGCCTCAATGACGGGTCTTGGGACCCACAGAGGTGGCATGCGAAGAGAAAGAGCCTTTGGGGTTTTAGATAGGGCATTTTAAGGGGTGGGAGGTTAGGGCGGGTGTTGGGGTAACCCGTCGGGAGGAAACTAGTCCCTCGCGGGCTCGTGGCAATTATTTAATGGGTTCGGAGGTTATGGGGGAATGTGTTCCTTTTGTGAGGTGGTTCCATTTGCACGGTAAGTGGGAGGGGCAGATATGGCGGAAGGGGATCGTGTCGGTCTAGGGGTCAGCGTTCGATGTTTGCAAGCGATCGCGTGCCCCGATCCCTCTGACTTTTCCCGTTCCCCGGATGGTCAAGACCCTCAGAGCCTGGGCCTTCGTCTGATGTTATGCAACGCACGGTCCGTGGCCAATAAGGCCCCCCTAATATACGATCTTATTCAGGGGGGCGCCGCGGATCTTATAGGCGTTACGGAGACCTGGTTGGGCACTGAAGGGGGCGTGCCCCTGGTCGAAATGTGCCCACCGGGTTTCTGTGCATTCCATCAGCCGAGGGCCCAGGGTAGGGGTGGGGGGGTTGCGGTTGCTATTAAAGAGAGTCTAGAGCCGAGGGAGACCACTGTACCTCAGATTGCTGGGTGTGAATCCCTCTTTGTGAGATGGGGTCATAGGTGTCAGATGGGCTTGCTGGTCACGTACCTGGCTCCTTGCTGCATGACAGCTGCCCTGCCCGAGCTCCTGGAGGTGCTTGCCGGGGTGGCAGTGGAGACCCCCAGACTCTTAGTCATGGGGGACTTTAACTTGCCATCTGCCGGCTCGTCATCGACAGTGGCTCAGGAGTTCATGGCTTCCATGACAGCCTTGGACCTGACTCAAGTAGTGGATGGCCCCACTCACATCGGGGGTGGCACTCTGGACCTTATTTTTATCTCTGGTCAGTGGTTGAAGGATCTGGATTTGAGAGATGTAGTCATAGAACCTTTGTCATGGTCAGATCACTCTCTCCTTCGCCTGGACTTTCTGACCGCCACTCACCACCGCAGGGAGACGGAACCACAACGTTGGTTCCGTCCCAGGCGCCTGATGGACCCGGAGAGGTTCCGGCCGGAGCTTGGGCCACTTCCTGAGGGTCTGGCTCACGGCACGGCAGAGGAACTAGCCGCAGCCTGGCAACGAACATACTCCCCATGTGTGCAATAGGGTATAAGAATTAGTCATTTTGTAATGTATCTTTAAAGTTTGGAAGGGAATTTTGGGCGGGAACAAGCACGTTGCTGATTGGTTGAAGCCTCAGCCAGAACTGTATATAAAGAGAGGTTTTGCCGGATGTCTTTTGCTGGGTTCACTATAAACTAAAGAGCTGTTGTCACTCACTGGTCTCCTGCCTCTTTATTGCCCGAATCTAACATTGGCGACGAAGGTGGGATGTTGAGGCAGTGAGATCGGGAAAAGAGCTGAAGGAGCAAAAGAGGGCGCGAACCCAGCCAGTTTCGAGGGCGGATAGTTAGCAATGTCCAGCTACACGCCGCCATTGCCATTTGACCCAGCCAAGGAGAAATGGGGGTCGTACATGGCTCGTTTCGAGTGTTTCCTCGAAGCAAACGAACTACAAGGGGTTTCAGATAATAGGAAGTGAGCGTACTTCCTGAGCCACTGCGGTCCAGAGGTTTTCGATACCGCGGAGTCACTTTCAGAGCCAACGCCGGTACAATCGGTACCGTGGCAAACACTACAAACGGCACTTCGAGCACACTACGCACCGGTACCCTCAAAGTTCGTCCAACGGTTCGAGTTGAGGCAGCGGGTACAGCGCGAGGGCGAATCGATAAGCGCGTACATGGCCGCGTTGAGGAAAGCCGCGAACCACTGTGAGTACAGAGATTTGGAGGACTCCTTACTCGAACAACTCATTTGTGGGGTCAGGGACATTCGACTGAAAAGGCGGCTGCTGTCTAAAAGCAACCTGACTTTGGCAATAGCCTTGGACAAGGCCAGGGCTCACGAGATGTCTACCAAAGCGGCAAAAGCCGAACACACAGGGTGCCGGAGCGAAAACAACACCGGTCCACAATGAGGAAGCCCAGGCCGAGTCGGAAGGTGAGGAAGAGGAAGAGGTTTTCCACACCGGGAGGCCGGAGAGAGGGGACCGGAGCGAATGCGTGAGTTGCGGGGGCCAACACCAACGACAACACTGCAAGTTTAAGGACGCGATTTGTCGGCGGTGCGAAAAGAAAGGTCACATAGCACAGGCCTGTCGAGCCCCCCAACCTTCCCACCAAAAATTCAAACCGACCAATCAGAGCGCGGGAACAGTGAAGCGGCCCGGGATTGGTCCATTCAAAAAGGGCACGAAGTTAAACCAGATCACTGTGAGAGTGGGCCACGCATCGACGCGACTAGAAAAAAAGATTTTTACCAAGACATACATTGAAGGGGTGCCGTGCCAAATGGAAGTGGACACCGGCTCATCAATCACAATTATGTCCTGGGACACCCTCGTGAGAGACTTGCCAGCCATCGCGAAGCGCCAGCTACAAACCCAGAAGCTGAGAGTACAAGACTACCAAGGAAATCGAATCCCTGTTCGAGGGGTAACGTCAGTCCAAGTCAAGTATGGACAGTTCAAGAAAACCTTGCCAATCACCATAGTAGATGGAACTTTACCGAGTTTGCTAGGACTGGACTGGTTCCGAGCTTTGGGCATGGGAGTGACCGGGGTCTTCAGAAATGAAGTCGACCTCAAGGGTGAACTGCTGAAGGAGTTCGAGGACGTTTTCAAAGATTGCCTGGGCAAGTACGAGGGGACCCCTATTTCTTTCAATCTAGACCCACAAGTTGCCCCTATCAGGTTAAAGGCTAGGAGGGTTCCATTCGCCCTAAAGCCCATGATTGACTGGGAATTGGACAAACTAGTAAGCCAGGGAATACTAGTGCCCGTTGACCATGCAAAATGGGAGACACCTATAGTCACCCCAGTCAAACCGGACGGATCGGTCCGGATTTGCGCTGACTACAAGGCAACGCTCAACAAAGCATTGCAGAAGAGTGCATACCCCGTCCCAGTAGTGCAACACTTGCTGCACTCGTTAGGACAAGGGCAGGTTTTCGCCAAACTCGATTTGGCTCAAGCCTATCAGCAGTTACCCGTAGATAGCAGCACAGCCGAGGCGCGGACAATTGTCACGCACGGTGCTTTTAAATGCACCGGCTCCAGTTCGAGTTAGTGTGGCTCCAGGGTTATTTCAGAACCTAATGGAGCGACTATTGCAGGGTCTACCGGTGGTACCATATTTCGACGATGTATTGGTATCAGCTGAAAATTTAGAGGAACTGGGGGTAAGACTAAGGAAGGTTTTGGGCATTTCCAGGTCTGCCGGGCTTAAAGTTAAGCTGAACAAATGCCAAATCGGGGTAGGATCCGTAGAATTCCTGGGCTACCGAATAGACAGGAAGGATTCACCCACTGAGAGCAAGGTACGGGCCATCAGGAAGGCCCCAGCTCCCAAAAATAAAACGGAGTTACAGGCATTCTTAGGTCTTGTCAACTTCTATGCGGTATTCTTAAAGAACAAGGCAACAATAGCCGAACCGCTACACAAATTACTAGCAAAGAAAGCTGTGTGGTCCTGGGGGAAAGTGGAAACTAAGGCATTTGAAGGGGTAAAAAACCTTTTGTCCAGTGATAGCCTCCTTATTCAATACAATGGTACGTTGCCATTAGTACTAGTCTGTGATGCATCTCCCTACGGGGTGGGGGCTGTGATCAGCCATAGGTTACCGAATGGAACAGAAGCCCCTATAGCGTATTATTCCCGAACAATGTCCTCGGCCGAAAGGAATTACAGCCAGCTGGATAGGGAGGCATTGGCTATAGTCTCAGGGGTAAAGAAATTTCACGAATACGTATTCGGACGAGATTTCGAGATAGTAACGGACCATAGACCCCTACTGGGACTCTTAGCGGGCGACCGCCCAACACCCGTTGCACTTTCACCCAGGCTGACCCGATGGACTATCTTCCTGGCGGCATATTCTTACAGATTGCTCCACCGCCCTGGAAAAGAACTGGGGCATGCGGACGCTCTGAGTAGATGCCCGTTACCAGAGACTATCGAAGACCCAACCCCAGGGACACCCGTCCTGCTAATTGACTCTTTGGACTCTGGCCCAGTCACATCCAAGGAAGTGGCTAGGGCATCTTACAAGGACATTACAATAAGGACTGTAATTGGTTGGGTGCAAAGGGGATGGCCCGCTGCGCCGGGCGAGCGTTTCAAAGACTTTGCGAAAAAACGAGCGGAACTATCGGTTCAAGGGGGGTGTCTGTTATGGGGGGATAGGGTGGTTATCCCGGAGAAATTATGAAAAAATGTATTGGAACTTTTGCATGTGGGCCACCCGGGGATCGTGAGGATGAAGAGTTTAGCGAGGAGTTATGTGTGGTGGCCCCTGATGGACAAGGAAATTAGCGACAGGGTAGGGAAATGCCAATCCTGCCAAGAGTCAAGGCCACTACCCCCTACGGCCCCAATTAGAGAATGGGAGAAACCCCAGGGGCCATGGTCTAGGATTCACATAGATTTTGCCGGGCCATTCCATGGGCAAACCTTTTTAATTGTAGTAGATGCCTACTCAAAATGGTTAATAATCATCCTCATGAGAACCATGACGGCAGAGGCAGTTATCTCAGTCCTGAGGCACCTATTTGTAACCCATGGTTTGCCCGACACCCTAGTTTCCGACAACGGCCCGCAATTCACGGCAACCCAGTTTGAGGGGTACTTGGCGGAGGAGGGCATCAGACATGTCCTCTCGGCGCCTTTCCACCCGGCGATGAACGGACTTGCAGAACGTTTCGTTCGGAGCGCCAAAGAAGCGCTATCTAGGATAAGGCCAGGCAATTGGCAAACAAAAATCGATACCTTTTTAGCAGTCCAACATAGAACCCTCTGTGTGACAACTGGCCGCAGCCCGGTGGAACTATTGATGGGTAGGAAACTCAGGTGCCCGTTAGACCGACTAAACCCAACCTACACCCCAGATGGGTACAAGGGGGCACACGGTAAAACTAGGGAAATGACAGTGGGTGACCCAGTGTGGGCGCACAACTATAGCGAGGGCCCAACATGGTTAAAAGGGACAATTCTTGGAATAACCGGGCCGAAATCATATCTAGTAGATATGGAGGATGGCCGGGTTTGGAGATGCCACATAGACCAAATAAGGAAACGAATATCAAGTAAAACAGAAACAAATCAGCCAGGCCCTGACTACCAAATGTTTGAATTCACGGCTGACTCAAACCCGGGGCGAACGGGGGACTTATCTGATTCCGATGAAGTCCAGCGACGCCAACCGGTTCCTCCTGAAGACAGCAGGGACGACTCTGCCAATAATCCAGGGCCGGACGGCCCAGAGGAGGAGCTGGAAGGAACTAACAGTCCCTCCGGCCAGCTCGACTCACTCCCAGAAAATGAATTGCGCAGGTCCGAAAGAGTTAGGAGACGCCCTGTCTACCTGCGTGACTACGTAGAGAAATGAGATGCTAATTTTATGTAAATATGGGTACAATGCGTTCTGGGAGGGAAGGAGTGTAATGTATCTTTAAAGTTTTGGAGGGAATTTTGGGTGGGAACAAGCACGTTGCTGATTGGTTGAAGCCTCAGCCAGAACTGTATATAAAGAGGGGTTTTGCCGGATGTCTTTTGCTGGGTTCACTATAAACTAAAGAGCTGTTGTCACTCACTGGTCTCCTGCCTCTTTATTGCCCGAATCTAACAATTTGAAAGCCAGTTATGTGGAAGGAGCTTCCTAAGATTAGGATCAGCATTCTCTCTCTCTCTCTCTCTCTCTCTCTCTCTCTCTCTCTCTCTCACACACACACACACACACACACACACACACACACACACACACACCTGGACAATTTTCATTCAGTCTCCCATCTTCTCTTTTTGGGGAAAGTGGTGGAAAAGGTGGTTGCTCAGCACTTCCAGGATATCCTGAATGAAATGGATTTCTTGGGTCCTTTTCAGTCAGGATTCAGGCCTGGCAATGTGACAGAGAAAGCTTTTGTTGCACTCATGGATGATCTTTGGCGGGAGTGGGATTAGAGTAATGCAACCATTCTCACTCTCTTTGACCTCTCAGGGACTTTCAGTACTATCTACCATGGTATCCTTTTAGGCCATCTACATGAGTTGGGGCTGGGCAACACAATTTTGCTCAGTATTCTATCCTCTCTTGTTTAATATCTACATGAAGCTGTTGGGTGAGATTGTCCATCACAAAGGGTTGAGATATCATCAGATAGGCTGATGATACTCAGTTCTTCATCTCTACACATAGTGACCCAAGTGATTCTGTCTCTATGTCCTCATGATGCCTTATAGCTGTAGAGACCTGGATGAGAGACAAAAGACAATGAACCCTGGCAAGACTGAATAGTTTTGGGCATGTCGATCCTCAAGATGTGAGTGTTTGTCAACCTTAATTCTGGACAGGATTGCACTAATCCATTCAGACACAATTCATTTCATTTCATTTATTAAATTTCTATACCACCCTTCTCCTGAAGGACTCAGGGCGGTTTACAGCCAATAAAACAGGATTTATAAACAAACTTAAAATACAGTATAAAAATCTAATTCTATTTGGCTAATACCAATTAAAAATTATGCTAAAAACAATAATAAAACCCCATTTAAAACAATAGTAACTTAGGCCAACCCTGCACGATGAAATAAAAAAGTCTTGAGCTCGCGACGGAAGGTCCGGAGGTCGGGGAGTAATCGTAACCCCGGAGGAAGCTCATTCCAGAGGGTGGGTGCCCCCACAGAGAAGGCTCTCCCCCTGGGGGTCGCCAGCTGGCATTGTTTGGCTGACGGCACCCTGAGGAGACCCTCTCTATGGGAGCGCACAGGTCGGTGGGAGGCTGTCGGTGGCAGCAGGCAGTCCTGTTCACAACCTTGGGGTTCTCCTGGACCTATGTCTCCTGCTTGAACAGCTGGTGGCTGCCAGGAAACTTTTGCACAGCTCCAGTTTATGCACCAATTGTGACCTTTCCTGGATCATGACCGCTGTGCTCAATTATTCAAGCTGGTCATCTCTCACTTGGATTACTGCAATGCGCTCTATGTGAGACTACCCTTGCAGTAATATGGTTGCAGAGGTGGGTTTCAGCAGGTTCTGACTAGTTCTAGAGAACCGGTAGTGGAAATTTTGAGTAGTTCGGAGAACCGGTAGTAAAAATTCTGACTGGTCCTGTCCCCATCTATTCTCTGCCTCCCAAGTCCCAGCTGATTGGGAGGAAATGGGGATTTTGCAGTAACCTTCACCTGGAGTGGGTGGGAATGGAGATTTAACAGTATCCTTTCCCTGCCACACCCACCAAGCCACACCTACCAAGCCTGCCATGCCCAACAAGCCATACCCACAGAATGGGTAGTAAAAAATTTTGAAACCCACTAGAATAGAATAGAATTTTTTATTGGCCAAGTGTGATTGGACACACAAGGAATTTGTCTTGGTGCATATGCTCTCAGTGTACATAAAACTACTGTATGGTTGTCCTATGGTAGCTTCACCTGGTGCAAAGTGCAGCAGCGAGAGCATTCCTTGGAGTCCTTATTACACCTCTGCTGTGTGAATTTCACTGGCTACTGGTCTGCTTCTGGGAAAGTTCAGTGTTGGTTATGACTTTTAAACTAAAGCCATAATGGCATAGGTCCCTGTTACCTGATGAACTACCCTGCCCCACTAGGACAAGCTTGTCCTACTTGTGCCAGCAGACCAGGCCTACTTCAGATCCCATTGGTAAAAGTCTAGCAAATAGGCTTAAATTTATATATGCAGAACCTTAGACAAATCATAACTATTACCCTAAAAATAACATAATTCAAAGATTAGAACATTAGCCAATACCTTTTGGTCTGTGCTTCAAAAAACAGTATGAGCACTGTATGGCAACAAAGCTGTGAAATTAGCCAAGAGAACATTTCTTTACTAAATTCAGTTAAAAACCCTGTAGGATAAGAAGTGTTTTAGTCTATGTTATCCAATTATCTGAGAAAGTCAAAAAGCCACTTTTCACCCTAAGATATTTCATTCAATGCAATCACTTTAATGAGATGGAGTTTCATTTCATCAGATACCAGGTAGTGACTAAAAAGATATAGGATTTACTTGATAAAGTACTTGTAACTTGTTTCAATTTAAATCCTACATCAATGCTAGCAGAATCTTCTTGACTTTGAAATTTAATTTAAATCATTCTTAGTCCTTCCTACTCATACCTGGATGTTGGATGGTTCAGAGGAGGGAAACGGGTCTTATATTGCCTTAGATATAAATAAAATACTAAATATCAAACTTTGGCATGAAGAATAAACATATTCCTCTTCTTTTTGGTTTACTGTGTTAATATATTCAGATATATAGAGTATATAGAAAAATGAATATAACCGTTGATAAGATTTGGTATTACTAAACACTTCTATACCATATATTCCTTCAGTTTAAAATTTTATAACACTAAAATAGAATAACTATTCAGACCAATCATTTCAAAAATATATCATTTTCTTCTCACTGTGCTATAACCGGCACTCCTATTTTTTATTGCAAAATTTGCCTTCTCTCTTCTCTTGCACTATTTACTCAGAAGGAATTTCTGTTCCTAATTCAAAGTATACTGTATACTGTATACTGTATACTGTATACTGTGTAATTCCTTATGGCCACCTAGATGCATGTCATTTACATTGTATATGCAATGACATATTCTTGACAATACATCAGCAATAAATCCATCGATCTGTCTTTCTCATTTGTTCATGTGTGTAACAATTGTCTCCATTATTTTCTCTCCTTTTTTTTTTTAAGAATTAGAATAGAATAGAGCTGGAAGGGACCCTGCTCAAACAGGAGAATCTAAACAATCTTAGATAAGTCACTGTCTAATCTCTTCTTAAAAACTTCCAGTGATGGAGCATCCACGATTTCTGAAGGCAAGCTGTTCCACTGGTTAATTGTCCTCACTGTTAGGATGTTTCTCCTTAATTCCAGGTTGCTTCTCTCTTTGATCAGTTTCCAACCATTATTTCTTGCCCTGCCCTCTGGTGCTTTGTGGCAGCCCCTCAAATACTGAAATACTGCTATCATGTCACCCCCTAATTCTTCTTTTCTTTAGATTAGCCAGGCCCAAAATCTGCAGCTGTTCTTCATATGGTTTAGTTTCCAGGCCTTTGATCATCTTAGTTGCTCTTCTCTGAACTTTTTCCAAAGTCTCAGCATCTTTTTTGTAGTATGGTGACCAAAACTGGTTGCAGTATTCCAGGTGTGGTCTTACTAGGGTTTTGTAAAGCAGCACTAATGCTTCATGTGATCTTGATTCTATGCCTCTGTTTATACAACCCAGGATTGTATTAGCTTTTTTGGCAGTGTCTGCACACTGCTGGCTCATATTCAAGTGATCATCCACTAGGACTCCAAGGTCTCTCTCACAGTTACTTTTTTTGAGCCACATCCCACCTAAACTGTATTATACCTTTGATTTTTTCCTGCCTAAATGTAAAGCTTACTTTTCTCCACATTAAAATTCATTTTGTTGGATAGGACCCGTTGTTCAAGTTTGTCAAGATCTTTTTGGATGCTGAGTTTGTCTTCTGGGGAGTTGGCTATACCTGCCAGTTTAGTATTATCTGCAAACTTGATGAGTTCCCCTTCTGTTCCCTCGTCTAAGTCATTTATAAAGATATTGAAGAGTACTGAGCCTAAGATGGAGCCTTGTGGTATCCTACTGCTTACTTCTTTTCATGTGGATGTAGTATCATTAAGGACTACTCACTGAGTATAGTTTGTCAGCCAGCTACAAATCCATCTGGTGGTAATGTTGTCTATTTCCTGTGTCTGTTGTTGTTTTTTCCTTTCTTGAAGATGGGAACCACATTAGCCCTTTTCCAATCCTCAGGTACTTCCCCTGTGCTCTAGGATTTTTAAAAGATTTGGGTACAGTGGTTCTGAGATGACATCTGCCAGCTCCTTCAGAACTCTGGGATGTAAGCAAGATTTGGAAGAACAGGGGACTGAATTAGATTGGTATATGTATATACAAATACAAACAAGATATGAAAAAGATGCTAAACTATATGGTTTTTACTTAGAAAAGACAGAGCTGGATAGGATACTCATGGGAACAGAGGATAAATTAATTTTAAAAATCTATTACTTTTTGTTGCGTATTGAGTTAGAAGATGAACAAGTAAAGGAAACAATGATAGCATGGGCCAAAAATTTCAGATACTCAGTAGATTTAGATAAATGCCAACAGTTATGGGAGAGGAACTACAAATTAACAATGTCCACGGCATATAAAGAAAATCAATAGATGGCATATGCCTCCTGAAAAACTGGCAAAAATATTTAAAGATAAATCAGCAAAATGTTGGAAATGTCACCAGTTACCAGGGTCTTACTATCATATGTGGTGGACATTCCCAGAAGCTAAAAATTATTGGAATAAAATAAAGGTATGATTAGAAGAAATGACCCAACAACACATTGATTTAAAACCGGAGCTGTTCTCATTGGGTATCCTTCCAGAGAAAATTAGTGAAGAAAATATTTATTTGATTATACATGTAATAACAGCAGCAAGAATTGTTTTTGCACAAAACTGGAAAACAGAGAAAATACCCCTGGAAGGAGAAGTTATTTTAAAAAAAATTAGATTGTGCAGAAATGAATAGATTAACTTTGATGATTAAAGAAAGAGAGGATTCAGAATATTTTAAGATATGGGATCAATTTTACCATTGGCTAGAAAAAAGATATAGGTAAGCAATTGATAGTAAATAAGAAAATGGTATAATTAGAATATTGTACTTGTGAAAAAATTGTAATAGATTAAATTGAAGTGAAGAAAGAAGAAACAACAAAAAGATGGAGCCATGAAGAAAACACCTAGATGTCACACGGAAGGAATGACCGATGCATTAAATGTTTGTTTGTTTTTAAAACTAAGCAAGCCTTAGTTCATTCTGAGCCTTTACTTTCCTAGCTTTGTCTTTGCATGTTCTGGCCATCTGCTGATAATCAGCCTTAATTATGTGTCCTTCTTTCCATTTTCTGTGCTTGTCCTTTTTATCTTTCAGTTTGTCAGAGATATCTTTTGTTATTTATAAAATGTTTATACTTTCCACATAACCAACAGGTGCTTTTATTCCTAATTATATTTAATAGAGGGTATAACAAATGAATATATGACAAATAAGAGGTGGTGCAATGGCTCAGTGGTTAAAAAGGCTGAGCTTGTCAATTGGAAAGCAGCCTGGATTTAAAACCTGAGTGCCATGTGATGGGTGAGCTCCCATTCCTTGTCCCAGGTCCTGCCCACCTAGCATTTTGAAGGCATGTAAAGTGTGACTAGAGAAATATCAATTATTTTGGTGGGAAGATGACAGCACTCCATGTGCCTTTGGCATATAGTCATGCTAACCACGTGATCACAGAAAATGACACTGTTGGCTCCCTCTGTCAAGAAATGGAGATGAGCTCTGCGCCCTAAAGTCAGATAACACTGGCCAGGGAAATCTTTACCTTTACATTTTATAACAAATGAATAAATCTTGAACAATAAAGTCCTTTACAGAATACATGGGTTAGGTCTATGGGCTGGTTGCAGTCATTGAATGATGATTTGTAGCTGCTTAGGAAGAAATAGAAGTCTCAGTACATGTGGAGGAAGCATTATTTAAAAGTTATATGTCCTTTAGTTACCATTCTGACCTTGTTCCCATAACATAAAGTATTTAACTGGGTCAGTCAGAGCTATTAATAGTTTGAGCAGACATCAAGAAAGAATTGGTAGACCTAATCAATTAATCAGCAAAGTTAGCTCAAATTAGCTTCAAAAAGATCCACTTGTCAACAAGTTCATGCTAACTACCCTGTGGCTTTGTCATAAAACCATCAAAAGCCAGTTAAAACTATCTAAAACCAGATTTTGCTTGTCTACACCAAGAAAAGAAACAGCTGAACATCCAAGACTTTTCATTTTGGACTTCACTGCAAAATCCTATCAAGTATAGGTGATCTGCAGCAACTAACTCATGCCTACTACTGTTTTAATAGGAAAAGGCACAGTGATATAATTAATTATTTTCAGTTCTTCCCTAGTAGAAATATTATAAAATATTAGAGTTCTTATAGAAATTTAGAGTTCCAAATTTCCCTAGATTATGATATCTGACCCAGCTATGTGAGCATGTGCCAGAATTATTTGATGACTATTAGGATTAAGTATGTAGTGAAATAAAGCCAATGATTTCTGTTGTCTGGCACAGATCAGCAGAAAAGATTTATATACTATGCTAAGTGGTTGAACCCAACCATTGTGGGTTCATTGTGTTATTCAGTAAGCCATGATAAAATAAGCTATGGTGCTAGTGATGCATGAAATCAGCCATAATGTCAAGACACATGAAAGAGCAAGCTATGATTGTACAAAGCCCAACAGCTTGTGTTACAGGCTGATCCTGAAGTATCCTTTGCCAGTCAAGATACTGTAATTGCTCTGATGTCTTTGGGTTCTGTGGTAACCTTTTATGGGTTCAGAAAGGAAATGCTGGAAACATTAATTTCACCTTGCTCATCCTCTTGTGCCCTTCAATATTGACTTTAACTAGTGTAATTGGGTATTGTTTTTATTAATGCTTCTTTATAGCACATTTTTTTCCTTGAGATCCAATTAAGTTAGCATCGGTTATCAATAGCTTTGGATGTATAGGTGAAAATCACCATTAAAATAGCATATGTATGCTATTCTAAACACTCAAAAAACAAGCTGGAATCATACTCTAAAATATATCAGCAAGTCATGACAAGTGATTATCAAGTCAACAGTCATTTAATCATTCCAATTATTCAACTCCATGAGTCTAATTTATTATAGGCAGTTCAATTTTGTTTGATATAAAACTGGCTGCTTTAGCATTTCATCTAACAAAACCTAGCAGATAAATATGCATCATTATTCAAATAACCTGGAAGAATTAAGATTAGTAAACTTTCTTTCACAAATGAGCAAGTAGAAATACGTATCAGTTACTAAAATAATAATAGTCTAGTTAAGGATGTGTTCTACCTAGAACAATTTTTTATAAATTTTAAGATAAATAGCAACACCTAAAGCAAATCCTATAAGAATTGCAAAAACATTTTCTTTGTTATTTGGAATTAATAACTTGAAGAAACCAACTGTACAAACATCAAAGGGAAGAAATCCTGGATACTGAATTATCTTCTGATTAACTACTATAAAGGGGAAAACAATATTTCTAAGAGAAGTTGAGGAATTTCTAGGCTGCATTAACAGAGGGATAGAATCAAGATCACGTGAAGTTTTAATACCACTTTATAATGCTTTGGTAAGACCACACATACTGCATCCAGTTTTGGTTGCCACAATGTAAAAAAGATGTTGAGATTCTAGAAAGAGTGCAGAGAAGAGCAATGAAGATGATTAGGGGACTAAAGGATAAAATATATAAAAAACGGTTGCTGGAATTGGGTATATCTGGTTTAATGTAAAGAAGGACTTGGGAAGACAGTGCTCCAATATCTCGGGGGTTGCCATAAAGAAGAGGGGGTTACTTTGGATTGTTGGCAGGGGTGGTATTCCCTTACCTTCACTACCAGTTCGCAAATGTAAGTGCACACACAAATGTGATCATGCACATGCGTAGGGCCTTCCGTGCATGCACAGAGCATCAAAAACGTGGATAAATGGGATGTGATTACATCCAAGCGGATGGGTGGAGCCACCCACAGCCACCACTACTGGTTCACCAGAACCAGATAGAACTGGCTGAATGCCAGCACTGATTCCTGGCCATGGTCTACACTACCTCCATGATGGACTTTTGGCAAGGGAAGGGCTGCACCTCAGAAAGACTAGGAAGAATGTTTTCGGAAAATGACTGGCTCAACTTATCAGGATGGCTTTAAACTAAAATTGAAGGGGGGAGGGTAACCAATCTTCATGAGCTAATTCCAAGCAAAAACCCCTAGAAAACAAGTCAAATAATCAGGTAAGGAGGAATGGCAAGAAGACAAACTCAAATACCAAATAGGAAACATAGGAAGCATACCCAGAGTCAGACATAAAGACCTCAAGTGCCTATATATAAATGCACAAAGTTTGGGGAACAAACAGGGTGAACTTGAACTATTAATACATGAAGTTAGATATGATATAGTTGGAATTACAGAAACTTGGTGGGACGAAACCCATGACTGGAACATACTGATAGAAGGATACAAACTGTTCAAAAAACCTATACCCCATAAAAGAGGAGATGGTGTTGCACTGTATGAAAAGGACCACTACATTGCTACAGAAATGCATTAAACCAAAGACAAAACTTCCTAGAATGCAGGAGTGAAATGCTCCCAGTTCGGACCAGATCACCCGATCCGGTAGTGATGGCAGCCTGTGGTTTGGAGAACCGGTAGCAAAAATCCCTGGCCCTGCCCCCTGCCCCAGCTGAGCTGTGTGATCATCAGAGGTTTTTGTTTTTTGCTTTACTTTTAAAAGCATTTTTTCTTTAGCCAAAAAAATGATTTTAAAAGTAAAAAAAAGTCTTTGATGATCGAGCGGCTCAGCTGGCATCATCAGAACCCTTTAAAAGCTTTTTTTTAAGAACCTCTTCAGCTGAAGAGGTTGTAAAAAAAAAGCTTTTAAAAGGCTCCTCTGGTGATCCCAGTTGAGTTGCCTGATTGCCAGAACCTTTAAAAAGCATGTTTTCTACAAGCTCTTTGGCCAAAAAGGTTGTTTAAAAAATCCTTTTAAGAAGTTCTGGCAATCAGACAACTTCAGCTGGGATCATCAGAGGAGCATTTTAAAAGCTTTTCTTCCTCTGGCGATCCCAGCTGAGTTGTCTGATCATCACAGGCTTTTAAAATCATTTTTTTACAACCTCTTACAACAGTCCCCGCCCGTGCCCATGCAATCGCCGGGTCCCCACTTGCCTAATTGCTGCTTCTTTCGGGTTCGCTAAGCCTTGCTTCAGCTGCTGCAATCAATTGCATCAGCTAGCAACTGAATCTGCCTGCCTGCAATCCATCTCATTGGTGAGCAATTCAATCTGCCTGCCTCCAATTGGGTAAGTAACTGGGGTGGGGGAGCTTTAAAAAATAGTTAATTGGTTTTTTTTTTAAGGAATTATCTTTTTTAAGACAGCAATTTAAACTTAAGGAAGTTTTAAATTTAGCTGCTTTTATCTAAAAATATAAATAAAATAAAATAATAAAATAAAATATTTGAGCAGCTTTCTGAGATTTGGTGTGTTTCTGTAGTGTTTCACTCTAACTACATAAACACACAAAATCTCACAAAGCTGTATGTGGCATTTTGTGTGTGTGAGCCAGTTGTGTTGTGTGTGTGTAAAGTGTGAAAGTTGGTTTTTGAACTTTTTGTGGCTGTGTGAGGTTCCTGCTTGTTGCAGGGGCCATTTTGGGTGAAGTACAGCTACTTTTACATTGTGTGTGAGTCAATTGTGTTGTGTTGTGTGTGTAAAGTGTGAAAGTTGGTTTTTGAACTTTTTGTGGCTGTGTGAGGTTCCTGCTTGTTGCAGGGGCCATTTTGGGTGAAGTACAGCTACTTTTACATTGTGTGTGAGTCAATTGTGTTGTGTTGTGTGTGTGTAAAGTGTGAAAGTTCGTTTTTGGTACCTCTTATTGTTTTGTGTATTTTGTTTATTATGTTTATTATTTATTGCTATTGGCCACGCCCACCAGGTCACCTGACCACCAAGCCACACCCACCAATTAAGCCATGCCCATAGAACCGGTAGGGAAATTTTTTACATTTCACCCTTGCCTAGAATGCATATGGGTCAATATAAAAGAAAAAAAGAATGATATTGCCATAGATATATACTACAGATATATACTACTCAACCAAGCAGAAAAAATAGATATGCTTTTTGTTAACCATCTAACAAATAGGAAACACATTACAATAGTAATGGGGGACTTCAATTACCCTGACATCAACTGGAAGAGTAATTCTGCACCGTGAGAAATCGAATAGGTTCCTGAACAACCTAGCTGACAAGTTGACAAAAAAGTTTGTTGTCCAAAAGGTAGAGGAGGGAGCTAGAGGGATAGCCATACTGGACTTAATTCTTATAAACAGAGAAGAAGTGATAGAGGGAGTTGAAACAGCAGGAATCTTGGGTGAGAGTGATCATGTCATACCAGAATTCAGCGTAACGCAAACACAAGTAATAGAACATAATAATACCAGAGTCCTAGATTTTAAAAGAGCTGATTTTAACAAACTCAGAGAGAGAAAATCCTAAATGGGAAAAAAACTCAAGAAGCTTGGGAAACTGAAAAATATGATCATAAAAGTCCAGTCCAACACAATATCACTGAAAAAGAAAAACAAGAAACCCAAGAAGAAACCAGTATGGTTGCACAAAGATCTCTCTGACAAATTGAAAGACAAAAGTTTTTAAGAAGATGTTGGATAACCATTTGTCTGAAGTGGTGTAGGGTTTCCTGCCTGAGCAGTGGATTGGACTAGAAGACCTCCAAGGTCCCTTCCAACTCTGTTATTCTATTCTAAAGAGGAAAAGTACAAAAAATGGAAAGAAGACACATAACTAAGACAGAATATCAGCAGATAACCAGAATCTTCAAAGAGAAAGTCAGGAAAGCAAAGGCTCTGAATGAACAAAGACTTGCAACAAAAGTGAAAGATAATTTTTAAAAAGTTTCTTCCAACATATAAATAACAAGAAAAAAATCAAGGAAAAAGTTGGTCCACTAAAGAGAGAAAATGGCAAAGAGGTAACAGGCAGCAGAGTGAATGCAGAACTGCTTACTCATTCTTTGCATCAGTCTTCATGCAAAAAGAAACTATAGTCCAACCTACCAAAAACATAACTGTAAAAGACAGACTAGAAATAAAAGTTAAAATAAGCAAAAAAATGGTAAGAGAACACCTATCTGATCTTGATGAATGCAATCACCGGGACCTGATGGATTACATCCCAGAGTCCTAAAGGAGCTGGCAGATGTCCTCTCAGAACCACTGTACCACATCTTTCTTTTTATTTATTTATTTATTTTTATAATTTTTTTTTTTATTATTGAAAGAGTTTTAAAAAAACAAAAACATTTTTCCCCCTTTTTTCCCCCTCCCTCCAAAAAAAAAACTACAGGCCGATTTCACTTTTAAATAATGATTATAAGATTTTTGTAAAAATAATAGCAAATAGATTAATGTTAGTTTTACAACAAAGAATTCATACTGATCAATCTGGTTTTATAAAAGGGAGGCAGATGAGGAATAATGTTAGACAGATTATTAATATATTGGAATATTTGGAAAAGAAGAATACTTCAGCGGCACTTATTTTTTTGGATGCAGAGAAAGCCTTTGATCGATTGCATTGGGATTTTTTATTTAAATTAATAGAGAAAATGCAATTTGGAGACTGTTTTATTAGAATAATTAAAGCGATTTATGGAGAGCAAACAGCACAGATTATAGTAAATGGTAGTTTGACAGAAGTTATTAAGATTGCGAAAGGAACAAGACAGGGATGTCCCTTATCACCATTATTGTTTGTTTTGACTCTGGAACCATTATTAGATAAAATACGAGAATTAATGAAAATAGAGGAATTAAGATTAGACAATATGAGTACAAAGTTAGAGCTTTTGCAGATGATGTAGTGGTTACGTTAACGAATCCTATAAATTCAAGTAGATTTTTGTTGGAAGTAATTGATAAATATGGAAAGGTATCAGGATTTAAAATAAATCAGAATAAAACAAAAGTGATAATTAAAAATATGTCTATACAACAGAAACAAAAACTAGAGGAAATGACAGGATTTGAGGTAGTAAAAAAGGTTAAATATTTAGGGTCTATATTAGCTCATCGAACAAGAAACTTTATAAGAATAATTATGACTTGCTATGGCAAAAAGTTCAGAATGATATGAGTGGCTGGAAGAAATTGCAGTTATCCCTATTGGGAAGGATTGCGGCTATTAAAATGAATGTGTTACCTAGATTTTTGTTTCTGTTCCAGATGATACCTATAATTAAAAAGGATAAAAATTTGGAAGATTGGCAGAGTGGGATTAATAAATTTATATGGCAGGGTAAAAAGGCGAGCGTTAAAATGAAAATAATACAGGACTCACGGGAAAGAGGTGGTTTAAGAATGCCTAACTTTAAACTATATTATGAAGCAGTAACCCTTTCAGTAATAAGTGACTGGTTTAACTTAACAGAGGAAAGAATTTTGAATATAGAAGGTTATGACTTGTTATATGGATGGCATGCGTACTTATTTTATGGAAAAAAGTGGATAGGGCTTTTAAGAATCATGTGTTGAGAAGTGCTCTTTTGCGGGTCTGGAATAAATATTCCTATAAATTAGATTACAAGATTCCTATATGGGCGAGCCCTAGACATGCAATAGAGAATATAAATATAGAACAGAAACAGGAAATGATTACATATAAAGAACTTTTGTATGCTGAAGGAGGTAGATTGCAATTAAAATCATTACAGGTATTAAAATGAAGAAGGGAGGAATTATACTTGGTTTCAATATGGGCAAATAAGTGCTAGATGGAAAGAAGATCAAAAAATTGGTATAATGCAAAGGGAGGAAAATTTAATAAAGCAAATTAGAAATCAGACCCAGGAGCATATAAAGAGATTGTATAATGTGTTGCTTGAAATAGATTCGGAAAAGGATTTGGTAAAGGATTGTATGATAAAATGGGCACAGAATATTCAGGAACCAATAATGTTGGAAACATGGGAGAAAATCTGGGTTAGAAATGTTAAGTTTACACAAGCACAGAATTTAAGGAAAATTTTTATAAGATGTTTTATAGATGGCACTTAGATCCCAAAAAATTATCATGTATGTATCCTAATATCCAAGCGAAATGTTGGAGGTGTGATTGTGATGATGCTACATATTTTCATATTTGGTGGACTTGCAAGAAAATTAAGGTCTTTTGGATAAGAATTTGGTGGATTATTCAAAATGTACTGAAGAAGAAGATAAAGTTCCTGCCACAATTTTTCCTTTTGGGAATTATAACGGATTGTACAGGGATTGAGACTAAATTGATTCTGAACTTAATAACAGCAGCAAGACTGTTGATTGGACAATACTGGAAGAAAGAAGAGATACCTACAATAGAAGAATGGATAATGAAAGTTATTAATTTGGCTGAGATGGCTAAAATCTCATTGTTTTTAAAAGACAATATGCAGGAAAGATATTTAATTGAATGGAAAAAATGGATTGATTATCTACAAAACAGATATCAGATTAAGAAATATCAGATTGCCTTTGAATAATTAGAAAGTTATTTTATGTAATGGGGAGGGGGTTGGGAGACGAAAAGCTTTGGATGTGGTTATTTGGATTGGAAGGGAAAATTTTATTCTATGTTTGGTTTATGTATAACTTTACCTTGTGATTGACCCGGGAAGCCGGGGGGTGGGGGAGGGAGGGGGGTGTTTTGTTTTTTTTTGGGATTTTTATAAATTTTTAACGTTACAAACAAAAAAAGAAAATACATTTTCCACCCTTATTTTATTTTATTTTTCATATTTATATACCGCCCTATCTCCCTAAGGACTCAGGGCGGTTCACAGGCAGTTAAAATACATATAAATACAGATTAAAACGACAATTAAAAAACTTATTCTAAAGCCCAAATCATTAAAAACAGTATAAATAATAAAAAAAACCTTAAAACCAATTACTTTAAAACCTAAACCAGTCCCGCGCAGATGAATAAGTATGTTTTAAGCTCGCGACGAAAGGTTCGGAGGTCCGGAAGTTGACGAAGTCCTGGAGGGAGTTCGTTCCAGAGGGTGGGAGCCCCCACAGAGAAGGCCCTTCCCCTGGGCGTCGCCAGACAGCACTGCCTAGCTGACGGCACCCTGAGGAGTCCCTGTCTGTGAGAGCGCACGGGTCGGTGAGAGGTATTTGGTAGCAGTAGGCGGTCCCGTAAATAACCCGGCCCTATGCCATGGAGCGCTTTAAAGATTGTCACCAGCACCTTGAAGCGCACCCGGAAGGCCACAGGTAGCCAGTGCAGTCTGCGCAGGAGAGGTGTCACATGGGAGCCACGAGGGGCTCCCTCTATCACCCGCGCAGCCGCATTCTGAACTAACTGAAGCCTCCGGATGCCCCTCAAGGAGCCCATGTAGAGCATTGCAGTAATCCAGGCGAGACGTCACAAGGGCGTGAGTGACCGTGCATAAGGCATCCCGGTCTAGAAAGGGGCGCAACTGGCGCACCAGGCGAACCTGGTGGAAAGCTCTCCCGGAGACGGCCGTCAAATGGTCTTCAAAAGACAGCTGTTCATCCAGGAGAACGCCCAGATTGCGCACCCTCTCCATCGGGGCCAGTGACTCTCCCCCAACAGTCAGCCGAGGACTCAGCTGACTGTACCAGGATGCCGGCATCCACAGCCACTCTGTCTTGGAAGGATTGAGCTTGAGCCTGTTTCTCCCCATCCAGACCCGTACGGCTTCCAAACACCGGGACAGCACTTCGATAGCTTCATTGGGGTGGCCCGGTGTGGAAAAGTACAGCTGGGTGTCATCAGCGTACAGCTGGTACCTCACACCGAAGCCACTGATGATCTCACCCAGCGGCTTCATGTAGATGTTGAACAGAAGGGGCGAGAGAATCGACCCCTGCGGCACCCCACAAGTGAGGCGCCTCGGGGCCGACCTCTGCCCCCCTGTCAACACCGTCTGCGACCGATCGGAGAGATAGGAGGAGAACCACCGATAAACGGTGCCTCCCACTCCCAATCCCTCCAACCGGCGCAGCAGGATACCATGGTCGATGGTATCGAAAGCCGCTGAGAGGTCTAATAGGACCAGGACAGAGGAACAACCCCTATCCCTGGCCCTCCATGATCATCCATCAACGCGACCAAAGCCGTCTCCGTGCTGTAACCGGGCCGGAAACCGGACTGGAACGGGTCCAGATAGACAGCTTCATCCAGGTGCAGGGGAAACTGATATGCCACCATACTCTCTACAACCTTCGCCACGAAGCGAAGGTTGGAGACCGGACGATAATTACCTAAAACAGCCGGGTCCAGGGAAGGCTTCTTGAGGAGGGGCCTCACCACCGGAGAAGACGCCTAGAGAGCTCCTGGAGGTCTAGCCGTTTAGAGGCTGATCGGACACTAGTTAGGTCCTATACTAGGACCTACCTGGTGGCACTGAGGGAAGCGAGGCGTTGCTACGCCTCCTCCCTCATTGCGTCGGCAGATAACCGCCCAGCCGCCCTGTTTCGGGTGACCCACTCCCTCCTTCACCAGGGAGAGCAGGATGACCCGTTGCAGGGACATGCTGAGGAGTTTAACGGTTATCTATACGATAAAATCGTTCAGCTTCGGGACGGTCTGGATCGAAATTGCGGCGATTCAGATGGGGCGTCAGAGGGCGGTCTTGTTGACATTGTTTGGGATGAGTTTGACCCTGTGGCTCCCGAGGACATGGACAGGTTGTTGGGTAGATTGAATGCCACCACGTGTTTACTGGACCCGTGCCCCTCCTGGTTGGTGCTGGCCACTCAGGAGGTGACACGAGGCTGGCTCCAGGCGATTACGAGTGCCTCCTTGTTGGAGGGAGTCTTTCCGGCCGCCTTGAAAGAGGCGGTGGTGAGGCCCCTCCTCAAGAAGCCTTCCCTGGACCCGGCTGTTTTAGGTAATTATCGTCCGGTCTCCAACCTTCGCTTTGTGGCGAAGGTTGTAGAGAGTATGGTGGCACATCAGTTTCCCCTTCACCTGGATGAAACTGTCTATCTAGACCCGTTCCAGTCCGGTTTCCGGCCCGGTTACAGCACGGAGACGGCTTTGGTCGCGTTGGTGGATGATCTCTGGAGGGCCAGGGATAGGGGTTGTTCCTCTGCCCTGGTCCTATTAGACCTCTCAGCGGCTTTTGATACCATCGACCATGGTATCCTGCTGCGCCGGTTGGAGGGATTGGGAGTGGGTGGTTCTCCTCCTATCTCTCCGATCGGTCGCAGACGGTGTTGACAGGGGGGCAGAGGTCGGCCCCGAGGCGCCTCACTTGTGGGGTGCCTCAGGGGTCGATTCTCTCGCCCCTTCTGTTCAACATCTATATGAAGCCGTTGGGTGAGATCATCAGTGGCTTCGGTGTGAGGTACCAGCTGTACGCTGATGACACCCAGCTGTACTTTTCCACACCGGGCCACCCCAATGAAGCTACGAAGTGCTGTCCCGGTGTTTGGAAGCCGTACGGGTCTGGATGGGGAGAAACAGGCTCAAGCTCAATCCCTCCAAGACAGAGTGGCTGTGGATGCCGGCATCCCGGTACAGTCAGCTGAGTCCACGGCTGACTGTTGGGGGCGAGTCATTGGCCCCGATGGAGAGGGTGTGCAACTTGGGCGTCCTCCTGGATGAACGGCTGTCTTTTGAAGATCATTTGACGGCCGTCTCCAGGAGAGCTTTTTACCAGGTTCGCCTGGTTCGCCAGTTGCGCCCCTTTCTAGACCGGGATGCCCTATGCACGGTCACTCACGCCCTCGTGACGTCTCATCTGGATTACTGCAATGCTCTCTACATGGGGCTCCCCTTGAGGGGCATCCGGAGGCTTCAGTTAGTTCAGAATGCGGCTGCGCGGGTGATAGAGGGAGCCCCTCGTGGCTCCCATGTGACACCTCTCCTGCGCAGACTGCACTGGCTGCCTGTGGCCTTCCGGGTGCGCTTCAAGGTTTTGGTAACCACCTTTAAAGCGCTCCATGGTATAGGGCCGGGCTATTTACGGGACCGCCTACTGCTACCAAATACCTCTCACCGACCCGTGCACTCTCACAGAGAGGGACTCCTCAGGGTGCCGTCAGCTAGGCAGTGCCGTCTGGCGACACCCAGGGGAAGGGCCTTCTCTGTGGGGGCTCCCACCCTCTGGAACGAACTCCCCCCAGGACTTCGTCAACTTCCGGACCTCCGAACCTTCCGCCGCGAGCTTAAAACACATCTATTTATTTGTGCAGGACTGGAGTAGATTTTAAATTTTATACTGGTTTTAATGGGTTTTATTATTTATATGGTTTTTTTAAAAAACTGGGCCATGTAGAATAAGCTTTTTAACTGTTATTTTATTCTGTATTTATATGTATTTTTATTTGCCTATGAACCGCCCTGAGTCCCTAGGGAGATAGGGCGGTATATAAATATGATAAATAAATAAATAAATAAATAAAATGTTAAAATGCCAAGAAACAAGTAGTTTTTTAATTATGAGCTGCGGTGGCACAGTGGTTAGAGTCCAGTACTGCAGGCTACTTCTGCTGATCACTGGCTGCCAGCAGTTTGGCAGATTGAATCTCACCAGGCTCAAGGTTGACTCAGGCTTCTATCCTTCCGAGGTGGGTAAAATGAGGATCCAGATTGTTGGGGGCAATATGTTCACTCTGTAAACTGCTTAGAGAGGGACTATTGCTATTGCTATAGCTATAGCTATAGCTACTTCTGAGTAATCTATTTTTATTGGGAATAGCTTTCAAAATCTATTTAAAAGAGTGATTAAGACTTTGTGTAGCAGAATCTCTTGTGCATCTAAGTAGATACGTATTTGTGTGAATGAATGTGAACTTAACTGATCAAGTTGGTTTGTTTAATAAAAATAATTTTGATTAAGTTTGTCTGCATTTAAATATTGAAAAAAATGGAAAGCTTCCACACATCCTTCTTATGCTGTGGTAAGGAACACCAACAGATTCAATTGTATAATCTAAAATTATAATTTAGTATCAATCTGAACGTGGCCACAAATTAAACCCAAGAATCCCTCTTTAACAGGGAGATTTTGTATCAGAAGAGTAACATATTTAGGCAGAAGATTGCAGATTTATATTTTTGGAATTGCAATGTCCACAATTCTCTGTCACTGTAACTTGTAATCACAAAGCATAAGGAGGGATCAGTTTGAGTACAAGTATGTTAGAGTAACTGGTACTAACTTTTTATTTTTTGTAGAAAAGACATCTGTATGATTTAATGAAAGAGCAACGTTGATGGGTCTTCTACAAGAGGTTGTATTAAGATCATTATTGGCTGTTTGATGCCTGAACAGAAGAAACCAGTTATGCAATTTTTCAAAAGGACTCTACACATGTGGGTATAACATCTATAGGAAATATAGGAGACATGGTGGTGCAGTGGTTAGAATGCTAAATCTTGCCCATTGCCATGAGTTCAATCCTGACCAACTCAAAGTTGATCCAGCCTTCCATCCTTCTGAGGTGAATAAAATGAGGACTCAGATTGTTGGAGGCAATATGCAAACATTACTTGTACCTTGTAAACCATCAAGAGAGTTCTGTAAAGTGCTATGGGGCAATATAGAAACCTAAATTATATTGCTATTTCTGTTGATAGAGAAAACTTTAAAAAGCAGCTTCAGATTTGTCCTGTCAGTAACATGAACACTTTGGAAAATTGGATTATGTTTTGGTTTGTTTGACATTTTTGCTAAATTTTCTTTGACCGCATTGCAATACAGAATAATTGGGTAACTGAAATAACAACAACAACAACAACAACAACAACAACAGAGTTGGAAGGGACCTTGTAGGCCTTCTAGTCCAACCCACTGCCCAGGCAGGAAACTCTACACTATCTCAGACAAATGGTTATCCAACATTTTCTTAAAAATTTCCAGTGTTGGAGCATTAACAACTTCTGCAGGCAAGTCGTTCCACTTATTAATTGTTCTAACTGTCAGGAAATTTCTCCTTAGTTCTAAGTTGCTTCTTTCCTTGATCAGTTTCCACCAGGGGTGAAATCTAAAAATTTTCCCTACCGGTTCTGTGGGTGTGGCTTAATTGGTGGGCGTGGCTTGGTGGTCAGATGACTGGGTGGGCGTGGCCAATAACAATAAATAATAAAAATAATAAATAAAGTATATAAAACAATAAGGGGTACCAAAAACCAACTTTCACACTTTACACACACACAATACAACACAACTGACTCACACACAATATAAAAGCAGCTGCACTTCACCCAAAATGGCCGCTGCAACAAGCAGAAACCCCACACTTTCACACTTTACACACACACAACACAGCTGACTCACACATAGACAGACAGACACACACAATGCCACCTACAGCTTTGTGAGATTTTGTGTGTTTGTGTAGTTAGAGTGAAACACTATAGAAACACACCAAATCTCAGAAAGCTGCACAAATATTTTATTTTATTATTTTATTTTATTTTTTTAGAACAGGGGTCTCCAACCTTAGTAACTTAGTTTGTGGACTTCAACTCCCAGAGTCCCTCATTCAGCAAAGCAGGAAGTCAAAGCAAGCTTTTTTTTTTCTTCAATAGCTGAAGAAAAAGCATGCCGTTGCCGAAAGGAGCAGTAATTATAGGTAAGCGAGGAGGGGGAATTGGTTGGGCATGGGTGGGGGCTCTTGTAAGTGGGGGCTGTTAAAACATTGAGTTTAAAAGCCTGTGAGGATCAGGAAACTCCTCTGGGATCGCCAGAGGAGGCTTTTAAAACCTCGGTTTTTTTTCTTTTTTTCTTTCCCTTCGGCTGAAGAGGTCTTTTAAAAAAAAACTTTTAAAGGGTTTTGATGATCTCTGCTCAGCCCCACGATCATCAGAGGGGTTTTTTATTTACTTTTAAAGGCATGTTTTGGCTGAAGAAAAACTTTTAAAAGTAAAAAAAAACCCTCTGCTGATGGTGCGGCTCAGCAGAGGCGGGGGGCAGCAGCCACCATTGCTACCGGATCGGCCAAGCCGGTCCGAACCGGGAACATTTCACCCCTGGTTTCCACCCATTGCTTCTTGTTCTACCCTCAGGTGCTTTGGAGAACAGCCCGACTCCCTCTTCTTTGTGGCAACCCGTGAGATATTGGAACACTGCTATCATGTCTCCCCTAGTCCTTCTTTTTATTAAACTAGACATACCCAGTTCCTGCAACCGTTCTTCATATGTTTTAGCCTCCAGTCCCCTAATCATCTTTGTTGCTCTTCTCTGCACTCTTTCTAGAGTCTCAGCATCTTTTTTACATCGCGGCGACCAAAACTGAATGCAGTATTCCAAGCATGGCCTTACCAAGGCATTATAAAGTGGCACTAACACTTCATGTGATCTTGATTCTATCCCTCTGTTTATGCAGCCCAGAACTGTGTTGGCTTTTTTAGCAGCTGCTGCACACTGCTGGCTCATATCTAAATGGTTGTCCACTTGGACTCCAAGATCCCTCTCACTGCTATTACAATCTGCTATTACAATCATTTTTTTTCCTGTAGCCCAGTTTGTCACTTAGCTACAGTTAGGAATTTGAAGTTTGGAGGGTTATTTTACTCACCAGAAAGTGAATAACGTAATATATTATGATGGGATATTTCAGCCTTACTGCTATTAAAAAAATTAATTGAAAACATCTCTCATTCTTTCTTAATAGATTGAGATTTTTGTAAAAATGCATTCTTTCCACAAAAGAATTTAGAATATACTGTACTTGCTCATCTGTATGGAAGCACCATTTCCAGATAAGTTCTTCTCGACTAGTCTTTGGCAGGAAAGTATAATGCCTAATAATTTACTTCTCTTCAAATGAAATTAAGATTATACACATAGAATATCTCAGTCTCCTTCCCCACCAGGAGTGAAATCTACTTACCTTCCTTACTGGTTCGGAAGTGCACACACCGCGCACATGCGCCACATGCGTACGCAGACCTTCTGTGGATGCTCAGAAGGTAAAAAACACATTACTTCCTGGTTAAAACCAGAAAGTAATGACACCTGGGTGGCTGGGCGGAGGTTTGGTCCACCATTGCTATCGGATCGCCAAACTACCAGCCACGATCGCTACTGGATCGCACGATCCGGGAGCATTTCACTCCTGTTCCCCACCCTCCCATATATGATGAAACTAATCAAAATAATAAGCTACTAGGAGCTGCTACCAAGCAATCTGAGTGTTACAGTACTTAGTTCTTACCTTGCTGGTTAAAAAGATCACCCTTTACTGTAGTCATTATGGGAGTTACTTATCTTTAAAACTGGGGCAAGATTAACTTGGATATTGAGATGAACAGATTTAAATTGACAGGAACAAGAATACAAGATAAAAAACCCCAAATACTTGTCTGGGTCCCCATCACCAAATTGACTACTAGCAATAAACAAAGATGTATTCTTTGTCCTTCTTACTTGGAGTCATTTGTTGCGTGTAAGACTGCCAATAAATATCACATCACTGCAATTGGTGTTTATTACAAGAGGTTTTTGTTACACCATATAAGACAGCTATTACACTTTTGTCATCTGACTGAACACACTGTTAAGCCTTAGCTTGTTAGAAGAATCAGTTACACTTTTATCTGTGCTTATTTTTTTTAAAAAAGAGGCTCATTTTGCTACTAAGAACAGTTAGTGTACTGTACAGATTTTAAAATAATTTTATGCACACAGAGCTGCACATGAATTACTTTTATTGTTCAAGCATCCAAGCTTGAAAAATTGTCTTAAAATATAATTAAACTCTTTAACATTAAGGAAACCAGTTTGGTACGAGATTATGGTCTAGCTCTTTATGTTTTTGACCCCTTCTTGGATGACTATTACAGTGATAGTACCTGGTTCCTATTCTAGGAGAAAGCTGTGATTTGGTCTCAGGTTCTGCAGCTTCTTTGCACTGGTGTTGTGTCTTCTCTTTCTCCCATATGTTCTTCCAGTAGTGTTCAGTTTTTACTGTTTGTGGCTCTGCTGTTACTGTGTTATTGCACTGCAATTAGGATGATTTTTTGGAGAACAGGGCATTAATTTACTTGGTCTCTGCTTCCCTAGTGTATCTCCCTTGTCTGGTAGCCACTGATGTGAGCCTTTGTTTAGCTGTTTATCAAGCTTCAGATGGAGTCAAGCCCCTGTGTTTTGTCAGAAGCCAATCTTATCCTTAATCCCCACCCTCTTTTCACCTGCTGACTAACTTCTGTCCCAGTTGCCTTAATATTAGTTCCAACCTCATTTTCTGAGGTCTGATGTTGGTGGCATGTACTGTTTTTGTTCTTGATATGTAGCCAAGAATTTCCAGTATTGCCAAAGTTATAGTGTATACCAGTTCATTCATTTGAGTTATGATGGTTTTAGGGATTTTTCATGAGGACTCTACTAACATCTTCTAGCATACTATCTGATGGCACTTCACCCTTGGTAACTGCTCTCAAGTGTTGACTGTAGCTACTTTTATCCCTCGATCAGCTGCTGTGTTCTGTAATTGAAAGATTGGCAATGATGTTCCAACTTCAGGTGCTTGCTGCCCACCCAGTTGTTTTTCAATGTCTTCTTCAGTCTGGAATGCAATGTGTAATTTGTGTATTTCAGATTGTGAGAGCAGCTTCCTCTTCATTAAACTGAAATATTATGTGACTAGCTGTTTTTGTGAGAGATGGTGCCCATAAGAAGGGGAGTTGGTACGATGGGCTTCAGTGAACCAGCAGTTTCCCAGAGGGACAGGCAAGACCCTGAGCTAGATAGGAAACAGAAGAAGAAAGTAAGGACAACTGCTTTATAGAATCTCACTGCTCAAATCTGTTAGGGTGAGTGCAATAAGGGTTTAATCTGGCAAAATTCTGTCTATTGTGTATAAGCAAATAAAAAACTGGTCTGATTTGCTCTTCATCCTTGGTTTTCACCTGAGCAAGTTTTATTTCTCAGCTACTATGGATATAGGTTGGGGTGAAATCTAAAAATTTTCCCTACCGGTTCTGTGGGCGTGGCTTAATTGGTGGCTGTGGCTGGGTGGTCAGTGACTGAATGGGCATGGTCAATAATAATAAATAATAAAAATAATAAAGTATACAAAACTTGGGAGGCCCTGGTCTACATTCTTTAAAAACAGACCCTGGTCTACCAATTGCCTTTTACTGACAGGTCCCGGTCTACCTTCTTTAAAAACAGACTCCGGTCTACCAATCGCCTTTTACTGACAGGCCCCAGTCTACCTTCTTTAAAAATAGAGGCACCGGTCTACTAGCTGCCTACAGCGCTGATCAGCTGTAGTGCAGCCCTTTGAAGTGCCGCGGCAGTCATTTAGCAGCCGTTTGCAGCTATATCACCACCGAGCGCTTCAGGGACAGAAAAGAAGAACAGTGAGGCGTGGGCAGTGGAGGGGGGCAGGGATTTTTGCTACCGGTTCTCCGAACTACCTGCCCACATCGCTACCGGATCGTGAGATCCGGTCCGAACCGGGAGCATTTCACCCCTGATATAGGTCTTATGTACATCCATAATTCCTTCTTATATTTCATATATCCTCTCTCATTAGTTTACTGTTGTAATAATATTCCATTGATCCAGGATTTTTTGTCTCGTGTGTGTATGGTTTATTCCAGTAGGCCACTTATCGGCAGATTGCCCTGGTTCCCATATATCTAGGGCGCACCTTGTTAATCCAGGCAATGTCCAAGTCAGTATGTTTTCTTATTCATGTTACTTTCATATCTGAAGTAGGTAGGTGAGCATTAGAGGGGCTTTGCCAAAAAACCTTACTGGTAAGGCAGGTACCAAATGATACTATCTATGTAACTCCCATTATAAATGCTATTCAAAAAAGAGATTAAATATCTCTCTAAAATACACCTAAATCCACTGCTGGAAAGATTGACAATATTTATCTTGCTTTTAAAAACTGCCATTCTCTTAAGGTCCTGCACAAAAATACAATATCATACCTATCTTCTAAGGTTTATGAAGCATATACCAGTCCTGTGGACAGTTAGATGCTTAATTTCACTGAATTCCATGAAATAAGAAGTCTCTTAGAAGAAAATTTGCTGCCTAAGTTAAACACCCCTTTTGAAATAAACCTACTCACAAAAAATACGAGCATGTCCTATTTTTGTTATATAATATCAAGTTGGGCAACCCAACTTGATATAATGTAGGGTTGAAGAGGCACCCACAACTAGTTTTTGGGATATCCAGATTTGAAATTTATATATATCAATCTCTACAATTTAAAAATTCCTAGATTTATATCTATGATCTCTTAAAAATATTATCCACATTCTTGGTTCCTTTTAATTTCTGTTCTCAGTTACAATGAAATGAAATGTACATTTTACTATCCTTCTTTCAAGGAAAAATTTTTTAAAATTATTTTTCTCACATGAGCCATATGAGGTTTCCAAAAATTAACCTTCAAATCAAAGGGCTATTAAAATAATAACTTTCATTTTTTGTGGCAAAAGCTAAAAGTACTCTGTGGTCTCTTCCCATAATCCTAAAAGCTTTATCCTAAAACTTTCTACTATTGACCTCACCCCATTCCTAAGAGGACCATAAGGGGCGTGCATAAGCGCACAAATGTGCCTACCGTTCCTGTCCTATTGTTTTTCTTTTCTTCTTCCTATATATATATATATGCTTATACCTCCTAATATTTACTCATATATATGTTTATATACTATATAACCTTTCTGTATGATACTTACATATATTGTTGTGACATAAATAAATAAATAAAAAATAAATTAAAAAATACGTTTAAGCTATGGTATTATTTTTACAGTATTTTACAATACTATACAACAGTACATTTTACAATACAGTATTGTTTTTAGTTCTATCTTTTCGTTTTCCTTTGAACTATGAGGCAGATTTAGTAGTATCTTTATTCTGCTATGACCACAGTTTTGCCTTAATATTTGTGTCCCCATAGCTAGGCACATATTCAAAGAGAATGCCTTTATAATCATGCTTAAGAATAAAGCCACATGGTATAAGCATTTACTAATGTTTCAGATGGCAGATTTCAATGCTCACTCATACTTGCAGGCAACATGGATTTAAACAAAAACTTAAAGGGGAGTGCAATCCATCAAGAGGTACACCATATGATTCCTGTAATGGGGTACTTCAATGGACTTCTTTATTTTATTTATCAAATTTATATTATCACTCATCTAACACATGTGCCTCTAGGAATCCCAATTCTTATAAAGGACTAAATGTATCACTTTGGATAATAGTTATTTCTACAACTCTATTAACTGGATTAATATTGGTAAAACAGCATCTCTTAGCTTTAGGCGATATAGCTTTTCTTGACAGACTCATGATGCATTTTCTATCAATTTAAAATTAGTTATAAGAATTTTCTTAATAGATGATATACACAGAATGAAGATTCTCAAAAGAGAAATCCTTTCTGAAAAATTTGCAACATGCAGCTGATGAAAAATGAGTTCTCTGTATCCTTTTTGGTTTATTTTATAAATGATAGCTTAGATAATGTATGTATGACTTCAGGTGATTGTTCAGTAACACCTTTTAAAATGATGGAAATTTTATTTAATTGCTTTGATGGAAATTATTATTTGTTGAACTGCAAGAGAAAAATGAGATCTCAAAACTTTAACAATCGTTTTCATGCTTCATTCAAAAATGCAACCCAAAAATTACTTTTTAAAAAAACCCATTCCCTATTCAAAACTGAAAAGAAACATAACAAGGAGGCTGTCAATATTCTCTGCCGCAAGCCTTTATTTAGATAACCTCTTGACTCAAGACGTTTGCTGAGGGAATGAAATGGCATTAGACATCTCCTTCACCATTCTGGCAACATTTCATACATGTTGCTAGTTCAATGCCCATTCAAACATCCCCCATAGCAGTCATGCACTCCATTAGTTACCCATAAACAACAACTACTAATTGTACCTACTCACTATAGCAGGGTTTGACCTGAGAAACTCTAAAACTCTTGCTTAACTTTATTAACACTGAGCATTTGAGTCATTTCATTATTTTAAATAAAGTTCTCCCTTGACCAGCAAGGGAATTGTCAGCAGAGTTTAAGCCTCAGCAGCAGCTGGTACTGTTCTTAGCCAAGTTCTTCAGATATTGTCCATCTGCATTGATATGTGGCTGGCTTCTGCCCTGGCATTTGCTTAATCTTCAGAACAGATTTCCTGGCTCTAGGAAAACTTAATTTCTGATTCCTCTAATCCAGATGCTGGCCAAAATGCTGTTTTCAATCTATACAGAACAATTTGTTTTCTGTTCCTTGTTAAGAGCTGGTTTCTTTGCTAATAATTTTTTCTATAACAGTCATATTAATATGCTCAAAAATCCACTGTTGAGTTTCAGATAAAGGATCACATCTATTCATGAAAATCTTCTTTTCTGCTGGATTGCAATCAATGCAGCTGCCACTCACAGTATGGAATAAAGTTTTGTCCTGTGGGAATAAAATAAAAACAATGAACAATTAAGTCCCAGATGATTAAAAATGGACATATTTTTCAGAACATATTTGAAACATCTAAGTCTGGTTTCTTTGAGATTTATGTAGCAATTCTACAGTCTAATTTAATACTGGAAAATATTTCCCCAAATTACTTTCAATGAATTATATGTTGTTATCTACAGCAGAGTTTCTCAACCTTTGCAATCTTTGTATGTATGAACCTCAACTCATAGAATGGTATTCTGAGAGATGAAGTCAAGTTTAAGAAATATTGGTCTAGAATGGAATGGAAAGAATATAACAGGACAGGACAAAACAGAACAGAACAATTTTGTTTTTACATATGACTTTCAGCAGATGGCAGACCTTAGCTGATTTTAGCAGATCCAGAAAGTTAAAGGGATCCAGCTTCATTAATGTCGGAGAAATTTAGTGCTGTACGCTACACTGGAAAGAAACCCATCCCAAAAGAAAATAAATGACAAGCTGCTTTTCTCTCTTATGCCAAGATAATTGCTTCTCCTCATCCTCTGTCTGTCTGTCCGTCCGTCCGTCCATCCATCCATCCATCTTCTATTTCTGCATGCAGTGATCAAAATACAAGCAATGAGTGAAATAGGAAAGACTGTCCAATATTTATAGAGATAATTTCCATTTTCAAGGATTTTATTTTTTATTTTTATTTTTATTTTGTCATAACAGTATATATAAGCATTAACATGAAATAACTATATAATAGATAAGCATATATATGAGCATAAGTATGTAATAACTATATTAATTGGATATAATTAATATATCAATCAAACTGCCCAAGGAGCTGCTGATCCAATTCTACAGAGGAATTATTGAGTCTGTCATTTGCACCTCTATAACTGTCTGGTTTGGTTCTGCAACCCAACAAGAAAAACACAGACTTCAGAGGATAATTAGAACTGCAGAAAAAATAATTGCTACCAACTTGCCTTCCATTGAGGACCTGTATACTGCACGAATCAAGAAGAGGGCCGTGAAAATATTTGCAGATCCCTCGCATCCTGGACATAAACTGTTTCAACTCCTACCCTCAAAACGACGCTATAGAGCACTGCACACCAGAACAACTAGACACAAGAACAGTTTTTTCCCCGAAGGCCATCACTCTGCTAAACAAATAATTCCCTCAACACTGTCAGACTATTTACTGAATCTGCACTACTATTAATTGTTTCATAGTTCCCATCACCAATCTCTTTCCACTTATGACTGTATGACTATAACTTGTTGCTGGCAATCCTTATGATTTATATTGATATATTGATCATCAATTGTGTTGTAAATGTTGTACCTTGATGAACGTATCTTTTCTTTTATGTACACTGAGAGCATATGCACCAAGACAAATTCCTTGTGTGTCCAATCACACTTGGCCAATAAAATTCTATTCTATTCTATTCTATTCTATTCTAATGAAGAGGAATAATAGGACAGGGAACGGTAGGCACGTTTGTGCTCTTATGCACGCCCCTTATAGACCTCTTAGGAATTGGGTGAGGTCAATAGTAGATAGTTTTTGGTTAAAGATTTTGGGATTTTGAGAAGAGACCACAGAGTCAGGTAATGTGTTCCAAGCATTAATAACTCTGTTACAGAAGTCATATTTTCTGCAATCAAGATTGAAGCGGTTAACATTAAGTTTAAATCTATTGTTTGCTCTTATATTGTTGTGATTGAAACTGAAGAAGTTTTCAACAAGAAGAACATTGCAATAGATGATTCTGTGAGTTAAACACAGGTCCTGTCAAAGGTGGCGGAGTTCTAAATTTTCTAAACCCAGGATTTCAAGTCTGGTGCCATAAGGTATTTTGTTGTATTTGGAGGAGTAGAGAATTCTTCTTGTAAAATATTTCTGGACACGTTCAATTGTGTTGATATCAGAAATGTGGTATGGGTTCCAAACAGGCGAGCTGTATTCAAGAACTGATCTAGCAAATGTTTTATATGCTCTGGTTAGTAGTGTAGTATTTTTGGAAAAGAAGCTACGTAAGATTAAGTTTACAACTCTTAGAGTCTTTTTTGTGATGTAGTTGCAGTGGACTTTGGCACTTAGATCATTTGATATTAAAACTCCAAGGTCTTTAACAGGGTGGGGATCATCTGTAAGGTAATGTCCATCAAGCTTGTGTTTAGTGTTTTGATTCTTTTTTCCAATATGTAAGACTGAGCATTTGCTGGTTGAGATTTGGAGTTGCCAAGTTTTAGACCATTTGGATACAAAGTCAAGGTCTTTTTGAAGGGTAGTTGTGTTGCTGTTGGTGTTAAATAGTTTGACATCGTCAGCAAAGAGAACACAATTACTTGTGATATGGTCGCAGAGATCATTGATATATAATATAAGAGCGTTGGTCCAAGAACGTTGCCTTGGGGAACATCACTTTTGACAGGAACAGGATTTGATAGAGCATTAACAATTTTGACCATTTGTTGTCTGTTTGATAGGAAAGCAGATATCCAATTGTGGAGGGGTCCTGAAATACCATAGGATTTTAGTTTTAGGAGAAGTTTATCATGTGCTACTGAGTCAAAAGCTTTACAGAAGTCTATGTAGATTGCATCAATTGCTTTGCCTTGATCAAGATTTGTACTCCATATGTTTTTGCAGTGAAGAAGTTGTAAGTTACATGATAATTTTCTTCTGAAACCAAATTGTTTATTAGAGAGTAGGTTATTTGTTTCTAGGTGAAGGGTAATGGATTGGTTGATGATTGAGTCCATTACTTAGCAGGTGACGCAGCATACAGAGATTGGTCTGTAATTTTCAACTAGGCTGGGGTCTCCTTTTTTGAAGACAGGGATGACTGTGGCTAGTGACCAAAGTTTAGGAAGGAAACTGATCATGAAAGCTTTTTCAAAGATTATGCTTAGGGGTTCTGCTATATTAGTGGAAAGATTTTTTAAGAAGTATGCACATAGACCATCAGGCCCAATAGATAGAGATGGTTTCATTTTGTGAAGAGCTTTTTCAACATTATCTTCTGTGAAGTTTATATGTGTTAGTTCGTTGTACTCATTGTTGTACTCATTGTTGGTACGATTGGGGAAAGTCGGGTAAGAGCCATTACTGTTAACAAAGACTGAGAAAGAATGTGTTAAAGAGGTTTGCTTTAACTGTTTCATCATTACATTCTTTACCGTTAGAATTTTTTAGTGGTGGGATGGATCTTGAGTCTTTAAGTTTATTATTCACAAAATTATAAAAAGCATGATTGGTATTTGTGCGTAGAAGGTCTTCTTCTTGCTTGGTGTGGTAATTAGTACATTCAGTTTTTATTTGGTTACATATATTTCTGTAGCGGTTTTTGAAATTTGCTACATAGCCCTTTTTGTTTCTTCTCCAGAGAGATTTTTTTTTGAATTGAAGCTTTTTTATTGATATGGTAATTTGGTTTTTCTGGTTTTGGTGGTGGTTTGTGGTACGTATAGTTTAATGACTCTATTGACTTCAAGTAGGAAAACTTTATAGTGGTCTTCAGCAGTGATACAAGTTGAGAACAGATTTTGCCAGTCAAGAAATGAGAGGTCGTTGTTTATGAAGTCATAGTTGGCTTTTTTTGAAATTGTAGTTTGGAATACTGTTATTATGATGATTTTTGTAAGGGCATATATTGAGAGAAAAGTCTATCATGCTGTGGTCGCTGTTGGAAAAGGGTTCTTTTACTTGTAGTCCATAAATTGAGTTTGTGTTGTTGCAGAAGATGAGGTCAAGGCAGTTGTTGAGTCTTGCATTGTTAGTTACTAGCTGTTCAAGACTGTTTGTAACAGCGCTGTATATTTATAGTATGGATCGGTTCTTGATATCGGTTAATATCAAGCCGACACACTTAAACATTCTGCCCTGTTTTGTTTTGTTTTGTACTTCTATCTTGTAGTAAATGACTTGCCAAAACCACCATGGTAGTGGGAGTTTAGTAGTAAAGCATTGCCTTTATATGACAAAGACCTCCTGTCCATGTTGATGAGCATAGTGACTGAATTCTGCATTCATTATAATATCCACTGCAGGAATTGCTATAGCATGAACCCTGACTATAATGTTAAATCAAACTAGGTAACTCACAGACTGTATTTAGGTGACAATCCTGAAATCTAATGGGATTGGCAAAGTAATACTGTAGTTAACTTTCCTTTTGTTGCAGTTCTGTTCCTGATAATCTGACTGATTTCATGGAGAATGGCTGCCAATCAATGTGGAAAATACATAATAAGTAAATGAACAAACAAACTGAGTTTGGTTTTTATTAATGCCATTCCCAATTCCACATGAGATTCAAGGGCTAAATTGTAAAATTAGAACCAAATTGGTAACCGATGTGATGAGTAAATATTTTAATGAGTTATAGCCTTAAAGACACTGTACTCAAAAAGGAAAAGTTATCTGTATTGTAGTGACATGGAGCAGCTCTCAGAAGACAGATACTCACCCCCTACAATATAATGACATTCAGTTGGGTCCCTTGTTTTAAACTGTTCTTACCCACATTTCTCCAAAGCCAACTCAATATTTTCTAATCCTAACTGCTGATGTATTGCCAAAATGGTACGGCAGCTTCATTTTGAAAAGTCAAATCTAATTTTGATTTGACTGTTTCTGTATAGCATTGTTTTTTGTTATAACACCTTTTTTTTGACAATGTATGTATCACTATTGTTTGGTATATTTCTTTTTTTTTGTTATTAATTAAACAGAAGAAAATTAAATAAATAAAGATTTTACTGCATAGGTAGTCCTTGACTTACAACCATTTGTTTAACAATTGTTGAAAGTCACACTGGCAGTGAAAAAAGTAACTTAGGACCAGTCCTCACACTTATGACCATCATAGCATCCACATGGTCCTCACACTTATGACCATCATAGCATCCACTAGATTTCTGATACATGTAAAAGCTGATTATTTTCTATAAAGTTGAATATAGCTTAGGTCCTAAGTTCTTATGAGATTTATTTTTCAGAGAAAGGTAAAGGTTTCCCCTATTAAGTTGTGTCTGTCTTTAGGGGACAGTCCACATCTCTGTATCTTAGCTGAGGGAGCCAGCATTGTCCAAAGTCATTTCCATGGTCATGTGTCTGGCATGACTATATTCCGAGGTGCACAGAATGCTGTTACCTTCCCACTGAAGTGACATCTATTTATCTACTTCATGCTTTCGAACTGCTAGGTAGGCAGGAGCTGGGGCATTTTATTTATTTATTTAATTTGTCAAATATGTATTAGATAACAGTATAAGTATAAACATGGACATGAACAAGGAATGAGTATAAGTAAATGGGGACAGTAGAACAGGGACAAGAGGCAGGAGCTCACCCAATTGTCTCAAACCGCTGAGCCACCACAGTTATTCTCTTTATCCTTATCCTCAGATAGAATCTTCCTATCCCCTGCCTTCTAATGGGAAGGATTTTTGATGATTTGCTCTCTCCAGATAGATTGTGGGTAGGACATGGAGGATGGGGAAAGGTGGCAATCCAGAGATCTCCTAGCATTGTTAACACTGAAATTAACAATCTCTGATGTTAACTATCTCTCTCTAATGACATTCCAGACGTAGCTGAAAATCCTTCTATTTCATTAAGTCTTTTGAGGATAATATAGTGGTGTAGGCTTTTACAGATTGTACCTGTTAGAAAGCATTGGGCTTCAGGGTTTAGTGACCATGGTCTACACATAAGATTTTATGATGTTACACTAGCAACTGTGATTGGCATCTTCAGAGACAAAGTATTTAGGAAATTATTGTCTAGACCATAGTCACTAAACCTTGAAGCCCAAAACTGTCCTTTTAAGGATAAGATGAAGGAATGGTAGCTGCTCTTTTAAATCTGTTATATATGATTTTCAGTTATTAGATGATCATGTAACTCTATATTTTATAGTGATTTTATTCTTAGATTTTATTGTGGCATCATTATTGTGAGCCATCCAGACTCTATTGAAGATTACAAGTCTCTTTCTCTCTTATAGATTATTACTCTTCTACTGAGTAACACTGAGTATTACAATAGCCAAATCGAAATATCACCCTCTTTATTTATTCTGGATGTTCTAGATATTTGAAAATTATTTTGTTTTATTTCTGCTGGTTAATGGCCACAATAATTTGAATTTGAATCCAAATATCACAATGATACATGATACATGCATATTGTAGGGATATCTCCCAAGCAGAGAAATGTAGTCAGCAATAGTTTTTTTTTACTGGAGAGACAGTATTATTTTTTACATAAAAATATAGCAGATGCCAATGTGGATAGAACTCAAGAAACCCCTAAATATAGAGCATTAATTTCAATTGGACTTAAGTATGATTAAGTTTTCATAAAAAGCCAAGCAAGACATCTGTCACATATTTATAAATCTGTTTTTTCTATAATATGTTCCTAGGCATAGTGTAAAGACTGCCTGGCTGGTTTGTATTTATTACTGTACTATATCATATATGAGATAGAGACACTAAAGAAACTATCAGTCTAGGTTTAGCAAAGGTATCATATGCCTCAAGGTAGCTCAGTTTTGATAATATTTTTGTTATATAAAGTCACCTGAAAAATGAAAATGAAGTTTCTGCCAGAAAAAGAAATTGTAAAATAAGGTCCATGAAAAACAGGCAAGCTTCTTTATTAAAAAAAACTCCACTCCAGTCTATTGATCTCTTTAGACTTAAAAATAACCATTTAATACAGAAAACTGGCACATTCCAGAAAATGCTTTACATCACATAATGAAGCCATCAGCATTGGCTTCTTTCTCTTGGCGCAGATAGTCAGTTGTGATCAGGGTTTTTTTATTTCCTATTTTTAAAAAAGTATATTGTATATAAGGAAAGCATCTTGCACATTTACCCAAATGATCTGTATTCCTGAGGATCAAAATGCAACTATAATGCACTCCTGAGAAATTAAGATGATAAAGATCTGGAAAGAAAAACTTAGAAAGAACATTTGGAGATAAGTTGGGTATGTTTAACTTGGAGAAGAAAACACTGCTGAGAATTGCGATAGCAATCTTTGGACAACTCATGTGGAAATGGGGCTGAATTGTTCAGAGGTGTTCCAAAAGACAGGACAAAAAGGAATGGGTTTAAATTTGATTGAATAACAGGAAAAAATTGCTGACAATAAGACTTATTCAAAGCTGGAACAGAGTGCCTTGGAAAATGGCAGACTTTCTTTGTCAGACGTATTTGGTCTTTGGAAGACAAAAAATGAAATAAATGAATGGATGAATAAACAAAATCCCTAAGGTATATATAATGCACAAATTAATGACATTTGACTTCTAAATGACAGTATCTTCAGTTTCCTGCACATTTAAACCTGGGTCTATGGAATGGACTCAATATATCACTTTCTCATAACTGTATGCTGCTGGATTTGGCATGTGTGTGTAATCTGTAACTGTCTATTGCCAAACTTCACCAGCTCATATTTCAGCCCAATCAAAGACTTACTATCCAGCCAACCTCAGTATTCTGCTTGTAACAAGGGATAATGATGGCTTACCTTAAAGGGATGCTTGTGTGCATTACCCAAAATTCTATAGATATTCAAAAGGTTCTGTCTAAAAGAAATGATTATCTTCCAGAAATAATATGTTTAATTTTCAGAAAAATATAATCCCTACTAGAAACAAATAAGAAATATTAGCAGTATGAAAAACCAGGGAAAAGTTTTAATAATAATCTGAGAAGTGCTGAGACAATTAATCAAATACTGTCATTGATTTAGCATTATTGTTTTCAATGGTTGTGGCTCCTTACCAAGACAATTTATAGCTATTTATAAGTGTTTGTCTATTGGTGTGAACTGACAGGATGCACTACTATTGGATTAGCACTATGTGTTTTCAAACATTTCATTTTTATCAGGTTTAAGGAATTCCTCAGTCAGAAACATAGATTTTTGGCTTGAAAGAAGAAACTTTGTGCTTTAGCACAACCCTACATAATAAAAGTAAATCACGACAGTTTTTTTCCATTGCTTGCTGGCATACACTACATGGTACTCATTTCACTGGTATCTACTGAGTTTCAAATTAAAAATACAATGGGCTCAAATCAAAGGAAAACACTTTGATATGTGTTCTCTTTCACAGTCACACCTGGAGCATTAGATACTAATAAAGACTTCCATGTCATCAAGTTTTTTTCCCCAGCTTGAGAAAGCAAGAAAGAAATTGGCTGTGTTTCTGAACAAGAAACTTCAATTACAGTATGACGTAGATTCTTCTCTGACATAAACGGAGCTTTTGCACCCAACTTCAAAGAAATAGGACAAGCTTGCACAATTTGAATATCCAGCATGTTTCTTTTAGTTGCCTTACAGATAGCATCTCAGCTTAGATGAGAAATCAGTTCACCTATGAAAACTGATCTTCTTTGATTACAGCATAAACAGTAAACAGGCTGAATAACTAAACACACATAATGTCACTAGACTTCCCATCACAAAATTTTAACAAGGCTATATTTTCAGATAAAAACCTCAAGACAAAATTTCAGATAATATGAACTTGGAAAAGCCTGCCATCTGCTGTTTCTTTCCTTCCTGGAATATATCCCGTCCCTTCACTAATTATAAATTCCATATGCCTCTTCTCCAGTGACTTGATCCGTACTCTCAAATTATTTATTCTGCTTTCTCCATCCAAAAGAATAATATATTTTTAAAAATCGTATTGCCATGGCTTAGAAGAATCTTGTAATTTCTAATACCATGAATTCTTGAGTATTCTATTCAAAAATATTCTATCACAATATTATAATAAATGATACTGAAGATATAAGATTATAATTGTGAGGCACCTCCATTTTGATTATCATTAAGAGTTAGAATATTGATGCATAAAGGATTTGTACAACAGAGTCCTTTTCCAGAGCAAATAATTTAAACCATTATCCAACTTCTACTGGTAATAAGAAAAAAGAAGAGAGTATACTGTGTAACAACCCAGGGGAATGAATGCGTTTGTGCCTCATACTCATACAAGAAATATGGAGAAGAATTAAAATCATATGGTGCCTGAAGAATCTATTAAGTTTGACAATACTTCATGTTTAGGAGTAGGGCTAAACCACACCTATATTGTGTAATTTTTATATTGTGCCATCGCTCCATGGATCTGGAGTATATGACTCTTAAATGTAGACCCATATATCTTCCATGGGAGTTCAGTGTAGTTTTGATTATTATGGTCTATCCCACCTGCCCCTTCATAGATTACTGCCTTGTCGTGGCGAAGGGGCTTGCTATGAAGCTATGAGCTATGCTGTGCAGGGACACCCAAGACGTACAGTTCATAGCAGAGTTCTGACAAAACGTGAGCACTGGAAAAGGAAATGGCAACCCACTCCAGTATCTTTGCCATGAAAACCCCATGGGCAGTACAAAAAGGAAAAAAGATATGACGCCAGAAGGTGAGCCCCTCAGGTCGGAAGGTGTCCAGAATGCTACTGGAAAGAGCAGAGGGCTAGTACTAGTAGAACCAGAAAGAATGAAGCGACTGGGCCAAAGTTGAAAGGACGCTCAGCTGTGGATGTATCTGATGGTGAAAGGAAAGTCCGATGCTGTAAAGCTTTTTTCTCCATAGGAACCTGGAATGTAAGATCCATGAATCAAGGTAAGCTGGACGTGGTCAAACAAGAGAGGACAAGACTGAACATCGACATCTTAGAAATCAGTGAACTAAAATGGACAGGAATGGGTGAATTTAATTCAGATGACCATCAGGTATACTACTGTGGGTAAGAATCCTTTAGAAGAAATGGAGTAGCCTTTATAATCAATAAAAGAGTAGGAAAAGCAATACTGGGATACAATCCCCAAAATGACAGAATGATCTCAGTTCGAATCCAAGGCAAATCGTTCAATATCACAGTAGTCCAAGTCTATGCCCCAACCACTGGTGCTGAAGGGGATGAAATTGACTGTTTCTAGGAAACCCTACAGCACTTTATAGAATTAACACCAAAAAATGATGTCCTTTTATTTTGTAACAATTATTATTACTATTTTATTTATTTTGTCACAACAGTATATATAAGCATAAGCATGAAATAACTATACAATATATAAGCATATATATAAGCATAAGTATGTAATAATTACATTAATTGGATATAATGAAAGGAAACAATAGGACAGGACTGGTAGGCACGCTTGTGCTCTTATGCACGCCCCCCACTCTTAGGAATGGGGTGAGGTCAATAGTAGACAGTTTTTGGTTAAAGCTTTGGGGATTTTGGGAAGAGACCACAGAGTCAGATAGTGTATTCCAAGTATTAACAACTCTGTTACTGAAGTCATATTTTCTGCAATCAAGATTGGAGCAGTTAACATTAAGCTTAAATCTATTGTGTGCTTGTGTATTGTTGCAATTGAAGCTGAAGTAGTCTTCAACAGGAAGGACATTGTAATAGATGATTCTATGAGTTAAACTCAGGTCATGTCGAAGGCGGCGGAGTTCTAAATTTTCTAAACCCAGGATTTTAAGTCTGGTGGCATAAGGTATTTTGTTGTATTCAGAAGAGTGGAGAACTCTTCTTGTAAAATATTTCTGGACATGTTCTATTGTATTGATGTCTGAAATGTGGTATGGGTTCCAGACAGGCAAGTTGTATTCAAGAATTGGTCTAGCAAATGTTTTATATGCTCTGGTTAGTAGTGTAACGTTTCTGGAGAAGAAGCTATGCAAGATTAGGTTTACAACTCTTAAGGCCTTTTTGTGATGTAGTTGCAGTGGGCTTTGGCACTTAGATTATTTGATATGAAAACTCCAAGGTCTTTAACAGGGTGGGGGTCATCTTTAAGGTAATATCCATCGAGCTTTAGTGTTTAGATTCTTTTTTCCAGTATGTAAGATATAAGATTCTTTTTTCCAATGTGTAAGATGGGGACTGCAGCCAAGAAATTAAATGATGCTTGCTCCTGGAGAGGAAAGCTATGGCAAATCTAGAAAGTGTACTAAAAGCAGAGACATCACCCTGCCAACAAAAGTGTGTATAGTCAAGGCTATGGTTTTCCCAGTTGCAATATATGGCTGTGAAAGTTGGACCATAAGAAAGGCTGAGCGCCAAAGAATTGAGGCCTTTGAACTCTGGTGCTAGAGAAGACTCCTGCGAGTTCCTTGGGCTGCAAGGCGAACAAACCGGTCAGTCCTAGAGGAGATCCGATGGCCAGATCCTGAAGATGAAACTGAAATACATTGGCCACCTAATGAGAAGGAAGGACTCACTGGAAAAGAGCCTAATGTTGGGCAAGATTGAGGGCAAAAGAAGAAGGGGACAACAGAGAATGAGGTGGCTGGATGGAATCACTGAAGCAGTAGGCATGATCTTAAATGGACTCCAGAGGATGGTAGAGGATAGGAAGGGCTGGAGGAATGTTGTCCGTGGGGTCGCGATGGGTCAGACACGACTTCGCAACTAACAACAACAACATATCCCACCTGATGCCAATACTGCCATAGCTTTGGGATTCTTGTACAACATTGTTAGTAATCAGCAGAATAGTAAGTATTCTGATGCTGTGCATATTATAGCAGGGGACTTTAATCAGGCTGATTTAAAAGCTCCCTAAATTCTATCAGCATGTTATGTAGAGTGTGCAAGTATAGAGGAGCAAACATACTGGACAAAGTATATACCAACATTAAACATATCTATAAGGTTATACAATTATCACATTTGGGACAATTATTTATTTATTTATTTATTTTTCAAATTTATATACCGCCCTATCTCCCTAAGGACTCAGGGCGGTTCACAGGCAGTTAAAATACATATAAATACAGATTAAAAAACAATTAAAAAACTTATTCTATTGCCCCAAATTTAAAATAGTATAAATAATAAAAACCCCTTAAAACCCATAACTTTAAAATCTAATCCAGTCCCGCGCAGATAAATAAGTGTGTTTTAAGCTCGCGACGAAAGGTTCGGAGGTCCGGAAGTTGGCGAAGTCCTGGAGGGAGTTCGTTCCAGAGGGTGGGAGCCCCCACAGAGAAGGCCCTTCCCCTGGGTGTCGCCAGACGGCACTGCCTAGCTGACGGCACCCTGAGGAGTCCCTCTCTGTGAGAGCGCACGGGTCGGTGAGAGGTATTTGGTAGCAGTAGGCGGTCCCGTAAATAGCCCGGCCCTATGCCATGGGGCGCTTTAAAGATTGTCACCAGCACCTTGAAGCGCACCCGGAAGGCCACAGGTAGCCAGTGCAGTCTGCGCAGGATAGGTGTAACACGGGAGCCACGAGGGGCTCCCTCTATCACCCGCGCAGCTGCATTCTGAACTAACTGGAGCCTCCGGATGCCCCTCAAGGGGAGCCCCATGTAGAGAGCATTGCAATAATCCAGGCGAGACGTCACGAAGGCGTGAGTGACCGTGCATAAGGCATCCCGGTCTAGAAAGGGGCGCAACTGGCGCACCAGGCGAACCTGGTGGAAAGCTCTCCTGGAGACGGCCGTCAAATGATCTTCAAAAGACAGCCGTTCATCCAGGAGAACGCCCAGATTGCGCACCCTCTCCATCGGGGCCAGTGACTCGCCCCCAACAGTCAGCCGAGGACTCAGCTGACTGTACCGGGATGCCGGCATCCACAGCCACTCTGTCTTGGAAGGATTGAGCTTGAGCCTGTTTCTCCCCATCCAGACCCGTACGGCTTCCAAACACCGGGACAGCACTTCGATAGCTTCATTGGGGTGGCCCGGTGTGGAAAAGTACAGCTGGGTGTCATCAGCGTACAGCTGGTACCTCACACCGAAGCCACTGATGATCTCACCCAGTGGCTTCATATAGATGTTGAAACAAGTGAGGCGCCTCGGGGCCGACCTCTGCCCCCCTGTCAACACCGTCTGCGACCGGTCGGAGAGATAGGAGGAGAACCACCGATAAACGGTGCCTCCCACTCCCAATCCCTCCAACCGGCGCAGCAGGATACCATGGTCGATGGTATCGAAAGACCATATGTCACTGCTTTTAGCACCAGCATACATCCCTCTTCGGAGACGGGCTCTGCCTATAATAAAGACAGTGGAATTTTGGCCAGAAGATGCTTCCCAACAACTTCAGGATTGTTTTGAGAACACAAATTGCGACATCTTTTACCACTCTGATCTAGAGGAGCATACTACAACTGTTCTGTGCTATATCACACACTTCACAGATATCGTCACTGTGGATAAACGTATTAAGATCTATCCCAATCAGAAGCCCTGGATGACCAAGGAAGTCCAGCGCCTCTTTCATGACAGGACCAAGGTCTTTAGATCTGGTGATGGGGCAAAATACAGTGTTGCCAGAACTATTCTGAAGAAATGTATAGAAGGCCAAGACTGATTATAAGAGGAAGATTGAGGATAATTTTTATAGTAATAACATGAGGCAGGTGTGGCGAGGGATTCAACAAATTACCAACCATCAGCTGACCAATGTCATCCCTACTGAGGGGGATGCTTCATTGGCAGAGGAACTGAATCATTTCTTTGCTCGCTTTGAAATGGAGACATCAGAGACAGCTAAAATACAGCCACCAACCCATTGTAGCCCCTCCCCATTGTGGAAGAACATGTGGTGAGGAGGGCTGTGGACCCTGGAAAGGCTGCCAGTCCTGACAGTATCTCTGGCCAAGTACTTAAAGACTGTGTTGATCAGTTGGCTGGATTCATTTGGCTGGATTCTTTACCAGAATCTTCAATCAGTCTTTATCCCAGTCCACTATTCCATCTTGTTTGAAGGCTTCCACCATTGTTCTGCTGTCAAAGAAGTTCCCTATAAATAACCTCAACAATTACAGACCAGTGGCACTCACTCCTATCATCATGAAGTGCTTTGAGAAATTGGTCTGCCAGCACATCATTTCTGGTCTTCTGCATACATTTGATAAACACCAGTTTGCATACAGAAGAAATAGATCTACAGAGATGCTATAGCCATCACTCTTCACACTGCTCTGACTCATTTTGTTGGAAGGGGTTTTCCCTGCCGCCTTGAAAGAGGCGGTGGTGAGACCCCTCCTTAAGAAGCCCTCTTTGGACCCGGCTATTTTGGGAAATTATCGGCCAGTCTCCAACCTTCGCTTCGTTGTGAAGGTTGTAGAGAGTGCTGTGGCGCATCAGCTACCCCAATACCTGGAAGAATCCGTCTATCTAGACCCGTTCCAGTCCGGCTTCCGACCCGGTTACAGCACGGAGACAGCTTTGGTCGCATTGGTGGATGATCTCTGGAGGGCCAGGGACAGGGGTTATTCCTCTGCCCTGGTCCTATTAGACCTCTCAGCGGCTTTTGATACCATCGACCATGGTATCTTGCTGCGCCGGCTGGGGGGATTGGGAGTGGGAGGCACCGTTTATCGGTGGATCTCCTCCTATCTCTCCGACCGGTCGCAGACGGTGTTGACAGGAGGGCAGAGGTCGACCGCGAGGGCCCTCACTTGTGGGGTGCCGCAGGGGTCGATTCTCTCGCCCCTTCTGTTCAACATCTACATGAAGCCGTTGGGTGAGATCATTAGTGGCTTTGGGGTGAAGTACCATCAGTACGCTGATGACACTCAGCTGTACTTCTCCACCCCAGGTCACCCCAATGAAGTTGTTGAAGTGCTGTCCCGGTGTTTGGAAGCCGTACGGGTCTGGATGGGGAGAAACAGGCTCAAGCTCAATCCTTCCAAGACAGAGTGGCTGTGGATGCCGGCATCTCGATTCAGTCAGCTGCAGCTGCAGCTGACTGTTGGAGGCGAGTTATTGGCCCCAAAGGATAGGGTGCGCAACTTAGGGGTCCTCCTGGATGAGCGGCTGTCGTTTGAAGATCATCTGACGGCCGTCTCCAGGGGGGCCTTCCACCAGGTTCGCCTGGTTCGGCAGTTGCGCCCCTTCCTTGATCGGGATGCCTTGTGCACAGTCACTCACGCACTCGTTACCTCTCGCTTGGATTATTGTAATGCTCTCTACATGGGGCTCCCCTTGAGGTGCACTCGAAGGCTTCAGCTAGTCCAGAATGCAGCTGCGCGGGTGATAGAGGGAGTGTCGCGTACCTCCCATGTAACACCTCTCCTGCGCAGACTGCACTGGCTTCCTGTGGCTTTTCGGGTGCACTTTAAGGTTTTGGTTATGACCTTTAAAGCGCTCCATGGCTTAGGGCCGGGGTACTTACGGGACCGCCTACTGTTACCATATGCCTCCCACCGACCCGTACGCTCTCACAGAGAGGGACTTCTCAGGGTGCCGTCCGCCAAGCAATGTCGGCTGGCGGCCCCCAGGGGAAGGTCCTTCTCTGTGGGGGCTCCCACACTCTGGAACGAACTTCCCCCGGGTTTACGCCAAATACCTGACCTTCGGACCTTTCGCCGCGAACTGAAGACACATCTTTTTATTCGCGCGGGGCTGGGTTAATTTTTATGGATTTTATAGTTATTATTAATTTTAAACGGGGTTTTAGTTTTTTATAGATTTTTAAATTTTTAGGCAAATTATAATAAGTTTTTTAATTTTATATTTTATATATAGTGTCTTGTTTGTTTTTATTTGCCTGTACACCGCCCTGAGTCCTGCGGGAGAAGGGCGGTATAAAAATTTAATAAATGAAATGAAAATGAAATTTGGAACAGCGGGGGTGTGTGGTGGAGGATTTCTTGGGCTTTCTTATTCAATCTGCCTTTGGATTATGGATCGCCTGTCTGGCCACTCTCAGAGGGTCAGATTAGGTAATCATATCTCTTCAGCTCTTATTCTTAACACTGGTACACCACAGGGTTGCGTGTTGAGTCCCATACTCTATACTCTTTATGTGCATGACTGCATTCCCACTCATGCTAGTAATACTATTACTAAATTTGCAGATGATACAATAGTGGTGAGACTCATCTCTGGGGGAGATGAGTCTACCTATCAAGATGAGGTGGAATGGTTGCTTTCATGGTGTGGAGACAATAACTTGGTCCTTAACACAAATAAGACCAAGGAGCTTATAGTGGACTATAGAAGTAATAGATCAGACATCCAACCCTTGCTTATCAATGGAGACCGAGTGGAGCAAGTGGCCAGTTTTAAGTTTTGGCTGTTATCATAAAAGAGGACCTGACTGGGGCACTCACATTGCAGCACTGGTCAAAAGGGCCCAGCAGAGATTATACTACCTGAGACTTCTCAGGAAACAACAACTGAATGAAAAACTGCTAGTGGCCTTCTACGGCTGCACCATAGAGAGTATTTTTACTTACTGCATCCGTGTATGGTTTGCCCATTGCGCAATGACAGATAGGACAGCATTCCAGAGGGTTGTCATTGCCCAGAGGATCATTGGTTGCCCTCTCCCCTCTTTGGAAGAGCTTTATAGCTCCCAATGCCTTAAGAAAGTTCAAAACATTCTTAAAGATCCATCTCATCCTGGGCACCCTTTTTTTGAACTATTACCATCTGGCAGTCGGTACAGGATAATAAAAACAAGGACAAATAGGTTGAAAAACAGCTTCTATCCCAGGGCTGTAACTATATTGAATTCTACTGTATAGTGCAATATTAATGCAATAAGTTGACTTTGTATATAAATATACAAATAGGATGAGACTATTGCCTTACACAATGTAAGCCGCCCTGAGTCTTCGGAGAAGGGCGGGATATAAATTCAAAAAAAAAAAATTGGTTTTCAATTCAATTGTATTGAATGTGAAGGATGTGTGTTTGTGTTTTATTTTTATAATTATACAGTAATGTACACTGAAGATGGTATTTAATTTTGTTGTACAAGGTGCAATAACAGTAAAGTATGGTAATACCATGAGTGATTATTTAAAAGTATAAGTCCACTAAATTCAATAAATTTAATAGAATAACGGAGTTGGAAGAGACCTTGGAGGTCTTCTAGTCCAATAGGTTTGTAGTTTTAATAATTTGAAGAAGTTGGATGTTAAAAAGTGGGAAATGGGAAAAGTGAGTATGGAGCATTATAATTTCACAGATCATGTCCATCCACTGTCATTCACTAAGATCTGTAAAGAAAAATGTAATCAAGTTCACTTGCTGGATGCCCATTTCCAATGAAATAAGCATAGTTTTCCAAAACTTTGTTATGGGTAAATAGTACATGTTAAAAGATCATACACAATTTCAGTGACAAAGCTATCTATTTGTGGGGATTTATAAAAATGTTTAAATGCAGATGGCATCTGGGACTTCTGAACTGTAAAACATGTTGTTTTATTAGATACAAGGATGAGTGTTGCAGCAATTTAGATAAATGGTAAATACAATCATATAAGGGGTGTCAAACACAAGGCTCATGGGCCACATACAGCCCGTGATGTGGTTTATTTATTTTATTTATTTATTAATCATACTTTTATACCGCACCATCTCCCGTAGGACTCAGGGCGGTTCACAGGCATATTAAAAGACAATATAATAAATAAGCATTAAAAACCCAATTAAAACTAAATATTATCATAGCCAAATCACTAAAAACGGTAAAAACCGGTTAAAAACCCCATTAAAATTTAGCTAAAACATTTTATTCTTAGGCTAGTCCAGCACGCTGAAATAATAAAGTCTTCAGTTCACGTCTGAAGGTCCGGAAGTCGGGGAGTTGTCGTAATCCCGGAGGAAGCTCGTTCCACAGGGCTGGTGCCGCCACAGAGAAGGCCCTCCCCCTGGGGGTCGCCAACCTACATTGTTTGGTCAACTACACCCTGAGGAGGCCCACTCTGTGGGAGTGCACGGGTCGCTGGGAGGCAATCGTCGGCAGAAGGCGGTCTCGAAGGTATCCCGGTCCTAAGCCATGGAGCGCTTTAAAGATAGTAACCAAAACCTTGAATTGCACCTGGAAGGCTACCGGTAGCCAGTGTAGACTGCGCAGGATGGGTGTTATATGGGAGCAACGCGGTGCTCCCTCTATCACCCACGTGGCCGCATTCTGGACTAACTGGAGCCTCCGGGTGCTCTTCAAGGGGAGCCCCATGTAGAGAGCATTGCAATAGTCCAGGCGGGAAGTGACAAGGGCGTTAGTGACCGTGCGCAAGGCGTCCCGGTCAAGGAAGGGGCGCAACTGGCGAATCAGGTGAACCTGATAAAATGCTCCCCTGGCGATGGCTGTCAAGTGATCCTCCAAGGACAGCCTATCGTCCAGGAGAATGCCTAAGTTGCACACTCCCTCCCTGGGGGTCAGTACTTCCTTCCCCACAGTCAGCGATGGTGTAAGCTGACTGTACCGGGACGCCGGCACCCATAGCCACTCTGTCTTGGAAGGGTTGAGTCAGAGCCTGTTCCTCCCCATCCAGACCCGCACGGCCTCAAGACACCGGCCCATCACCTCAACGGCTTCATTGGGGTGGTTCGGGGTGGAAATGTACAGCTGAGTATCATCAGCGTACAGATGATAATCCACCCCGAAACCACGGATAACCTCACCCAGCGGCTTCATATAGATGTTGAACAGGAGAGGCGAGAGAACAGACCCCTGAGGCACCCCACAAGTGAGGCGCCTTGGGGTCGACCTCTGCCCCCCTGCCAACACCGTCTGCGAACGGTCAGAGAAATAGGAGGAGAACCACTGATAAACGGTGCCTCCCACCCCCAATCCCTCCAACCGTCGCAGCAGGATACCATGGTCGATGGTATCAAAAGCCGCCAAGAGATCTAATAGAACCAGGACAGAGGAACAACCCCTGTCCCGGGCTCTCCAGAGGTCATCCACCAACGCAACCAAAGCCGTCTTGGTGCTGTATCCGGGTCTGAAACCGGACTGGAACGGGTCCAGATAGACAGTTTCCTCCAGGTGTTGAGGAAACTGATATGCCACCACACTCTCAACAACCTTCGCTAAAAAGCGAAGGTTGGAGACTGGACAGTAGTTCGCTAAAACAGCCGGGTCCAGGGAGGGCTTCTTGAGGAGGGGCCTCACCACCACCTCTTTCAAAGCGGCGGGGAAAACACCCTCCAACAAAGAAGCGTTGGTAACTCCCTGGAGCCAGCCTCGTGTAACCTCCCGTGTGGCCAGTACCATCCAGGAGGGACACGGGTCCAATAAACATGTGGTGGAATTCAACCTACCCAACAACCTGTCCATGTCATCAGGAGTCACAGGATCGAACTCAGCCCAGATAACATTCTCAAGACTCGTCTCCGCCATCCCACCTGGATCTATCCAATCAGTGTCCAGGCCGTCCCGAATCTGAGCGATTTTATCAGACAGATACTGAACAAAATCCTCAGCGCGTCCCTGTAAGGGGTCCTCCCGAGCCCCCTGCGTAAGCAGGGAGCAAGTCACCCTAAACAGGGTGGTTGGGCGATTATCTGCCGATGCGATGAGTGTGGAAAAATAGTTATGTTTCGCCACCCTGATCGCCACTAGATAGGTCTGAATATATGATCTCGCTAGTGTTCGGTCAGGTTCGGAGTGGCTGGACCTCCAGGCACTCTCTGGGCTTCTTTTCCGGCGCTTCATCTCTCTCAGCTCCTCGTTATTCCAAGGAGCTGGTCGAGTTCATTGCCGGGTCAGAAGCCACAAAGGCACGACGCGGTCTAAGGCGCCAGCGGCCGCTTCATCCCAGGCGGCCGCCAGCTCCTCAGCCGAGCCGTGGGCTAACTCCCTCGGAAATGGCCCAAGCTCCGTCAGAAACCTCTCAGGGTCCATCAGGCGCCTGGGACGGAACCTTTGAACCGGTTCCGTCTCCCTGCGGTGAGGTGTAGTGGTCCGAAAGTCTAGCTGAAGGAGTAAATGATCTGACCATGACAAGGGTTGAGATATTAATTCCCCTAACTCCAGATCATTTAGCCACTGTCCCGAGACGAAAATCAAGTCCAGTGTGTTACCCCCGACGTGGGTGGGGACCGCAACTACCTGGGTCAGGTCCAAGGCCGTCATGGAAGCCATGAACTCCCGAGCTGCCATTGACGAATCGTCCGCTGACGACAAGTTGAAATCCCCCATGACCATAAGTCTGGGGGTCTCAACCGCCGTCCCAGCTATCATCTCCATGTCAAGGTTCCAGAAAAACCTCTTCTGCATAAAAAAACCTCCAGCAGCTTGGGCAGGGCTGCCGTCACATAGCAAGGAGCCAGGTACGTAATCAGCAAGCCCACCTGCACCCCCCGGCCCCACCTCACGAAGAGGGTTTCACAACCGGCTATCTGCGGGACAGCGATCTCCCTCGGATCCAGACTCTCGTTAATAACAACCGCTACCCCCCCCCACCCCTGCCCTGGGCCCTTGGCTGATGAAACGCACAGAAACCTGGCGGGCACATCTCAGTGAGGGGAACCCCCCTTCCGTGCCCATTAGGTCCGCTCCCCCCTCTTGAATAAGATCGGATATGAGGGGGGCCTTATTCATGACGGACCTGGCATTACATAACATCAGTCGAAGGTCCAGGTTCCGGGGGATATAACCACTTGGGACCCGAGTGAAGCCTAGGGGCCCGGAGTGCGGTATCGCTTTCAAACAGCGAGAACGCACTCCCCGAACATGATACGAGCCCCTGCTTCTGCCATACCTGCCCTTCCCTCGTACCGTGCAGATGGAAGTGCCCATACATGGTCGAGCCTTAACTTCCTCCAAGACCTCCAATTTACAAACCTCCAGATCGTGAACCTTAGAAGGGACTAGACTAATCCCCTGTGGGCATGCCCCCCCACCCCCTAACCCCTTATTTGAATTAGATAAAAGTTTACAAAAAGATAAATTTAAAAACCTCCTTAACCCTCTCTTAGAAGCATGCCACCTCTCGGGATTCCAGCCCACAGGGCTGTCCTGAAAAATGTAAGGGGCTGGCCCACAATGCTTTGGCCCGGTCTATGTGAAGGGGAAACATACCAGCAGTTTGAGGAGTGGCATCAAGCTGGCCACGCTCCCCAATTGGCCATGCTCCCAGTCGGCCGCAACCAGTGAGTGGCATCAAGGTGGCCACGCCCACCCAGTTGGCCACAGCCACCCAGTCAGCCATGCCTGACCCCCCCCCGAGGTCAACCACAGCCCTGATGAGGCCCTCAATAAAATTGAGTTTGACATCCTGGATCTATATACTAAATTCATAGATGTTCCTCATGTCTGTAATATAGAATAAGAATATTTTCAGAGCTGCATACAAAGAGAATTGTAATTTTTCATCTGACATATTACTGAAACATAGAATTGAAATCAAAATTGAAATTGAAACTGAAATGAGTGTAAAACCACAACTATGGAAATATGGAATCTGAAACATGAATTTATGCCAGATTTCAAGGATGATAAAAAGCACTAATGCTTATTCTGTGAGAAAATTTTGCCTTCATTAGTAAAGTTACTTTACTGAGTGTCATCAACACGGGTAATCCCAATTCAAAGGAATCACAATCTACCATTAAACAAAAAAGCTACTTTAACAGTAATTCTTAAAACCAAATTATTGATAGACCTGGAGGAAGTTAAATGATAATCCAGGCTTCTTCCTGATGGCCATAGAAATATTTTATTCAAAACTTCGAACATAAGTCTCCATTAAAGCTAACTTCAAACTAAATGTAACATTAGATTTCAGTGAAGCAGTCCAGAACTCTAAAATTACTTGTTTTTATTAGGCTTAAAATTGAAGCATGCAACCTTCATATAGCAAAATTATAAGACTATAACTAAATTTAAGACTATAACCATTCCTAACTAAATGCCAACAGGATTTTTAATGCAAAGGATAGAATGTTTATTATACCAGAAACCTAAAAGTAACAATAATCCTTACTGCAAAGCCTCTCCCTAAAGCTAATCCTGATACGTCCAAGAAGAATCTTCGGGGGTTTTTAAATAGGTTTTTTAATAAGGGGTTTTTAAAGGGGGGGAGGGGATCGACGGGTAGGGGGAGTGACCCGTCGGGGAGGGTATGTCCAGTCCCAGCGCGCGCTCACGACACTATTTTAGCTGGTCCGAAGACAGGAGGGGAGGGGTCTGTTCCGAGCAGAGAATGTTATTCCATCTGTACGGTAAGTGGGAGGGGCAGATATGGCGGAGGCAGGGGGCCGTATCGCTCTTTGGGAGCACGTGTTCGATGTCTAAAAGCGATCACGTGCTCCGACCCCTCAGTCCTCACTCGTTCCCCGGATGGTCAAGACCCTCAGAGCTTGGGTCTTCGGCTGATGCTTTGCAATGCCCGGTCCATGGTCAATAAGGCTCCCCTGATTTGTGATCTGATTCAGAGGGAGTCCGCGGACCTTATGGGCATTACGGAGACTTGGCTGGGCACAGAAGGGGGTGTACCCCTGGTTGAACTGTGCCCTCCGGGCTTCCGTGCATTCCATCAGCCGAGGGCCCAAGGTAGGGGGGGGGGGGTGGCGGTTGTGATTAAAGAAAGTCTGGAGCCGAGGGAGTCCACTGTTCCTCAGATAGCTGGCTGTGAATCCCTCCTTGTGAAGTGGGGCCACCGTAATCAGATGGGGCTGTTGATCACGTACCTGGCTCCTTGCTGCGTGACTACAGCCCTACCTGAACTACTAGAGGTGCTTGCTGGCGTGGCGGTTGAGATCCCCAGACTTTTGGTCTTGGGTGATTTCAACCTGCCATCTGCCGGCTTGTCATCAACGGTGGTTCAGGAGTTCCAGGCCTCCATGACGGCCTTGGATCTGATTCAAGTAACTGATGGCCCTACACACATTGGGGGAGGCGCGCTAGACTTGATTTTCATCTCTGGTCAGTGGGTAAATGATCTGGATTTAGGAGATATAGTGAAAGAACCGGTGTCATGGTCAGATCATTTTCTTCTTCGCCTAGACTTTCGGACCGCCGCTCACCACCGCAGGGAGACGGAGCCAATGCGTTGGTTCCGTCCCAGGCGCCTGATGGACCCGGAGAGGTTCCTGACGGAGCTTGGGCCGTTTCCTGAGGATCTTACCCACGGCACGACTGAAGAACTGGTTGCGGCCTGGGAACGGGCCGCGGCTGGGGCTTTGGACCGTGTCGTGCCTTTGCGGCCTCTGACCCGGCGTAGATCTCAATTGGCTCCCTGGTTTTCCGAGGAGCTGAGAGAGATGAAACGCCGGAGAAGACGCCTAGAGAGTACTTGGAGGTCTAGCTGTTCCGAGGCTGATCGGACACTAGTGAGGTCCTTTACTAGGACCTACCTAGTGGCAATGAGGGAGGCGGCGTTCTCGTTTCCACCCTCATTGCATCGGCAGATAACCGCCCGGCCGCCCTGTTTGGTGACCCGTTCCTCCTCTATCAAGAGGGACGGGATGACCCCTACAGGGACGAGCTGAGGAGTTTAACGGTTATCTATACGATAAAATCGTTCAGCTTCGGGATAGTTTGGACCAAGATTGCGATGATCCAGCCGGGATGACAGAGTCGCGTCTTGTTGAGGTTATGTGGGATGAGTTTGATTCTGTGGCTCCCGAGGACATGGACAGGTTGCTGGGGAGGTTACATGCAACTACATGTTTACTGGACCCGTGCCCTTCCTGGTTAGTGCTGGCTGCTCAGGAAGTGACACGAGGCTGGCTCCAGGGGATTATAAATGCTTCTTTGATGGAAGGGGTTTTCCCCGCCGCCTTGAAGGAGGCGGTGGTGAGACCTCTCCTCAAGAAGCCTTCCCTGGACCCAGCTATTTTGGGTAATTACCGTCCAGTCTCCAACCTTCGCTTTGTGGCGAAGGTTGTAGAGAGTGGTTGCATGGCAGCTCCCCGGCACCTGGAGGAAACTGTCTATCTAGACCCGTTCCAGTCTGGCTTCCGACCCGGTTATAGCACGGAGACGGCTTTGGTCGCGTTGGTGGATGACCTCTGGAGGGCCAGGGACAGGGTTGTTCCTCTGCCTTGGTCCTATTAGATCTCTCAGCGGCCTTGATACCATCGACCATGGTATCCTGCTGCGCGGTTGGAGGGATTGGGAGTGGGGGCACCGTTTATCGGTGGTTCTCCTCCTATCTCTCTGACCGGTCACAGACGGTGTTGACAGGGGGGCAGAGGTCGTCCTCGAGGCGCCTCACTTGTGGGGTGCCTCAGGGGTCGATTCTCTCGCCTACCCTGTTCAACATCTATATGGAGCCGCTGGGTGAGGTCATCAGTGGTTTCGGGTGAGTTACCATCTGTACGCTGATGATACTCAGCTGTACTTTTCCACCCCGGACCACCCCAACGAAGCGGTTGAAGTGCTGTCCCGGTGCCTGGAAGCTGTACGGGTCTGGATGGGGAGAAACAGACTCAAGCTCAATCCCTCCAAGACGGAGTGGCTGTGGATGCCGGCATCCCGGTACAGTCAGCTGCATCCGCAGCTGGCTGTTGAAGCAGTTAGTGGCCCCAAAGGAGGTGGTTCGCAACTTGGGCATCCTCCTGGATGGACGGCTGTCTTTTGATGAACATCTGGCGGCCGTCGCCAGGAGGGCCTTTTACCAAGTTCGCTTGGTTCGCCAGTTGCGTCCCTTCCTTGACCGGGATGCCTTATGCACGGTCACTCACGCTCTGGTTACGTCTAGGCTGGATTATTGCAATGCTCTCTACATGGGGCTGCCCTTGAGGTGCACCCGGAGGCTGCAGTTAGTCCAGAATGCGACTGCGCGAGTAGTAACGGGAGCCGCTTGTGGCTCCCACGTGACATCGCTGCTCCGTAGCTTGCACTGGCTTCCTGTGGTCTTTCGGGTGCGCTTCAAGATTCTGGTAACTATCTTTAAAGCGCTCCATGGCTTAGGACCCGGGTACTTACGAGACCGCCTGCTGTTACCCTTTGCCTCCCACCGACCCGTACGCTCTCACAGAGAGGGTCTCCTCAGGGTGCCGTCCGCCAAACAATGTCGGCTGGCGGCCCCCAGGAGTAGGGCCTTCTCTGTGGGGGCAGTGACGCTCTGGAACGAACTTCCCCCTGGCCTGCGTCAAGTGCCTGATCTTCGGACCTTCCGTCGTGAGCTCAAAACATATTTATTTATTAAAGCGGGACTGGCATAATTATTGATGAATTTTAATTGGGTATTCTTATATTTTTAAATTTTAAATCTAAATTTTAATAATTCAGCCTTTTAAAATTTGCTCTTTTTAACTGTTGTTTTGAATTGTATATATTTTGTTCTTATTCCGGCTGTACACCGCCCTGAGTCCTTCGGGAGAAGGGCGGTATAAAAATCTAATAAACCATAAACCATAAACCATACCATACAGCTCAATAAATATAATCCTAACTATATCTTGTTACGCAATAGAGCAAGCAAATCATATATAAAGAAACTCTAATGCTGCAAAATATGAAATTTCTTTTAACTGTTATAATAAAATTAACCATAGAATGAATGAAATCTAACTTTAACTTTACTGTAATTACAAAATCATTTTTAATCAAAAATTTTCCTAAGCATTCAAGCCAGTTTGGTCTAGTGGTTAAAGCAGCAGGTTAGAAAGCAGGAGATCATAATTTCTAGTCCTGCTTCAGCCATGAAAGCCAGTTGAATGCCTTTGGGCTGACCACTCTCATAAGTTGGAGGAGGGTGCGTTGAATATATTCATCGCCTTGATTTATTTGTAAAAATAATAAAGGTGGGATATAAATAAATAATTAGCAATTAACAAATAATTAGAAAGCATCTAGTGTAAAACCACCCTAAATTAACAATACCATTCAAAGAAGCCTAAGCCCAAGTTCATCCTCTAGCTAATGTAACTTTTTACTTGAAGTAGTCCACATTTTAGTGAAACTGTTAACCTGTCACTGGCCAAAACATTCATAGTAAAGCTAGTGCTAAACTCAATTGAACAACAGATTTGAAAAAAACCTAAGGTTATATATCACTTCATCTTCACTGCCACAGAATTTTCAGTGGCAGTGAGGATGAAGTGTTACAAGAAAAGACAGTGCGGAGAAGGCAGCCAATATCGCGGCAAAGCGGTGTGGATGAGTGGTAGCTCTGCGAAGTCCCACCAAATTCTTCCAGCCAGGAGGCTCTGTGAAAATCACCCTTTAGGGGTGATGAAGACAGAGGGGATACTTCGGTGGTCACAAGGAGAGTGCAGTCTCCTCGTTTCACCCGAAGAAAGCCCCTTTAATAGGTAGAAGAGAAGATGGCCATTATGGCTGAACTGGAGCTGTGACAGCTGAAACCAAAGAGAAGAAAGAAAAGATTTTGTAACAGTGTGCTCGGTCTGGGTAAGATCTTTCTAACTTTTGCTGTGGAATTTCCCCTAAAAAACATCCCCATTGGAAAGTGGGACTCAATTGAGGTGGATAGCGGCAACTAAGACCTGCAGCTACTGTCAGATTTGGAAAAGAAAGAAAAGAAATTGCAGACAGAAGCAACCTTAAAGATAAAGGATAGACTGGATTGGCTAGTTTTGAGGATTACAAATATGCTGCACAGTGTGAGAGTGGAAAACAGACAAACTAAGTGAAGGTTGCTAATGGACTATTTAATGGAGTGATTTTGTGAACTGCTCTAATATTGCCTTACTTGGTGTGATAAATAATTGGGACTTTGGGATCTTGATTGATTACTGAATAACTTTTTAATTCACTAAAATAAGGCAAAATGGTACAATAGGGGGAAATAAATGTATTATTTAAAGAAATATTACTGATACTCCAAGGTACACAGGAAATTATGACAAGGAATCACAGGGAGATAAAGGAATTGATACATGATGTAGTTGTGAGACCAGAAAATTATGAGTAAATGACACTGAATAATGAATATGAAATCCAGGATGTAGAATGTAAAATAGAAAGAACAGAAGAATGGACAAATGATGCAAAAAGAAAAAGAAGAGATAGTGAAAGCTGATGAGATAGAAAAAAGAAAATTATACTTTAAGAGATCAAAAAATAGAAGAGGATACATGGAAAGACACCCCTGAAGTGAGGAAAGGATCACTGAAAGATCGACTGAAGTCCTAAAAGAGTGAAGAAGTGATATAGGCAGATGAAATACTCAGATTAAACATGAATGATATAAGAAGATATAAAACCCCAAGGGAGGAGTTTGGGAGATGTGCCAAGAAGTCAATAAGAGATTAGATACATAAACAGGCAAGAGATGAGGGATAAATGTAGAATACTGTTTAATATAGGAGTTTTCTATTAAAAATTAGAATAGAAATAGAAACTAGAAATGGGGAAAATATTACTTTTTAACTTGGGAACTATTTTATTAATGGTTAGAAAATAGAAGCAGAAGTTAAAAACTTAGAATCAAGGAGGATATATAACAAAGAGGAAGAAATTGTAATTAAATAATGAATATTGAATAATTAGAATAAGTAAACATTATGATTAATAGACTTGGAGAATAATGGTTATAAATGTGATGTTTACATGATGTTTATAATGTCTGGTATTATTATTTGATTACAGACAAAATGAACAGAGTGTTTAATTAAACAATGGAAAATGTTTAAACAAGGATAAGTTAAGACCATGGTGAACAGAGTTTGAGAATAACAGTCATAATTATTGTGCGTATAAGTTTTATTATGTGTATTTAAAAGAGATTGTACCCAGACAGTACACTGCTATTGTGAATATGGAAATTTTATATATAACAAAGAAAATTGCATAATAAAAAATAATAAAAAAGAAAAGACCATTGCCACTATAATATGGTATAAACCTAAGACTTTTACTAATGATACAAAATCATATTTAGGTTAACATACTACATTTTCTATAAACCCCAGGGAAATCTAACCTTAACCCCATCTTTATCCCATTGCCAACAATGATTTTTTTAAACCCTAAATATTATTGCCAAAACCATCCCCACCTAAGCAAAGATGTAAGATTACTATTAAACATGAAAGTTCACCATAAAGCTAAACATTCTAACTGGTTAGAATGCAGTATTGCAGGCTAACTCTGCCTACTGCCAAGAATTCAATCTTCACCAGCTCAAGGTTGACTCAGCCTTCTATCCTTCTGAGGTTGGTAAAATGAGGACCAAGATTGTTGGGGGCAATATGCTGATTCCGTAAATCACTTAGAGAAGGGTGTAAAGCATTATGAAATGGTATACAAGTCTAAGTGTTATTGCTATTATTGGAAATATTATGAAGTATGTAACCCACATGGTAAATTTATTCATATATTTGGGCAAACTGTGTAAGTGTGAATTTGGGATTTGATTTCACATAGTTGGATCTAATGTATCTTGTCCAATTATTGTCCACACTAAGCTTGTCACTATTGCTGTTTGTACACCAAGTAGCATTTTTTAAATAAACTGTTAAAAATTTAAAAATTTCAATATTGATTCTGCTAACATGGACTTTGGAACTTCTACATAATTATCTGGATCACTGCATGCCTTTAAAGAATCACAAAGCAAGACTAACCTTCCTATAGCTCCAATGCTGGTTGCCTTTCATACCATGACAGTCATAAAGTGTGACAGGACTACTGTGTGAAATTGCGTCGAAGCAGAATTTTCGGGTGTGAAGAGGTTCGCCTGGACGGATGTCTTCTCTCCAACCAAAGGTGAACAGCTAAGAAAAACAGTGAAGGAAAATAGTGATAGAATGTGGCTTTTTAAAAAAAAAACACGTGGCAGTAGGACATCATTCCAGTCAGATTTGAATCTATTTTGGTGTACCTGAACTAATCATTGTTGAAGTAGTTTAGCATTAGTGTAATAACATGTCTATAAACTGCTAAAAATAAAAGTTAGATTTAGTTAAAGGATCAGATTACTTTAAAGGAAAAAATACTTTACATATAAAAAAATTCACAATGCACCCAAAGGAAATACATACTCCATGAGCTGAGAAATTAAAACTTGACCACATTTCTATGGAATTAATACTAATATTTACAGGAAAATGGATGGTATGAAAAAAGCCACAGAATAGCGAAGCTATGAGAAGACAATCACTGACAAGAATAACTGAAAGTTCATTGAGAATATGGTAGAAAATATGTCTAAGCTATAGGTACTTCAATGTTCACATCACTGAGTAGTTTTCTATGAAAAAAAATTAGCAGCCAAGGAGACAAATTTTTGTTTAAATTGTCTTACAGTATTTCTACTTGAAGTGATACACTGAAGACATTAGATTACTATTTAAAGTTAAGATTTATACAAAATTCAGCAAGCATTAGGAAACAGTTTAAGAATCTGAACAAGTCAATATTTTCTAAAAGTTTTCACAAATAAGCACTTTCAAACATTAATTTTCTCTACTTTTTGAGTTGCAAACAACACTTGATACCACTTTGCAAAATAGTTCAAATGCAATACAAATTTCAAAAACCTTAAACATGTTACCACTATTAGAAAATGTACATATTCTTTTCCTCATTTAAGATATGTATGGAGTTTACATTAAAAAAAAAATTATCTTGTGCTTGTGGGTATAATTTTGCCTACTGGGAAAGCAGTTTACTTTGTCTGCACCTTCCCAGTTCTTACTGTTTAATTCAATCAATGCAAGGGAAAACTCCTTGAATATTATTGGGGTACCACTGACAAGATTTACTTTACATTCAGGATTTTCTGGGACAGACTGTGCTTATTCTATAAAGCTGATTCGACACCATGGTGAGCAGAAGGCTTTTGAGATTTCTGATTGAATTTGTTAACAGTTTCAAAACTAATTTCTTGCAACAAAGAAGGAAGACTGTCAATTAATTAGCTGCAGTACCCAAACAGACCCCATGCACAATCTGGGGTGGCAATTGGGTCTCCTAGACTCATAACTCCTGCTTGAAGAACAGGTTAGGATAGATTTTGCACAACTTTGTGTTGTGAGCCAACTGCATCCTTTCCTGGATCACGAAGCCCTGCACTCAGTCATTCATAACCAGGTCATCTCACTTCTGGACTACTGCAATGTACATGTGTCTGTACATGTGTCTACACTTGAAGAGTATTCAAAATCTATAATTGGCACAGAATGCAACAGTGTGGACAATTCTAGAAGCCTTTCAGGTGGCCCATGTAACAGCATAGTTGCGCAAACTGTACTCATTGCCCAGTTGCTTCTGGGTTTAATTCATGGTATTGGTTATCACTTTTAAAGTCCTTTATGGCATGGTCCAGGCTACCTGAGGAACTATCTTGCCCTAATAGGATTGGCTTGTCCCACTTGTGCTGACAGAAGGGTCATGCTATGGATCCTACTGGAATCCAAGGAAATTTGGCTGGTAGGTTCAGGAGAAGAAACTTTTCTTCCATGTCTCCCACTTTTTGGAATATCATGTCTCTTGAGGTAAGATCTGCCTCCACCCCCTTGGCCTTCTGAAAGGCCTGAAAACCTGTTTCTGCCAACTGGTCAGGGTCTCCTATGGGGGCATCCCACACTAGAGGTGATAAGTAGATTAGAAATGATTCTATCTCCACCCCATTTACATATTGGTTCCTTTTTCTTTAATTTTTTGTTAACTTTTAATGTTTTAAACTTAATGCTTAACGTAGTCACTGTTTCTATTGTTCTAAATTGTTTTATACTGTGCTTTTATCTGAGTCACAATTATATTAAATTTTACAAAATGTACCTATAAAATTACATAAACTAACTAGTCAAGAAAAAGAAAAAAGAAAATACGAATAGAGGTGCAATGAGGCATAAAGAAAAAGAAATGAAAGCAAAATATATACAAAGGATAACCTCCAACTTCCTCTTCCAAGGACATAAAAAGCACCATATGCAGATGAAATACCCAGTAGACTTCTTTAAAGTACAGGAGAAATAGTTGTTAAAATGCTATTAGCGGTAAAGCAGCAAATTTGGAACAAAACTATATGGGCTAGAAAGTGTAAAAAATTAGTTATGGGAAACAGCCATAATGAAGATTCAAAAGAATATGTAAACCACTGCAGTCATTTCTTACACATAAGCAAATTTTTGTTTCAGATAGAAAAGTAAGAAAAATTCTGAAAAAAAAATCAGATTTTTCATTAAGAAAAAACAGTAAAGAAAGAAATGTTAAATAAACAGGCATGTTTCAGAAAAGACAGACATGTACAAGATCCAAGAGGTAATATAAAATGGATAATAGATATATTCAGATAATTATTAGAGTCAGAAAAAGATTAAAAAACCCTAATTATGATGATTTATCAGTGTTCTTGAATATCATTGTATTCACACTGATCATCATATTCTTGCACTAGCTGGATAAATTGCAGTTGGAGGCAAAGCTTTGACACTATCTTGATAACAGATAAAGGTCATATTGGGAAATTTATGTTCCACTTTGGTTTTTATACTGCAGGGCAGTTCCATTATGTACTCCACCACCACCACATGATTTTATTGGAATAATCAACAAAGGTGATGAGGTCAGATAGTATCTTTAATTAAATGATGTCCAGGTCTACTTTTCATCTTCATTAGGTCTGCTGCTGATTACTTCTCACTTGGCAGGACTGGATGCGAAGTTTGATTCCAGATGGCCTAGCCTTTCTGCAACATCAATACATGTTCAAATGCAAAATTGTGTTGAAATTTATATGGGGAAAAAGTCAAGAATTAAATTGAAATGACTTTAGGAGGCCAAAGAAAGAGGAGGGTTTGGTTTACCCGGTTGGGAACTATATTACCAACTAGCAACGATCACCTGGGTCAAAGAATGGATAACCCTAAGAAACAAAAGGTTATTAACATTAGAAAGTCATGACATTCAAGCATAGCATGCATTCCTCTGGTATGAAAGACATAAGGGATCACATACGACAGGCATTATTGGAGATATGGAACAAAATAAAAAACCAGAACTATATGGAAATACCGATCTGGCTTTCCACCCTAGAAGTGGTGGTATATCCAAATCTTATCAACTGGGGAAAAATTGTGACATACAAAGATATATACAATGAACAGGGGAAATTAAAATCAAGACTGCAGCTAAAAGAACAAGGGTTAGAATTGGAATGCTGGTCATATTTACAAATTCAGTCAAGTTATATTAAAGATTTGAAAACATGGGTCAATAATAGCGATATTAGTGATATCTTTATTGGGGATAGAGGAGAAAATGATTAAAGCAATATATAAATTTTTATTAGAATACAAAATGGAGGAAGAGCGTGTTAAAGAGACAATGGTGGTATGGGCAAAGAACTTTGTGTAGAATATCAAATTGGAAAAGTGAGAAAAATTGTGGGAAAGAAACAGGAAGCTAATTTTGGCCACGTTGTACAAAGAGAACCTATATAAAATGTTTTATAGGTGGCACCTACCATCAGCTAGGCTAGCCAAAATGTATAAAAATTTATCACCTAAATGCTGGAAATGTTATTAAATACTGGGCATCTGTTACCACTCATGGTGGACATGTAGAAAAGCATAAGTATATTGGCAAAAAATCCAAATGTGGTTAGAAGAAATGACAGGACAGAAAGTGGAATTCAAACCAGAACTACCGTATTTCTTAAAAGAAGGTTTAAGTAAAGGGTATCTAACATTGCATATCATTACAGCAGCAAGAATAGTTTACCCCAACAATGGAAGAGTGTAAACATACCAAAAAAATGGGAAATAATAAAGAAAATATTTGAATGTGCAGAAATATTTGAATGTGCAGAATGTAATAGACTGACATTAGAACTGAACTCAGCTGAGATGGCCAGATGAGCCTTTTAAAGCCCCCCTTTCCTCTTTTTCCCCTTCGGCTGAAGAGGTTTTTTTAAAAAAAAACTTTTAAACTGTTCTGATGATCTCTGCTCAGCCCCAAGATCATCAGAGGTTTTTTTTTTTTTACTTTTAAAGGTATGTTTTTGGCTGAAGAAAAACTTTTAAAAGTAAAAAAAAAAACCTCTGCTGATGGTGCGGCTCAGCAGAGGCAGGGGGGGCGGGGCCAGGGATTTTTGCTACCAGTCCTCTGAACCAGCAGCTGCCATCACTACCTAATCGGGAGAACCGGTGCGAACCGGGAGCATTTCACCCCGATACACACACACACACACACACACACACACACACACACAAAACTTTATGTACTACTTTAAATATCTTATATACTATTTATAATTCACTTAATATCTTATTCGTTCATTCAATAATCCTTTAACTCTATGTCATTCCATTCTCTCAAGTTCAATTAATTACATATATATATATTTGTATATATATATATATATACAAATATCATGATATATTTTTTGTTTTTGTTTTATACTTCTTTGTCTCTCTTTCTCTCTTCACACATTAGGTTTCTGGCTGTAGTTTTCTGCTGTGCTATTGCATCAGTCTCTTTCAAACTCTTTCACTGGACTCTCCAGTCCATCTATCCACTTTTCTTCTTTTCTTTTTAAATGTTAAATCTCAGTTTTTTAACAGTGACCAGTCCCAATTTACATTTGTAAGAGTGTTATCTCTGCCACAAATATTCCATTCTTTTGTTATTCCACTCTCTGGGATCCTCCTCCTTTCGCACTAACCTTCTTTCCAGTCTCTTTCACAGCATGATTCCAATCTGTTCTGTCGCCGCTTTGTTGGAGTTATATTGTCCACCTCCTCTGTGCCTCTATCGTTTTGTACTTCCATTTCTCCAATTTCTTTTCGTCTTCTTATGAGTCCACTCCTTCTGTCATTCGAAACTGTTTTTATCACTCTTTGCTTCCACACTATATGGTTGCCATCACTCCTAGTCAGCCTACAGGCCTACTTTTTCTCTACTGGATTTAAAGGGATTGCTCCTTTTCCTCCCTGGCGATTGCATGTCACCTGGGGGCTTTGGAACTTTTCCTTTTATTCCTCAATCTCTATGGGATCGAGGATGCCCTAAAAAGAGCTCCTGGTAGAGAAGTTTGGGGTTTTGATTACAGCACACTGTTCCCTCACCCTCTTCACGATGACATCACCAACGGAAGTCCCCAAAGAAATAAAATATCTGATTCTACACATTATAACAGCTGCATGAATAACTTATGCACAAAATTGGAAGCAAGAAGAGATACCAACAGATGAAGAATTGATAGGGAAAATTTTAGAGTGTGTCGAAATGGACACGTTAACAAAAGAAATTAAAGAGAAAGAAGAGACAGATTATTATGCAATCTGGAATAAATGGTATGAATGGCTTGAGTCTAGAAATAAAGGAAAAAAATAAAGGGGAGAAATTAGAATGTACAGAATGTATTAGGAATGTATAATATGTAAATAATAAATATATAAGAATCTAGAAAAGTAAAGCTATTAATATTAAATAATTTAATATAAATAAAGAAAAGGGGATAAGAAAGAAAATAAAATAACAAATGTGATAAGGGGGGAAGGTATACAAGTGAGAGAAGACCACTAAGAAACGCTGTTTAGAAATAGGAAATATTTATATGTTATACGTTGTGTGTCTGTCAGATTGTGTAAAAGAAAAGAAAAAAGAAAAAAAGAAAAGAAAAAAAGAATGGTAACCTTAAAAAACCCCCAGCAGGAATGCTTTTTGTTGTCTAAGAACAAGCACTATTTACAAATGTCATGAAGGCAAAAAATAGAAAAAATCAGCTTGGTACTAAATGTTGATAAAACTGAAATACTTGATCAGATAACACCTGGATGCAGCAAAATCACAGATAGAACTGGATAGATATTGTCCTATTATTTATGTTAAAAAATCAGATTCACAATCAAATTTAAATACATAAAGTCAAAGATAAAGTCTTTGAAAATGGCATACAAAAATTTATTTGTTAAATTCCAAGGGCACCTGTACCTTAGATGACTCTATGTAGCTTTAAATTAAAAACCCAACGTATAAATGAACACACTGACCAGAAAACAAAATATCAGTCATGAAGCTATTAAAACCAAATGAAAAGTCTCTACAACAACAACAACAATAATAACCACCTTTATTGTCATTGTACATTTATACAAGGAAATTGATTTAACCTCTACTGGTCCATATTGTATTTTGTTATGGATTGGACCAGTAGAGTAACAAAATACAAAACAACATGAATAATATAGAAAATGGTCCTTATACAAGTAATTAGGGAGAAACCAGCAGAGGTGGTTGCTGCCACTTCAGACTGGTTGGGGCGAACTAGTAGTTGCAACCTGTGGGTGGGCCTGCCCACCTACTCCGGTGCTATTCCCGTCCGATATCGCTGTGTTTTTGAAGCCGTGCACATATGGGGAAGGCTGTGTGCATGCGGGGAAGGCATGCAGCGAGTAAAGCTAGCATGTGCGCGCTCACATTTTTGATGCTGGGTGAACCGATTGTTACAACTGGCAGCAGCCCACCACTGGAAACCAGTCATAAGTTTCCATGTATGCATGGAGTGATTGCAATTGTATTTAGGAGTCTGACAGCCCATGGATAAAAGCTGTTTTTAAACCTGTTTGTCTGGCTGGCTATACTTCCGTGTCTTCTGCCCAATTGTAAAAGTGAAAAAAGACACTGACCAGGATGTGAATCGTCCCTAAGTATCTTCCTTACTCTGCTGAAACAACGAGACCTGGTGATGTCATCCAGTGGGGTTAGGGGGCAACTAATGGTTTCTTGTGCTGAATTGAGCTCCCGTTGCAACATTGCAGAGCCGCCCATCCTTGTCCTCCTTCTCAGCAGACTCACCTCTTTCCCAAGGAGCATTTTCAGGTGGCAGCGCTGCGATCACCTCCTTGAATCCAAGAGGGTTCCCGGTTCCCCGCTGCCCATTGCAGGGGAACTGGCTGCCACCTGAAACGCAGCTCTGAAATTTCCCTTGGGGAATTGGGCCAATGGGCAGCGGTGGCTGGAAAGGAGGGACGTTTCATGCCTCCCACTCGGCTCGGCTCAGCTCAGCTCCTGGGCATCGAGACCACTTAGGCGGTGGCGGCAGTGTTCTGAGCTGCCCACTGGGCAGCCAAAGGGGTGACCGGCCGTGAACTGTGGAGCCCGCCTTCTTTACCAAAACCACCAGGCTGATCCCCCCCCACAAAGTGTCCCAAAGAGGTTTGTTCCTCTTCAGGACAGGCTGTGCCCTGGCCCAGAACCCCACCGCTTGGAACTGCTGGAAAACGTTCAAAGGGTGGGGGCTGGCGGATTCAGCATTTCAGAAGGCCAAGGCTGGGGGTTGTAAACAATTCAAGGTGGCGAACATACCAAGACTCTTTCCTTCTCCTATTTTCCCCAGAACAACAACCCTGTGAGGTGCGTTGGGCTGAGAGAGACAACGACCGACCCAAAGTCACCCAAAGTCACATATCAGGTGGGAATAGTCCTAACTTTAATCACACCATGTCAAAATAGGTAAGGCAACTTGGAATGAAACCTTTGTTTGAGCTTCACTGTCCACATCACAATGTCCAGATTAGAAAAATGGAAAAATTTAGAGTTTAAAACTCCCTGTAATCCTGCCTCTCTAATCCAGTTTTTTCAACCCTGACCATTTGAAGAAGTGTGGATTTCAACTCCCAGAATTGGCTGGGGAATTCTGGGAGTTGAAGTCCACACATCTTCAAGTTACTGAAGTTAAGAAATACTATTTTAATCTCTATATCCAAGATCCAGTCAACCTAACAATTCCCAAATATACATTTTATCATAATGGATCTTTATATAATCAAGGGAATCTTATCATAAAGATCTGGAAATGTTGCTTCCCCCCCCCCAAATATGCCTAAAACTCAACTTGGTGCTTAATAATACAACATTTTCTGCTCTGCCTTGTGAATTTTGAATTGTGAAGCCACTACAGGTTTGTTAAAAACAGATCATGCCAAACCAATCTTATTTCATTCTTTAAAAAAGTGATTAAATTAGTAGACCAGCCCGCCTTCTTCACCAAAGCTGCTGGGCAGATTTCCCCCCTCCCACATCCTGAAGAGGTTAGTTCCTCAAGCTGTGCTCTGACCCTCCTCCCAGAGCTATAGGTAGGAAGACGGGGGCATCTCGGGAACAGAGCCTTTGGTGCCAAGTCCTTCTTCTGCCCCCATGAAAATCATCCCCCACCCCATTCATTCCAGTTAAAGACATGTAGAGTTATAGGATTTGTTTTAAACAGATAACTGTGCTGCTCGTTATCAAAATCAAGTGGAAATCTGGACGTGGCTGATCCTGATGCTGATAGGCAGAGGCAAAATTCTTTTTTTCTTGTCCCCCCCACCAAAAAAATTAAAGTGCGTCTTATACTCCGGTGTGTCTTATATGCCAAAAAATATGGTAATCACTCTCTTTAGTACCTTCCTGTCTGCAGCTGTTGAACCAGCGTACTATACTGTTATACAGTATGAAATAATACTTTATATCATAGACTGGTAGAAGGTGGTCATTAGCCGTTGTTCCATCTGATTTTTCTACAGGAGTCTAAGGAAATGAAGTCTCTGTTGAGCCTTACTAACCACCAGGGACGTGTGGTTTTTCCAGATGAGATCTTAACTAATAAGCACTCCCAAGAATTTAAAAGAGGAATCCCTCTCCACACAGCCCTTCTCTATATATGGGGCAGGTTCCTCTCTGTGCTTTCAGAAATCTAGTACCATCTCCTTTGTCTTACTAGTATTTAGATGTAAATTGTTTTTTGAGCACCATGCGGATACCTTCTGGACTTCTTCCCTGTTTGCTGATTCGTCCCCTCCAGTTATAAGACCCAGCACCGTTGTATCATCTGCAAATTTTATTATGATGTTGGATGGATCAGACGATATGCACTCATGTGTATACAGTGAGTACAGGTAGGGGCTGAGCACACAGGGGAGCCTGTGCTAAGTTTCAGGGTGGAAGATGTAAAGAACCCAACCCTTACTATTTGTGGATGATCCATCAGGAAATCTTCGACCCAGTCACAAGTGAGGGGAAGGAAATTCAGTCAGTCACTGTGTCCCCCAAGAACTGGGGGAACAACAGATATTTAATGATTTCCTATTCAACGTAAAGTTGGGAACCATTAAAATCTCTAGAGGAAAACCAGTCTGTAACAGTTTAGGCAGTTTAATCAAGAAAACCCAAAGTGCTCGGTAGGAGCAGTTGGGAAGAGATGGCTTAAAATAGTCCTTCAGGCAGGCAAGTCCTGGGCCATGAAGGATTTTAAATTCATAACCAGGATCTTGAATTGTGCCAACTGGTAGCTAGATGAACTCATTAAGCTGTAGAGTTGCATGCACTTATTATGGCACCCCCATCATTATCACTGCTGCATTCTGGACTGGATACAACTTCCAAATGACTTCAAGGACAACGCAAAGTACATGCAAATAGTAATCACAATATGATATGATTATGGCATGACTATTTAAAGAACCTCCTCATCCAGGAAATCCTCATCCTCATCCACTGGTGCGTGATGTACTTTAGAATGATTTCTTGAACTCTACTTCCACCTGAAGTTCAAGCAGGAGCTGAGAATCTAAGTACAACTCACTGAGAGTCAACAGTGGATCACCTCCACTATCTGGGAACCCAAATAAACACATCCCCTTGGTCCATCAGGATGGGAGCCTCCTTGTCCAAAACTACATAGTATCTACGTAGGCATTGGATTAGGACTTCGACTGCAGCATTTGGCTACTCATAGATATAGATATATAACTGGGTATAATCAGTAAATTGAGGCTTGGCTAGCAGATGAGCTCACCCAATGGTTTTGTTTGATTATAAACATGAGAGGAGAGAGCTTTGAGCATTGTGGCATCCCATAAGTGAGAAGCCATGGGCCAATCTCCCTTCATTTATCATAATGGATTGAAACTAGTCACCATGCCTTTTATCCCAAACCCCCAAAATTGATCCAAAAGGATACTGTGGTCAAAGGTATTGGAAACTGCTGAGAGATCAAAGAGTACTAGGACTGATGTGGCACCCCCAATCCGGGTCTGTCACAGGACAGCAACAAGTGAGATCAAGGCCATCTTCATACTAAATCTCATACCTAGAACAATGCTAGCAGAAAATGGGAAGTAAATACATTCACACTTGCATATTGGTTCAAAGTTTTGTCCACTCTATGACAATTAGGACAACAAAGAAGGATTACTTTTCAACCTTTTTACTCAAACAGTGATACCATTTTGAGTGTTCTACGTATTTTTAAGAAAGGATGGGCTGGAAGATTCCATTAGTGCAATATTGGGTGAACAGTTCATGGGTAAAATCACTTGTCTAGATATGGGCTTGGAAGCTAGAGTGGATGGAAACTGAAGAAATGATGGCTTGCCAATATTGTTAAAGGTTTTTTTTTTTACTTTGTAGATTTTAGCAAATAACACACAGTTCTTTATAAGGTCAGGTCTGTACTAATGGAATGGTCCATCATTCAACTGACTGATTAAGATCAGAGGTGGGCTGCTGCCAGTTTGGACCAGTTCGGGCAAACTGGTTCTTACGATTCTGTGCAGTTCGGCGAAATGGCAAATCCCACCACTGGCTGGCCCCACCCACCCCACCCTATGTCACCTTGCCTGCCTTGGCCAGTGGCTGGAGTCACGCCAGTGCCCAGCTACTTTCTGGCTCGTTTACCCAGACCACATGGCCCAGCTGATCTCTGTGCCTCGCCCGCTTGGCTGCCTTCCCTATAGCCTACCATGCTGGCCACGCAGCCCAGCTAATCTCCATGCCTCACCCGCTCTGTTTACCATTGCTGCCAGTGAAGGTAGGGCACTCAGTCAAAGGGGTAGACCTGGGGAGGCTCAGCCACCTTTCGGGCCTGGCTCTCACCATCCTTCCACCTGCATGCTGCCCACTCACCCTTCGCCTCGAGTCAGGGCCCAGGGGACACGCCAGTCCCTGGCTCTGGCCTTCCATGGGGTCTCTGCCCATGTGCCACCCATTTGCCCTTCACCTTGGGTCAGGGGAACACACAAGTCCCTGGCCTTCCCTGGGGCCTCCACCTGCATGCCCCTCTCTGGCCTCAAACTATGGCCCCTGGGCCGAAGCCAAAGCAATTTATCTGGCCTGTGTCCTGCCACACTTGGCCGAAGGGAGGGGGCAATGCAGGTGCAGGGGGTCGGCGGGGCTCAGGGGGGCTGAAGCGGTTTGGGTAAAGTTCCTACCCGTAAGAAATGCCATCTGGAAAGTGCTGCAGTGGAGAGAAGCAGCCGGGTCGAATCTCTGGCATCTCTCAGATCTTGCAGTTGCTTCTTCTAGCCCTTGGTGTTGGGTGAGCCTCGCTTGCTCGCAAAGATGCTCCATGTCTCCATGTGCTCTCTGGGTCAGTAGCTTTTTCTCTCTGCTGCTGCTCTTGCTGAGAGAGCATCTTGTGCAGCACAGTGAAATTTAGTAGCCGTGAGCCACCACTTTGGGTCCTGTAAGTCCCATGCAGAAAGCGCTGTGGCAGAAAAAAAAAACAGCATTCAATCTGGCTGCTTCTCTCTGTTGCAGCGCTTTCCGGATGGGACTTAGGGGAAGTGGTGGCTCACAGCTGCTAAATTTCACTGTGCTGTACAAGATGCCTCCCAGCAAGAGCAGCAGTGGAGAGAAACAGCTCCTGGAGAGCACATGGAGCATCTCCCCGAGCACGCAAGGCATGCACAGCACCAACAAAGGCCGTAAGAAGTGGCTGCAAGATCAAGCAACATCCTGATGGGTGGGAGGCCTGAGAGAAAATTCCTCCCCTGAAGCCCGCCAGCCAAGAGTGCCACCACTCTGGAGGTGGGATGGATCAGTAAGTTCTTGCTTTGCTCCCTGGGAAGGGCTGTGGGCCCAGACCAGGAGCTTTTTCTTGGGCCTTCTGCCTGTGGCGGTGGGAGGAGGAAGTGTGTGGTGGGAATGTCTGCAAACTTGCATATGTATGAGGTCTTCTGCCTTGAGAAGGTTGAACTATAAGACCTCCAAGGTACCTTCTAGCCTGTGATTCTAAAGTCTCCATAACAAGGGATTTCGCTTAGTGTGTGTGTGTATGTAAGAGAGAGAGAGAAGAGGAGAGGAGAGGAGAGGAGAGAGAGAGAGACATGGCTTCTTGGGGGTGCATTTTGGAGAAGTATCAAGAGAAATGCTAAAAGGGCAATCAGCTTGGGGTTAAATTCCAAATGAAATTGGGTTTTCAGGGTAAGGAGACATGAAGAACTTTCAACTGCAGGTTTCTAAAAATTTTATTAAAATGAATGTCTAGAGGCAGCTCTTTAAGTCATTAGTCCAGAGAGAGCAAAAGACATAGGCTATCTCTTAGGCAAAGAAGCGATGTCGAGTTGGCCATGCCCACCCAGCCAGTCATTAGGCCAGAGAACGTTAAAAAAATTGAAGCCCATCACTGATTAAGATGATTAAGGATCTTTAAGAGATTAAGATGATTAAGGATCTTTAACAGATGGGATGCTTCCAGCTGCTTTGGAACATTGGTCTTTCTTCTGCTCAAGAAATCAGTATTGGACCCACTTTTAATGGATATATACCAGTTCATCTTCATAAACCAGCTTTTTGTTTTGAAGACGGTTGTTGAGAAAATGATGGTATGGCAATTACAAAGAACTCTGAAGAACAATCTGGACCAATGGCAATCTTGATTCAAACTCTGAGCATGGGTTGGAAATTGCATTGGTTGCTCTAATGAATGGCTGTTAATAGGATTTGGATGGGGAATATAACCATTCTTATCCAACAGCCTTTGATATTATCAACCATGGTATTCTTCTGAAATGCCTATTAAATTTGGGCATGAGAGACACTGTTTTATGGTGTTTTGCTCCGGAATGGGTAGATTTAGCTTGTAGAAATAGGGTGAGGAAAGATCATCCATTGGTTTGGAGTGAGGTATCAACATACAGGTGATAGCAATAGCACTTAGACTTATATATACTTTATAGTGCTTTATAGCCCTTTCTAAGGGGTAGGCATATTGCCCCCAACAATCTGGGTCCTTATTTTACTGACCTTGGAAGGATGGAAGGCTGAGTCAACCTTGACCTGGAGAACTGCTGGCAGTCAACAGAATTAGGGTTCTAATGCATTCTAAACACATTGCCATCACGGCTCTTGATATTGGATTTATATGTCTACCTGGGTCAAGTGGTAGATTCAGAAGTCCTGATTTAGTGCCTGGACTCCGTCAGGGCATAGATGGAAAAACAGACTAGAATTAACTGAAACAAGATGGAATGCATTTAAATCAGAAACACACTGCTTCCAGGATTCCACTTTGATTAACAATTGTGCTATTTTCCTCCAGGGAAGATAGACTGCAACTTGAGTGCAGGGCTCACAGTTCTTGCTACAAAAGTAGGAGGTTAAGTGCATCTGTCTAGTTTTAGTTTGTTATACCAATTGCACCACTGCCTGGAATTGGATGCAGTAAAGATAATCACTTATACCCTTATTATCTTACAACTGGATTACTACTATTAGTTCTACATAAGGCTCCCTTGAAAGTCATCTGTAAAATTCAGCTGGTTAAAAAAATATAATGGCCTATATACATACTAAGGAGAGTTAGTACTACCATTTAATACATATGCTCTGGTTGCTATTGTTCTTCCAGTGTAATTCAGGTCATTAATAAATATCTATAAAGCCCTACATAATCAAGGGCCTGGGAATTGTATTTAAGAGATTGCCTTTCCCTATAAGATTTTTCCCACCCAGTTCAGACAAAGGGCATCTGCTGAAATCCCACACATGAGATATTTATTTTTATTTATTTATTTTTTTATTTTATTAAATTTTTATACCGCCCTTCTCCCGAAGGACTCAGGGCGGTGTACAGCCAGAATAAAATACAGAATATATACAATTAAAAGAATTTAAAATAAACTACTACTAGACGGCCGATAATTTTAAAAAAAATTAAAATTTAAAATATTACTAAAACCCCAATTTAAAATAAACTATTTATGCCAGTCCTGCTTGAATGAATAAATAAGTTTTTAGCTCACGACGAAAGGTCCGAAGATCAGGCACTTGACGTAAGCCAGGGGGGAGTTTGTTCCAGAGCGTCTGTGCTCCCACAGAGAAGGCCCTACTCCTGGGGGCCGCCAGCCGACATTGTTTGGCGGACGGCACCCTGAGAAGGCCCTCTCTGTGAGAGCGTATGGGTCGATGGGAGGCATAAGGTAACAGCAGGCGGTCTCATAAGTACCCGGGTCCTAAGCCATGGAGCGCTTTAAAGGTGGTAACCAGGATCTTGAAGCGCACCCGAAAGACTACAGGAAGCCAGTGCATACTACGGAGCAGTTGTGTTACGTGGGAGCCACGAGCGGCTCCCATTACCACTCGCGCAGCTGCATTCTGGACTAACTGCAGCCTCCGGGTGCACCTCAAGGGCAGCCCCATGTAGAGAGCATTGCAATAATCCAGCCGAGACGTAACCAGAGCGTGAGTGACTGTGCATAAGGCATCCCGGTCAAGGAAGGGACGCAACTGGCGAACCAAGCGAACTTGGTAAAAGGCCCTCCTGGTGATGGCCGCCAGATGTTCATCAAAGGACAGCCGACCATCCAGGAGGAAGCCCAAGTTGCGAACCACCTCCTTTGGGGCCATTAACTCGCCCCCAACAGTCAGCTGCGGGTGCAGCTGACTGTACCGGGGTGCCGGCATACACAGCCACTCCGTCTTGGAGGGATTGAGCTTGAGTCTGTTTCTCCCCATCCAGACCCGTACGGCTTCCAGGCACCGGGACAGCACTTCGACCGCTTCATTGGGGTGGTCCGGGGTGGAAAAGTACAGCTGAGTATCATCAGCGTACAGATGATAACTCACCCCGAAACCACTGATGACCTCACCCAGCAGCTTCATGTAGATGTTGAACAGAGTAGGTGAGAGAATCGACCCCTGAGGTACCCCACAAGTGAGGCACCTCGAGGACGACCTCTGTCCCCCTGTCAACACCGTCTGCGACCGGTCGGAGAGATAGGAGGAGAACCACCGATAAACGGTGCCTCCCACTCCCAATCCCTCCAACCGGTGCAGCAGGATACCATGGTCGATGGTATCAAAAGCCGCTGAGAGATCTAATAGGACCAAGGCAGAGGAACAACCCCTGTCCCTGGCCCTCCAGAGGTCATCCACCAACGCGACCAAAGCCGTCTCCGTGCTGTAACCGGGTCAGAAGCCGGACTGGAACGGGTCTAGATAGACAGCTTCCTCCAGGTGCCGGGGAAGCTGCCATGCAACCACACTCTCTACAACCTTCGCGACCTAAAAAGCGAAGGTTGGAGACTGGACGATAATTTCCCAAAATAGCTAGGTCCAGGGAAGGCTTCTTCAGGAGAGGTCTCACCACCGCCTCCTTCAAGGCGGTGGGGAAAACCCCTTCAACCAAAGAAGCATTTATAATCCCCTGGAGCCAGCCTCGTATCACTTCCTGAGCAGCCAGTACTAACCAGGAAGGACACGGGTCCAGTAAACACGTAGTTGCATGCAACCTCCCCAGCAACCTGTCCACGTCCTCGAGAGCCACAGAATCAAACTCATCTCAAATAACCTCAACAAGACGAGTCTCTGCCACCTCGGCTGAATCATCGCAATCATGGTCCAAGCCATCACGAAGCTGAACGATTTTATCGTATAGATAACCATTAAACTCCTCGGCTCGTCCCTGCAGGGGGTCATCCCGTCCCTCCTGTTGAAGAAGGGACCGGGTCACCCGAAACAGGGCGGCCAGGCAGATTATCTGCCGATGCAATGAGGGTGGAAACGTAGGAACGCTTCGCCTCCCTCATTGCCACTAGGTAGGTCCTAGTAAAGGATCTCACTAGTGTCCGATCAGCCTCGGAGCGGCTGGACCTCCAAACACTCTCTAGGTGTCTTCTCCGGCGTTTCATCTCTCTCAGCTCCCCGGAGAACCAGGGAGCCAATTGAGATCTACGCTGGGTCAGAGGCCGCAAAGGCGCGACACGGTCCAAAGCCCCAGCCGCGGCCCGTTCCCAAGCCGCAACCAGTTCTTCAGCCGTGCCGTGGGTAAGATCCTCAGGAAACGGCCCAAGCTCCGTCAGGAACCTCTCCGGGTCCATCAGGCACCTGGGACGGAACCAACACATCGGCTCTGTCTCCCTGCGGTGGTGAGCAGTGGTTTGAAAGTCTAGGCGAAGGAGAAAATGATCTGACCATGACAACGGTTCTTTCACTATATCTCCTAAATCCAGATCATTTACCCACTGACCAGAGATAAAAATCAAGTCTAGCGCACCTCCCCCAATGTGTGTAGGGCCATCAGTTACTTGAATCAGGTCCAAGGCCGTCATGGAGGCCTGGAACTCCTGAACCACTGTTGATGACAAGCCGGCCGATGGCAAGTTGAAATCTCCCAAGACCAAAAGTCTGGGAATCTCAACCGCCACGCCAGCAAGCACCTCCAGTAGTTCAGGTAGGGCTGTAGTCACGCAGCAAGGAGCCAGGTATGTGATCAACAACCCCATCTGATTTCGATGGCCCCACTTCACAAGGAGGGATTCACAGCCAGCTATCTGAGGAACAGTGGACTCCCTCGGCTCCAGACTTTCTCTAATCACAACTGCCACCCCCCCACCCCTACCCTGGGCCCTCGGCTGATGGAATGCGCGGAAACCCGGAGGCACAGTTCAACCAGGGGTACACCCCCTTCTGTGCCCAGCCAGGTCTCCATAATGCCCATAAAGTCCGCGGACTCCCTCTGAATCAGATCACAAATCAGGGGAGCCTTGTTAACCACGGACCGGGCATTGCAGAGCATCAGCCGTAGACCCAAGCTCTGAGGATCTTGACCATCCGGGGAACGAGTGAGGACTGGGGGGCCGGAGCACGTGATCGTCTTTAGACATCGGCCACGTGCTCCCGAAGAACGATACAGCCCCCTGCCTCCGCCATATCTGCCCCTCCCACTTACCGTACAGATGGAATGATACTCTTTGCTCTGTTCAGACCCCTCCCCCCCGTCTTCGGACCAGCTAAAATAGTGTCGTGAGCACGCGCTAGGACTGGACATGCCCTCCTCTACGGGTTTCCCCCAACACCCGCCCTTGCCCTCCCCCCCCTTTAAAAATTCCCTGTTTAAAAATCCCCAAAGGCTCTTCTTCGACGCATGCCACCTCTGTGGGTCCCAAGACCCGTCATTGAGGCCGGCCCTTGGTAATGCATTCCTGTGAGGCGGGGGCACCTCGCAGGCAGAGGAGTTCATGTGCGGAGTATCGCATGTTGAAAAGTAGAGAAAGTGAGAGAGAGTCATATCCTCAGAATGGACAAGGCAAGAATAGATGGTCCGACCAATGGGAGGCCACTTTGTCCGATGGAAAGTCAAAAATAGGCTGACAAACCCATATGGCAAGTAGGTGAGTAGCGTCGTCATCCCCACCATCGCTGGCACTGTCAATTCCCGGAAAGGGAATCCTCCGATAGATCTTACAAAACCGGGTGGAATCCCCTCCCCCACCTCTTCAAACAGGGCGGGGGGGGTTCAAAACCCGTCGAAACAACAATGACCCAACAAGGAGAATAGTATATGGGGCCAAGAAGGACGCTGTTCTCAGATCTCACCCCCCGCGGCCTTATTTCCGTGCTGCGGTCTCGTCCAAACTTCCAACACTGATGATGAGGGTGGGCGTAGATGTAAACTCAGCAGACCAGGCGCCGATAGACAAACGCGGGCGTGGGCCGTATCCTTCCACCTGTCGCCCCAACCACCCGCACCATGGCCGCCACCGTCTGCAAACTCCCATCAGGCCCGGTCTTCGTGTCCGCCAGCTCCGCGAGGACACATACCTCAGCAGCCCAAAAAACACTCCCGGGCTGCTGGGAAGATGAAAGCCGTCCGGTGCCGAAGACGCCAGAGTGTCAAAGACGTCCAAATCAGGAAGATTGCAGGCCGAAAAGCAGCAGGTTGCCAGCAGGCCGCAGGCCGAAAAACAGCAGGCCGCCCACAGGCCGCCCGCAACAGGCCACGCGCCAAACGAAATGGCCGCTCGCTCGCCGCTCGCCGCATCGCCACCCCCCCTGCCCGTTCTCCGCAGCCGCTAACTCGAGAGGGTCCAAAGACCCCTCCTGCGGCTGCTGGGATGACGATCCAGCGGGTCAGGGGGTATAGGCGGCTCGGCGAGGCTCAGGAAGCCTCCATTCTCAAGAAAAACGTCCCTCGCTGTCTCCCGTCTCAGCCGCGAGCCTCCATTCCCCACACATGTGCAGAGCCAAAAATATAACGAGAGGATGATTGACAATCATCTTATTTGGGTCTTATTTGTGTGGGCCCCGAATCTTATATGGGTCTTATTTGTGTGGGCCCCCAATCTCATGGAACAAGTAGGAAGCAAGGTGGCTGCTCCGCTTGTGGTCTATCAAGAGATATTGGCTCTTTTGGAAGACCTTTCAAAATTGATGGTGTAGCATTGTTAAAACCAAAATAATTTTTATGTTTTGTGTTGATATTATTATATATTCTGTTCAACATCTACATGAAGCCGCTGGGTGAGATCATCAGTGGTTTCGGCGTGAGGTACCAGCTGTATGCGGATGACACCCAGCTGTACTTTTCCACGCCGGACCACCCCAACGAAGCTATCGAAGTGCTGTCCCAGTGTCTGGAGGCCGTACGGGTCTGGATGGGGAGAAACAGGCTCAAGCTCAATCCCTCCAAGACAGAGTGGCTGTGGATGCCGGCATCCCGGTACAGTCAGCTAAATCCGCGGCTGACCATCGGTGGCGAGTCATTGGCCCCGATGGAGGGGGTGCGCAACTTAGGCGTCCTCCTGGACGAACGGCTGTCTCTAGAAGATCATTTGACGGCCGTCTCCAGGAGAGCGTTCTACCAGGTTCGCCTGGTGCGCCAGTTGCGCCCCTTTCTGGACCGGGATGCCCTATGCACGGTCACTCACGCACTCGTGACGTCTCGCCTGGATTACTGCAATGCTCTCTACATGGGGCTCCCCTTGAAGGGCATCCGGAGGCTACAGTTAGTCCAGAATGCGGCTGCGCGGGTGATAGAGGGAGCCCCTCGTGGCTCCCCCACAACACCCATCCCGCGCCGACCGCACTGGCTACCTGTGGCCTTCCGGTGCGCTTCAAGGTTTTGGTGACCACTTTAAAGCGCTCCATGGCATAGGGCCGGGTTATCTACGGACCGCCTACTGCTACCGAATACCTCTCACCGACCCGTGCGCTCTCATAGAGAGGGACTCCTCAGGGTGCCGTCAGCGAGGCAATGTCGTCTGGCGACGCCCAGGGGAAGGGCCTTCTCTGTGGGGGCTCCCACCCTCTGGAACGAACTGCCCCCAGGACTTCGTCAGCTTCCGGACCTTTGGACCTTCCGCCGCGAGCTTAAAACATACTTATTTAATTGCGCAGGACTGAGCTAGATTTTAATTTACGGGTTTTAAATTGGGTTTTATTCTTATATTTTTAATTATTAGGCTTTTAGAATAAGTTTTTTAATTGTTTTTAGACTGTATTTATCTGTTTTTTAAATGCCTGTAAACCGCCCTGAGTCCTTTGGGAGATAGGGCGGTATATAAATATGAATAATAAATAAATAAATAAAATAAATAAATATATTTAAGCTATTTATTTTGTTTTATTTCTATATATTGCCAAGAGCTCTTTGGATTCAGGTAATTGATACACCTTATAAACAAAGTTATGTCTTTAATCAAGATATGTTTGACCTTTTGAACCATGACAAACTTGTTATATTTATTATGCATTACTTTAAATTAAGAATAATAAATTAACTGTTTTTCACTGCCTTTCAAACAACATTATATTACATATAGCTGCGGAATCCCTTTGCTGAAAAATAAAGAAATCCATATATTTGAATAATCATTTATTTTTCAAATTATTTTATTTACCTCATCATTCTTTCTTAGTTTACTTTAACTTTTAATAAGCTCTATCATAATATGCAAGTAGAAAAATAGGGACTACTTTTGGTGGGAAGGTAATAGCGTTCCGTGCACCTTTGGTGTTTAGTCATGCTGGCCACATGACCATGTAGATGTCTTTGGACAGTGCTGGCTCTTCGGCTTTGAAATGGAGTTAGAACAATTAATAAGTGGAACGACTTGCCTGCAGAAGTTGTGAATGCTCCAACACTGGAAATTTTTAAGAAAATGTTGGATAACCATCTGTCTGAGATGATGTAGGGTTTCCTGCCTGGGCAGGGGGTTGGACTAGAAGGCTTCCAAGGTCCCTTCCAACTCTGTTGTTATTATTATTATTATTACTGCCCCCTAGAGTCAAGAACGACAAGCACATATGTGCGAGGGGAACCTTTACCTTTACCTATTATAATGCTTTTGGACGCTCAAAATCTCTATATATTTTTTAGGATTATTTTTTTTCTTTCCTGCCTTGGTTCATCCTAGAACTCTATTTGTCTAGCACTGCTCTCTGCTGATGTTTTAGGGAACTACAGATTTTGAATTAAAAATGTAGGCCTATTAGAAAAAAAGTTACTAATATGGGGATATCAATTTTTATGATCCATTTATTTAAAAGATTTATTACAGTCATAGACCAGAGACCAGAACAAATAAAAACACTCAGTAAATATACGATTAAAAATTCTAGAATAAAATAATAGAAAAAATCTATGATAAAATCCAGTCTGTTAATTACACATGGTCTACTATACTAAAATTACAATCCATAAACTGTGAGGCCCAAATCAGTTTAATACTAAAAGGGAAAGAAATAAGCAGTGCAAAGGGTTTGCCACATTTGTTTTATAAAATAGCTATGCTGGATTAGACACGTTTCCGATGAATCCCTATTATATCAATGATTTCTTGAGCTTTAATCTACATATTGAGTAAATCAAAATCAATATGCAGGAAAAGTTAAGGAAAAAAATGTGAGGATTTGAGCTAATATATACCACATTCCTAAACTATCTCCCAATCAGCAGCCTATGACACCTATTGACTGAAAGATTGACTGGTTCAATCTATCAATCAGAATAGAGCTGGAAGGGACCTTGGAGGTCTTCTAGTATAACCCCCTGCTCAAGCAGGAGACCCTAAACCATTTCAGACAAATGGTTGTCCAGTCTCTTCTTAAAGATCTCCAGGGATGAAGCACCCACAACCTCTGAAGGCAAGCTATTTCACTGGTTAATTGTGTTCACTGTTAGAAAGTTTTTCCTTAATTTCAGGTTGCTTCTCTCCTTGATTAGTTTTCATCCATTGTTTCTTGTCCTGCCTTCAGGTGCTTTGGAGAATAGCTTGAAACCCTCTTCTTTGTGTTAGCCCCTTAAATACTGCTATCATGGCACTCCTAGTTCTTCTTTTCTCTAGACTAGTCATACCCAATTCCTACAACCATTCTTCGTATTTCTTCCAAACTCTCAAAATGAAAATCATCAAATGAACTTCCATGATTCAACATCAACTGGATCTTCCCAAGACCCTAACTACATCATACTGGAGTAGCTTAAATAGTATAAATACGTTCTTTGCAGAATTAAAAACATGCTCACAATTAATTAATGGATCAGAGAATGCTTGGACTTTTGTATGGCATTTGACAAAGTAGATCACAGCCTATTTCTTGGTAAGACAGAACGATGTGGGATAGACAATATCATCATCATATGGATTCATAGTTAGCTGACCAACTGCATTCAGCCTGTAGTCCTCAATGGAACTACATCTATATGGAAGGAAGCATGCAGTGGGGTACCTCAATGTTCTGTCTTAGGCTCAATAGTCTACAACATCTTCATAAATGATCTGGATCAAGAGATATAAAGGGAATTTGTCAAATTTGCAGATGACACTGGGGGGGGGCGGTTTGCCAACGTTTTGGAAGATAGACTCAGAAAGATCTTGACAGACTTGAGTATTGGGCCCTAACTAACAAGATGCAGTTCAATGGTGAGAAAAGTAAGATTCTGTACTTAAGCAGGAGAAATCAAATGCGTACGTTTAGAATAGGCAATACCTGGCTCAATGGGTTCTAGATGTCTGAGTGGACCACCACTTAAGTATGAGCCAGCAGTGTGCTACAGCTGCCGAAAAAGCCAATGCAGTCCTAGGCTGCATCAACAGAGGAATAGCATCAAGATCATGAGAAGTGATACTACCACTTTATACTGTGCTAGTGAAACCACACTTGGAATATGGTACTCAGTTCTGGTCACCACAATACAAAAAAGATGCTGGAGCTTCTGGTGGCTCCGCTCTCTCCGAAGGACGCCCTAAGGGCGCCCGCGCTGGGATTCTGTAAAAGCCGGCGAAATCAACGGCTGAAAGTACCTTCCCCGGTAAGGAGAAGGGAAAGAGCAGAAGAGGGAAGGGTAGAGCTCTCTCTAGAGGCCCCGTTTGGGGAACTCGAAAGGGAAAGTTCCCTGGAATTCTGCAAAGCTCCAGCCCCAGTGTGTTTCTGCTTTAAGCAGACAGAGAAGAGAGCGACCACTTCTGCTTCAATTGATTGTTATGGATATTTATAAGCAGACGGAATAAAACACAGGAGATCAGTCATTTAAATTGCAAGTATTAAATCTGACTTCTATTTTTTCTTTTAAAAAAATAATATTTTTTTTTCCTCATCTACAATCAACACAATGAAATAAAATGGCGTTTACTTGTCGAGAAAGTGAAACTGAATGGAGATTTTATCTTATTGTACTGGACTGTGGATTGTTGGATTATTTTAGTTTGTTTAAGTATTTCATAAGGGGATTTTCAGCAAGAACTTTGCCATGAAGGTTTTTTCAGAAGAATGGATTCGTGACTTTATACAGGATTATACAGAAAGAATGTATTTAATTATTCAACAATACGAATTGGAAAAAAATGGAGGCGTTTTGGATGAGAGTTTGGAGGAAATTAACCAAAGTAATCAGGACTTGGAATATGGAATGGATGTAAAGAAGCCTTTTTTTAAAAGTTTGGATGAAAAGCCTGAAGTTGTGCTACAGGAGGCTGTCTCCCGAAATGGAAAAATTCACAGGGTTAATGCTTTCCAAGAGTTCTCTTTTCGGATTGAGGGAATATACGGCAGTAACTCGTGGATTCTTGGACATAAGGAACTATTAGGAAATATTGTGACTGACTTTTCAAAAGGAGTAATGAAGGAAAGACAGAGACTAATGCATCAAAAATGGCAAGAGACAAAAGTATCATTTTTGAAAGAATTTTTTTTTGAAATATTAACAGAAAAAGATTTTAGCCTTTCTGAAAGACAATACGTAAGGAAGATTTGGAAGAAATGGGTTGATTATATGTTTTATAACCATCATAAAAGACTAGATATTTGGATTTATACTGGATTTTGACGAGGAAGGACTAAAGTTGAACAGATATTGTAATTTCCCTGTATTGAAATTCTATAATCTGTTGTATTGAATTTTAAATAGAATATTCTCGAAAGATCTTATGTAAGAAAGACTTGGGGGGAAAATTATATGGTTATAGAAGTTATAAGGGAGATATTCTCTGAATTGGATTGGATTTTTATGCTTTAGCTGGTTTTAAATATTTTAGGATTAATTTGTTCTACTGATCTATATATTTTATTATTGTTTATTGTTAATTTTTTGAAGGATTTTGGTTATGTAAGGAGGAAGTCAGAGCTAGAGAGGGAGAATTGGTATAATAGTTTTGGGGAAAAAATTTTTTTTAGCATATGGTTGTTTTATTTTTAACTATACCTTGTGTTTGTTCCGGGAAGCCAGGGGGGGAGGGGGGAGGGGGTTTGAAGGGAGAGGGGTTGGGGGGAAAGGGGGGGAAAAATTTTTTTTGTAAAACTTTTTAAATTAAAAAAAAAAAAAAAAGATGCTGAAGCCCTAGAAAAAGTCCAGAGAAGAGCATCAAAGATGATAATGGATCTGCAGGCTAAAACCTATGATGAATGATAAAGGAAACCACTGTATTTTTTGGAGTATAAGACGCACCTTTTTCCCCCAAAAAAGAGGGTGAAAATCTGGGTGTGTCTTATACTCTGAATGTAGCCCCACCACCCAAATGGAGGTTTCAGAGGCTGAAAAAAGCATCAGAAATGGAGCTTTAAAAAAAAAGCCCCAAAGGGAGCTTCAGAAAAAAAGCCCCAAACAAAGCTTCAGAAAAAAAAGCCCCCAAATAGAGCTTCAGAGGCTTTTTTTCTGAAGTTCTGTTTTGGAGGCTTTCAGAGGCAGAAAAAAGTTTTTTTCTGAAATGGAGTTCGGAGGCAGGAAAAAAAAGCCCCCAAAAGCAAGGCACAGAACTCACAACCCAGGAACCTGTTGCTAAAATTTACCTCTGGGAACAGCTGATTGGGGGGGGGGGTATTCAGGGAGGCTAATCCACCAGCCAATCTGGATGCGTCTTATACTCCGAATGTAGCCCCGCCCAGCTTCTCAAACCGAGGTTTCAGAGGCTGAAAAAAGCATCAGAAATGGAGCTTCAGAAAAAAAGCTCCAAACGGAGATTCACGGAGCTTAGAAAAAAAACCCCAAATGGAGCTTCAAGGAGCTTAGGAAAAAAGCCCCAAACGGAGCATCAGAAAAGAAGCCCCAAACATAGCTTCAGAAAAAAAGCCCCCAAACAGAGCTTCAGAAAAGAAGCTCCCAAACAAAGCTTCAGAGGCTTTTTTTCTGAAGTTCTCTTTTGGAGGCTTTCAGAGGCAGAAAAAAGTTTTTTTTTCTGAATTGTAGTTTTAGAAGCAGGAAAAAAAAAAGCAAGGCACAGAGCTCACAACCAAGGAATCTATTGTTAAAATTCACCTCTGGGAACAGCTGATTGGGGGTATTTCAGGAGGCCAATCCACCTGCCAATCAGCTTTTTTCTTATTTTCCTCCCCAAAAACTAAGGTGCGTCTTATACTCCAGTGCGTTTTATATTCCAAAAAATGGTAGGTATTTCTTGTCTAAGAAAGAGAAGGATTAGGGACTTACGGGTGGCTCCGCTTCATTAATGGCGGGCTATCTCAGACCGCCAGTTCCGTGTGATTCTGTAGAGCCACTTAGACAACGTTAATCTGATGTCAAGCGACTTGGAAATCTCTTCCCTCGGGCAAAGAGGGAGAAGTGAGCATTCGGGCTGAAGTAGAGCCCCCAGGGAAGCACCAGGAAGATTCCTGGTAGCTTGATGGGAACACTCCTTCTATAGCCTGAAAAAAAGCTCCAGAATCCAGAACGCTTCTGCCAAATGGCAGAACAAAACGCAGCGTCCATCTCCACGACTGAAATGGATTACTGAAGGACTCTAACGCGGACAGAGCTGAAAACTGGAGCGTTAGCATTTGATTGTAACAAGATTTTAACTCCCTGATAGAGAATGTATTCGTAGTCAAGATTGGAGATGATGAAAGGAAATGGCGTTTTGTGTATTGCAAGTAAATGGCATTTTGTATATTGGAAGTGAAAGTTAAGGAAATGCTTATTACAATTGCTGGCGTGAAATCTTTAAGAAGAATATAACAAGATATTTTTTTAAATGGAATTTTTATTTTTTATTTTTTATCCTTTTTTATCTTTTTATTACAGTGTTTAAGAAGAAAAGTTTATTGAATTTTTCTTTTTTCTTTTTCTTTTTTTTTTCTTTCCTTCTTCTTGGTATTACTTAATTTAAAAATGGCTTTCAAGCAAAGAGATTTAACTACTTCTAAAATATTGGAAATTTCCTCACTTCAGATACAGAAATTGAAAGAAGATATTAAAGATGGCTTAAGGAATTTTTTACAGGAGCTTATGGAGGTTCATCTTTCAGAAATAGATCAAAAATTTGATGAAATGGAGAAAGAAATATTGGATTTTAAAGATATGGAGGAAGAAGATGAAAAAATTAAAGGAATCAATTAACCCATTATTGCTATCTAGTATTCAAATAGAGGAAAGACTGGAAGAAATTAACCAAATTAATTTAGATTTGCAAAAGAAAATAGATGAAGTTCAAATTAATTTGAATTTAGAAAATAAAATAGACGATATTCAGGTTAAGGTTGATAGGGCAGATGAAGAAAGGGTTATATTACAATATAAATTAATGGAATATGCCATAAGGGTGAGAGGATTAAAAGAATGTAAGGAAGAAAATTTGAAAGAGATTTTTATTCAGGCCTTTGCTCAGATAGATGGAGTGGAACCAGAAGATTTTGAAGTTAATATTGAAAAAAATTATCGTGTTAATTCTTGGTTGGCAAGGCAGAAGTGTTTACCGAGAGATGTGGTTATTTATTTTACAAATAAGAAGATTAGGTATGGAATTTTGCAAGCATTTTATAAAAATAAATTTCAAATACTAGGACAAGATATAATAATGATGAAGGAAATTCCTCCTAAAATGTTAAGAAAGAGAAAAGAATTTGCCTTTTTAGTGGATGAGCTTAAGAAACATCAGATATATTTTAGATGGGAGATTCCAGCTGGCTTAACAGTGAATTATAAAGGAAGAAAGTATTTTCTTAATACAGTTTTTAAAGCACGAGATTTCTACACTAATGTATTAAAGATTGGGAACCCTTTATCGATAGATGTTAAGTTGAATGGTGAATAGATGGTGGAAAATGTGTAAGATAGAAGATAAGGGGAGTGAGAATGTTTAATTTTATTATATATGATTATGGTTAATTTTTGTAAATGATTTATTTTGGATATAAATGTGTAATTTTAGGGGTACTATTTGATATATTTGAGGTATAAAGGAATAGGAAGATGGAATATTGTTTAATTTTGGAGGATAGATAGTAAAATTTAATTTGGATTAAATATTATATTTGAGAGATGGATGTAATGTTGTTATATGGTTAACTAGAATTTAATTGTTATAACTGATATATTTTGGATAAGTTATAGGTGTAATTTTAATAATGTTATTTGATATAAGTAAGGTAAAGTGAAGATTTTAATTATTACAATTGATATATTGTGGAGATAATATAGGATTAATAATAATATTTGTAATCTGATTTGATGTATGTAAATGATACCAAAGATATGAAAAGATGGATTATTGTTTATGTTTGGAGGTTGGACAGTAAAATTTAAGAAATTAAATTGGAAATATGAACTATTCTTGAGAGACTGCTTAAGGAAGAAAGACATTTCAGAAGAATCCTTGGTGAATATTGGAAGATGGAACGTTGTTTTGGTACTGATTGATGAAGGTTGGATATTAAAAACTATGTACTTTAATGAAGAACAAATACGAACTCAATTTGAAATTTCTGAGATCGGGGAGTCGAGGTTTTAAGGAGTGACTATGGATTATGATTTGTGTTATATTTTAATTTTTGACTGTTAGTTTTATACCCTGTATTCGGTTCTGGGAAGTCCCGGGGGGTGGGAGGAGGGAGGGGGAGGGAGAGGGAGGGGGGATAAGGTAGAAAATGGATTGATGGTTAATGAACAGAGATGATTGAAGATGTATAATCAATGTAAGATTGGAGCTGCCTGGCTACCATTTCAGAATGATGGGAAGGAAGGAAGTAGAAGAGAGAAGGAGGTAGGAAAGAGAAGAGGAGGAAGAGGAAAGGAAGGAAGAGGGATAGAAGAGGGAGAAGAAAGGAGTAGGGAGGAAGGAGGAGAGGAGGTAGATAAGAGAAGGGGAGGATGGTCGTGGAAAGTAGAAGAAGGTAGAGAAGGGAAGAGAGTTAAAGGAAGGGGGTGGTGACCGGACAGGTCCGATTAATTGTATATGATGGTACATTAAATATGTTATTGGATATGAATGTTAAAATAAAACTTTTTAAAAAGAAAGAGAAGGATTAGGAGTGACATTATAGTTATCTTCCAATACTTGAGGGGTTGTCATACAGAATAACAGAGGTGGGAGAAACCTTGGAGGTCTTCTAGTCCAACCCCCTGCTCAGGCAGGAAATCCTATAACATTTTAGACAAATGGTTGTCCAGTCTCTTCTTAAAAACTTCCAGTGTTGGAGCACCCACAATTTCTGGAGGCAATTCGTTCCACTGGTTAATTGTTCTCACTTAGTTTTAGGTGGGTTCTCTCCTTGATTAGTTTCCATCTACTGCTTCTTGTCCTGCCTTCAGGTGCTTTGGAGAATAGCTTAACTCTGTCTTCTATCTAAGGCATCCCTTAGATATTGGAACACTGCTATCATGTCACTCCTAGTTCTTCTTTTCATTAGACATACCCAATTCCAGCAATTGTTCTTTATATGTTTTAGCCTCCAATTCCCTAATCATCTTTGTTGCACTTCCTATATTTTTTCTAGAGTCTCAACATCTTTGTTTACATTGTGGTGACCAAAACTGGGTGCAGTATTCCAAGTGTGGTCTTACCAAGGCATTGTAAAGTGGTATTAACACTTCACATGATATTGATTCTATCCCTCTGTTAATGCAGCATAGGACTCCTTCGGCTTACAGAAGAGAGGCTTATCTTATTCTCCCAAGTACCTGAGGGCATGGCAAGAAACAATGGGTGAAGCTCATTAAAAAGAGATCCAACCCGGAACAAAGGAGAATTTTCCTGACAGTGGGAATGCTTAATCAATGGAACAGCTTGCCTCCCAGAGTTGTGGGTGCTCCATTGCTGGAATTTTTAAAGAAAATATTGGGCAGCCATTTGTCAAGGATGGTATAAGGTCTCCTGGCTTCGGCAGAAACTTAAACTAGAATACCTCCAAAGTTCCTTCCAAGCCCTATAATTCTAAGAGCTTCTAGCGTGATCAATGCATGAAAAAAAATCCCTAAAATATACTTGCTGTCTCAACATACCTGCTCATGTGACCATGTCCGTTCAGATCCATCCTTCACACATATATCTAGTCTGAGTTCAGTGCCTGTTCCACCATGCTTACTGTCCATACAGAGATTAGCTGCCACATTTCGAATCTGTAAAATTAACAAATCTATTTTAAGCATCACAACACAGCTTGGAAAATGCTAATTTGTCTGGAAAGAAAGAGAACAAACTTTTGTTTTTTTGCCAATTCAATTCAGTACAATATTGATAAAAAGTTTTACTTTTGGATAAAATCAGCTACATTTTGCTTTTTTAGCCTATAAGGATGTAAGATGATTTATGAGAAAGATATCTGTTAACCAAACTGTCAGCTTTGTCAGTCTCTCCTGGAGGGGGGCAAGGGGGTTAGAAGGGGACATACTAGGCGTTAACCCCATCTTTTGCTTTTTGTCTGTTTTGTTTTCTAGGATGTGTTTTCTTCTGCAAGGGGGCGGGGAGAAGCCTGTCTGCTTTGGAAGCCATACTAGGCCGAAGGCTTCCACACGCTGCCACATTCTCCTCTGTGGGAAAGGAGGGGAGGAGGATGGTAGTGCAAGGGGTGATTAGACATAACAAAATTTTTCCTGCTGGTCAAGATCAGGCTGGAGAAGGAGTGGCTGGAGTGATGCTTCGACATGGGACGGTTGAGGATTGGAGCATGTGATCGGCAGAAGGGTCATGAGGGTGGAGATCTTGAGGTTTGTATTACTGAGGGAGGAACCGGAATCCCCAGTTTTGGTTTTCATCCAACTGTGCCAGTTTACCCACGCTAGTAAAAGAACTTTGAAAGATGTTGGTTTCGAAGTCTTTTCTGTAGGAGGGGTTTTCTGGAACGCTGACACAAACATGGAAGCATAAAGGAGGAGCATCTGGATTCTGGAGAATCAAAGTTGGCTTTACAATAACGATAAAGAACTTTATTGCAGATTTATTTGTAATTACTTATTTGTAACGATTTAGCTGTATGATAGGATGTACTACCTATTCTTTTAATATTACAGTATCTTGCAGTTGAGTATTGTCATTGGGTTTGAGTAAGTTTTTATTTTTGTCACTGTAAATAGACAGAAGCTAAATAAAAAAGAAACAGTTTTATCATAACGGGGGAAAAAAAAACCTTGCCAAATCAAGGTGACAAGCCATTCTGACAGGCAGGGAGGAAGTTTGCTCAAGAAGGAAGTAGTATAATAGAATCATCTATTGCAATGTCCTTCCTGTTAAAGACTACTTCAGCTTCAATCACAACAATACAAGAGCAAACAATAGATTTAAACTTAATATTAATCGCTTCAATCTTGATTGCAGAAAATATGACTTCAGTAACAGAGTTGTTAATACTTGGAATACACTACCTGACTCTGTGTAGTGATATCTGTATCTGTAGTTTTCAATTGTTTTGCACAAGAGATACACAGTAAAGCCTTGGATTTGGTGTATTCCAATCTACATTCCCAAAATCCCTAAAGCTTTAAACAAAAACTGTCTACTATTGACCTCACCCCATTCCTAAGAGGTCTGTAAGGGGCGTGCGTAAGAGCACTAACGTGCCTACCGTTCCTGTCCTATTGTTTCCTTTCATTAAATCCAGTTAATATAGTTATTACATACTTATGCTTATATATATGCTTATATATTATATAGTTATTTTCATGCTTATGCTTATATATACTGTTGTGACTAAATAAATAAATAAATAAATAAATAAAATAAATAAATAAAATAAAAATATTTTGTCTTACATTTGCGCTGTATCTGCTTAGTTTTCAATTGTTTTGCACAAGAGATACACAGTAAAGCCTTGGATTTGGTGTATTCCAATCTACATTCATTCCTATTGCATTTACCGTATATACTCGAGTATAAGCCGAGTTTTTCAGCACGTTTTTTGTGCTGAAAAGCGCCCCCTCGGCTTATACTCGAGCCAAGCCGTTCAGCCCTTCCTCTTGCAGCGAGTCCTTTCTACCGCAGGCAGCTAGCTCTCGTTAGTGCGCGCGCATGCGTACTTATTCCTATGTGGACACACGCGCACACCCCCTCACGCACAATTACCCGCGCGTTAGTTATAATTGTTGACAGCGTTGACAGAGAGGGCACGAGGGAGAGGCGAGGCAAGGCAAGGGACCCCGACCGAAGAGTTATAATTGTTGACAAATACACACGCAGGGAGCGAAGAGTGAAAACCCTCCCGGGTTTCAAGCGAAGGAAGGGCGCCTGGCTACACCCGCCTTCAAAGAAATAGCTGGCATTCCTCGCGTGACGGTGGCGCAGACACACACACACACACACACACACACACACACACACACACGCCTCCTAAATTCATTTCCCCACCCCACCCCTTTTTCTTGGCTTCTTCTTTTCTCCCTCCCCCGGCGCGCAGGCCGCCTAGGGCTCTCCTTACCCAGCCCGTGCAAGTGCGGTCAGCTGCCAAATCGACGTTCCTCTCCTCCCACTGAGGAGGTTTCAAGCTCTGGATTTAAATACAACCGAAAGGGGCGCTGGGGCTACAAACAAGACAGGGAGGGAGGGAGGGGAAGGAAAGGGACGGAGGGAGGAGGGAGGTCGAGGAAGCGCAAGAAACTTGTCAGGTAAAACTCAACAGGCAAGGCGGAAAAAACAGGGAACTGGGAAAACGCCCCCAACTAGGGAGAAAAGGGGAAGGTGGTGTTTTTTTTTTTAAAAAAAAAACAAAAGTCCCGAAACCCAGCGACGGAACCTTTTTCAAAACCGGCTGCCGAGCCGAGAAGTGACGGACGGACGGACGGCCGACTCGCGAGGCCAGAAGGTAGCCCAGCCGCCCCTCGTCAGGCTTTTCTCAGTTACTGCGGCCCCGCTCTCCCTCCCTTCCGTAGCGGTTTAGCAGGGCTGCTTTGGAAGAGCCTTAAACGAGCCCGTCCTCAGCCACCCCTCCCCTTCCCCTTCCTTCGAGCCTCCAGCTCCAGCAGCAGTCTATCCCGGTGGACGAACGCCTCCCGTTTTGCCTTCCTGGAGCCTAGCCGGCCCCGCTCTCCCTCCCCTCCGTAGCGGTTCAGCAGGGCTGCTTTGGAAGAGCCTTAAACGAGCCCGTTCTCAGCCGCCCCTCCCTTCCCTTCCTTGAGCCTCCAGCTCCAGCAGCAGTCTATCCCGGTAAGAATCTGGCCCGTCTACCTTCCGGAGACTGGCGGCCCGATCTCCTCCCTTCTCTAGCGGGGCAGGTGTCTGGGGCTAAGAACCTTGAGCTCCACCACCCCTCTCCTTCCCTTCCTTGAGCCTCCAGCTCCAGCAGCAGTCTATCCCGGTGGATCCCAGCAGTCTATCCCGGTGGACGACGCCTCCCGTTTTGCCTTCCCGGAGCCTAGCCGGCCCGCTCTCCCTCCCTCCGTGGCGGCTCAGCTGGGCTGCGAGCCCGTCCTCGGTCGCCTTCGCCCGGCCCTTTGCTGGCCTCGCCTGGGCAGGGCTGGGCAGAGCCGGTGACATCACCCTCCACCGCCCACCGTTGCCGTCCGCCGTCCGCCGCCGCCGCCGCCGCTGCTGCCTCCGTCCCTCCCTCCGCCTCCTCCAGCAGCCAGCAGCGTGGCCGGGCGCTCGGCGCGGCAGGGCCGGGCTGGCGGCGGCCTCTCCTGGCGGCAGCAACGGCGGCGGCAGCAGCATCAACAGCACCAGCAGCACCAGCGGCTCCGCAGCAGCCCCGCAGCCGCCTCCTTCCCGGGCGCCACCTGCATGAGCCACCGCAAAGGCGACAAGCCGCCCATCAGCATCCAGGAGCACATGGCCATCGGCGTCTGCCCAGGTCCCATCCGCCCCATCAAGCAGATCTCCGACTACTTCCGCGTTTCCCAGCGGCCTCCCCGCCGCCGCTTTGCTCAGCCGGAGCCTCCCTCTCTCTCTCTCTCTCTCTCTCTCACACACACACACACACACACACAGAGACTTCTAAAGTGGGTTTAATGATATTAGAGACCCTTATTGCCCTGCCAAAAAAAAAAAAAAGAGCCACCCCAACGTCTATGAAAATTAACCTTCTCTTCCAAGAGACACTGTGCAGGGTATTTTCACTGTTGGTGTGCATACAGGCTTAGATTTGTGCTGGGTTCTTAGTACTTAGAGCACTGACCTTCAGAGGCACCCTGGTCCCTTGGAAGCTAAAGGAGGACTCATTTTCATGCTTGCAGTGTTCAATTTGGGAAGGGCATCCAAAGAAGTGGTAGATCCTTGTGTGTCCAATCACACTTAGCCAATAAAAATTCTATTCTATTCTATTCTATTCTATTCTATTCATTTTATTTTGTCAAATACATATTAAATAATTATATAAATATAAGCATGAATTGAATACATAAAAGGAATACAACTAAAGGGAACATTAGGACAGGGACGGTAGGCACGCTGGTGCTCTTATGCACGCCCCTTACAGACCTCTTAGGAATGGGGTGAGGTCAATACTAGATAGTCTTTGGTTAAGGCTTTGGGGATTTTGGGAAGAGACCACAGAGTCAGGTTGCACATTCAGGCATTAACAACTCTGTTACTGAAGTCACATTTTCTGCAATCTAGATTGGAGGTTCACTTTAAGTTTGAATCTATTGTGTTCTCGTGTATTGTTGTGGTTGAAGCTGAAGTAGTCATTGATAGGAAGTACATTGTAGCAGATAATTTTATGAGCTATGCTCAGGTCATACCAAAGGCGGCGTAGTTCTAAATTTTCTAAAGCTGGGAATCCTCCTTCCCCCTTTTGCACTTTTATTGTTTTTCGTTCAAATAAATATTCATGTTATTTTACTTGGCTCTATCTTTATTTTTTACATTGACCAGTAGCTGCCTCATTTCCCACCCTCGGCTTATACTCGAGTCAATAGTTTTTCCCAGTTTTTGTGGTAAAATTAGGTACCTCGGCTTATATTCGGGTCGGCTTATACTCGAGTATATACGGTATATGAATTGAATCAAAACATCAAAATTTCTTGGGAGAAATGTTGGCACTTGAGCTCAACTGATTACTAGCTTGTGTTGATATCAACTGTATGCTGCTCAGGAACTGGATGTTACAGAGAAATATTGAGGTTTACACAGCTCTTTCATATTAGTACATTAATATTATGTACTAATGTTTCTGTTGGCCAATTTCTCAAAAGCAGTTGGTTTGATGATCAGTGAAAATCTTCACTATTGCTGACCTTGTAATTAAGTGCGCTCTTCAATTGACCTGATAATTAGAGGAGTGTAAATAAAGTTACTGTACCTTTCTTATCCAAACTTAAAATTCATTTTGTGTGCAATTTTGAGCCAATTTTCCTAATATGCATTTAGAGCACCCATGAAATAATATTGTCTCAATAAATATATTTGTGTATGCATATTTGTAGATTAATACTCTAATCAAGAAACTAAAGAGAAAGCTACACCTTCACCAAAACTGGCAGGATAAGCTACTGCATATAAAAATATAGCAAAGCCCACACTCACTTGTAATGATAATGGTACCCAGTTGGATAATGAAATGTCTACAAGCAAAGAACCAAGCTCAGGATGCACCAAGAAGTCCACAATTTTGTCTTAGCGTGATCCTTTGGTAGCTAAAATATGAGAGGCATGGAGAATGACCTTCCTCATAAGCTTCACAGAACAGCATTTAAAATGGAAATATCTCCTTTGGTATGCACTACTGCTAAACAAAAAGGAGAATTGTGAACCTAGGCCTCTACGGAGCTATTACAGGAATAGAGCAAAACCTAGTTAAAATATCCTACCTAAAATGATATCGATTTTCTAAGAGATTAAAGCAATTTTATCTTTGGTCATGTGATAACAGTCACCACATAACAGAGTAGAAATGGCCTCTGATTGTTGTCATCATCTCCATTTGCCTTAGCAAACCTTATATCTTGGTACTCAATTGCTTTGAAACTCATTGAATTTGGTACTCAATGCATTTTGATGTGAAAGTTTCATTGTTTGTTTGGTATTCAATGCACAAGTTAGAACTTGTCAGTATTGGTTGCCTTTTGACTCACTATACTATTCCTTATGGAAATATTTGTTTGGTACTCATCATTTTTGGTACTGATTGCACCTCCTGGAACCAGTTAATGATGAGTACCGAGGTTCTACTATACAAGTTTTCTTTAAAAAAAAAAAGAATGTCAATGTAAGTGATTTGAAAGAGGCAGTGGTGAGACCCCTTCTCAAGAAGCCTTCCCTGGATCCGGCTGTTTTAGGAAATTATCGTCCAGTCTCCAACCTTCGCTTTGTGGCGAAGGTTGTAGAGAGTGTGGTGGCATGTCAATTACCCCGGTACCTGGAGGAAACTGTTTATCTGGACCCGTTCCAGTCCGGCTTTTGGCCCGGTTATAGCACGGAGACGGCTTTGGTTGTATTGGTTGATGATCTCTGGAGGGCCAGGGATAGGGGTTTTTCCTCTGCCCTGGTCCTATTAGACCTCTCAGCGGCTTTTGATACCATCGACCATGGTATCCTGCTGCACCGGTTGGAGGGATTGGGAGTGGGAGGCACCGTCTATTGGTGGTTCTCCTCCTATCTCTCCAATCGGTCGCAGACGGTGTTGACGGGGGGCAGAGGTTGTCCCCGAGGCACCTCACTTGTGGGGTGCCGCAGGGGTCGATTCTCTCGCCCCTCCTGTTCAACATCTATATGAAGCCACGGGGTGAGATCATCAGTGGCTTTGGGGTGAGGTACCATCTGTACGCTGATGATACTCAGCTGTACTTTTCCACCCCGGGCCACCCTAATGAAGCTATCGAAGTGCTGTCCCGGTGCCTGGAAGCCGTACGGGTCTGGATGGGGAAAAACAGGCTCAAACTCAATCCCTCCAAGACGGAGTGGCTGTGGATGCTGGCACCCCGGTACAGTCGGTTGCAGCCGCAGCTGACTGTTGGGGGCGAGTTATTGGCCCCAATGGAAAGGGTGCGCAACTTGGGCGTCCTCCTGAATGGATGGCTGTCTTTTGAAGATCATTTGACAGCCGTCTCCAGGAGAGCTTTTTACCAGGTTCGCCTAGTTCGCCAGTTGCGCCCCTTCCTAGACCGAGGTGCCCTATGCACAGTCACTCATGCGCTCGTCACATCTCGCTTGGATTACTGCAATGCTTTCTACATGGGGCTCCCCTTGAAGAGCATCCGGAGGCTTCAGTTGGTTCAGAATGCAGCTGCGCGGGTAATACAGGGAGCCCCTCGTGGCTCCCATGTGACACCTCTCCTGCGCAGACTGCACTGACTACCTGTGGCCTTCCGGGTGCGCTTCAAGGTTTTGGTTACCATCTTTAAAGCGCTCCATGGCATAGGGCCGGATTATCTACGGGACCGCCTGCTGCCACCGCCTGCCTCCCACCGACCCTTACGCTCCCACAGAGAGGGACTCCTTAGGGTGCCGTCTGCCAGGCAGTGCCGACTGGCGACACCCAGGGGAAGGGCTTTCTCTGTGGGGGCTCCCACCCTCTGGAACGAGCTCCCCCCAGGACTGCGCCAACTTCCTGACCTTCGAACCTTCCGCCGCGAGCTTAAGACACATCTATTTATTTGTGCGGGGCTGGCCTAGGGTTTAGTTTTTAAAAATTAGTTTTAAATGGGGTTTTGTACTATTTTAATCGATATTTTTAAATTTGGCCTAATGTAATAAGTTTTTTAAAATGTTGTTGTAACTTGTATTTATTCTTATGTTTTTTATGTTTTTATAAGGCTATAAACCGCCCTGAGTCCTTCGGAGATAGGGCGGTATAAAAATTTGAATAATAAATAAAATAAATAAATAAATAAATAAAATAAATAAATAAATTTAGTAATAGTAGTGACTTTTGATACTGATATTACAATTCATATGTGTTTTTTTTAATGTTCATAAAGTTATCTATTTTCTTGGATATTCTTTATTTTTATTTTTATTTTTTGCTTATATTAATATTAGACATCTAGAGTATCTTGTAAGTAGGCAGCCATATAAATTGAAATAGCTACTTAAATAAACTTCTTGCTTTCAGGTAAACTGTGTAAAGTTATCAGAACTGTTCTTATAGGAGGAAGTGTTTGAAAATATCCATATATGGAGTGTTAATGTCAAGAGCATTTTTTTAAATAATTCAATGATTAAAAATGTATGTAATTTCTGTAATTGTTTTGTTGAAAACAAGTTATAACATTAGGCTCAGGAAATTCAATTTGTTAACTTTCCAGATATGCTCTAAGTCAAGATAACATAAAAACATCATCTTTCAAGAACATGAATAGAAAATGCACAGTTCTATGATAGCTTTTTCACCACAAAAGCAGATAATGGATTATAGCTCCATACAATACAATATTATGAGTGAAAAACTATGTATTCATAGCCTTTTGTCAGCCAGTATTAAAAATGTATGTATCTACCATATGTATATCCATCCACAAATAAAAAAATACTGCATGCTAGATAAAGCAAAAAAGAAAGGACAGAAGGTAAGATAGGAGAAACCTATTTCTGAAGAAATTTTCAAGAAATTACACATATTAAATTTTGTGAGAAAACAAATATTACTGATTCTCCATAACCTTAAAATTTGTGAGGCATTTACCATCTTAGTATGTTTTACATACATATAAATGAGAACAGGCAACTTTATCAGTTTCCTTTTTTCTAGATAAAAGTGATGATCCTGCCTTGGTAGAAAAGCAAGGAACAAGCCGTTACCGCATGCCTCCCACCGACCCGTACGCTCTCAGGGTGCCGTCCGCCAAGCAATGTCGGCTGGCGGCCCCCAGGGGAAGGTCCTTCTCTGTGGGGGCTCCCACACTCTGGAACGAGCTTCCCCCGGGTTTACGCCAAATACCTGACCTTCGGACCTTCCGCCGCGAACTGAAGACACATCTTTTCATTCGCGCGGGGCTGGCTTAAATTTTATCGATTTTAAATTTTATCGATTTTAAATTTTTTAATATTAATTTTAATGGTGTTTTAGTTTTATATATTTTAAAGTTTTTTAGGCCAATTATAAAATAAGTTTTTTAATTTGTATTTTAAATTGTATATTGTATTGTCCATTTTTACTTTTGGCTGTACACCGCCCTGAGTGCTTCGGGAGAAGGGCGGTATAAAAATCGAATAAATAATAATAATAATAAAAAAAAGCCGTCCACAGTATTCCACTAATGCCAGGATTACCTTACTTTCTTCTTTCCTTTTGGGTTAATTTCTTGCTGGTTCACCATGTAACCTTGTTCAGAAAACCCCAGGTAACCTTTGGCTAGACAGACAGTTAAACCTGATGCTTCAAGTCTGGAAATAAATTCTTCAACTGCTGCAGGTATTCTTCCAAACAGACTTGCAAATAAATATATTCTCCAGATATGCTTCATAGTGCCTCCGCAACAGGAAATCTATTACAACCAAAAGGCACATTTGAAATGAGAATGCCTCTGTAATAAAAGCTGTTTTCTCTGGAGGTTGCCTGGAGACAAATCTGCCTATAGACCTTTCTAAGTCTGGCTTAAGTATTTTACTCTTCTCAGTTGAACTAGTTGGTCATCTATAATAAGCAGAGGATAATTATAAACTTGATTTCTTACTTGCGATATCTTAAGTCTATATAAAATCTGATTTAGGTTGATGCTTTTGTCTTATTTATCTGTAGAACGTATTGTATGTCATGTCTGTCATCTTTGGCTTGGTGCCTCGCTAGCATCTTGCCATCAAAGGCTAGGAGGAGGAGGGCAGAGGAGGAACAAAAGGGCAACAAACCTGTATGGGTATGGGATAGGAAACAGAGAACAGAGAAGCTTAGAACCAGCTTGCACCAGCACTCAAGACCATGCACCCTGAGAAAGAATGTGGATTACCGAAAATATCTCAGTGTTCTCAAAACACCTAGGCAAATCTTCATTGGCTGAAGACGTATTGGTCATGGGTGGGTGGCTGGGATGAGGGGAAACATTTTGTATCATAGAAAATGTGGGAAACTTATTTCTATCCTGGCTTTGCAGCAACCAACATTGTTTAGTAACAGAACCTATCATTTCAACCAAATGGAGTCAAGAGTCTTTTTTTCTTAACTTCTTTCTACATTTCTAAAGCTTTCTGGAATAGGATAGGATAGGATAGGATAGGATAGGATAGGATAGGATAGAACAGAACTTTATTACAGTCATAGACCAGCAATAGACATCACTATTTACAATATATTAAAAAATAGTACTGACATTAATAGTGAATCCCTTAACATCCCTATTAAGAAAATACATGTCAAACAGTTAGGGTCACTCCCTTGTTTATGTGAGTGAGGAGCCAATAAGTATGTGAGTAAATATAGGGACTTCCGGTTTGACATTATGGCAATACAGACACAGAGGAATGAGTCTCCACATTCCTTGTGCTGAATTCTTCCTGTTTATGGGCTCCAGAGGAAGCCTAAGCTGCCTTGAACGGGCGGTGAAGCAAAAAGGAGCACCTTGTGAGGTTGGGGAGAGTTGCAGCTCTCCTATTCGACTCGAGATTTTTCTTTCCTCTCAGCCATGGCTAGATGGTTTAGTGGCTAAGACGCTGAGCTTGTTGATCAGAAAGGTTGGCAGTTCGGTGGTTTGAATCCCTAGTATAGGTCTCCTGCATGAGCAGGGGTTGGCCTAGATGACCTCCAAGGTCCCTTCCAATTCTGTTACTATTAAAAGAAGTAGCATCTAAAAATGGCTGCTACAAAGCAGGGACAAACTGAAGAATAACAGCTAAGACTGTGCTGGAGTGAAGAAGGTGAGCCATGGTGGAACTGGGGGAGAAGATTTTTCTTTTGTCTTAAATTGAAACCCAAGAAATAACCAGAACTATTTGCCCAGAACTGAGTGTTAAAGCAGTGCCTAAGCATTTTGGGACATTTTTGGGGGGGGGGGGAAACCTAACCAGAAATGAAAGTGGTAGGAGAATAAACAACAGATTATGGAATAAACAGACTCCTAAACTGGGAAGAAGTGCTACTGGGAAGGTATTTTAAAACATTGAATTTATTTAAAAAGTTACTCTGTTTGGATATTTGCTATATAACCCAAACAGCAGTAGATTAGTAAACTAGCAAACTGAAATTTAAATGGAGAGTGCTGACAAAAGAGGAAACTACAAGGAAGTGATTTAAGTAAAGAGACACTTGAACACCATTTTAGAGGATTGAATTTGCAAAGAGGATATTGTTGTGGCTCCAGTCTCCGAACCTGGCCCCATGCCCGAAAGTGACTCTGAGAGTGAGGGGGAAGGGCCGGTAAGGTTTACCTCAGGAGCACCGATTCCTTTGGCCCGGCTCCAGGAGCCAAAACCAGGCCGTAATGAGGCCAACATCCCCTGATTCCTCCCTTCCTTAGGCTACGCCTACAGATGCAGCTGATAACCATACCAATCAAGCCTGGACCGATCCGCGCTTCAGAAGATTAGAGAGGCGGCGTCATCAAAGGGAATATACAGGATATATAAAGAGTTTTGGGACTGCTTTCAGTTCTACGGGAAGCAAATTAGCTGAACCGTGTTGAAGTGAGCTGAAGTCTTAATCTGTTTGAACTTTTTGGCAGACAGCTGCGTTTTCCCAGCCAGGACTGATAAGAGTCGTGTATCCACTGGCTGAAGGCCAGCTCGTTACTCCAGAGTGAGGGCACAGACAGAACAGATATACCGTATTTTTCAGAGTATAAGACGCACCTTTCCCCCCCCAAAAGAGGGTGAAAATCTGGGTGCGTCTTATACTCCGAATGTAGCCCTGCCCAGCTTCTCAAACTGAGGTTTCAGAGGCTGAAAAAAGCATCAGAAATGGAGCTTCAAAAAAAAAGCTCCAAACGGAGATTCACGGAGCTTAGGAAAAAAGCCCCAAATGGAGCTTCAAGGAGCTTAGAAAAAAAGCCCCAAACGGAGCATCAGAAAAGAAGCCCCAACATAGCTTCAGAAAAAAAGCCCCCAAATAGAGCTTCAGAAAAGAAGCTCCCAAACAGAGCTTCAAAGGCTTTTTTTCTGAAGTTCTGTTTTGGAGGCTTTCAGAGGCAGAATTTTCCCCCCCCTGAAATGCAGTTTCAGAGGCAGGAAAAAAAAGTCAAAAAAAGCAAGGCACAGAGCTCACAACCAAGGAACCTGTTGCTAAACTTTACCTCTGGGAACAGCTGATTGGCAGTATTTTGGGAGGCCAATCCACCTGCCAATCAGCTTTTTTCTTATTTTCCTCCCAAAAACCTAAGGTTTATACTCTGAAAAATACGGTAAAAGGTTTTTTGATAGCCTCTGGGTACTACTTGAATGGAACTGAACGTTTACTTATGAGACATAAAGACTAGTGTACTCCTTGAAGGGTAGTTTAAAGACTAAATAAATAATTCTCGGACTGTTGGATAAAAATCAACCTTCTTAAAATAAGATACTGAAGAAGGAGAAATGAGTGGAATTGTCCAAGAGATGGATCTACTTTTTCAAAATATAAAAGACATTATGGACAAATAATTTAACGATATTATGGAAAAAATGGAAAACACTATACAAGGGATGATGACTACAGACCAAGAATCCCAGGAAAGAGGAGACAAAAGAAGAAATAAAGAAGGAAGAAGATAAGGAGATTATAATGAAAATAATAATGATTGATGAATTAAATCAGAGAGAAAACATACTAAGAGAGTGGAAAGATATGTTTGAAATGGAGGCAGGGGCCTCAGTAACAATTTTGGAGAATAGGCAGTAGAAGAGGGTAGATATGGAAGGAATGCTTAGATGAGACATTCAAGAAATAGATATAGATGGAGACTTAAGAGAGGAATGGGGGAGACAAGTAAAAAATAAAAGCATAGCATTTGAAGTATCGAAGCGGGCAAGAGATGATGGGTAGATGATTTCTTTTTTTTAATTGTTGCTTTCACTTGCTTTTCCTTCTACCCCTCTTTATTTAAAGTATAGCAATTAAAGTATAAAGCAGGCAAGAGATGATGGAAGGATGATTTCTGTTCTCAGTTGCTGTTTTGAATTGTTTTTGCCTATCTCTCTCTCTCTCTATTCTTTTTCTCTCTTTCTCTTTCTGTAGGCAGATGATATGATTAGAAGTCAGACAGGAAAGAAAGAAAAAGCTTTTCAATATAGAGTGATATAATTAAAATCTAGAGTAAGAGATAGAAATAAAGGGAATATTAATGTATTGCATTTTTATTTGATAAAGTAATGATGAGAAATAGGTGGAATAATTGAATAATGACAGATTGTAACCTAATATAGATGTGTATTGTTATGGGAATTTCATAAGTTGATTGAATGTAATAATGTTTAATCTGATCAGTTTTGTTTGTATGGCGCCCAGGTGTCACACTGTTCACGCATTGATTTGACATTTTTATAAAAAATAAAAATAATAAAAAACTTTTTAAAAAAAGAATGTAAGTAAATATAATTTTCCAAAAATTGTTAGAGATATCTCCAAAAAATTGGCACAATTGACAGTTATAATTCTGTAACCTATTTTTTTTCTTGTGGACATTGCAGTGACACAGAATTTTGCCACTGCATGAGTGATAGCTGGGTTTGAGTCCTGGAGGAGAAAGCCTACATAAAAATTGTCTGCCCTCCCTGGAAATCTCTCTAATAAGGGGAGAATATACACTGACCTATAAACTCTGTATAATTCACAGTACAATAAAACATGTGAGATATCTTCGACTTGTCCTTTACCACATATACATCCCTGTTCTGCTATTGGTGTTCTCTTATACCTGCCCTGAATGAGTGCTGAGGGAGTATGTTAAACCTGGCTCTGCAGAAAGCTATTCTTTGTTTTGGGAAGATCAGGTCATTTAGATATCTTGCTGATTCCCACACATCCTGTTTGATCCTGTCCTTACTGTGGAGAGGCAACCTATTTAGTTCTTCTTGGAACTCCATGTCCTTCATTCTATTGATTACTACTTGCTTTGCTTGGTCAAAGCCTAGGGATATTAAGAATACCAGTGAGAGCCCATAAGAGCCCAGCTTGTGGTCTATCGCCTTTTTCCAGCGGGAGGGGAAGTTATTAGTCAACACTAGCAGGGACAGTCCCTCTGGAAACAAATGCATTTTTTGCCAATGAGTGATCATCATCTTCCAGGCTCTTACCTGAAATTGAGGCATGCCTGTCTCAATTCTTAACTGGGCATTTGAAATTCTTTTGGGTGCAGCTAAGATGGCTTGCAGGAATTTGGTTTGTATGGTTTCTAGCGAGTCTTTCTTTGCAAGGATTCCTGATTGTGCCCCATATAGAATTTGTGCCAATGTTTTGGCCTCAAAAAGTTTTAAGGCAGCATGTACTAATTGACCTTTGCCTGTGTAAAAGAAATGTTTAATTGCATTTGAGGACCTATAGCCTCTTGCAATGTATGATTCAGGTGTGCCTTCCATGTCCCTTGTGAGTGGAAAACCGCCCCAAGATATCTAAATGCCCTAATCTGTTCCAATCTATGTCCTATTTTTCAGGAGTATTGGCTAGGTCTTTTAGCAAAAACTAAAATTTTTGATTTATCAAAGTTAAGGACCAACTTATTCTGCCTACAATATCCAAGAGTTGCCGTAATTGCTCTCCTCAGTCCTATGGGAGTTTGTGGAATAATAGCAGCATCGTTGGCATATAGGAGAATCGGAATTTTGCATTGTGCTAGGCTAGGCTAGGAGGATTTATATCAGGGTTCTGTAAGAGATCAATCGGGGGTTAATATAGAAGCTAAAAAGGGAGGGGGGCAGAATGCAACCCTGCCATAAGCCTTTTTGTACCTTTACTAGGCCGGTTAAAGTCCCTTGAGGATTATAACTCACTTTCAAGTTGGAATTAGCATACAATTTTTGTATTAGGAAAAGGAGGCATTTATCAATAGTGGTGTATTTTAATTTCTCCCAGAGGGTGGTCCTGGATATTGAATTGAAGGCCTGTTACAATCAAAGAAAGCCACGAAAAGAGAGGAATTTTTTTTTATATGTGTATTTTTGAACCAGATGATGAAGTACCAAGATATGATCCACCATTGATCTTCCTTCTCTAAAACCAGCTTGTTCATCTTTGATTATCCCCCCTGAAGTTTATCATTTAGGTGTTTGGCATACAATTTACTAATAACACTCAGCAGACTAATGGGTCTATAATTGCCAGGGTCATTTCTATTACCCTTTTTATAAATTGGTATAATAATTGCTAATCCCCAATCTGTCGGCATACGGCCCGTTTTATCTATAAATGTAAACAGAGATGCTAAAAGTGGAACTCACCAACTGGCGTTCTTTCTGATTATTTCTTTATATATTATTTATCAGCACCAGTTGCCTTATTAGCCTTGAGGGCTCCAATCAACCGGGGTATCTCTTCTGGTATAACAGGGGGCCAGTAAGGAGTTTGGTCCAAACTAATTTAGCTCTCCTTAGTTACATAGTCAGGCTCTGTATATAGCTCTCTAAAATATTTTTTCCAAGGCATGAATTGGTACCTCATTAGTTGAGGGTAGGGGGGATTTCCCAATCCTCCGGTGATATACCAAAAAAGGGATGTATTTTTTTGTCTTGACTGATGCAATTAATCTATGCCATGACTCTTTCAGAGCCAGACTTTTCTTTTCTTTTAGGAGAGTCTTATATTGTGCCTTCAACTGCTTTAAGTAGTGTGATCCTCAAAAGGGGCGTTTTTACTTTTTCTGCACTCCTGGTTATCTATCCTTTTCAGTTGCACGCAATCTCTATCAAACTATTCTTTATTCTTTAAAGCTGGCTTTTTGCAGTGAGCTAGTATTCTTTTAGTGAGAACTGATTTCAGATTTGAAATTAAGGTTTCAAACCCCTCTAAGTATGATCCTTCAAACTTATTTCTTAGTAGAGATGTACGTAGTTCTATGGTTTCTGGATTTAGTAACTTCCTTTGCATTTAGTAACTTCCTTTGCATTTTTCTAGGTCCATTTAATTTTTACCTGGGTATTTTGCAGTGGTGGGATTCAAATAATTTAACAACTGGTTCTCTGTCCTAATGATTTCTGTCAACAACCAGTTCACCAAACTGCTCAGAAAGTTAACAACCGGTTCTCCCGAAGTGGTGCGAACTGGCTGAATCCCACCACTGGTATTTTGGCTCTCTAACCTGGGTAGGTAGATTGAGCCAGCCCTTAAACAATTCTGGTGTAATGTAAGAGTAAGGATTACTGAATCATGATCTCTTTCCAGTTGCGAGTCTACCTCCATCTTCTGTAAGAACTTCTGGAGGTTGTATGATATTATCCAGTAATCAACTGTGGATTTTCTTCCTGCTCCTGCAAAAACCTTTTGCTTTAATGGCAATTTCTCCTTCCTATGAGAATAAAGTTAACTGGGTATTTTTTACTACTGAAATTTCATTAGTCCAGGCTAATAAATGTATAAGTATGGGATTTCTTTTCCTGTTGTAGATGGTAAAACTTACTGCAAGCTAAGAAGGCATACAGAATGCATTAAGCAGGATCTTGCAAGTCATCACTTTATCAAGAAGAACTGTCGATTTATGGATTTCAGGGATAAATCAGGACTGCACAGATTTCCAGTCCCCACCCCCATTTTATTAATTTAAAAAGGCACTAAATACAATTTCAACCATGCTTCATCAGAACAGTTTTACTCCCAAGCTTTATACTTCACTGAATTATTTTGGATTCTTTTGAGAACAGTTCTCTCTCTAATCCAGTCTGATGCAGACACCAAACAAGAATTTTATTTATGTTACTTTCAGACTCATAATAACTTGAAGCATAACTTAGTCTAGGGGTGTCAAATCAACTAGCTAATTATATTGTAAAATTTCATATGTTTTTGAAAACCAGTATGACACCTCAGCTACCATCCAAATTAAGCAATTTTAAATTAAAATGAACTTGCTATAAAAGTAAAACCCAAGTGTCAAATCACTAATGGTAACAACACAAAAGTTTTAACTCTGAAACTTTCCAAAAAGAAAAATGAGCATGCTTTCCAGGTAAATACTAAAATCTTGGACCTGTTTCTAGAATTCTTGAACTGCAATCTATGACAACTATATCAACTGCCTGTTGATAATGAGACAGCCGAAGCACAAACAATTGTCACGCATAGGGGCGCTTTTAAATGCACCAGACTCCAATTTGGGGTTAGTGTCGCCCCTGGGCTATTTCAGAACCTCATGGAATGGCTCCTGCAGGGTCTACCTGGAGTAGTTCCCTATTTTGACGATGTATTGGTATCAGCAAGTGATTTAAGAGAATTAAGGGACAAATTGCGAAGGATTCTGGAAATTTTTAGAGCTGTGGGACTTAAGGTCAAGCTCAATAAATGCCAAATCGGAGTGAAATCAGTTGAATTTTTGGGATATCGTATAGATAAAGAAGGCATCCATCCAACAGAAAGCATGGTGTGAGTGATTAGGAAGGCTCCACCTCCAAAAAACAAAGCGGAGTTACAAGCATTTTTGGGACTCTTAAACTTCTATGCAGTCTTTTTGAAAGACAAGGCAACCGTGGCTGAACCACTACACAGACTGTTAGCGAAAAACTCCACAAGCCAGCGGCTTTTGAAGCTGTTAAGAAGCTGCTGTCTGGGGGGCGTGGCCATGACCGTGGTGGGGTAAGGACCTTTCCTTCACTTCACAGGGCTTATTAATGAAGATTTATGAGAATTTATGCCGTTTGGAATGCACTGTTATGGATGAAAGTTAATAAATCATGAGGTGAAAGTGTTAACAGCCCAGCAGATTGAATTTAAAACTGGTAGGTCATCTGAAACGGCTTGAATTAAGGAGTTTCTACAGCGTGGGATGACCGAGCCGGCAGACACGTTAAGTTGGAATAAATTGCTGTGTTTTGTTTTTCCAAAATTAACTATCGTGTTCTGTGTTAAAAAATTTTTTTTTCTATTGCTGAGGCTAAGGAGTGACTATTAAGGACTGAATCTGATAATGAGAAGAATTTAATATACACAGAACTTAATTGAAGAGAAGAGAAACTGACTTTTTGTTGGATTGTTTGGCAGCAAGAGGATTTTTACTGAGCGGATAATTTTTTCTTTATTTTTTTTTTCTCTTGAGAGCAAATTAATAGCTTGTTTATATTACAGAAAAAAAAAAGGATTCTGCTTCGTTTAAGTTGCTTTGTCTTTCTTTCTGCTTTGCTGACGTGGAGGAAAAAATGGCGTTGATTAATGTTAGCTGTGAAGTTCTGTGTTTCTTTGTGGAGTATCCTTGAACTTGAGAGATAACAGTGCATAAGCCGCTTCGCTTCAATTAAAAGACTGTCGTCCTTTGATCTTCACTAAGACCCTCTGTAAAATTGGTTTGGAATCCTAGTTTGGGAAATTTTTTGGTTTTTTTAAAAATGACTCAACAACTTTCAGAAACGCAGCAACTTGCTGCAGCTTTAAATAAAATTGGGGAAAAAATAGCAGGACTATCAGAGCGTATAGATAATTTGACATTGAAACTGACATCCGAAATGCATAATTTGAAGCAAGAGATGAATGATAACTTTGCTAAACAAAAAGAGGAAATGATAATGATTAAAGATGAAATGGAGCAGATGCATGTGCATGAGGTAAAAGTAGATCGGCAAATTGGCAAAATATTTTATAAAAATGAGCAGCAAGATAAGAGAATTTGTCTTTTGGAAGAAGAGATGAGGAAATATAATTTGGTTATCAGATGAATTTCGGAAGAAAAGGAGGATAAATTGAAACAGCGGGTTCTGAAATGGATTAATGATTTGGATACGCAACTTACGTTCACAATAGCAGACCTGGCAAGTGTTTTTAGAATTGGATATAGAAGGCAAAATGGTTCTAACAGGAATGTGCTTGTCAGGTTCGCAAATCTTGGTGATAAGTTGGAAGTTACGGCCAAGGTGAGAGAGTTGGGAGATGCTTTGAAGTTTGAAGGGAAGACTATTCAAGTCTTCCCGGATATATCAGAGAAGAAAGGGCATGGAGATTTTTTTTAAAACCAATTACAAAAGTTTTGAGAGATAATGGAATTAAATACAATTGGAGGCCACCACAACAATTGAAATTTTTTTATAAAGGAAGGATGCGTACAATCACCCCAGATATAGATGCATTATTATATTTACGGGAGCTTGGACTGATTGAGATGGAGGATTTAATGGAGATAAAAGATCAAATGCTTCAGATGGGTGGAACATACGTGGAAACATCAATCTCAGAAGAAGAAAAAGGGGCTATTGGAGGGCAAGACTCTAAAGGGTTAAAGAGGAAAGAAATATCACCTGTGTTGGTTGAACAGAAGAAGAGTCGTGAGGATACAGCAGGAGAAGAAGCAGATAAGAGTCTTGGAAAATACGAAGCTGAATGCGGGTCATCGCTATCTTTTTTAATGAGAGATGAATATAAATAGAGAGCCCGAAAGAAGTGGCCCGGCATTGGCGTCCCTCTCCCCATTCTCTTTATAGAGGCGAAACCGATGAGGATGTGGGGGAAGAAGATTGTTTGTACTTTATTGTTTGTTTTGTTTTTTGTTTTTTTTCTGTTTTCTTATTGTTGTTTATATGGTAGTTTAATTTCGGGTGGTGGGCACAGAAAGGAAGATGCGGGGATAGGATTAAAAAATTTATATTTTAAATGGGAGTTATAAAAATAATGTCATGGAATGTGAAGGGTACAGGGAATCAGATTAAAAGAAGAAGATTGGAGCTTAAGATTAAAAGGGATTTACCAGACATTTTATTTTTACAAGAAACCCATCAGAAATCTGAAGATTCAAATAGAATGTATATAAAAGGTATGCAAATATATGAAAAAGCATTTGGAACTTCAAAAGCTAGAGGAGTTGCAACACTGATATCAGATAGGGTGTACTTTGAAAAACATAAGGTAATTTTGGATGAAGATGGAAGATATGTAATAATTGTTGGAAATCTTAATGAGGAAAAAGTGACACTTGTTAATTTATATTTACCGAATGAAAAAACAGAGAATTTCTTGAAAAATAACAAAATTTTGGAGAATGAAAGTGTAGGAAAGTAATTGTGGCTGGGGATTTTAATTTAATCAGAGATAAAATAGATAGTACTAATCCCACCCGCTGTGGAGGAGCAAATAAAATGGGGATTTTAAATATGTGGATGCTTCGAAACGGCGTGGTTGATGTGTGGAGAGAGGTTAAAGGAATTGAGAGAGTATACACTTTTTTCTCTAAGATATATAATACATATTCTAGAATTGATTATATTTTTCTTTCTAAAGATTTGTTGAATAATGTGGATAAGGTAGATGTGGGAATTTTTAAAGATTCTGATCATGCAGAAGTTATGGTGGATTTAGATTTTAATTTTGAGAAAAAGAAGCTATTGGAGATATGACGAAATTGTATAAAATGAAAAGGATAAAAAATGGATACTTAAAAAATTGGAGGAAAGTTGGAGATTAAATGATAACGGGGAGGTTAAATTTGAAATTGTTTGGGATGCGATGAAAGCGGTGTTTAGAGGGGAGAGTATCAAATTATCAAGTAGGAAATATAAAAATTATAAAATTAAAATGGAAAGAGATAAAAATCAGATTAAAGAATTGCAAAATCAATTTTGCTTACTAAAGAAAAAAAATTCTTCAGGAGCTTAATATGTTAAGAAATAAAATGATAGAAGAAGATACAGAGTTAGTAAAAAGAAATTTGAGATTTTAAATAGGAATTTTTGAATTTAGTAATAGAAATTCTAAATTATTGGCAAAGATGGCGAAAGATAAAAGAGAGAAGAGAGAAATTGGAGTTTTGATAGATGATAGAGGTATAAGATGTTATAAAAAATTAGAGAAATGTGAAGTGGTTAGAAATTTTTTTCAGAATCTATATTCAAAGAAACCAATTAATCGGGGAAAATTGCAAAGCTATTTAGAAAAGTATGTGGTGAAAATTGATCAAACATATAAGGAATTGATGGAAGAAGATATAACACAAGATGAGATTAATGGAATAATACAAAAATTAAAATTAGGGAAAGCTCCAGGTGAGGATGGATTACCTGTTGAGTTTTATAAAGAATTTAAAGAATTAATAATACCAAGATTGCAAAAATTATTCAATGGAATATTACATGGTGGGGAAGTACCTTCGTCATGGAACAGAACGGTGATATCCTTAATTCCTAAACCAGATAAAGATTTAGAAAGGATTGAGTCCTATCGCCCATTTCTTTAATTAATCAGGATGCAAAGATATTTACTGCTATTATAAGTAATAGATTAAATAGATTTATAGATAGATATATAAGTTATAATCAAGTAGGTTTTGTGAAGGGTAGATACATGAGTGATATTGTTAGAAGAGTATTAAATATTATAGATGTAGCTGAATATAATGGTGATAAAATTGGTATAGTATCATTGGATATTTTTAAAGCTTTTGATTCTGTACAATGGGAAACTATTAAAGTAATTGTGGAGGCTTTAGGCTTTGGTAATAAGTTTATACATGTTATTTCAAAATTGTACCAAAAGAGCAGTGCAAGAGTGAAGGTGAATGGAATATTAACTGAAGAGATAAAATTAGAAGCTGGTACGAGACAAGGATGTCTCCTGTCCCCAACATTATTTTTATTGGCTATGGAGATATTGACAAAAATGATAGAAAAAGATGAAGAATTAGAAGGATATAAGGGGTATAAGATAAATTTGTATGCGGATGATACTTTAATTATTTTGAAAAATGTAGAGAAAGATTTGAAAAGATATATAAGCATTTGATAGAATTTGAGGAAATGACAGGATTGAAAGTAAATTGGTCAAAGTCAGAATTATTGATGGATAGTAATGGTAATGAGTCTGAGAATATGCAAGAGCAATTTGGGATAAGGATTAAAACACATTGAAATATTTGGGTATAGTGCTTTCACTTAAGGTTAAAGAATTGAAAAACTTAATTATGATGTGGTGATGAATGAAATTGAGAAGAAGATAGATAAATATAAAATTTTAAAGTTGTCTTGGTTTGGCAGAATTGCAATGTGTAAGATGATGTTGCTGCCCAAGTTCAACTTTTTATTCGAGATGCTACCACTAAATTTGACAGAGAAAGATATTGAAGGATATCAGAAAAAACTGGATAAATTTTGTAATGGTGGTAAAAGACCTAGATTAGTGAAGAAAATGTGGTATCAAAGTCAAAAGGAAGGTGGATTAGGAATCCCCAAATTATTTAATTATTACTGTGCGTATGGTATCCGGATAGTGGTAAAAATATTTAAAGGTGAAGATAGCTATTGGAGAGACTTAGAGTTAAGGGATATAGTGAAATTTGGATCAAGGTGGTTTTAGATAAAGCAAATTTAAAATCTGTAAGTAGAAGTTATTGGTTAAAGGGATTAAGTAAAATGTGGAATAAATTTGTTAAAATTTTAATTCCGGATATAATCTTTTTGGGGGAGACAATTGGAATTTGGCCGATTAAAAATAATATAAAACGTAATGAAGTGATTAAAGAGGAAAATATAGAAATTATTAGAGATTGGATAAAAGTTATGGAAATGAAAGGAGGAATAAAGAAATTATTGAAAAATTAGGGTTAAGTTGGTTTGAAAAATACAGATAGAAAATGGACAAAAAAACTAAGGGAAAATTATTCGATAAATAGATGTGAAACTGAATTTGAATATTTAGTATCTCGGATTATGAAAGATGAAATTGGGCTAAAGGGACTCGTTAGTAGGGTTTATAAGATTATAAATTCTGATGAAAAATTACAAAGAGTGATGAGGACAAATTGGGAAAAAGATCTTAATATTGAAATACCAGAGTCAGATTGGAATGTGAATTGGAAGAGTAGAATTATGAGAACTTTATCTATAAGGATTAAAGAGCACAATTATAAAGTTGTTTGGAAATGGTATTTGACTCCAGTAAGATTGTCACAAATGGATAAAAAATTAGTAAAAATGTTGGAGATGTGAGATGGAATTGGGGACTTATGAACATATGTGGTATAATTGTGATAAGGTTAAAAGTTTTGGCAACAATTGGAGAAAATGATATTTGAAATGATGGGGAAAGTAATAACATTGAGAGTGGAAACTATATTATTGTTGGTAATTAAGGAAATAGAATTAACAAAATATGAAAAGAATTGATTAGAATTATGATTATAATAGGTAGAATTATAATAGCTAGATATTGGAAACTAGATGTGATTTTTAGAATAGAAGAGTGGAATTCTGAAATGTGGAAATTAGCTTTAAATGATAAAATGACATGTGATATTAAAATTAAAAGTGGTGTGTATAAAGAAGATATTTTCTGGAAGACTTGGAAACCATTTGTGGACTTTGCGCTTGGAACATTGGACGCTTCAGTACCTGTACCTCGAGAACGTGGATTTTGGCAATCATGAGGATATATCCGAAGACCCAAATCTTCCTTTTATGTATAGCACAAGGGTGTAATAATGTATTTTCTTTTTGTTTGTTTGTTGTAAAAAAAAGTAATAAAAAAAGTAAAATTAAAAAAAAGAAGAAAAAAAAAGAAAAAAGAAAACCAAGTGCTGGAAGACAGGAAATGAAGGGAAAGAAGAAGAACAAGAAAAAAAAATAATTCCTTGTGTGTCCAATCACACTTGGCCAATAAAAAATTCTATTCTATCTAAAAAAAAAAGAAAAAAAAAAGAAGCTGCTGTCTAGCGACAGTCTGCTAATCCAATATAATGGAACCTTGCCCCTAATATTGGTATGCGATGCTTCACCCTATGGAGTAGAGGCTGTCCTCAGCCACAAGTTACCGAACTGGACAGAAGTTCCAATTGCTTACTTTTCCCGCACTTTATCGGGAGCAGAAAGGAACTATAGTCAATTAGATAGAGAAGCATTAGCAATAGTGTTGGGCGTGAAAAAATTTCACGAGTATTTGTTTGGGAGGCAGTTTGAAATCATCACGGACCATCGCCCGTTGTTGGGTCTCTTGGCGGGTGACCGTCCGACACCAATTGCACTGTCTCCCAGACTGACCCATTGGACTATATTCCTGGCAGCATATTTTTACCATCTGACCCACCGACTAGGCAAAGACTTGGGACATGCGGACGCTTTAGGCAGGTGTCCCTTGTCAGACACAATTCAAGACCTGACCCCGGGAACGCCAATTTTATTAATTGACTCTTTGGACTCTGGCCCTGTCACTTCTGCCGAAGTGGCTAAGGCATCTTACAGAGACATTATTGTCCGCACTGTAATTGGCTGGGTGCAGAGGGGATGGCCCGTTGCACCGGGTGAAAAGTTTAAAGAATTTACAAAGAAGCGTTCGGAATTGTCTGTGCAAGGGGGTTGTTTATTATGGGGTGATAGAGTGGTTATTCCGTTACAGTTAAGAGACAATGTGTTAGAATTGTTACATGTGGGACATCCCGGAATTGTTAGGATGAAAAGTTTAGCAAGGAGTTATGTGTGGTGGCCCCAGATGGACAAAGACATTAGTGACCAGATAGGAAAATGCCAGGCTTGCCAGGACTCGAGACCATTACCTCCTACAGCTCCAGTAAGGGAGTGGGAGAAGCCCCAGGGACCTTGGTCAAGGATCCACATAGATTTTGCGGGCCCTTTTCACGGGCAAACCTTCTTAATTGTTGTAGATGCCTACTCCAAGTGGTTGGAGATAATCTTAATGAAAACCACAATGGCAGAAGCTGTGATAAGAGTTTTATGGCAACTGTTTGTGACACACGGGTTGCCAGACACTTTAGTGTCAGACAACGGGCCGCAATTTACGGCCACTCAATTCGAGGGGTACTTGGCCGAAGTGGGCATCCGCCATGCCCTCTCGGCACCCTTCCATCCGGCTAGCAATGGCCTTGCAGAACGTTTTGTGCACAGTGCCAAGGAGGCACTGTCAAGAATTAGCCCAGGAGACTGGCAAGCCAAAATTGACACTTTCCTGGCTGTGCAACATGGGACACCCTGCATAGCCGCTGGCTGCAGCCCAGCGGAACTATTAATGGGGAGGAGACTCCGATGCCCCTTAGATAGACTAAATCCGACATACTCCCCTGATGGGTATCCAACAACGAGGGACAAAACAAGAGTATTTGCCAACTGTGACCTTGTGTGGGCACGCAATTACAGTGAGGGTCCCTTGTGGTTGGGGGAAACAATTCTAGGGATAACAGGTCCCAAATCGTACCTAGTGACATGGGAAATGGCAGGGTCTGGAAACGGCACATAGATCAGCTACGAAAAAGAATAAAAACTGATATTGAGACCAAACAACCAGGTCCTGACTATCAAATGTTTATGCTAACAGCTAGCTCAAGCCCGAGGCGATCGGAGGACTTATCTGAAAATGACGAAGTCCAGCGACGCCACACGATTCCTCCAGAAGACAGCAGGGACGACTCTGCTAATAATCCAGGGCCGGAGGGCCAAAGGGAGGAGCTGGGAGGAACAGATAGTCCCTCCAACCAGCTCGACTCCCCTCCAGGGAATGAATTGCGCAGGTCAGAAAGAATTACCTGCGTGATTACGTTTGTAAATAATATGTAAATAGTTGGCTAAGTGTCAAGGTTCCATAAAAACCTCTTCTGCATAAAAAAAACTCAGAAGCCATTGTTTTTCAGAGTTCTTTACTAGCATGAGGAAACTGGCACACGATGAGTGAAATTCCAAAACTGAACTTCCGGATTCTTTTCCCAGTTATACAAACCCCAAGAGTCCCACCCCCCTGACCCCTTTGATGGTCACATGGTCCCACGTTCTCCCAGTTCATTCGAATATCTTCCCGCCACTCTTCCTGCAGATGTGAACACCATCCGACCTTGACCGCTTGAAGAATGTTACCATACCCCTCAGCCCCCCTTCTTTTCCTCAGGGGAAAAATGTGGCAGCGTCTGGAACCCTAAAGTCTAGTATGGTTTCCAGGCCTGACAGGCGTCCCCCCTTGGAAAAGAAGCTATATCCTAGGAAAGAAAACAAAGAGTTGATAAAGAAGAGTGTCAGTGGTCCACACTTCCCTTCTACCCCCCCTCCCCTTTCCAAGAGGTTTTTTAGGTTTGTCAGGGAAAGTGTCGTGAAATTGTTTAATCAAATTGTCCGCATTTACTTTCCAACTTTTGACCCAAGTAGATTCAGATAATGGATATCCCTTCCGGTGGACTAAATATTGTAATTGACCTCTGTATAGTCTAGAGTCAAGGATTTTCTTGATTTCATAGTGGGTTTCACCTTGGATTATCAAGGGTGGTGGGGGAGCGGCAGGTTGAGGTCTCAGACCAGACTGTCTAGCAGGTTTTAATAAGCTGGTATGGAATACCGGGTATATTTTCCCCAACATTTGCTTGAGTTGGACGGTAACAGGATTAATAATTTTTACAATGGGGAAAGGACCCAAAAATTTTGGACCGAATTTTCTGCTGGGTATTCTCAACCTCAGATACTTAGTAGATAAAAAGACTTTATCTCCAATGCGAAAAGGGGGTTGAAGGGAACGGTGTTTGTCAGCTTGGGCTTTGTAATTCCGAGCTGTCACAGCTAAGGCCTTTTTTGTATTTTCCCAACCTTTTTTCAACGAATTCATCCAGTCCGTTAGGGAAATGGAAGTGGGGGGTTGCACAGGGAGTTCAGGCATTGGAACGAAGTCTATGCCGGTGGTTACTTGAAAAGGGGTTAACTCCGTGCTGCTGTGTACAGCATTATTATATGCGACCTCTGCAAATGGTAACAAATCTGACCAGTTTTCTTGTTGGTAATTTATATAACACCGTATGTATTGTTCCACCATCGAGTTCAATTTTTCAGCCGCTCCATTGGTCTCCAGATGGAACCCAGAACTAAGTCCTTGAGACGACCCAATGGACCGTAGGAACTCCCTCCAGAACTTGGCTGTGAATTGAACACCCCTGTCAGATATTATTCTTTTAGGAACTCCATGCAGTCTGTAGATGTGTTTGACGAAGAGCTTTGCTAATTTTCTCACCGATGGCAATCCGCTGCACACAGTGAAGTGGGCCTGTTTAGAGAACAAGTCCACTATGGTCCATATCACTGTATTTCCCCCACTAGATGGGAGTTCAACAATAAAATCCATGGCAATCTCTTCCCAGGGTCTGGTGGGTTCGGCTACGGGTTGTAGGAGTCCAGGGGGTTTCCCTGGTATGGACTTCATGGTGGCGCAGGTAGCACAGCTCCGGACATAGTCTTTGACATCTGATTTCATTTTTGGCCACCAGAATTGTCTTCTAGCCAAGTGGAGAGTCTTTAAAAATCCAAAGTGACCTCCTAGGCGAGAGTCATGGCTTCTTTGTAGTATAGGCAGCCGCATAGCGACGGGTACATAAATCTTGGTTCCCTTCCAGGGTATCCCATCCCTTAAGGTGAGGTGTGGCAAGTTTTCTTTAAACCAAGCATCGTCAGTGAGTGCTGATTTTAATTCCGCTAGTAGTTTATTTGGTGGGATGTTAGTACTACGGCGTGAATGCGGTCGAGTAATTGTTTGGCTTGCCGGTTCGCTATCGGGAATCATCGCATGTATTACCTCTTCGCGTTGGCTGTCAAATTGTGGTTTCCTAGATAGGGCATCAGCCAGTAGATTTTGGTCGCCGGGGATGTATTTGAGGGTGAAATGGAACCGTTTGAAAAACTGAGCCCATCGAACTTGTTTGGGAGAAAGTTTTCGAGGGGTTTTTAAGTATTCAAGGTTTTTGTGGTCGGTCCACACCTCGAATGGTTCTTTTCCCCCTTCAAGGAAGTGTCTCCAGGAGAGGAGTGCCCAGCGCACTGCAAAGGCTTCCTTTTCCCAAACTGCCCATCTGCGTTCAGTGTCCGTCAGTTTTTTAGACACGTACGCGCAGGGCATTAGATTGTTGTCGGTATTCCGTTGTAATAAGACAGCGGCTACTGCTACATCACTTGCATCAGCTTGGACCACAAAAGGTTTATTTGGATCCGGGTGTTGAAGAATTGGTTCCATGGAGAATAGGCGTTTCAGGTGTTCAAAGGAACATTGGCAGTCCATTGTCCAAGGTAGGGGTTGGGTAGGTTTGGGTTTGATGGGTAATGGCCCAGTTTTTAGCAATTCTGTTAATGGTAGAGCTACTTCTGCGAAAGAAGGAATGAATTTGCGGTAAAAATTCGTGAATCCCAAGAAACTTTGAAGTTGCTTACGTGTGCGTGGCGGTTGCCAATCCAACACCGCTTTTACTTTTCCTGGGTCCATTTCGATACCTTTGTTTGATATCCGGTAACCTAGGTAGTCTAGGGATTCCTTATGGAATTCGCATTTGGAAAGTTTGACATATAGCTTGGCCGCTAGGAGCTTTTTAAGGACTTGTCTGACCAATTTGATGTGTCCTTCGATATTGTTTGTGTAGATAAGAATATCATCTAAGTAGACAAGAACCCCATTGTAGAGATAGGGGTGCAGGGTTTCATTAATTAGTTGCATAAAAACAGCTGGAGCCCCTTGTAGGCCAAAAGGCATGACACGGTATTGGAAACTGCCCAAGGGGCAGTTGAAAGCCATTTTCCATTCATCACCTTCCTTGATGCGGACCCGATAATAGGCTTCCCTTAAATCCAATCTGGTGAAAATTTTGCCTTTTGATAAGTGGTTCAACAAATCGTGCATAAGTGGTAAAGGGTAGGTGTTTTGTATGCAAATTACATTGATATTTTTGAAGTCAATACACAATCTAAGCGAACCATCTTTCTTTTGTTTAAATAGCACAGGCGCAGCTACAGGTGATTTTGCTGGTTCAATGAACCCTCTGGCTAGGTTAGTGTCAATGTATTTTCTTAGTTCAGACATTTCGGCTGGTGTCATTGAATACATTTTGGGTTTAGGTAATTTTGCCCCCGGGTGCAATTCAATTGCGCAATCAGTTTGTCGGTGGGGGGGTAAGAGGTTACATTCATCCTCGCTAAAAACATCTGATAAATCCATGTATGCTTTAGGGATGCGTGGTTCATTAGGAGATGGATTGGATATGGTGGTTGTTGGTTCCCTCTGGTGGTCATTTTGGATAGGGGGAATTGAAAGTCCATATAATTTTCCTGAATCCATCCTCCCATTTGATTGTGGGTTCCCATTTGTCCAGCCAAGCTAAACCCAGGATGATGGATTCTGACATCTTTGGAATTACTATGAATCTTATAAGTTCATGATGGGCTCCAATTTCTAAGCGAACCAGTTGTGTGATTTGGGTTGCTGGAACGCCACCAATCAAAGTTCCATCTACTTGGTGGAATTTAATTGGGTGTTTCAAGGGAAATGTTTTTATACGGAGTTGGGCGACCGTAGAGGTTGAAATTAGGCGTCTGGTGCATCCTGTGTCCACAATAGCCTCTAAATCTTTTTTTGCCCCTCCCCCTGGAATTACTAAGTTTACTTTGATAGCAAATGGAGGAATGGATGCACTCACCATTGGGTCGTTTTCTGCTTGGTTTGAGTCATCAGGAGGTGAATCAGATGACAGAAGGTCAGTAGGGAGGTCTATGACTTGTCTCGCAAAGCAACTGGTATTCGGATTCTTTCGAGGAGGTCTGCGTGGTTGGGTAGCAGTTGGTGGACGATACTGTGGGAGTGGTGTTGGGGCTAGGCAAACTGACGCCCAATGTCCTAGTTTTCCACAACGGTAGCATTTGATTATTGTTGAAGGCTGAAAGGTGGGGTGTGTGGTTGGTCTTAAGAGGGAGGGTCTTGTAGGTGGTCGTTGTGGAGTTGTAGTTGGTGATTGGCTTTGGAGGGGATTGAATTCTCTGTCCAGAGCGATGGACACGTTGTCATTTAGTTGTTCTGGGATTCCTCTGGTGGAGCAGGCTTTTCTGATGTTTTGATCAATGGCCTCTTTGAAGTAGTGGAGGACGATGCGATCTGGCCAATGTCTAAGATTGCCAGCAACCCTTCTGAAATCTCATACAAATTGTTTTAGAGGTTTGTTACCTTGCTTCATCGTTTTTAAGGTGGTTTCACATTCTGCAATTAGGTCATCATCTTGAAACCGGTTGCGAAGCAGTGCCATAAATCCGTGAACATCGTTTAGTTCTGGTGCACGTTCATTGTGTAGTTGAGCTATCCATTCTGAGGCTAGCCCCACGTTCATACCATCCGAGATAGCGTTTATTAGGCTTCTTTCTGATAGGTATTGATGTCTATATTGTTCAATGTAAGCCTCAATTCTGCTGAGAAAGTAAGCCAGGTGGTGTGGATTCCCATCAAAGGTTGGTTTGAAAGGGGGAGGGGCTGGGTGAGGGGGTGCAGGTGGGTTTAGCTGGCCTGCTTGCGGTTGAAGAGGGATTTGGGGGACGGCCGTTGCTGTTGTAGCTGGTTGCTGAGTTGTGAAGGGGGGTGGATTTCCCCCTGACTGCTGAGAAGGAAGTCCTTGAAATGCTTCAGCTGACGAGGCAAAAATCGGCCTGGGGCCCCCAGGAAAGAAAGGTGCTGAACTGGCTGGTTGCCATTGGTATTGGATCCACCATTGTCCAGGATAAAATGCCCAACCAGGAGGAATAGAAGCAGCTGGAGGCAGCGTAGGCCTCTGTTGGCAGGAAAAGTCAATTGGAGGGGGGAGTTGCGATTCCCCCCAAGTCCTTGGTGCTGCCTGAACTCCCTGCCGTCTGAAGGAGGGAAGGGAGGTCCTCCTGCGTTCATCGGAATAGCTTTGAGCTTCAGTAATTTCTCCCTCTCTGGTGGGAGGGAAGGTGAATTTAGGCTGAGCTAAAGGCTCTCGAGGTGGGTGAGCTGAGCTTATACGAGGCCTCACTTCCAAATGCTCAAAAGTTTCAGGGAGGTCTAATAGAGACTGGGATTTCAGGGGGTTTTTCAGGTCCCAATCCAGTGACTCTCCCGATTCTCCGGGTTTTACTGTCCTCCAGTGAGGTTGAGAAGAGGGAGGGGGCTCTCCATTCCGCCCCGGGGAAATGTTTTCTCCCGAACGACAGCTTACCCATGAATCGGAATCTTTGGGCCGTGCTCCAAGCTGACAAGCAGGCTCAACCACTTCGGGTTTTTGAGTCATATCTTCCGATGGGAAGTAGGTGATTTCAACTAAATCGTTAGATTCAAGCTTCTGTGCTACTTCCATGCTTTCAGCTTGCTGCTCTTCCATCTTCGCTGGGTCTTTGCACCGCTGTGGAGGTTGCGGAGGCTGGGGCCCAGCACCCCCCTAACGGGCCCCCTCTGAGCGGAGGAGAGGGTACCGTTAGCAAAAGAAAGTTAGGAGTTTTGGAATAATGTCAAGGTTCCAGAAGAACCTCTTCTGCATAAAAAAAACCTCAGAAGCCATTGTTTTTCAGAGTTCTTTACTAGCATGAGGAAACTGGCACACGATGAGTGAAATTCCAAAACTGAACTTCCGGATTCTTTTCCCAGTTATACAAACCCCAAGAGGGGGGAGGGGAGTAGTGTAATGTATTTGAATTTCTGGAGGGAAATTTGGGCAGGAAAAAGCACGTTCCTGATTGGCTGGTGCCTCAGCCAAAAGACTATATAAATAGAGTTGTTTGCCTGTTGTTTTTGCTGGGTTCTCACAATAAACTAAAGAGTTGTTGTCACTAAAGACTGTCTCCTGCCTCTTAATTGCCCAAACCCAACATTTTTCATCTCTATTAGTAAGAATTAATCCAGTATAATTGACTCTCTGGTTCCCCCTTCCACCTTTTGGGAGATAAAGATACCACCAATCATCACCACACACCCTTTTCTGTTTGAGGAACTCAGCAGACTCTTCTTTTTTGTGGCAGTCTGAGCTACATTTTTTCCTGTCACTTGAACACTAGATGAAGACCCTATTTTAGAAGCTTGTTTTATTTTGTGCAGGGTGAGGACATAAAATCAATTGTTCAATCCCAGTGGCAGGGACATTCTTCTTGGGGTTCTTTTGTTCCTGTTGGGGTGGGTTTTTTTCCTTTTTTTGGTGTTCTCTGAGTGATATGTTGCCATTGGTCTTCCTCTAGCAGCCCCAACCTTTTGGGCACCACGGACCCGGTTCCATGGAGAGAGGCTTTTCTGTGGATGGGAGGGGGAATGGTTTCACACACTGCCTGCATCCCATGCTGGTGCGGATGAGGCTTTGCTTGCTTGGGCAACCTGGTTTCTGGCATACCGCATCCCAATGCTAGTCCGCAACCCAGGGCTTGGGGACACCTGCTCTAAGGCTTCATTTTTCCTTAAAGTTGTTTCTTCCCTGCTGTGTTTAATTTGAATACAGATTTCAGCCTTTCTGAGGTATTCCTCATTTTCATGGATGAGACTTAGAGTGGCTAGACATGACTTTAGTCCTCCCACTTTATCCTCTAGCAATCTGATCAGTTTGCACTTGGTGCAGGAATAATTTGAGTCCTCCATGGGCAGGAATACAAACATAGCACATATTTTGCAGGTCATTACACTGCTAACCTCTTTCCCATGACTCTGTTACTGTTTACAATTTGTGCCACTTGTTGCATTTACATACCACCAGAAGTTGCTAGGAGAACAAAGATTTGATCATCGCAAGCTGAACAATATCCCAGTTCTCCAGCTAACAGTGAGCAACTACTTATTTATTTTATTTTATTTGTTTATTTATGTACAATTAGCACCCCAAGGCTGTGTGCTCTCCCCACTTCTCTTCTCTCTGTATACCATTGAATGCATTTCCATCTGTTAAACTATTGAAGTTTGCAGATGACACAACAGTAATTGGATACAATGATGAATCTGCATATAGACGGGAGGTTGAACAACTAGCTTCATGGTGCGACTGGAACAATCTGGAACTGAACACATTCAAAACTGTAGAAATGGTGGTACACTTTAGAAGAAACCCTTCCATACTTCCACCTCTTACAATACAAGATGACACAGTATCAACAATAGAGACCTTCAAATTTCTAGGTTCTACCATATTGCAAGATGGACAGCTAACATCAAAACATCATCAAAAAAGCACAACAAAGAATGTTCTTTCTACCCCAACACAGAAAACTCAAACTGCCCAAGTAGCTGCTGATACAGTTCTACAGAGGAATTATTGAGTCTGTCATTTGCACCTCTCTAACTATCTGGTTTGGTTCTGCAACCCAACAAGACAGACACAGACTTCAGAGGATAATTAGAACAGCAGAAAAAACAACTGTTATCAACCTGCCTTCCATTGAGAACCTATATACTTCACGAATCAAAAAGAGGGCTGTGAAAATATTTACAGATCCCTCACATCCTGGACATAATCTGTTTCAACTCCTACCCTCAAAATGACACTACAGAGCACTGCACACCAGAACAACTAGACACAAGAACAGTTTTTTCCCGAACGCCATCACCTTGCTAAACAAATAATTCCCTTAGCATGGTCAAACTATTTACTAAATCTGCATTACTATTAATCTTCTCATCATTCTTATCACCCATCTCCTTCCACTTATGACTGTATGACTGTAACTTTGTTACTTATATCCTTATAATTTATATTAATATTGATAGTTTCCTGATTGCTTATTTGTACCCTATGACTATCATTAAGTGTTGTACCTTAGAATTTTTGATGAATGTATTTTTTCTTTTATATACACAGAGAGCATATGAACCAAGACAAATCCCTTGTGTGTCCAATCACACTTGGCCAATATTCTATTCTATTCTATTCTATTCTATTCTATTCTATTCTATTCTATTCTATTCTATTCTATTCTATTCTATTCTATTCTATTCTATTCTATTCGTCTAATACATATTAGATAATATATATAAGTATGAATTGAATACATAAAATGAATACAATTAAAAGGAACATTAGGACAGGGATGGTAGGCATGCTGGTGCTCTTATGCACGCCCCTTACAGACCTCTTAAGAATGGGGTGAGGTCAACAATAGCCAGTCTAAGGTTAAAATTTTGGGGCTTTGGGGATGAAACCACAGAGTTAGGTAGTTTATTCCAGGCATTGACCACTTTGTTGCTGAAGTCATATTTTCTGCAATCGAGTTGGTGCGGTTTACCTTATATTTGTATCTATTGTGTGCTCATATATTGTTGTGATTGAAGCTGAAGTAGTAATTGATAGGTAGGACATTGTAGCAGATGATTTTATGAGCTATGCTTAGGTCATACTGAAGGTAGCGTAGTTCTAAATTTTCTAAGCCCAAAATTTCAAGTCTGATGGCATAAGGTATTTTGTTATGAGCGGAGGAATGGAGGACTCTTCTTGTGAAATATTTCTGGACACTTTCAATTGTATTAATGTCCGATATGCAGTGCAGGTTCCAGACAGATGAGCTCTATTCGAGAATTGGTTTAGCAAATATTTTGTATGCTCTGGTTAGTAGTGTAATATTACCAGAGAAGAAGCTGCACAAGATTAGGTTTACAACCCTTAATGCCTTTTTGGCGATGTTGTTACAGTGGGCTTTGGCACTTAGATAATTTCATATGAGTACTCCAAGGTCCTTGACAGAGTGAGGGTCATCTACAAGGTCATGTCCACTCAGTTTGTATTTTGTGTTCTGATTCCTTTTGCCAATGTGTAAGACAGAGCATTTGTTGGTTGAGATTTGGAGTTGCCAATTTTATGACATTCCCACACAAAGTCAAGGTCTTTTTGAAGGGTAGCAGCATTGTTGGTGGTGTTAAATAGTTTTACATCATCGATGAAGAGAATGCAATTACTTATAATATGATCATAAAGGTCATTTATGTGTAGTATGAAAAGTGCTGGTCCTAGAATGCTGCCTTGGGGGACACCACTATTAAAAGGTGCAGGATTTTTTTTCAATTTATTTTGGTCAAGCATGTATTTTATGACAGATACAAGTGTAAACATACTTATAAATACATGTAAAGGGTATGAATAAAAGAATACATTAGAACAGGGATGGTAGGCATGCTGGTGCACTTATGCAAACTGGATCTGATTTATATCTCTGGTCAGTGGTTAAATGATCTGATACTAGACGATTTAGTAACAGAACCAATGTCATGGTCCGATCATTTTCTCCTTCGCCTAGACTTCCGAACCGCCACCCACCATCGCAGGGAGACGGAACCTACACGTTGGTTCCGTCCCAGGCGCCTGATGGACCCTGAGAGGTTCCTGACGGAGCTTGGGCCATTCCCTGAGGATCTGGCCCACGGCACGACTGAGGAACTAGTTGCGGCCTGGGAACTAGTTGCGGCCTCTGACCCGGCGCAGATCTCGTCTGGCCCCTTGGTTCTCCGAGGGGCTGAGAGAGATGAAACGCCGGAGAAGACGCCTAGAGAGCACTTGGAGGTCCAGTCGTTCCGAAGCTGATCGGACACTAGTTAGGTCCTATTCTAGGACCTACCTAGTGGCAATGAGGGAGGCGAGGCGTTCTTACGCCTCCACCCTCATTGCGTCGGCAGATAACCGCCCGGCCGCCCTGTTTCGGGTGACCCGCTCCCTCCTTCATCAGGAGGTGTGGGATGACCCTTTGCAGGGACGTGCCGAGGAGTTTAGTGGTTATCTATACGACAAAATCGCTCAGCTCCGGGATGGTCTGGACCGAAATTGGGATGATCCAAGCGAGGGAGAGGAGGCACGTCTTGTTGAGTCTGTTTGGGATGAATTTGACCCTGTGGCTCCCGAGGACGTGGACAGGTTGTTGGGGAGGCTCCACGCCACTACATGTTTACTGGATCCGTGTCCTTCCTGGCTGGTGCTGGCCACTCAGGAGGTGACACGAGGCTGGCTCCAGAGGATTATAAATGCTTCTTTGTTGGAAGGGGTCTTCCCTGCCGCCTTGAAAGAGGCGGTGGTGAGACCCCTCCTTAAGAAGCCCTCTTTGGACCCGGCTATTTTGGGAAATTATCGGCCAGTCTCCAACCTTCGCTTTGTTGCGAAGGTTGTAGAGAGTGCTGTGGCACGCCAGCTACCCCAATACCTGGATGAATCCGTCTATCTAGACCCGTTCCAGTCCGGCTTCCGATCTGGTTACAGCACGGAGACAGCTTTGGTCGCATTGGTGGATGATCTCTGGAGGGCCAGGGACAGGGGTTATTCCTCTGCCCTGGTCCTATTAGACCTCTCAGCGGCTTTTGATACCATCGACCATGGTATCTTGCTGCGCCGGCTGGGGGGATTGGGAGTGGGAGGCACCGTTTATCGGTGGTTCTCCTCCTATCTCTCCGACCGGTCGCAGACGGTGTTGACAGGGGGGCAGAGGTCGACCGCGAGGACCCTCACTTGTGGGGTGCCGCAGGGGTCGATTCTCTCGCCCCTTCTGTTCAACATCTACATGAAGCCGTTGGGTGAGATCATCAGTGGCTTTGGGGTGAAGTACCATCCCTACGCTGATGATACTCAGCTGTACTTCTCCACCCCAGGTCACCCCAATGAAGTTGTTGAAGTGCTGTCCCGGTGTTTGGAAGCCGTACGGGTCTGGATGGGGAGAAACAGGCTCAAGCTCAATCCCTCCAAGACGGAGTGGCTGTGGATGCCGGCATCTCGATTCAGTCAGCTGCAGCTGCAGCTGACTGTTGGAGGCGAGTTATTGGCCCCAAAGGATAGGGTGCGCAACTTAGGTGTCCTCCTGGATGAGCGGCTGTCGTTTGAAGACCATTTGACGGCCGTCTCCAGGGGGGCCTTCCACCAGGTCCGCCTGGTTCGGCAGTTGCGCCCCTTCCTTGATCGGGATGCCTTGTGCACAGTCACTCACGCACTCGCCAAATACCTGACCTTCGGACCTTTCGCCGCGAACTGAAGACACATCTTTTCATTCGCGTGGGGCTGGCTTAAATTTTATGGATTTTATAGTTTTTATCATTAATTTTAAATGGGGTTTTAGTTTCTATATATTCTAAATTTTTAGGCAAATTATAATAAGTTTTTTAATCTTGTATTTTATATAATATTGTCTTGTCTGTTTTTATTTGCCTGTACACCGCCCTGAGTCCTTCGGGAGAAGGGCGGTATAAAAATCAAATAAATAAATAAATAAATAAATAAATAAATAAATAAATAAATAAATAAATAAATAAATGCCCCTTAATTTGATAGGGCGCTCTCTATTTTGACCACTTCTTGTCTTTTGACAGGAACGTGGTTATCCAATTATGGAGGGGTCCGGAGATGCCATAGGATTTTAGTTTTAGAAGTAGTTTATCATGTACCACTGAAGCAAAGGCTTTACAGAAGTCTATGTAAATTGCATCTATTGTTTTGCCCTGATCAAGATTTGTAGTCCATATGTTTTTGCAATGAAGAAGTTGTAAATTACAGGATAATTTTTCTCTGAAACCAAATTGTTTATTAGAGAGTAGGTTGTTTGTTTCTAGGTGGAGTGTAATGGATTGGTTGATGGTTGATTCCATGACTTTGCAGCAGGGGTGAAATCTAAAAATTTTCCCTACTGGTTCTGTGGGTGTGGCTTAATTGGTGGACGTGGCTTGGTGGTCAGATGACTGAGTGGGCATGGCAAGTAACAATAAATAATAAAAATAATAAACCAAGTATACAAAACAATAAGAGGCACCAAAAACCAACTCTCACACTTTACACACACTCATCACAACACAACAGACTCATACACAATGTAAAAGCAACTGCACTTCACCCAAAATGGCCCCTGCAACAAGCAGGAACCTCACACTTTCACACTTTACACACACACAACACAACACAACTGACTTTCACACACACACAAAATGCCACATACAGCTTTGTGAGATTTTGTGTGTTTGTGTAGTTAGAGTGAAACACTACAGAAACACACCAAATCTCAAAAAGCTGCACAATAGTTTATTATTTTATTTATATTTTTTAGATCAGGAGTCTCCAACCTTAGTAACTTTAAGGTTTGTGGACTTCAGCTCCCAGAGTTCCTCAGCCAGCAAAGCAGGAAGATTGAGTTGCTCACTGAGGAGATGGATTACAGGCAGGCAGATTCAGTTGCTAGCTGATGCAACTGATGTAAAGCATGGCTTTGCCAGCCCAAAAGGAACAGTAATAAGATAAGTGGGGAGGGGGTGATTGGGTGGGCATGGGTGGGGGCTGTTGTAAGAGGTTATTAAAAATGATTTTAAAAGCCTATGATGATCAGGAAACTCAGCTGGAATCGCCAGAGGAAAAAAAGATTTTAAAAGCTCCTCTGACGATCCCAGCTGATGTTGCCTCATCGCCAGAACCTCTTAAAAGGATTGTTTTAACAATCACTTCAGCCAAAGAGCTTGTAGAAAACATGTTTTCTAAGGTTCTGGTGATCCCAGATCCCTCATCTGGGATCACCAGAGGAGCCTTTTAAAACCTTTTTTTTTACAACCTCTTTGGCTGAAGAGGTTGTTAAAAAAAAGAGTTTAAAGGCTTCTGATGATCCCAGCTGAGCGTGGGATCATCAAAGGCTTTTTTTTTTACTTTAAAGTCATTTTTTTTGGCTGAAGAAAAGATGCTTTTAAAAGTAAAAAAACAACCTCTGATGATGGCGCGGCTCAGCAGGGGCAAGGGGCGGGGCCAGGGATTTTTGCTACCGGTTCTCCAAACCACTAGCCACCTTCGCTACCAGATCAGGCGAGCCAGTCCAAACTGGGATCATTTCACTCCTGCTTTGCAGGTGACGCAGCATAAAGAGAGTGGTCTGTAATTTTCGACTAGGCTGGGGTCTCCCTTTTTGAAGATAGGGATGACCGTGGCTAGTGACCATAGATTGAATAGGGAGCTGGTCCTGAAAGATTTTTCAAAGATTATGCTTAGGGGTTCTGCTATAGGTTCTGCTTCTTAAAGCTTTTTTAAGAAGTATGCACATAGTCTATTAGGTCCAATATATAGAGATGGTTTTAGTCTACGTAGTGCCTTTGGAACGTTATCTTCTGTGAAATCTATTTGTGTTAGATCGTTGTAGTTATTAATGGTACGACTAGGGAAATGTTTGTGTTGATTCTCAATGACCACATATATAGATTTTTTTCAGAAACATACATACATATACGTGTGCATGCATCCATGTACTCATCCACACACTTAAAATAAAATGTTTAAGGCCCCTGCAAAGATTCGGTTAATGTGGCTGAACTTCTTTTCACTGAGATTGTTCTCTTCCTGACACACTGGAATACAATTTTTCCTCTAATATATCCTGATATTGGAGAGTAGAAACTGTTGAAAGTGATCCCAACACAAGTTTAGCTGTGTTCCATGCAGTGAATGAAGATATGTATTATCCTCCATCCTAGAAAGAGCCATTAGGATCCTTGAAGGATGAATGAACATTTCTATTTGTATGGCAAAAAACCAGCCTATTCATGCATCTCTCCAGGGAGAGGGGAGATTGAAGGAGCAATTGAAAGAAAGCTGTCTGCACAACAATTCATTCTGCAGTATAGCCAAAGACTTCTACAAAATTCTAATAAGGGATGAATGTCACTCCATCTTTTTCTATTAATTACTATATTCATTGTTCATAAATTAATTCACAATTATGTGGTTAAGTATGTAATATTGATAAGTATAATTTAAGCCTAAGTGTGCATACCTCTATATATTTTATTTCAAATTAAACATTTAAAATTATGTCAATACTTTGTTAGCCATAAACTATATCATACAATTCAGAGATGAAATCCCAATGATAACTCCTTAAGAAGTGCTTGAGATTTGTTTTAATCGAAGTCAAAAGTGAGGAGTTTCAAATTGATTCTGTGGCCTGTGAATTGAAGTAGGGTTTATATAAAGCAGCTTGCATGCTTTGGCATTTTAAGTGTAATAGAAGTGACACAAATAGTATGTACAGGAAAGATAATATTGAGCTGTCATTTGTCTATAATATGTCCAGAAGGAAGAAATGAAGAATTGGAATGTCTACACTGAGAGATTTACAGTGGAAAAGGTTAAAGACCCTCTTCAAATTAAAACAGACTTACTTGTACAGCTCTACTTGAAAATGCAAGATGCTCACTCATTGGAAGGTCTACACTTTCTTGTTATATGTTATTATTGCTATATGAATATCCTTTATTTTATTCAACTCCACTTAATGATTCAAGACAGCATGTATAATTCTTCCCCTTCATATTTTTTCCCACAATAATGCTGTCAGAGGAGTGGGCTGGGGAGGCTGGGCTGAGAGAAAGTGACTACCGTGTTTTCCCGAAAATAAGACCGTCTTATATTTTTTTGAACCCTGAAATAAGTACTTGACCTTATTGTCATGCACTCAAAAGCCCGATTGGGCTTATTATCAGGGGATGTCTTATTTTGGGGGAAACAGAGTAGTTCCAAGTCACCCAACTTGGATTACATGCCTAAGGGAAGACTGGAATTTAGAGTTTCCTGGTTTCTGGTTTCTGGTCTAGCACCTTAATCACTACACCAAACTCTTGATTTCACACTACCATGACTTAACAGTCATATTGGGTAAAAGTGAACAGTAATAGAGCAGCAACTATTCAAAAATCTTTGGAACTTTCTAGATACATTGTACTTTCCTTACAAAAATACTGTAAAATACTATTTTGGGTACAAGTGTAACCCAATCATTCTCTGTTGGTAAATATTTCTCCTCATGGGAAAAATGATATAACTATATATTTGGCTTATTGTTTCTCAATCCAATCAGTGACAATGCCTCTCAAAACAAAGAAACAAAAAAGCTTCAGGAAAGATCCAACAAATTGTTTCACATTTGCAGAAAGATGGAAAAATATAATGCAGACCTACTGAATAGTTCTTTTCCTACTCTTAATTATTTTTAAAATATTCTTTCTGTTTGACAAAGGAAAATGTCCATAATACTTAAATTTAATATTCCACTTTCAAAATTGCTAGAAAGAAAATACAGCAATATGATATCTGGAGGGCCTTTGGCCTTTGGCTATGCTGGGATAAGGCAATCAAGACAATTTTTCATGTCCTGCTGTTTTATTCCCTATATTAGTCCATACTGAAAGCTGTGCATCTTTTATATGCACTTTTTAAAGTCACAAATTCAGTTGGTTCAGTATTGGACTAAATTTTTGGCATAAGTTTATCTACTGTGTTTCCCCGAAAATAGGACATGTCCTGAAAATAAGGCCAAGCCTGATTTTTGGAGTGGGGCTAAATATACACCCTTCCTTGAAGATAAGCCCCCCCCTCTCATACACACACAGGTCCCTCACCCCATTGTGGTCCGTCAGCAGCCTACGGTGCTGGTAGCGGAATCTGACAGTGATGAGGCAGAGGCGAGACCAGGGCCATCAAGAAATGGGGTGTGGACTCCAGAGCCTCCAGGGCCTGAGACTACTGAGAATGAAGTGTGGACTCCAGAACCTCCAGAGGCCGAGAGTAGCGAGGAGGAGGAGGAACTGGGAGAGCCTGTCCCTAATGCCCGAGTGAGGAGAGCTGCCAAGAGGCAGGAGCAGCTCAAGCAGAGAGGTCACCTCAGGGGTAGGGCCAAGAGATAATTGGCCCCTCCCATAAGGTTTAAAAGGAGACCTGCATCGGTGACTCAGTTTGCCAGAAAACAACGTTGGAGCTGCGCCCGTCCTATTCTCTGCTCTGGATGTTTCTCTGAGAAGACCTTGGCAGCTCTCCATTCTCTGCTCGAGATGCTTACCTGCAAAGGACTTTGACATTTATCTAAATTGGACCAGGTTGGAAATAATGACAGACTGTTTTGTGTGAGGAGCCTTTGCTTTCTTTTGAGCCATTCCCAGCTGCTTGAATAATGTTTATTTTCATTAAGGACTGCGTTTGTTGCTACCTGCTCGAGTCTGGGTCACAACAACCCCCCCCAACCCTCCCAAAGCAGCCACATCCCTGTAAACTCCTGCACCCCCACCCCTTTCGCTGCCCATAGCACTAACCATAGACCTCAAGCACCTGCTCTTGTGCCATGGTGGTGGCCCATCTGCTCTCGCCCAGGCGCAGTGTCTGCATAGCCCGTGCTACTGAGTGCTTGCCACAGCAGCCCCACTGCAAGCATTGCCGCCCTGGGGCTTCCTTGGCAGGGTGGTCACTGGTGGTAGAGAGACTTTTATGCATGGGGGGCAATCATGGAGGCCTGGCACATCCTGCAGCTGGGTGCAGGTCTCGGCGGGGATGGTTGAGGCGCTATAGGTGTTGCTGCTGCCGCCGCTACCTGCAAAGGCCTGGCGGCCCCCTGTGGCCAAGCTCAGCCATGGGCAAGGAGCGTTGGCTGTGACTGGGCCAGCCGTGCTGTGTCTGTTGGAGCTGCCCTTGGCGCAGCTGCTGGGCACTTGGAAAGAGGAAACGACCTGCGATCGGAGCGGAGAGGAGCAGGGGGGAAGGGGCAGCTGCTGCCCTGGCTGGGGTTTGGAAACCACAGAGGCAGAGTTTGGGGGAGAGAAAGAAAGACTTCTGCTGCTTCTGCTTTTGGCTGCATGCAAGGAAAGTGCTCTGGGAGTGTGCTTCCCGCTCTATGGTGACGGCTGGAGCTGGAGCCATGGCTTCCGCACGGGTGCTGGTGGTGGGCTCTGGCGTCATTTGCTACGAGCTCCTCAAAGTCCTAGTTCTCACTGGTTTCGCCCACATCAATGTGGTGAGGCCTGGGAAGCATGCGAGCCGGGTGGGATGGGGACAGGCACTTATGCGGCTTGGTTCTTTTGGGCCGCTCACGTTCTACACACACACACCACAGGAGGGGAGGGACTTGATGGCGGCATGCGAAGTGAGCCTCTCTCTGCCAGACTCCCAGCTGTGAGGGCACAGGCTGCCCGGGGTGTCCTGCACCCCCGAAATAAGACCCCCCTGATAATAAGGCCAAGCCCTTATGTCGGGGTTCAAAAGAAAATAAGACCCTAATGTCCCCCTCGCCTTAGTCCAAGCGATAACTTAATTAGCCGGCAACTATCAGCTCTGGCAGCAAACTAGCGAGCGTATGCTAAGTGTCTCTGTTATCTCTCTTGATGCCGTTGAGTCAACCAGGAACAAACAGTATTTCAGCTCTAGTTAAGCAGTTGATTTGCTTGCCACGAAGTGGTATAGCAGCCCTTGCTGCTTTTATATCCTGTGGGATGTGGCTCCATGACTCAGCACTTCCTAGGCCTGCCCCACCCCTGCTTCTGTTGTTCCCGCCTCTCCTGCCTACAAAACCTAGGGTCCAGCCAGGCCTGATTGCCATCAGCCGGGTCTGGAGGCATGGCCTGGGGGGGAAAGAGTCAGGTGACGGCGGCCTCGTTATCTCCTCCACCTGGCCTGCCTCTGGCTTCTGGAGCTGAGCCAGGGAAGCCGGTGCTCCAGAGGTAAGTCCTGATGGCCCTTCCCCCTCACTTTCCGAGTCACTTTCTGGCAGGGGGCCCGGCTCAGGGGGGAGGGGCGCAGACACAACATGTGCCTTATTTTCAAGGAAGCATGGTAGGCATGTTTGGGAGAAAGCATGCAAAGAAAAGCTATAGCAACAAACATACAAATAGACCTCCTGTTGACAATCTAATTGGAACTACTCTAGTTATTGACTGAAACCTAACAGCAAATTAGTAACAAAACATAGCAGCAAATAGACCAAGAAGATCAAATATTTCAAAAGTTCACTTGGAATTTGTTCAGATTGACCCAAGCAATTATATTTTTGTCTCAATATGAACAAAAGCAACAATAGGAAACTGCGCTATCAAGTTACTATGCACACACAAGTATATTTACCCAAAAGGTATACAAATCTGAATTTAAGATTATGCTTAATCTTCAGAAGAGAAAATTAGACCGACACATCACCATTTCCACTGTACTATATTCTGAAGAAGAATTGGGTGCAATTTATTTATTTTAAATATGAATATTATGTCTTGTATTTTTGTAAAAATGTTTTTCTTAAAATGTCAAATGGGTCAAAAAATTAACAATGGCAGTACATTTTTGTATATGTACAGATAAATGATGATGGAACAAATGAAACAGTTTTACCAGTCAACAATTTATTCTTAGGTAGTTCCAGTGGCCTAGTCACTGACCAATTAAAGTTAAAGTTGGTTTTGTGAAATCTGCACCATGGTCATAATAGCTTTGCTGAAAATGCATAGCTATATCTGACTATTTTGAATAAAGATGAGATTAGGCTGAATCCTGGATTTAAGTATGTTCCTCACCTCTCCCCAAGAAGCAGGTGGTGGCTCCACTGGTGGAAAATATTTAGGGACATCCCAGGCCACTGCAGCCATGAACCACTTGAAATCCTTGCACTTGAGATGCTTGCGAAGCTCTTTCTGGACTGAAATATCACCAGTGGAAAGATGTCTATATTCAGGTCGTCTCTGATAAACATATTCAGCAAACTCATCCATCCAAGTTTCTGCCACACGTTTCAGGTTCTGAACAACAAAAAGCAAGAGGCTTAATTGATTTTCTACATTATTTGCATGCAGAAAAATCTTTCTTCCAAGTGATTGTTGTTATCTTTGATATACCCTAAAAATTATAGAACATCATTCTCTTAACCAGATATAGATGTTTATGCATTAGCAAATAGCTTTTAAGCAAAGAGTGATCGCTTCTTAAACAGCATCAGCAACAGCACTCCTCCTTATTGCAATTACTGAAAGAGGTTTAATTAACCAAAAAACAGTAAAACCCCAATTAATGGTTTCAATAGAATACTATTACCAATTCTACTTTCACTTGTTACTTAGTAAAAGAAAAATGTAGTTGATTTTCTGCATTGTTTGCAGGCAGAAAATTGTTAAACTTTAGATTAATTATTTAGAATTCAAACTGAATTACAATACATTTATTTGAAGCTCCATTTACCTGGCATTTAAAAAAAATCTTCTGAGTCTTTTTTTTTTTTTGCCTTTTCAGATTCATTTAATTAAACTCTCACTCCATGTTTCTTTTCCTGGTTTTAGTTTTGACCAACTGGTAGTGTGCATTGTGTGGTATCCTTAGGGATACATTGGTGGCTTATATTATGCAAAATAAGTTCCATTAAACAAACTGATATTTGAACATTCTTGTTCCTGCAAACTTGAGCTGTAATTAGAGTTTTGAAATAATTAAAAACATTGATGCAAAGAATGTGTAGCAAGAGTTTGCCAGATTGATGCATTTATTAAAGAAACTGATTGAATAGGATCTCCAGGGATGGGTCAAAGTAAACAAGTGGTAGAGATTAAGGGAAGAGACAGCAAATGTAAGGATTTATTTGTTTATTTGTTTATAGACACATGCATGTATTTAAATCAATTGACTTCTGATTGCTGCCAGAATTAGTCCCTGAGGTTTTCTTGACAAAAGATTTTGGAATTTGTTGCCTTCTAATGGCTAAGGATGACATTAGACTTAGAGATCTCTTAAGGGAGGAACTTCTCTTTCAAGATACAAATGCAGATACAAAAGGGGATGAGTGGTGTGTGCATGAGAGAGAGCAAGTGGAGGATTGTGATTAACTAGAATTAGTTAACTATGAAAAAGGTATTGCGACAAAGAAAAAAGAGAAAAGGAAGCTTAGGGAAAAAATTAAGAGTAGAAAAGAACTTAAATAAAACAATAGAAATACTCTAAAGCAAAGAATAAAAGAACGGAAATAGATATTCTTGCTCAGCAGAATTCTCCTCATAGTTCAAAGAGATGGAAGAACTGCACAGAAGAGCACAAGGGACTAAGAGTTTCAAATGGGACAATGAGAAAAGCAGCTAGCAAAATAAAGAGAGGAAAAAATGTCTTTCATTAAGATCAGAGAAAGGAATGACAAACAAAAGAAACAACAGAGGCAATTCAATATGAAGCATGTTGTTGGTGTCTGCAATGGCAGAGAAAGAAATATACAGCTAGGAGATATGACAGGTTTTTAATAAGTACAGTGCTTTTAAAATTGCCAACTACAGTTGAGTGAAGAGCTTCAAAGATATCTTTGAAAAAGGAAGCAGATGAGAAGTCTGTGTACGAAGGGACAGTATTTGATCACTGCTTTCAACAACCCAAGCTCCTGTTTTCAAAGACAAGGCATTGATTTCTGTTAAAGTTACTTTTAAGTTTAAACAATCCAAGCACAAGACACCTACAAGTTCTGCTATATTACTTGTTCATGGTGGGGTTCCGGGGAGGGATGAGCAAAGAATATCAAGAATGTATTGGATTGTGCAGAAATGAATAGATTGACTTTGACAATTAGAGAAAGAGAGGAATCTGAATACTTTAAGATATGGGAGCAATTTTACCATTGGTTAGAAAAGATACACACACACACACACACACACACACACACACACACACACGGCAATGTTGTAATGAAATAAGTAAAGAAGGAAGAGGAGAAAATTTCTCCCACATTTCTTGCTTTACTGTTAATACAGTCTATCTTGATAAATGTATTAACAGTAAAGCAAGAAATGTGGGAAAAACGTTACAATAAATGAAATTATAATATTAAGAAATGATAAATATTGGAGGAGTAAGAAGAAGACACAAAAGATGTACTCAGATGATACACTGAATGATGGATTATGTATTGTATGTTTGTTTGTCTATAAAATAAAATAAAAACTTTAAAAAAAGAGTGCATACTGCCAGTAGGATTATCCAAGGCAACCCAGCTGACCAGCAAAGCAAGGAAGCAAGCATCTTTATTGAGAGCAGTGTCATAGGAAGACACTGGAGCTGGATGATCACTTTAATGACAATCACAAGTACATAATTTCACATTGTGAGGGAGAAGGTGATGATAAACCACTTCTGCATTTTACCAAGAAACCCATGTTCATTGATCAAAGAAAGTGACTGACAATGTAGCATGATGGTCTGCTCAGGTCAAATGGTACTTAACATGCTACTGAACAAAAGGTATGGATCTTTCAGAGTACTAATGGGGTTTATGACAGATTTCTGGACATCCAACTATGGTGCTGACAACATATATATATACATATATATGGCACCATAGACAGAATCAGCAAGATCCTCCACAAACACAACATCAAGACAGCATTCTGCACAAACCGAAAAATATCCACCATCCTAAGAAACCCCAAAGACAAAATTGAGTTAGAAAATCAAGGAGTATATGAAATCCCATGCACCGCCTGCCCCACCACATACATCGGACAAACCAACAGAAGAATAAGTGCACGCATTGAAGAACACAAGAACTCAGTCAAAAAAGAGGAACCAACTTCTTCCCTGGTCCAACATCTTAAAGTCACAGGACATGATATTGACTTTAAAAAGACCAGAACTTTCGCCAAAACGAAACACTTTAACAACAGAATAATCAGAGAAGCCATTGAGATTGAAAAACGCCCACACAGCATGAACAAAAGTGATGATACCTCCCGCCTACCAGCCATTTGGAAACCCGCCCTTATTGACAAACGAGTCCCTAACACGAGGAATGACACCAGACCCACACTCACGAGGTCCACACAGGATGTCACCACCGCACATCCACCCAGAAAGCAGACCCAAACCCACACTGATCATGAAGCATGACCAAGGACCAGAAGCCAGACCGCAGCTGCAACATTAGCCATTTCAAACCCCTCCAATCCATGCATGCAGCAGACTGACACCCACTATGAAGATGTAGCACGACCACAAAGCTAAACAACAGCAATGCAGCTCACCAGCTCAAATCCCCCTGCAACACAGACTAAACTGAGCACAACCAAGCCCCCACCCAAACAGGACATACCCCCAGCCAATCAGAGCACAGCCAAGCTCCCACCCAATCAGTTCAAACCCCCACTAGCAGTTAAAAGGAAGAAACAGCTGCGATCACACATTGCTCCCAGAAGCACGAAGCTGAAGCCTGAAGATGACGAATGAGAGTTCGTCGAAACGTCGCCAAGACACTTCCAATTTTACGCGGGAGAAAACCCGAATAACCAAAGATCTACATACAAACACCCGCGAAAACCTCAGAAAACAAATATATATATATATATATATATATATATATATATATATATATATATATATATATATATATATATATATATATATATATATATATATATATATGTTGTGTCTTGCCCGCTCTCACAGCAGCCGGGGCCTTCTTATCTGCTCCCGAACATGGAGGAATGTATGCCTCCCGGCCCCAGTCCTGGCTCCATGCCCAGACAAGCTGAAGAGGAGGAGGCACCTCCCGGCCCCAGCCCTGGCTCCATGCCCAGGCAAACGGAGCAGCTAGACCCCTCCCCCTCCTCCACAGCATGTGAGCCTGAGGAAGGTTTATTTCCAACAGCTGCTGATTGGAGTGACCCTCGCATCAGAAGACTGGATAGGCGGAGGCAACAGAAGGAAGGGAGGGGCAGGCCTTAATGAGTGCTGAGTCATGGAGCCACACCCCATGGCCTATATAAAGGATTTGCTTTCTGGCAGTCTCTGAGTCAGGCAAAGTCGAACTTATCTTGCTGAAGTCACTTTTTGGTCTCCTGCCTGCTCTGAGGACTTTGCTAGGACTTTGGGCAGAGCTGCAGAGGCAAGCCTGATTCGGATTTCCCTGACCCGGCCGTCAGCGGAGGAGTGGGACACGACAATATATATATGGTTTTTTTCCTACAAAAACAGTGGGATTCCAGTGGGAACATGGAACATAAGAATAAACCTGAAAAAGTTACAGTGTAGGTGAAATGAATCAACTATAAATTGATCAAAAGCAACAACAGAATTAAAGTGGATTAGAACTGAATATATTTAGTCAGAAAAGCATCCTGTTTACTACTATGGACAAGAAAAACAAAGAAGAAATGTTTTCTTCTCCAATTCTGTTTTCATAATTGGAGTAGAAGTAGCAATTATAGTATTCAGAAACAGCGAAGTCCATGTCCAAATAATATCTGGTCTTAGATTTCATGGACAACTTTTGGATATGATAGTTATTAAAGTTTATGCTCCAACAAATGATGGATAATAACAAAAAGCTGACAGGTTTTCTGGTCAATTTCAATCTGAAATTGATAGAATATGCATACAAGAGGCTTTCGTTTGCAGAATAGAATGTTAATACTGGAAATATTGAATAAAATTTTGGGCAATAAATATGATTGTGATTGAATGTCAGCTTGATTTTATTGGCTTAGGAGAGTGATGGCTAACCTTTTCCAGACTGAGTGCCCTAAGTGTGCGAATGCGCACGTGCCTGAACCCCAAAATGCATTGCGTGTGCAGCCCCCCGCATGCACCCTGTTCCTCCGCACATGTGCCCCACCCCCCACATGCGCCCCCCACCTCCCGCACATGTGCACCCCCCGCATGCCCCTGCCACCCCGTGCATGCATGCATGCTCCCTGTGTGCACCCTCACACATGTACGCCCCTCCCCCCACAAAGTGCGTGATCACCGAACTGGTTGTTAAATTGACAGCATCCCACCACTGCCTGTCAGTCATCAAATATACTGCTGGCCAAAGCAGGACATGGAAACCGCCATTGTGAAGATCCTGAAGATCCTCACAATGTACAGAGGTTTCTACCGCAATTCTAACATACAGAGATTGTACACCACATGGAAAAAGAACAGGTGGGGTCTGGTAAGTGTCAAAGCCACTGTCCTGGGCAAAACCAAGTACATTTAAGAGTACATAAATAATAAGATGGCACCCAAAATCAGCTGCTTGCTTTAGCAGGAAGCATGGAAGAAGGATGAAGCAGAGGAAGACTCAACCCAGCAGTCCAGGGGCCCAGAGACTTCAGCATGAACATCAAGGATATCATCAAGGGCTCAGTGGATTGGCAGCTGGGCGGAGCTGTGGAAAAGTGCCTGCAGATTAAAACATATGAAGAATTGGTGCAGGAATTGGATATGGCTAATCTAGTGAAAAGAAGGACTAGGGATGATATGATAGCAGTGTTCCAATAGTCAAGTGGTTGCCACAAAGAAGAGGGGATCAACCTATTTTCCACAGCAAAAGAAGGCAAGACAAGAAACAATGGATGGAAACTAACCAAGGAGAGAAGCAAGCTAGAATTAAGGAGAAATTTCCTAACAGTAAGAACAATAAATCAGTGGAAGAGCTTGCATTCAGGAGTTGTGGGAGCTTCATCACTGGAGGCTTTTAAGACTGGACAGCCACTTGTCTGAAATGGTACAGGGTCTTATGCTTGAGCAGGGGGTTGGACTAGAAGATCTCCAAGGTACCTTCCAACTCTGTTATTCTGTTCTATTACTGGTTCCTAAGTTCCACAGTAAGACAAAGACCTACATGGGATGTACCATCATTACATAGCACAGCTGGGAGACACTGGAAAATTCTATTGGTGATTGGAAAGGGCTGGACTAAAATACTCATGCATAACAGCAAAAGAATAGGCACTAAGCACCAGATCCATAGAAGCATGGGTCTACCACACAGGACCAAATGTGCAGACTGTGCATATAGCTTCAGAAACAATTTGACACACAGTGACAGGGTGTAAGATACAGGCAGGAACAGCATACACTAAGCAGCATAGCCAACGAGCTGGCATTTTGTACATGAATATCTGCACAATGTATAGGCTAGATTAGACCCTCCCAAGTCCAGATGGGAGATTCCACAAATAGTTGTGGATAATAAGAACACTGATATCTTGTGAGATTTCCAGACCTAGATGGACAGGCAGGTAATGCCCAACCAACCAGATATTTTGTTAGTAGATAAAGAACAGAACACAGCAGTGGTGATCAATGTAGCAGTGCCAAGTGATAGCAACATGAGGAAGAAGGAATATGTGAAGTAAGAGAAGTAGCAGGATTTGAAGGATAAACTAGATACATGATGGAAAGTAAAAGCCAAAGTGTTCCATATGGTGATAGGCAGCACTTGGGGCTATGTCTCCTAAGCTAGGGAATGGCTTCACAGATCCCAGGAAGAGAGCTCTCTGTGCAGAAGAGTGCAGTGTTAGGAGCAGTTAAGATATTGCCCATAATCATCAAACTTCCAGGTCTTTGTTAGGAGACCCAAGATTAAGGAAGACATATATGCTCCTGACATATTTTGAATTAAAAATACTATATTTATGTATATAAAGATATTTGTATATGGAAAAATGGTTAGACATACAACTATGAAGGGTTAGACATTGCAATTTCATTTTAGCTTTAGATGTACTCTAGGAACACATATTCATGATTTCCCATTCTTTGTCTGTGCAGCCTTACTTCCATGCCATCCTCAAAACTTCTGCACTTCTCAAAATTCCCTTCCAGCATGGGGGAGATGAGGAGAATGAGAAGCTGAGTTGTATGGATTGTGTCTAAAATGTGCTCAGATGAATGCCATACTTTCTGTTTCATAGTCAGCAGCTCATCCTACATAGCTGTGTTAGGCTTCTATTGCTACAAGAAACAGTTCATAAATTGGGACTCTTTCACCTATCATCTGAGATCATTACTTCATTATGTCAAATGGTTAAATAATTTATCTAATGTGGAGTTCAACTGTAAGCTGAAGGAACCAATGCTAAAACAGAAGCTAAATGTAATAGCTGCTGGGTTTTTTTCCCTATCCCTGTCTTACCTCCCATTAAATAAGTTTCACTTTCATAGTTGCTTCAGCTGTTGCTTCATTAGATTTAGATTAAATAATTTTTTTTCCTGAGGAGATTTTGAAAGTAAATGAATTATCCAGCTCCATTTCAAAACTACTATTTGCAATCTTTTTTCTATTATCTCTTCAGTAGAAAAATCAGGTATCAAAAACATGAAATAAGTTCTGAAAGAAATAAACAATGAAAAAAATCTAATGTGGCTTAAATAACACTTCTGGTTAAAACAGTTCTCCTACTGTACTAGGGTTGGTGCATGGGTTTGTTTAGAAGCAACTTCCCTGGATTTTAGTAATCTGCTCTGCTTCAAATATCTAAATAAAGCTAGAAGTCTCCAAACAGTAAGACTGATCTGAATAGATAAAGAGGAAGAGGCAGAACAAATAAAGAACATTTCAGTTCTTTCAGCTGCTTTGTCTCAATAATATAAAAACATGTTCTGGAATTGCACAAGGGTACATAAAGCGGATTAAGAAACAATTTTCTGTGAATGCTTTTTCCTAAATGAGTTTGTTCATATTTGGCTGCCTTTTGTTATTATTTTACAGAAACAAGCATAGACATTTCTATGCTATTAGACTTAAATATTGGGGCCACAGAAGGCTGGGGGACAAAAGATAAGAAATATGCATCCCCGACCTCTTCTACATCATTGTAATGCAGAACCATACAATAATTGAAACCATACAAAATTCTACTGGGCCTTGCTTGAAATAGTAGGCTTACAATAACTGGACTTTTGTCTTTAGTTTGAAAGACAAACTAAAAGTAAGTTTGGGCATGCTTTGTGACTTGGCCCTGTTGGAGACCGGTTTGGAAGAAGAAGAGGAGTTGGAACTGGGACCTTCCTACAGAGATGGCATGTCACCCTTGTAATATTTGGAGATGCCAGGGGCCGAGGATGATGCTATTGCAGGCCCCTTAGGAATTGGGGAAAGTGATTGATTGGATGGAGAGCTGCCTGCCCTCACAGATCCAGGGGAAGACAGGCAGTGGTGCTAAGAGGCAGCAGATCACTTCTGATGAGGAACAGCTGCCTCCCTCTCAATCCAAGGGCAGAGAGTGTAGAGTGGAGGCAAGCTCAAATGGGGGCTGAGAGACCCTGCCCCTCCTCAAAAGGAACACCTGGTGTGGATTGACTTAAGGAGAAAGTGGGGAGGGAAGTTTGTCTTTGTCAGGAACAATTGTTTGTTTTGGCTTACACTTTCCCAGCTTTGACTCATGCTCTTGCCTGTGCCTTGCCTTTGCCTTTGCCTTGTGGTCTGCCTTTTGCCCTGTGGACTTGCTTTGCCTTGCAGACCTGGACTCTGGACCTTGCCCTATGAGCTTGCACCTTTGGACTTTCTTTGTTGTTTACTAGCTTTTGTTTGAGGGACTGAGGGTGGAGTGGAGCCTCTACAGTTTGTTGTAGGGCTGGGTGTCGTTGACATTTAATCAAAGCAATAAATGACTCTATTACCATCCTCTGCCTAGGCAACCTAGGTCATAACAATTTGCCATCAGAGTGATGCTGTGCAGACGATTCTAGGAATCAGGCTATTTCTGCCTAAAGAGGCTACATTAGAAACGAGTGGGCAAAGGACAGGTTGGACACCAACAACAAAAAGAAGAAAATTGATTGCAGTGAAGGAAGCAAGAACAGACAATTTGAAAAGTCATTGTTCTCAGAAAGAGAAGTATTTGACTCAACCAAAGACCAGTACTATTAAAAGCATCATATAAAAAGGAAGGAAGGAAGGAAGGAAGGAAGGAAGGAAGGAAGGAAGGAAGGAAGGAAGGAAGGAAGGAAGGAAGGAAGGAAGGAAGGAAGGAAGGAAGGAAGGAGAAAGCTATTTTGCTAATAAAAAAAATATGTATCTCTTGTCTAAATATGTGGAATGAACAACTTCATCTTCTTTTGCATGTGACATAATAAAAGCCTTCCTCATTTCCTTAGATAGTTCCTTAGGCTTCACTCCTCCCCTCCCCTTCCAGGAATCCCCACGCAGTCTAATTTTGGCTCCCAGGTAAGTGCAGGAAGGCCTACTAGGCCCAAAGGGCCATGGTAGCTCAGGCTGGTAAGAAGCCTGTTATTAGAACACAGCAGCCTGCAATTACTGCAGGTTCAAGCCCGGCCCAAGGTTGACTCAGCCTTCCATCCTTTATAAGGTAGGTAAAATGAGGACCCAGATTGTTGGGGGGGCAATAAGTTGACTTTGTAAAAAATATACAAATAGAATGAGACTATTACCTTACACACTGTAAGCCGCCCTGAGTCTTTGGAGAAGGGCGGGATATAAATGTAAATTAAAAAAAATGGGGCACAGGGGGGTTCGGTGCAGTCCCCCGCAGCCTGTTTTTACTCCCAGGAGACTGCAGGGAAGCCTACTAGGCCCAAAACAGGGCATGAGGGGGAGGCACATCCCCCCGCAGCCCATTTTTGCTCTCAAGGGGGTGCAGGATGCTGAGTGCTGCCTGTCACACTCCCTGGCCACACCCATCCAGCCGGTCATTTGGGCATAGAACCAGTTGTTAAATTATTTGAATCCCACCACTGTTTGTACCCCCTGAAAAGAAGATCGGAAATAGTTTCTTTATTTATCTTTTTTCCCCATGTTGAATTTCTTTCTATATTTTATTTTCTTATTTTACATTTTTCTTTTTCTTACTCTTTTTCTTATATTATTTCACATTTCTCTAAGATGAAGGCGAATCCAACCTATACATTGACCTATACTGACTGCATTAAAAGAAAAACCTACATTCAATTGCCCAACATCCAACCCCCCATCACTCAAAACATTCAATCTTCTGTCGTACAGAACTTTCAAGCAGCCATCATCCAAAACTAGGTACGCACGCCCCTTATTTCCTCTATACCAACCACTACAGAACGTAAATGCAAACTGATAAATGCAAGAAGCATTGTTAACAAAATTCCTGAATTTCTCCTCTTGTTAAATACTGGTACATTCGACATTATATTTGTATGCGAAATATGGCTGAATTCATCCCTCCCAGACTCCATCATTTCAGACAGAGAATATCATGTTTTCCGGTCCGATCACGAAACCTGCAGAGGAGGTGGAGTGGCTATCTTTTACAAAAAGTCACTGAATCTAAAAAATATTCAAGTTGCACATAAACTCGCTCTTCCAGAAACTATTGTCTGTGAACTGTCCCTTAACATCACACTTCGCTTCTTGCTATGCTACAGAGCCCCCGACTATGACATTGCACATACGAACATGTTAACCACACTAGTAACATGGGTGCCTCTTGTCCTTATCCTCTCATCTTCCTGGGTGACCTCAACCTACCTCTTATTAATTGGATAACAAACAAATGTACAACTGAAGCCATCCATACTACCCTGTACAATGCTGTTACAAATCTAGGTCTTGATCAACTAGTAACTACCAAAACAAGACTCAACAACTGCCTTGACCTCATCTTCTGCAACAATGCAAACTCAATTTATGGACTACAGATAAAAGAACCCTTTTCCAACAGTGACCACAGCATGATAGACTTTTGTCTCATTATACACCCTTACAATAATCTCCATAATAATGGTATACAAAACTACAATTTCAAAAAAGCCAACTATGATCTTATAGACACAGACCTCTCATCTCTTGACTGGCAAATTCTATTCTCTAACTGTATCACTGCTGAAGACCACTATAGCGTTTTCCTACTTGAAGTCAATAGAGTCATTAAACTATACGTACCACAAACCATCACCAAAATCAGGAAAAACAAATTACCCATTTCAATAAAAAAGCTCCAATCCAAAAAAAAAAATCCCTCTGGCAAAAAAACAAAACTGGCTATGTAGCCAACTTTAAAAACAACTATAAAAATATATGCCACCAAATAAAGACTGAATGCACCAATTACCACATCAAGATCTAGATCCGTTCCAGTCCGGCTTCAGACCTGGATACACCACTGAGATGGCTTTGGTCACGTTGGTGGATGACCTCTGGAGGACTCGGGACAGGGGATGTTCCTCTGTCCTGGTCCTGTTAGATCTCTCGGCGGCTTTTGATACCATCGACCATAGTATCCTGCTGCGGCAGTTGGAGGGATTGGGGGTGGGGGGTACCATCTATCGGTGGCTCTCCTCCTATCTCTCGGACCGTTCGCAGATGGTGTTGGCAGGGAGGCAGAGATCGACCTCTAGGTGCCTCACTTGTGGGGTGCCTCAGGGGTCGGTTCTCTCACCTCTCCTGTTCAACATCTATATGAAGCCGCTGGGTGAGGTTATCGGGGTGGATTATCATCTGTACGCTGATGATACTCAGCTGTACATTTCCACCCCGAACCACCCCAGCGAAACTGTCGAGGTGATGGACCGGTGACTTGAGGCCGTGCGGGTCTGGATGGGGAGGAACAGGCTCCAGCTCAACCCCACCAAGACAGAGTGTCTGTGGGTCCCGGTGTCCCGGTACAGTCAGCTTATGCCTTCGCTGACTGTTGGGGGTGAAGTTCTGGCCCCCAGGGGAAGGGTGCACAACGTTTTTTTTTATTTACATTTATATCCCGCCCTTCTCCGAAGACTCAGGGCGGCTTACAGTGTATAAGGCAATAGTCTCATTCTATTTGTATATTTACAAAGTCAACTTATTGCTCCCCCAACAATCTGGCTCCTCATTTTACCTACCTTATAAAGGATGGAAGGCTGAGTCAACCTCGGGCCGGGCTTGAACCTGAAGTAATTGCAGGCTGCTGTGTTCTAATAACAGGCTTCTAACAGCCTGAGCTATCACGGCCCTTGGGCGTTCTCCTGGATGATCGGCTGTCCCTAGAAGAACATCTGACGGCCGTCGCCAGGGGAGCATTTTATCAGGTCCACCTGATTCACCAGTTGCGCCCCTTTCTTGACCGGGACTCCTTATGCACGGTCACTCATGCCCTCATTACCTCTCACTTGGACTATTGCAATGGTCTCTACATGGGGCTCCCCTTGAAGAGCACCAGGAGGCTCCAGCTAGTCCAGAATGCGGCTGCGCGGGTTATAGAGGGAGCACCATATAACACCTATCCTGCGTGGCCTGCACTGGCTGCCAATAGCCTTCCGGGTGCAATTCAAGGTGTTAGTTATCACCTTCAAAGCGCTCCATGGCTTAGGACCGGGATATCTACGAGACCGCCTTCAGCCACCGATAGCCTCCCAACGACCTGTGTGCTCCCACAGAGTGGGCCTGCTCTGGGTGCCATCATCCAAACAATGTCAGTTGGTGGCCCCCAGGGGGAGAGCCTTCTCTGTGGCAGCACCGGCCCTTTGGAACGAGTTACCTCCGGGGTTAGGCCAACTCCCCGACCTCCGAACCTTCAAGCGGGAATTGAAGACTCTACTATTTAATCATGCGGGACTAGCCTAAGTGTGTTTTAATTAATTTATTAAATTTTAAAGGGTTTTATATCGGTTTATGACCGTTTTAGCTCATTAGGCCTATTAAATATTTCGTTTTAAATTCGTTTTAATCTGTTATTTATACTTTGTATATTCTGTGTTTTTAATATGGCTGTAAACTGCCCTGAGTCCTTCAGGAGAAGGGCGGTATAGAAATTAAATTATAAATAAATAAAAATAAAATAAAACAAGAAAAAGACCTTCTGCTCACAAAATCCAATTGCGCTTTCTATAATTTTGTAAATAACAAACTTAAAGACTCGAGATCTATCCCACCCCTAAAAGGATCTAACAGTAAAGAAGGTAATGATGAAACAGTTAAAGCAAACCTCTTTAACACATTCTTTGGCTCAGTCTTTGTTAACAGTTATGGCTCATACACAAAATTCCCCAATCATACCAACAATGATTACAACAATCTAACACAAATAGATTTCACAGAAGATAATGTTGAAAAGGCCCTTCGCAGACTGAAACCATCTCTATTTATTGGACCTGATGGACTATGTGCATAATTCTTAAAAAAGCTTTGCACTGTTATAGCAAAACCCCTAAGCATAATCTTTGAAAACTCTTTCCCTTCCCAAACTATGGTCACTAGCCACTGTCATCCCTGTCTTCAAAAAAGGAGACCCCAGCCTAGTTGAAAATTACAGACCAATTTTGAGTTTGCTTTATCTAAAAACCACCTTAATCCAAATTTCTCTATATCCCTTAACTCTAAATCTCTCCAATGATTATCTTCACCTTTAAGTATTTTTACCACTATCCGGATACCATATGCACAGTAATAATTAAATAATTTGGGGATTCCTAATCCGCCTTCCTTTTGATTTTGATACCACATTTTCTTCACTAATCTAGGTCTTTTCCCACCATTGCAAAATTTGTCCAATTTTTTCTGATATCCTTCAATATCTTTCTCTGTCAAATTTAACGGTAGCATCTCGAATAAAAAATTAAACTTGGGCAGCAACATCATCTTACACATTGCAATTCTACCAAACCAAGACAACTTTAACATTTTATATTTATCTATCTTCTTCTCAATTTCATTCATCACCACATCATAATTAAGTTTTTTCAGTTCTTTAACCTTGAGTGAGAGCACTATACCCAAATATTTCAATGTATTTTTAATCCTTATCCCAAATTGCTCTTGCATATTCTCGCGCTCATTACCATTACTATCCATCAATAATTCTGATTTTGACCAATTTACTTTCAGACCTGTCATTTCCTCAAATTCTTTCAAATGCTTATATATCTTTTTCAGGTCTTTCTCTATATTTTTCAAAATAATTAAAGTATCATCCGCATACAAATTTATCTTATATCCCTTATATCCTTCTAATTCTTCATCTTTTTCTATCATTTTTGTCAAGATTTCCATAGCCAATAAAAATAATGTTGGGGACAAGGGACATCCTTGTCTCGTACCCGCTTCTAATTTTATCTCTTCAGTTAATATTCCATTCACTTTCACTTTTGCACTACTTTTTTGATACAATTTTGAAATAACATGTATAAACTTGTTACCAAAGCCTAAAGCCTCCACAATTACTTTAATAGCTTCCCATTGTACAGAATCAAAAGCTTTAAAAATATCCAATGATACTATACCAATTTTATCACCATTATGTTCAGCTACATCTATAATATTTAATACTCTTCTAACAATATCACTCATATATCTGCCCTTCACAAAACCTACTTGGTTGTAATTTATATATCTATCTATAAATCTACTTAATCTATTACTTATAATAGCAGTAAATATCTTTGCATCCTGATTAATTAAAGAAATGGGCCGGTAGGACTCAATCCTTTCTAAATCTTTATCTGGTTTAGGAATTAGGGATATCACCGTTCTATTCCATGATGAAGGAACTTCTCCACCATGTAATATTCCATTAAATAATTTCTGCAATCTTGGTATTATTAATTCTTTAAATTCTTTATAAAACTCAGCAGGTAATCCATCCTCACCTGGAGCTTTCCCTAATTTTATTTTTTGTATAACTCCATTAATCTCATCTTGTGTTATATCTTCTTCCATCAATTCTTTATATGTTTGATCAATTTTCACCACATATTTTTCTAAATAACTTTGCAATTTTCCCCGATTGACTGGTTTCTTTGAATATAGATTCTGAAAAAAATTTCTAACCACTTCACATTTCTCTAATTTTTTGTAACATCTTATACCTTTATCATCTAACAAACTCCAATTTCTCTCTTCTCTCTTTTATTTTTCGCCATCTTTGCCAATAACTTAAGAGTTTCTGTTACTGAATTCAAAAAAATTCCTATTTAAATATCTCAAATTCCTTTTTACCAACTCTGTATCCTCTTCTATCATTTTATTTCTTAACATATTAAGCTCCTCAAGGATTTTTTTTTCTTTAGTAAGCAAAAATTGATTTTCCAATTCTTTAATCTGATTTTTATCCCTTTCCATTTTAATTTTATAATTTTTATATTTCCTACTTGATAATTTAATACTCTCCCCTCTAAACACCGCTTTCATCGCATCCCAAACAATTTCAAATTTAACCTCCCCATTATCATTTAGTCTCCAACTTTCCTCCAATTTTTTAAGTATCCATTTTTTATCCTTTTCATTTTTATACAGTTTCTCCTCATATCTCCAATAACTTCTTTTTTTCTCAAAATTAAAATCTAAATCCACCATAACTTCTGCATGATCAGAATCTTTAAAAATTCCCACCTTTACCTTATCCACATTGTTCAGCAAATCTTTAGAGAGAAAGATATAATCAATTCTGGAATATGTATTATATATCTTAAAGAAAAAAGTGTATACTCTTTCAGTCCCTTTAACCTCTCTCCACACATCCACTACACCGTTTCGGAGCATCCACTTATTTAAAATCCCCATTTTATTTGCTCCTCCACAACGAGTGGGGTTAGTACTATCTATTTTATCTCTGATTAAGTTAAAATCCCCAGCCACAATTACTTTCCCTAATTAGAAGTTATTGGTTAAAGGGATTAAGTAAAATGTGGAATAAATTTGTTAAAATTTTAATTCCGGATATAATCTTTTTGGGGAAGACAATTGGAAATTGGCCGATTAAAAATAATATAAGACGTAATGAAGTGATTAAAGATGAAAATATAGAAACTATTATAGATTGGTTAAAAGTTTTAGAAAATGAAAGGAGGAACAAAGAAATTATTGAAAAATTAGGGTTAAGCTGGTTTGAAAAAATACAGATAGAAAAATGGACAAAAAAATTAAGGGAAAACTATTCGATAAATAGATGTGAAACTGAATTTGAACATTTAGTATCTCGGATTATGAAAGATGAAATTGGGCTAAAGGGACTCGTTAGCAGGGTTTATAAGATTATAAACTCTGATGAAAAACTACAAAGAGTGATGAGGATAAATTGGGAAAAAGATCTTAATACTGAAATACCAGAGTCAGATTGGAATGTGAATTGGAATAGTAGAATTATGAGGACTTTATCTATAAGGATTAAAGAGCATAATTACAAAGTTGTTTGGAAATGGTATTTGACTCCAGTAAAATTGTCACAAATGGATAAAAAAATTAGTAAAAAATGTTGGAGATGTGATATGGAATTGGGGACTTATGAACATATGTGGTATAAATGTGATAAGATTAAAAAGTTTTGGCAACAATTGGAGAAAATGATATTTGAAATGATGGGGAAAGTAATAACATTGAGAGTGGAAACTATATTATTGTTGGTAATTAAGGAAATAGAATTAACAAAATATGAAAAAGAATTGATTAGAATTATGATTATAATAGGTAGAATTATAATAGCTAGATATTGGAAACTAGATGTGATTTTTAGAATAGAAGAGTAGAATTCTGAAATGTGGAAATTAGCTTTAAATGATAAAATGACATGTGATATTAAAATTAGAAGTGGTGTGTATAAAGAAGATATTTTCTGGAAGATTTGGAAACCATTCGTGGACTATGCGCTTGGAAAATTGGACGCCTCGGTACCTGTACCTCGAGAACGTGGATTTTGGCAATCATGAAGACATATCCGAAGACCCAAATCTTCCTTTTTTATGTATAGCACAAGGGTGGAATAATGTATTTTTTTTTTCTGTTTGTAATGTTAGAAAAAAGTAATAAAAAAAAAAGAAAAAAGAAAATTACAGACCAATTTCTTTATGCTGCATCACCTGCACAGTAATGGAATAAATCATCAACCAATCCATTACCCTCCACTTTGAAACCAACAACCTACTCTCTAATAAACAATTTGGTTTCAGAAAAAAATTATCCTGTAATTTACAACTTCTTCACTGCAAAAACATATGGACTACAAATTTTGATCAGGGCAAAGCAATAGATGCAATTTACATAGACTTCTGTAAAGTGTTTGACTCAGTGGTACATGACAAACTTCTTCTAAAATTAAAATCCTACGGCATCTCCGGACCCCTCCATAATTGGATAACAGCGTTCCTGTCAAACAGACAACAAGTGGTCAAAATAGCCAGTGCCCTATCAAATCCTGCTCCTGTCAATAGCGGTGTCCCGCAAGGCAGCGTTCTAGGACCAACACTCTTCATATTATACATTAACGACCTCTGTGACCATATTATAAGTAATTGTGTTCTCTTCGCCGATGATGTTAAACTATTTAACACTACCAACAATGTGGCTACCCTTCAAAAAGACCTTGACTTTGTGTCAGAATGGTCAAAAATTTGGCAACTCCAAATCTCAACCAGCAAATGCTCTGTCTTACGCATTGGAAAAAAGAATCAGAACACTAAATACAAGCTTAATGGACATTACCTTGTAGATGACCCTCACCCAGTTAAAGACCTTGGAGTTTTCATATCAAACAATCTAAGTGCCAAAGCCCACTGCAACTACATCGCCAAAAAGGCTTTAAGAGTTGTAAACTTAATCTTGCGTAGCTTCTTCTCCAGAAAGATTACACTACTAATCAGAGCATACAAAACATTTGCTAGACCAATTCTTGAATACAGCTCGCCTGTCTGGAACCCACACCTCATTTCAGACATTAATACAATTGAGCGTGTCCAGAAATATTTTACAAGAAGAGTTCTCCACTCCTCTGATCACAACAAAATACCTTATGCCACCAGACTTGAAATCCTGGGTTTAGAAAATTTAGAACTCCGCCACCTTCGGCATGACCTGAGTATAACTCATAAAATCATCTGCTACAATGTCCTTCCTGTCGAAGACTACTTCAGCTTCAATCGCAACAATACACGAGCACACAATAGATTTAAACTTAATGTGAATCGCTCCAATCTTGATTGTAGAAAATATGACTTCAGTAACAGAGTTGTTAATGCCTGGAATGCACTACCTGACTCTGTGGTCTCCTCCCAAAATCCCCAAAGCTTTAACCAAAGACTATCTACTATTGATCTCACCCCATTCCTAAGAGGTCTGTAAGGGGCGTGCATAAGAGCATAAGCGTGCCTACCGTTCCTGTCCTAATGTTCCCTTTGATTATATCCAATTCGTATGGTTATTTCATGCTTATATTTATATATACTGTTGTGTTTGACAAATAAATAAATACAAATAAAAATTAAATGTAAACATAAGGTACTAATATATGATATATTAGACTATTCCGATCCATTAAAAGGCATAGCTGATATTCAGATTAAAGCTGACAACAGGCAGTCCTGGTCACAGAACTGCTTCCACTTGCTCAGAAAATAAAAAATGCAATGGATATAATGGAGATCAACTTTAAAGGCTGGACAATTAGCAATTATCAGCTTTCCTTCTAGTAAATGTGTACTTTTGTGACTGGCTACTCCTATTATGGCAGCTATTCTGTGTCAGGGCCCATAAATCAATATTTCTAAAATATCCCTTAAAGATGATTTCTTATTCCTAATTCTTCAAGATAAGATTGGAAGTTGGGAATGTGATATTTGACTAACTTAAAATAAAGCAAAAAAGTAATGTAGACTTTTTAAAGTCAGGGAGTTATTAAATTCCAAGAACTTACCCTTGCTAAACTGGTACCAGATGGGACTTTATAGGGAACATATTTCCTATAGATGTGCCCAACTCTAGAACACGGAACGTCAAACATGCCACCTCCACACATCCAGACCTGTGAGAGAAACGGAGGTTCAAATGTGATCAGAAGATTTAAACAGCCACTGAGAATATAAGCAGATACAATATTTAAAGTCTTTGAGATTTATTCTGGTTGTAGTCATTTGTTTCTTTGAAAATAGAATAGAATTATATGTAGTAAAATTGAACTAGGTCTATAAGCATATGATAATGTCCTTACAAAGCTGAAATTCACTTTTAAAAATTTGCTGCATATATCCATGCAGTATTTTTGGAAACTATTCAGAAAAGGTTTGCCAATACCCTCATTTTGGATTTTTTTTCATCTTCCCTGTTTAACTGTTGATCCACTACTTCCTGGCTTACCATCTAAATGCTAACCAGGTCTGAATCTTTCTACCTTCTAGGCCCAAAAAAATCAGCCTGGTGTTATCATCTGATTGAATTCACCCACTTTTTTTAAAGAATAAATATCCCCACATAGATCGTTACTGTATAGGGTTAAGGGGTTTGCACTTCTTCATAAGCTATTTTTGAGTTATACTGAGGCCTACATGAAAGAGCTGTGGTGATGCAGTAGGTAGAATGAAGTATTGCAGGCTAATTATATCAACTATCAGCAGTTCAATTCTCACTGACTCAGCCTTCCATCCTTCCAAGTTCGGTAAAGCACTGTGAAATGGTATATAAGTCTAAGTGCTATTGTTATTGCTATTCAGCTAAGTATATCCCTCTCAGAGAAGAAAATGGCAAGCTACACCAGGTTTATGCCAAGAAAATCAAATTGATATTCATAATTAAGACAACCATAATCTGACATGGTAAAATGACCCAGTCAGAAGATCTGGGGTGAATACACTTATGATATATCTGAATTAAAGTTGAAAGAGTGTCCAGGTGCTGACATGTCCAGAGGAAAAAGGAATATCTGATGCTGCAAAAATGCTCTATCTAATGTCTATTTTCCATTATATTGGGAGATTAATCTATTTTCTTAGGCTTTTTTACACAGAACACTTCTTTTCTTCCCTCCCTAGTTCCCTCTAGATGTACCTTGAAACTATGAACAATATGATCTATCATTTACACACAAACACACACATACGTATATATCCACATTCAGGGATATTTTCATTCCTTTGCTGAATATGAATACATATGAATATATTCATGGGAAAACCAAAACCAACAGACTTTTTACTAAGCAAACAGTAATCAGCTTAGACTTGAATTTACAAATGGCCTAATAACTGTTCTACATGTTCTTGTTAGCACTTATTTATGCCATCTAAGAGCAATTTCTCAAATCACATTCAGAATGTTGCACATATTTTCATTTTTCCCAAAACTCATAGGTGAGACTTCCATTATCACAACCTTTTCTGCAGGAGGGGGTTTTCTGGAACGTTGACATTTAGAGCATAAAATGCATTTATTACCAAACTATGGATTCCTATTTTTATATGCACCTATAACAAACTAGATGTCACCAAGTCATCCTTTCAAATACCGTAGCCCTTTCATTTATAATTAAACCTACCCTTGTTTGTCCCTCCATGTATTAATCAATTCCATTCATTTACATCTCATTTCTCTTAGATCATATGAAGCCAACATATCAACATTTCCCTTTTCTTGAATTAATTGATTAATGCTTTTTATCATCGATATTCCATATCACAATCTTCCATATGTCAGGTTCTTACCAGGTAACCTCATAAAAGTTAACATCAGATGAGGTTTTCACGTTACACTTTATGAATAGAACATAATATATTTAAGACAAAACATATGCATTTTTAATTGTATTAGCCCTAGTGAAACCTGTACCAGTGATACATTCTGAAAGAGCCAATACTGACAAGGTTCTAAGCAAATAACTGATGCAAGAATGGCTTTTTATCAAAACAAAAGAAAGGTGAAAACTGTCCTTTTTATTCAAAAGAGAGTAGCCTCATGCCTCTTGCTGCAGTGAGGAGAGATAATAAGAATTTAAATCTTAATTTTATTGTAAATACTTGCACTTGATGAATAACAGTCACTGGAGTTCTTTCATTAATGGATTTCTTAGCTTTTCTACAATAAATCTCCTTATAAAGCTTTAGTGTCCTCTTATAGTTTCTTGCTTAACTAATTAAAAGAAATCTGACACATTCCTTTCAAATAGGAAGGTTAGTGATCCCTTTGGTGAATTTTGGTCAGAACTCCATAACACAAGGAGCCCAAATTCTGTAGTGGCAGATAAAATAAATGTTGCAAAGAACTTATTTTAAAAAGTTGTGAATACAGTATGTGAGTATGTGTATCTAATCCCCAGCATTAGATCTATCTACATTTACATCTTGATTTTCTATTCTTATCAATGAGTAACCAGAAGAAAATGCAGAAAAACTAGAAATGCTGAAGTAAAACAATTAAGAAAAAAGACTTGAAACATAACTACTAAATATAAAATGGAAAATACAGAATATATAACTTAGCAAGTTTTTTTAGGTAGCTTAAATGAAGTATGAACCAGTCTAAAATACATTTTTATAGCTATTCCTGTTTATTACTTTCTAAATGACTGCAAACTGTTTTTTCCAAAGACCAAGTATCCTAATAATATGTTTATAATATTCTCTGAACTATTAAGCAACAACATTAAAATGTAAAAACAAGCACATTTTTTCTTCCCTCACATATATACTCACAATGTAAACAGAATTACATTGTATGAAGTTTCAGACTCAAACTGCAAAACAGAGATTTGGATAAGCAAGATGTAAATTCAAATGTTTTTTTATAGCAGTGAATCTCCAGTTAATATTAACAACAATGAAATTATTTTCTTACTCTCACCATTAAATTGAATAAAACATTTTCCATATGAGCTATTAGATATTAACCAGCTGATTATTAAAACACTAGAAGTATCATTTGCTTGAGGAGCATAATACACAGTAGTTATGCAGATCTTCAGTACTATTTTTTTTTTAAGAATACACAGGAGTAGAACCGGTAGTAAAACCGGGGGTAGACTCCACCCACCAACCCCAATGTCATCAGGAATCTTCTGCGGGATTCGAAGAAAGCGCCTTGGTGAGACAGTCGGGGAATAGCGAGCTCTGATGAGCTTCGCGAAATCCCAGGCTGATGAACCTATGCCGGGGGTAAAATGTGTTTTTTTAAAAAACAAAAAAACCAACATGGATACTTTCACAGCTTGTTGATTGGAATTGTGGATTGAGAGAGACACCCTCAGGTGGAGGAAAAAAACTACGAATGACTAACTTGTGTTTTGGAAAAAGTATTTTTTTTAAAAGTGATAAGACCAGTGAGAACTTTGGGGGAGGATTTGTGTGCCTGCAAGCTTTTTGACTTTGATGATCAAGGAACGTGAAATACAACCCAGAAAATACAGAATGGCACAGGAAATAATTGAAATGATGAAAAGGAGCATATTTCTTTAAAATGGGAAATAAAGGAAATAATCACAATGTCTCATGGAAAATTGAAATCGGACGAACTAGGAACTGTGTTGGAATATACCCAAGAAGACATGGGAACTATGAAGAAGAAACAAGAGAGTGTTATTGAAGATAAAGGAAAAAATACTAATTGTGAAAAATTAAATGATTGTGTGGGGAGTAATGATGAAAAAAATTAATGATGATAAAAATAGAAAGGTTGGAGAGAGGCAAAGGGAGAAAGTAGGAGGGAAGAGAAAAACACAAAGAATTTAAATGATTACACTGGGATTAACAGTGGCAAAAGAAGAATAATTAAAAGGGGAATAAGGAGAGCAGTTGGAAACATATTGCAAACTAGGAGAACAGACTAAATCGAAAGGGCAGAAAGAGACAAGGAGGAAAAAAAGGGGGGAAGAAAAAAAATACAAAGTTAAAGGACCACTGGGAGTAACAGTGAGAATATAGGAACAAGGGAAAGGGGAAAGAAGAGAGTGGATAGAAATACAGGGCAAATGAAGAGAGTAAAGGATTTTAAGAGAAAGAAGAAAAAAAGGAGAAAAGAGAAAAGAAGAAAATAAAAATAGCTGACAATATATTGAATGGTTTAAATATTAATAATGGAATTTGAAAATATAAAAAGTCTTTGATTGTAATTATGGAATTTACTTAAAGCATTAGAAATGATATTATGTTATGAAGATTAACTAAGTTTTTCTTTTTTGATTATGGTTTATTATAAAGAGTTATAAATTTATATGAATTGTTTCATATAAATGAATGATTTTAATCTTTGATAAGTAGTATATATAAACTTTTACAAATATCAATTCTGATAACGATTGATTTGGAAATAAAGGGTTTAATTTAGAGGGAATAATGAGAAAAGGGAAAAAAAGAGGGAAGTTGATAAATGATTAGAATTTAGGGTGAAGGGTAAGATTAGATATACAACATAAATAAAGGAAAGAAAACAAAAATGAGAGAGAAAAGGAAAAAAATATATTAATGTAAACATACAAAATGTGTTGGAAGAGAACTAAAAGTTGTATAAACCTGAAACCTGGCCAATATTCTGTTCAGAAAAAATGTATTGTATGTTTGTGTGTGTGTTAAAAAAAAAATAAACTTTTTACCAAAAAAAAAAGAAAAAGAAAAAAAGGAATCTTCTGTGCATGTGAGAGCAAAGTGAGCGCGCACGTGTGATCCCGCTGCGAACCGGTAGTAAAGGTAAGTAGAACCCATCCCTGTTCCCCATGCATAAATCACTGGAATATCTTCCAAAGCAGGTGCATTGAGTGGATTAATTGGAAAAAGATCTCGCATCTTAAACAATCTGAAAAAAATTACTCTTTTGAAAGATTTGCACAAAGCAAATCTGTAGGTTCCTTCCTTTAATAAAGAGATATAGGACACTTTGGTGCATATGTAAGAAAACATTGTAGCAATCTTCTACTAGCTGATCTAGGCTCTCATTTGTTAGTGCAGTGTCGTCCATGCCACACAATTATCAAAATATGGGCTGCTTTTTTGTCTTTCCACAGTGTCATGCAAAAAAAAAACAACTTATACTGTTCCTTGAAGTTTATGAGCTCACTCTGAAGAGAAACTAAACTGTAAATCACAGTGAAGAATGCTGATATAAAATTATTTCCACACATCACCATTATTATTGCTGTTATTAATTGGGAATTAATAAAATATAGAAAATCCAGTTTAGCTAACAGAAAAAAGAAATACAGAAAAAAACAAAGTTAAAGTGAAGTGTCTCTAAAAAATCTCTCTCCCCTCTCTTTCTCTCTCTCTTTCTCTCTCTCTGTGTTTGTGTGTGTGTTTGTAAAAGAAAGAGACTGAAGTGCATTTTTCTGATATTTTCTAAAATAACAGAAAATGGCAGTCAATATTTCACTGGATCTTTATTCCATGATATGTTGTTCCATGGACCCAAAACATGGGCTTCAGTAAAGATAAATATCTTCAGAAAGATGAAAATCTTTGCATTTTGAAAGATCTTGTGATACCTAGTGAAGCCAGTATTAGAATAGAATAAAGAATAGGTCCCTGGCGATCAGGACACATCCATGTAAATTTAATCCCACTACTTGAATTTTCATAATTTAATAGCTTCCAATGACTTCATTAAAAGAAATATAACTCTATATATGAAATTATGTAATAAAATTCTGCCTGGATAATGCTATCTTTGCCATATACATAAGTCACCTTTTGATGCTGCCATCACTTTTCAATTCAATTTTCAATTCATTACTCCTACATATTTTGCAAGGATATCCATTATGTGGATATTTTTCCATCAACATACTTAAATATCTTAAGTGTCTTTTTAGATTTAATTCTTCAGTTGTGAACGTTAGAACACTAGGAATTTGGTTGATTTCTTCCCGTCTCTCCTTCCCCTAATAATCTTTCTTTTACTATTCAATTAATTTACTTTATTATATGATTTTGCTAAGCAACAAAACATGCATATAACTAAAGATTAAGACAGAGTCATTAACTGTCTAATGTGATTCAAAACAATGAGCTTTGTACTGAAAAAAACTACAATAGGTTTAGTTGAATTCTTGAATTTCCAGATGATACATATATTCCAATCATCATCATCATCATCATGTCTTTCTCTCTTTCACTTTCACATGTTGGAGATTAAATATTGAACCAGTTGCCACTTCATATTGTCTTTTAGTAGTTATAGTCTGGAAGCCAGATCAAAATTACTAATACATATATAGTAAAATCTGCCTACTGTATTTTTTAAATATAGTTCTGTAATGCTGGATTTTACATTAAAAAAAAAAAGAAAATGAAAAATGTCATATATTCTTGCATTCCTATTATTCAAGAATGCCCAAAACCAAGCCTTTCCATATAAGTTAATGGCCTAGCTCTTCTTTGATCCAGACATCCTTAAATTTAGGTGCAAAATTTTACTTTATAAGGAAATAAATTTTTCAAACTAACAGTTCTGTTAATTTGTATTACTTCAAAAGTTGCTTTTAAATTGTGAAGTGTTTAATATTAGTTTCCTTGAAAATGAAAGATGAAATCCCCAGAAATGTAATATAACATACATTTATTACACTGAAAGTTAATATATTATTTTATTTTATATTCTTAAAGAATGTTATTTGTAAAGTAATGACATAATTGTAAAGCACATTTAAAGGCAAAGATACAATTCTAAAACAATCCTGCTTTAAAAAACACAAAACAACTCCAAAACATTGAAAATGAATTTTTATACTTTAGTTTCATTTTGAACATATTTAACATGGTATTTTAGCATACTACTCGTTTAAATCACTTTGTCTTTATTTAACAATTAAACTAAATTAAATTAAGCAATGCAACCCTTACTATGGCTAATATCATCTCCTCTGCTTGTGTGGTTTTTATAGTTTTTAAAATAGTTTTTAATGGTGACTGTTTTTATATAAGGTGAAGGTTCATTCTCCGAGCTTGTGGGTTGGTTTCATTACCAGGCTACGGGTAAACACTTCAGTGGAGTTTAGAGAATGTAATGTTAGTGTTCTTCTGTTTATAAGGACATCAGGTATGGGTGTGTCAAGTGAGTCTTGTAATGGATCTTGTGATGGATCAGGTCTGAGTCATCAATGACATTGTGATGGGTTTTGTGATAGGAAAGTTACAATAGGTGAGGGTCACTGGGAGGTGAAATGCTGGTTGGGGGGGCTTGTTTCGATTGGTCAGTGCTGCTTTCTGGTTGGCTGTGTAATTGATTTGGATTCTGAGGGGATTCTTAGGCTGGTTGTAGGTCAATGTGCCTGTTGGTAGAATTGCTTGTCAGTGTTGTGGAATGGGAGTCTGTTGTCTCTTTCTTCTTCGTGTGTGAATTTGATCCCAGGGAATATGTTATTGAGTAGGTGGTGTGTTTCTTCAATGACAGAGGTGTCATCAACATAGAGTGTCCAGAATTCGGTTGGATGGTGAGTAGAGCTATGTATTTGAGTCATTACATGACTGCTTCTGCTATTAGGCCTGATACGGGTGACCGTTAGGGAACCTTGTACTTGCTTATAGATTTCCCTATTGAACTTGAAGTATGTGTTGAGGCATAGATCCAGGAGTTTCATGTTGGTATCTGTGGAAATGGAGTATTTTGTGATGGCATCATCTTTGTGGCTATGGTGTTTAGTGAGTAGTTGGTGTATGGTTTCCTTAGCCAGGTTGATGTCAATCAGGGTGCAGAGAGTTGACATTAAAGGAGACCATGATTTCTTCCTTGTTGATCTTGGTGTGTGTGATGCATTGGAGAAATTGTTCTGGGGAGTTTATTGAGTGGGTTGACTCATTGACCAGGTGTCTGAGTTTCCTCTGCAGGGTTTTTGCTAGTTTGTACATTGGTGTTCTAGTAAGAGACACAATTGGGTGTAAGGGGATCCCGTTCTTGTGTATTTAGGGGAGTCCATATAACCTGGGTGTGGAGGAGTCTTGTGGTTATTTGTGCTTTGTCTCTAGTGGTGTTAGCTGGTTTTTTTTTTTCATTTTCCTTAGAGTGTCTTTTTTATATATTGTGTTTTTATACTGTTAGTGGTTTTTCTTCTTAATTCATTGTTGTATGCTGCCCAGATTCATGTTTTTGTGAAATGGGTAGCTATATAAATATGATGCATAATACATAAATATATATGTCATTTCAGTCTTAGTTAGACTATTATCTGAACAGTCAAGAGTAAAACTGCATAGTAACAGCATTGGTGAATGAAAGAGCCTAACCCCCTCCCCCCAATATCTCTAAAGCAGAGACATCTGATTTGAATGCATTAAAGATTAAACACTGGGAACAATATAGACATAGCTATTTGTCTGCCCGCCTGCCTGCCTGCCTGCCTGTCCACCCACCCACCCATCTATCCATCCATCCACACACATGAATGATAAAATGATAGTACTGATCAGCAGATGAAAATATTTAGCCTGGCCCTATTGAAAGGCTTTGGTGAGATTGGGAAGGTGATTTGTGTTCACAATAGATCCAAGGGATAGATGAGCCAAAGTAGCTCAAAGTCACTTATTGAGTTTCAAGCCTGGATGGATATTTCCGTATGGGTTTCTTTGGTTCAATGAATTTAGCACCATATTACATTGATTCTCAGTGATATGACATTTGGGATTTTAGAGGGGGTGAACAATGGGGCTGAGAAGCATTAAAGGCAAGTAAAGACTGAGCAACCTGATTTAGGAGGTCTCCAGGCTTTAATACTGGAGGTGATCTGCTGTAGCACTAACTGTAGATTCCAGAAACAGATACTGAATTTCTAATTACCTGGCACCGTGGGCCTTTGAACTAAATTGCAACTTAAATTACTACCTTTATCTTAGCAGAAAACTTAGTTCACTACTTATTTCCTGATTCTCAATACTCTACACACAAAAAATCCTTAACTCGCTTTTATATCTTTATCCTTTGCCTTCTAGTTTCAAAGCAAGCAATGCATTCTATGTATGGTTTATTCCTATTTCCAACTGAGGTCTGATTGAGGCAGAGAATAGTTTCTATATGAATAGTACAAAATGCTATTGAAAATTATTTAAAATTATATCCATGGGGAAGGGCATGTACCCTTAAGGTCAATTCACAGTAATGAAATGAATGAGCAGATATAGATAAAATGAGCCCTGGTATAATTTATTCTTCTCCAAAGAATATATCAAGGAACAAAACAGGCTGAGACAGTTTAGTATCCAAGCTTCCAGTATGGTTACCATGGTTTCTGTGTAGTGGGGAATAGGCATACAATGATGTTTCTTCCAATGACAAATAAAAGGAACTTTTAAGGACTTAGGAGTACGCATCTCAAATGATCCAAGCCCCAGAGCTCATTGTAACAGCATTGCCAAAAAGGCACTAAGAGTTGTTAACCGAATTTTGCGAAGTTTCTTCTCTGGTAATATTGTATTGTTAACTAAGGCATTCAAAACCTTTGTTAGACCAATTCTTGAATACAGCTTGTCCGCCTAGAACCCACACTGTATTACACACATTAACATGATTGAGCAGGTTCAGAGGTATTTCATGAGAAGAGTACTCCACTCCCTATGCCACAAGGCTTAAAATTTTGGGCTTGGACAATCTAGAATTGCGCCGCCTGCAGTCCGATTTAAGCTTAGTGCACAAAATTGTCTGCTACAATGTCTTGCCTGTCAATGACTTTTTCAGTTTCAACCATGGTAGTACACGGGCAATCGATAGAAACTCAAGGTAAATCACTTCAAACTCTGTTGCAGGAAATATGATTTCAGCAACAGAGTGGTCAACAACTGGAATGCTCTACCCGATTCCGTTGTTACAGCCTCAAACACTCACAGTTTCAACCTCAAACTGTTTACCATGGACCTTACGCCATTCTTAAGAGGTCTGTAACGGGGGCATGAATAAGCGCACCAGCATGCCTACCATCCATGTCTTACTGTCCCCATTTATTTGTATTTACTTCCTTTGTTTATGTTTATGAACATAAATATATGTTCATACATATACTTGTTATCTTGTACATGTTTGACAAACAAACAAATAAACAAATAAACATAGGAAGTAGAATAATACGGTCTTTATGTCTTCTGCCAGAATTGTGAGATGCAGGACCAATGTGCATTTAGCTATGAAATACCTTAACAATAGAGAGTGTAACTTGATGTTACACTCTAAATCTCCAGTTCTCTAAATCAACTGTCATATGTTTGGCTTATGGACTTTCATGTCTTTAGATTTGTTTCGCTTAGAAAAGATTCAATTGAAAATTATATCATATGAACTCAATTCACTCAGCTCATTTTTATTTTGCTGAAATTAGCCTCACTACATGGTTTGGAGTTCAGACATCCCATGCCACCATTTGTGAGTCCATTCTGTGTAATCTTCTCTTGTTTATTACTAATACAGATGGATTTGTTTCATGCTCCAATGATGTTTAGAGAAACAACAAGAATTGCACAATTGTTAACATTTGACACTCTAAATGAGCATTAAAACACAAGATAGGCATTACGGTAGATTAAATTGAACTGGGAACCTCTTGAAGCAATATACAAAGTTTTGTTTAAGATTAGTATTATGGTCCAAATTTGTCAATTGGAAAAATAGGAAAATACAAATGGGAACCATTTCCTCTACATTAAAAAAAAAGAAGTACCTTATGAAATGATATATTGTCAAATTGTAGATAATCAAATAAACACCTGGTTTTGCATGTGACAGGGGCTCATGGGGGCTAAAATCTACAAGATCGTGGATGCAGTATCATTATAGAAATCCCACCCCTTTTGTTTGTACATTTGATAGTACATAATGAGGGGGGATGTCAACTGCAATGCTGCACCCATAATATTGCAGAGTTTGACATCCTTCAACCCACACATAGAGAATTCTACTTTGGCACTTATTATTTTTAATATTTGGGTGTGTGCAGTCTTGTTTCCAGTTTCCAGAGCTTATTGCCTTCTACTGTTTCCTGAGTCAGTGCAAGATTTCTGGGAACGGACTGTAATAAGAAGAAATTAACTTTGTGGTGTACCACTCTTGTGGGATATTTAAAGCACTGCTGTTTATGACTGTTATGAGATGTAGATTACTTTGTTCAGAAGAAAGTGAGATAAGGGATATGTTCAGATATGCATAAGCAACATCTGAACCTATTGAATCATACCAAAAATCTATTTAGTCTTTTATCCAATGACCCACTAGATCCTTATAGGGAGAACACAAAGCCCCCCCAAAAATATGGTAAGAAGGAAGAGATAAATAGGTTCTTTCTAATATTTCATTTAAACCTATATCTTCCGGTGACCATTTTAGTTTTTTAAAAAAAAGAGTAGGAAGAATGCATAGCAAAATTTGTTGTGTTGCATTTTTAATTTGCTCTTCAGCACATATGCCATCATAGCAATAGCACTTAGACTTATATACCACTTATATACAAACTGCGAAATGCAGGCAGCCAGCAGGCAGCAGAAGTAGTTTGCAGTAATGCATTCTAACCACTGCACCATCACGTCCATCCTCATAGAAGAGAAGTGTGTACCGTAAGTGCTTACCTTGAATGATATTTCATACTGTTCTCCTCCCCAGATTTCTAATCCAGGATCATAGCCACCAAGATCCCAAAACCACTTTCTGTTAATAGCAAAGAGGCCTCCAGCCATAACAGGAGATCTAAGGAAGAAACACAAGATACTTCAAGTGATGGATATTATCATGGCATGATAGAAAACCCTGTTAATTCATCACAGACGCTGATACTTGCTATTTTTACAATAACACATATGTATATGGAGGTTTTTATCCTTCATATGAATTGGATTTCATCTTGCATAATTCCCAGTCAGCTGCTAGCTAGGAATCCTGAGAATTACAGTTTCAACATATCTGGAAGATATCAGACAAGGAGAAACCTATTGCAGATTATATAGTAACAGAGTATTCTTAGAATTTTTTCCAGTTCACTACTTAATATCAATATGTTTGCTACTAAGTGATAAGGTACTTAGATAGTTGTTCAGTTGCCACCATGAAATCTCACAACAGATAAGATTATGGTTTAGGTTGAACCAGGATGCCACACATACACAAAAAAATTGTAGGAAGAAATGTTGTATATGCCACTTTGAACTCCTAGAAGAAAACCCAGGACATAAAACTTAACTGCAACTACTTCATAATAGTAATCTTAATATGGAGGTATGCTTTCCCTAATTTGGTCGGCTTTATGCGTACAGTATGTACATTAGTACATCTTTTTTCACTTAGTCTCAATTTGCACATGTTGAGACAAGAAAATTTTTGATAGAATATTTTAGTGAATGCATTTAACTCCAAAAGCTGGAATAGTTATATCTTGTAATTTGTATGTCACCAAAATAAATTCTATATCTAAATGCTATTTCATAGCTTTTACTTCTCACCTCTAGGCTCTAGCCAGTTTGCACCAGTTCGGGAGAACCGGTAGGAAAAATTTGACCTGATTCAGCGAACTGGTAGCGACCTCTAGCTGGCCATGCCCCCGACCCAGTTGCCCGGTCGCCGCTTGCTCACTCTGTTTGCTTACCCTGTCCATCTGCTCGATGCTCAACCCATCCATCCCAGTCCAGTCCTATATATGTTGCCTTCACCACGTGGCCCAGCTAATCTCCTTGCCAGTCCCCTCCGTGCCTTACCAGCTCTGCTCAGCTCACCAAAGGTAAGCATGCTGCCTGCTCACCCTTCACCTTGGGTCAGGGGCCACAGGGATGCGCCATTCCGAGGCACTGGAGTCGCTGCCTGCCTCGGCCGTGTCAGGGAATGCGCCATTCCCTGGCTCCAGCCTTGCCCTGGAGCTGCCTCTCTCTCACCACCTGCTCTCCCTTTGCCAGTCTCATGCCTTACCCCATTTCCCCTCCTTCAGAGGCCCTGGCCCTAGCCCCACTTCCTCCCCCACAACTGCTCTTTCTTTGGGCTTACCTTCCTCCTGTGGCTGGTGGCAGAGGGGAAGGAAAGCCACAGCTGAGTCATCACTTCTGGGCTCCCCACCAGGCCGCATCTCGCCCCCCTTGTCGCGAGATGCCTGCACAGCTACCACCTCTTTTTTTGGTGCAAGAAGCTTCCCAGCTGCCACTTCTTTGCCAGCCAGAACTGAGTTGGCAGTGGCGGCTGGCTAGAGGCTTCTTGTGCTGAAAACTACCGGAGGTCTCGAACACGCTGAAAAAGCTGCTGCTGTCACCGCCTTGTTCTTCATGCTGGCCACACATGCACACCCCATTGCCTGCTGCGCCGGAGCGGAGGGACTTGCCCAGGTGCAGCCAGTGCGAAGAATAGGGCAGCAAGGGCAGTGGCTTTTTTGGCGCATTGAGACCTTTGATAGTTTTTGGTGGCCTATGTTTTTACAATATTAAGAACCAGAGATCCAGGACCCCGTTCATGATTTCTTGGTACAGAAAACGGCAACAGGCATATCTATAAATGTTTAAAATAGCACTTAACATGTAAATAGATATATGTGTATATTAGAATACTACTGCAGACTTTCTTCTATTCATTCCAAACCAGTTTATAGGTGGACTGTAAATAAATCTCATTGATCCAAAATTTAAAGTCAGTAAGCCAGAAAAGAATGATAAAAGAAGCTAAAGGATATATTTGAATATCCATTCTGCCATGTTAAATTTCCAGTAAACTAAGGTTGACATTCAAGGATTACTAAACATCCTCGGGGTGTCAAATACACTCAAAAAAGAATTGGTTGTTGAATTAATTGCAACTTGAGATCAAAGACACATATTTAACATTGTCTGAAACACCAACGTATTAATTTGTTAAAACAAGATACTCCAAATTTATTGCAAGTTACAGAAATCTATCTTTATAATATTCTTTAACTGAGTATAAAAAATAAACTATTGTATATATTTGTTTGTTTGTTTGTTTGTTTTGTTTACATTTATACCCCGCCCTTCTCCGAAGACTCAGGGCGGCTTACAGTGTGTAAGGCAATAGTCTCATTCTATTTGTATATTTTTACAAAGTCAACTTATTGCCCCCCCAACAATCTGGGTCCTCATTTTACCTACCTTATAAAGGATGGAAGGCTGAGTCAACCTTGGGCCGGGCTCGAACCTGCAGTAATTGCAGGCTACTGTGTTCTTAATAACAGGCTTTTACCAGCGTGAGCTAAACCGGCCCCATTTGAGCTAAATGTTAGAGGATTTAGCTGAAGCATATCCTGAGTTCTTTCTGACACTTTCCAGAATGGAAACTAAAATACACATTGAGCTTATGTATTATGTGCCATGGCTTGCAATGAAATGAACTTCTTTTATCAGAAAGAAATGCCCTTTACACTGTGGTCTGTTGCAAGCCAATATTTGGCCAGGTTTTTATTTGTTTAACATATATGCTGGGTGTCAAATTTCCAGAATGGAGTGGAAAACTCTTCAGACCTAGGGAAATATCACTGTATGTTTCCTGCCTTAAAACGGAAGGAAAATGAAATTCAGCATGATAATCAAAGTTGCTGCAGGATCTTCAAAAATGTTGGAGATGTGACTGTGACGATGCTACTTATTATCATATATGGTGGACTTGTAAAAAATCAAACCATTTTGGATAAGAATTTGGTGAGTCATGCAAAATATTTTGAAAAAGAAGATAAAGTTTACTCCACAATTGTTTTTATTGGGTATAATCTCGGATTGTATGATAATAGAGAGTAAATTGATTTTAAATTTAATATCAGTAGCCAGACTATTGGTAGCGCAATATTGGAAGAAGGAATATTTGCCTATGATTGAAGAATGGATATTAAAAGTTGCAAACTTAGCAGAGATGGCAAAAATTTCAGCATATTTGAAAGACTGTTCACAAGAAAGATACATAATCGAATGGAGAAGATGGATTGACTACATTCAAAATAAATACCAGACCAAGAAATATCAAAAAGCTTTTGAATGAACAGACTGCAAGAATTATATTTATATTTCTCTGTATGTAAAAGGAGAGTTAAGGTCCTAGGGGAGGATGAGAGTTTATGGATAGTTAGCATATGTTTAGCTTATGATTGTTAGATGTTTGTTATACCCTGTATTTTGCTCTGGGAAGTCCGGGGGGGGGGAGGGAAAGGGGGGAGGGGGAAGGCGGGAGGTTGGAGAAGGGGGGAGGGGGAAGGAGGGGAGATACTTGTTAAAATTTTGTAAAACTTTTTCAATTAAAAAAAAATTGAGATCAGTAGCCACATTACATTCCTAAGGGTGAAAGTTGATCATCCAAAATAATGACAACTCTTATTAGACTTGGAAAGCTACTGAGCCAAAGTACTGAGTTAGATAGATTATTCTGGCTGTTTTTAGTTTTCTAGTTTATGCAAAGGGATGTATTTAAGCAGCAAATAAGCAATAGACAATAGCCAGGAACACAGTGGCTCAGTGATTAAAGATGCTAGGCTTATCAGCTGGAAAGCTGACAGTCCAGGTTCAAGATCCAAGTGCCATGTGACAAGATAAGCCATTATTTACCCCAATTCCTGCCCACCTAGGAATTCAAAAGGATGCAAATGCGAGTAGAGAAATAGGTACCACTTCATTGGGAAAGTACTAGCATTCCATGCACTTCAGTGTATAGTCATGCTGGCCACATGATCACAGAAAGTGCCTTTGGACAATGCCGGCTCACTCGGCTAAGAAACAGATGAGCACTGCCCCCTACAGTTGGACACAACTGGACAGGGGAAACCTTTACCTTTAGATAATAGACAACGAACACCATCTTGTTCGGAAGGATGATGAACTTCATTTCTAATGTAGTATTTGTGTAATATAAATCAGCATGCACAATTTTCATGTAATTCTGCTTCCTTTTTTGTGTGATATGTTACCTTATACTTTTTAAATGCAGAAAGGGGAAGGATATGTATGTAGCCATCCTAAACATGGAATTTTAAAAATTATTTGTAGTATTTATCACATTTACAAAATTTGTTATTCTGGCATATTCTTTTTTATTAATGCATAAAATAAATGACATCAAACTAGAATGAAAACTGATACTTCAAGCTAAGTGAAAATATTTGTTTTGCAATAAATTATCTAAATACTAACAGAACTCAAAGCTGAGTTTAATATTCAGATTAAATGCACTGCTCAGTCTTTACCTAAGATGGGTAAATTATCTGAACTGGTATAGTTCTAGATTCACATTCCATGGTGAAGTTCAGAGAATACATAGCCCTGAACTCCTCTTATTACCCTCTTTTGGGTAAGTTATGCAATACGTCATGAAATGTTCTTTGAAGTCATCTGAGCTGCATGATATCTATTGGAAATATCAGCTACAAATATTAGAAGAATATATTCCACAAATACTTATGTCTATGCAAAGCATGTTAGATTAGGATTGGTGAAATTTAATTTCAAATTCTCACTCAGGCACTGAGTTTGTCTTGTGATCTTGGGTCAATCAATATCTCTAAGTCTAATATACCTTGCAGAATTGTCTCTGTGAAGATAAAACAGCACGGGAAATGGGATAATTATATAAGTCACATCCAGATCTTCAGAGGGATGATGAAATAAATAATTTGCCAACTATACAAACACACTGTGTTGTTGTAGGCTTTCAGAAGCACAGTCTTATTTCTCTTCTCTACTAAAAAATCCAATTAGAACATGGGAAAGGTCAGATCTTTATTTCTACTGCTTTTGAGCAAACTGAAAAAGTAGGCAAGAATGATACCACAGCATTAAAAGTGTAATGCTCTGTGAATCCAAGTTTTAAAAAGGAACAAACAAGACTTTCAAGCTAACAAGCAAAACTGTAAGTAACTTTGCTTCCGTCACACCAGTACAAGTCCTACTGACACAAATAAAAGCAGAACCAACTATTTTCTAACCAGATTATTTATTTTAGCTAGAGCAAAATAACAACTCCACCTCTTAACTTGTAAACCTAAAAGAGACGATAATGCAGTGAATCCCACTTTAAGACAATGAAATTAGAATAGAAAGACTGCATTCCAGAAGGATTAATATCCAATTAGAACAATATTATATCTCACTGAAGGCAGGAAATGAATATTTCAAATGTCTACCTGGATGCCCCAGGGGCTTTGTTATGCTTTGTTTAGGATTACAAGTGGTTGATTAGAATTTTATGAGCAATGCTTCAGCAAGCCAAAGCCTTTGCTGAGCATGTTTTCCTGAAAGTAAATCGATACGCAGGCATATTTTCCGCTCATAGGAATTATTTTTAAAGGTATTGAAAGTAAACCTTCCATTTTAGATGTAGACCAGGGCTGTCAAACTCAAATGTGTCACGTGCTGGTCACACCCATGACCCGTTTAGCGAAGGCGAAAAAGTCACAATACATCATGTGACGCCACCGTGACAATGCAAGTTTGACACCCCTGATGTAGACACTCACACACACACCAAATTTAGTCAAGGATATTGAGCCTTCTGTCTATGAAAATATTTTTATTTTTTAAATTATATTCAGTCATAAAAAGGAAGTCATGCTGAATTAATCACGGAGTAAAAATATATCCCACTCTTAAAAAAAGAATTCTGAACAGGAAAAAAGCTTGTTTTTCTTTCTCCCTTCTTCATATATGTGTGTCTCTGTGTGTGTGCCTCTGTATTTTTCATGAGATTAAATATAGTAGAAAATTACTGAATATCTTTGATCCCCAAATTACTTTTAAACTCTACACAGAGTACAAAAATCAGGAATAACAATATAATATAAATCACATATTAAAATTATACAATTAAAAATTGCAATAAATTATTTTTAAATAAGGAAGATAGATTAACATACAAGAGAAGAGGATTAAAATGAATGAAAAATATGAGTTAAAATTACTAGAATATTATTATTTTTTTAGAATAGAATAGAATAGAATAGAATTTTATTGGCCAAGTGTGATTGGACACACAAGGAATTTGTCTTGGTGCATATGCTCTCAGTGTATATAAAAGAAAAGATACGTTCATCAAGGTACAACATTTACAACACAATTGATGATCAATATATCAATATAAATCATAAGGATTGCCAGCAACAAGTTATAGTCATACAGTCATAAGTGGAAAGAGATTGGTGATGGGAACTATGAAACGATTAATAGTAGTGCAGATTCAGTAAATAGTCTGACAGTGTTGAGGGAATTATTTGTTTAGCAGAGTGATGGCCTTCGGGAAAAAACTGTTCTTGTGTCTAGTTGTTCTGGTGTGCAGTGCTCTATAGCGTCGTTTGAGGGTAGGAGTTGAAACAGTTTATGTCCAGGATGCGAGGGATCTGCAAATATTTTCACGGCCCTCTTCTTGATTCGTGCAGTATACAGGTCCTCAATGGAAGGCAAGTTGGTAGCAATTATTTTTTCTGCAGTTCTAATTATCCTCTGAAGTCTGTGTTTTTCTTGTTGGGTTGCAGAACCGAACCAGACAGTTATAGAGGTGCAAATGACAGACTCAATAATTCCTCTGTAGAATTGGATCAGCAGCTCCTTGGGCAGTTTGAGCTTACTGAGTTGGCGCAGAAAGAACATTCTTTGTTGTCCTTTTTTAATGATGTTTTTGATGTTAGCTGTCCATTTGAGATCTTGCGATATGATAGAACCCAGAAATTTGAAGGTTTCTACTGTTGATACTGTGTTGTCAAGTATTGTGAGAGGTGGAAGTATAGAAGGGTTTTTCCTAAAGTCTACCACCATTTCTACGGTTTTGAGTGTGTTCAGTTCCAGATTGTTTTGGTTGCACCACAAGGCTAGTCGTTCGACCTCTCGTCTATATGCGGATTCGTCATTGTCTCGAATGAGACCAATCACTGTTTGTTTGTTTATTTATTTATTTATTTATTTATTTATTTATTTATTTATTTATTTATTTATTTATTTATTTATTTATTTATTTATTTATTTATCATATTTATATACTGCCCTATCTCCCTAGGGACTCAGAGTGGTTCACAGGCAAATAAAAATACATATAAATACAGGATAAAATAACAATTAAAAAAACTTATTCTACATAGCCCGATTATATTAAAAAACCATATCCATAATAAAACCCATTAAAACCAATAAAAACCAATATAAAATTTAAAATCTACTCCAGTCCTGCACAAGTAAATAGATGTGTTTTAAGCTCGCGGCGGAAGGTTCGGAGGTCCGGGAGTTGACGAAGTCCTGGGGGGAGTTCGTTCCAGAGGGTGGGAGCCCCCACAGAGAAGGCCCTTCCCCTGGGTGTCGCCAGACGGCACTGCCTAGCTGACGGCACCCTGAGGAGTCCCTCTCTGTGTTGTGTCATCTGCGAACTTCAGTAGCTTAACAAATGGATCATTGGAGATGCAGTCATTGGTATACAGAGAGAAGAGAAGTGGGGAGAGCACACAGCCTTGGGGGGCCCCTGTGCTAATTGTACAGGTATTTGATGTGATCTTGCTTAGCTTCACCTGCTGCTTCCTGTTTGTTAGGAAGCTTGTGATCCACTTACAAGTCTGTTCCGGTACCTGTAGCTGGTTTAGCTTAGTTAGAAGAATGTCTGGAATGATGGTATTGAATGCTGAACTAAAGTCTACAAAAAGGACCCTTGCATAGGTCTTTGGAGACTCAAGATGTTGTAGGATGTAGTGCAGAGCCATATTAACAGCATCATCTGTTGATCTATTTGCTCGGTATGCAAATTGCAAGGGGTCTAAGAGCCGATTCGTGATGGTTTTCAGGTAGGAAAGCACTAGCCTTTCAAAGGTTTTCATGACTACAGATGTTAGATCAACTGGTCTGTAGTCATTCAGTTCCTTGATGGTGGGCTTCTTCGGCACTGGGATGATGGTAGAGCGTTTGAAGCAAGAAGGAACATAGCACATCTCTAGTGATTTATTGAAAATATGGGTGAAGATGGGGGCCAATTGGTCAGCACAGACTTTTAAGCAAGAAGGAGTTATCTTGTCTGGGCCTGGAGCTTTTCCTGGCTTTTGTCTGTGAAATAGGTCCTGCACTTCCTTTTCTGTGATCACTAGGGGTTGTGAACCCAATGAAATGGGGTCAGTTGTAGGAGGCTTGGCTGTTGTTGGTGTGTCTGAGATGGGGGTTGTGGAGATAGGTGGCTGTAGTTTCCTTTCAAACCTGCAGTAAAACTCATTCAGGTCATCTGCCAGTTGTTGATTACCTTCAGCCTGGGAAGGAGGTTTGCCATAGCCGGTGATATTTTTAAGAGTTTTCCACATGTTTACTGGTTCATTTGCTGAAAATTGATTCTTTAGCTTTTCAGAGTAGCTTCTTTTTGCTGCTCTTATCTCCCTTGTTAGTGCATTTCTGGCCTGATTGTACAGCATTTTATCACCTTTTCTGTAGGCTTCCTCTTTGGAATGTCGTAGCTGCTTAAGTTTAGGTGTAAACCAAGGTTTGTTATTACTGTGTATTCGCAAGTTCCTTGTAGGTACACATAGGTCTACACAGAAGCTGACATATGATGTTACAGTATCTGTGAGTTCATCCAGGTCTGCAGAGGTATCTTTAAAAATATTCCAATCAGTGCAGTCAAAACATGCCTGTAGCTTTAATTCTGATTCCTCTGTCCAGGTTTTCACTGATTTAATTATTGGTTTTATGGCTTTAAGTCTTTGCCTGTAAGCAGGTACAAGGTGAATCATGCAATGATCAGAGTGTCCTACAGCTGCACGTGGTAAAGACCGATAGGCATCTTTTAGTGTTGTGTAGCAGTGGTCTAGAGTATTCTTGCCTCTGGTGGGACAATTGACATGCTGAAAGTATTTTGGTAGTTCTTTCCTTAAGTTTGCCTTGTTTAGATCTCCCAAAACAATGGCCAGTGAATCAGGGTGTTTGGCTTCAGCCTCCATGATTTGGTCAGCTAGAGTTCGTAATGCCTCGTTTACACAGGCTTGTGGTGGGACATAAACAGCAATTAGAAGAAATGAGGAAAATTCACGAGGCGAATAGTAAGGTTTGCAGTTGATAATTAGAGTCTCTAAATTGTTGTCACAGAATTTGTAAATTATGTTAAAATCTTGACACCAGGTTGAATTAATATATAGGCATAAGCCTCCTCCTTTCTTTTACCAGATGTTTCTGGAATCCTGTCTGATCGTTCAATTTGAAATCCTGGAATGTTCAGGCTGCTATTTTCAATTGATTCATTTAACCAGGTTTCAGAGAAGCATAGGACTGCTGAATTGCGAAAATCAGAATAGTATTTGTTTAAGAGGAGTATTTCATCCATCTTATTTGCAAGTGAGCGTATATTTGTTAGGAAAATTGAAGGCAGAGGAGTTTTAGTGCGAGTTCTTAGCTTGATTAAGATCCCAGATCGTTTACCTCGTTTCCTTCGTTTCCGTCGTTTGGTTTTTTTAGTAATCCATGGCTCCGTGGGAATTGCCTCCTCCTGTGTTAGAATCTCCTCCGTGTTTGTAAAGACAGGCGGGGGTGAGATTAAAGAAAGCTGCTCCTTAAAGAAATGTTCCTTAATTTTTAGCAGATGGTCTCATGAGTAGGAAATCCGTAGTGAGTCACAGAGAACAATTAGAAATAAAGAAACAATTAGAGACCATTTCACCGAGGCAGCCTTCGTCGGCGCCATCTTAGGTAACACAAACCTAATTTCAAACTACTTGCTTACAAATTCTATACTTCCTTCCCATTATAACTTGGCTGTTGATTGCGACCAGTATCTTAGAAAATATTTCTTATTTCTGTTTGAATCCATCCATTTATTTCATTTTTGGAGGACGGTAACTGTAATAGTAATAAAGCAATTTTCAGCCAGGAACAGATTTTATTCTTTCTTTCTCTTAGATGCATCTGATTACAATAGACAAAAAGTTGAAATATTTTTTCTTTTTTTCTTTTCCTCCATGAGAGGATTGAATTGGTTCCATGGCCCACGTTCTTAGTGAGCCAGAATTTGAGGGCCTTTTCTATGGGCTGTCTCAAACCTGCACATCCTGACATTGATTCAAACTGACAAGAGCCTAATACTTTGCTAAGTGGATGAGACATACCATTAATGATACAGCCTGTGATCTGCCATGCAGCAGAGAGCAGGTGAATATTGTTCCTTTGATCAGGGATGCAGCCGGGTCACTCCTTTCCCACTTAGTTGCTGGGGATGGGCAGGAAGACTGGTGACTAAAAGATAAATACTCATATTTAATTTAGGCTGAAGTCTCTAGGGATTAATACAACTGTCAGAAACTATTATGGAGTAGCAGGGAAGAAGTGCAAAGCTCCTGCTGTTCTGGGTCACAGTAAAACAAAGTCAAGCCAACCAGTTATCACTGGGCTGCAAGTCCACAGAAATATTGCAATTAGGCTGTAGGAAAGGCAGCAGTCAGTATGAAATGAGAGAGGTGCTAGTGGCCCAGAGTAATTTGGCTTCTTGAAATGTGCTTCTACTTCCATTTCTCCTATTTTATTAACATTCCATAATACACCCTGCTGGTTTTCACAGAAGGTAAGCACTTAGCTGTAATGAAATTCGATTCCTCTTCCCCTCTGTACCAGAGGCACAACATTTTCTTGTAAAAGCCACGAAAGCAGTTTTTAAAAATGGAATTGACAGAATCTACTCCAGTGCAGAGGAGAAAAGAACTGAAAGCTGATGAAGTTGAGCACTTTATTGTCCCAATATTGTTTTTCATTTGAAGTATGGTGAAGAGGGGCAGGCAATGCTCTTGACACCAAAGGAAATGAGCCATCAGTTTTATCACCCTACAAAGAGAGATTGTTTTCCCATTTAGACTAAATAAAAAATAAAAAAGGGTCTCAGTGTGATAATAACAATGACATGAAAGCCATCTTTCTACATTTACACAGGTTCATTTGGCTGGATATAGAAATATATAGAAACAAGCTTTCTATTATTGTGTATGAGAGAGATTATAAGAGAGAAAGGGAGGGTGAGAGAAGAAATGTTTGGAATACTAGCAGGTCAACATCACTAAACAATAACATCAGTATTTTAAGACAGCATTTCTGTAAACAACAACATTTATCCAAATATTTAGTATGCAATGGAGAAACAGCTTAGGTATTGGACTTTTCAGACACAACATACTGCCCTAACAACACACTTCATTATGTTCTTTGAAAGCTGGCATTTCCAGAGTAAGGATGGTACCATATCCCTGTTTTCTTACCCAAATATTGACTGTTTTTCCATTGATGGATACATTGGAATTTTGAAAACATATCGTGGGTGTTCTTGAAAATTTCCTGTTGTGGCATCTTGCACATTCATAAATGGATACTACGGTACATAAGTAAATAAAGCACCATAGGATTACCTGTTGCAGGATACTTTCTATTATCCTTGCTCTTATCCTTTCACTAGTGCCTGGTACTACTTTCAGAAAGGCACTGAACTGCAGTTACCTGCAGTAATTTTTTACTTTAAAAAGCTTTAAGGAGTCTTAAAATAAGTTTTTGAAATAAAGATTGTGCTGGAAATAGGCTTTTGGGTTTGCAGCAATTTAGGGACACCACAAGATTTAGGGATATCTGTTAAAACAGGTTTCATTCAGAGGATGACTTCCTCCAGTTTCCCTACTGGTCCTTTCCTCAGTTATGGCTTCCTTGTGTCATAGTGGCAGAAGAAGTGGCTGCTGATGTTACTTAGAACTTCCCATCCCTCCTTTTTTTTTTCTAGTGCCAAAGGGGGAAAAAGATTTATCAGTCACTGGCAGGTATGATGGTGGTAGTTTTTTTGTTTTCTTATTAAAGCTCTATGACAGATCAAATGGAAAAGCAGTAATGTTGGATAATGATCCCTCTGTACAAATAAAACTAATTTTAAAGAATTATGAAAATAAAGGGTTGAAGGAATGAAGTGATGATTTTCCAAATTTTGTTACTGGCCATGGGATCCATTTTTAATAGTGCATTGACCAAGTTGTGGGCAGTTGGCAGAGGATACAAGGCCACAGGTCCAGGTGTTTGCATCTCCATTGCACCCAGAGAGGGATTAAGGGAAGAAAGAGAAGTACAAGGATAGGCCCAAAAGGGCAAACAAAACCAGAAGTAGCCACCAGATGGAATATGTCATCGACGTCATCAACATTGTCTACATGGAACAACTTGAGCTTGGTTAAGGGTGAAAACACCATTTCCAGAGTAGAACACCAAAAGCCATCTTCAAGGTACCCCAGCTAAAGACTTTCCTTGAGATGTAGATCAGACATGGAAGCTGCATGAATGGTGGGATATGTTTACCATGGAGCAAGGGACATACCTCCATGGCCATAGAGAAAAAGCACTAGAATTCAAAGAATAATTATAAACAAAGAATCTCATGCAGAATAATGAATTTCAGAAAGGGGAAATATGATGGGTGAGGTCAGGAACATGGCCTTATACTTGACAATTGGAATTCTGGAAACTAACATCAAGAAAATTTCAGTGGTATCAAATCTATATAAGGCAGAATAGAATACTATATAAGGCAGAAGAAGATACAAGAGGTTAAATATCTTATTCATATACATGAAAATTAAACCATTTTAAAGAACAACATTGTATAACCAAAGCCTGCCCTTAGTCTACTATGTTCTAGAAGTAATAGTTAAAATTTTCAGTGTTCTGTCTCTCAACTAGGCCTACCATATCTGGACTGCAAAAATCCAGACCATTAGATGGCAGCATCTATTGGTTTTCTGGATTTTTACAGCTCAGATACTATAAGGTTACTGAAGTTCACTACTCTTTAACATATAATGTAGTATGTGTTCATACTACAGTATGGATTACAAATAAAAATTAAAATGATAATTTAATTATGTTACATCCCACTAATTGTGTGAATCCAGTAATATCAATTTATATTTTAATTCTTACTGACGCTAGTGATAAGTAACAATGACGAAATTACTTACTAGCTGTGTCCTGGATTTTGGATAAATAGAATTGTAACACATTCTTGAGAACATATTGACAAATATTTCCCTCAGAAGTGAATAAAGCTTCCGTATCATAACAGCAAGTGCTGAACACTAAAACCATTTGCTAGTATAAATATATTTGCAATAAAAAGAAATGAAATGTTGAAAATTACAGATGAAGGTTGAGAGGATAGTCCTATTTGATGCATTATCGAGGGTGACTGCACACATGATAAGGAGACTATTCATCTGAAATGTCTGAAAGTCGGGTTTTCTTTATTATGAGTAATCCTACTATTCTAGTGTTAATCTCACAGTGAGCTTGATATATGTAAATACTATACCAACATGCACATCACTAATCCTGTGTTAGGTGAAAGCGGTGAAGAAAAAAAGAATGTGTAGAGATCATAATATCCAATGGCTAGATCCATGGCTATAAAAATAAGCTTTTAAGTCCCAGGAAATTCCAGGGACTCCAGGGAAACCTCAGTATTTGGTTTAGGTTTGGCTGATTTCGAAAAAAACAGAGGTATGTTCTTTTTGAAAGAATGCATATTATGTAATGAAACAAATCCATTGTATTATAAAAATTGTTTTTTATAACCACCACTAGTTATGGCTACCTCATATATTTCTCTGTAAATTAGAGTAATTTTCAGCTTTTTATTAGAGCTATAGTGTTGGCGTGTGACACTAAATATAGCATTACAGCAGTAAAAATCAAATTGTTTAAATAGATAAAAAAATAAATAACATCACAGAAACTTTTCATAAAATAATGTTCTATTTTGATTTGTTTAATGATAGCAGTATTTTGCAAGGTGCATCTATCTATGTTTTGCTGTAAATGCCGGCATAGTTAGCAACATTTTTCTTAAAATAAAATCCAAATAGAAAACCCAAAACAAACGCTAAGGACAAGAAAATTAGCATCACTCCATGAGAGATTAGACTCTAATTCATAAACTTCATCAGCCTCAGTCTTTCATCAGAGACAGAAAAGCAATATAATCAAACTGAACTTGTCTTTTAAGGTCAGTTAAAGTGGACTCCTGACAAGGTCTTTCCATCTTTAATGGGTATTGTGGACTTAGAAGAACAAGACCTTTATTCATTAGAAGACTTGGTGTCTTGGCAATGAATAATAGAAGGAAAGAAATGAAGAATGTTCCTTGGAGAAAAATGAGCTTTGCAAAAGTCAGCATTCTATCTCTGTCTCTTCTATTCCCAAGAAAGAGACAACAACTACAAGCACATTTGATACAGCATGCTCAGTTTTAGTGGGGTTTCTTCCCTCATACATCACCCTGTCAGTAGCAATACTTTTTGGACACCCTGATGGTATATTCTGGGAGTGGCAAATAGACTCACATTTCCCAAGGTGACAACTCAACAGTCACAAGCTCCCTGTATAGAATCTAAAAATGAAAGCGCCTTTGCTTCTCTCTCTGCCTCTGCCAAGAAAATTCACCTCAGGCTGGATTTTAAAGTCCAGCTGCACTGGTAGGATTACAAAGCAACGTTGCTAAGACACTTCCAATTTTACGTGGCAGAAAACCCGAATAACCAAAGACCTATATACAAACACCCGTGAAAACCTCAGAAAACACACACACACACACACACACACACACACACAAAATCTCATCCTATAACCAGATCTTTAAGAAGTTTAAGAATGCATCCCAAATATATGACTATCCCAGGAATAAGCAAGTTTTTTTCAACTGTTTGAGAACATTATTTGATGTTCTTACCAAATGGCTGTAATGGGTGCTTATGTAGTTGTAAAATGAATAATATGAGGTATGTGACTACTCACAGAACACTAATTTAACAGAAGGCAGCCAGTGAGGTATATCTTGCCACCACCTGTATTCCCTGAGGATATTTTCTGCTACCTGAAGCTTGCTGTGCATACTTCCAGTAAAACTCTGGGCAGCAACTTCTAGTAGTTTCAGTTTTAAGATGGCTATGTGATGTATATTTTTTAAAACAAAAATGACACTAGAAGTTGCTACTTTGATGTAGGCCAGGTTTTACTTCTTTATTTAACGTTTCTTCTTAAAAGGCACTCAAGCTAACACAAGATTAGATACAAAATCCACAGTTAAAAAAACACAATACTAGGAATGAGCAAAAAGTTCCATATTTGGACGTGAAATCTTCTGGAAAACTTCAGAATATGCCATGTTTTCTCCAGACCATATAATGATCAGCTGTTTTGTAGAATAGTCTGGTAATTTTTCTGATGATTGCTTTTCCGGAAAACATAAAACAACAGTCATCTACACCCAACAGTCATCTTGGGTCATAAAAGTCACAACAGCATTTTGAATGCCTGTTATCAATCAAAGGCATTTGGAATAGTTTTTTCCTTTTTTAACAATAAAAGGGTCATATAATAATAACAATTGAGAATAAAAACCATAGAGTTCACAATACATAAAGCATAATTGTAAAGTTCAATAGTTAATTTTATTTATTTATTACAATTAGAGGCTGCCCATTTCAATCACAGAGTGACTCTGAGTGTACAATTAAAAACATAAAAACCATATAAAAATACTACCATGTTTTCCGGAAAATAAGACCCTGTCTTATATTTTTTTGAACCCTGAAATGTGCTTGGTCTTATTGCCATGTGCTCAAAAGCCTGATTGGGCTTATTATCAGGGGATGTCTTATTTTGGGGGAAACAGGGTATATCTCAATTAAAAGAGCCAGATAAAACAAGGATAACAATTTTTTTTAAAAAAAAATAATGCCTTTCTCTCTTAACAATCTCTGCCTTTGGGCCCCCTTATCTCCCACCCAGTATTAATAGCATTAGCAATAACATAAGCAAAAAGTATGAATGAACATTATTTTTACCAAGAAAACAGGAGTCCTAGTAAGTGCCAAATACCAATCATCTAGGTGACTGTGTGATTAAATATCTGTCAGAAGACAATTTAGTTTCTTCCTTCCCCCTATCTTTCTCCTGCTATTTTGATACATTTTCCTTCACTGATGGTATGCAAATGCTCTACCAGCCCTTTTGGCTGAGAGGTAGGATAAAAAGGCTTTAAATGGATAAATAAACAAAGAACTATTCAAGATCCTCTTTATTTAAGTGGATGAAATAATGCCTCCTTTAAGAAACTTCTCTATATTGCTTAGATGACTCCTCTCTGATTTTCCTGAAGTGCTGAAAAATGCATGTGAATGCTACAGCATAACTATCCATCATATTATTATCTCTTCATTAAAATACTACCACAATGCTAAATAACATCACTAATTTGTTAAATATTGTTAAGAATTAATACAATTCTGGATGCCCATTGGCTGGCAGGGCAGAACCAAAATGTCATCTTCCATAGCTGATGATTCTAACCTTCGTGATATTTTATTTGGCACATCAGATTGATATTCGGTTTTTAATATTAAAGACACTTTATTAAATAAAAGCTTTCATTTGAACAGACAGTTTGTAGAATGGCAACAGTTCAAATGGTCTAACTGGTATTCAGGCCTACTTCACCCTTGGAGACGTACGGCTTTAATACCCTACTTTAGCTATTTCTGAAAGTTCCATTAATACAAACGTAGATTACATTTTATTTCTTAACAATATTAAACAACTTAACAAATCACTACAATTGTTATTTATTATGAAAAAGGTCAAGCTTTTAAAGAAAGGCATGGTAATTAGTATGCATTAATTATATTAAAAATAATACCTGTGGGATTCCCCCCCCTCCAAATACTATGTACATCAAGTCAGAACTGATGTCTTCAATATACAAAATATTCTTTTGGCTCTATATCATAATTGCATGGCTTGTAGACCACTGTGTCCCTTCTAAGCCTTCACAGTACCAGTTTTCCCTCAGCTTTTAAGGGTGATCTACAGAGAAAAATATATCCCAATTGCACTACATAAACTCTAGGCAATCCTTATACTGATGAGAATTTTCTCATTTGGGGCTGTTCAAGATACTTTATCAACTCCAATGACAGGGTAATAGCATTGCCACTTTCTTTCAGAAAGATAGCACAGGAGTTTGCTGCCCTGATAGAGAGGTTCAGAGAGGGAAAAAAAATGGTTTTGGTTGTGAGAAAGGGTGACAAGTATGCTTCCCAAATGCAGACCAAAAAAAGAAATTAGTATACTCTTACAATGCAATTACTTTGTCTGGTTTTATATGCCATTCTTGGCAAAAAGGAAAGGTAGAGTTCAGTCAATATGTAAAATACACAACTTTTTTTATAAATGAAAGCACTATGCCAGACAATTAGGAACTATAATAATAAGTGATTTGAAAGCATGAAAATGAAGCAAATAATGGAAAGAAATAACCCATGTTAGGATAGTCTTAATAAAACCATTGATGCTTCTTTGGTTTTGGCTAAACCATTTTTTCTCCTCAAACTTGGGAACATTAAGATGTGTGGACTTAACTCACAGTATTCTCCAGCCAGCATTACCAAACATGATGGATGAGGAATTCTTGGAGCTGAAGTCCACACATATTAAAGTTGCCAAATTTGAAAAAAACACTGACCTAAACAGGTTTCTTCAGTCTAAATTTAAGTTTCTGCTTCTGGTGAATATTTGTGAATAAGTATCAGTTACATTTGTGCACTTAAAAATGAGGTTGTGGCTCTGTATAGGATCAGGGACATCAAAGTGGAAAAAAAATATCAAATGATGGCATTCTGGAAATCTTTTTCCGAGGTCGAACAAAGAACTCGTCATTATACATGCAATGAGTTAATAAAGAAAATCGTTTGCCTTACAAGTTTGGCTTCCCTGGAAATTACAGGATGAAAAGCATATCAGGGGCAGAACCTTGAAAACCATGTAACAATTTCCCTAAAAATGGCAAAGAACTCTCTGAGGGACGGTATCTTTCTTGACTGGCTGCACATCCCGTGCTGCAAGCTAGAATTTTAAAAGAGTGGAATTAGAAATGGGATGGAACTGTGCCAAGAAACTCAGAAGGAGAATTTAAAGTCTGGATACTGTATTACACAGCTTGTTAACAGGCTGGAGAATTAGTCCTGGGATTCCGATGAAACTCTTGTATCTCTAAGTCTCTTATGGCAGTTGTCCATTATGATCTCTTAGCAACCCTGGATTCATGGGGCTAAATTGTGCCACCACAAAAGTTTTAAAAAACTCTTTCTCAAAAGAGAATTCATAATTTTCCTTTTATCTGCTTATAATGACCACAGGTGGTGGTGGTGGTGTTCCTTGGTACTGTGTTGTTATTTGCAGGAACAAGGAAAAGATTCAAATCTTCATTTTGTATTTAAAAATTGAACAGTCCAAATTAAACAGGCATGTTTTGACTGCACTGATTGGAATATTTTTAAAGATACCTCTGCAGACCTGGATGAACTCACAGATAGTGTAACATCATATGTCAGCTTCTGTGAAGACCTATGTGTACCTACAAGGAACTTGCGAATATACAGTAACAACAAGCCTTGGTTTACACCTAAACTTAAGCAGCTACGACATTCCAAAGAGGAAGCCTACAGAAAAGGTGATAAAATGCTGTACAATCAGGCCAGAAATGCACTAACAAGGGAGATCAGAGCAGCAAAAAGAAGCTACTCTGAAAAGCTAAAGAATCAGTTTTCAGCAAATGAACCAGCAAACGTGTGGAAAACTCTTAAAAATATCACCGGCTATGGCAAACCTCCTTCCCAGGCTGAAGGTAATCAACAACTGGCAGATGACCTGAATGAGTTTTACTGCAGGCTTGAAAGGAAACTACAGCCACCTATCTCCACAACCCCCATCTCAGACACACCAACAACAGCCAAGCCTCCTACAACTGACCCCATTTCATTGGGTTCACAACCCCTAGTGATCACAGAAAAAGAAGTGCAGGACCTATTTCACAGACAAAAGCCAGGAAAAGCTCCAGGCCCAGACAAGATAACTCCTTCTTGCTTAAAAGTCTGTGCTGACCAATTGGCCCGCATCTTCACCCATATTTTCAATAAATCACTAGAGATGTGTTATGTTCCTTCTTGCTTCAAACGCTCTACCATCATCCCAGTGCCGAAGAAGCCCACCATCAAGGAACTGAATGACTACAGACCAGTTGCTTTAACATCTGTAGTCATGAAAACCTTTGAAAGGCTAGTGCTTTCCTACTTGAAAACCATCACGGATCCGCTGTTAGACCCCTTGCAATTTGCATACCGAGCAAATAGATCAACAGATGATGCTGTTAATATGGCTCTGCACTACATCCTACAACATCTTGAGTCTCCAAAGACCTATGCAAGGGTCCTTTTTGTAGACTTTAGTTCAGCATTCAATACCATCATTCCAGACATTCTTCTAACTAAGCTAAACCAGCTACAGGTACCGGAACAGACTTGTAAGTGGATCACAAGCTTCCTAACAAACAGGAAGCAGCAGGTGAAGCTAAGCAAGATCACATCAAATACCTGTACAATTAGCACAGGGGCCCCCCAAGGCTGTGAGCTCTCCCACTTCTCTCTCTGTATATCAATGACTGCATCTTCAATGATCCATCTGTTAAGCTACTGAAGTTCGCAGATGACACAACAGTGATTGGTCTCATTCGAGACAATGATGAATCCGCATATAGACGAGAGGTCGAACGACTAGCCCTGTGATGCAACCAAAACAATCTGGAACTGAACACACTCAAAACCGTAGAAATGGTGGTAGACTTTAGGAGAAACCCTTCCATACTTCCACCTCTCACAATACTAGACAACACAGTATCAACAGTAGAAACCTTCAAATTTCTAGGTTCTATCATATCGCAAGATCTCAAATGGACAGCTAACATCAAAAACATCATTAAAAAAGGACAACAAAGAATGTTCTTTCTGCGCCAACTCAGTAAGCTCAAACTGCCCAAGGAGCTGCTGATTCAGTTCTACAGAGGAATTATTGAGTCTGTCATTTGCACCTCTATAACTGTCTGGTTCGGTTCTGCAACCCAACAAGAAAAACACAGACTTCAGAGGATAATTAGAACTGCAGAAAAAATAATTGCTACCAACCTGCCTTCCATTGAGGACCTGTATACTGCACGAATCAAGAAGAGGGCCGTGAAAATATTTACAGATCCCTCGCATCCTGGACATAAACTGTTTCAACTCCTACCCTCAAAACGACGCTATAGAGCACTGCACACCAGAACAACTAGACACAAGAACAGTTTTTTCCCGAAGGCCATCACTCTGCTAAACAAATAATTCCACCAACACTGTCAAACTATTTACTGAATCTGCACTACTATTAATCGTCTCATAGTTCCGATCACCAATCTCTTTCCACTTATGACTGTATGACTATAACTTGTTGCTGGCAATCCTTATGATTTATATTGATATATTGACCATCAATTGTGTTGTAAATGTTGTACCTTGATGAATGTATCTTTTCTTTTATGTACACTGAGAGCATATGCACCAAGACAAATTCCTTGTGTGTCCAATCACACTTGGCCAATAAAATTCTATTCTATTCTATTCTATTCTATTCTATTCTATTCTATTCTATTCTATTCTATTCTATTCTATTAATATTGGATGTGGTTTTTGATAGTTCATGCCACCCAGGGGTGAATTTTTTCCGGCTTGGACCAGATCACCCGATCTGGTAGTGATGGCGGCAGGTGGTTCAGGGAACTGGTAGCAAAAATCCCTGCCCCCTCCATGCCCAGCTGAGCAGCGTGATCATCAGAAGTTTTTTTTTTCTTTTAAAAACATTTTTTCTTCGGCTGAAAAAATGCTTTTAAAGGTAAAAAAAAAAAGTCTCTGATGATCGCGCAGCTCAGCTGGGATCGTCAGAGGCTTTTAAAAGCATTTTTTTCTAAAACTTCTTCAGCCAAAGAGGTTGTAGAAAAAATGCTTTTAAAAGGCTCCTCTGACAATCCAGCTGAGTTGCCTGATCATCAGAGGCTTTTTTTTTCTTTTAAAGGCAAAAAAAAAATGCTTTTAAAAGAAAAGCCTCTGACGATCAGGCAACTCAGCTGGGATCGTGACAGGAGTCTTTTAAAAGAATTTCTTCTACAACCTCTTTGGCTGAAGAAGTTTTAGAAAAAAATGCTTTTAAAAGCCTCTGACGATCCCAGCTGAGCTGCGCGATCATCAGAGACTTTTTTTTTTACTTTTAAAAGCATTTTTTCAGCCGAAGAAAAAATGTTTTTAAAAGAAAAAAAAACTTCTGATGATCACGCTGCTCAGCTGGGCATGGAGGGGGCAGGGATTTTTGCTACCAGTTCTCTTCGACCGAAGAGGTTGTAGAAAAAAAATGCTTTTAAAAGTAAAAAAAAAAAAAGTTGGCCGTACCCACCAAGTCACATTACCCCTTCCCCCAACAAGCTATGCCCACAGAACCGGTAGTAACAAATTTTACATTTCACCACTGATGGCACCACTTGTAAAGTGTATGCATACTATAGATAAAGGCAGCCCCAAATATAGGTCGACAAGTTTGGAGAAAGGTCTCTAGACAGACTTCTTAGAATTTTGTGAACATATCAGGGAAATCACAGTTACATAATCCTGTCATGATGAACACATCCTGTTCAAAGCATCCACATCGAAAACAAATGGGTGCAGCTCTCGCCTTGTAACTCTCATCCTCAGTGATACATTATCACTGCTGATCCTTCTTCCTTTTTTAAAAATGGCTGCTTGGACAAAATTTCAACCAATACATGAGGCTCTCTCTCTATTTTTTAAAAAAATTCTAAGAATGTTTCTGGGACTCATATGGAATCCAGAGGCATTTTGAAAATTAAAAAGTATACGAGAATCTTGCATCTCACCCTGTAGCATGCCAGCCTTCCATTCCATTATTTTTAATTTAATTTGTTTTTTTTTAAAATGATAGGATGAAAGAGACAAGGAGCCTGGAGGCACTCAGCTAGAGGATGTTCATTAACATCATGATGCTTATCTCTGGATTAAATATTGGCTTTTCCTGTATCTGATGCTCTGCTGTTCTGTATTTGTTAAGTCAGTGATGACTTAACATCACTGGAAAATATCTTCTAGCATTGCCAATCCAGCGTTTAACTCCTAAAATACTGATTCATAGAAACAAAAGATAATTCCTAAAAGCAAAGGAGTAGATTTGATTTTCTAGTTAACATGGTGTTTGATTTAATGCAATGAAATTAGACAGAGTTTCATTTTCAAAATGGCTCTTATTTAATAAATATCTTCCCAACACAGTTCCAACTGGCTAGATGAGATCTGCTCTAAGTCATTGACATCATGTGTTGAAGTTTTTATCACCTTCAGAGACTTCAGTAAGATGAACTGATCTAAGTCTTTCCTCAAATAACTATATAATATTAATGTGAGAGAGTTATAAAATATGTATTCTGAAAATACAGCCTTCTGTCTTACTCCCTGGCAGTCCTAATGGTGTGTTGTCAAGGTAGAAGTTTAAGAATATTTGGAATCACTTAAAAATGCTTGTTATTAATATGCATAGCAAGCTAAATGCAGTTTCTTCAAGTCTGAAAACATATTTAGGATGCTATTGCAATGGGGAAAAAAAGCAAAATATTAATTTTAAGAATGGAGGAGAAAGTCACCTAAAATCACTTGGGGAAAAATCCATTGACAAATATTTATACTTCGTTTGTTATGCATGGTCCCTAACTGTTTGCTCAGACATCATTATAGGTAGTCCTACAACCACAATTCAGCCCAAAATTTATGTTGCTATCTGAGAAATTTGTTAAGTGAGTTTTGTCCCATTTTACAATTTTTCTTGCCACATTTGTTAAGTGAATCACTGCAATTGTTAAATTAGTAACATGGTTGTTAAGTGAATCTGGTTTCCCCATTGACTTTCCTTACCAGAAGGTCACAAAAGGTGATCACCTGACCCCAGGATATAGCAACTGTCATAAATGTGAGTCAGCTGTCAAGCATCTGAATGTAAATCACATGACCATGGGATGCTGCAATGGTCATAACTGTGAAAAATGGTCATAAGTCACTTTTTTCAGTGTCGGTGTAACTACGAATATCACTAAGTGAACTGTTGTAAGACAAGGACTACCTGTATTGAGATACAAAGTGGATAATGAATGTATTTTCATAATTTATACCAAGTCCTTCGATCAGATCGTGATCACCGCAGAGGTGGTGGAGTAGCTATTTTTTACAAAAAATCACTGAACTTAAAAAATATTCAAGTTGCACGTGGACTTTGGAAGACTTTCTGACTCTTCTAACTTTTTATTTCCATTACTGGTTGTATGGCTGCTTCTGATATCATTGTAACCATTTTGGTATTGCTGCATCTGATGATTGCTCGCAGATGGCTGGCACTTGCTTGTCAGCTCCTCTTGTTAGGACCGGCTTCCTTGCTTTCTTTGGCTTATTCTATTTCAGTTCCTTCTGCTTTTTTCTTCCTTTTCCTCTCTTTTCCTCCTTTGATTCTTCATTTCTTCTATCTTCCTCTTCCTTTTTCCTTAGCAATTCCACTTCTTCAACTAACTCTCTTATTGGAAACATCAAATAAGACCCATTATAAGGTAGGGAAGAAAGAGAAATGTGGGTGATTTCTTTGGTTCACATCCTTTCTCTTGCAGTAACCTTTAACAATCGTGAATAAAATGGCCACAGAAATGGGTCATCCAATCTCTTTCACAGCCATTGCAATGCTAAATGCAGAGAAGACTTCATGCCCATTTTCCATGCCCATTTCCTCCTACAAATCAGGATTGAAAAGGAGAAGTGTTATGTGTAGTGTCCAACTGTTGAGTGCTGTGGGTTTCACAAGCTCTTGGTTGAGGTAGCAACCTCTATAAGGTAAGATTCTTCACAGCTAAAACAGCATTGCAGAACAAGTGCAGAACCCAGTGCTCAGGTGAAAGGGGAGTGGCCTCATAGCAGGCTAGTTAGAGCTGAGTGGCTTACTCATCTTATCTCAAGCTGCCTCCTCTAGGCATCCTAAATTGTAAGCATGCAATGTCATGTAATGGCACAATGTGAGAAGCATCATTTCAAAACACTTACAACTCTGGGCTAACAAGATAGAGATGATTTAATGAATAAATGTCCTTGGCAAACAGTAAATTTGTAATTATTTTTTCTGAATAAAAAAAATCACTGTAAATCTGTTTTTATATTACATTCATTTTTCTTGTCAGTAGGTGGGGATATATCCTCAGCAATGTGCTATTCAGAAGCATTTGATTTTTATGCCTCTATTGGCCATCTGAAAATTAATTAAATCTAAACATTCTTTGCAGCAATTAATTGAGAGGGGTAAGTCTGCTTACTCTTTAAGTTATGAGTAACAAATATTCTGATACAACATATAGCCTTGCTTTCTCATTTGAAGTAATTCTTCTAATTCACATGAAATATAGCTCTAAATAGTCTAACTTTTAACAATATTAATATGTTATTGAAGCTTATTTAGTGACCTTGTAAGTGGCAAGATAAGGTTAATCTTATTCTGAAAATGAATTTCTAACATTAATGAGAGTAACACTGCATGCATAAATAGCTACAATTAGCTGGGGATGGGAGTGGACAGGAGAAAGGAGGAATAAGAGGTGACTTTGCCTCATTCTTCTTTATGGAAGAGAGGAGGGTCGAGCTAAATGACTGTCTTGAGTTCAATTTGGGAGCAAGAGCTCCACTGCAGCTTTACCGAGCTTGCAATGGAGAGCACAGAGATAGAAAAGTCAGAGAATTTGCTATACAAAGAATGCTGAAATAAATTGTTATAATCCTGAATCTATTGCATATAATGGGATTCCATAATAAGGAAAGCACCTCTGTGAATATTGTCTAATTTGTTCCAACTCCTTGCTAATCCTGAATCTATGAGTTTCATAAAGTTTCTTAGAATCTATATATTTAGATTGGGGTGGGTATCCTATGATCTCAGGGGCTGCTACAACTCCCCAGTCTGTTCAGACTGTAATTGCTATAATTGTTATAGTGTCACAGTAGTTTCCCATCATTTTGAGGTGTAAACAAATGGAAATTGCAATATAAATCAAAAATAGAATAGCTTATGTAAAAAGACTAAAAAAGTACCCAAATTCCTAGCCCAACGAACATGGTCTTTAATCACCAAAATGTGTCCCTTTTCTATGTGAACATGGTAAAATATTGATATGCACAGTGTAAATGTGTGCAGAAGTGCACTGTGTGTTTTTCACTGGGCATAATGGAATAGCATTTTATAAATGTATAATAAAACTCATACTTACCCATTCTCCATCTACCAACTGCACTCACCAACCTGGATCCACATCCAGAAGCCACTTGAAATTCAAATATATCTAACGCTTTAACAAATTTCTGCTTTTCATCAGATTACTATGGTAACTCAAAACTGTCTATTTTACCTAGTCCAATCACAAGATTGATACAAAAATAATCAGTTGGGCTATTTTTCTTGGAAATGGTGGAAATTAATATTTTTTATCCATCTTGTTGTTATTATGGTTAATTTTCAATTCAGCTCACAGTTTGGGACTCTTCTCGTCCTTCTTCTTTTCACTGTTGTTGTTGTTGTTGTTGTTGTTAATTTTCCATTTGATTCATAGTCTGGGACTGGTTAAAACTTAACAGTTCAAGTTCTAACCAAGGATTTAAGAGCTTAAGGTAGTGTCTGAGTTTATAGGGCAATGCTGAGTAGGCTGTTCTTTTGCAAAATCAAAATATTCAGGTGTAATAAATTCAAAATTCCCATGTATCTTTGGCAGTCCTTTGGGTATTGCTTCAAAGGCTCCTATTACTATTGGTACAACCATTGACTTTTCCCTCCATAATCGCTCAATATCAATTTGCAAATCATGATATTTTTCAATATTTCTCCCCCAAAAAAGGACTTTTCAAGTTAAGGATAACTGCTAGGGAAAGCAGAGAATAGGAAATCTTTCTATATATTTTTTCCCTTTGTAAATCAATTTATCTCAAGAGCCAAACCAGAGCAATGAAATAAGTAAATGCATAGAAATCATTCTGACCTAACCATTTTGAAAATATTTTTTTCTCACATATTTAACCAAAAAAAGAGGAGAAGAACTGGAGTTCTTGGCAGGGTTATTTAAAACCTTTTAAAGAAAGTAATTTACCATTCTTTAAAAGAGGAAAACAAATTATATTTTCTCCATTGGAATATGTTTATTTTTTTTTCTTCTTCAAATTTTGAAGTCAAGGCATTTAAATCAGTATTCTGTTGACATATGGAATCGGTTGCCCAAGGCAACAGGCAAGCTGACCTTATGTTACTGATTTTATTTCTCTTTAGCATAAAATATTTTAACTCAAATAACAGTCTGTAGGTTTTTTTCAATTTTAAAGTAAAAGCACTCAAAGTAATTCATAAAAGCTTAGTTAATCCTTTTTATTTATTATCAAAATATATCTGTATATCACCATACTTTTAATCTAAGCATTTATTTTATTAATCTCTAAATTGCCTAAATCTTAAACAGACTAAAAGATTAGTCAAACAGCAAAATCATGAAGCCAATGCAGAAGTAGGAACCACTTTGGCCTAAAAGGACAGGTTATTCCATAGGAAGGGAGCTTCCTTAGGGAATACCCACTTTCAGTTCAGTTCTCGCTGTAGTGAGAGTGAGAATTTAATGGAGACTTTTAGCAATGCATTCAGTTGAGATAGACAGAAGCAATCTGAGAAAGGATGTTTCATAAGTACCCCTTCCCTGAATCATATAGGGCTAGAATCATATAGGTATAGATAGTAACCCACACTTAATTGCATTTGGAAATATACCAGTAGACGGTGCAGCATTTACCGCAAAGATATTACATGACATTAACTACGCTTTCCTGTAAGCATATGGACCAATTGAAATATTCTTTCAATTGTAAGCTTTGTAGCTTACGGTATGTCAGGGTTCACAATACTTCACAATAGTGAAGTATATACACAACAGACATCCTAACATGGGGAAGAATGTAGCCTGACCAATAGACACAATATTTCATATGGAAGATAACTAGGCAACAAGTAGAGTATCTTGTTCTAGGTAGAGTTGCAATTGACATACCAACTCAACTTGGACAAAGAGCTACTTGTTCATAGCTTCTACTTGCTTTTCCAGTAGGGCCCCTAAACCAGGGGTGAAATCCAGCCGGTTCTATCCGGCTCAGGAAAACCAGTAGGGGCAGCTGCGGGAGGCTCCGCCCACCCATGTGGACATCATGAGGTCACTTTTTGGCAACATTTTAAGCTTCTGCACATGTGCAGAAGCCTTTGTGCAGGCAATAGCACATGTGATGGCGTGCACACATTGGCAAACTGGTAGAAAAGTTAAGTAAATTTCAACCCTGGAAAAGTTTGACAGGGTTCTCTCAGGGAGCAGAAGCCTACTTTCAATTCAATGGACAGGAGCACCAAATTGACAGCTCTGGAAAGAAGCAATCTATTTGTTATTTAGAAAAGAGAAAAGCATATGGAACCATATACTGTATTATCAGAAATCGAAACTGCAGAAAACTTCTATGTTTTTCCTAACCCACCAGTCTTTTTTCTGAAGAGAGAAGGTCACAATCATATTGTATAGATTTAAAAACGTTTCTGCTGAAATCTCTCTTCTACTATCCATAAAATGTTTTTTAAATACTTCAAATATATTATATTCATTTATTATTTATTAATCAAAGTCATACATTACTCATTTAAGTGACTCTTAGCAAGTTAAAATATCATAAAATCCTACAGAAATAGACAAAGGTAAAAAGATGAGGAAAGCACTCCCATGGTTGCATATCACTCTTGGATCCCTATGCTACTTGACTGAACCAGGTTTTAATACTCTTCTAGAAAGCCAAAATATGCCCTGACACTGAGAAGTAATCCCAATGTATGTAATTATCAGACACATTAAATTTACTAAATGGCAAGTTATTTGTATTGTTTAAAAGTCCAGTCCAGTCCAGATCTATTTCTTGATTAGTTTTATTGATTTCCAGGAATCAAAATTGCAAACTGAATTTTCACACAGTTGCCAGGCATATAAAATGGTTAATATCCTGCTTACAACGCTTGAATGAAATAGCAATATGTAATATTTAGGCTTCATCCAGATGAAGCTCTTATTATGTAATTATTTACTCATTCATAGAATTTTGATAGAGTCAGAGGGAAGAGAAAATAGTCCACCACTATCATTCTGTATTTACAACCCTAGTTTCCCCTACAGCTTCATTCATATATTTTTTCTTTCTAAAAATCTTGTAAAGTAGGTAAGATTTTAAGAGGTAATAAAAGAAATCCTCCAGAAGTTCTGAAAGCTGCCAGAGTACATAAAGAGATCTCAAAGGGTAGCTTGCTGCATAGAATATTGCATAATCTTCAAGAAATTGGTCACAAAGTTGGGTAATTTTTTTCAGAATTAACTTGAGTTACTTTTTCAGGCATACAGAAAGAGAACAGTGTGGAAACCTGTAAATGTTTTCAGTTAATTTTGAAAATATTATTTTTTGGGGTACTTAGTCTACTTTAAAGGTATGACCAACTGACTCAATCTTGAAAAACCGTGGTCTGATTGGTTTAGGATTTAGAAAGGTAGAACTGTTAAGAGTAAGCAAAAGAATCTGCCAGGTTGCAAAAAGAGATGACACAATTCTTTGAGAGGTGAACTTTTCTAGATGTCTGCATATTTTTGCATCCTAACATGGGGAAGGAATGTAGCCTGAACAACAAATATCCAAATGCACTCTTGGTTTTCTTCGGCAACTATTTCTCTTGATCAGTTTACAAGAAAAGGAGAAAACCAATTCATTATCTTTGAGGTGGGCAGTAATCAAGAAACAGGTTGCAAATTGAATGATAATGTGGCTGAAAATACCACACTAAGTAGCAATTGTTATTTAAGGATAAGAAAAATGTTCCAATTCTCCAAAATCAAGTGTTTGTCAAAGTGTATCATTCAATAGGAAACTGCTATCTCATTGGCTATAAGCTACAAAATAAATCCTGAATATATGTTCCTATCTCTTTTCATATTCGCGTCACATCATAACTTAATGATATGTCTCCATTCTTATTTTCAGATATTAGTGATATTTAATTTTAAAACAAATTAAAATCAGAATTATCCCTCCCCAAAGATCAGGAATTTATTAGACTCTTTAAGGTTGAGTTTGAAGAAGGTTGATTGCTTTCATTTAAATTTTGCTGTGTGGCAATGGAAACCTCTTCCTGATTTCATCTATTATTGTGTTCACTTAGAACATGATTAATGGGGAATGAGCAGCTTCAAGAGTCAAAATAATTCCATTTACTCTCATGGCCTATTCGTAAATAAACAGCTGCAATGGAAAGCTGGAAGTGAAGGAGGGAAGAAGGAGGGAAGAGAATGACAGAGGGGAGGAAGGGAAGAAAGGGAGGGAAGGAAGGAAGGAAAGAAGGAAAGAAGGAAGGAAGGATGATGCTCCTTGCTAGCTTCTCAATGGGGAAATTGGCAGGAAATCAAAAACTGCTCCTGCTGCTTTTTTTGCCTATTTGTCATTCTATTTCTTTGTTTCTAAAATCTTTCTAAAACGATAACCCATCTGATCATAGGTTATCTAGTGTATACTCATTTTGATACAATTATTTAGTGTACACATTTATATTATATTTTAATCAGAGTCTAATAATTAATTCCTCCCCAAGGCAAACAAATTAAATAATTAATTCCTCCCCAAGACAAAAAACAAACAAACCCCAAATACAGGCAGAGAAGCAGGCAAGATTTACATTCCCTGTGAAACAAATGTATTTTAAATAATAAAAGCTTCATCAACTATCAAAAGGGGAAAAATTATTATCTTTTGTCAACAAGAAATTCCCTCTTCTGAATAATATTTCTTCAACCTCTAATAAAACTGCTTGGGTGAAAAAATCTGATTTTGATCAGCAAGAATGTACAAATGTTGAAACACTATGAGAAACCAAATCATGATATGGACCCTTGCAAAAATGATTACATGTTTTTGTTTAAATGGCAAACATCTATTCTATATCAATTCTTAATTTAGTGAGTGGGGAAATCTCTCTCTTAATAAACGGGAACTCCTGTCAAAGAAACATGCAGGATTTCATAGTCCAGACTTCCTAAAAACAAGCCTTCTCCATATATTTTGAATTACATTGACTTGGAATGAGAGGAAATGTATTTGGAAGCTACCAAGTTAGAAATGGATGGTTTTGGCAATGCTGTAGAAATTTCAGAACAGATTCTTAAATAAAATCTGTTTGGAACACATATGGGCCTATTCTGAAAAGTATTTAGACTTTTTGAAAGATTATTGCTCTACTTCAGACATAGACTTTTCTTTGGTATGTATTAACCTAACTGTAGAACTGAAGTGGTGATAGGAGTAATTTCTATTTTCAGAAGGGAAGGGACTGGTTGTCATGCTGTGTAAGTAGGAATTCTATACTCTGCTTAGAATGAAAATCCTACTTAGCTAGCATTATATTAAAACAAAAATCACACACACACAGACATATACACATATGCCTGTAGCAAAAGAAAGCAAAGGAAGTACCAAGAATCACAGGCACTTTGCATGTAATCCAAAAACAAATGGAGCAGCACTTAAACACCATGGGCATTGACAAATTCAGCGCCAGTTTATTTATTTATTTATTTATTATATTTGTATACCGCCCTTCTCCCGAAGGACTCAGGGCGGTTCACAGCCAATAAAAAACACAATACATACAATACAAATTAAAAACTATATAAAAAACTGATTCAATAACGGCCTAAAAATTTAGATACAATTTAAAACCCCATTTAAAACCCCCAATTAAAACCCATAAATTTAAAAAACTAACCCAGTCCTGCGCAGATGAATAAATGCGTTTTAAGCTCGCGACGAAAGGTTCGGAGGTCCGGAAGTTGACGGAGTCCCGGGGGGAGTTCGTTCCAGAGGGCGGGAGCCCCCACAGAGAAGGCCCTTCCCCTGGGCGTCGCCAGACGACACTGTCGCGCCGACGGCACCCTGAGGAGTCCCTCTCTGTGAGAGCGCACGGGTCGGTGGGAGGTATTTGGTAGCAGTAGGCGGTCCCGTAAATAGCCCGGCCCTATGCCATGGAGCGCTTTGAAGACGTTCACCAGAACCTTGAAGCGCACCCGGAAGGCCACAGGTAGCCAGTGCAGTCTGCGCAGGATAGGTGTCACGCGGGAGCCACGAGGGCTCCCTCTATCACCAGCAGCGCATTCTGGACTAACTGAAGCCTCCGGATGCCCCTCAAGGGAGCCCCATGTAGAGAGCATTGCAGTAATCCAGGCGAGGCGTCATGAGGCGTGGTGACTGTGCATAAGGCATCCCGGTCTAGAAAGGCGCAACTGGCGCACCAGGCGAACCTGGTGGAAAGCTCTCCTGGAGCGGCCGTCAGGTGGTCTTCAAAGACAGCCGTTCATCCAGGAGAACGCCCAAGTTGCGCACCCTCTCCATCGGGGCCAATGACTCGCTCCCAACAGTCAGCCGTGGACTCAGCTGACTGTACCGGGATGCCGGCATCCACAGCCACTCCGTCTTGGAGGATTGAGCTTGAGCCTGTTTCTCCCCATCCAGACCCGTCGGCTTCCAAACACCGGGACAGCACTTGATAGCTTCATTGGGGTGGCCGGTGTGGAAAAGTACAGCTGGGTGTCATCAGCGTACAGCTGGTACCTCACACGAAGCCACTGATGATCTCACCCAGCGGCTTCATATAGATGTTGAACAGAAGGCGAGAGAATCGACCCTGCGGCACCCACAAGTGAGGCGCCGCGGGTCGACCTCTGCCCCCGTCAACACCGTCTGCGACCGGTCGGAGAGATAGGAGGAGAACCACCGATAAGCGTTGCCCCTCCCTCCCAGTCCCCCCAACCGGCGCAGCAGGATACCATGGTCGATGGTATCAAAAGCCGCTGAGAGGTCTAATAGGACCAGGGCAGAGGAACAACCCCTATCCCTGGCCCTCCAGAGATCATCCACCAACGCGACCAAAGCCGTCTCAGTGCTGTAACCGGGCCGAAAGCCGGACTGGAACGGGTCTAGATAGACAGTTTCCTCCAGGTGAAGGGGAAACTGATATGCCACCATACTCTCTACAACCTTCGCGAGCGGGTTGGAGACCGGACGATAATTACCTAAAATAGCGGGTCAGGAAGGCTTCTTGAGGAGGGCCTCACCACCGCCTCTTTCAAGGCGGCGGAAAGACTCCTCCAACAAGGAAGCACTTGTAATCTCCTGGAGCCAGCCTCGTGTCACCTCCTGGTGGCCAGCACCAGCCAGGAGGGCACGGGTCCAATAAACACGTGGTGGCATTCAGTCTACCCAGCAACCTGTCCATGTCCTCGGAGCCACAGGGTCAAACTCATCCCAGACAATATCACCAAGACCGCCTCAGGCGCCCGTCCGAATCGCCACAATTTTGGTCCAGACCGTCCCGAAGCTGAGCGATTTTATCGTATAGATAACCGTTAAACTCCTCAGCACGTCCCTGCAGCGGGTCATCCCGCTCCCCTGGTGAAGGAGGAGCGGGTCACCCAAACAGGGCAGCTGGGCGGTTATCTGCCGGCGCAATGAGGAGGAGGCGTAGCAACGCCTCGCTTCCCTCAGTGCCACTAGGTAGGTCCTAGTATAGGATCTAACTAGTGTCCGATCAGCCTCTGAGCGGCTGGACCTCCAAGAACTCTCTAGGCGTCTTCTCCGGCGTTTCATCCCCCTCAGCTCCTCCGAGAACCAAGGGCGGTTGGGATCTGCGGCGGGACAGAGGCCGCAGAGGCACGACACGGTCTAAAGCCCCAGCCGCAGCCCGTTCCCAGGCTGCGGCTAGTTCCTCTGCCGTGCCGTGAGCCAGACCCTCAGGAAGTGGCCCAAGCTCCGTCCGGAACCTCTCCGGGTCCATCAGGCGCCTGGGGCGGTACCAATGTAATGGTTCCGTCTCCCTGCGGTGTTGGGTAGCGGTCAGAAGGTCTAGGCGAAGGAGCGAGTGATCTGACCATGACAAAGGTTCCGTGACTATATCTCTCAAGTCCAGATCCTTCAACCACCGACCAGAGATAAAAATCAGGTCCAGTGTGCCTCCCCCGATGTGAGTGGGGCCATCCACTACTTGAGTCAGGTCCAGGGCCGTCATGGAAGCCATGAACTCCCGAGCTACTGTCGATGACGAGCCGGCAGATGGCAAGTTAAAGTCCCCCATGACTAAAAGTCTGGGGGTCTCCACTGCCACCCCAGCAAGCACCTCCAGGAGCTCGGGCAGGGCGGCTGTCACGCAGCAAGGAGCCAGGTGCGTGACCAGCAAGCCCATCTGACACCTATGACCCCACCTCACAAGAGGATTCACACCCGGCAATCTGAGGTACGGTGGTCTCCTCGGCTCTAGACTCTCTTTAATAACAACCGCCACCCCCACCCCTACCCTGGGCCTCGGCTGATGGAATGCACGGAAACCCGGTGGGCACATCTCGACCAGGGCACGCCCCTTCAGTGCCCAACCAGGTCTCCGTGCGCCTATAATATCGCGGCACCCCTGAATCAGATCATGTATTAGGGGGGCCTTATTGGCCACGGACCGTGCGTTGCATAACATCAGACGAAGGCCCAGGCTCTGAGGGTCTTGACCATCCGGGGAACGGGAGAAGGGAGGGGGATCGGGGCGCGCGATCGCCTGCAGACATCGAGCGCGCGCCCCCCCAGAACGATACGGTCCCCCCCTTCCGCCATATCTGCCCCTCCCACTTACCGTGCAAATGGAACCACCCTCACCAAAAGGAACACAATCCCCCCCTATAACCTCCGAACCCATTACAGAACCGCCACGAGCATGTGCAAGGACTGGCTCCCCACCCGCGGGCTACTCCCAATACCCGCCCTAACCCTCCCACCCCCTCCCGACGGGTTCTCTCCCCTACCCGTCGAATCCCTCCCCCAACCCTTAAAATCCCCATTAAAACTCCCCTTAAAAAATCTCTTAAAACAGCTAATTAAAAAGCCCCTAAGCCTCCTATTTTTAGCATGCCACCTCTCGGGGCTCCAAAGCCCGTCCTCAAGGTGGGCCCTTGATAGTATGGAGGGCCAAACCTGCGAGAGAGGGGCATCTCGCAGGGCAAGAAGGTCAGCCGCCGTAAACGTTCGCATCACCAAGAAAGTCCGGCAGGAGGCACATCCTGGGCCGGTCAAGATGGTAACAGATGATACAGTGACCACAACCAGTCTGTCCGTCAGTCCTGATGGGAAGCAGTCAATTGCAAAAGACAGCTTTACTTGGAACAGCCTACATCCTGAGACAATACCTCATCAAATATCCACATCTACCTCCCAGGTCCTTGGGAAGGACTTGATACAGGGATAAAAATGCCAAATACAGTCTGAACATCTGACACTCTCTCCCTCCCCTCCCATCTCTCTCTCTCTTTCACACACACACACACACACACACACAAACACACAAACACACTGAACTGAATACTTTATTTGGCCAAGTGTAATTAGACACAAGGAGTTTATCTCTGGTACAAACACTCAATGTACATGCAAAATAATAGAATGTAATGATAATCGTCATAATATACCAATAAGAGAGTGGAGTAGAGAAGATAATATAAGGATAAAAATACTACAACCATACTACATGGGTAAATAAATACACATAGACTTTAGAGAACATTATGAGAACTACAGTAAGTCTTCAGCAAAATGATGGCACAAGGGGGAAAAAACTATTTGTGTGTCTAGTTGTTTTTGTCATGCAGTGCCCTACAGAATCATCGTGATACAAGGAGTTGAAAACAGTTTATGTCCAGGATGTTAGGGGTCTGCAGATATCTTCTCAACTCTCCTGACCTGTGCAATATCCAGGCCTTCCATGGGAGACAGGCTGGTTGTAACTGTTCTTTTTGCAGTCCTAACTATCCATACTAACCTCTCAAAGGTCTTCAGAACTACAGATGTCAGAGCAACCGGCCTGTATTCATTCATTTCCCTGATGGAGGATTTCTTAGAAACCAGAATGATGGCAGAGTATTTGAAGGGACCTAACACAGTGATTTATTAAAAATTCATGTGAAGACGGGAGCCAGTTGTTCAGCTCAGGCTTTCAAGGAAGAAGGAATCACTCTGTCTGAGCCTGGTGCTTTTCTGACCTTTTGTCTATGAAACAGACTCACCAATTCTTTTTCTAAGATCATCAGAGGTGTGGAGGCCCAGAGGAACAGAAATAGATGTAAGAAAATTGGCTACTGTTGGTGTATTTGAAGTGGGGTAAGTAACAATAAATGACAGGGTTCTCCTCTCAGACTTACAGCAGAACACATTCAGCAGTTGACGATTCTTTTCAGGAATGGAGGGAGGTCTACTGTAGCTAATGATGTTCTTCAGGCTTCTCCACACAGTTGCAGATTCATTAGCTGAGAACAGATTTCTCAGCTTTTCAGAGTGGCTTCTCTTTGCTATCCTGAAGGTAGGATCTTGTACAATCAGACCAGGAATATCAACAATCTCCCTTGTTGATATTCCTGGCCTGATTGTACAAGATCCTACCTTCTTTCCTGTAGGCCTCCTTTTTGCACAACAAAGCTGCTTGAGCTTAGCTATAAACCAAGGCTTATTGTTGTTATATATAAACAAACCTTTTGTCCTCACAATGCTAACATGTGATGTCACAGTCTCAGTAAATTCATCTAAGTACATTGAAGCAGCTTCAAAAATATTCCAGTCCATGCAATCAGAGCAACCTGTATCTTTTACTTTGCCTCCGCCATACAGCTTTTCACTGTTCTTACCACAGGCTTTGTACTTTTAAGTTTCTGCCTCTAGGTGGAGATAAGAATGGATCGTGCAGTGATGAGAGGGACCAATGGTTGCCCAAGAAAGACAGTGGTAAGTACCTTTTAACATGGTCTAGCAGTGATCCAGTATGTTTTTGCCTTTAATGAGGCAGCTAACATGCTAAGTATATCTGATAATTCATAAGTGAGATTAGCTCTGTTAAAATCCCTAAAATAATAACTGGATATTTCTTTTCTGTGCAAAGACTCTGCTACAGTCTGCAGCAAGCTGCTCGTGCAAGCCATACATATCTAATTTTTACTTTAAGTTTTACAAATGTACTTAGTACTGTATAATTATTATGAATGTAATGGTCCAATAACACTGTTTCCAGAATGCAATCTAGAATTGAGAAATTTCCTGTCATTTAGAACAATTAATTAGTGAGATGACTTTCCTCCAGAAGTTGTGAATGCTCCAACACTGGAAGTTTTTAAGAAGAGATTGGACAATTTGTCTGAAATGGTATAGGGTTTCCTGCCTGAGCAGGAGTTGGACTAGAAGATGTCCAAGGTCCCTTCCAACTCTTCTATTCTGTTATTCTTACTACTAAACCAAAACTCCAGTTTCTTTCCTCAACTACCATTGATTTTAGTTTTGTTGGCAGATGAGCATAAATTATGTTTTACAATATAGACCAAAAAAAAATCAATAAAAAGGGAGTTGACTTTATGAAGACTAGGGAGACACTTATTGTGAACCATGCAATATTAGTAATAAAATGTTGGCTTATTTGAACTTATTCACAATCAGTTGTGTATCACTAGAGCCAGTTTTGTCTACTGGTTAAAGCACCAGGTGCAAAAGTGGAAGATCATGAATTCAAGTCCTATCTTAGCTATGAAAAATTGCTGAGTTTAAGCCAGTCACTCTCTCTCATCCCAGCCCCCTGACAAGGTTGTTATGGCAAAACTATGAGTAGGAAAGTATGTTGGATATGTTTGCCTCTTTGAGTTATTTGTAAAAATAATAAATGTGGGTCACAAACAAATAAATAAAAAATAACAAGATGTCTGTAATAGCAACACAATCAATAGTAATGCCTTATCTAGACAAGAGCAAACTGAAGTTTGATTTTCTATTGTATTAATCTCTAGAAAAAAATAATCAAATAAAGTCTCCTTAAAGACTATTTTGTGTAATAGGAATCAACACAGATAAATTTATTTTCCATTATCTATTTTTTTCTTTAATGACAAAGACCCTTTGGCTAACCAGATTTCTTCCTGATCAAACTACAGTGCTAGAGCAGGGCTCTTCAACCTTGGCCACTTGAAGCCTGGTGGACTTCAATTCCCAGAATTCTGGGAGTTGAAGCCCGCCAGGCTTCAAGTGGCCAAGGTTGGAGACCCCCGTGCTAAAGGCATTTCTATGGAGCCCTTCATAGGAGGGATTTGATTTTTCTCTCCATGGCTCCTGTATGTTACTAGTTTTAATAACAGTGTACAATCTGAGCCTAATATGTTCCAAGGTCCCATCATCTGTAGTGTTTCATTTTAATGCTCAGTGCAATGACTACTTACTCAAAAGGGTCACTGGGATCAGTCCTCTGGAGCTCCAGTGGAATTGGGATTCTTTTGTAATACATTTCCCAGTCAAAGGCTCCACGCATGGCATCCCCTGCTTGGGCCTCATACCCAAAGTGATTGTGGTCAATGACATCAATCATGGGACATACAATAGTTTTATGGTTCAGTGCAATCTGGTCTGAAATATGAAAACAGAAAGTACAAAAACAGCAAGACAATCAAGCCATTTATCACCTTACCAAAAAAAAAAAAAAAAAAAGCCCTTGGCTTCTTCCCTCTTCCTCTGCTTTACTTTTTTTTTAATTGGAAGATTGCGTAGGCAAGTCCCCATGGCCCTAGAAGCATTTCAGTTTTTATATCTGCATCCAGGCTCAGTCTTGTCTGGGCTTGAAGCACTTGCACAATGATTAGAAGCAATTATAGTTCTTCAAAGAGAGAAGCATCCCAGTGAGACCATCAAAGTCAAACCATGTATATCTTTGTCATTGTGCTGCTCTATGCTGTCTCCAGTCTGTCACATAAGGAGACAACAAGGATACTCAGAAAGAAAAACGAATGAAAAATGCTCATTTGAGGTTTGCATACAATATTCACAAAGAAAATGCTGCTTCTTGTTATTGAAATATATTTGGCTTTACTGTAACCCAGTATTTGAAAGGCAGGGGTCTTCTAGTCCATTACACTTTTATATACCACATAATGCTATTTTATGTCTGAGTTAATCTACAAAAATTAATTTGGAAAAAAGAAGCTCCAAAATTTTAGGGTATTTATTTCATCTCACAATATTAGTGGCATAAAGTGTCTTCAGATGAATCCCAAGTTATACTGGATTCTTAAACTGACTTTGTCTGATTCATCAGGTGACTATATATAAAGACATCTTCTCATCTAGTATGATCTGACATTGTCAGCAGGCTTTGGGTCATTTAGTTTAGACAATATTAATTTGTTTACAAGAAGTACACATTAAAAGACAATATGACGATTTATTGATACATCTGAAATTGGGGGAAGGCAATATTATCTTGTGGAGCTCAATAAACATGCCTTCTCTGTTGGTCCTGCCTTTAGAATAGTACTTTTCTTGAGATTTGATTAGGTGTGAGACAGTCTGCCTTTAGAATTTTAATACCTGTTCTGTCCACATAACCATCTCAGGCATTTGGTCTCGGAGTTGTGTGACTTGTTTATTTATTTATTTATTTTTATTTATTAATCACATTTATATACCGCCCTATCTCCCGAGGGACTCAGGGCGGTTCACAGGCAAGTAAAAGACATATAAATACACACTAAAACCACATTTAAAAAACTTATTCTACAAAGCCGAATTAAAAAGCAATATAAATAATAAAAACCCATTTAAAACCAATATAAATTTAAAAACTGATCCAGTCCTGCGCAAATGAATAAGTGTGTTTTAAGCTCGCGACGAAAGGTTCGGAGGTCCGGAAGTTGACGGAGTCCTGGGGGAAGTTCGTTCCAGAGGGTGGGAGCCCCCACAGAGAAGGCCCTTCCCCTGGGTGTCGCCAGACGGCACTGCCTAGCTGACGGCACCCTGAGGAGTCCCTCTCTGTGAGAGCGCACGGGTCGGTGAGAGGTATTCGGTAGCAGTAGGCGGTCCCGTAAATAGCCCGGCCCTATGCCATGTTGTTTCCACCTCACCAGCATTTAAATAATTGCATGTATTGTTGCTTTGCTTTATGAATGCATGGAACTGTCAGCAGACGTACTTTTATTAAACATGAGTCAAAGTTTCTGAGCTTCATAGAAAAATAGAACCTTTCTGCCTTTCCTTAATGGCAGTAAATCTAATAGAGAAAGAAGGCTTTCAGAGTCCAGATGGAGTATTGAGGAAGCAAAGGCAAATGAATACAGGAAGTTGAACAGAATGGAAAAATATAGTTGTATGACTGACAAGGTTAGAAGAAATTACACTTAATTTTGCTGCTGCTGCTGCAGTGACAGTATTGAAGAAGCACTTACAATATTACCTGCTTCTCTTTCTCCTGCTCACTTGCTGGTCTGAGATAAGAGTCTGACACCTGAACTTTTCTCTTTGGCAGCTCCAACTAGAATGTTTGCCTTAGGTCTCAGAGAGATTTACTTATGCCTCTGCCTTTCCCCATTTTTGCAGTTTCCCATTATTGTGTGGAAATGCTTTCCTCTCATCTTTGACCCGGTAGAAAACTACCTTGAAATTTGGTGCCTCTGTTGTCAATCTCTATCCTGCTTCAATTGTTTCTGTTTCAAGTCACTGATTTCCTTCAAAGGAAAAGAAATGACAAAACCTAATCGCAGCTTGTACAGTGTCAGAATTAGAAGGAAAACAAAACTTTAATACAAGTAGAGCTAAGGACAGCTAATCATAGGTGTGCAATGAAAAATGATATTCCAGAAAATGGTCGTGCTCTGGTTATATGCAAGTGGAGAAAGCACTGTATTTGCAAAACATGTTCCATTCAAATTTTGTTTCTTCATAACGTAGAATAGGCAGAACCACTCTCAGCTATGGACCTACCATTTGGTTGCACAATGAATCTTTTTGTGTCTATCTATCTATATAGTTATCATTTCAAAAGTGATAGAGGGGAAGAAAGAAACAATGGCAAAAATACTCTAATATTCAGATTAAGGTATTTTATGCTACTTACTTAGTAAAGGAGGTAGCCAGTTCACATTAACTTCACAGTGTGAATCTAGAAAAGTCAATACTTCTCCTTTAGCTATTGAAGCTCCAAGTAATCTGGTGCGAATAAGTCCTTCCCGCTTCTTGGTACGCACAATTCTCACTTTGTCAATATGAGCCATATATTCCTCCAGTTTCTCTTTTAAATGTTCTACAAAAGATATGGTTAAGAATATGGAAGCATAGGTTAGGAAGGGATGAGAATATATGACCCCTTTCATAATACATATTCAAATTCACTTTGCTTTTTTTTCCAGAGTTCCTCATTATTTGCCAAACTGTCTGAGGTGCTTCATAAATTGCAAATGTTCTTTGTATAAATACACAAAAAGAAGCAACTGACATTTTAAACCTCTTCATAGCACATTCACTGTTGGCAAACTTCCATCCTGCATAGACTCATAGTCATAATGACCATCAGATGCTCATCAACACTCCATAGCCTGCTGTCCAAGGCCAAATGAATATTCTGGCATATGGTTTTATAAATGGTGCCCTTTCTAAATGAGTTTACTAGCCTATTAATTATGTAAAAATATGCATTGTATGAATGTGTATTTATTTCCATTTATATAGTTAAATCAGTATTAATGAAGGTGTAAGATCAAATCAACTTTGGAGCAAATTCAAAAATTAGATACAATTTTTCAGCAAATAAACAATAGCTATTTATTAATAGTAGTTTGCTATATACCCCTTCCCCTTTCAATTCCTCTAGTTGACATTAGGAAGAATGACAATCAGAACAGGCATCAGAAAAATAGAGAGACCATGAGTTCTAGGGTGCCTTAGATACAAAGCTAACTACTTACTTTCCCTAAGCCTTTGGAAGGAGGCCATAGCAAATCACTTCTCAATCCGAATATTCAATCAGAATAGAGTGGGAAGGGACCTTGGAGGTCTTTTAGTCCAACCCCCTGCTCAAGCAAGAGACCCTATATTAGTGATGGCTAAACTGTGTGCCAGGACGGAAGGCAAGGGGGAGGAGTTTTTACGTTTCCTCCCTCATTGCATTGGCAGATAACCGCTCGGCCGCCCTGTTTCGGGTGACCCGCTCTCTCCTTCAACAGGAGGTGCAGGAGGACCCCTTACAGGGCCGTGCTGAGGAGTTTAGTGGTTATCTATATGATAAAATCGTTCAGCTTCGGGATGGGTTGGATCAAAATTGGGTAGATCCAGGTGAGAGGTCGGAGACTCGTCTTGTTGAGACTGTTTGGATTGGATTTGACCCTGTGACTCCCGAGGACATGGACAGGTTGTTGGGACGGTTGAATGCCACCACATGTTTACTGGACCCGTGCCCCACCTGGCTGGTGCTGGCCACGCAGGAGGTGACACGAGGCTGGCTCCAGGGGATTATCAATGCTTCTTTGTTGGAAGGGGTTTTTCCTGCCGCCTTGAAAGAGGCGGTGGTGAGACCCCTCCTCAAGAAGCCTTCCCTGGACCCAGCTGTTTTGGGGAATTATCGTCCGGTCTCCAACCTTCACTTTGTTGCGAAGGTTGTAGAGAGTGTGGTGGCATGTCAATTACCCCAATACCTGGATGAAACTGTCTATCTAGACCCGTTCCAGTCCGGCTTTCGGCCTGGATACAGTACGGAGACGGCTTTGGTCGTGTTGGTTGATGATCTCTGGAGGGCCAGGGACAGGGGTTATTCCTCTGCCCTGGTCCTATTAGACCTCTCAGCGGCTTTTGATACCATCGACCATGGTATCCTGCTGCACCGGCTGGGGAATTTGGGAGTGGGAGGCACCGTTTATTGGTGGTTCTCCTCCTATCTCTCTGACCGGTTGCAGACGGTGTTGGCAGGGGGGCAGAGATCGACCGCGAGGCACCTCACGTGTGGGGTGCTGCAGGGGTTGATTCTCTCACCTCTCCTGTTCAACATCTATATGAAGCCGCTGGGTGAGATCATCAATGGCTTTGGGGTGAGGTACCAACTGTACGCTGATGACACGCAGCTGTACTTCTCCACCCCAGGCCACCCCAACGAAGCTATCGAAGTACTGTCCCGGTGTCTGGAAGCCGTACGGGTCTGGATGGGGAGAAACAGGCTCAAGCTCAATCCCTCCAAGACGGAGTGGCTGTGGATGCCGGCACCCTGGTACAGTCAGCTGCAGCCGCGGCTGACTGTTGGGGGCGAATCATTGGCCCCGGTGGAGAAGGTGCGCAACTTGGGCGTTCTCCTGGATGGGCGGTTGTCTTTTGAAGATCACTTGACGACCGTCTCCAGGAGAGCTTTTTATCAGGTCTACCTGATTCACCAGCTGCGCCCCTTCCTTGACTGGGATGCCCTATGCACGGTCACTCATGCTCGTTACCTCTCGCTTGGATTACTGCAATGCTCTCTACATGGGGCTCCCCTTGAAGACCACCCGGAGGCTCCAGTTGGTTCAGAATGCAGCTGCACGGGTGATAGAGGGAGCCGCACGTGGCTCCCATGTAACACCACTCCTGCGCAGGCTGCACTGGCTACCTGTGGTCTTTCGGGTGCACTTCAAGGTTTTGGTTACTACCTTTAAAGCGCTCCATGGCTTAGGACCAGGGTACTTACGGGACCGCCTATTGCTACTGAATGCCTCCCACCGTCCCGTATGCTTGCACAGAGAGGGACTTCTCAGGGTGCCATCCGCCAAGCAATGTCGGCTGGCGGCCCCCAGGGGAAGGGCCTTCTCTGTGGGGGCTCCCACCCTCTGGAATGAATTTCCCCCTGGACTTCGTCAACTGCCGGACCTTTGGACCTTCCGCCGCCAGCTGAAGACTTATCTGTTTATTCGCGCAGGACTGGCATAGGAATTTTAAATAGCTTTTAATATTTGATATAAATTTTATGGGGTTTTTATGATTTTAAATGTTTTAATCTGGCCTTATGTCTAATAAGTTTTTTAATCTATTGTTTTATTTGTATATTATTGCTGTTTTATTTTGGCTGTGAACCGCTCTGAGTCCTTCGGGAGAAGGGCGGTATAAAAATCCAATAAATAAATAAATAAATAAATAAATAAATATGTGCTTGCCTACACCCATAATTCTCTGTGCCCTGCCCCTGTGCATGCATGTGCAACCTTCCTGCTCCCCCCCCCCGTTCCTGGCATGCGATGGCCCGGTAGACCTGTTTTTCTCTCTCATCTGGCTTCAGAGCCTCTCTATGAGTCTGGAGAGGGCAAAAATGGCCTTCCCTACCCCCAGACTCCTAGAGAGTCTTTGGAGGCTGGGGACAGCAAAGAACATCACTTCCTGTCCAACCAGAAGTTGTGAAATGGGCTGTTTCTGGCCTCATGAGGGCCTCTGGGGGATGGGGGAGGCCATTTTCACCCTCCCCAGACTCACAGAGAGGCTCTGGAGCCAGGTGAGAGACAAAAACGGGCCTTTCCCAACCCTGTTTCCCGACTTCTGGTGGGCTCAGAAGGCCCGAAAATCAGCTGAGCTTGCAAGCCCACTGATATGGCTACGTGGGCCATCTGTGGCACACATGCTATAGGTTCACCATCATAGCCCTATATCATTTCAGATAGGTGGCTGCCAGTCTTTTCTTTAAAACCCCCAGTGATGAAACACCTACAACACCTGAAGACAAGCTGTTCCACTGGTTAATTGCCCTCACTGTTAGGAGGTTTCTTCTTAATTCCAGGTTGCTTCTCCCCTTGATTAGTTTCCATCCATTGTTTCTTGTCTTGCTCTCTGGTGTTTTGGAAAATAAGCTGACCCCTCTTCTTTGTGGCAAATACTGGAATACTGCTATCATGTCTCCCCTAATTTTTTTCCCCTCTAGGCTAGCCATACCCAATTCCTGCAACTGTTCTTCATATGTCTTTGTCTCAGGGTCCCTAATAATCTTATTTGCTGTTCTTTGCACTTTTTCCACAGTCTCAATATCTTTTTGGTAATGTGGTGATCAAAACTGGATGCAGTATTTCAGATGTGGTCTTAGTAAAGCTTTATAAAGGCTTTATAGGGGCCACTAGTAGTACTAATACTTCATGTGATTCTTTTATATAACCAAGGATTGTATTAGCTTTTTTGTATTAGCTGCTACTGCACACTGCTGGCTTATGTTTAAGTGATAATCTCCAAGATCCCTTTCACAGTTACTGTTTTTGAGCCAGGTTTCTCCTAATCCGTACTTGTACCTTTGGTTTTTCCTACCTAGGTGCAAAACCTTGCTTTTCTCTAAATTTTGTTTTGTTGAATAGGGCTTATTGTTCAAGTCTGTCAAGTTCTTTCTGGATCCTGAGCTTGTCTTCTGGGGTGTTGGATATTCCTGCCAGCTTAGTGTCATCTGCAAATTTGATGAGTTCCTCTTCTATTCCCTTGTCTAAGTCATTTCTGGAGATATTGAAGAGTACTGGGCCTAAGAAGGAGCCTTACCCCACTGCTTACTTCTCCCCATGTGGATATAGTACCATTAAGGACTATTCATTGAGTATGGTTTGTCAGGCAATTACAAACTCAAAAGCCTGCAGGAATTGGAGTCTGAGAATTGGACATGATTGTACAGAAGAGGAAAAAACTATGGCCTGCACATCTGTCTTTTTCTAAAACCAATGTATTAGTTTGGTATATGAAGAAAAACAAATATAACATTGGTTTCATAAAGTATGTCACTTCACCAAATTAATTATTCTAATATCAATCTACATCTCCCAGCAATTATGAATATATGTCGTGGATTTGGGCGGGGGGTCAGGTGGCATAAAATCAGAATAGTAATAATAGAGATCCAATTTGGTGCATCTTGGTTAAGGCAGCAGGCTAGAAAGCAGGAGACCATGAGTTCAAATCCTGCCTTACCCAGGAAAGCCAGCTGGGTGACCTTGGGCCAGTCACTCTCTCTCAGCAGAAGTCATCTGACAAGGTTCTTATGGGGAAAATAGGAGGAGGAAGCTGTGTTGGTTATGTTTACCATCTTGAGTTATTTGTAAAAATAATAAAGGTGGTAAATAATAAACAAATGAATATTGAGTTTTGTCATTGCCTACTATTTGGATCCTAGAAAGATCACATAAGATATTTTTTCTTCCCATAGTTCCAAGGATATTATTTAGGTACCAATAAAGGTTTCTCTTGAAATCTATATAGAATACTGCGTGGAATGCAGTAAATGGTACTGGAAGACCAGATAATTATGTTGTAGAGTTCATGACTGGGAGCCAAAAATTAAATTTTTGTTCTTTATCTACCATGATCTGAATATTACTCAGAGTTTCTTGCAGCTGCTATTTTCCTAATAAAATTATGTACATTAATTAAGCATACTATTTCATGTGGCAAAAATTCACACAATCATTATACTTTTCTTTTTGCTGCCCTCTAGCAGTATACATTTTTTGTAGCCCAGATATGATAGCACTAATATTAATTTCATTAATATAATCAACTTAATTAATCTGATATTCAGTGTTATCCCAAGAAAATGAGCTAGCACAGGGGTCTGCAACCCTAAACACTCAAAGAGCCATTTTGGCCCATTTCCCACAGAAAACAAAGCACCGGGAGCTACAAAACCTGGGTGGGCATGGCCAATTCAATATCACTCACTCCTACCGAGTCACATGACCCTCCCCCAGCCACGCCTACCCAGGTTTTGTGGCTTTCTAGGTTTTCTTTTCTATGGGAAACAGGTATATATATAACCAAAGACCTATATATATATATATATATATTTCTCCCTCTCTCTCTGACTCCCTCTCCAATCTCTCTTTTTCCCCTCTCCATTTCCCTACCTCTCTCTCATTTTTCTTTCTTTCTCTCTCCCCCATCCTCTCTCCCATCTTTCTCCCTTCCCCTCCCTTCCTCTCATCTCTCCTACCCTCTCCCCATCTCTCTTTCTCCCCTCTATCTCCCTCCCTCCCCCTATCTCATCTTTCTCTCTCTCTCCCATCTCTCTCTTTCTCCCTCCCTCCTTCTCATCACTCTTTCTCCCTCTCCCTCCCATCTCTCCTTCCCTTTCCCCCAACTCTTTCTCCCTCTCTATCTCCCTCTCCCCTATCACTCTATGTTTATCTCTTTCTCTCCTCTCCTCTGTATCTGTGTATGTGTGCCTGTGTGCGCACATCTGTGTCTGTCTGTCTGTCTCTCTCTCTCTCGCACGCACGGCAACTGGCCACTCACTTAAGGAGGGTTTTAACAGGACGCAAAAAGACGCAGCTTCTCTCCTGCACAAAGGCTCTGGTCATCGCCTTGCCTTGCTCTTCAGCCAAGTGCAGAGGACACGAGCTTCAGCCTGAAGCGGCAAGAAGCGAAGGCTGCCTTATGTGCAAATGTGGCTCAAAGGCAGGTACAGGGCCGCTTCACTCCTGCACTCTCAAGTGACCCTTCTCCCCCTCCTCTCATGCAGGGGGTGTGTGTAGACACGGCAAGGCAATGGCCGGAGCCTTAGTGCAGGAGAGAAGCCACGTCCTTTTGTGTCCTGTTAAAACCCTCCTTAAGTGAGTAGCTGGCTGCCCCATGCGCGCCTTTGCTGTACTTTGGCGCTTGCTTGAGGAGGGTCTCCCTGCACATGTGCATCCTCCCAGCCCCACCACAGCCAGCCAGGGGAGTCATGAGATGAGAAGTAAGGGGAGAGAAGAGTTGCCTGAAGGGAATCCAGCCCAGATTTCCAAAAAGAAGAAATAAAAATAGCGAAGCACCCGAAGGAGAGCTTGATGGTGTCAACTTGCTAAGCTTGGCCAGAGAGAGAGAAGAAACACAAAGACAGAGAGAGAGCGTGATAGAGATACACTAAGGGGGAGGGAAGAGATTGGCTGATTCACGAGTGTCTTTGGGGAGGGCTTTCTCCAAGCCTGACCCCCGGGGTGGGCATGTGAGGTTCGGCAGGGCCAGCTCCCTTTTCCGCTGCCCTGAACCTCTTAAAGCCATGGCTGGGCACTGCAGGCCTGTCCCCCTTTCCAATGTCCCATCCTCCTGGATCCCATTCCCACCCTGCCAGCCCTCGTGTTAGCGAGGCCAGCTTCAGCGATGGGATCAAGCCAGTGTCTCGGGATGGAGAGCAGGTTGCATGTCTCCTCAAGCGACCAAGGCACACCCAGCACCAACAAAGGCCAGAAAAAACTACACAAGAGTGAGGTGCCGAAGAATCAGCCCCAGCTGGTTCTCCATCCCCGGCCCTTGCCCTTACCTTCTCAGGCCAGGCAAGAGAGGGAAGGGCAACGGGCAGGGACAGGCAGCCACAGCAGAGGGCCCAAAAAGCTGCATGCAGCTCCAGAGCCGCAGGTTGCCGACACCTGAGCTAGCATAAAACCAGAAAGATGCCCAGTTTTGACCCTATAACAAAATTAGATATGGCATTAAGCTAAGCTACCTTCAGATAAACATCTGGTAAAATTAATCATTAGTTCTTTGCTAGCATTTAGTGATTATCAGGATTTTCCCAATTCAAATTTAACAGCTTTAATTTTAAGAAGCAAAATTTCTTACTCCAGTCAAAAACTAAGAACAAACCAAATTAAGCTCAAGTTCAGATCTTCACTATAGCAGTAAGGATGGTGAGGCGTCTATAATTTTCTGCCCTTATCACCAGAAATTATCTAGTGACATTGTTAAAAGTTAATGTTATCTATATCTGAATCAGAAGAACTATATTTAGGTGTAGTTTTGGGACTTTTGCAGACAAAATAATTCATATTAGTTCATAGTCAACTGTCAGCTGGCCAGAGATTGGTGAACTGGGATTGTTGAAACGTTGCAAGGTCATCTGGGAATATATGGATTGAGAAAGTGAACAAGGTTCTCTATGGGATAAGCTTTGTCCTATGTGGTCTCAAAAGTAATTCTTTATTGAAGCATTTAGGTCAATTCATCTCCCATATTTTTTTGGGGAGGGGCAAGATTGTAGAGATGATGATGGGCAGCAACTACAGAAAACCTACACAGGTCAATTCTATATGAAGGATCGGGGACAACTGTACCTCAGATTGAGCAAGGAATGCGATGGAAATCTTGATTATGTATACTATTGTATTATGCTCAGTGATATTACTTTTCATTATAAATTGTTTTTTACTGTGGCTTTTAATTTACATAAATACATTTATTTATTCATCATATTTGTTCATATTAATTTTTTATCATATGATGATGTGGAGTTTGGATTTATATAATTATCAGCTGCCCAGTGTCTTTGATTGGGGAGACACACATAATTTTAGTCAATAAATAATTAATTTCCCTCAAATAATTCCAGGACTTATACTAACAGGTTTACAATTACAAAATTATGTACCATAATAATCTATTGCATACAAATAAAATAGTATCATTCAAAATAAAAAATTAGATAATTGCTCAATGTCAAAGCACAAAGAAATGTGATATTATTTCAGATTTATATTATAAAAATAATAAGATTTCTATAAAACTGTGTAATGTGTTAATGAGAAAGTCCACTAAAATGAAATAACTATAATATATTTAGGATGCATGCATCTTGGTCATTTATTATCACTGGATTCTGTTCTGGAATGCTTGCTGTGATACTGAAGCATTCATGTCAGATAGGTTTTTTATATGGTAAGATATTGCATAAATTCCAATTTTAGACAGAATGGAATGGACTGAGAGAAAAGAATTTGGTTATGTTTATTTATTTTTTCTTGTACAATAATGGTATATGTGAAGTATGGACACTAGTATAATTTTTGATAAAAATGGGAAGTCAGTTCTTAATTTAAATTATTTTTTAAAAAATCATTCTTTTCTTCAAGCCATTTACTAAACAAGGTAATCAATCATAGAGCAGATATATGCCAGGAATCTGCCAGGTAGGAATTGGCAGAGAAACAGACAAATAAAATGATATGCAGGAACAGGAACTTTATAGGTTGTCAGTGGCTTGACAAGCAATGATAAAGGACAGTATTATGGTTCCCCTAGTGATAGTCTATAAACAAATTCTCTATTGTAATTATTTTCTGTGTGTCTTTTTTATCTTCATTTAAAGAAAAGAGAAATTTACAGAAAGAATAGCAAACAGGCAATTCCTTTCCCTGTCCTAATAATTAAGAGGAACTTGGCAGAATGGCCAAAGGTATGCTTCAATCAAGGCTGCCAACTTCATTTTTTTAGAATTGCCAACTTTTACAGAGATATTTCACAGTCTGTGCCAAAATACTTTAACCAGCTCCAGTAATGCTGTGACAACGAGAACTGCATGTGTTGATTTTCTGTCTCTCACAGAGATAGTGGGGTCATTAGGTAAGGGATTGAAAATAAAACTGCTGCCTCATAATGAACTCGTAATTGGAATACCGTGTCTAGTTTGGTTGCCTCATCTGAAAAATAATATAATGAAACTGAAAACAGTACAATGGATGGAAACCAAGCAGTCAGGGACTCAAAATTCTTTCCTATTTGAAAAGTCTAGAGTTGCTCTTCTGGGGAAAAATAGATGATTGGAAAGAGATTGTGATTGATGATAAAATCATGATTGATAAAAGAAAGTGGCCAGAACATGATCTTTCTCCCTTTCTCTAAACTTTATGACAAGTGGTAATAAGAGGAAGTTGACTGGGAAGAGATTTAAAACAGAAAGAAGAAAGCACTGCCAGTTAAGGTATGGCTTTAATTGCTAAAGGACACAGTGATGATCACTACCTCAGATGGCATTAAGACAGAATTGGATAAATTAGTGGAGGGCAGTTCTGTTGAGAGCTATTACCTCCACATTGGCTGCAATTCCCTTGCAAACCATTTCAGGGAAACAATGGCAGAAGGAATATGTTTCCATCTTCTACTTGCAAGCATTTCAGGGACATCTGGATAGCAACAGTGGACACAAAAGATTGAACTATTATAATAGTAGGGTTACTCTTGTTTAAAATCAGATGGCTACTGAGAGAAGATTGGATGCAACTGCATCTGAACAAAAAAATTATATGTCCTCATCTGTACAGAGTAGGGCAAAAAGCAGAAAATAAAAATATTAGTTCAAAATGAAAAAAAGAGACATTTAAATGATATAAAGACAATTGCATTCATTGTATGCTCAACAAAGATGAAGGTTTATGAGTTGTAAGCCAGGAAGTATTTAAAATTAACTGGAGATAGATTTCCTACAGGTAGAGAGTTAACAAAAACTTCCTTTACAGCCTCATTCCTCAGGCTTTTCAATTCTGTTTCAGGAAGCCAGAACTTATGGGTGCAAGGGTATTCCCTTATTTGTTTTTCTTAGACAGACTGGAATACTTAATATTACTGTATTTTCTTCTGTCTGAGACATTGAGAGGTTATAATGACAGGTGGTTTGAAGCCAAGACTATTTAAAAAACTCTACTATATAAACTCTCCATATAAACTTTCCAAGCTCAAAGATCAATTACATGTAAAAGTTGTTTAATCTGAATATATTATTTCAGTAATTAATTAATTAAAAGAAATTAGCCCATTTACTTATAATTGGTATTTTAACCTGTTTTATTATATAATGCACCTGCTAAGCAAGCATTAACTCAAACTTTGGGGTGGGGGGTCAAGAAAGTAATATAAATGAATCAGGAATAAGGTGGGATGCTATGAAAGCAGTATTAAGAGGTCAGTGTATAAACCAGATAAGCACAATTTTAAAAATAGCATTACAAAAGGCAAATAAGCTTTATTCAAAAATTAACAATATATTACCAAAATAAAATATAACTGGATCAATAACAATTTATAAACAAATAATAAATAAAAGGAGATAATTTGGGGACAGATAAAATCTCTTTTCAGGTTATTTTTACCAAGCAAAGCTACTATGAACATGATAATAAAAATGCTAACATATTGACAAATAGATGGGGGGGGGAAACTACAGTTAAAAACAAACAAAAAAAAGCTCAGTACAATTAAAAAGAGAGAAAAGAATCATTCATTCATTTCTGGTGGTCATGCAATTTTGGAGTAAAATTTTGGGGGAGAAAAGTAACATCACTAAATAAAATAACGTTCTCCAGAGTTAGGTTTACTGCATTTATTTACAGACCCAAACCTCAAGTTTAAAAATAAGGAACTTATCTATATAATCTAAAATAATAGTTGCCCAACATTGGAAAAATTTAGATAATGTAACACTTGAGATGTGAATTAATAGCATCTTTAGTTGCTATTTTACAGACAAAATTGAAATAATAAGAGATCAAATGTTGGGATCATAATTTTATCAAATTTGAATGGATGTTTAAAGTTTAGCTTAATAGCAGTAACTATAATATTTTACATATAAGAAAAATTCTACATGCACAGTACTTACATTTTAAAATATTTGTTTACATTTCCTATAACTATTTTCGCTATGCATTTTGCGTTTACTTTCATTTTGTTACCTGATAAGGTTTATTAACTTTAATTCAATAAAAACAAATTTAAAAATATAAGAGCTAAAAGTAGGTCAGAAAATCACTTAGCTTAAAAACCAATTAGTCTGACAGCTTTTTTGTTAGTGGTCCTATAATAGTAGAGGTTTTTTAATTATGCCACCATCAATAAAAGCTTTCAAGAGATCTTACTTGAAGTTGATTGTTTTAAAGTAGTGCTGGTCTAAAATTGTTTTAAAACTGTGTGCTTCAGTTTAGACTATTCTTTAAAATGGTTACTTTAATTAAAATGTAATTGATTATTTCAGGAGCTGGATCTTGCCTAAAAAAGCTGTATAGGACTATTCTAATTAACTGAACAAATTAAATAGGTGTAAGCTTGTTCTTGACTGATGTTATTTCACTGATTTTTCCTTCTTTAATAAAAGAGCAATACAAGATGGAAATTTTTTATACTTTGTATATAGTATACTGCATTTTGTGAAGCATTTGGAAATGCTAGAGTTACACATATAATCCTTGTTTACTGACCACTTGTTATAAGAGAATTTTATGGTCATTCAAAAGCTTTCAAAGCCACATGAATTGCCATTACAATCAGTATCCTTGTCCTTGCCTCATTTGTTTTTTTCCCCTTTTTCCTTTCTTGCACTGCAGAGAGATTGCAAAAGAAGGCATTGCAAGAGATTAAGCTGTTTGTTTCTTACAAAATGAAAGCAATGTGATCATACAGTGGGTGATACTATGCAGACAGCTTATACTACTCTCTTATTCTCTCAAATCTCTCTATTCTGCAGGAGTGAAGAGGGGAGTAGAGGGGAGAAAAAAAGGAAACAATTTCTGTAGGCAATCTCTTCTTTGCCTGACCCTTTCCTGTTGCCAGCATGATCACATTGCTCTTGATGGATAGAAAAGCCAATAGCTTGCTCTCTTGAAATATCTTCCTCTCCGATCTCCCAACTGTATGATGGGAGAGAAGGAGCAGGCAAAGAAGAGATTGCCTATAGAAATCACTTGGTTTTTTTTCTCCTCTCCCCACCACACAAAAGAAAAATTGCAAGTGGTTTCTAGGCAATTTTTCTTTTGCCTTAATCTCCCCAACAGCAGAGAGTGGAGAGGAAAAGATTTCAAAAGAGTACTATATGCAGCACACCAGAAAATCCTAATCCCAATCTGCCAGCAGTATCAGTTTTTGATATGTACAACATAGAAAGCAGGCATTCAAACATTCCAAAGGGTAAGAGAATGGTTAGGTAGCAAAGAAAAGAAGAAAATGTGAAACTGAGTAGTCTTATTTCTTTCCAGCCAGAAAGCAAAATTTAGTAACTGTTTAGTAGGGTAGTTTAGTAACTGTTTCACCTAGAGGCAGAGTTTCTGGTTCCAATTAGGTAGTTAAGCAAGGACTACCTGTAACTACAAGCTTCTTACAAAAATGCACACAGAGAGATATAGACACATCAAAGTAAAAAAAAAATCCACAATCTTTCCCCTTAGAAAGATAAATGCTGAGAAAGTATAAATCTAAATTAAACATAATTATTCTTACACATATAAAAGATGCTGCAAAAAGAATATGAAATTCATATCTAATGAAAAGTATCTGGATTTGGCAGATACATTTGTTTTCATGAAACAATAGCTGTCTAATTCACTTTGGAGATATTTTTTGAGATATTCAAAAAATTAGGTAGCATCATTAAAAATAGAAAGTACAAAATATCTAAAAATTAATATAAGATAAAAGGTGGGCATATACTGTTTCCCATAAATATTTGTGGGAAATATTTTCACAATTGTACTCAAATTTGGAAAAATGTAGTTAGACATATATCCATGGAGATTTTCAGTTATTCAGGTCATGGTTGTTCCACAGGTGCTTTTTCAAGAGGCAACTGGACTTTCTGCTTTTTTTTTGAGTCGTTTTGTTTCTTATCCAAGAAGCTTCTTCAGAGCTGAAGAAAAAACAAAAAGTCCAGTTGTCTCTTGAAAAACTAGTCCTTTGGGACTAGTTAGACATATATTTACTGTTTGAGGATTAAGAAAACATTACACCACAATATGTGCCAATTTGAGTTATTGAAGGAAATAAGGTAGTTATTTAAGAGTTCTCAGAAATTTTTACTGCTCCTTAATACAGTAGTTGTGCATTAAGTCAACTGGTTTTTTTTTTAGGTAGGCCAGTCTTTTTTTTAATTTCTAATTAGTTTAATTGATTATTACTCTGTTTCTGAGCATAATTTGATATTAAGTGCTGCTGTTAAACTTTAAACTTTTCCTCTCAAAATAAATGCGTGTCATAAGATACCATTAGTTCGCCCCCCATCTTTTTAATGTGTAATGTGTAATAATGTGCAATTATTACACATTAATTCAATATTTACTAATAAATCATAATATTCTATTAGTGTGGTCAAGGTTAGTGTTTGAGAATACCATGGACAGTCAATACTGTAAAAAAATAGATCACTGAGTATATATCACTTCAGGCATAGGGTCAAATTATTCTTCTTTGGATAAATTAAGCAAAGACAATGAAGAAGGTTTCAATTTTGAAAAATTGGAAGGAAAGAGAAGAGGATGACCTGAAACAAAATGGAAGGACTTACTCACAGTGCTGATGGATGTACTGTTGTAACAAGGTTTATTTATTTATAATACTGTTAAAAGTATCTCATATTTTGTAACCTATAATTATACTTTAAGTTTCCTTGTTTGTGCATAAATCCTTCTTTCATATAATTCATTTTTAAAGGATATCATTTCCTTAAAACCATTTAGTATAAAACATAAAACAAATCTAAAAATCTGCACCAAGTTTTAAATAGGCAGAAGAATGCTGTTTCCAATTAAATATATATAGAAACAGCCAACCCACCTCTACTTCTACCACAATTCTGATAAATGTTGGGCAATTTATTGATTTAAAAAAAATCCAATGATTTTAAAATTATTTAAAACCATTTAAAATCTGTTATATAATTTTAAAAATTAAAAAAATCAAAAGTTTTATAAGTTATTCAAATTTGACCTGAATTGTTTTTCAGTTGTCTTAGAAGATTACACATACACCTGACAAAGGAGACCCAGATAAATCTCACTGAGTGCATTAAGCCTAGTTATTATCTACGTAAAAACTAGTCTTTCCTCATAATAAATTGTAGTGAATCTTACCTACAAATATGTTTTTGACATCTTTGAAGAAAGGTCAAGACAACCTTAATAACAGTCTAATTAACAGTAACTAATTCTTCTTAACCAATCTCTACAAGTGATATATTTAAAAGTTTTAATTCATTAGTCTTCTGTAGCTTCAGCAACTCTTAAGATAATAAAGCTTGTTCTCAGTCAGTGATTTGCAAAAGAAAGACACAGTCTAAGATTAATAACAAAGTTTTACAGGAAAATAAACCTTCGGTTTAGCATGAACTATATTTTTACACAAGCATTGTACAACTATAAATTTATTTTAATTGCATAACAAAGTTCACATTTAACAGACAATTTTAATAAGACTCTTATGCTTATTGGCATCAGTTAATTACTTTATGTTGGGTTGAATCAAAGAAATACTCAGTAGCAGGTGTTGTTCACAGACAGTTTGTTTTATTGCTTTATTTTTCATCACAAGTACCAAAGAGAATCCCAATTCACAAAAGTGTGACATAGGAAATGGGATTAAAACATCCAGAGCTTCATCATCCTGCTGTATCTGTGTGCCATCCAAGACATATACCAGTGTTTTTTTTAGTGAAAATGAATACTCTAGAATACAGATAAGGAAATGAGTACATTTTTCATTTTCCTATTTTATTTTGGTTTATAATTTTACTAAAAAAACCATATATTTTTCATGTATATTTTTCATTCCCTTTGACTATATTTTCCTAGTGTTTGGTATGTACAAGGGTTTGACAATATTCTCTAATGTAAAATATTTTGCCTAGCTCTTTCTAATTTAACAGTTTTATGTGTTCAGCCTACTGTGACAGAAAGAAAGAAAGACAGATAGAAGGATATTTGGTCTATCTTTATCATGGCCCCTGAATATCTAATAAAAATAAATTATGAATTTCAGTATGCATGTAAGCTCAAAGCAACTTACTTATTTTAGATGTAATATATTTTAATAATAATAATAATAATAATAATAATAATAATAATAATAATAATAATAATAATAATAATAATAATAATAATATAATACTGTGATAAGTCCCCCCCTCCCCAGAATAAAAATATTCTACAGGATATTAAAAGAATCAGGATAGAATATTTCCCCTAAAGGAGAAGAGGAGGAATAATTTTAACAATGGCAGAAAGCACCCCTAGTCTTCCTGTCATAGGAAAACACCTGAAGCAGAAACTTGAAGAGGCTAGTCTTTAGGAATGGAGATTGTGTATCCATTCATAAAGACTGGGCGAATCTATTCATAAGCAAAGAACAACCAGAAACTCCAAATAAGCAATACAATAGGCAAGGAGCCAAATATTAACCCAAACAAAACATCTAGGATTTATATTTCCCCTCTTGCCTGTAGAGCCAGCCATGACCCCTACATGACCCCATAGGAATCTGGCAATGCCCTTTAAAATATTAAAGGACATATTCTTACACAGTTATAGGCATCTCAATCACAAAGCCCCAAAGAATCTATAAAAATCCACCTACTTTGAACCCCATTTTGTCAGTCACCCCAGAAACATGCTGCTATCCCTGAAGTTTCTGGCTACCAAATAAACAGAGACATTCTTTGCTGCAGCCTGCCTCCATTTTATTTCATTTCATCTCTTGGCTTGGAAATGGACCTCATTTTTCTTCCAACAATACTAATCTGAAAATTAAACAGGATGGCTAAATACATAAACAAATAAAATTAAGAAAACAAGAAACTGCTACTAAGATTAGTATTATAACTTTAAATCAAATTAATATATTTAATTTTTTATGGATTATATATAACAAGCTCTGGACAGTGACTTGGCCATCAATGTTGTTGTTAGTTGCGAAGTTGTTTCCGACCCATCGCGACCCCATGGACAACGTTCCTCCAGGCCTTCCTGTCCTCTACCATCCTCTGGAGTCCATTTAAACTCATGACTACTGCTTCAATGACTCCATCGAGCCACCTACTTCTCTGTCGTCCCATTCTTCTTTTGCCCTCAATCTTTCCCAGCATTAGGCTCTTCTCCAGTGAGTCCTTCTTTCTCATTAGGTGGCTAAAGTATTTCAGTTTCATCTTCAGGATCTGGCCTTCTAAAGAGCAGTCAGGGTTGATCTCCTGTAGGACTTACTTGTTTGTTCGCCTTGCAGTCCAAGGGACTCGCAGGAGTCTTCTCCAGCACCAGAGTTCAAAGGCCTTGATTCTTTGGCGCTCAGCCTTTCTTATGGTCCAACCTTCACAGCCATACATTGCAACCGGGAAAACCATAGCCTTGATTATACGCACTTTTGTTGGCAGGGTGATGTCTCTGCTTTTTAGTACGCTGTCTAGATTTGCCATAGCTTTCGTCCCCAGGAGCAAGTGTCTTTTAATTTCTTGGCTGCAGTCCCCATCTGCGGTGATCTTGGAGCCCAGGAAAATAAAATCTGTCACTACCTCCATTTCTTCCCCATCTATCTGCCTGGAATTGAGAGGGCCAGATACCATGATCTTAGTTTTCTTAATGTTGAGTTTCAAGCCAACTTTTGCATTCTCCTCCTTCATCCACATCAAGAGGCTCTTTAGTTCCTCTTCGCTTTCTGCCATTAGAGTGGTATCATCTGCATATCTGAGGTTTTTTTGTTGTTTTTTTTTGTTTACATTTATACCCCGCCCTTCTCCAAAGACTCAGGGCGGCTTACAGTGTATAAGGCAATAGTCTCATTCTATTTGTATATATTTTTACAAAGTCAACTTATTGCCCCCCCAACAATCTGGGTCCTCATTTTACCTACCTTATAAAGGGTGGAAGGCTGAGTCAACCTTGGGCCGGGCTCGAACCTGCAGTAATTGCAGGCTCTGTGTTTTTAATAACAGGCTTCTCTATTGCCTGAGCTATCCCGGTTGTTGATATTTCTCCCGGCAATCTTAATTCCAATTTTTGATTCATCTAGCCCCGCCTTCCTCATGATGTGCTCTGCATATAAGTTAAATAGACAAGGTTATAGTATACAGCCTTGCCGGACTCCTTTCCCAATTTTGAACCAATCAGTGGTTCCATGTCCAGTTCTCACTGTTGCTTCTTGACCCGCATACAGATTTCTCAAGAGACAAATGAGATGGTCTGGTACTTGATTGGTATTGATTGGTATTGGTACTTGATTGGTATTGATGGCCATCAATAGTTTAGTAAATAAACTAGCCACAACAGCTGACATAGATAAGCATTGATGTTATGTAATGCTAGGTCCGTCATGAATAAGGCCCTCCTCATATTCAATCTTATTCAAGAGGGGGGAGCGGACCTAATGGGCATTACGGAGACCTGGCTGGGCACGGAGGGGGGGTTCCTGTCACTGAGATGTGCCCTCCGGGTTTCCGTGTGTTTCATCAGCCGAGGGCCCAGGGTAGGGGTGGGGGGGGTAGTGGTTGTCATTAACGAGAGTCTGGATCCGAGGGAGGTTGCTGTCCCGCAGATAGCCGGTTGTGAAACCCTCTTTGTGAGGTGGGGCCGGGGGGTGCAGGTGGGCTTGCTGATCACGTACTTGGCTCCTTGCTACGTGACGGCAGCCCTGCCCGAGCTGCTGGAGATAATAGCCGGGACGGTGGTTGAGACCCCCAGACTTATGGTCATGGGGGATTTCAACTTGCCGTCGGCGGGCGATTCGTCAATGGTAGCTCGGGAGTTCATGGCTTCCATGACGGCCTTGGACCTGACCCAGGTAGTTGCGGTCCCCACCCACGTCGGGGGTAAAACACTGGACCTGATTTTCGTCTCAGGACAGTGGCTAAATGATCTGGAGTTAGGGGAATTAATATCTCAACCCTTGTCATGGTCAGATCATTTACTCCTTCAGCTAGACTTTCGGACCGCTACACCTCACCGCAGGGAGATGGAACCGGTTCAATGGTTCCGTTCCAGGTGCCTGATGGACCCCGAGAGGTTTCTGACGGAGCTTGGGCCATTTCCGAGGGAGTTAGCCCATGGCTCGGCTGAGGAGCTGGTGGCCGCCTGGGATGAGGCGGCCGCTGATGCCTTAGACCGCGTCGTGCCTTTGCGGCTTCTGACCTGGCGACGAACTCGACCAGCTCCTTGGTATAACGAGGAGCTGAGAGAGATGAAGCGCCGGAAAAGAAGCCTAGAGAGCGCCTGGAGGTCCAGCCGCTCCGAACCTGACCGAACACTAGTAAGGTCATATATTCAGACCTACCTAGTGGCGATCAGGGCGGCGAAACATAACTATTTCTCCACACTCATCACATCGGCAGATAATCGCCCAGCCACCCTGTTTAGGGTGACCCGCTCCCTGCTCACGCAGGGGGCTTGGGAGGACCCCTTACAGGGACGCGCTGAGGATTTTGTTCAGTATCTGTCTGATAAAATTGCTCAGATTCGGGACGGCTTGGACATTGATTGGATAGTTTCAGGTGGGATGGTGGAGACAGGTCTTGAGAATGTTATCTGGGCTGAGTTCGATCCTGTGACTCCTGAGGACATGGACAGGTTGTTGGGCAGGTTGAACTCCACCACATGTTTATTGGACCCGTGTCCCTCCTGGATGGTGCTGGCCACTCGGGAGGTTACACGAGGCTGGCTCCAGGAAGTTACCAACGCTTCTTTGTTGGAGGGTGTCTTCCCCGCTGCTTTGAAAGAGGCGGTGGTGAGGCCCCTCCTCAAGAAGCCCTCCCTGGACCCGGCTGTTTTAGCGAACTATCGTCCAGTCTCCAACCTTCGCTTCTTAGCGAAGGTTGTTGAGAGTGCGGTGGCAAATCAGCTTCCTCAACACCTGGAGGAAACTGTCTATCTGGACCCATTCCAGTCCGGCTTCAGACCCGGTTACAGCACCGAGACGGCTTTGGTTGCGTTGGTGGATGACCTCTGGAGAGCCCGGGACAGGGGTTGTTCCTCTGTCCTGGTTCTATTAGATCTCTCGGCGGCTTTTGATACCATTGACCATGGTATCCTGCTGCGACGGTTGGGGGGATTGGGAGTGGGAGGTACTGTGTATCGGTGGTTCTCCTCCTATCTCTCTGACCGTTCACAGACGGTGTTGGCAGGGGGGCAGAGGTCGACCCCAAGGCGCCTCACTTGTGGGGTGCCTCAGGGGTCTGTTCTCTCGCCTCTCCTGTTCAACATGAATATGAAGCCGCTGGGTGAGGTTATCCGTGGTTTCGGGGTGGATTATCATCTGTACGCTGATGATACTCAGCTGTACATTTCCACCCCGAACCACCCCAATGAAGCCGTTGAGGTGATGGGCCGGTGTCTTGAGGCCATACGGGTCTGGATGGGGAGGAAAGGCTCCGACTCAACCCTTCCAAGACAGAGTGGCTGTGGGTGCCGGCGTCCCGGTACAGTCAGCTTACACCATCGCTGACTGTGAGGGAGGAAGTACTGACCCCCAGGGAGGGAGTGCGCAACTTAGGCGTTCTCCTGGACGATCGGCTGTCCCTAGAGGATCATGTGACAGCCGTCACCAGGGGAGCTTTTTATCAGGTCCACCTGATCCGCCAGTTGCGCCCCTTCCTTGACCGGGACGCCTTGCGCACGGTCACTCACGCCCTCGTCACTTCCCGCCTGGACTATTGCAATGCTCTCTACATGGGGCTCCCCTTGAAGAGCACCCGGAGGCTCCAGTTAGTCCAGAATGCGGCCGCGCGGGTGATAGAGGGAGCACCGCGCTGCTCCCATATAACACCTATCCTGTGCGGCCTACACTGGCTACCGGTAGTCTTCCGGGTGCAATTCAAGGTTTTGGTTACCATCTTTAAAGCGCTCCATGGCTTAGGACCGGGATACCTTCGAGACCGCCTTCTGCCGCCGATTGCCTCCCAACGACCTGTGCGCTCCCACAGAGTGGGCCTCCTCAGGGTGCCGTCGACCAAACAATGTAGGTTGGCGACCCCCAGGGGGAGGGCCTTCTCTGTGGCGGCACCAGCCCTGTGGAACGAGCTTCCTCCGGGATTACGACAACTCCCCGACCTCCGGACCTTCAGACGTGAACTGAAGACTCTATTATTTCAGCGTGCGGGATTAGCCTAAGAACAAAATGTTTTAGCTAAATTTTAATGGGGGTTTTACTGGTTTTTACTGTTTTAGTGATCAGGCTATGATAATATTTAGTTTTAACTGGGTTTTAATGTTTATTTATTATATTGTTTTTATATTGTTTTTAATATGCCTGTGAACCGCCCTGAGTCCTACGGGAGATGGTGCGGTATATAAATTTGATAGATAAATAAATAAATAAATAATCCATTCCTACAATATTTTTAAAAATTTATTCAAAAGGATCCTCCCATGTTTTTTTTATGTTTGCATGCTTTTTATTTTATTTTGGTGATCCACTTGAAAAATGACTCTAGACATGCAAAATATACTGCATAACATATGTTTTGGGGACACAAAAGTTATATGCAAGAAGGATAATAACATTACTGATAGACTTTTTGCCTCTGAAAAGATTTGGACTTTACATTTCTATTCTTAGTTATTATCAAATTTTAATCTTAAAAAGATTTAGATTTTTCAATTTTTAAACTACATCACAGAAACAAGATACAAATTTTAGATATCAAGCATTTATTTATTTAACTATCTACATAGGAATGATATTCTCTTTCTTTTCAAGATATCAAATTCTTTATATAGGATTATTTTTATGCAACTACTTTTGAAGAAAATCTTTTGACTCTCTCGGAAAGCTCAAGGCAAGTTTTTTTTTTTTCCAGTTGTCTGAATGTGAAGGTTTCAGGTTTTCAGAACTACTTATTGCAGTCACTCTGTTGTGGGGCTTTACAGATTCTCTGGTATATAACAAAGCTCTGAAGAATATGATGAAAACAATCATTAAGAACTTTTTTCATCTGTTTATCAATTCCAACATAGTATTTTATTCTGTTCAGTTCTATAGATTTAGAACAAAGTGCTTAGTGTTATCAATCGGTATTCTATCTGGGGTACTGGATGTATCCATCATTCATCCATCCATCCATTTATCCATCTTCAATTTGATAGAAACTGTCTGGTTATGTGAGGAAAATAGGTCTCTTCAAAAGTGATTATTGTATTTGAATAATTCTTCAGATTATCAGGAATACTCCTAATTTCTTTTCAGTAAAACAAGTCATTTGGCAATGATTGTGGTATATAAACTTTTGAATTCCTTCTTCATGTGGCTTCAGTCTTGATCATAAGACATCAAAGAACTATTGTAAGGGTTTTGATATGGTTGATAATTGAAAATAGAATTTATCATACAGTGTAGTATATGAAGAAGAAAGAAATAAGCTTTGTTTTGAAATCTGTCTGGCTTAATTGCTGTTTTGTCAAATAGTGCTTTGTATTTTTCTGTTTACGTTTTTATTTACTCAACTAGCTTTTATGCCACATACAGAAATTATTTCATCTCATAAAAAATATACATAGCTAATAGAGAAAACAAAAATGAAAAATGAATCACATTTGCTGCATAAAACTTCAAATATAGTTAGTGATACAGTTACCGATCATAGCAGCAAACAGATAAGACAACTGTAGAGTCCTTGGTGCTCACTGAGCTTGGTTGCTTACTTGCAGACATTTCATTACTGACTAGGTAATATCACTGATTAGTCACTAATGAAACGTCTGTAAGCAAACGACCAAGCCCAGAGAGCACCAAGCACTCCACAGTTCAACCTCGAGTTACATACATTTTCTTCTCTTAGATAAGACATCCTCAGTATGAAAGAGCTGTGAAAGAGCCCTGATTACACTGAATTGTCTGATCTGCCTTTAACCAGCTATAGTATCTGTGATGGTCTTCTAAATATGTCATCCAAAGCATTTTGAAGACTGCAGAGTTAAAGATTTGCAATATTTTCTTTTTGATTAATCTCGTGCATTCTATTAACTTTTTATTTTATCAGTTAATACAGCAAAAGCAAAAGCAAAAAGTACAGCAAAAGCTGTACTAATTGTTCAGAAGAAAACTGAAATTAATCAAGGGCTGGCAAACAGTAGAAAGGGAAAGGCAGCTTGGCTGTATGTTGCAGATTTTTTTTTATTGTCAAGCAGAAAGCCAAGCTGCTCCAAAAAAGGATGTTCCATTTAATCTATAATCTTTTAATAGTTTAGATGAAAAAGGGAGAATTTTAAATTTGTCTAATTTTGTAAAGGAAATGTCTATTCAGTCCTTGAAATCACATATTTTGCTATTTTGCTGAAAGTGGTTCCTGTGTATGTCCTAGGGATATGCAGGAGATTGAAAAAGAACAGAAATGTGCAAATAAAATGGTGTAAATGGGTATTCAGATCTGATAAGTAAGTTTCCCATCCTCCCCTGCCTCATTCTTGCATAACTGGGAGGTCTATTTCTATTGAATTCTTCAACTGATTTTTTAAAAAAAAATATTATTATATACATTTTACATAACTCTAGTAATCGTAATGCTTTGGATTTCTGTTTGTTAGAGGAAGCCAACTTGGGTAAGTTAGACGAAGATGGTAATGAGAATTATCTTTGCTAACAGGTATATCCTAAAATGTTCTAAAGATATTTTTGCAGAAGTATTTGTGTGTGTGTGTGTGTGTGTGTGTGTCTGTGCAGCAAAATCTCAAGGAGCATCACAGAACAAACATTGGTGAATTTCTATCAATCTGGGTTTTTTATGCCTTAAAATTTATTGTTGTTCTGAAAAATTAGTACAAACCTTTATAATGGCTCTTTTCGTCTATTTTCTAAAGTACAGTGAACAATAACAGCAAAAAGTGTGTCACATTCATCTCAATATACAAATTACTGTTCTATATAGAGCCATCATATAAACTCATTAAATCAATGGATTGGTTTATAGAGATATTGACAGTCTCACATACTTTGGAAACACTGCACATCACTATGTCAGCTTTGAAAGCCATACTAGGCCGGAAGCTTCTGTGCTGCCACTTTCTCATGTGTGGGAAAGTAGGAGGGGGGGGATTTAGTAGAGGGTTTGTCTTTAGTTAATGTTCAATATTAGTACTGTAAAATTAGAGAAGTAATATTATTGTAATGAATACTGTTGTAAATTTTGATTATTATTGCACAAAGATACATGTACCCAGACGACACACTGTTTAACGGAAGATGAAACTATTATACTAAAAAAAAAGAAAAAAAAGAAAAGAAATTTTGTAATCTGCTAAGCCGTCGCAATTAATGCAATATGAATTTGTAAAGTACATAGTTTCAGAAGCTATTTTGGACTAGGAAGATGTTAAGAAATAAGGAACTGAAAGTAGCAGATGGTAGAAGGTTTCAGATGTACATGTATGTATGTGGAAACTGACGGTCAGTATGAGAAAACAAGGAAGTAACCCCAGTAAAATTCCATTTACTAAGGGGCTGTCAGGAAAAGTGTATAAAGATAGAGATGGGTCTCAGATTGGGGCCAGTGGCTATAGCTGATCCTTTGGACCAAGCTGTGCCCCTGGACCTCATAGCAATGTGTTATTGATATAAGTAATATTTTGTTATTACAATGTTATGATGGCTGTTCATGTTTAAAAATTGTTCATTTATTTATTTATTTATTATTTTTATTTTGTCACAACAATATATGTAGGAAACATACAAAAGATTATATAGTATATAAACATATATGAGTAAATATAAGGAGGTATCAGCATATATATAGAAAGAAGAAAAGAAAAACAATAGGTCAGGAACGGTAGGCACGTTTGAGCGCTTATGCATGCCCCTTATGGTCCTCTTAGGAATGGGGTGAGGTCAATAGTAGAAAGTTTTTGGATAAAACTTTTAGGATTGTGGGAAGAGACCACAGAGTCAGGTAAAGTATTCCAAGCACTGATGATTCTGTTACAGAAGTCATATTTTCTGCAATCTAGATTAAAGCGGTTGACATTAAGTTTAAATCTATTAGTTGCTCTAGTATTATTGCAATTAAAGCTGAAGTAGTCTTTAACAGGAAGGACATTACAATAGATGATTCTGTGAGTTAAGCTTAGGTCTTGTCGAAGGCGACGGAGTTCCAAGTTTTCTAAGCCTAGGATTTCAAGTCTGGTGGGATAGGGTATTCTATTGTTTTCAGAGGAATGGAGAACTCTTCTTGTAAAATATTTCTGGACACGTTCAATTGTATTGATGTCAGAGATGTGGTGAGGGTTCCAAACAGGCGAGCTGTATTCTAGAATTGGTCTAGCAAATGTTTTATATGCTCTGGTTAGTAGTGTGGTGTTTTTGGAAAAGAAGCTACGCAAAATTAGGTTTACAACTCTTAGAGCTTTTTTTGCTATGTAGTTGCAGTGGGCTTTGGCACTTAGATCATTTGACATGAAAACTCCAAGGTCTTTAATGGGATGGGGGTTGTCTGTAAGGTAATGTCCATCTAGTATGTACTTAGTTTTTGAGTTCTTTTTCCCTATATGTAAGACTGAGCATTTGCTGGTTGAAATTTGGAGCTACCAATTTTTAGACCAAGCAGTTAGATGATCAAGGTCGTTTTGAATGATAGAAGTATTGTCTGTGATGTTAAATAGTTTGACATCATCAGCAAAGAGAACACAATTACTTGAGATATGGTCACAAAGATCATTAATGTATAGTATAAAGAGTGTTGGTCCAAGAACACTGCCTTGAGGAACGCCACTCTTGACAGGAACAGGATTTGATAAAGCATTGCCAATTTTGACCATTTGTTGTCTGTTAGACAGAAAAGCAGATATCCATTTGTGGAGGGGTCCTGAGATGCCATAGGATATTAGTTTTAGGAGAAGTTTATCGTGTACTACTGAGTCAAAAGCTTTGCAGAAGTCTATGTAGATTGCATCTATTGGTTTGCCTTGATCAAGATTTGTAGTCCATATGTTTTTACAGTGGAGAAGTTGTAAGTTACATGATATTTTTTTTCTGAAACCAAATTGTTTGTTGGAGAGTAGGTTGTTTGTTTCTAAGTGTGAGGTAATGGATTGGCTGATGATAGATTCCATGACTTTGCAGGTGACGCAGCAAAGGGAGATCGGTCTGTAGTTTTCGACTAAGCTGGGGTCTCCTTTTTTGAAGATAGGGATGACTGTGGCTAGTGACCAAAGTTCGGGAAGAGAACTGGTAGTGAAAGCTTTATAAAAGATAATACTTAGAGGTTCTGCTATATTAATGGAAAGTTTTTTTTAAGAAGTATGCACACAGTCCATCGGGTCCAATAGAAAGCGATGGTTTTAAGTTGTGAAGAGCTTTTCCAACGTTGTCTTCTGTGAAATCTATATGAGTTAAATCATCATAATCATTGCTGGTACGTTTGTGGAATGTCGGATATGTGTTATCGGAGTTAACAAAAACTGAGCCAGAGAAAATGTTGAAGAGGTTTGCTTTAACTGTTTTGTCATTGCATTCTTTGTTGTTAGAATCTTTTAGTGATGAGATGGATCTAGAGTCTTTAAGTTTATTGTTAACAAAATTATAAAAGGCACGATTGGAATTTGTGCGCAGAAGATTCTCTTCTTGCTTGGTGTGGTAATTTGTGCATTCAGTTTTTATTTGGTTGCATATGTTTCTGTAGCGGTTTTTGAAATTTGTAACATAGCCTTTTTTGTTTCTTTTCCAGAGGGATTTTTTTTTTGATTGAAGCTTTTTTATTGATATGGGTAGTTTGTTTTTCTTGATCATGGTAGTCATTTATGATACATATAGTTTAATGACTCTATTGATTTCAAGTAGGAAGACTCTATAGTGTCTTCAGCGGTTATGCAGGTTGCAAACAAATTTTGCCAGTCCAGAAATGAAAGATCGTTGTTTATAAGGTCATAATTGGCTTTTTTGAAGTTGTAGTTGGGAGTACTGTTGTTATGACGATTTAAGTATGGACGTATATTGAGACGAAAATCAATCATGCAGTGGTCACTGTTGGAAAAAGATTCTTTAATTTGTAGTCCGTAAATTGAGTTTGAATTGTTGCAGAAGATGAGATCAAGGCAGTTGTTGAGTCTTGTATTGTTAGTTACAAGTTGTTCAAGACCTAGGTTTGTAACAGCATTGTATAGTGTAGTATGGATTGGGTCAGTTGAACATTCATTAGTTGTCCAGTTAATGAGAGGTAGATTTAGGTCACCCAGGAAGATAAGAGGATATGGGCAAGAGGTAGCTCATGTTAGCATTGAGGTTAGCATATTTGCATGGGTAATGTCATAGTCAGGGGTTCATGAAAATAGTAAGAAGTGTTTTATTGTGCTACTGTCTTTTGTTTCTTTATTGGGATATTTTTATGACAATTCCTTAATTAAACAACTCATGGACAGACTTAATCATAGTTTTAATTGGAAACCATGAGTATCCTAGACCAAGCCAAGTCCAAAAAACACTAGAGAATTCCTGAAAGCCTGACAAATAGGACCTCAACAGGCATATAGACATAAACAACATCTACATACGATTCAGGAGCCCTGGTGGCGCTGTGGTTAGAATGCAGCATTGCAGGCTAGCTCTGTCTACAGTCTGGATTTCGATTCTGACGGGGCTCAAGTTTGACTCAGCCTTCCATCCTTCCAAGTCTGTAAAATGAGAACCCAGATTGTTGGGGCCAATATGCTGAGAGAGAGTGCTGTAAAGCACTAGGGGGTACTATAAAAATCTAAGTGCTATTACTATTCAAAAGGAAACAATAAGACTAAAACAGCTCCTTACCAGCAACCAGCCCTGGATAAGGAGAGATTAACACCAAGGTTAACTTCAGTCCAACAATTAAGAAGCAAACAATAACCCAATCAAGGAACCGCCAAAGAACCTAGCAGAGAACAACAGCTCAATCAAGGAACCACCAAGACCTCTCCCACCAACTTTGACAGGATAAGGCACTATCATATAAGCAGGGAGTGAATCCCACCTCCTACTAGCACTGATGAAATTACCTAGTTTGGTAATGAAAAATATGCAAGAAAACAACCAAATTCAGAGCACACCAAGGATCCTACAATTGTAACCACAGAAAGATTATTTCAATCAAAAGGTATTCTATAATATTTAATGTCATCACCTGCAATTTTAACAGGGAAAGCACATACACGTAGCACATTTTAGAAGTGACAATAATTTTTCCTTATCTTGGGCCACTGCAGAATCATATAGAATTGCAGATGAGAACTCATTCAATAATAATGTTTTTAAAAAAACACATAGATTTCTTTACATTAAAGTCTGATAACCACATATAGAAAAAGCAGCACCAAACAGAACCAGGCTATTTTTCCTAAAACATTGTACAGGTAGTCCTCAACTTACAATGGTTCTTTGGTGACTGTTTTCAAAGTTTCAATGGCACTGAAAAATGACTTATGACCATTTTTGTTACAGTTACAACCTTTGTAGCATTTCCATAATCAAAATTCAGATGCTGGCCAACTGGTTCATATTTATGACCATTGCTGAATTCCAAGACCATGTGATCACTTTTTGCAACTTTTTGGCCAACAGAGTCAATGGAGAAGCCAGATTCACTTAACAACCAGGTTACTAATTTATTAACTGTGGTGATTCACTTAATAGCTGTGGCAAGAAAGGTTGTAAAATGAGGTAAAACTCACTTAACAAATGTCTCACTTAACAATAGAAATTTTGGGCTTAACTGTGGTTATAAGTCGAGGACTAGCTTTATGTGCCTACAAAAAAAAAAAAAACCTAGTCCAACTGGACGCGCTTCGACTACATTCATAATAAATAACAATGATGAATTTATAAATAATTTAGTGTAAAAATTTTCAATTTATAACACAGTAAAAGTAGAATAAGCCCACCAGCTGCTGAACTTTTAGTAGTGGGAATATACTAATGCTCACTTAAAAAAAACATTATTATACAAAAGAATTTGTCTTATTGATGCTAATGCTCCACCTATCTCTGTTGCCTATACTAACTGGCAGCAACTCTAGAGATACAAGCTAGATCTTTCAGTATGAAAAGCTACTAGCTACATTATGTCTATTTTATGAAAAGAAAGTATCTTAGTGATAGTCATGTATCTACACTCAATATTTTTCATCTGTCCACCAAACAAACTCCATCTTGCTTACAGTATATTGTTAAAGAAAGATACTTTATTTGCTTTAGAGTAAGTGGAATGTTGGATTTTTAATGGACTCTTAACATAACATAACATCAGAGTTGGAAGGGACCTTGGAGGCCTTCTAGTCCAACCCCCTGCCCAGGCAGGAAACCCTACACCATTTCAGTCAGATGGTTATCCAACATTTTCTTAAAAATTTCCAGTGTTGGAGCATTCACAACTTCTGAAGGCAAGTCGTTCCACTTATTAATTGTTCTAACTGTCAGGAAATTTCTCCTTAGTTCTAAGTTGCTTCTTTCTTTGATCAGTTTCCACCCATTGCTTCTTGTTCTACCCTCAGGTGCTTTGGTGAACAGTCTGACTCCCTCTTCTTTGTGGCAGCCCCTAAGATATTGGAACACAGCTATCATGTCTCCCCTAGTCCTTCTTTTTGTTAAACTAGACATACCCAGTTCCTGCAACCGTTCTTCATATGTTTTATCCTCCAGTCCCCTAATCATCTTTGTTGCTCTTCTCTGCACTCTTTCTAGAGTCTCAACATCTTTTTTACATCGTGGCGACCAAAACTGGATGCAATATTCCAAGTGTGGCCTTACCAAGGCATTATAAAGTGGCACTAACACTTCACGTGATCTTGATTCTATCCCTCTGTTTATGCAGCCCAGAACTGTGTTGGCTTTTTTAACAGCTGCTGCACATTGCTGGCTCATATCTAAATGGTTATCCACTAGGACTCCAAGATCCCTCTCACAGGTACTACTATTGAGCAAGGTACCACATATACGGTACTGGTGCATTTTGTTTCTTGGCCTAAATGTAGAACCTTGCTTTTTTCACTGTTGAATTTCATTTTGTTAGATAGCGCCCAATGTTCAAGTCTGTCAAGATCTTTCTGTAACTTGAGCCTATCTTCTGGAGTGTTGGCTATTCCTGCCAGCTTGGTGTCATCTGCAAATTTGATGAGTTCCCCATCTATCTCCTCGTCCAAGTCATTGATGAAGATGTTGAAGAGTACTGGGCCTAAAACAGAGCCTTGGGGTACTCCACTGCATACTTCCCTCCATGTGGATGTAGTTCCGTTGAGGACTACACGTTGAGTGCGGTTGGTCAGCCAGTTACGAATCCATCTGGTGGTGGTGCTGTCAAACCCACATTTTTCTACTTTATCTAGTAGTAGGTTATGGTCTACTTTATCAAATGCTTTACTGAAGTCCAAGTAAATTATATCGACAGCATTCCTCTGGTCTACTAATTTTGTCATTTTGTCAAAGAATGCGATAAGATTAGTCTGGCATGATCTGTTTTTGACAAACCCATGTTGGCTTTTGGTTATTACTTTGTTTGCTTCTAGGTGTTTGGTGATTCGTTGCTTGATTATCTTTTCCAGAATCTTCCCCGGTATTGAGGTCAGACTGATAGGTCTGTAGTTTCCTGGATCTGTTTTTTTTCCTTTTTCTTAATCTAAGCAGATTGTTTTAATCAGCAAGATCATCTGAGATATGATATGGTTTATTTGTTCAATTAATTAAGTTATGAAATTGCACAAGGAAAGAAAAATGCCTTAGGAATTTTCTGTATCTTATTAACTTTTGGTAATAATGAAAGAATATATTTATTTATTAGATTTCTCTCTGGTAGCTTCTCAGCTCCCATGGAGATCTTTTAATTTATGTTCACGACAGCAATTTTGTGAGGTAGGCTAGTGTAAGAGTCAATGATTGGTGAGCTTCCATAGCAAATAGTACATTTGAATCCGAGTCTCTTTCCTCTTAGTTTAACACTCCAATCCCTACACCACACTGACTCATTTTAATATATATTAAACACAGATAAAAGAGATTACAGGATTGTAAAAAGAAAAAAAGGGAGAGTATTTTAGTCAGCAGAGATGTTAGATGTATCTGGATAGTTTCTCTGTCCTGACTTTTTCTTCACTGTGCTATATTTTTATTCTCAATCTTATTTTAGGAAAGCTTGTTATAGCAAACTCTCTCTTATCTCAGGAAGTGAGAAAGCTGTCAACTGATATTTTAATTTTCAGTAAAACTAAAGCATCAAACCAAAGCTTATGCTGCTTTGGATTCTGAAACTTTGCCAGAATTATACTAGATATTACACAATGTGTTGTGCAGTTCATTAAAATGGTAAAGACCATATCACTCAAAATCGAAAACATCAATTTTGGGAAGGAAAAAAGTCCACATCATATGACTTATTCAAAAAACCTGTTTTTGTGTAAAAGATCACAAACCATAGCAGCTTGCATTACTGGAGATGAAACATCAATCCATATTTAGAATAGCGAACTTTAAAAGATGCTATCCATTAGGAAGGTATATTGTTTCTCTTTTCCTAATGTGTATTTGTGGTTCCTTCATGTTAAAAACAAAATGTATAAACTGTGTGAGTATTCAGGGAGAACATGAAATGTGGATCTGGAATTTTCTCTCTTTGCCATACTATGACTAAATTGTTGAATTGTGCTAAGTGATTCTGTGATTAGTTTGGTTTATGTGCACATCAGTTGCAACAGTAGATTGTTGTGTTACATTCTTCTTCAACTATCTTTTACATTAAAATAAATTTGTTGAACCATTTAAGGTGCTAGGAGTAGTTTTACATTTTCTTTTTTTCTTATATACTATTAAATACTGTTAAACCAGTTATATACTGTTACTGGTTAGTAACAGAGATGGTATTCAGCCGGTTCGGGCGAACCTGTAGCAGAAATCGAAAGTGGACCTGGCCACCCGCCCCGGCTCCCTGCTGTCCTATTTAGGCACTTTTTAAGTCCAAGTGCCTGCGCCATAGGCATGTGCACGGGCACATGTGTGGAGGTGCAATCTTTGCACATATGCTTAATGCACACGCATGCTCACATTTTCGGTGCTGGTCGAACCAGTAGGTAAATTATGTGAATCCCACCTCTGGTTAGTAATGTTATGTTGCTATTCTTACTGCCTAATATTTTTTTTTAATGTGAAAAAATAGCCCTAACATTCTTGTGGCATTGATTCCTGGTCAGGTTTACCCAGTGAGATTTACAGTGAACTTATTTGTATCAATGCTATCTTAACTTCTAATCTGCTTAATCATGATATTTTTATTCTTTTCTACTTTAATGACTAAATGATCGAATACAGTGTATTTGTTTGAGGAGAGCTATTTTGTGCATTCAACATGAAAGCAAATGAGTAAAGACAATGAATATTCAAAGGGAAAAGAAAGTGACATTGAGAATATTTCCAAAAAAGTTTGTTTTTTAAGTGATAAGATTTAATATTAAGAGTGAAGGATTTTAAGCAGGATTTCACAAGAAGACTTGGCAAAAAAAAAAAAAAGAATTACTCAAATCAACTTTATTAAATGGTGCCCTTCAGTATACAAATCCTATAATATGATTAGAAATTACAGGAGTTGTAGAACAATACATAAAGAAGGCCCAAGGATAAGGAAAACTAGGCTTTCTATTTCTGCTGGCAGTGCTCTCTATTAATTTATAGACATTTTGATAATTTTCTAAAAAAAGTTTAAAACAAGGATAATGAGCTTCTGGGGTTTTTTTTATGGATAAGCGAAAAATATTTTCAATAAAGTACAGATCATATTTGTTCAATAAGGATAGAAGAATTGAATTGCATGTGGAGAATATTTTTTCTATGTGGTTATAATATATATAAGGTAGATGTATAGGTACAGGAAAATATATGTACAGGGTATAATTCGTATATTATATTTTATATGTTCATTTAATCAGCGTCAATTCAATGATATTGAATTGATATTGATTAAATTTAATTTCAATTCAAAAATATATTCCACAGTATTCAGCATCCCTTGCTTTCAGATAAAGTTAATTGCCAACTTATGCACTCCTATGGCTGTGATATTATTTAAAAAAAACCAACCAAATATGAAAGATTTTGTTCTGATTTACATTGTTTTCTATTGCTGAAACACTTGAAATATTTTGAATTTTATATAATCAAAATATCTGATGTCATTTCTAGCTTTGTTCCAACAGGTATATTCACCCCAAAATGTTTGAAGTGGGCTGATTTGCTTAGGAGTTAACCATATATCCACATCCATATGCACACATACCTCATCCCTTAACAGAATTTGAAATATTTTGGGGGCAGGTCCCCTTTTCTAGACTATGGATTTCACTGTACTAACATTTGGATATATTGTATGTAGGAATAGAAGAAATGACGGTGAGAAGCAAGAGACTGGTAACTCTTCTGCACATTCTACATTAAAAACATCATTTCAAGAATAAATGCTGCTGGGTATATTATAGCACTGTCAATCAATCTATTCACTATTTACATGAATAACTATACTTAGCTATTTCAGTATTTCAGCCAGATACATACAGTAAAAATCTCAGCCTTCGAAAAGAGTGTTTCATACAAATACTAAAAGCCAATTCAGACTGACATAATCAAACACACTGGAAAACGCAAAGTCTAAAACACAGAATTTAAAGAAGAGCTTTTATTTTCTATGTTTAAAGTGTAGCTCAGAGGTTCCCAATCTTTTTTGGTTTGCGGCTCCCATAACACTTCGGATTTTTTCCGCGGCTCCCTTAATAGGTACATCCGATTTTTTTTTTAATTTTTGTCTTTTTAAGGATTTGGAAATCTACTTTTTAGATCGTTAAGGTTAGGTTAATTGAAAAATAAATTAAATACGAGCTTTAAATTCACAATTTAAAGAAGGTCTGCCCGTCTGGATTTGCTGATGGACGCGCCGTCTCCTTTGATAAGAGCAACCTCTGCAAAACTTTCCCAGAAATGAAAGTCCCTGCTTCGGTCTCGGAGTTTGACCTCTCACGATCCCCTTGTTCCCTCAAATCTCCGCCTTGTAAAAGAGGTGACTGTTCTCGCCTCCAGCCTGACTCACCTGGGAGGAACCAACAAAATAGTTTTACTATTTTCTGCGCAACCCCTCTTTCCCGATGCCATCGAGCGTGATGGCCGCAGCCATGTTGAACAGCGTGTCAGGGCAGGCGCTGGATTCAAACGGGGGGGCGGCCGGCGCCGCGCTTCTCCTTTAGTCCGCCGCCTGGGCAGGCGCTGTGATTCAAACGGGCAGGCGGCCGGCGCCGCGCTTCTCCTTTAGTCCGCCGCCTGGGCAGGCGCTGTGATTCAAACGGGCAGGCGGCCGGCGCTCGCGCTCCTCCTTTAGTCCGGCGGCGGCGGCTGCCGTCTTTCTACCAGCTGTGGCCTGCCCCGCGGAGGGTGTGAGTGCGGCTGCGCAAAGGTCCCTTGGCTTTTAGAGTTATCCCAAGTTGCGGTGTACGAGTCCCGGTCGCTGTGGCCGTGTCCGGCTTTGTGCATCTGGGATCTCGCAACACCGCGTATGGAGCAGACGCTGCTTCTTCGCGGCGCCCTTATGAAGATAGCGCGGCTCCCTGGGGAGCCGCGGCTCACACTTTGGGAATCACTGGTGTAGCTAATTCCATACCTAATTGTGCAATACTCTGTCTCATGCTACTATTAGAGTGACAGCACCGCCAGCATTCAAAAGTGACCAAACCATCAGCCAGAAAGCAAAGGAACTGAGAAGTGGTCTGTGGTCACCACCTGCAGAACCACTCCTTTATTGGGGATATCTTGCTAAGTGCCTATGCTTTCCACCTGTTGTCTATTCCATGTGCACAACAGCATGTGGAATTGATTGTAATCAGTGTTGCTACCTAAGTGGACAGTTTGATTTCACAGAAGTGTGATTGACTTGGAACTACATTGTGTTGTTTAAGTGTTCCCTTTATTTTTTTGAGCAACTTTTATTTGTTAAAGTATAAAAAGGGTAAGTATTTTTATAGCCAAACTACATTCCAGAATTTAGACACAACAGTTATACATTAGGAAATTGATTAACATTTCATAAAGATGGAAATCGGGCTTTACCTTATGATCCGTGTTTTAGGGTTTCAATCTGAGAATTAGAATTCCAACAAGTAATCTGAGTACAATGGCCATATTCAAGAGGCATCTGACTTTAAGGCAATTCATTCCACTGTTCCTCTCTGAAGGGAGTCTTAAATATCCAAAGTTTCTTTACCAACCAGAGAACACTTGAAACTTAACAGCCCTGATTTATGATGTCAGAATCTACAAAACTTTTGTTCCCATCAGGTGATTTCCATTGCAAACCCCACCACTCATTTAACTTGCTGTCTTTTTGCTCTCCCCATGCCACTATCAACAGTCCAAAGGCTGGCAACTTTTTCATTTGAACGAGATGACAATTTTTCATTCCAGGCTGTGGAACTGAATCTGTCCTTTCTCAACTAATATTGGAATTCCCTGGTTTCTGAATTGAGAGGTTCATTAACTTTCTTATCTTCTGAGAAATATGATGTGTCAATTTAAAACCTGACAATATTGAATTATATAAGTAACATAGATACAGAAATTGATACAGACCTGGCAGTCTATTGAGTGAAACTTCTCCTAATAGCCCTCTTGGGTTTCTTTGACAGTGTTTATGGCATTGACAGCCATTCAGGCTGATGCCACAATATACCATTATTCCAAAAACTGTGTAAAATTAAAAGGGCACTAATGGACCCAGTTTCATGACACAGAGGACCTGCACCAGGTGGCAGCACTATAAGAATCTGCTGACTTAGTGGGATCTAATAAATAATTTAGGATGCCAGATGGTGTCATGAAGTTTGAATAAAGCATGGAAAATCTGATTTAGAAAAACTGCAGAGAAAAAAAATTACAAAATTGTTATAGTTTGAATGATACTATCCTGAAAACCCCAATTTAAAATCACTATTTATGCCAGTCCTGCTTGAATAAATAAGTATGTTTTAGCTCACGACGGAAGGTCCGAAGATCAGGAACTTGGCGTAAGCCAGGGGAGTTCGTTCCAGGCGTCGGTGCTCCCACAGAAGGCCCTACCCTGGGAGCCGCCAGCCGACATTGTTTGGCGGGCGGCACCCTGAGAACCCTCTCTGTGAGGCGTCTGGTCGATGGGAGGCATACGGTAACAGCAGGCGGTCTCGTAAGTACCGGGTCCTAAGCCATGGGCGCTTTAAAGGTGGTAACCAGGATCTTGAAGCGCACCGAAAGACCACAGGAAGCCAGTGCAAACTACGGAGCAGAGGTGTTACGTGGGAGCCTCGGCGGCTCCCATTACCACTCGCGCAGCTGCATTCTGGACTAACTGCAGCCTCCGGGTGCACCTCAAGGGCAGCCCATGTAGAGAGCATTGCAATAATCCAGCGAGGCGTAACCAGGCGTGGTGACCGTGCATAAGGCATCCCGGTCAAGGAAGGGGCGCAACTGGCGAACCAAGCGAACTTGGTAAAAGCCCTCCTGGTGGCGGCTGCCAGATGTTCCTCAAGGACAGCCGGCCATCCAGGAGGACGCCCAAGTTGCGAACCACCTCCTTTGGGGCCACTAACTCGCCCCCAACAGTCAGCTGCGGATGCAGCTGACTGTACCGGGGTGCCGGAATCCACAGCCACTCCGTCTTGGAGGGATTGAGCTTGAGTCTGTTTCTCCCCATCCAGACCCGTACGGCTTCCAGGCACCGGGACAGCACTTCGACCGCTTCGTTGGGGTGGTCCGGGGTGGAAAAGTACAGCTGAGTGTCATCAGCGTACAGATGATAACTCACCCCGAACCCACTGATGACCTCACCCAGCGGCTTCATGTAGATGTTGAACAGGGTAGGCGAGAGAATCGACCCCTGGGGTACCCCACAAGTGAGGCCCCTCGAGGACGACCTCTGCCCCCCTATTGATATATTGACCATCATTTGTGTTGTAAATTTTGTGCCTTGATGAACGTATCTTTTCTTTTATGTACACTGAGAGCATATGCACCAAGACAAATTCCTTGTGTGTCCAATCACACTTGGCCAATAAAAAATTCTATTCTATTCTATTCTATTCAATCTTTCATCAGCTTTCTTTTGCTTTATAGACAAAGGTTGTAAATTCAAACCTTTTCATTATCATAATTGTGAACTGTTGGTAAACAAGGCAGCCACTAAATGAGGACCAGCTCTATTTCTTTTTACTTTTACAATGGCCCCACACAATGATATTTTAGCCTTATTTATTTAGCCTTTATTTATTGGTATTGTATGAAATTTAATGTGCTGCTGCTGTTAGAGAAACAGCTCTGATGGAAAACCACTCAGAGTTACCTTGTAGGAAGATGTGTGACCAATACATTTTATAAACAGTAAAATAAATAAATAATAAATAAAAGGTGAGTGACCAATACATTTTATAAACAAATAAACAAATAAATAGTCAGGATTTAGTATCATTATTTGTAGAGAGAAAGGACGAGATTATGAAGATAGGTGAGATTCATTATGAAAATGATGATGGGAAAATGTATTCTAAGACCAAAATAGGCAGATAAAATGTGGAGAGGTTCAGATAGCTAATCCACATGAATATAAGAAGGGAAAGATTACAGCACAATCTGGCTTGTAAAACTCTATTATGATAGTTGTATCAGTTCAATTGTATGATGGTGTGAGCTCCCGTTCTTTTTTATTTATTTATTTTTGTCACAACAGTATGCACAAACAATTGTGCATATTTTTATATTATAATTAATTATATTATATATAATTTATATTTATATATAAATTATATATAATTATCAACTCCCCAATCTAGCAGTTCAAAACCATGGAAATGCAAGTAGATTAATAGATACCACTGTTAGGAAGGTAACATAGTTCCATGCATATTCGGAATATAATCATGCCTGACATATGACTACACAAGAATCTTTGTACAATGATGGCTTTTCAGTGTGAATAGGAGATGAGCACCACTCCCTGGAGTTGGATGTAGTATAACTGGCAGAGGAAACCTTTATCCATTTTTTTTTAATGTGAAAAAATAGCCCTAACATTCTTGTGGCATTGATTCCTGGTCAGGTTTACCCAGTGAGATTTACAGTGAACTTATTTGTATCAATGCTATCTTAACTTCTAATCTGCTTAATCATGATATTTTTATTCTTTTCTACTTTAATGACTAAATGATCGAATACAGTGTATTTGTTTGAGGAGAGCTATTTTGTGCATTCAACATGAAAGCAAATGAGTAAAGACAATGAATATTCAAAGGGAAAAGAAAGTGACATTGAGAATATTTCCAAAAAAGTTTGTTTTTTAAGTGATAAGATTTAATATTAAGAGTGAAGGATTTTAAGCAGGATTTCACAAGAAGACTTGGCAAAAAAAAAAAAGAATTACTCAAATCAACTTTATTAAATGGTGCCCTTCAGTATACAAATCCTATAATATGATTAGAAATTACAGGAGTTGTAGAACAATACATAAAGAAGGCCCAAGGATAAGGAAAACTAGGCTTTCTATTTCCAGGAGGACGCCCAAGTTGCGAACCACCTCCTTTGGGGCCACTAACTCGCTCAACAGTCAGCTGCGGATGCAGCTGACTGTACCGGGTGCCGGAATCCACAGCCACTCCGTCTTGGAGGATTGAGCTTGAGTCTGTTTCTCCCCATCCAGACCCGCACGGCTTCCAGGCACGGGACAGCACTTGACCGCTTCGTTGGGGTGGTCCGTGAAAAGTACAGCTGAGTGTCATCAGCGACAGATGACACTGATGACCTCACCCAGCGGCTTCATGTAGATGTTGAACAGGGTAGGTGAGAGAATCGACCCCTGGGGTACCCCACAAGTGAGGCCCCTCGAGGACGACCTCTGCCCCCCTATTGATATATTGACCATCATTTGTGTTGTAAATTTTGTGCCTTGATGAACGTATCTTTTCTTTTATGTACACTGAGAGCATATGCACCAAGACAAATTCCTTGTGTGTCCAATCACACTTGGCCAAAAAATTCTATTCTATTCTATTCTATTCAATCTTTCATCAGCTTTCTTTTGCTTTATAGACAAAGGTTGTAAATTCAAACCTTTTCATTATCATAATTGTGAACTGTTGGTAAACAAGGCAGCCACTAAATGAGGACCAGCTCTATTTCTTTTTACTTTTACAATGGCCCCACACAATGATATTTTAGCCTTATTTATTTATTTATTTATTGGTATTGTATGAAATTTAATGTGCTGCTGCTGTTAGAAACAGCTCTGATGGAAAACCACTCAGAGTTACCTTGTAGGAAGATGTGTGACCAATACATTTATAAACAGTAAAATAAATAAATAAATAAATAAATAAATAAATACATTTATAAACAAATAAACAAATAAATAGTCAGGATTTAGTATCATTATTTGTAGAGAGAAAGGACGAGATTATGAAGATAGGTGAGATTCATTATGAAAATGATGATGGGAAAATGTATTCTAAGACCAAAATAGGCAGATAAAATGTGGAGAGGTTCAGATAGCTAATCCACATGAATATAAGAAGGGAAAGATTACAGCACAATCTGGCTTGTAAAACTCTATTATGATAGTTGTATCAGTTCAATTGTATGATGGTGTGAGCTCCCGTTCTTTTTTATTTATTTATTTTTGTCACAACAGTATGCACAAACAATTGTGCATATTTTTATATTATAATTAATTATATTATATATAATTTATATTTATATATAAATTATATATAATTGCTCCAGCTCCTGCCAATCTAGCAGTTCAAAACCATGGAAATGCAAGTAGATTAATAGATACCACTTCGTTAGGAAGGTAACATAGTTCCATGCATATTCGGAATATAATCATGCCTGACATATGACTACACAAGAATCTTTGTACAATGATGGCTTTTCAGTGTGAATAGGAGATGAGCACCACTCCCTGGAGTTGGATGTAGTATAACTGGCAGAGGAAACCTTTATCCATTTTTTTTTAATGTGAAAAAATAGCCCTAACATTCTTGTGGCATTGATTCCTGGTCAGGTTTACCCAGTGAGATTTACAGTGAACTTATTTGTATCAATGCTATCTTAACTTCTAATCTGCTTAATCATGATATTTTTATTCTTTTCTACTTTAATGACTAAATGATCGAATACAGTGTATTTGTTTGAGGAGAGCTATTTTGTGCATTCAACATGAAAGCAAATGAGTAAAGACAATGAATATTCAAAGGGAAAAGAAAGTGACATTGAGAATATTTCCAAAAAAGTTTGTTTTTTAAGTGATAAGATTTAATATTAAGAGTGAAGGATTTTAAGCAGGATTTCACAAGAAGACTTGGCAAAAAAAAAAAAAAAGAATTACTCAAATCAACTTTATTAAATGGTGCCCTTCAGTATACAAATCCTATAATATGATTAGAAATTACAGGAGTTGTAGAACAATACATAAAGAAGGCCCAAGGATAAGGAAAACTAGGCTTTCTATTTCTGCTGGCAGTGCTCTCTATTAATTTATAGACATTTTGATAATTTTCTAAAAAAAGTTTAAAACAAGGATAATGAGCTTCTGGGGTTTTTTTTATGGATAAGCGAAAAATATTTTCAATAAAGTACAGATCATATTTGTTTAATAAGGATAGAAGAATTGAATTGCATGTGGAGAATATTTTTTCTATGTGGTTATAATATATATAAGGTAGATGTATAGGTACAGGAAAATATATGTACAGGGTATAATTCGTATATTATATTTTATATGTTCATTTAATCAGCGTCAATTCAATGATATTGAATTGATATTGATTAAATTTAATTTCAATTCAAAAATATATTCCACAGTATTCAGCATCCCTTGCTTTCAGATAAAGTTAATTGCCAACTTATGCACTCCTATGGCTGTGATATTATTTAAAAAAAACCAACCCAAATATGAAAGATTTTGTTCTGATTTACATTGTTTTCTATTGCTGAAACACTTGAAATATTTTGAATTTTATATAATCAGAATATCTGATGTCATTTCTAGCTTTGTTCCAACAGGTATATTCACCCCAAAATGTTTGAAGTGGGCTGATTTGCTTAGGAGTTAACCATATATCCACATCCATATGCACACATACCTCATCCCTTAACAGAATTTGAAATATTTTGGGGGCAGGTCCCCTTTTCTAGACTATGGATTTCACTGTACTAACATTTGGATATATTGTATGTAGGAATAGAAGAAATGACGGTGAGAAGCAAGAGACTGGTAACTCTTCTGCACATTCTACATTAAAAACATCATTTCAAGAATAAATGCTGCTGGGTATATTATAGCACTGTCAATCAATCTATTCACTATTTACATGAATAACTATACTTAGCTATTTCAGTATTTCAGCCAGATACATACAGTAAAAATCTCAGCCTTCGAAAAGAGTGTTTCATACAAATACTAAAAGCCAATTCAGACTGACATAATCAAACACACTGGAAAACGCAAAGTCTAAAACACAGAATTTAAAGAAGAGCTTTTATTTTCTATGTTTAAAGTGTAGCTCAGAGGTTCCCAATCTTTTTTTGGTTTGCACCATAACACTTGGTTTTCCCATAATAGGTACATCCGATTTTTTTTAATTTTTGTCTTTTAAGGATTTGGAAATCTACTTTTAGATCGTTAAGGTTAGGTTAATTGAAAAATAAATTAAATACGAGCTTTAAATTCACAATTTAAAGAAGGTCTGCCGTCTGGATTTGCTGAGGACGCGTCTCCTTTGATAAGAGCAACCTCTGCAAAACTTTCCCAGAAATGAAAGTCCCTGCTTGGTCTCGAGTTTGACCTCTCACGATCCCTTGTTCCCTCAAATCTCCGCCTTGTAAAGAGGTGACTGTTCTCGCCCAGCCTGACTCACCTGGGAGGAACCAACAAAATAGTTTTACTATTTTCGCAACCCCTCTTTCCGATGCCATCGAGCGTGATGGCCGCAGCCATGTTGAACAGCGTGTCAGGGCAGGCGCTGTGATTCAAACGGGCAGGCGGCCGCGCTTCTCCTTTAGTCCGTCGTCTGGGCAGGCGCTGTGATTCAAACGGGCAGGCGGCCGCGCCGCGCTTCTCCTTTAGTCCGTCGTCTGGGCAGGCGCTGTGATTCAAACGGGCAGGCGGCCGCGCCGCGCTTCTCCTTTAGTCCGGCGGCGGCTGCCATCTTTCTACCAGCTGTGGCCTGCCCCAGGTGTGGTCTGGCTGCGCAAGGTCCCTTGGCTTTAGAGTTATCCCAAGTTCACGGTGTCTGAGTCCCGGTCGCTGTGGCCGTGTCCGCTTTGTGCATCTGGGATCTCGCACAGCGTATGGGAGTGGAGCAGACGCTGCTTCTTCGCGGCGCCCTTATGAAGATAGCGCGGCTCCCTGGGGAGCCGCGGCTCACACTTTGGGAATCACTGGTGTAGCTAATTCCATACCTAATTGTGCAATACTCTGTCTCATGCTACTATTAGAGTGACAGCACCGCCAGCATTCAAAAGTGACCAAACCATCAGCCAGAAAGCAAAGGAACTGAGAAGTGGTCTGTGGTCACCACCTGCAGAACCACTCCTTTATTGGGGATATCTTGCTAAGTGCCTATGCTTTCCACCTGTTGTCTATTCCATGTGCACAACAGCATGTGGAATTGATTGTAATCAGTGTTGCTACCTAAGTGGACAGTTTGATTTCACAGAAGTGTGATTGACTTGGAACTACATTGTGTTGTTTAAGTGTTCCCTTTATTTTTTTGAGCAACTTTTATTTGTTAAAGTATAAAAAGGGTAAGTATTTTTATAGCCAAACTACATTCCAGAATTTAGACACAACAGTTATACATTAGGAAATTGATTAACATTTCATAAAGATGGAAATCGGGCTTTACCTTATGATCCGTGTTTTAGGGTTTCAATCTGAGAATTAGAATTCCAACAAGTAATCTGAGTACAATGGCCATATTCAAGAGGCATCTGACTTTAAGGCAATTCATTCCACTGTTCCTCTCTGAAGGGAGTCTTAAATATCCAAAGTTTCTTTACCAACCAGAGAACACTTGAAATATTTTGAATTTTATATAATCAGAATATCTGATGTCATTTCTAGCTTTGTTCCAACAGGTATATTCACCCCAAAATGTTTGAAGTGGGCTGATTTGCTTAGGAGTTAACCATATATCCACATCCATATGCACACATACCTCATCCCTTAACAGAATTTGAAATATTTTGGGGGCAGGTCCCCTTTTCTAGACTATGGATTTCACTGTACTAACATTTGGATATATTGTATGTAGGAATAGAAGAAATGACGGTGAGAAGCAAGAGACTGGTAACTCTTCTGCACATTCTACATTAAAAACATCATTTCAAGAATAAATGCTGCTGGGTATATTATAGCACTGTCAATCAATCTATTCACTATTTACATGAATAACTATACTTAGCTATTTCAGTATTTCTATGTTTAAAGTGTAGCTCAGAGGTTCCCAATCTTTTTTTGGTTTGCACCATAACACTTGGTTTTCCCATAATAGGTACATCCGATTTTTTTTAATTTTTGTCTTTTAAGGATTTGGAAATCTACTTTTAGATCGTTAAGGTTAGGTTAATTGAAAAATAAATTAAATACGAGCTTTAAATTCACAATTTAAAGAAGGTCTGCCGTCTGGATTTGCTGAGGACGCGTCTCCTTTGATAAGAGCAACCTCTGCAAAACTTTCCCAGAAATGAAAGTCCCTGCTTGGTCTCGAGTTTGACCTCTCACGATCCCTTGTTCCCTCAAATCTCCGCCTTGTAAAGAGGTGACTGTTCTCGCCCAGCCTGACTCACCTGGGAGGAACCAACAAAATAGTTTTACTATTTTCGCAACCCCTCTTTCCGATGCCATCGAGCGTGATGGCCGCAGCCATGTTGAACAGCGTGTCAGGGCAGGCGCTGTGATTCAAACGGGCAGGCGGCCGCGCTTCTCCTTTAGTCCGTCGTCTGGGCAGGCGCTGTGATTCAAACGGGCAGGCGGCCGGCGCCGCGCTTCTCCTTTAGTCCGTCGTCTGGGCAGGCGCTGTGATTCAAACGGGCAGGCGGCCGCGCCGCGCTTCTCCTTTAGTCCGGCGGCGGCTGCCATCTTTCTACCAGCTGTGGCCTGCCCCAGGTGTGGTCTGGCTGCGCAAGGTCCCTTGGCTTTAGAGTTATCCCAAGTTCACGGTGTCTGAGTCCCGGTCGCTGTGGCCGTGTCCGCTTTGTGCATCTGGGATCTCGCACAGCGTATGGGAGTGGAGCAGACGCTGCTTCTTGGCGCCTTATGAAGATAGCGCTGCCCTGGGAGCCGCGGCTCACACTTTGGGAATCACTGGTGTAGCTAATTCCATACCTAATTGTGCAATACTCTGTCTCATGCTACTATTAGAGTGACAGCACCGCCAGCATTCAAAAGTGACCAAACCATCAGCCAGAAAGCAAAGGAACTGAGAAGTGGTCTGTGGTCACCACCTGCAGAACCACTCCTTTATTGGGGATATCTTGCTAAGTGCCTATGCTTTCCACCTGTTGTCTATTCCATGTGCACAACAGCATGTGGAATTGATTGTAATCAGTGTTGCTACCTAAGTGGACAGTTTGATTTCACAGAAGTGTGATTGACTTGGAACTACATTGTGTTGTTTAAGTGTTCCCTTTATTTTTTTGAGCAACTTTTATTTGTTAAAGTATAAAAAGGGTAAGTATTTTTATAGCCAAACTACATTCCAGAATTTAGACACAACAGTTATACATTAGGAAATTGATTAACATTTCATAAAGATGGAAATCGGGCTTTACCTTATGATCCGTGTTTTAGGGTTTCAATCTGAGAATTAGAATTCCAACAAGTAATCTGAGTACAATGGCCATATTCAAGAGGCATCTGACTTTAAGGCAATTCATTCCACTGTTCCTCTCTGAAGGGAGTCTTAAATATCCAAAGTTTCTTTACCAACCAGAGAACACTTGAAACTTAACAGCCCTGATTTATGATGTCAGAATCTACAAAACTTTTGTTCCCATCAGGTGATTTCCATTGCAAACCCCACCACTCATTTAACTTGCTGTCTTTTTGCTCTCCCCATGCCACTATCAACAGTCCAAAGGCTGGCAACTTTTTCATTTGAACGAGATGACAATTTTTCATTCCAGGCTGTGGAACTGAATCTGTCCTTTCTCAACTAATATTGGAATTCCCTGGTTTCTGAATTGAGAGGTTCATTAACTTTCTTATCTTCTGAGAAATATGATGTGTCAATTTAAAACCTGACAATATTGAATTATATAAGTAACATAGATACAGAAATTGATACAGACCTGGCAGTCTATTGAGTGAAACTTCTCCTAATAGCCCTCTTGGGTTTCTTTGACAGTGTTTATGGCATTGACAGCCATTCAGGCTGATGCCACAATATACCATTATTCCAAAAACTGTGTAAAATTAAAAGGACACTAATGGACCCAGTTTCATGACACAGAGGACCTGCACCAGGTGGCAGCACTATAAGAATCTGCTGACTTAGTGGGATCTAATAAATAATTTAGGATGCCAGATGGTGTCATGAAGTTTGAATAAAGCATGGAAAATCTGATTTAGAAAAACTGCAGAGAAAAAAAATTACAAAATTGTTATAGTTTGAATGATACTATCCTGAAAACAAGTCTTCTATCACCATTATAACACAATCTAGAAAATACCTACATTTGCCAAGGTTGTTCTGTGTAAAATATGTAATAAATGCTAAATAAATGCTCTCTACATGGGGCTCCCCTTGAAGAGCACCCGGAAGCTCCAACTGGTCCAGAATGCAGCCGCGCGGGTGATAGAGGGAGCACCTCGTGGCTCCCATATAACATCGCTCCTGCGTGGGCTGCACTGGCTTCCGGTGGTCTTTCGGGTGCAATTCAAGGTGTTGGTTACCACCTTTAAAGCGCTCCATGGCTTAGGACCGGGCTATTTACGGGACCGCCTACTGCCACAAACAGCCTCCCATCGACCTGTGCGCTCCCACAGGAAGGGCCTCCTTGGGGTGCCGTCGATGAAACAATGTCGACTGGCGACCCCCAGGGGTAGGGCCTTCTCTGTGGGGGCTCCTGCCCTCTGGAACGAGCTGCCTCCGGGGCTTCGCCAACTCCCCGACCTTCGGACCTTCCGCCGTGAGTTGAAGACTCTTTTATTCCATCGAGCTGGGCTAGCCTGACTAAGTAATTTTAAATGGGGTTTTAGTTTTTTGTATTAATTAGTTTTTAAATATTTTGGCCATTATTTATATAAATTTTAGTCTGTTTTTAATGTGTATTTATTGTATCTTTTAAATTGGCTGTAAACCGCCCTGAGTCCTTCGGGAGAAGGGCGGTATACAAATGCAATAAATAAATAAATAAATAAATAAATAAATAAATAAATAAATAAATAAATAAATAAATAAATAAATAAATAAATAAATAAATATTACACATTTATCAAATAGCTAAAGATCCATATTAACCAACCTTTTATCTATGACTAATTTACAACAAAAAGTTAGCCATGAACTTGTTTCCAGAAAACAAGAATCTATGTGCCTATTTAAAGATATAGAGATTTGCAAAACAATCTTATGGGCCTGGGATTTTGTATTGCCTAATTCAATTTGGCATGCTGAAGTCTGAAGTTTACAATGGCTCTTTGCATATAGTTTTGTATGCAGTTTTAAAGCAAACACTTAAACATAAAGTTCATTAAAATTAACTATCTTACCAAATGTTTTCTTCAATTGAAGAGAAGTTCATATGTAAAGCTTTTCTACTTAGTATTATTCTTGATACATGTTCAAGTTGCCTTGTAACACAATGCAAATGTTATAGATAAATATGGATCTGTTTATCAGCTCCCTAGTCATAATCAGGAAGGATGGAAGGCTGAGTCAACCTTGGGCCCCATCACGATTAAACTCCAGGCTGTGGGAAAAGTTAGCCTGCAATACTGCATTCTAACCACTTTGCCACCATGGTTACCTATGAAGCTTTCCTTATGAAATTTTTATTAAAACATATTTCTTTAGAAGCCGGGTGGTTTGGAAAATGGGATTAAAATGGAATAATAACATTTTAAAAATTATTAAAGATGAGGGAGGGGTACTTCCTTAACAGAGACAGAGGAGTATATTATTTTTGAGGACTTTACTTGAATTGAAACATAGCTGATCTTTATATAGAAATTGCTTTCCTTTGCCTTGAACTCATAGTCAAATCAATTTTGACTATGAAGGAGGCCACCTGTGGATTTTTTAAAAATAAAACTTTTAGAGCATAGTTCAGAGTGGCAAATGATAGAACAAGAAATCCAGGTTCTAGATTTTCAAAGAAGTTCATGGAAGCATAGAATTTGAATAGAAAACAACCAGTCCTTGATTCAGCTGAGACTGCTTCAGTTCAGTGTACAATGGTTTCAGTAACTTTTGTTTTTATGTGATTTAGCTTAGACAGAAGGAAAAATCCAAGATATACCTCTTTAAATAAGAGATGTGTTGTATATTGTTTAGTACTTCTGCTTTTGTTGCAGTTGCTAAATAATTACTACTATAATCTCCCAGGGTCAGTTTATGAATTTTGGCAAGATATGGTAACATATAGTATCTTTTATTGAACCAACACTAGGAAATATGATATGAGCTTGAAACAGTCATCCATTTTGTACTCTCTTAATTAACTTTTGCTGAAATATTCTAAGTGCTATGATTACTATTTCTGAAATGATACTTGTCTTTGTTCCTCCTGCACCCATTTCACTTCAACATGGTCCTTGGGAGTCATCTATTAATTATTTGATTATAAAGGCATTTCAAAAATAAATACACTTCCACAGCTAAGTAGTTAAAGTTTAATTTAAAAGCACCAGACCATGGTATAATTTCAGTTTAAAATGAGCCTCCAAACTGAGGCTAATTAAACTAGCTTCTGGGTCACGAGGTACATACTTTGGCACTTAGAGACTGCTTATAGTTATAAATAGTCCAACACAGTTTGCCTTTGAGCAATTTCATTTTAAAGAGACAGTGTCTGCTGATCAGATAAAATCCATATCTTTATGTAGCTTTTCCCAATTTGCAGCACATCAGACATGTTTGAACTCTAAGACCCCAAAGTTCTTGTAATCTTGAAAATTACAGGATTTGTAATCTGACATATTTAGAAGGCATTGTTTGAGAAAGATTTTTGTGTGCTTTGGTTAGTATACTAAAGATAGTTTTATGTCTGAGATTTAAATAGGTTGTACATTGGATTGACTCAGAGGATTGGGTTTGTGTGGCATGGATGTGGTGGTACTTTGTCTTCTCCCTTCAGAGTATATTCTAATGGTGATGTTTGAGGAGATATATCACTTAACAATAGCAGTTAGACTTATATAGTGCCCCAAAGTGCTTTATAGCACTTTCCAGATTTATTTATTTATTTATTGTTTAAATTTATATACCGCCCTATCTCCCAAAGGACTCAGGGCGGTTTACAGGCATTTAAAAAACAGGTAAATACAATCTAAAAACAGTTAAAAAACTTATTCTAAAAGCCTAAATTAAAAATATGAAAATAAAACCCAATTTAAAAAACCATAAATTAAAATCTAGCTCAGTCCTTGCTATGTGGGTTCAGTATTTTCTCCTGTCTTCTTTAACATGTACATGAGACCACTGGGCGTACTCATCTGTCAATGTGGGCTGAGGTGTCATCAGTACACTGATGATGCCCAATTATATACTTTTGCTTCTAGTGAATTAAGGATACCATGAATATCTTATCCTGGTATCTGAAGCTGTGAGCATCAGATGAAACAATGTAAGACAAACTGGCTGTCCAGAAAGAAAGACCACCTCCACGTGAGAAAGTCCAAAGCTGATTCATTGTTACACAGCCTATGCATGGGAATCTTCACAACTGGTTAGTATCGACATGGTATTAAATAAGGATCCATGGAATTCAAATGGGGTTGAACTTACTTCACTTGTAGCTATGTACGGATTCTAGACTGATCCCTCTTTAACTCTGCCCTCAAGTTGTGCCACTCCTTTTCCTACATTGGCTCTGCATTTGGGGGCCCACTATTTCCAGGACTGTGTCCTCTTTGTTGCTTGATGGAATTGTTAAGTGATGAGTAGGTGACAATCATGGCTAGGAGGATCTTTACTAAGCTTCATTTTGTGTCCCAGATCAGCAGATTCTAAATATAGCCACTCATGCCCTAGTCATTTCCAAATTAGACCAATACAATTCCCTTTACATGGGACTACCCTTGAAGAATATCTGAAAGCTTCAGATATGGCAGATATCTGTTCTTCTAGAACAGTATATATTATACCTCTGCTATATTAATTGCCTCATTCATGGATTATTGCCTTGTCATGGCGAAAGGGCTTGCATAGACCAATGACAAAATGTGATCCACTGGAGAAGGAAATGGCAACCACTCCAGTATCTTTGCCATGAAAACCCCATGGACAGTACCATAAGGAAAAAAGATAGGACGAGGGGATGAAGATGAGCCCCTCTGGTCAGATGGTGTCCAATATGCTACTGGGGAAGTGCAGAGGGCTAGTACTAGTAGCACCAGAAAGAGTGAAACAACTGGGCCAAAGCCAAAAGACGCTCAGCTGTGGATGCATCTGGTGGTGAAAGGAAAGTCCAATGCTGTAAAGATTTTTTTCTCCATAGGAACCTGGAATGTAAGATCCATGAATTGAGGCAAACCGGACATGGTCAGACGAGATGACAAGACTGAACATCAACATCTTAGGAATCAGTGAACTAAAATGGACAGAAATGGGTGAATTTAATTCAGATGACCATCAGGTATACTACTGTGGGCAAGAATCCCTCAGAAGAAATGGAGTAGCCAATAAAAGAGTAGGAAAACCAATACTGGGATACAATCCCCAAAATGACAGAATGATCTCAGTTCGAATCCAAGGCAAACTATTCAATATCGCAGTAATCCAAGTCTATGATGCACCACTGGTGCTGAAGAGGATGAAATTGACCAGTTCTATGAAGCCCTACAACACCTTATAGAATTAACACCAAAAAATGATGTCCTTATAATCATGGGGGATTGCTAAAGTAAGAAGCCAAAAGGTAACCGTAAATAACAGGCAAGTTTGGCTTGGAGTACACAATGAAGCAGGGCACAGGCTGATCGAATTCTGTCAAGATAATACGATGGTCATAGCAAACAGTCTTTTCCAACAACCCAAGAGACGACTCTACACATGGACATCACCAGACGGTCAACACAGAAATCAGATTGACTATGTGCTCTGCAGCCAAAGATGGAGAAGCTCTATACAGTCAATAAAAACAAGACCAGGAGCTGACTGTTGCTCAGATCATGAGCTTCTCTTTGCAAAATTTAGGCTTAAATTGAAGAAAGTAGAGAAAAGCCCCAGGCCACTCAGGTATGAACTAAAGCATATCCCTGATGAATATACAGTAGAGGTGACAAATAGATTTAAGGAATTAAATTTTATAGATAGAGTGCCTGAAAAACTATGGACAGAGGTTGGCAACATTGTACAAGAGGTAGCAACTAAAACCATTCCAAAGAAAAAGAAATGGAAGAAAGCAAAATGGCTGTCTGAAGAAGCTTTACAAATAGCTGAGGAAAGAAGGGAGAAAGAGAAAGATACCCAGTTGAATGCAGAATTCCAGAGAATAGCTAGAAGACATAAGAATGCCTTCTTAAATGAACAGTGCAAAGAAATAGGAGAAAACAATAGAATAGGGAAGACCAGAGATCTCTTCAAGAAAATTGGACATATGAAGGGAGCATTTCATGCAAAGATCGGCATAATAAAGGACCAAAATGGCAGGGACCTAACAGAGGGAGAAGAGATTAAGAAATGGTGGCAAAATTACACAGAAGAACTATACAAGAATGAGCTTAATATCCCTGATAATCACGATGGGTTAACCTCGAGTCAGACATCCTAGAATGTGAAGTCAAATGGGCCTTAGGAAATCTGAGCAACAACAAAGCTAGTGGGGTGACAGTATTCCAGCTGAGCTATTCAAAATCTTAAAAGATGATGCAGTAAAAGTGCTACACTCAATTTGCCAGCAAATTTGGAAAACTCAACAGTGGCCACAGGACAGGAAAAGGTCAGTTTATATTACAATTCCAAAGAAAGGCAATGCCAAAGAATATTCAAACTATCGCACATTTGCACTCATTTCACAAACTAAGTAAGGTTATGCTTAAAATCCTACAAGCTAGGCTCCAGCAGTATGTGGATAGAGAACTACCGGAAGTACAGGCAGGATTTTGAACAGGCAGAGGAACTAGAGATCAAATTGCCAACATATGCTGGATTATGAAGAAAGCTAGGGAGTTCCAGAAAAACATCTATTTCTGCTCCATTGACTTTGGTAAATCCTTTGATTGTGTGGATCACAACAAATTGTGGCAAGTTCCTTAAAGAGATGGGAGCACCAGACCATCTTACTTGTCTCTTGAGAAACCTGTATGTGGGTCAAGAAGCAACAGTGAGAACTGGACACGGAACCACTGATTGGTTCCAAATTGAGAAAGGAGTTCAGCAAGGCTGTATATAGTCACCCTGCCTATTTAACTTATATGCAGAAGACATCATGAGAAAGGCAGGGCTGGATGAATCAAAAGTTGGAATTAAGATTGCCAGGAGAAATATCAACAACCTCAGATATGCAAATGATACCACTTTAATGGCAGAAAGTGAAGAAGAACTAAAAGCCTCTTGATGCAGGTGAAGAAGGAGAGTGCAAAAGTTGGCTTGAAACTACACATTAAGAAAACTAAGATCATGGCATCCAGCCCTCTCAATTCCTGGCAAATAGAAGGGGAAGAAAATGGAGGTAGTGACAGATTTTTTTTTCCTGGGCTTCAAGATCACTGCACATGGAGATTACAGCCAAGAAATTAAAAGACGCTTGCTCCTGGGAAGGAAAACTATGGCAAACCTAAACAGCATACTAAAAAGCAGAGACATCACCCTGCCAACAAAAGTGCGCATAGTCAAGGTTTTCCCAGTTGCAATGTATGGCTGTGAAAGTTGGGCCATAAGGAAGGCTGAGCACCAAAGAACTGAGGCCTTTGAACTTTGGTGCTGGAGAAGACTCCTGTGAGTCCCTTCGACTGCAAGGCAATCAAACTGGTCAGTCCTAGAGGAGATCAATCCTGACTGCTCTTTAGAAGGCCAGAACCTGAAGATGAAACTGAAATACTTTGGCCAGCTAATGAGAAGGAAGGACTCACTGGAGAAGAGCCTGATGCTCTTCTTTGAGCATCAGGCTCTTCTTGAGGGCAAAAGAAGATTGAGGGCAAAAGAAGAATGGGACGAAAGAAAATAAGGTGGCTGGATGGAATCACTGAAGCAGTAGGTGTAAGCTTAAATGGACTCCAGACAATGGAAGAGGACAGGAAAGCCTGGAGGAACATTGTCAATAGGGTCATGATGGGTCGGACATGACTTTGCAACTAACAAGAACAACAACATATGAGTTGCATTGCTTGCTGGTTTGCATCTGGGTCCAAGTCAATTAAAGCCCTACATGGCATCGGTTTGTGCTATCTGAGGCACCCCTCTTCCTGGTGGTTTCCACAATTTGCCTCATTAGATCTGACAGATCTGCTGCTGGTATCATCAGGTAGATCCCAGTAGACATGCCTCTTTGCTATGGCATTTATCCTATGCATCATTCTGTCCCCCAAAATTAGGTTAGCTCTATCCCTGGAGTCCCTCAAGCTCTGTTTGTTATCAGGCCTGGACTCCCAAAAAACCAGAGACATGTTTAGTTGGCTTCTTTGCCAAGATGGTAATTTTTATTTTATCTTTGCCTAGGGTTTGTAAATTTGTTTTTATGATATTTACTTTTTAATGTGGATTTTTATATTTTTCTGTTGTTTTATTGTATTGTTCAGTGCGCAATGTCACTTTTTTGTAAGTAGGGTAGCTATATAAATTTGATTAATAAATAAAATATATTATGAATAAGTGTATATTGTAAATCCGTTTATACTGCTGTATACTGCCTCATATTTATACTAATTAGTCCTTTCATCCCATCTCTGTTTTATATTAAAGGTCCCTTGAGTGCAAGGACTCATTTAAAAAGTGTAATTTAAGACATAGCTCAAAAATTATCAGATATATCTCTCTTCAGAGGGGCTTGCTGAATTGTAGTTATAAGTTTCAAGAACCCACCCAAATACTTTGTTAGCCATCATTTAATAATTAGATGTATACCTGAAACATCCAGTTTGGGTGTGAAGATAGCTATAGTTGTAATTAACTATGAAACTTTTGTCTTGGGTTGCTAAGAGGGAAGAATTGAAAGAAACAGATAAACATTGCTCCATTACTCTATCAACTTAGCTGAAGGCCACAGCTGTTGTTTTCACATTAGGACTTTTATGCTCTCATTTGGAAACTACAAACAGACAGAAGGCTGTGAAGTTCTGCTGATTAAATTGTGCTGCTTTACTAGCCAGAAATAATACATATTAAAAAGTGCAATTTAAGACAGAGCTCACAAAATATCAGATTTATCTCTCTGTAGAGGGGTTTGCTGAATTGTTTTAAGAAGCTAACCAAAGATCTAGGAAAAACATTTAACCACTGATTCTTGGTGGGTTTGGGCTGTGCATTTAACTGAAGAAATTGATGTATACATTAAATTGGGAAAAAAACCAATTAAGGCTTGATTGTCTTCTCCAGAAGTTAAACTTCAAAGAACGTTTGCAGAAGATCATTGTCATGAAATAAAAGGGGACAGAAAATTATATGCTGAATAAATGACTGCTAAGCCCCTATTACTAGTCCTATATTTCAAATAAAAATACTTCTAATGTTGCAGCTAAAATCGCTTTTGCTGAGAAATAGTTAAAACTGGTGAACAGAAACTGCATACAAATGGAAATCTCCAAATATAATAGTATCAATAGCACAAACATCATTGTCGTATATAAAAGCAAACATTAAATATAATTAATGTGAAATATGGAACATATTTCAAGGGTCCCTTTAAAATATGATTTTGGTTTTACCATCAGCATGACCTAAGGAAACCAGAAGAATTTTTAATAATTACCCTATAAACTGGTCAGATGAACTATTACATTTCTATCATTTTGTCTAATTGTTTCCTGACTTCAGTTATTAAGTTGGTGTCCAATGAGATTGGACAAATGAAAACAAAGGGAGGCGGAGATGACAAACTGTCCTATACCAGCTATATATCCTAATTTTGCATGTTACTAAGAAAAGAAACTTATCCACTAAGAAACAAGAAAAGAGGGCAAAGATGGAAAAACAAATACAGAAAAGCAAGAAGACGAAAGCATCTGTACCCTTTATTGTACTACCAAAGTGAATTATAACAACCTTTTAAAGCTTTTGAGGATAAACAATACGATATGTGCAACAGTCAAAATGTTGCCTAAGATGACCAAAGCAATCAGTAACCAACAAAAGAAGCAGGAATAATAAGGCCAGCAACATCATGTCCAACCATTGTAGGACATACTGTATCTAAATACAATTACTTGTAAATCATAGTTTGAGTTTTCTTGAGAAGTGTAAGGGAAAGTGCTTTATACATAATCTGGTAATGACAACTTGTGGAAGGTAAACTTGTGTTATCTAACTTTCAAAACCCGAGAGATTAACTCTTATAGATAGATCAAAGTAATATTTTGTGCAGATACTTCAATTTTACTTCAGACCGACTTTCCAAAGAAACTATTTTGAAAAGTGAAATATTTGCATTATAATAGGGCTACACCCAAAACTTTGATAACTTGTTATTCTAATGATAAGCATAAATGGTCTATCGAATTAACATTTAAGCAAGACAGATTGGGAGTTATTTCAATAATATTTCTGTAATTTCATGGGTAAAATTTGCCCAATTTAATCACTGACAGGAGTTTTATATCTGAAAAAAAGGCTAATAAATACTTTCACTGAAACACATGTTAGGGAGCAGAATACCTTAGCTAAATTAGTTTGGCTAAGAAAAGAATTAGTAAATTAATAAATAATAATTACCAATCGCAATCCAAGCTTCTTCTAACCCAACATTTCTTGAATTGGCATCTAATCAACAGAAGCTTTTCTCTGCCTGACCTACCTAAACAATAACTGGATGTCTACCACAGTCCAGTTATATAGGCTGAAAGGTCTTCTGGGAGAAAAATCATTTTATTATCAACAGATTTTGCATGGATCAAGAGCAGAAATCCTATAAACAAGCAACAAATCCATGAGAAAGGAAGAAATCATGATGGGTTTCAGAATTCCAAGCATTGCACAACAAGCGAAGCACAATAGGACTGAAAGGTGACCTCAGCATTTTGTCCCACAGAGTGAAACCAATAAATCAGCCATGCTGAACCTCCATTCACTCAGTGCACAACTGACCTATGTAATACATCAGAATCTGACCTCCTACTGGCATCGTTGGCACAACTCTCAGACCTGCAGAATTCAGCCCTCTGCTGTTGGACGTTTATCAAATGTCTCTGCTTAGGACTGGCTGGATGAGAAGCCTGAGAAGCTGTTAATGATGTAGGCAAGGAGTCTTGAGGGTTTAATGGATCTGTCTCAGCTGGAGTAGTTATTAGCTCTAACACTGCTGAATCACTGTTGTCATCAGATGCCTCTGGCTCCACATCCTCACAATTCTCATCTGATGATATATCCAGCAAAAGTAAACTTAGCAATATTGGGCAATATAATCAAAAGGACAACAATTACCTTCAAGAAAAAAGATGATGCAGATGCCACAGCTGCAGTTGGGAAGCAGACTCAAATCATGGTGGAGATAAATCTTTAGTATGAAAATAGCTAATATGGCATTAACCCCTTAAGGTAGCATAATTTAAGTTTCTTGATATTCAGTCAGACCAGGTGTTCTCACAATCAGCTTTTGAGATCTAATCACAGTGTAATTTTGGGATTAGGAGATCTAAGATTTCATCCCAGTTCATTAAAAAAAGCAATGTGGTCAGACTAAACAATTTAGATGTATATGCCCTGATCAAATCCAATATAAGCATGAAATTATTGTGGGAACAAGAAGAGATAACTCCACCATGCATCTGATATCACTAGCTTAATTAGTAAATACCATGATTATATCTGGTTTTATCAAGAATAGGAAGCCCTTTGAAAATAAATGACAATCACTCCTTGTAGTTTCAGGTGGCTTGAAAGTTATTTATTTCAATTTATGTCAAGACTGGCTTGGAATACTAGAATGGAATGCTTCAATTATTGATAAAGATGCTTCAAAATTCTTTAAATTGTATGTTATAGTGTGTTGTGGAATATCTGAATTCTAGAAAGTCAGGCTGACATAATTAATTTGGCAGGATTTGGGTCATGTTTTGTTCCAGCAGGGAAATCAAATTCTCCTGTCTTTTGGAGGTTTAGTTATTATCCTAAATAAGTACAATGTGGAGGTAGTTCAGATGAATCTTGATTGTGTTCCTCTACATTGATAGTGATATTCAGGATAAAGTATAAGCCCATCATAATAGTGGTAAATGTTTTTCTGCCACTAGTAATAACAATCCTTAAATCCAGGCTCAGTGTGCAATTTAAATATTCCACTATATAGTATATTAATAGTAACTGAGAATACGTGGGTTCTGATGCAAATTCAACATTAGAAGGTAAATTTCCATCTGATATCATTTAGCTATCATGATGGTACATGACAAACCTCTGTTAAAACTAAGTTCTTATGGCATTTCTGGATCTTTGCACAAGTGGATTGCTACACTCTTATCAAACAGACAACAAGTAGTTAAAACTGGAAACACTATGTCAAACCCTGCACCAGTTTATAGTGGTGTTCCCCAAGACAGTGTTCTAGGATTAACACTTTTTCTGCTCTATATAAATGACCTTTGTGATCATATTACAAGTAGCTGCATCCTCTTTGCCAACGATGTGAAACTATTTAACACCATAGACAATTCTACTACCCTACAAAATGACCTTGATTGTGTATCTGAATGATCAAACAATCGGCAACTCCAAATCTCTGCTAACAAATGCTCAGTCTTGCACACTGGCAATAAAAATTAGAACATCAAATACAAGCTAGGGCTATCAATATATACAAACTAAATGTAATCCACTCTAATCTTGATTGCAGAAAATTCAGCAATAGAGTAGTAAATGTCTGGAACAGTCTACCTGATCCTGCTGTTAGTTTCTCTAACCTCCTTAACTTTAAACTCTCTACCGTGGACCTTACACATTTTTTAAGAGGTCCCTAAGGGGGTGTGCATGCCTACCATTCCTGTCATAGTATCCCCATTTATATGTACACATTTTATGTATTTATGGCTATGTTTTGCTTATTTATATCCATTTACTTGTGCAAATTTTTCACGTGTCCATGACTATACTGATACTTGTTTCCTTGTACTTGTTGACAAATAATAAAATAAAATAAAATAATATAAACATTAGTAGGATACTTCAATGCAAGAAATGCTGATGATAAAACAGCAAAATACTTGAATGTTGGTGAACTTTTCCTTCCTTTTCTTTTTAATCATTTTAACTGAAGTACTTTAATTTGAATCCAGCAAAATAAAAATTGTTGGGTTTACTTTATAAAAGGAATTATCTCATTCTGAATTTCTGTTATCCCTGAAATTATATATGGCAATCATATATATTTGGGTTAAGTAAAATTGATTATGTATCTCCTTTGCTAAATAAGAAGTTTTTGAAATATTGAGCTCATTTCAAGAGATTGGTGTGATCACCAAATTATCCTGTCTCTATAATATTGAACTTAAAGTTAATAGTAGGTAAACATATAATTGTTTAACTTAATTAGAACTTTTGAGCCAAAAAAGGAGAATTAAATTGGTATCTGTAGGTTTAGAGAGATAATTGCTGCAATTCTACAAACAAACATTATCCTTCTAAATTTTCTCGACAAATTGCATACTACTGACTCATGTTCGCCAAATGATCTGAGTTATTATTAATATATAGTGGAATATTTAAAACAGGATTTAATACAAGAAAATTGTAAATCAAGACCTTTTCAATTATATAATAATTGATTTGATGCAGAATGTAAAATAACATACCGTATGGTTAGGAGTGTGGCAAGGAGACTCCCTACGGATGATTTCCCTAAGGATGATTTCAGAATTTATAATGAAGAAAAGGAAAAACAAATTCCCACAGAGAAAGAAAATAGTGTATCAAAGGGAACTCTGCAATTTATTTTGATTGCCCTAAATTCTAAAGATGCACCAATTAATTTATTTAATGAAAGTAACAACAAAAGGCATCAACAAAGAGTTGGAGAATATGTCATAAAGCAAATCTCCTTTTGCTCCTATCTTGGCATTCTTTTTATGGCTTCAGATAGTTATATTAAAATTATATTTATATATATAGTTATATTGGGCCCCACAAATAAAAATTCACTTATCTTTAACAGAATAATAAAGTTTTGGCATGCAAGTGGGGCTAATACTGAGGTACCACTATGTAATGTATTTATAATCACGCGGTTGTCTCAGAATTTCTTTTCCACTTGTCTCTTTATTTAATATAGTCAACAAATCAGCTTATTTAACAACTTTAATCATTCTTCTCAACATTATCTGCTTATTTAATTCACAGAATACTTTATTTATGGAACTATTCCAAATGTATCTGTCCGTTTAGTCTGTGTTTTAACTTTCTTATTCCAAAATGCCAGTTACCTTTTTTTATTTAATTCTTTTAAAATCTTTATAACTGGTTCTTTCCATTTTATTTAATCTTTTCTGGACCAAAAGGCTCCACTGGTCTGACGGTCTCTTTACAGTTTGTTTTTTTCTATATTATATGTGTTTTGGAAAGCAGATTGGGCAGACCCAGGGACCTTAAATATTGCATGTCTTCTTCCAGGCTTAGCAGGCTTTCCACAGACCAACAGTCTTTTTTGTGAAGATCCATCCTTTCCGCACAAGTGGATAATCTGATGGTGTCTTCTTGTCCAGAGAAGCTCCATTAGCTTGGGTACAGCACCTGGCTGTTAGCCTTTGCCTCTGCATTACCCCTGTTGCTTTGTAAAAAAGTGCTAGTTTCCCATGTTTCCACACAAAAGTTCACCCTGCATTTTCTGATTTTGATGAACAAATCTTTTCACCAGATTTTTTTTCATAATTTGAACAACCGAGACCCCAATTTTTAGGAAGTGGGTTTACACATTTCTACATTTCTAAAATCACAAAATAACATTGGTCCCTGATATGCGCATATTGCAAACAGTGGTGGGTTTCAAAATTTTTTACTACTGGTTCTGTGGATGTGACTTGGTGGGCGTGGCATGACTTGGTGGGCAAGGCTTGGTGGGCATGGCATGGGAAAGATACTTCAAAATCCCCATATCTTCCCAATCAGCTGGACTCGGGAGGCAGAGAATAGATGAGGGCCAGTCAGAATTTTTACTATCGGTTCTCCAAACCGGTCAAAATTTCTGCTACCGGTTCTCCAGAATTGGTCAGAACCTGCTGAAACCCACCTCTGATTGCAAAACTATACTTGAATATACTACTTAAAATATCCTAAATATTTATTAGACTTTATTTTCAATAATGTTATCAACTATTAGGAATAGCTATTTATTTAAAATATTATTATAATTTCAAAAACCTCCCCATGTTATTCACTGTACTATTGTTCTTGCTGCTCATAGAAAATTTTTGAAGGGGAAATATGTAATTCATATAATCTAGGTTATTGAATATCAAACTAGATGAAGAGTCTGAAAATGTTTCCTACAGTGGCAACTAAACAATTTTTTAATAATAGATTTTGGTTCATTAATATATCCGTTAACAAATAAATAATATACTTTAAACTTTTTATCAAGTTTTAGTAATTAACTTCAATTTAATTATTTATTAAATTTATTTGCTACCCATTTCCTTTCAAATGACCCTGAGTGACTTATAGCATAATAAATATTAAAAACATTAATACCATTGAATATAAAATTACAAAACAGACAAGATAAAATCATTAACACTAGATGGACAAGAGGAAAGCCAGATATATGGGGGGGGGGAGGGGAGAGGTTGGATTATCTTTTAATTATCCAAATTTCCAGTGAGAAACTCTCCATTGGGAATCCCAGCCATCTGGCAGAACCAGGCTCTTATGAAAAATCGGGAGGGTGGCAACAATCTCACTTCTGGGAGTAAGATGTTCTAAAAGGCAGAAGCCATGGCAGAAAGGACTCTTCTAGGTGCCATCTGCCAAAAATCCCTTGACTGACTGGATACACAGTTTCTTCTCTCTGCTTGTGTGGGTGGGGCAGGTCAGTCCCACCAGGATGAGATGGTTATTCAAGTAGCCATGAAAGGTTTTATGCCATGAAAGGTTTTATAGGTGATTACCAACACCTTCAATTGTGCCCAGAAGCAAATTGCTCTTTGAGTAGGAGTCGCAAGTCCAGGAGAATTCCCAAGTTGTGGGCTGGGTCTGCCTGGGGTAGTGCCACTCCGTCCAAAACTAAAGATGTAAAAAACTCAGATATTGAAGCTCCATGCACCAAAACTCACTTGGTTTTGCCAGGATTCAGCCAAAACCTGTTTTTCCTCATCCAGGCCCCCACAGCCTCCAGGCACTTTGAGAGGGCAGCCACAGTATCACTTGGATCACCAGGAGTGGAGATAGAACACTGTTGATATCACCTGAATCCATGATGAAGAATTTCACTCAGACGCTTCATGTAGATATAAAAGAGGACTGGAGAAAGTACTGAGCCTTGCAGCACTCTAAAAAGTGGCAGTGGGCTGGACTACACAACTCCTTCAACACTGACTGGGACCAGTCCCAGAGAGAGGAGCTGTTCCAATGCAAAACTGAACACTGCATTTCCATAAATGTATATATTTGTGTAAATAAATACAGAATTTATTTACATAATTACTGATTTAACTATACTATTTAAGTTTTATTTTATTGTATTTAATTGTGATTGACTGCTATCCTACTTTGACCTTTTATGAATTGCTGTGAGTTAAGTGTCAGAGTTCTGACTGATGCCCTAATTAAATCATGAGCCTCTAGCCAAGCTTCAAAAGAAATCCAGTTATTTATTAGGAGCTTCATGTCAGCACATTCTAAGTGAAACCAACTCTGACCTTACTTAATTTACGTCCTGGCTCTGACCCTGTTTCCCCCATCCCCCCAAGGTGTGTCATCAATCACATTCTCTAACAAAGCAATTTCTGAGGATTGTAGAGATCACTCCCCTATGGCTATCATGGGTAACCACGGAGATGGCCTTGATAGAGAGAGATGGCTGGAATGTGTTTTTGTTTTGACAGAAGTGCTCCCTCGCTGCAGCTGCAAAGTTCATTTTCCCATCCCCTTTGCCTATGGCAGCTCGAGAGCAGGCCAGGGATGCCTTGCGAGTTGACATTAAGATTAAAATATTAAACATATTTTATCCTGTGTTTCAGTCAAGCATTTTTTCTTTTTGTATTTTTCCATGCCATTCCATTCCATTCAATCCTGTGAGGTAAGTTGGACTAATGACCTGGCCAAAGTAACTGAAACTGCTTCCATGGAGATGAGTAGAATAGAACCTGTATCTCCCCTAGTCTTCCCAACAGTTTAATCATTATATCATACTAGCTATCACATTGGTGGCAGTATGATGGGAAAAAGGGAAAAAGTTTGTACAGAATTTGCAAATTAAATATACAATACACTTTCAGTTGTCTAGGTAAGGAATTTATAAATGTGGACTATCTTTTTCAGAATAGTCTACTACTTTTCTAGTTCTGTTTTCCATTTGCCTCAAAGCCTCAGCATTTTCACATGCTTGCTTACTGCATATGCTCAGTACTTGCCCTTTTAAGGTCATCACCTTATATTTATTCTTAAAAATTGTTGGTCCTTTTGTCAGCTATGACAGGGCCCCCAACCTTTTGGGCACAAGGAACCAGTTCTTGTTGTGGCCTATTGGCTGCCGGTCCCTCCAGCAGCCGAATCAGAGGAGGAGGTGGAGGTGTGGGAGTCAGGGTCAGCATCAAGGCAACCTAAGAGTTCCAAGAGGGAATGGAGCTGGCAGAGAGAGAAGACAGGCGGAGCCTGGACCGTCCGTCAGCCCTCAGATGGAGAGTCAACAGCCCCCAGGTCTGGAGGTGGTTGATGAGGAAGAGAAGGAACAGCAGGAACAGCCTGTCACATGGATGCACAGAAGGCCGAGGAGAGGAGAGCAGTGGAATTCCATGGGATGATCCTTGGGAAGGAAGAGCCACCGCTGCTAACGAAGCCACACCCTGTCTCTGGGGATAAAAGACAGGGGGTGGAGATGAACAGATGTGGCAGATAACTATTCATTTTCTGGCTGGATGGACTTGTTAGCCTGCATTGAGAGAGAAACTTTTTGCCAGGGCTGCTGGCGCTCCTAATAAAGGAATCTTTGAGTTAACTTCAGAGAGTTTGTCATGTTTGGAGAGCTGGGTCAGAACAGTTCTGTTGAGACAGGTTTTTCTACAAACTGCACAGGATCTTGCAGGCTACCTGCATCCCACAGATGGGGCTTCACTTATTTGCGCAGCCTGGTTTCTGGCATACTGCAGACTGGTGCCGATCCATGGACTGGGGGTTGGGCTCCTCTGAGCTATGATATACTATTGAGCCCACTGACACTTTATCTTGCCTGCTATAATTGCAAGATGTTAATTTTCCTATATTTATTCTACAAGGGCTTAACCGTGTAAATCAGTTACGGAAATAAAGGACTATCAGGTCACTTTCACTGCATTTTGAAGAATTTGTATGATGACCAGGTAGAACTAGCCAGGCTGGAATATGGAGAAACTCAATGAATGCAATAAAGTTAAATACTGCCTTCTTACTCTTACCTTTTATGTAGAATATACTATGAAAAATCCTAGAATAAATAGAAATTGGACTTAGTTTACTGATTAGCCCATAGGCCACATCAAAGTACAGATTTCCAAACACAATTTATTAATAACGTCCCATAAAAATAAGTTAAAATGAAATTTGATATATAGGTAAGTAAAATAAGATAAAATTATATTTCAGTATCTTCCTTACAATCAGTCCCACATATGCTGAGCTCAGATGAATCATTTTACTCAAGTACTTTGCCATATTAAATGTTGTTTTCAGATTCTTGCCGCACATAAGGTATGTTATTTTAATATGGGGTTCCCAATGGATCATTCATTTAATATATGAATCAAGGTACCTGTCTCTCATCCTTCTTATACAAACAATGATCAAATAGTACATGAGCCAAGTCTTCTATCTCCAGCTCTCTGCAAATGCAGATACTTCCATTATATGGTATAGAATGGAATCTTCCATATCTGACCACTATATCAAGCTGTTCGAATTTCACTCACATAAATATCTCAAGATGTTTTGGCAATTGTAACTTTAAATAGCTGTCTCTTTGAAAAGTTTATTTATATTTAGTCAGCCATTTCAAGTTACCAGCCTTACTAAGAGTAGCTATATCATTCTGTGCTTCTATGTCCATGACTTTTTGAGCAACTCTTTTTTTAACTTGTTTTCCTGTTACACAAAAGACAGGAAGGTCACAGCTTCTTACAAAATTTGTCAATTTAGTGATCCAAGAGGTTTGTAGTTGTAATTTTATCTGAAAATTTGAATTAAAATTGCTGAAAGAAACGGCAACAACTTCAGATATGTTGATGATGCTGGAAGTAACAAAGACTTAAGGATTCCATCATTCAGGGTAAAAATAGAGAGAAAGAGAGTGCAAAATCACTCTGCTGCTCAAAATAAACAATGACCTCCCATCAACATTATGTCAACAAAGCTAACTCAATGCGAAAGAAAGAAAGAAAGAAAGAAAGAAAGAAAGAAAGAAAGAAAGAAAGAAAGAAAGCCTTCTTCCTAGGCTGAACATTTATAAAGATATAGATATGAAGACATCTACAATGGGGAGGAAGATTATGACAAATGTAGGCAAAATATTAAAAGGTAGAGTCAAAAACTGATATTTTTATTTTTTCCCCATTTGCAATTTATAACTGAAAGCTGAAACTGAAAAACGATTGATGAAGAAAAATGTGCTTCTAAACTGTGGTGCAAGAGAAAATTGTTAAAAGGACCTGGAACCAAAGGGAGGAATCCAGCACTAACCAAAGTAGTGCTAACTGGAATGAAATTAAGCTAAACCTTAATCAATTGTCCACATAAGGTGAAAGCAAGAGTCACTGGAGAAAATCCTGATGCTTGGAAATATCAGAGGCACCTAAAAAATAGGCCGATTAAAAAAAAGGCTACTTGCTGGCATTGATGACATGAGTTTACAAAAACTCAAAAAAGGCAATTACAAGCAATCTTAGGAAAATCACCCCATTCCTCACCCCATTCCTAAGAGGTCTATAAGGGGCGTGCATAAGAGCACAAACGTGCCTACCGTTCCTGTCCTATTGTTTCCTTTCATTATATCCAATTAATATAGTTATCACATACTTATGTTCATATATATGCTTATATATTATATAGTTACTTTCATTCTTATGCTTAAATATACTGTTGTGACAAATAAAAATTAAATTTTTTTTTTAAAAAAACGATGTTCCTCAGGTCACAAGAAGTAGAAGCAACTGAATGTCTATGTGCAGACCTGCTGTCCTTTCATTATGCAGGGACACCAGAAACCAGAAGTGTGCTAAATCAATTATCTTCTCCAATGTCTACAGCTGTTTTGCAACACAATCCACTGTTGCATATGTTGCACTGTTGCAAAACATTTGTCAAAGTTTTACAATTATAGCACTAGGAAGATGGGTTCAAGCATGATGGGAAAACAAAGCAGCACTATTGTGCGATCACTAGGAGACTCAATATATTTAATGATTGGAAAGCATATCTAGTAATACCACAAATGCTAAAATCTTGCATAAATTATTATCATAGCCAAAAGTAATATAATGGTAGAAACATTTTGGGCATATGCCAACCATTTTTGCCACTAACAATTAAAGAAAAACAATTTTGTTAATATGATAGCCTACCTTTTAGAAACTATTTAATTTTATGGCACCAAAATTTTTATTGTGTACTCATCATGCCCGCACACATGCACACATGAAATAAACTGATGTTAGGCTTCATAGATTCAGGCAGATTAAAAGGGATATAATTAGATTATGAATGCTTTGTCAAAATTAGAGAAGACAAAAAACACTGCAATGTGTGATCTCTTTCACAGCAGAAATTATTATTCTATGAAATTTTATCTGTTAAGTCACATTAAGACTTTGATCTCTGTTAAATTGGTGGAGTGAACTGGCAATTCAGCATATCTAATACAAATCTTCTTCTTTTAAAGACTCTTTGTTTTTAAACAACAATGCTTTGACTGGCATTTCAGGATATTATTTTGCAGTTATTTATTATTTTTGCATTCATCACCTAGCTCAGATCCACGCAAACATTGATATAATCCTACATTCTGGCGAAAACTTTAGTGGTCAGACTCTCCATATTTTTTTCTTCCAATTTCTCTTGGCATTAGGCATTTTACTAAAATAACTTGTGAGAATGGTTGTTTTGTTTTAGTTTCCAAATATGTTATATTCTAACGTTAAATATAATTTTGAGAAGAGAGGCAGTCCTATGCTGCTTCCTGCGTATGTAACTTCCAGACTTAATTAGAAAGTCATGGTGTATGCTTGACTGCAATACACCAATTCCAATTAATTCTAGATTCAGGAGGTCAGGATCTTTCACAGCCTTCCTGTAGTGCCAGTTTGCTACTTCACTGCTTCCATCTCAGTGGTTCAGGTTCAGCAACAAGTCTTCCAATAACTATTAATGTTGCGATTAGATGAAGGGCAGAGAAGTAGCCTTCAAGAGCAACCTCCTTTGCTCTTGAAGCTATGCTAATGATACAGAGAACTTTGATAGCATGCAAGAAGCAGGAACCAATGAGGAGTGTGTGTGTATGTGTGTTTTCTATGTGTGTGTGTGTGAGAGAGAGAGAGAGAAAGAGAGAGAGAAGATTTGAAGCTAAATTGTAAAATTACTTGCTGATTAGAACTAGAATGATCTGGACTGAATGAAAATCAGAAGGAATTAAAAGGACATGCTTTGCTTTAAGTGCCTCAGAGCAAGTTCAAGGTTGTTCTATGATCCTTGAAATACCAACCATCATTTAATTAAGGGTGCTCCAACTGAAAAGCTACTTCCATATTATTTTTGCTCCATGGGTCTCTGCTATTTTTCTTTTACGTTTTTCCTTTTGCTTTCAAATGATTGCAGTTTTCACTGTAGACACTTTTAAATAGCTAGCTGAAAAGGAGACTATTATTAGTCTTCAGTCCATGTATATAAAACAAATCTGTTGACAAACAATTGTACCTGAGTGAACTCCTATCTAGTTGCCTTTGAAATAAATTACTATTCATATAATTTCTCAACTTTAAGAGAAATATTTTTCTGTAAAAGATAAACATTTTTGTTAGACTAAATTGTCTGGCACATTATATGTGTCAGCCTGTTAGGCACAAAACAACAATATAGCAGGTCAGAAATATTAGCTGAAGTACTAAACAGTGCTTACAGCAGTATTTCCCATAGAATTTATGTATGACTCAGCAGTACTGTATTATCAATGTTATTTGCTAGCTGCAATGATAATTATACCTTCTCAGTACAAAACCAGGTAATCATCATATGCAGGGGTGGGTTTCACTTACCTTTGCTACCGGTTCGCAATGGGAGCATGCACGTACGTGTTTCTGCGCATGCGCAGAGCATATTTGATGATGTCCGGGCCGAAGCAGTAGCAACCCACCACTGATCATATGCCTATCCTTCATCTAGTTTCTCATGAAAAAGTTATATATATGGGACTTTTATGACACTTTCAGGCAAAACGTTCTGGAAGTTGGAATTAGTATATCGGGATATATCTGGTTGACAAAGTAAGTGAGGAAAGAGTGGTGATGTAAGATAAGTGGAGGGAGAAAACTAATGAAATACATTTAAATTGGAGCCACACTGATGATTCTAGTAGTTCTTTGTGGTTTTATGCACTTTGAATCAAATATTTAAATTGAAAGGTATATCAAAAGAACGATTAACTATGACCTGATTATTCCTTTCGTTTTAACTCAATTTTGTCCTTTGGAACATGGATTTATTTGCTACCAAATTCTTATTCCTGAACTGTCATGTTACTAATAAACAAATATATTTACCACAATGTATCATCTTTTGACATCAACATAATTACTTTTTATAATCATTGACAGTTTTTGCCATTCGGATCAAACAGTTGCAGCATGCAAGGTTGAATGGGAAATAAAACACGCAAGGAAGGTGATAAGTAGCAATCTACTTTGAAATCTGACCTCATTCACTAAAGACAGCATGTGTTTAAGCTAAATTGCTCCAGTTAGTTCTATCCCAGCTTCAGCAACCTTCTCTTTCAGTTATGAATAACAGGAAATTTGAGAACCCCCTGCACTGCTGATTTACCTAGTTTTACAACAAAAAGGTGATAATTAAGGTGCAGAAATACAAGGAAGGAAGAATAGTGTAATGAATTAGAATACCTCAGCAGCAGCAGGAGCAAGGAAATGGTAAGTCTCAGAATGGAGGATTCCAAAAGGACACAGATGGGAGGGAGATAGGCAGGTGTGGGGAGCTGAAGAGCCCTGATGGTTGTAAATGTGGACAGGCGACCAAATTTTGATCACATGACTGTGAGTGTACTGCAATGGCGGTAAAGTTCAGGCATGGATCATAAGTCCCTTTGTTCAGTGCCGTGGAAACTTCAGCTATCTGATGAACAAATGTTTGTAAGTTGATGATTATCTATAATGTTATTGGCTGATTTATTTTATTTTATTTTTTATTTATTTATTTATTTTGTCGCAACAGTATATATAGGTATAAGCATGTAATAACTATACAAATTGGATACAATCAAACGGAACTTTAGGATAGGAACGGTAGGCACGCTGGTGCTCTTATGCACGCCCCTCACAGACCTCTTAGGAATGGGGTGAGGTCAATAGTAAATAGTCTTTGGTTAAAGCTTTGGGGATTTTGGGAAGAGACCACAGAGTCAAGAAGTGCATTCCACGCATTAATAACTCTGTTACTGAAGTCATATTTTCTACAATCAAGATTGGAATGGTTCACTTTAAGTTTAAATCTATAGTGTGCTCGTTTATTGTTGTGATTGAAGCTAAAGTAGTTTTCAACTGGAAGGACATTGTAGCAGATGATTCTATGACTTAAACTCAGGTCATGCCGAAGGCGTGGAGTTCTAGATTTTCTAAACCCAGGATTTCAAGTCTGGTGGCATAAGGTATTTTGTTGTGATCAGAGGAGTGGAGAACTCTTCTTGTAAAATATTTCTGGACAAGATCAATTGTATTCATTGTATTAATGTTTTTAATAAATAATAAATAATTATTTATTTCAGTATCAGCAGATTCCATCTGTACTACTCAGTGCCACAAATAGCAATCGCAATAGCACTTAGTTTTATATACCACTTCACAGTGCTTTATAGACCTCTATAAGCAGTTTACAGAATCAGCATATTTCACCCAACAATCTGGGCCCTCGGAAGGACGGAAGGCTGAGTCAACCTTGAGCCAGTGAGATTTGAACTGCCGCACTGCTGGCCATCAGCAGAATTAGCCTGCAATACTGCATTCTAACCACTGAGCCACCATGGTTCCTTCAAATGGAAGGAACATTTTTTTTTTGCACCCTGCAAACTCAGAAAATATTAGAAAATCCATAGAATTCTCAAATCTTATTTAAGGGCAATTGATTCAATTTGATATTTCAAATTCATTTGAATATCTAATTGGGTGATTCCACTAGATTCCACTATATTGGGGTGTCAAACTGGTGGCCCACAGGTTGGATGCATCATGCACAGGCCACGCCCATCACAGCTTCACAAAGGGGAAAACCATGCACTAGACTGTCATGAAACTGAATCACAAATCTCTACATACATATGTGAGATGAGTGGCTATATAAATGGAATGAATGAATGAATACATTCCCTAATGAGTCTCTAGAAAAGCTAGTATCTTGCAATCAGTAAGCTTGCATGAGTCTCCAAATTTCTTCTATGAGCTTGGTTTAGGAGGACTTTATTTCTAACTTTATTTTTATCAAGTACTTATTAACACAGTACAAGTGAGAGATAATGATAATTGCTTTCTATAGCATGTTCACAGAACGGAACATGCTATAGAGCAGAACAGAAACATCGGTGGGTGTTCTGACATTCTCCCCTCTGAATGAAGATAAACCAATAACATGGAGTGCTTTTTCATAGTCCTGGAATCTAGTGATATTATTTCTATGAAGAGCTACAACAAAAATTATATATCTAAAAATTGAAATCCCCAGCAATATATACTATCCTTTATAAAGGCTTCAGTTGAAAACAGGAAGAAAAAGCCTAGTATTAGCCTTGCAGGAGCTTCGTGATTGCTGCAAGAGATCAGGCAATTGACATTTCTTTTTCCATAAAAGAAGAGAAAAAGAAAAAGAAAAAGAAACATGGTAATTGTAGGAGAGTGGACAGCACTGTATAATTACAGAACCTCAGATAATAAGGGTAATCAACTCTCATACTTCAAGGTGTGAAATAATTGCCTCATGATCAGAACAGAATTATTTCTCCTCCCAGATTTGCAAAATAGAGCATTATCTGAATAAACCAGGTATAAAAATGAGAGCTATTTTGGATTGGGGAAAAATTGGCATCATCATGTTCGATTCACTTTTAAAGATCAATCCTCAAATATATACCTCTTGGAAGCATTGCAAATAATGTATTTCTCCTAAATTCTGCTAAATAAACAGCTAACCCTCAGTTTATTATGTTAATATTGAAACATATTCATAGCAAATCTCAGCCCTACAGTAATAAGTAAGGCAGTTTGGTGTAGTGGTTATGGAATCAGGCTAGAAACTGGGAGACCATGAGTTTTAGTTCCATCTGTGCACAAAGCTGGGTGACCTTGGGTCTCAGGTTTAGGAATGAGACAATGGCAAATACTTCTGAAAAACCTTACCAAGAAAACTGCAGGGACTTGTTCAGACAGACTCTGAGAATCAGATATGGTTGAACAAAAGAAGAAAGTAGTGAGATTAACAAAACCTCCTGACATCACTGCTGGTCTCATGGTACCATTAAATGTGCCTCATATGACTAGAAAATATAGATATTTTTAATGAACTCACTTGTCATTTTTTCCCTCTCCTCTAAAGGTGATGTCACTTTGATGTGGCAATAATCAATGATTTCCCCTTGAACTATAAGGAAATAGCTGAATTGTTAGGTATACTTACCAGGTACATTTTTTTGCTAGAGATTTATGTCTATTTATTTTTTCCTCATTGCATTTACAAAAACTGAACAGTGAGAATTCTCTGGTCCTCATCATTAACTCAACACATAGGCAACAGCACAAGAAAACTTGTAACCTATCTTTTCTCCCCCAAGAAACAATAGGATGCATTGTACAGGTCAGCTGGTTTCAAAGACAGGCAGACACTTTTCTATGTATAGATATTAATGGACCAATGATCTGATTCAGTAAATTAAATCTGATTAATTGATATCCTGGCTCATACAACAAAATGTTATTTGTTAGTTAACACTTTGTAAGACTTTGGAAATGATACTAATTATCAACTCCCACTAACTGGAATGGAGCCAGACCTCATTCTTCAGATCTGTGAGGTAGGTAGACAGACAGAGGTAGGTAGATACACAGGTAGGTACAGAGATACCGGATATCTGCATGGGATCAGGTTATTCAGGAATGAGATTTTCAGAAAGGTTTGGAGCTGCTTCTGAATGTCATAGTGCCTATGAGCTACTCTAAAATAAATGAAGCAAACTGTCTATTCACACTGATGCTTTATGTTTTTACTGACGGGAGGACGAGCCTTTCTATAGCTATTGAGATGACGAGATTTTTTTTTTCCGGACCCCCCCCCCCCCCCAGGAAAAAAATGTTACAATTTCATATAGTAAATGATTGTTTTATTCTTTCACTTTTTTACCTTTTAGCATAATTCAGAGCCTGGCTTTGTTAGGCAAAACAATGATTGTGTCTCATTAAAAAGTCTGTACAAAGCTTCAAAGGGTGGCAATGATCAGATGTACTTATTTTTATAAGTGAAGTTAAGATGCCATGTTGCTTTGCTTTTTGTTGTTCAAATGGTATCTCAGACACCTACAGTTGCTGGAAAAGGCTTCTGTGCATGTGTTGTAGAAGGCAATTGGAGCAACTTGGAGGACTTTAATTATCTCATGTCACAACCAGGTGCAGCATCATTTGTTTGATTCAAAGTGAAATACTTTCTGACAACCTTGCACATGCCTATTTATAATCTGCAGCAAGTTAGCACATTTTCATTGAAAGCCCAAACTGGAAAGCAAATGCTAAGATGGAGATAGTTTGGTTTGAAGTAAAATAAGCTAAATCTGACATTTGGGAAATGAAAGCATTAAACGTTTTCAGTTGGCTGTAATTTTTTTGTGTCAAACTTCATAATGACCTGAGATGGTAGTTTTTTTTCTTTTGAATAAACGTTGCCATTTCTCTGAAAGCCACATACCACATCAGCTTTCTGATTCTTTTGTGCTGCTGGATACAGCAAAACACTTAAATTTGTTCTCTCTCAGGTAGTTCTTGACTTCAGCGCATGCTATCCTTTCTCAATTATATGATGGGGGAATGTTTTCAAGGACAAAAGGAAAGAAACTGTTTTGATCCCTTATAATATAATATCTCTACATTCAGCCTTTGCTCCCAATATTTTTTACAGCAGTTCTTACTGACACTACTAGCAATTGCTGCACAATTATGTGGGATGTTTCTCTCAGAATAACTGGGAATACTTCAGAGTAAATTCTTTCTCCATACTTCCATGCCAGAAGCTGCTATCTGTCCCTTTCCACTTCACCCTTCATATTTCATGACTGACCAAACAATTGTTTTCACTGTGGTATATTAGTGATTTCTGGAAAATAAATGACCATACTTATTGCCTTTTTACACATTTTAATTATTATTAAAACACTTTGATTTATTGATAGTTTGCAAAACATAGACTTTAAATTAGAAATGGTTCTGCAAACCCTCTAATTTGCAGGAGGAAAAGTCTTTTGGATTTTATATTTTCAAAATCAAAATCTGGTGGGATGAAGGAAATGCCATTCAGGAACTTTTTGTTTTTTTCCTGTCAAATTGTTTAATTTCCCAGAAATAATCTGTTTTCGTTGGGTTATGCATCCACCTAGAGATATGTAACCCTCTACGTTTGTAGAGAAGACTAAATAGGACATAGGTATTCTGCTGTGCTTGGAAGCTATATAGTAGCCAAAATACAGCAATTGTACTGGAAAAAGTATAATGAAATGAATCATACAATTTCAGGGTGAAAAAAATGGGGGGGGGAAATGGCCAAGGAAAGCTAATAAATATTTGTTTTGGACTTCTTTCTTTGCAACATCTGTTTTTCTAGATGATTATGATCCCTGGATTGTAGAAATAATAGATGAAGTTATGCAAAATAGTGAGCCATGTTGAGCTGTGTCCAATGTTGGTTTAAAATGTTGTGTGAACTTAGCCAACTGTGATATGTGATTAAGCACAAAGGTTCCAAAGCAAGAGTGCAGTTATTTCCTTTCTGTTGACACATGAGGCCAAAGTACAAAACACAATGTGCTCAGAGGCAGTAAAACCTCTAGTAAGAGTGATGTTCCTTTCTCCATTCTTTGACTCATATAATTATATATAGTGTTTGGCAAAAGCAAGACCCTAACCACCCTAAAAGCATTCAAGGGTGTATAATGTACTGTAGTTAAATGTGCAATTCTTAGCTTCTCATATATCAAAGACATGTGTCATATGTAAAAATAAAGAGAAACTGAAAATCTTGTTTTATAAGACTGCTGAATTAACTACCCACTTTTTAGTGCTCAGAACTGGAATACTTTTTACAAAAGTGTAAAATTACCAAAACCTCTCATTTAACAATCATTAGAATAGAATAGAATAGAATAGAATAGAATAGAATAGAATAGAATTTTATTGGCCAAGTGTGATTGGACACACAAGGAATTTGTCTTGGTGCATATGCTCTCAGTGTACATAAAAGAAAAGATACGTTGTACCTTAACAATCATTAGTTCATCAATTTAGCTTCTAATAAGAAAATATTTAAAAATAGTAACAGCAAATATTAAATTTAAATTAAAACTTAAATTATACCAAATAATCTCAATATCAGAATGTTTAAAGGTACAAAAGCTTCAACTCTTATCAATGAGAGTCAGTTTGGTGTAGTCATTCAGCCTAGAAAGTGGGAGACTTAATCCTGTCTTGAGCACAAAGCTGGCTGGGTAACCTTGGGCTAGATACAGTTATAGTTATAGCTGGGTAACCTTGGGCTACTTACAATCTTTCAGACATAGGAAGGTGGCAATGCAGAACATTTCTGAAAAACCTTGTGAAGAAAATTGTGGGGACATACTCAGGAAGTTGCCAGGAACAAAACTCATAGATCATATTAAGAATTATCTATTTCAAATGAAATTGTTAAGTCCTGTTTTAAAGATATTCTGAAACTGTGGTGCAAGAACAATTGTCAAAAATTAATCCATTGGGCCGGGATAGCTCAGGCAATAGAGAAGCCTGTTATTAGAACACAGAGCCTGCAATTACTGCAGGTTCGAGCCCGGCCCAAGGTTGACTCAGCCTTCCACCCTTTATAAGGTAGGTAAAATGAGGACCCAGATTGTTGGGGGGGCAATAAATTGACTTTGTAAAAAAAATATACAAATAGAATGAGACTATTGCCTTATACATTGTAAGCCGCCCTGAGTCTTCGGAGAAGGGCGGGGTATAAATGTAAACAAAAAAAAAAAAATCCAAACAACAGATTCAAGAACACTCACCAGTAGCTAATCACCTTGTCACAGATTTTAAGCAGTATTATTTGTCTTTCCATCTTCAAAGGGAATTAAAATAATAAATGTTACAAGCCCTGCCATACTATTACTTTTCTGACAGATTAGATAATATAACAGTGTCTATTGCTTCTGTACAATATTCTAATTATGATTAAAGTGCATTTCATTTTTTCAGGAGAAAAAAATACTGGTTATTATTAGGTGGTGGGACTATAGAAAATAATCACTTTTACCAGATTAAGATTGTGTCCACAGGAGATCTGTGAAATTTAAATTGGACGATAGATAATTGGAGATATGATTGTAATAACACATGGAGAGCATAAGGATGTGGAATTACAGAGCATACAAGTTACAGAACATACTGAAATCAATGGGGGGGGGGGGAAGCCAGATATAACTTAATCTGAATCCAATCTAATTCCTCTAATCTCTATGACTGTGAGAAACCTGTAAAATTGGAAAACTAAGATTAAGATTATTCCCTCTCTATGCATATATTTGTATTGTGGTTCTCTCATAAGATTGTTTAGGATGAAGACTTTAAGGAGCAATGAATTCTTTCTGCTTTGCTGATGTTAATCCAGCAATTTCAATTTTTGAAATCCAGCCATCAGCCACATTTGAAATGTTTTACCCTGTCATATCACAAATGGCAAAAATTAGGCAGTATTGGCAGAGCCTAATTTGTAGAGAACAGGCATTTTAAAAATGCAATTTCATGACAGAAAAGGTCCTCTTGGCATTCCCACATAACTTACCATTTTGAAACACTATCTAATAAGAGGACCACTTTACAAGGCCCACATTTTGCTTGCCAGTTGCATAAGCATTTTCTTCTTTTGCTGAGTCCAGGCTGTGAAATTGTGCAGTTTGTTTCAGACTGATGTTATATTATCTCTTAAAATTGTTTTAGATGGCAGCATGGTGCCACCTTCTATGCCATAGGTGGCCTCTCAGAAGCTTCAAAGGGCAAATCAAGTGAAGTAATAGAACTAGGGTGTGAGCTGCAATGGGAATTGAACACATATTCAGAACACTAGTTTTAGGACCTAAGAAGTGTATTTTATGTAAAAATAGAGAAATGTTCCTTCTTCTGAGAGGGCTGGTAGAAGTAAAGTAAAAGCTTGAACACAAGGACATGACATAATGTAACTTAATATATATCTGTTTCTGAGAATTTACGGGAAGTGGACTACCATTCTGATGGTATATTTCTTCCACAATAGTGCTGAGTACCAGGATCCAGGTAGCTGCTAAAGCTAATAAACTGTCTATAAGACCAATGGCCCATTTGTTCACTTTCCAGCGGAGGACTTCAACTTCATTGAATAGCTGGTTGGCTGCATCTGCTGGGACCCAATATAGGACATAGCAGGTTACATGCTGCCTCATGGTATGTGACCAATATAAAGACAGCATATAAAATGGTTATTATATATTTTTTTTTATTTAGGTATCAAAAAAATACAACATGGTTCTTCTGCCTTTGAAAAGCAAATGTAGAAATGCAAAAAAAGTAACTACAAATATACAAGAATAACACTTTAACAAAATGGCTAAAAGGAGAAATGAGGTGAGAGCCTATGCATAGACATGAATTCATAATTACTCATATTCGTTGGCTGGCAGTGCTTATAACAATACCCTGCTAAAAGACATCAATATTTGTAATCAAATATTTATTTGGCATGATAAGTCTTGCTGGAGACATAATATCTGATTCAATGTCAGATTCAACAGATTTAGGAAGGGCACAATTACAATTTAGTTTGTAAATCAAAGTTACAAAGTCCATATGATTAAAACTGCTTCAAGATTCAAGATTTTATTTTGAAAAAAAAGTGTTTCATAGGTTATAGTAGGAATGCATCAATGATTGTAACTGCTAATTTTTTTCTTTCTTTAAACAGTCTTAATGCACAGCATCAATATGTATGCAGCACAAACCATTGCTTTAAAAAAATTTGCTAACACTTTTTTGCACTTCAATAACTTCTACATCTTCCTTATATTACCAATGCTAAAATAGCATAGGTGTTAAGAGCTTTTTCTTGTGTATCAGAAGAACTGATAGATAATCCTAAGCAACTATTTTTAAAAAAAACATGTAGTTAAGTTGAAGGAAAGAAATAGAATTTTAAAATTAAATTTAAAATAATCTTCAGGGTTTTGAACTAGCAGCTCCTTACATATAAGATGTATAACATCCCTGCTATTTTAATACTGATAATAAAGAGAAGAACTTAGAGGCTTTTAGAAACCAGGACAACTATTATCTCAGCTGCAGAGGCATTTCTTCCTCTGTGAAGTAGCTAAAGTGAAGTAGCTAATGAACCAAGGGAGTAACAAGAAAGGAAGTTAAGTATTCCTGCTGAAACTGACAAGTGTATTTAGCGAGATGAGAAGAAAATACTACTTTAAAGCCACAGTAAAACATAACTTGAGGTCAAATTTGTGATGGCAGGAAGATGAGTAAAGGCTGATTTAAGGCATTTTTTGATCTAAAGGAATAGTTGTTATCTTATGCTCTAAAACAAATTAGTTTTTAATCTGGATTCGCCCATTCTGCTTTGATCACCGTTACTTTCCCTTTTGCCCTGTTTGTTCCATGGAAACATTCCATCAGTTTGTATCCTCCTGCTTTATATCATGACCCCTTTCTGAACTACTCCTGTTCTCACTGTTTTGAAAAGAGAGAGTTACTAAAGGTCAGATAATAGTAAGCCACTAATATTCTTCAAAAGCACATCTTCTGGTTTCAAAAGCAAAAACCTTGTCTAATTTTACATAGGTAGAATTATGAGGCAGTTTGGTAGCAAGTACTCACAGCTTCTGCTCTTAAAATACAATTGTTTTCCCAATTTAACTGTGAATGTATCTCTGAACAGAGATTTATTGTATCAACAAAACACTGTTTGTAATTTCTATAAAAAAGAAACCAGAAGAAATACTTAGAGCAATTTCAGTGGAATCACAGCATGGATGTTGAGAGAATATTCATCTTTATACTTGCTTCTGAATGTAATTTGGAGGACTTTTTTAAAAATGTGCTCTAGTCACATGTTGTTTCAGTGGTGAGAAGAAGCTTCACAATTGCAGATCAATTGGAGATATACAAAAAGAAAGAAGACTGCTGAAAATATAACTTTTTTTTAAGTCCAATAATCTTTATCCAGTTTCTAATCTTGGGTTTCTCATGACTGAAGCCTTTGATTTAGACAACTCTTGTGCAAGTCTGGTCCAGTAATCTAGTTCTTGATTTATCTTTGAATTCTGGCTTAATATTTTCCCTGCTACCTCTATCTTTTAAACCAGAGGTCTCCAACCTTGGCCACTTTAAGACTTGTGGACTTCAACTCCCAGAGTTCCTCAGCCAATGAAACAAGCTGAGGAATTCTGGGAGTTGAAGTCCACAAGTCTTAAAGTGACCAAGGTTGGAGACGCCTGTTTTAAACTAACTTACATTTGTAATGGATTTGCACTATTGCTGCAGTTTGCCTCTGTGTTTTTTTGTCAGAACAGGTAGCTATGTTGTGTCTCAGTTTATCCCATGTTTTTTTTCCAATAGCACCAAGTTATCACCCCTCTTATTTTATTGCTTTCAACCGCGCTACAATAACACCTTGACATTTTCACCGGCCTGGATGGACTGCTGACCATTTTGTATTTGTATTTTTATTTACCTATGCGAAGATTTTCAACCGCGGACCTTCTTGCCCTGCGAGACTCCCCTCTCAAGAGGTCTGGCCTCCACATTATCGAGGGCACATCTGGAGGACGGGTTTTGGAACCCGGAGAGATGGCATGGGAAATCAAGGAGGCTTAGGGGATTTTTAATGAACTCTTTTAGTCGTTTTTTATTGGGGGATTTTAAGGGAAATTTTAAGGGGGGGAGGGAAAGGGCGGGAGTTGGGGGTAGCCCGTCGAGGGTGGGGCCAGTCACTGCGCGTGTTTGCGGCGGAGTGTTAATAGGTCCGAAGGTTCCGGGGGAGGGTGATGTTCCAGGTGACAATTGTGGTTCCATCTGTGTGGTTAGTGGGAGAGGCAGATATGGCGGAGGGGGGGGGCCGTATCGAGACCTGGGGGCACGTGTTCGATGTCTGAAGGCGATCACGTGCCCCTGCCCCTCAGTTCCTACCTGTTCCTCAGGAGGCCATGATCCTCAGAGCTTGGATCTTCGGCTGATGTTATGTAATGCCCGGTCCGTGGCTAATAAAGCTCCCCTGATCTGCGATCTTATTCAGGGGGAGTCCGCGGACCTTATGGGCATTACGGAGACCTGGTTGGGCCCGGAGGGGGGGGTGCCCCTTGTTGAGTTGTGCCCTCCAGGTTTCCGAGCATTTCATCAGCCGAGGGCCCAAGGTAGGGGTGGGGGGGTGGCGGTTGTTATTAAGGAAGGTCTAGAGCCGAGGAGGCCACTGTTCCTCAGATTGCCGGCTGTGAATCCCTCTATGTGAGGTGGGGCCATAGGAATCAGTTGGGCTTGTTGATCGCGTACCTGGCTCCTTGCTGCGTGACCACAGCCCTGCCCGAGCTGTTGGAGGTACTGGCTGCTGTGGCGGTTGAGACCCCCAGACTTATAGTCATGGGGGATTTCAACTTGCCATCAGTTGGCTTGGCATCGACGGCAGCTCGGGAGTTCCAGGCTTCCATGACGGCCTTGGACCTGATTCGAGTAAATGATGGCCCTACGCACATGGGGGGAGGCATGCTGGATCTGATTTATATCTCTGGACAGTGGTTAAATGATCTGGTATTAGACGATTTAGTAACAGAACCAATGTCATGGTCGGATCATTTTCTCCTTCGCCTAGACTTCCGAACCGCCATTCACCACCGCAGGGAGACGGAACCTATACGGTGGTTCCGTCCCAGGCGCCTGATGGACCCTGAGAGGTTCCAGACGGAGCTTGGGCCATTCCCTGAGGATCTGGCCCACGGCACGACTGAGGAACTGGTCGTGGCCTGGGAGCGGCCGCGCCGGGGCCCTGGACCGTGTCGCGCTTTGCGGCCTCTGACCCGGCGAGATCTCGTCCGGCCCTTGGTTCTCCGAGGCTGAGGGAGATGAAACGCCGGAGAAGACGCCTAGAGAGCACCTGGAGGTCCAGTCGCCCGGTTGATCGGACACTAGTTAGGACCTATTCTAGGACCTACCTAGTGGCAATGAGGAAGCGAGGCGCCCACGCCCACCCTCATTGCGCCGGCAGATAACCGCCCGGCCGCCCTGTTTGGGTGACCCGCCTCTCCTACATCAGGAGGTGCGGATGACCCTTGCAGGACGAGCCGAGGAGTTTAGTGGTTATCTATACGATAAAATCGCTCAGCTGAGGGACGGTCTGGACCGAATTTGGGATGATCCAAGCGAGGGAGAGGAGGCACGCCTTGTTGAGCACATTTGGGATGAGTTTGACCCTGTGGCTCCCGAGGACGTGGACAGGCTGTTGGGGAGGCTTCACGGCACGACATGTTTACTGGACCCGTGTCCTTCCTGGCTGGTACTGGCCACTCAGGCGGTGACACGAGGCTGGCTCCAGAGGATTATCAACGCTTCTTTGTTGGATGGGGTTTTCCCTGCCGCCTTGAAAGAGGCGGTGGTGAGACCCCTCCTTAAGAAGCCCTCTTTGGACCCAGCTATTTTGGGTAATTATCGTCCAGTCTCCAACCTTCGCTTTGTTGCGAAGGTTGTAGAGAGTGCCGTGGCGCGACAGCTGCCCCAACACCTGGATGAAGATGTCTATCTAGACCTGCTCCAGTCCGGCTTCCGACCCGGATACAGCACGGAGACAGCTTTGGTCGCATTGGTGGATGATCTCTGGAGGGCCAGGGACAGGGATATTCCTCTGCCCTGGTCCTATTAGACCTCTCAGCGCGCTCGATACCATCGATCATGGTATCCTGCTGCGCCGGTTGGGGGATTGGGAGTGGAGGCACCGTATATCGGTGGTTCTCCTCCTATCTCTGACCGGTCGCAGACGGTGTTGACAGGGGGCAGAGGTCGACCGCGAGGGGCCTCACTTGTGGGGTCCCACAGGGGTCGATTCTCTCGCCTGCTGTTCAACATCTACATGAAGCCGTTGGGTGAGATCATCAGTGGTTTCGGGTGAGATACCAGCAGTACGCTGACGACACCCAGCTGTACTTTTCCACCCCAGACCACCCCAATGAAGTTGTCAAGTGCTGTCCCGTGTTTGGAAGCTGTACGGGTCTGGATGGGGAGAAACAGGCTCAAGCTTAATCCTCCAAGACGGAGTGGCTGTGGATGCCGGCACCCGATTCAGTCAGCTGCAGCCGCGGCTGGCTGTTGAGGCGAGTTACTGGCCCCAAAGGATAGGGTGCGCAACTTGGGTGTCCTCCTGGATGATCGGCTGTCGCTTGAAGACCATTTGACGGCCGCTCCAGGAGGGCCTTCCACCAGGTTCGCCTGGTTCGCAGTTGCGCCTTCCTTGATCGGGATGCCTTATGCACAGTCACTCATGCGCTCGTTACCTCTCGCTTGGATTACTGTAATGCTCTCTACATGGGGCTCCCTTGAAGTGCGCCGGAGGCTTCAGTTAGTCCAGAATGCAGCTGCGCTGGTTATAGAGGGAGCTACGCGTAGCTCCCATGTAACACCGCCTCCTGCGCAGACTGCACTGGCTGCCTGTGGCCTTCCGGGTGCACTTTAAGGTGTTGGTTATGACCTTTAAATCGCTCCATGGCTTAGGACCTGGGTACTTACGGGACCGCCTGCTGTTACCACACGCCTCCCACCGACCCGTACGCTCCCATAGAGAGGGACTTCTCAGGGTGCCGTCCGCCAAACAATGTCGGCTGGTGGCTCCCAGGGGAAGGGCCTTCTCTGTGGGGGCTCCCACACTCTGGGACGAACCTCCCCCGGGTTTACGCCAAATACCCGACCTTCGGGCATTTCCTCGCGAACTCACGACTCATCTTTTATCCGCAGGGCTGGCTTAAATTGGGATTTTAATGTTTAAATTTATTAATTTTAAACGGGGTTTTCTTAGTATGGTAAATTTTAATCATTGGGCTAATTTAAAATAAGTTTTTTAAATCGTATTTTAAACTTGTATATTGTATTGTCGGTTTTATTATGCCTGTACACCGCCCTGAGTCCTTCGGGAGAAGGGCGGTATAAAAATCAAATAAAATAAATAAAAATAAATAAATGTGTCTGCTAAGCTAGGGAGTTTGTTTGACTTTTAAAGCAATAATGAAATATAGAATTTAGAGATAGTGATACTGTTTTAGACTTGCAAATGAAGAGAAAAAATAACCCGTCCTAATCAAACAGAGAGAACTGAGGAGTAAGGTTCAAAGCAATGGAAACTTATTTCTTTCTTTCATACATTTCAGGAACACATCAGTCAGTCAAATGGAATAGGAATAGGAATGTAACTACTAAAGGAACACCTAATAATATAAAGATACAAGTCTTATGGTTAAATCCAATATTTAGTGCTTTAGATTAAATACAGTAGACCAAGTATTTCTCAATTGTGGCAGTTTGAAATATTGGACTTCAATGTGATGGCTAGGGAATCCTGGAATTGAATTCTACACATCTTCAAGCCAGGTTGAAAAACTAGATCTAGTGGTTTGGATCATTTAACATTCAATATCTTCACATCTATAGTACCTTAATACAGAAAGAGAAATAGTAAACTTGCAAATATTGTATGATAAGAGGGAAATTATTTTAGTCAAATTGGATAATTTGTGTTGTATACAGAAGAAAAACTTCTTGCCTCTGCTTTAATCTTTAAGGACAAAGCAAGGCAGATCTAGTAATCAGTCAACACAATTTATTGTAAATTTATGAAAGATATATGACATTTTAAAATATTACTCTATTGCTGGCATATTTTTTAAAAAAAACTGTTAAGATGTTTTACTTAAGATTTAGCTTGCAGATAGATCTTGATTAAAACATTTTAAGGTACCTAAATAAACCACTAACTTGTTTACTGGTTCCACTAAATCAGGGCTGTCAAACTCCTGGTTCATAGACCAGATGCATCAGGCACTGGCCACACCCATGCCTGGTTTAGGGAAGGAGAAAAAAAAGTTCTGATACGTCAGGTGATGCCATTGTGACAACATGAGTTTAACACCCCTGCACTAAATGCTTAAAGGAAAAACTGAAGAATTTTTGTTGCACAGAATAGCTGACTCCTCAGTATTGGATCAACATTAATTTCTACCTACCTAGTACTTGGTTGATTTCTGTCAATTCAAAATAAATTATTTCTTCATATGTGCCTCCATGCTTTAGTAATTTACAACAGTTCCAATTATTTAGAAAACTATAATAGCATTTCACAATATATTGAAAATATTTAAATTGTCAGGAAGCCACTTTCAATACTAAGTAAAATGTAATCTGTACATACAAATAAATACAAATTTATTTATACAGATTATTTAACTATGCTTATAAATGGTTTTAGGCCTAGAATGTACTACAGAAAAAATGTACATAAAATAATTATACTTCATATAAGTATGAATTTAAAGGACAAACCACAGTTTTAATCATCGGTTACTCCAAAAGCAATACTTCAAAGATTAGAATGATACAATATTTTAATAATCTTTATTGACCCAAGTGCAAAAGTAACAAGCAGATTAATTACAAAATAGACTTAGAGTGCATGAGAGTACATTGACAACAAACAATTTCTAGAAGCAAATGAAAAATAATCACATTACAATAAAAACAGCAGAATATTGAAGTGCTCAGAACAGAAACTATTTCATGGCTTATTAAGGTCTTGTGGTAGCACATTAATTAGGACCCTGAATTAAACACATGGGAAAGCATACCAATGAGATATATGGCAGTTAGTCATGTGCATTAAGGTTTATTGAGTTAATGTTCAGATTTACATTACTGAGCACAAACTTTTGCTTGCCACTAATTTTGGAAATTCATCTGGGCCAAAAGAAAACCATGTGTTCTTAACATATATTTTTTAAATCGTATCTAGTCATATTTCATTAGGAAATAGAGAAAATGTATTGAAGAGAGAAGACAGTTAACTTTCATTCTATCCTATGCTTTGGAAAATCTTTAAACTAGCTAAAGTTCCATACCAACTGTTTCTTAACAAGCAACACATCACTAATAAAAGAACGAAGTTGAATTAGAGTACAGATTTAAACTGTTTCACTCTCTTAATTGTCAATAATATTTCATTATTAGTTTTCTTTTTAAGCCAGCAAAGGATATAAGAAAGCTAATTTGAAAACTTTTTTAAAAATTGAATCTTCCATGTCTTTAATAAAACCTGGTTTTGAAGGGCAATATAGAAACTGTAAATGTTAAATAGACATTTAACATTGCTTTAGATTAAATACAGTAGACCAAGTATTTCTCATATACCACACATCAATTATTTGTATTTGTATTATTATTACCTTAGTAAAGTATTTTAACTTTAATCTATTGAATTCTATTTGAAATACAGACAATTGTGACTCACCGCAGTGCCTTCAAATGCCACTGCCTGAAATTCATGGTCTGTGTGGCCCCTGGCATTTTCCAATGCCTGATGGAGAGACTCTTACAAGTGTTGCCAGGGGTTGTCCCTATTTTGACAACATACTCTGGGGCTCCTGGATGATAATTCCAGATTATCTGTGGCCGCATCCTTAATGTCTTGCCTGAAGGCCACCCAGGCATCACCTGCATGAAGGCATTGGCCTGCAGTTACCTGTGGTGGCCAAGAAATCGCTGAGTGGTAGCCGGGGGCCCAAGTTGCCAGATCCATAGAGCAGCTCCTCCAGCAGCAGTGGCCATTGAATGGGAGATGCCAGAAACCCCCTGGGCCCACATCCATGTGGACTTTGCCGGCCCCATCCAAGGACACATGTTTATTATCATGGATGCTTATTGTAAGCAGGTCAAGGTTGTCTCAATGACCTCTACCACCTCAGAGGCATTGGTCCGTACACTTAAGAGAGTCTTCGCCATTCATGGCTTGCCTGATGTTTTAGTGTCAGATAATGGGCCTCGGCAGCCTTCCATGCATTCCTGGCAAAGCAGGGCATTTACCATGCCACTATTGCCCCATTTCATCCGGCCTCAAATGGCCTGGCTGAACGGACAGTCCACTCGGCTAAAGAAGTCCTAGCTCAGGGGTAGTCAACCTTTTTATACCTACCGCTCACTTTTGTATCTCTGTTAGTAGTAAAATTTTCTAACCGCCCACCGGTTCCATAGTAATGGTGATTTATAAAGTGTATTGTTGTCTGTGCATGCCTCTCACACATCATGGATTGGGTTTGGGGGGGCACCAGCTACCAGCTCTGCTTGTCTGTTACAGCTGGGTGGTGTGTGGGGGGGGAGATGTGCGAGCTATTCTGGGCCGAGGCACTTTTGCTTGCGGTCACACTATAACGCCATTTAGTTTCACTTACGTAACATGAACTAAACTTATGCTCAGGTGATACAAATAGTATATTTTCAGAAATTTAAATGGTCACAGGGAATTTTATGAAAACCTAATGAAAATGTTTTTAAATAATGCTATGAAATTCTTTTTTAAAAGTCAATTAAATTTTAAAAAAGGAAAATGCTTCAGTATCGGACAAAACTCCTACCGCCCACCATGAAAGCTGGAATGCCCACTAGTGGGCGGTAGGGACCAGGTTGACTACCACTGTCCTAGCTAAATTAGTTTCCAGAGATTGGTGAGACAAAATAGCGACCTATCTATTGGCACAACAAACTACTCCATGCCCCACGGCTAACTGCTGCCTGCCAGAACTGCTGATGGGCCGGTGACTGAGGACTGTGTTAGATCGTTTGCACCCTGAGTACTCTCTGGAGAAACCACCTGATTCTACCAGCAGAGCCCGCACATTCCAAATGGGGGATTTGGTGTATGCCCAGCATTTCGGGGGGAACCTGCGGTGGCTACTGGGTCGAATAGAAGAAGTGACCGGCCCCCGTTCATACCAAGTTCAGATGGAGGATGGTCGCATATGGTGGCACCATGTGGCTCAACTGCACCACCGCCGCCGCATGCCCCCATCCAATGTACCAAGCTACACGGACCTGACCACATCAAATCAGCCACCACCTGTACAGAGCAACGAGTCCCGTCCGGAAACCATGCCCAACCCTGGCAGTCCACCCACAACTTCGCCAGCCATCAACTTACTTCCAAGGCCCCAGCAGGACCGGTCCAACGAATTTCCATCTGGAGCAACCAAACAAGCCCCAGAAGTTCCCAAAGTTTCTGTGCAGGTCCCATCAATGGCACCTGGAACAGTCTTATTGCGCAGGTCGGAGTGAGCCAGGAAACACCCTGCCTACTTGGCTGATTACGCTTACGCAATCCAGAAAGGGAGGGGTATTTATGTTCAGCCAGAGATCATATGACAAATAACAAAGCAGCCAATTGGTTAACCACCAATGTGATTGTCAGTGGGAAATTAAGGAGCTGGGATTGGCTGAACTGCTGACAGCTCCTGTATAAAAGAACTGTCAGCCTAGGGCTCGCTTGCTCGCTCACCTCAGTTATTAGTTATGATGTTAATAAAGAGCTGTTAATGGTTCACCTGCGTCACCTCCCTCCTTGCCGTTGTTTCGCAAATACAACACTGGTTACCCAGCAGACTTGTCTGGGAGGGGTTAAAATGAAACCTGAAGTACAAACTAAGAAGCTGTTATTGTTCCTCTCAAAAGAAACACATCTTAGAAAGAAAATGTACATCTAAGATGTAACATGTTATAATTTGCCAATTCTTACCAATCCTTAACTTAATATCATGACTTTAAGTAATATGAAAGAAATCAATCAAATAAAAATTTCAAAAATCAGTTAGGACATATGTTAATTGAACTGATGCACAATTCAATTAATGATTTCATTAATTGTGTTATTAACATTAGTTGGCTCATATTGAAATAAAGAGACTTCAACTGGCAGTTCTGTTGGAGTGATTAATTTCATCCATAGTATATATACAGACAGATATAAAAACTATATATTTGTGCCAGCACTGCATCATAACTCCTGAAATGTCATCATTGCATACAGAAATACTTCCATAAAAATTAAAAGTGTAGTGTAAATTGACTGAAAGCGTACATATATAATTATCAGTAGCTTATTTTTAGAAATATGTCTAAACTGAACATAGAGTTATCAACTTTATGACTGCCTGCAAGATGTGACAAGGATAAAAATTTGCACTCTCCTTCTTCTGAGACCCTTAATCTCCAACTATCAAAAAAAAATGTTTAATTTAAAACATAATAGGTATGGAAGCTTTTCTTGATTCTAGTAATGTGTAGTTGCTATTTGGTTATACCACTAAAAACCACTACAGTAAACCACTGAATGGTTATACCATTTTGTAAGAAAGGCCTATTCCTAAATTCAAATAGTGTCAATTTGTGACAGTCAATGTCTAAGATAATTGGGTAATAACATGAGTTAAATAAAGATGATAGGATTCTACTTTGACATCTAATTGTGGGGAAGGGATTAGTGTTGAGGTTTTGTCCAAAGTAGAAATAACTTGGTTTGTTGACTATGCCTTCTCTTCTTTTAAAGCAAGGAAAGATAGAATAATAATGATGTTTAATTAAACTTCTGCACAATTTCTATATAAAGCTTGAGTCAGTTTTGATCCAAACATATTCTTTTAATTCCAATAATAATTTGTCTTTCTTGGGTAAACCTGAAACTGAACATTAAAAACAAAAACAATTTCTAATATTAAGAATAAAGTGTTCATCCAAGAGACATGTCTCATCCAATATTTGGATTTCTGTTTATTTAACATTAATTCATAATTACATTATTATATGTTACTATAATAGTATATAAGTATAATACATTAAGCTATATTAAAGTTCCATGGAAATTCTGAATGTCAGCAGAGTGCCACTTGTAGCATATGCAATGATAATTTAATATATTAACTTTAATGTAATACTGAGATTGAAGTTCTTCTTATTAAGAGCAAAGTTCATATCTTATGCTTAACCTAACATAGAAGTGGCAACACTGTATGCCCTGTCCTTGTTGCTTACTTTCTCAAATTAAGGTTAGTAACTGCCTATTTACTATGTGTATTTGACAGCCAACCAGATTCTATGCTTCTTTGTAAGTCTTTGTGTGGCTTCTTAAAGCTGAGGACTGAGATGGGAGAAACCTAATTCTATCAGCCTAAAGTGAGTCAGTGCCAGCCAATTACTCTTTTTCTTACCAATAACATTTATAGATAAGGTGACATAAAATTTATTTAATAAACAAATTTAAAATTTGCCCAACTCACATGCAGGTGAGTACAATCAGCTTATAACATTAAAAGTCACAACGTAACAACCATACTCACCATCCCCACCCCATACAATAGCAACACAATAAAATCAACCAATTGATCGGCTGGCTCCTTCTCTATTCATGGCCCCCAGGCCTGATGACAAAAATCACATCTTTTGGACAACAAACAATACAAAAACATTTTTTAATATTTAATATATTGATATTTAAAATTTTAAAACATAAAAGTGATACAAAAACTAAAAGATGAAACAATAAAGTGGGATCCAACTGTATTTCTGGGGGGAATGGTTTTCCATAGTGAAGGGGCCACAACCAAAAATATACTTTTTCATGGTTCCACCAGAAGTACATTTCTAATACTATAGATGGGGACCACAATACACCCTGCTTTCCCATCCTGATGGGATGGATGGTAATTTTATTCTTACAGAATAAAGCATCTTGTCTATGTATTATTTTTCTGTAAAGATTTTCAGCCAACATACTCTTTGGTATTCATGTTTTCATGCACAGCCTTAAAGAATGATAATTTGCTTCCTTAATGCCTTAATTGCTGATCTAGGTGCATTTTCCATTACTACTCAACCTGACACTTGTTCATAATGAACAAAGAAGAATTTGACATGTATAAATTTCTTTCTCATCCTGTTTTACCCTGACTCTGTTCTTATCAGAATATTTTCTTGTAATATAGAAAGCTGTTCACACAAATTTATCATCATGTAATGTTTGAAATTATTACACAGAAAGTATGCTAGTAAAAGGCTACATTTTCTACATTTCCTTATTTACTATTTATTTTCTAACTAATGAATTCAATCTGAAGATGAGACTTGCAAGACTCTTACCTGGTTACTTTTCAAATAATAAAACTATTAATGAAATTATTATATCATTATTTAATGTGCAGATTTTTAGTCTAAAAGAATTTTGAATCATTACTGAAACCTGAAGCCACTTTTTCCATATCTCAGATTCACCTCCTCTGCTAAAATTACATTTGGAAATTCAGCAAAAATCACCAAACATAAACAGAAATAAGATTCATAACCTTCATATGATCTCAGTATTATCAAATGTTTTTTAAAAAAGATGAAAAAGCTATCCTATATGTACATTTGAATTATGTTGTGTCATTTCCTTATTCCTTATCCTCGACAATGATGAATCTGCATACAGACTGGAGGTTGAACAACTAGCCTTGCGGTGCAGTCAGAACAATCTTGAACTAAATACACTGAAAACCATAGAAATGGTGGTAAGTTTTAGGAGAAACCCTCCTATACTACCACCTCTTACAATACTAGACAACAAAGTATCAACAGGAGAGACCTTCAAGTTCTAGGTTCTATCATATCTCAAGACTTAAAATGGACTCCTAACATCAAAAACATCATCAAAAATACACAACAAAGAATGTTCTTTCTGCGTCAACTCAGAAAGCTCAAACTGCCCAAGGGGCTGCTGATTCAATTCTACAGAGGAATTATTGAGTCTGTCATCTGCACCTCTATTACTGTCTGGTTTGGCTCTGCAACCAAACAAGACAGACACAGACTTTAGAGGATAATTAGAACTGCAGAAAAAAACAATTGCTACCAACTTGACTTCCATTGAGGACCTGTATACTGCACAAGTCAAAAAGAGGGCTGTGAAAATATCTACAGACCCCTCACATCCTGGACATAAACAATGCTATAGGGCACTGCCAGAACAGACACCAGAACAACTAGACATAAGGACACTTTTTCCCCAAATATCATCACACTGCTAAACAACTAATTTCCACAACACTGTCAAATTATTTACTAAGACCTTAGTATTATTATTATTCTCATCCTTCCTAGTATCTATCTCTAGTCCCACTTATGACTATAACCATACTGTTTGTATCTTTACAATTTATATTGTTTTGTTTTCCTAGTACGATTTGATTGCTTATTAGTAACCCATGACTATCACTAAGTGTGGTATCTTATGATTCTTGATAAATGTATTTTATTTTTCTTTATGTACACTGAGAGCCTATGCACCAAAGACAAATTCCTTGTGTGTCCAATCACACTTGGCCAATAAAGAATTCTATTCTGTTCTGTTCTGTATCCTGAGATTCTCAGACACCAAAAGCAATAATTAAAAACAAAGATGCCAGCACTTCAGTACTATATTGTCATGTGGACAAAATCCTTCTGGCAATATTGAAAGTTTCTACTAATGAGTTTGTCACCTTAAAAGGTAATGCAAAACAATGGTGCTGGCAAATCTTATAAAGAGACAAAATATTGTGTCTGGCTTCTGTTGCTTTTATGACTTCATTATGGCAAACAGAAATTATCCTGATCTGATTTATTAATACATTAATTAGTACATCATCTTCTTTCCTCCCATTTTTTCATACAAAAATAATATTGATAATATTTGAAACCAAGTAACAAAGGTGTGAAAGTAACAGATTATAAATACATTTTTCATATAAAATTAATCAATCTAGGAATGATCATGCTCAGTTATTACATAATAACTGATGGAGTAAAATGGAGTCATTTATTGTCTTTGTCTATTTTTTAATGCAGTATTTGAGTCCACAATAAGTTCAGTAAATGTTTGAGAGTAAGACTTTGTCGAATGGAAATACTCAATGGATCTTGGATATATAAACGATGGTATGAGGACTGGAAAATCTAGGAGCTGAAATACAAGACCTTTTGAAGGCCAAAGGCAAAGGAGACGGGTTAAGCTAACATTTGTACTAAATTTGAAAAAGTTGTTCATTATTTATTTGCAATTGATATCAATTAAAAAGCAAGCAATCCTTGACCTATTTTGAATTTTAGATACATTAATCTTCAGATTGCTCAGTCACAAAACAATCTGAACTTTACTTTGTCATAACTATTTTAATAGTATTCTGTCAACAGCAAAGTTATGAGTGTGATGAATGTGTATTCATGCAGAATAAGGAAAAGGCCACATTAGCATGAAAATTCAATATTTAATTGAACTTTTTTATTGATGCTTGATAAATTGGCTATTCCAAAGAACAATTTCTTCTACAGAAGAAATTTGACATGTCATCTAATTGTATATACATTCTCACCATGATTGTAACCTTAATAAATGTCTCAAGGAATGTATAGAAGAGCTAGTCTGGTTTCTATTCCTTCTTAAGTAGGAAAATAAAGGAAAGGGAAATAAAGTGTTAATAGTACGAGAAAAACAGCGATAAAAAAAGAAATCAACAAATGAATTTGTCTTTTTCCCTCCTGAAGTTTGTTTATAAATAGTATAATTAATATAAATTAGAAGCTGTACCACTCAAATAACTGTAACCACATAATGCTATTTAACTTATATTTCAGGGACCTCTATGAGCCTGCATAATAGTTCTGAATGATCTCAGTCATTACAAGGTTTTGTAATGGAAAAAGGTTTTCCATTGGTACTGCTTCACTTTTGAGTCTCTTCTTCCCTCGCCATGCCTCTTGTAAAGTAGTTTACAATGAAAATTCTTTTCTCTTTCATCTAGCTAACACAGACAATAATTCAATTATTTAACCATTCAGTTTTATGCATGTTTATTTGGGAATAAATATTATTAAAACACTATTTATTATTACATAATAAATCCATAAAATGAATCTATTATTTACAATTTAAACCTAAGTCTGGGCAAAGATTGTAGACAGTGTTATTTGAGAAGCAGAATTCCAATACTAACAGTTTTCTTGCTGGAAATGACCTATCTAGTTATAAGGCACTCATGTAGTCATGAAAACCTTTGAAAGGCTAGTGCTTTCCTACCTGAAAACCATCACGGATCCGCTGTTAGACCCCTTGCAATTTGCATACCAAGCAAATAGATCAACAGATGATGCTGTTAATATGACTCTGCACTACATCCTACAACATCTTGAGTCTCCAAAGACCTATGCAAGGGTCCTTTTTGTAGACTTTAGTTCAGCATTCAATACCATCATTCCAGACATTCTTCTAACTAAGCTAAACCAGCTACAGGTACCGGAACAGACTTGTAAGTGGATCACAAGCTTCCTAACAAACAGGAAGCAGCAGGTGAAGCTAAGCAAGATCACATCACATACCTGTACAATTAGCACAGGGGCCCCCCAAGGCTGTGTGCTCTCCCCACTTCTCTTCTCTCTGTATACCAATGACTGCATCTCCAATGATCCATCTGTTAAGCTACTGAAGTTCGCAGATGACACAACAGTGATTGGTCTCATTCGAGACAATGACGAATCCACATATAGACGAGAGGTTGAATGACTAGCCTTGTGGTGCAACCAAAACAATCTGGAACTGAACACACTCTAAACCGTAGAAATGGTGGTAGACTTTAGGAAAAACCCTTCCATACTTCCACTTCTCACAATACTAGACAACACAGTATCAACAGTAGAAACCTTCAAATTTCTGGGTTCTATCATATCGCAAGATCTCAAATGGACAGCCAACATCAAAAACATCATTCAAAACGGACAACAAAGAATGTTCTTTCTGCGCCAACTCAGTAAGCTCAAACTGCCCAAGGAGCTGCTGATCCAATTCTACAGAGGAATTATTGAGTCTGTCATTTGCACCTCTATAACTGTCTGGTTCGGTTCTGCAACCCAACAAGAAAAACACAGACTTCAGAGGATAATTAGAACTGCAGAAAAAATAATTGCTACCAACCTGCCTTCCATTGAGGACCTGTATACTGCACGAATCAAGAAGAGGGCCGTGAAAATATTTGCAGATCCCTCGCATCCTGGACATAAACTGTTTCAACTCCTACTCTCAAAACGACGCTATAGAGCACTGCACACCAGAACAACTAGACACAAGAACAGTTTTTCCCCGAAGGCCATCACTCTGCTAAACAAATAATTCCCTCAACACTGTCAGACTATTTACTGAATCTGCACTACTATTAATCGTTTCATAGTTCCCATCACCAATCTCTTTCCACTTATGACTGTATGACTATAACTTGTTGCTGGCAATCCTTATGATTTATATTGATATATTGATCATCAATTGTGTTGTAAATGTTGTACCTTGATGAACGTATCTTTTCTTTTATGTACACTGAGAGCATATGCACCAAGACAAATTCCTTGTGTGTCCAATCACACTTGGCCAATAAAATTCTAATTCTAATTCTAATTCTAATTTCTTGCCCTTCAAAATTGCCAAATTTCAACATTTGAAATTTGGACTACCTTGTAACTTATTATACAGAAGATCTAAAATAGGTCCTTTAAAGTTGAGTTTAAAATAAAGATAGCAGGAATCATTAAGTAACTTATCAAAATTGAGCACCAGGATAGCAAATTCAGTGTCCTCACCATGAGGTCATATGTTAAGTACTGAAATATTTTTATGCTGCATTTCTCACTAAATTGGTATACGCAAGTGGGTTCATATCTGCATGCTCTGTATTGGAATTATAATTAGTTTTTTTCTTTATTGGAAAACTATGTCATAATGGTTTCAAAGGAGTCCTGAAATCAGTTTCAATCCTCTGAGTAGATTTTCCTTTTGACATTGTTAAATGTTCCCCCCCCCTTGGGAATTTTAAATTAATATTTAATTCATTGGTTTGTTAGCTCGTTTGTCATATTATTGTTGTTATTATTACACACTTATATTACTTCTAAAACTATCTTGTGAAAAAGCAGATTTTAAAAATATATTCTTTCCTTCTACTATATTTTGTATCATCTTCACTTAAATATTGGATGTGGTCAATGTGTCTTTAAAAGAAAATTTGCTTGTGTTTATGGAAAAATAATAGTACAATTATTCAGAAACCAGTTTCTGAAATAAATCTCACATGAGCCATTTGTTTGCATTTTTTTGTATAAAAAGCTTCATTCCTGACAGGAAAGATAATTTGCCTGGATGTTAAGCAGCAGCTGAGAAATTCTTAGGAAAGGACCTAAAAGAAGTAGACATAAATGATATGGAATTTTGTTTCTCTGCTTATATTTTCTCCCTCTGAAGATCATCTTCTGACCTCAGTTGTTTAGCAATATTATATGGGTCAGAATGTATTTTTTAAAACATAAAAGGGAACAAAATATGCTTTTATAAATGGGACCTTTAAACCTTTAAAAGGATATTAATTGGAAGGATAAACTTGAAAAATATATTTAATATCCAGTATCCTTTCTTTCATATATACTTTTACATTGTTCAGTTCTGGATGCACCACATGAAGACACCATATTCTTTATCCTTTAACTTTATTATTAATTACCTGCCAGAATAGCAGTAGAGATATGTTTAATTAGGAGAGACACGAGTTGACAATTGCAGCAGCAAAAATACAATTAATCTTTAAAGCCCTAGAGGATTGATATATAGGATAGACTAATGGGGAAAAGTAAAGCTTAATGATGCACAGTAAAGCACTTGGGAATATTAGTGTTATCAGAGAATAACAAATAGATTGTAATATTATAGAACAAGGGACTAATTAGAATACTTCTGCATTTAAAATGCAAAGATGAAAACTGAATTCTAAACTATTTCATCTTGCATAAATAAAGGATTAGCAGTTATTAACATTTCCCGTTTTACTTGTGCTAACTTTTGTAACTTTCACACAAGATGTCTTGTGTGAAAAGTTTTGCCAAATTTAAACTTAGTTTTTCATAATGTTTGACATTTGAGGAAAAACATATTAGACTAAACAAACTAGCACAGCTTGATACAAATATATCTTTAATTATAAGCAAACAATAAGTTCAGTGCTTAAAGAGTATGTGTGTACATGTGTGTGTATTCAAATTAACACAAACCAAAATATATAATTTTATTATGACATCTTAAAACCTGCCAAATTATGAGAATGTAATTCTCATGTCTATCTGTCTGTCTATCATCATCTATCTAACTTCTAAAACTCTTCTATCTATAACCTTTAACAGAGCAAAATATGGACCTTAGTCCTTAGGGCAACGTTTTTCGAATCAAGAAAACTTAAATGACTAACCTACAGAATATATTGAGCTTTCATGACTCATGAATAGAAATTTGGTAATTTTTGTAAAAACAATTTATGACATAAAAGTTATTATAAAAGTTGTTATAATATAAAATGTCACAAGATATTTCCGGTGGTCAACTGCTGACGTTTGACTATGCTAAAATTCAACATGGCCTATTTTCAAGGCAGATCTCTCTTTGAATATCTTGATTTTTTAAAGAACTTTTCCAGTGAAGGCTGAATATTAGAGCTCTGTCATTGCTGAACGCACTGAGGAGTCTTGTAAAAAATGTTTCTGAAATTATGACACAAGGAGTCATGTATTGTCTAGTATATAGACAGACAGACAGATATTGATATAAATCACATACACACATATTAGACATCTTACCTGGATGTAATTTAGATTGTATTCATATTTTTAAAGTTTTTCCATACAGACAGATAGTCCAGATGGCTTTGCTGTATTCAGATTCTTTTCAAAAATGTTGTTTAATTTTATGGGGTAATTCAGGTATTTATCCTTGATACAGAGAATGAAAATACCAGCAGTGAGAAAGTATTGGTAAATGGCAGAAGATAGAATTAGATTTTTAATTCTCTTGACATTATTTTATTAACTGCTTTTTAAAATAACTCATAATAAGAATTTACTCATTGTATGGAATGGTGGAATCTTTGAACATAGTTTGCTTGCAGGTTTTTGGTTTTTTTTGCATTTATATCCCGCCCTTCTCCGAAGACTCAGGGTGGCTTACACTATGTCAAGCAATAGTCTTAATCCATTTGTATATTATATACAAAGTCAACTTATTGGCCCCAACAATCTGGGTCCTCATTTCATTACTTGACTAGGTAACATCATCAATACTGGTGAGTGTGAAGTTTTTTCTCTGTTTATATGCAATATAATATAATAATCTGTTTATATGCAATAGCTTGCCTTGTCAGTGTTGGGCAGGTATATGTTTTTCTTTTTAGTAGTTCCTTGATTAGGATATTGTTTTCAGCTTCATTATTTTTCTGGTGCTTATATAGGTGTAGGTTGCTAGGCAGAATATGTTATGGTCACTCTGTTTCTGCCTTAGCTTTTTTATTACCTCTTTTGAATGATATCAAAATGTAATCTCTATGTGTATATTGATAGCTGATTTGTCTGAATTCCAAACTTCCAGAAATTCCCTAGCATTGTTGGAGTTAGTGGTTTGGGATGTTGGACACAAGTCATTGAAAAGTAATGGAATGCAAATAATTTAGTAGAATCATGTGAGTCATGATTCAAATCATAAACTGCAGAAAAGCTAGCTTATGAGCCTTGAAAATATTAAAATCTTTCTACTGTAACTAATAGGGGATTAGCTACAATTAAATTATAGAAGGAACCAGAGCTCTCTTTGTTTAGAAAGATGACAACAGAAACACACACAAAAATGGCTTGGTAACACATGGTAGAATTCAGAACTCCTCAGAATTCATTGCACATGATTACCAAACCTGTGTTTAAATAAATACACAAAAGCTATGATATTTTTAGGCACTGACATCATTTATTTTTCTTTTAACAACTGAAATTCAAATTATATTACTAATAAGCTTTGATTTGATTTTGCCTTAACAGCTGAGATTCCTTTGTATATCTGATTTCTTCCAAACTGTATATCCAATACAGATAGTCCTCGATTTACAACAATTCATTTAATGATCATTCAAAGTTACAACGGCACTGAAAAATGTGGCTTATAACTATTTTTCACAGTTACCACCTTTTTAGTACCCCCATGATTACGTGATCAAAATTCAGATGCTTGGCAACTAAGTCATATTTATGACGGTTGCAGTGTCCTGGATTATGTGATCACCTTTGCAAACTTCTGGCAAGCAAAGTCAATGGGGAAGCCAGATTTACTTAGCAACGGTGTTCCTAACTTACCAACTGCAGTGATTCACTTAACAACTGTGGCAAGAAAGGTTGTAAGGTGGAGCAAAACTCACTTAAGAAATGTCTTACTTAACAACAGAAATTTTGGGCTCAGTTGTGGTTGTACATTAAGGATTACCTCTATATCTCTTAAATAAGGCAAATCATCCACTTGTAAACTTGGAAAATACTCAGTTGCACATAATAGATTTATTTATAGCAGTTAAGACAAAAACATCTGAACAGAGTCAAGGAAAAGGAATTATCATTTATAATTCTGCACTTAATGAAAATCAACTTCAGATCATGAAGTACCATTACTGAAATTCTGTGGAATAAATTGATTCAGGGCTCTAACAATGCCTTAAAGATCCCTTTGAGACATTGGCAGGTCAAAAATTATTTCAGTTTTTATCTGCATGAGTCTCTTCTAGCAAACAAGTCACTGTTTGCAGTATCAGATTACAATAAAACATTTTCCTAAGGCCTGTCTAGAACATCTTTCCGTATGAATATTAAACTCTTCAATAGGCCAGATAGTGTTTCTATTACTATTGTCACTTACTTTATATAAACTCTGAACGTTTGTCAAATATTTTCTTGTTGCCTAAGATAGTGTTTTTTAAAAGTCATATTTCCACAAATATTAGCAAAAAGACTGTGGGAAACAAAAATATTCCTTAACTTCTATGTGGGTGGAAAAATTTCAGGAAGAGAACTGGGTTGGTTGTTTAATCTTTTTTTTTAATCACTGTGAAAAGTGAGAAATATTTTGGCAGAACTTCCCTTCATATACTGTATGTCTCAAGAAGAAGATTTATTTCATTGTTTCATTTCTGTATATACTAAATGCTGACTTGTATTCATTTATTTTATCTATATATAATGTGAATGTCTGGAAATGATCCAGAATTATTGCATAAATCTTTAATTTAACTTAATTTAACCGCCCTGAGTCCTTCGGGAGATAGGGCGGTATACAAATATGAATAATAAATAAATAAATAAATAAATTTGTCCTCCGCTTTTAGGTTCTTATGATGTAAGGCAGGAGATTGGGTTGGGACAATGAGTTGCAATAATAAACTTTTAAGTGGGGACCAGCAAAGTGCTACTGAGACATTTTATACAGTACCCTTCTTTACTGTTTTCATTTTTAATGTAAATATATATTATTAATATAAGTTTAAGACAAAATCCTATTGTTATTTATGTTAGAAGAAACTAATTTTGCCAATAGAGTGAGGATTTCAAGCAGCTTCAAAATGTTCCCTAAAGGATTCTTCCAGCCTCCAGAGTTTTATTTATTAAGGAACAGGAAAAAAATAGAGAGATCCATTAAATGAAAGATTTTTATTTGTACAACATGGAATTCTGCCCTTCCTGTTTACAATTTCTGGTGATTTAGTAATGTACCTTGTGAAAAAGTAAAAAGAATTATGAAATGAAATAAAATCTTGTTATTGAGAAGAAATTAACATTTGCCTAATTCTTCAGCCACTGGGTAAAAAGCAATACAAGCAACATAATTGAAGGTATTTCTGTATGCATGCCTTCAAGTCAGTGTTGCAATGTTGTTTTGCCTAGATACTGTAAGTCCCTGAAGTTTTCTTGGCAAGGTTTCAGAAGTGGTTTGTTTTTCCTACAGCTGAGAGAAAGTAACTGGTCCAAGGTCAGCAAGTTTTGCCTAAGGTGGGATTAGAACTCACAGTGTTCTGTCTTTAGCCTGATGCCTTAACAACTACATCGAACCTACTTTCTTGAAAGTATTTAAGTACAGAAAACTTCTGAGCTTGCTTGGTTTTTTTGCAGACGTTTCATTATCCAAACTAAGTAACATCATCAGTGCTAGTAAGGAATTTGTGGTCAGTTTATATTCTAGTGGCTTGCCTATCAGTGTTGATTGGGGTGGTCTTAGAGATCCTTTGATTGGGCTGTTTGTTGTTGGCTTCTTTGGCATTTTCTTGATTGGGGTATTGTTTACTTGATTGTTGGTCTGATGCAGGGATGAAATCCAGCAGGTTCTGACAGGTTCTGGAGAACTGGTAGTGGAAATTTTGAGTAGTTCAGAGAACTGGTACCAGAGTGGGATGGGAATGGAGATTTTGCAATATCCTTCCCCCAGGAGTGGGGAGGGAATGGGGATTTTGCTGTATCCTTCCCCTGGACTGGGGTGGAAATGGAGATTTTGCAGTAACTTTCCTCTGCCACACCCACCAGGCCACACCCACCGAACCGGTAGTAAAAAAAATTGGATTTCACCATTGGTCTGATGTTAACCTTGGAGTTAATCTATGCTGATCTGTGTGCTGATTGCTGGTGGAGAAGTGCTAGGGTCTTTTTGTTCCTTTTGGGACAAGTCTCTTTTGCATAGTCTATATATGTTGTTAATGTCTATATGTCTATTTATTTATTTAATTTATTTATTTATAATTTAATTTCTATACCGCCCTTGTCCCGAAGGATTCAGGGCGGTTTACAGCCATATTAAAAACACCAAATACAAATAACAATTTTAAAAACGAATTAAAACCAAATATTTAGTGGCCAGATCAACTAAAACGGTCAAAGACCGACATAAAACCCATATAAAATTACAATTAAAATTATACTTAGACTACTCCCGCACGATGAAATAGTAAAGTCTTCAGTTCACGTTTGAAGGTCCGGAGGTCGGGGAGTTGGCGTAACCCCGGAGGCAGCTCATTCCAAAGGGCTGGTGCTGCCACAGAGAAGGCCCTCCCCCTGGGGGCCGCCAACCAACATTGTTTGGTCGACGGCACCCTGAGGAGGCCCACTCTGTGGGAGCGCACAGGTAGTTGGGAGGCTATCGGTGGCAGAAGGCGGTCTCGTAAATAACCCGGTCCTAAGCCATGGAGTGCTTTAAAGGTGGTAACCAACACCTTGAAGTGCACCCGGAAGGCTACCGGTAGCCAGTGCAGGCCGCGCAGGATAGGTGTTATATGGGAGCAATGCGGTGCTCCCTCTATCACCCGCGCAGCCGCATTCTGGACTAGCTGGAGCCTCCTGGTGCTCTTCAAGGGGAGCCCCATGTAGAGAACATTGCAATAGTCCAGGCGGGAAGTAACGAGGGCGTGAGTGTGTAAGGAGTCCCGGTCAAGGAAGGGACGCAACTGGAGAATCAGGCGAACCTGATAAAATGCTCCCCTGGTGACGGCCGTCAAATGTTCTTCTAAAGACAGCCGATCGTCCAGGAGAACGCCCAAGTTGCGCACCCTTCCCCTGGGGGCCAATACTTCACCCCCAACAGTCAGCGATGGCATAAGCTGACTGTACCGGGATGCCGGAACTCACAGCCACTCTATCTTGGAGGGGTTGAGCCGGAGCCTGTTCCTCCCCATCCAGACCCGCATGGCTTCAAGACACCGGCCCATCACCTCGACGGCTTCGTTGGGGTGGTTCGGGGTGGAAATGTACAGCTGAGTATCGTCAGCGTACAGATGGTATTCCACCCCGAAACCACGGATAACCTCACCCAGTAGCTTCATGTAGATGTTGAACAGGAGAGGCGAGAGAACCGACCCCTGTGGCACCCCACAAATGAGGCACCTAGAGGTCGATCTCTGCCCCCCTGCCAACACCATCTGCGAATGGTCAGAGAGATAGGAGGAGAACCACCGATAGACGGTGCCCCCCCCAATCCCTCCAACCGCCGCAGCAGGATATCATGGTCGATGGTATCAAAAGCCGCCAAGAGATCTAAAAGTACCAAGACAGAGGAACATCCCCTGTTCCCAGCCTGCCAGAGGTCATCCAGCAATGCGACCAAAGCCGTCTCCATGCTGTATCCAGGTCTGAAACCGGACTGGAACGGGTCCAGATAGACAGTTTCCTCCAGGTATTGGGGGAGCTGATATGCCACCACACTCTCAACAACCTTCGCCAAAAAGCGAAGGTTGGAGACTGGATGATAGTTCGCCAATACAGCTGGGTCCAGGGAAGGCTTCTTGAGGAGGGGCCTCACCACCGCCTCTTTCAAGGCGGTGGGGAAAATGCCCCCCAGCAAGGAAGCATTGGTAACTCCCAGGAGCCAGCCTCATGTAACCTCCCGTGTGACCAGTACCAACCAGGAGGGACACGGGTCCAATAAACATGTGGTGGGATTCAGCCTACCCAACAACCTGTCCATGTCATCAGGAGTCACAGGATCAAACTCAGCCCAGGTAATATCCTCAAGACCCGTCCCCGCCATCCCGCCCGAATCTATCCAATCAGCGTCCAGTCTGTCCCGGATCCGAGCGATTTTATCGGACAGATACTGTACAAAATCCTCAGCACGCCCCTGCAAAGGGTCCTCCCGCACCTCCTGCATAAGCAGGGAGCGGGCCACCCTAAACAGGGTGGCTGGGCGATTATCTGCCAATTCGATAAGAGCGGAAAAATAATTATGTTTCGCCGCTCTTATCGCCACTAGGTAGGTCTGAATATATGACCTCACTAGTGTTCGGTCACGTTTGGAGCGGCTGGACCTCCAAACACTCTCTAGATGTCTTTTCTGGCGCTTCATCTCTCTCAGCTCCTCGTTATATCAAGGAGCTGGTCGGGTTCGGCGCCGGGTCAGAGGCTGCAAAGGCACGACGTGGTCCAAAGCCCTGTCACCGCCTCCTCCCAGGCGGCCACCAGTTCTTCGGCCGAGCCGTGGGCTAATTCCCCGGAAAACGGCCCAAGCTCCATCAGAAACCTCTCTGGGTCCATCAGGTGCCTGGGACGGAACCATCAAATCGGTTCCATCTCCCTGTGGTGCGGTGCAGCGGTTCGAAAGTCTAGCTGAAGGAGCAAATGATCTGACCATGACAGGGGTTTAAAAATTAAATCCCTTAACTCCAGATCATTTAGCCACTGTCCCGAGACAAAAATCAAGTCCAGGGTGTTACCCCCAATGTGGGTGGGACCATTAACTACCTGGGTCAGGTCCAAGGCCGTCATGGAAGCCATGAACTCCCGAGCTGCCGTTGATGATTCGCCCACCGACGGCAAGTTGAAATCCCCCATAACCATAAGTCTGGGGGTCTCAACCGCCATCCCGGCTATCATCTCCAACAGCTTGGGCAGGGCTGCTGTTACGTAGCAAGGAGCCAGGTACGTAATCAGCAAGCCCATCTGCACCCCATGGCCCCACTTCACAAGGAGGGTTTCACAACCGGCTATCTGCGGGACAGTGACCTCCCTCAGTTCCAGACCCTCGTTAATAACAACCGCTACTCCCCCACCCCTACCCTGGGCCCTCGGCTGATGGAATGCACGGAAGCCTGGTGGGCACATCTCAGTAAGGGGAACCCCCCCCCTTCTGTGCCCAACCAGGTCTTGATGGGTGATTTGTCAGAGTGCTGGACTTCTAGCAGTTCCCAAATATTTTTGGAGTAGGTGATGATCGCGCGGCTCAGCTGGGATCATCTGAATCTTTTAAAAGCATTTTTTCTCAACCTCTTCGGCTGAACTTTTTGAACTTATTGTTTCATTTTGTTCCTGCTTTAAATCTTGATTAATATTTGAATGCTGATTTATTTCAACCCTTTGCTGGATTCTTATTGCTTTTTCTTTTTGTCTTTTAGATATATCTGATTCTGGATAACCTCTGTCCTCTTTTATTTATTTATTTTTATTTATTTATTTTGTCACAACAATATATATAAGTATCATACAAAAAAGATTATATAGTGTATAAACATATATATGAGTAAATATTAGGAGGAATAAGCATATATATATATAAGAAGGAGAAAAAGAAAAACAATAGGACAGGAACGGTAGGCATGTTTGTGCTCTTATACACGCCCCTTTCTTTGTAAGGAAGCACAGCAGGCATTCGGGGGGAGGTTGAAGCAAGGGTGAAATGCTATCAGATTGAACTGGATTGCACGATCTGGTAGCGACCATGGCTAGTAGTTCAGTGATCCGGTAGTGATGGTGGAGCGAAGCTCCGCCCACCCACTTGGGTGTCATTACTTCCTAGTTTTAACCAGGAAGTGTTTTTTACCTTCTGCGCATGCACAGAAGGTCTGCACGTGCGGGCGGCGTGTGCACTTCCGAGCCGGTAAGGAAGGTAAGTAGATTTCAGCCCTGGTTTTAGATTTTGAGTTTTTAAATTCTTACCACAGGGTTTCTGTACTTTTTGAACTGGCAAAATATTTGGAGTTTATTTTTATTGAATTTTTCTTTTAACCTGGGATCGAAATATAGAGAAACATATAGACCAGGGGTCTCCAACCTTGGCCACTTTAAGCCTGGTGGACTTCGACTCCCAGAATTCCCCAACCAGCAAAGCTTGGAGTTGAGTTCCACCAGGCTTAAAGTGGCCAAGGTTGGAGACCCCAAATATAGACAACATCTGTTCTTTGTTGTCTGACCAAGTTTCACAGACTAAGAAATGGCTAAACAGTGGCTGAAACCTAAGAAAGGAAGGTGAGGAGTGTGCAGGCCTTAGCTGAATTTTTCTTTAAAAAGCTTGATGAGACAATAATGATCTTGCAAAATAAGTTGGAGCATGAAACTTTGAATAAAGATACACAAAAGGACCTTGATCTAGTTTGAGACCAAAGAGATATTCTCATAACTAGAGAACTAACAGAGTGGATTTCATCATTTCTGTGAAGTTTAAATATGCATGTTTTTACAGTATTAGGATTGTAACTGAAAGAGGAAGTGTCATCTTCCTTTTTCTTACAAAGATTGAGGGAGACTGGATAGATTTATTACAATTAACTAGTAACCACTTCTTTTTGGACTTAGATAAGAAGACTGAATCTATTATATTTAATTAAACAAAAATTGATAAGAGATGGCATTAAGAAAGAAACATAGATATTTGATTCAGGACAAACTATTTATAACTTTTGGAATGACTTGGGATAGATAAATGCCATGGCAAATATTCTATAAGTGGATAGCAATAACAGTTTGTTAACAGAATTTTGAAACTTTAATTATTATTATTATTATTGTTGTTGTTGTTGTTGTTCTTGTTGTTAAATACTTGCCACTAATATAATATATAGAAGACAAGTCAATAATTTGCGAATAGACTTAATAGTTTAAAAAATTTGGCACGGCCTGTTTCACAAGGTGTGGAAACTAGTGTTATAGTAAGTATTAATCAGTATTCAATTAGGGAGATAATAAGTGTGTATCGGTTGGTGTTTTTTGAGTGCACTTTTTTCTTTTTTAAGTTTGTTTTTTGTTTTTTTCTCTTTGGATTTTTTCTGGAGTTAAAAAAAAAGTCAAAGCATCAGTTCCTGTATATAACACATATAATATTATAATGATTATAAAAAATAAAAAATTGCTACAACTATATTGCTCTTTATCATATTCAAATATACATTTTGTGAACGTTTTGATTCTTTTGAAGATGAACTGACATGTTTACAGGAACTGTCATTGAATCCTATCGTATTAGATTATCTCATTTACCAAACTATACTTTAAAAGAATTGTTGGTCTGTATAATCTTTATTTCATAATAATAAGTTGGCAGCTTTCAAAGTCTTGTTTGAAGCCACTTTTTTTTAGTATATGGAAAGTATTCGTGCTAGACCTCTGACTTTTTTAAAATTTATTTTATTTATTTATTTGTCATAACAGTATACAGTATACATAAGCATAAGCATGAAGTATCTATCAACATATAAGTATATATATGAGTATAAGCATGTAATAAATATATAAATTGTATATAATGAAGGAAACAGGAGGACAGGAATGGTAGGCACATTTGTGCTCCTATAGACCTCTTAGGAAAGGGGTGACGTCAATGGTAGACAGTTTTTGGTTAAAGCTTTGGGGACTTTGAGAAGGGACAACAGAGTCAGGTAGTGTATTGCGAGCATTAACAACTCTGTTACTGAAGTCATATTTTCTGAATCAAGTTTGGAGCGGTTAATATTAAGTTTAAATCTATTGTTTGCTCTTGTATTGTTATGATTGAAGCTGAAGTAGTCTTCAACAGGAAGGACATTGCAATAGATGATTCTATGAGTTAAACACAGGTCCTGTCGGAGGCGGCGGAGTTCTAAGTTTTCTAAACCCGGGTCTGGTGGCATAAGGTATTTTGTTGTATTCAGAGGAGTGGAGAACTCTTCTTGTAAAATATTTTTGGACACGCTCAATTGTATTAATGTCTGAAAAGAGGTATGGGTTCCAGACAGGCAAGCTGTATTCAAGAATTGGTCTAGCAAATGTTTTATATGCTCTGGTTAGTAGTGTAGTGTTTCTGGAGAAGAAGCTACGCAATATTAAGTTTACCACTCTTAAAGCCTTTTTTGCGATGTAGTTGCAGTGAGCTTTGGCACTTAGATCATTTGATATGAAAACTCCAAGGTCTTGGAGATGGTTGGATGGTTTTAAATTGCGAAGAGCTTTTTCAACATTTTCTTCAGTGAAATCTATTTGTGTTAGGTCGTTGGTGCAGTTGGGAAATTTTGGGTTTGAGCCATTGCTGTTGACAAAGACTGAGCCGAAGAATGTGTTAAAGAGGTTTGCTTTAACTGTTTTGTCATTATTTTCTTTGCCGTTAGATTCTTTTAGTGGCGGGATGGATCTCGAGACATTAAGTTTGTTATTTACAAAATTACAAAAAGCACGATTGGAATTTGTGCGCAGAAGGTCTTCTTCTTGCTTGGTGTGGTAATTTGTACATTCAATTTTTATTTGGTTGCATATATATCTGTAGCGTTTTTTGAAACTTGCTACATGCCCCTTTTTGTTTTTTCTCCAAAGGGATTTTTTTTTGATTGGAGCTTTTTTATTGATATGGGTAATTTGTTTTTCCTGATTTTGGTGGTGGTTAGTGGTACGTAGAGTTTAATGATTCTATTGACTTTCAGTAGGAAAACTTTGTAGTGGTCTTCAGCAGTGATACGGGTTGAGAATAGATTTTGCCAATCAAGAAATGAGAGGTAGGTGTTTATAACGTCATAGTTGGCTTTTTTGAAATTGTAGATTGGATTATTATTATTATGACGATATTTGTAAGGGCGTATATTGAGGCAAAAGTCTATCATACTGTGGTCACTGTTGGAGAAGGGTTCTTTTATTTGTAGTCCATAAATTGTGTTTGTGTTATTGCAGAAAATGAGGTCAAGGCAGTTGTTAGTTTTGTATTGTTAGTTACTAATTGTTCAAGACCTAGATTTGTAACAACATTGTATAAGGTAGCATGGATGGGTTCAGTCGTACATTCATTTGTTATCCAGTTAATAAGAGGTAGATTGAGGTCACCCAGGAAGATGAGAGGATATGGGCAAGAGGTAGCCCAAGTTAGGAGTGAGGTTAACTTGTTCGCATGTGCGATGTCATAGTCAGAAGCTCTGTAGCATAGTAGGAATCGAAGTGTGGTGTTAAGGGATAGGTCACATACAATAGTTTCTGGGATAGCTAGATTTTGTGCAACTTGAACATTTTTTAGATTTAGTGACTTTTTATGAAAGATAGCTACTCACCACCTCTGCAGGTTTCACGATCTGATCTAAAAACATGGTACTTTTTGTCTGAAATAATGGAGTCAAAGATGGATGAGTTAAGCCATGTTTCACATACAAATATAATATCAAATGTACCATTTAAAAATGGTACCTTTAAAAACTTAGAACTCCGCCGCCTTTGACAAGACCTAAGTTTAACTCATAGAATCATCTATTGTAATGTCCTTCCTGTTAAAGACTACTTCAGCTTCAATTGCAATAATTCAAGAGCAACCAATAGACTTAAACTTAATGTTAACCGCTTCAATCTAAATTGCAGAAAATATGACTTCTATAACAGAGTTATCAGTGCTTGGAACACATTACCTGACTCTGTGGTCTCTTCTCATAATCCCAAAAGCTTTAACCAAAAACTATCTACTATTGACCTCACCCCATTCCTAAGAGGACCATAAGGGGCGTGCATAAGAGCACAAACGTGCCTACCGTTCCTGTCCTATTGTTTTTTTCTTATATATATATATATGCTTATACTTCCTTATATTTCCTCATATATATGTTTATATACTATATAATCATTTTGTGTGATGCATGTGTATATTGTTGTGACAAAAATAAATAAATAAAAATAAATAAATAAATTTTTTAACATGAGGACATACTTGACAGAAACAGTCTAATAAATGTAATGCAGGGCAAATATTATATATAAAGGGATTTTCAATGAGAATTATTTACAATTTACTGTTTAACTGAGTAAAATAATTCATAGATTATTTAAATACTATATAAAGGGATTTCTTTGTAATTATAAAGTCACAGAACAGTCTATCAAAATGTCAACTACTCACACAAGGATTGTTTTAAGTGAAAAACAAAGTAACAAAGATATTCCCAGCCAGCTGCACTCAGCAAGGTGCCCACATTTGCAGTACAATACAAACAGCATCTGGTAGGATTAACCTTTTAGATTTCTGCTGTGGAGTGAAGTTAGAGTATTCTGTTCAATATTATTGGTTGAAACAAAGTCAGTACTAAATAAATGGAGTGAGAGCATAACTGAAATAAAGACTCACCTATCTCAAAATTTATCAAACGTTGAATTAAGCTTATTTATAGTCCAATCTATTTTTTCTTTCATTATCTTGTCAAAAAAGCAGCTTTGAAACTATTATCCTTTAGAGAGGAATAAACTCAGCTATTCAAATAATTTTTCATGTAATGTATCAAGTTCATTTCTTACAGACTATAAACTTCCAGCCACTTAAATGAGATCCATTTATTTGATAGCGTTTGCTGCTCTGGTACAGCTTCAACTACATATCACAATAATAAATAATTATATATAAATTATTTTATATCTCACCACCCAAACCATGTACTCAACAAATTTATATTTAATTAACTTAAAAGACTGCTGATCAACCTCCCTGAAAAACAATTTTTGAAGCAGCAATAGGGAAAGGAAGGGAAGAGTTCTGACAGTGTCCTTGGGTATTTAGATGTACCACACATTTCTGATCTTTTCTTCCTAGAAGCCATGTAAGGAACAGATCATCTCAGTCCCATGGTCAAAGCTTTACTGTGAGGCTACCCAAATAGTTATGACAGAGCAGGAAAAAAGGGGGATTCAGAACATTTTAAGTTCTCCAGTGATATTTTGGTTTGAAAAGGTTAGAGGGCTCAAAACTTTTGAGATACTTTTTAAGCTATATGCAGACATAGAACAGGATGTCTGAAAAATGGAAACATTAAAGTTTTTTCCCCATATCAATTTTAATAAGAAATACAGGAAATTGAATAATTGTGTCCTCCTAACTCTTGAACACAATCTGTAAAACATTCAATTTGAAACATACACACTTAAGATATACTCAGTGCTTCATTTTAACTAGGGATTTGAAAAGTATAGAGGCTGAATTGGTATTTCACTTCTTTCATCCTCTTCTAAAAAGTACCTTCTGCATCAGTTTTGTTGCTTTATAAATCCTTCTTGTACATTTGAATATTGTAATCCAATTCAGTTAAAAAATTACTTTGGAAATGATATAAAATGCTACAACATGAACTTACAGGGGTATTACCGGAGGAAAAATTAATGACAAGAACATCTGAAATGGCATACTGCCTAGTATGTTGGGATTCACCCCCTATAGTTATGAATTATACCATAATTAGCCTTCTAGTTGCAATGTTACTGCTGCCAGAAACAATGCGCATTATTTTAAAAAAAAGTTTAAAATTTTATTCAGATTATGATGTCTTCCATGGCCTTAGAAATGAGTTCTTTTTATGAACTAGAACAGCCTTAAATGGCATTGATTAAACTTAATGAGCTTCAATCAAAAATCTTTTCATACTGCATTGAATAAGAATTATTATGATTAACATTTTTCTGTGACTACGTGCATTTTAAATAGTTTACAAAACTACAAATTAAGTGCATTCATTTTAGAATCAGTTTCCAAAATGCATTTTCCTAAACTTAAAATGTGTATTTAAAAAAAAATTCCCTACAATTTTTTTTTTTTTTTGAATTTATATCCCGCCCTTCTCCGAAGACTCAGGGCGGCTTACATTGTGTTAAGCAATAGTCTTCATCCATTTGTATATTATATACAAAGTCAACTTTTATTGCCCCCAACAATCTGGGTCCTCATTTTACCTACCTTATAAAGGATGGAAGGCTGAGTCAACCTTGGGCCTGGTGGGATTTGAACTTGCAGTAATTGCAAGCAGCTGTGTTAATAACAGACTGCTTTGTCTGTTGAGCCACCAGAGCCCCTACAATGTTTAAATATAAGTAAATATTAGTAGAATTAAGTACATCATAGCATACAGACAGTTGGTCCTTTTTGTATATAACTCGAAGTTGTAATTATCCCTTGGTTTTGTCGTGCATGTCACTGTATTTTTGCCTAAAATGTATATATGTTATAAAAAGAAAGGGAGGGAGGCATGGATTAAAAGGCAGTAAGAAAAAACTCAGATGGTTTCTAAAAAGAAAATAATATATTTATTTTCCCTTTCCTTTTCATATATGGATAGAATAAAAATCAAGAATAGTAAAAAAGTGTCCCTAAATTATCCCATTCAAATAAACATTTAAAATTATTGTAAAAAGCCTTCCTATAGAACTTCACTTTCCTCTTAAAATATTCAGAATAATGGGAAAAAATTCATAGCAGCCATACTTAGCATTACAAAACTTCTATTGTTTCCTTCACATATTTTTGTTCCCAGTTCTTTGCTGACATAATCTGCAAATACTTTCCTTTGACTGTATTTCTGAAGTCTAACAGTCATTTTTAGCTGTCAGTGTGACATACAATAATAAAAACATTCCTCCATTCCCCAAGAGTTCCAAATTCCACATAGCCTTTCCTTAGTGTCCAAGAACAAGTGCATGAAAATTAAAAATATGAGCTGGGCTTTTGAAAAGAAGCTGACATCATTAACTTTAACCAGAGGACCAAAGATATATTATGACAGTGTTTGTATTCTTTTGTACTCTTTCAAATACAAAGTTTATGATGAATAAGAGTTTGGGCACTTAATATAGTATTACATTAGCAATAGTATTTACCAGTATCAACACAAAATGTAATGTCACACTTTTATTCTAAAGAAAGAAAATGCTCAGAAGATTGCATAATACAATGGCTCATTACAATGTAGGCACCCCCAAAAATTGAGGAGGAGAATGGGAGCTTAAGTAAAAAACAAAAAGAGCACTAGATACTCATTATTAGGCCACATCTAATAAAAAAGTCACTGGAACAAGACAAATAAAGAAAAAGGACTATCTAAACCAGAGGTCTTCAAACTTGGCAGCTTTAAGCTAGGCAGAGGTCTTCAAACTTGGCAGCTTTAAGACTTGTGGACTTCAACTCCCAGAATTCTCCAGCCAGCTATGCTGGAGCTATGCTGGCTGGAGAATTCTGGGAGTTGAAGTCCACAAGTCTTAAAGCTCCAAGTTTGGGGACCCTTGACCTTAACTTTTAGGGAAGAGTTCCACATGGATTTTTTTTTCATAATAGTAGATACTAAATGCTTAATGCAATTTTTACTTCTTTTACCTTGAAAATATGGCATAATAAAAATCAATGGGATTAACTCAAAAGGACATTTGGGACACTAAAACACATTTGGGACACTAAAAACACTGAATAGCACATTTGGGACTATTCTACTTCTTTTAATGTCGAATTCCTTCTGTTTAAACATGCTTACAGACAAAGAATATACCTAGATGAACACAAGATTGATTCTAACCCTTTCATTGGTTAACCTTACTGTATGCTACAAAGAGTCAAGGTTAAAGACCTGTAAAGTTATCTTAAGGCTGTAAGAACTAGTAACAGTTTTAAAGCTTATTCTTTCATGCAAAAACACATACTGTAAAAGTGTCTAAACTTTTCTGAAATTCAATATTTTTTCCTTTTTGCTCTTTAAATTTCTTTTTTGTTAGCTTGACTGTAATCTTACTATTAGCATGGTGAATTGCTAAACACCCACACAATATTTTTTTAACATTTTGAATGACAGTGCTACTCTGATGAAGTAGAGCTAAAGATGCCAAAATGTGCAAACTCTGAATTTTGGGAAGTGCAGTCTAAACTTGTTCTCTGTTATAAAACCTTGGGGAAACATACTCCATAAAATTTATTACATATTGTTTAATGCTGATATTGATATATTGTTAATCAATTTCACCACTTCTTATTCAAAAGCAAGAATTATTAAAATAAGCAGAGCTTCTGGGATACTTTCCAAACCAGATATAATGAGTTGTTCCTGCCTTGTGTGGTCTTCAAACAGTTCTGAGCTTTGTTGAACAGAATAAGCAGCAATATCCAAAAAGAACATATTTTGAAGACTTGAAGTCCATTTTGAAGGCACACTATCTTCTTTATGACATTGACAAAATACAACTAAGTACATAATCTAAAATATTTAAGTACACCATTGCTCATGTTGTAATTCCTGTCAACAAGCAATAGATTTATATAGTGTGGTTTTGGGATTGGACTATTGATCAATGATACAATGTACTGATACAGTTTTCTTGTTTTTCTCCCCAAGACTATTTTAAATATTACCAACTTCAGATAAAGATCTCCCAGAAAGATTTTCTCAATATTATTTTTGTTGTAACCCATAAAATATGCAATCAGTCAGAAGTGAAAAAAGCAAGCAAAACAATAATAAAAAAGAGCCTTTCTTCTAGCTGAAAAGAACACAAGCTGGAAAGACCAACTTTGGGTAAAGGAGTTATATACTGTGTCTATAAATGATGCAAAAAATGAAGTCTTCCAACTTCATCCTCTTAGAGCAGCAGTCCCAACCTTTTTAGCACCAGGAACTAGTTTTGTGACAGACAATTTTTCCATGGACGAGGAGAAAGATGGTTTCAGTTTTGCTTGTTTGTCCTGCAGAGTGCCAGTTAATTTTTGTTCTTCTCCATCTAGGGGTCACATTTATATTCGTCTTCAAAATGAATTGCTTCACATAACTTTTGCCAATATGATGAACATTTACATCCTAGTAAATTTGTTTTTTCCCTCTTTTTTTCCTGACTATTGGGAACATACTTTTCAGTATCCACTGAATAATACATAGATATCAAGGTTCCACACTTTTTTTTTTATTTCATTTTGTCACAACAGTATACACAAACATTGTCATAAGTAAAAAAAAAAACATATCATGAAGAAAATATATATATATAAGTAAAGAATATGCATCAGCTATATTAATTTGATATAATAAAGGGAACAATAGGACAGGAACTGTAGGCACTTTTGTGCTCTTATGCACGCCCCTTATAGTCCTCTTAGGAATGGGGTGAGGTCAATAGTAGACAGTTTTTGGTTGAAGATTTTGGGATTTTGAGTAGAGACTATGAGTTATAGACTTCTAGCTATTATAATAAAATAAAAAATAAGACTTAAAATAAAAAGAAAGAAAGAAATATTTAAAATAAATATTAAAATAAAATAAAATAAAATAAAAAATAAGACTTGAGTTATAGACTTCCAGCTATTATAATAAAATAAAAAGCTACTTTTGAAGAAAAAACCACTATTGAATCTTCCAGGGTTACAATATTACTTACAAGATGACAGTGTAGTAAAATAATAGACTGCAAGAAAACCAATCTGTGAAGTCATATTTTATACAGAAAAGGTACTTCATGCCAAAAGTGCTTATAAATTTGGAAGCAATGTGTTTGTATTCCAAGAACAGTGACATGATTAAATGCTACAATTGGTTCTATTAATATAAAGCTGTTATGATTAAAATTAAAATAAAAATGCCGTGGAAAGCTACATTCAGAATACAGAATATAAATGGAAAAATTAATCTTAACAACCTGCTTGGTTCTTTGAGGAAGACAGAACAAGGAGGACAGGATAACACTACTAAAAGACAAAATGATGTAGTTTCATCAGGTAGCATCTAGATTTGGTGAAAGAGAAATAGGTATTTCATAGCCTGTTTGGCAATATTTAAGCTAGCCTATTGCCTCTTATTACAATGGAGAATGCTGTCCCTTCACTGACATTGTAGAAAGATTGCCCTTCCAATCAGTTTTTGCACATACAATATACAAAATGAAGCAGGATAGCTTCCTGTTCTCAACTCGGATAATAAAATCTATCAAGGCACCCTAGGGAAAACATTAGCCTATGTTGCATGTTAGGGCCTTTTTCTGTGGTGACCCATTTTAGCCAAATCTATGTAACTTTTATTATCCATGCTTGTAACAGTAATGGTAAAGGCAAGATATTTAATATAAAAGTTGTGTTTATGACATCCAGAAGCATAGTCATACTCTAATACAATGGGATGATTAAATGTTCTAATGCAGGGGTGTCCAAAGTTTTTTTGGTGAGGGCCAAATACAGAAAAATAAGCAAAGGCCCGGGCCACACACAAGAGGTTTTTCTTTGCTTAATTTTGTTTAGTGGAGAAGCACCTTTTCTGTGACTGGCTCCATCTAGTGTTGAAACTGAGAAGTGCAACAGAGTTGAGCTCAAGCGCCATGTGCGGGCCATATTCAATTATATTTTCAGAATTTGCTGCGGGCCAATAAAAACTGACCTGTGGGCCGCAGTTGGCCCGCGGGCCGTAGTTTGGACACCCCTGTTCTAATGCAACTTAATTAAAAAAGCTTAACTGCATTATATCTAGTATAATTACACCAATCCAATGGGATATGCTACAGATTCAGAGAAAAACTTCACTGTTCATTCTGTATCAATGACTTAAAAAAGAATTTAAGAAAATTAAAAGGATTTTGATGAACTTGGTACAAGGATTTATTTTGAATTTATTATGCTCTCTACATGGGGGTCCCCTTGAGGAGCACCCGGAGGCTTCAGTTGGTCCAGAATGCAGCTGCGCGGGTGATAGAGGGAGCCACTCGTGGCTCCCATATAACACCAATCCTGCGCAGGCTGCACTGGCTACCTGTGGTCTTCCGGGTGCACTTCAAGGTGTTGGTTATCACCTTTAAAGCGCTCCATGGCATAGGACCGGGATATCTTCGGGACTGCCTTCTGCTACCACATGCCTCCCACCGACCAGTACACTTCCATAGAGAGGGTCTCCTCAGGGTGCCGTCAGCCAAACAGTGTCAGCTGGCGACCCCCAGGGGGAGAGCCTTCTCTGTGGGGGCACCTACCCTCTGGAACGAGCTTCCCCCAGGACTTCGACAACTTCCTGACCTCCGGACTTTTTGCCGCGAGCTGAAGACGTACCTATTCTTCCGAGCAGGACTGGCTTGATAGGGGTTTTTAATTCGGTTTTAAATGGGGTTATTTTATATTATGTATTTTATATTTAAATTTAGGCCACATTGAATAAGTTTTTTAAATAGTTTTTATTGTAATATATTGTATTGTTTTTACTTGGCTGTTCACCGCCCTGAGTCCTTCGGGAGAAGGGCGGTATAAAAATTAAATTATTATTATTATTATTATTATTATTATTATTATTATTATTATTATTATTATTATTATTATTATTATTATTATTATTATTTTAGTAAGGCAGGCTTTAAAAAAGCCTCATTGCTATAACTGATTCCAGCTCACATTAGTCTTCAGACTAAAAATGAAATTATAGCATGACAATGTGGTTGTATTTTGCACTCCATACAATTCTTTATTTTTTTAGAAATGAAGCGATAAGTATTAGTGCCTACCTCCATTTCCATTCCATTTCCTTTTTTATGTTAAAAATAATTCAGAGCTACCTAGAGTCCCAGTAATGTACTCTGATCTGTTGTGCTAAAGAAACTCAAAAAGAATGAATTGTGGAAACACTGAGTGGTATCCATCAAGCTCCTTGGCCCATATTATGCTATGCTATGCTATGCTATGCTATGCTATGCTATGCTATGCTATGCTATGCTATGCTATGCTATGCTATGCTATGCTATGCTATGCTATGCTATAATATAATATAATATAATATAATATAATATAATATAATATAATATAATAATATCTATAATGTATTGTGAAACCATTTAATATAATGAATTCTACTGTTTATACCAGTGTCATGTATCTTTATTTTTGAAATACATATATTTAATTATACAAGGTCATATCTGAAGAGATAAAACACTTAAACGGCAAGAAAATGAAACACTTCCACCCCCAATATATTTTTCCCCCTCTATAAAAAAGAGCATATTTTTTTAATAATGCTAAAACTACCGGTAGACGATAATATCCTGAAATGATATATGCTTTACTCTTATCTTGCAAATCCCTGGAATTAGGCTGAAGGATAAAAGAAAATGAATGGTTCTCAGAATTGGCTGCTCAAAGAAGAGTACACTCTCTCATTACTCATTCTTTTTAATTGGCAGTCCACCATAGGAAAAAAAAGAATGTGCCCATTGCAGTAGGCGATGAGATTTATGATCTTCTCTTTATGATGTAGCATAAAAAATATAGCAAATTACAACAGCTGTTACGGATGTATTACAACTGCCAATATTCTGTTAAAAGGTTTTCTTCCAAAAGATCTTGTCCCAAATTCTAAATTTAGAGGGAAATTGCCAAGCACTGAAAAGCTTAGAAGTACCTTTTTGTCATGCAAAGATATCACAATTAATTATGTAAAATGGCTAAAAAAAAAGGAAATGGAAGCTTTGTTCTCATGTTTTCTTTTGGGGCTACATTTTATTGTCTTAAATTGAAAAGAGGAAAGATTTTTTTTCTTCTTCAGTTCAGTCATGTCCAATTCTAGGAGAGTGCCTGAACAAGTCCCTGCAATTTTTTTGATAAGGTTTTTAAGTGATTTGTTATGGCCTCCTTCCTAGGCTGAGAGAAAGTGACTGGCTCAAAGTCACTAATTGGCTTTGTGTCTAAGGCAGCACTAAAACTCGTGGTCTCCCGGTTTCTAGCTGATGCCTTAACCATTACACAAAACTGGCTCTCATAGAGGAAGGAAAACTATGAAACAAAACTATGTGGGACTTTCAGATGACAGCAGCTTTTTCTTAGCAAAGGACATCTAATTAAGGATTAATTAAGGACAAAGGATTAGATAATTTAGAACTACGTCGCCTTCGGTCTGACCTAAGCGTACACAAGCGTACACAAAATTATCTGCTACAATGTCCTACCTATCAATGACTATTTCAGCTTCAACCACAATAATACACGAGCATACAATATATACAAACTTAAGGTAAACCGCTCCAAACTCATTTGCAGAAAATACGACTTCAGCAACAGTGTGGTCAATGCCTAGAATGCACTACCTGACTCTGTGGTTACTTCCCCAAAGCCCCATAACTTTAACTTTAGACTTTCTACTGTTGACCTCACCCCATTCCTAAGAGGTCTATAAGGGGCATGTATAAGCATACAAATGTGCCTACCGTCCCTGTCCTACTGTCCCCATTTATTCGTATCCTTATCTGTATTCATAATCATGTTTATAATTATATCTGTTATCTTATATGTATTTGACAAAAATAAATAAATAAAAATAATTAAAAATCCTAGTTCACTGTGTTGATTTCCACTGGAATTATATCTGATGTTATCCATCATATTTTTAGAATGAAGCAATGTAATATATATAATGCATTGTTGCTGGGAGACAGTTAACTACATTACTTTTGAAAGAGACCGCACATAAGTCAAAAACAGAATCTAATTATTTGTTATTAGACCAATTTCCAAAGCAGATCTGTCAAGTATTTCATACAAGAAACATTGCTTTGAAAAAACTGCTGAAATACTCAGAAGATTTATATCCAGCTATTCATTTACTGTAACATTTAGACTGTTACTGGAATTTGGATTCTTTAAAAAATCAGATTAACTGCTTTATCCTAACACCATTTTTATGAATGATGTTTTCACCTCTTTTTTCCATTCCTTGACATTTGCAATTGTAATTCAGATATAAAAGTTAAATCGCCTAAGGGCAAACTAAGACACATAATGATACAATGAAGACAGATTTTTTGTTTGTTTGCAAAAGCAAAACCATCTTGGTGGCCTTTGCTTCTTTGAAAAACAATTCCAATCAAATCATACCAGCCACATTTGGAAGATAAGCATCACCACATGTTCTATCTATTATGCTAATAGACTCAGACTGGTAAGCCAGTCTGTTATTAACAGCAGCTGCTTGCAATTACTGCAGGTTCAAGCCCCACCAGGCCCAAGGTTGACTCAGCCTTCCATCCTTTATAAGGTAGGTAAAATGAGGACCCAGATTGTTGGGGGCAATAAGTTGACTTTGTATATAATATACAAATGGATGAAGACTATTGCTTGACATAGTGTAAGCCGCCCTGAGTCTTCGGAGAACGGCGGGATATAAATGCAAATAAAAAAAAAATCACACACAAATTTAGAAATGTCTTTTGAGCATTTGTCCACAAAATCTAAGGCCTCACACATGTAATTTAGCTTATTTTTTCCTAGCACAATCCTGAGCCCAAATACCTCAAATAACATTTGGATCCTGATATCTGTTAGTAAAATGGTTGAATTTTAATATTAGTATTTGTGCCCATTTTTGTAGGAATGGGGATTTTAACAGTGCTAATACTCAGTATCTGTCCTTCTATTCTACCCCCAACATAGACACAGACACCCCTGCCAATATAAAAACTAGTCATAATTCTGACAGAAATCAACCGTATAACCAGCCCCCACCCTCTGCAATCTTTAAAAGATTGGGAGTTCAAGTTGCACTCCCAAACTATTAATATAAGTATAACCTGCAGTGGATGAAACACTCTTGCAGACAAATTCCTTGTCACTAAATTAATGTACTGGGTGTGGTGAAGTACAATATCTAGGGAGACACTGAATGCTCTACAAAATATACAAACAGTAAAACAGTTAAAAACATATGCATGAATGTTGTCAGATGGTTGATAACAAGTTGGAATAGAATATGGTTTCTCTATTTTGGGGTTTCTTTTGTAAAATAAATGATAACATGGTGTAATATTTCATGTGTTATAGTTAATCCGAGATTATATTTAGCTATTTTAAAGAACTGCTAAGGACCAAATGATTTTTACTGTGTCCTGATATGTAAAACCATAGAACTCAAGAAACCATACTTTCTTTTTCACATGACTTCTGTTTATACCCATTATTAGTGACTTTGTCACTGATATATTAAACAGCAATGGATAATAGGTTTTGCATACTATGAAGCTCTCTTTTTTATAAAAAAATTTCAATTTCAAAAACAAAAACAAAAAAAGAACAATTGGCAGAAGAGAAAAATAGAAAGAAAAAAGAATTTAGTACAGAAAAAGAAAGAAATATATAAAGAAATGACTTTTCTCTTCCTCCCAAGAAATATAAATTTTAGTATAGTCATAGTCTCTTAAAATGCAACAAAGGATTTCCCATAGCTCATTTCTTACTATAAACAAATCTTTAAATCTTCATAATTTTAGTCCCATTGTCAGCAAAAATCCTTTAAGGATTATCAAAGATAACATATATCTTTAACCCTGATCAAATAAATCAGCTTTATATTATTTCCTTTTCTTTTTTTTAACAATCTTGATCCTTCAAATAATGTCCTACAATTTGACTTTTTTATTTTTTATTTTGTCCTTTCTCATAAAAATTTTTCAAGATGTTAACAAGCCTCTTTTGTAAATCCAATGCAGGAAAATTATCCAAAATTATCCATCATTTTTCAATCCACTTTCAGAGCAGTCTCAATTATTCTAAGTTCTCAATTAACAAAGTGAATGATATTAAATTATTGTTATTGATCCATCTATTGTTTTATATGTGGGCCTCCACTCAGTCAGCTGGAACTCAGAAGTATATAATACAAAAATTACATTTCAAATAGTCCTTGATTGATGACTGTTGTGAAATAACACAAAAAGGAGAAGAGCAATCTTTCAAATCATTCTCCAATGATATATTACAGTGGCTGCTACTCTGGGATAGGAAGAACACTGCTATTAGGTACTTTCTCACCTATGGTGTTTGCACTTAGAATTACTTGTAGTTATGAAAGAAAGGAAAAAGGAAAAAAGAGACTACCTCCGTTTACCAACCTTTGTGGATTCAGAACTTCACCAAGAATTTAGCCACATGTAAGAATTCCTAACCACTGGATCCCAGTTCTTTGACATAAGATATACTTCTAGCTAATTTATACTTTTATCAAAACATGCATGCACTTCTCTATTTATTCAGGACTGGATTTGCCACTTGGCAAAATACACCATAGGGATAATGCAGCTGATTAGACTGTTCAGTAAACTGCCTTTTCTGACTTGGCATCTTCATTTGTAATATATTCTCCCAGATATAACAACACAATACCTCTGACCCTGTGGGCCTTTCACAAGACCATAAGACATGGTTCTGCTACTGGATTTGGGGATCGGGAAAAGTGTCTGAGCCTCTGCAATGTTTGCAATAATTTGTTATTGATTAATTAACCTGGCAAATGCATATATAATGTATATGGCTAGCTTGTGGCTCAGAGGTTAATACAACTGCCTAATATGCAGGCATCCCAAGTTTTAATCTGATTAAGGGTATGGCTAGCTGATGAGAGCTAAATAGCTTGAAATAGATCTATATTAGTCTCCCTTTATTTCTTTATCAGCAAAACACACACACACACACACACACACGTACACACACACAGCCACTGTGCATGCATGTGCCAGGAAGATGATATTCCGCACACACATGCACACTGGCCACCTGGTCTTCCGGTTTCTGGCACGCATGCATGCACAAAGATCAGATGGCCATTGTGGATGTGTGCACCAGAAACTGGAAGATCATCTTCCCGGAGTGCACATGCACACCGGATGGCTGCTCTTTTGGTTTCTGGCGCTCCCACGCATGTGAAGACAAGCTGCCCAGCATGCCACAACCTGGAAGAGCAACAGGTGATGACTTGTGTGCCCGGAGAGGTGGCTCTGCTTGTCACTTCAAGCACGTGTGCCATAGGTTTGCCATCACGGTTTTAGGCATTTGAGATTATGTTGAATATCATAGAAGACCTTGGAAGTCTTCTAGTCAACCCATTCCCCAAGGTAGGAGTTCTTATACTATCACAGGCAATGGTTGTCCAATTTTTTTCTTGAAAACCTCAAATAATGGACCATCCACAACTCCGGGAGGCAAGCTATTTCACTAATTAATCACTCTGTTAGGAAATTCCTCCTTATTTCCAGATTTGATCTACCTCTGATGAGCTTCCACCCATTGCATCTTGTTTTACCCTCAGGTGCAATGGAGAATAAATTGATGCTCTCTTCCCTGTAACAGCCCTTCAAATATTAGAAGACTTCTATCATGTCTCCCCAAAACTTTCTCTTTGTTAAATTAACATATCTACTTCTCTTGTTTATCATAGGAGGCTCAAGCATTGCAGAGGCTTGGACACTGTTCCTGATCACCAAATCCAGTGGCAGAAACACTTAGCCTCCAGACCCCTTATCTTTGTTGCTCGTCTATGGACTCTTTCTAGGACCTCAGCATCTTTTTGTTGTCACGGTGATAAGACCTGGACATAGTATTGCAAATGTGGCCTACCTAGTGCAGTACAAAGCATTACTATAACCTCCTGTGAAGTTCTACTAGTTGCTCTAACATCTGTAGTCATGAAAACCTTTGAAAGGCTAGTGCTTTCCTACCTGAAAACCATCACGAATCCGCTCTTAGACCCCTTGCAATTTGCATACCGAGCAAATAGATCAAAAGATGATGCTGTTAATATGGCTCTGCACTACATCCTACAACATCTTGAGTCTCCAAAGACCTATGCAAGGGTCCTTTTTGTAGACTTTAGTTCAGCATTCAATACCATCATTCCAGACATTCTTCTAACTAAGCTAAACCAGCTACAGGTACCGGAACAGACTTGTAAGTGGATCACAAGCTTCCTAACAAACAGGAAGCAGCAGGTGAAGCTAAGCAAGATCACATCAAATACCTGTACAATTAGCACAGGGGCCCCCCAAGGCTGTGTGCTCTCCCCACTTCTCTTCTCTCTGTATACCAATGACTGCATCTCCAATGATCCATTTGTTAAGCTACTGAAGTTCGCAGATGACACAACAGTGATTGGTCTCATTCGAGACAATGACGAATCCGCATATAGACGAGAGGTCGAACGACTAGCCTTGTGGTGCAACCAAAACAATCTGGAACTGAACACACTCAAAACCGTAGAAATGGTGGTAGACTTTAGGAAAAACCCTTCCATACTTCCACCTCTCACAATACTTGACAACACAGTATCAACAGTAGAAACCTTCAAATTTCTGGGTTCTATCATATCGCAAGATCTCAAATGGACAGCTAACATCAAAACATCATTAAAAAAGGACAACAAAGAATGTTCTTTCTGCGCCAACTCAGTAAGCTCAAACTGCCCAAGGAGCTGCTGATCCAATTCTACAGAGGAATTATTGAGTCTGTCATTTGCACCTCTATAACTGTCTGGTTCGGTTCTGCAACCCAACAAGAAAAACACAGACTTCAGAGGATAATTAGAACTGCAGAAAAAATAATTGCTACCAACTTGCCTTCCATTGAGGACCTGTATACTGCACGAATCAAGAAGAGGGCCGTGAAAATATTTGCAGATCCCTCGCATCCTGGACATAAACTGTTTCAACTCCTACCCTCAAAACGACGCTATAGAGCACTGCACACCAGAACAACTAGACACAAGAATAGTTTTTTCCCCGAAGACCATCACTCTGCTAAACAAATAATTCCCTCAACACTGTCAGACTATTTACTGAATCTGCACTACTATTAATCGTTTCATAGTTCCCATCACCAATCTCTTTCCACTTATGACTGTATGACTATAACTTGTTGCTGGCAATCTTTATGATTTATATTGATATATTGATCATCAATTGTGTTGTAAATGTTGTACCTTGATGAACGTATCTTTTCTTTTATGTACACTGAGAGCATATGCACCAAGACAAATTCCTTGTGTGTCCAATCACACTTGGCCAATAAAAAATTCTATTCTATTCTATTCTATATCCATTAAGTGGGAAAAATGAATAAAATACAAATAATACATGCAAAATGTAGGTAATATATGTAAAATATGTAAACATTGTCAGGACTTATTTGCTCAGAAATATTTTTGTAAGACTTTACACTTACAATTACAAAAGTCGAGAAACAGAAGAATTGTAACAAAAAGAAAAATTTGAAAGACTGAAGAAAATTGATAGGATATTCCATGTAAGACAGTAAATGAGGCCAGAAGGGATATACCGTGAGGTTATTTTGCAAAACAAAGTGTACAAACTCCTAGTAATTCTAGCTCTCTGGAATCTGATATATAATTTGAGACTTAAAGCCCTAGGTCCTTTTTGTGGTGCCAAACTGTCCAACTATTATGACATGATTTTTAAATGGATTCTTTGAAATGTAAACTAGAAAAAAGGGACACTTGAGATGGAATTATTTTTCTAGAATCCTTACATGATAAGCAAACAAAAGTGCCTCAAATGATGTCGTGTATCATGAATATGATTTTTGCGGGTCTTTATTAAAAGGCACGTTTTTAGAAAATGCAGCTCCTGCTTAGGTGAAATGGTAGGAGGGGAAAATAAAAGAGTTAATTGCTACCCAGTCTTTAATATGGTTTAGTAAGTAAGTAGAGAAAGAATGCCCTTATTTTACTGGTGATCCGTGATGTTAGGTCGAAGATGTTAGGGCCTCTGTGGCTCAGACTGCTAATGCAGTCTGTTATTAACAGCAGCTGCTTGCAATTACTGTAGGTTCTAGTCCCACCAGGCCCAAGGTTGACTCAGCCTTCCATCCTTTATAAGGTAGGTAAAATGAGGACCCAGATTGTTAGGGGCAATAAGTTGACTTTGTATATAAATATACAAATAGGATGAAGACTATTGCTAACATAGTGTAAGCCGCCCTGAGTCTTCGGAGAAGGGGGGATATAAATGCAAATAATAATAATAAAAAAAGATGAAAACCTATATTCCATCACAGAATAAGTCCTATAGAATGCATACAAGAAAAATTGAGAGACAGTTGCACAGACATCAGTTACATTAACAAGGAACAGTCATTTAGCTTCAAGGACAAGTGCAGGGCAAAATGTTTACTATTCCAGAAAAGGAAAAGAAGTAGCAGAATAATAATACCACAACACAATAAAGAAATATTTTGTCTTTATGTTGCAAAAATGCAATGCTTTCTAGAACTCACTTTTTTTTGTCATTTTGTCTGAAAATCTTAGCTAAATTTGAAGCATGATCTTAGACAATTTATACTATTGACTATATAAGAATATCTGCCAGTGAATTTGACAGAATGGATAACAAAATTTTAAAATATTAGCTAATATCTGTTGGTATATCACAGCTGAGCAACAATATGCCAGTTTTTAATGAGATTCTTAGTCATCCAGGTCATGGTTTCCCAAAGATGCATTTTCAAAAGGTGCAGTCAGACATGTACAGATCATACACTGGAGAAACAAAACAACTGCTTCACAAACACAAGGAATAACATAGAAGAACAAACACATCAAGATAAGATTGAGCAGTCCATCTGCATTTGAACGACAAAAGTCACTCTATGGAAGACAGCAAAATCTACTTTCCAGATAGAGATGACCTCCGATTTGAAAGAGGGAGTCAAAGAATCCATCTGCATTAAGGTTGAACAGTCCTCTCTCCCTCTCTCTCAACAGAAGGGGAGGGATAGGATATCATCTATCTCCTGTTTACAATACAGTCCTTTCAGAACGTTCCATACCCATTTGCATTATTCAGGTAACCCTAAGGGCCCAGATAAACTCCCAGGTGTCCTCAGTGACTCCCAGACAGAGTTCTAATGACCAGATGTTGTCAAGGAATATAAATCCTTCTATCCTTCACTATTTAGTCAGAACTCAAGAAGATTCTGGGATGAGAAGCGAAACGTCTTCAAGGATAAACAAAGTCCAGTTGCCTTTTGAAAAACTACCTTTGAGATCACCAGTTCTTAATATTCCCATGCTGTCTGGAAGGACATTATGATCAGTGGCCCAAGAGTGAAATATGCAAAGACCTCTTCAAATGTTAATCTTTCAACATAATATATCCTTCACTGTGACTAAGATGATAGAGCATCAGACTTCGATCTGACATGAAACAGAAGTAGATAAAAGGAATATTTTTATTTATTTATTTATTTATCCCGCCCTTCTCAGAAGACTCAGGGCGGCTTACACTATGTTAGCAATAGTCTTCATCCTATTTGTATATTTATATACAAAGTCAACTTATTGTCCACAACAATCTGGGTCCTCATTTTACCTACCTTAGGCCTGGTGGGACTAGAACCTGCAGTAATTGCAGGCAGCTGCTGTTAATAACAGACTGCATTAGCAGTCTGAGCCACAGAGGCCCCTATATAAACTGAGGAACAGTTTTATCATTGATATGTCCAAATAATATACTAATTAATGTTTGGTGTAGTTTGGTGTAGTAAAATCTACTTTCATTTAAAAGAAATTTCATTTCATTTCATTTCATATCCAATGATCTAAGTGCCAAAGCCCTCTGCAACTACATCGCAAAAAAGGCTTTAAGAGTTGTAAACTTAATCTTACGTAGCTTCTTCTCCAGAAACACTACACTACTAACCAGAGCTTATAAAACATTTGCTAGACCAATTCTTGAATACAGCTTGCCTGTCTGGAACCCATACCACATTTCAGACATCAGTACAATTGAACGTGTCCAGAAATATTTTACAAGAAGAGTTCTCCACTCCTCTGAATACAACAAAATACCTTATGCCACCAGACTTGAAATCTTGAATTTAGAAAATTTAGAACTCCGCCGCCTTCGACAGGACCTGTGTTTAACTCATAGAATCATCTGTTACAACATCCTTCCTGTTGAAGACTACTTCAGCTTCAGTCACAGCAATACACGAGCACACAATAGATTTAAGCTTAATGTGAACCACTTCAATCTTGATTGCAGAAAATATGACTTCAGAAACAGAGTTGTTAATGCCTGGAATGCACTACCAGACTCTGTGGTCTCTTCCCAAAATCCCCAAAGCTTTAACCAAAAACTGTCTACTATTGACCTCACCCCATTCCTAAGAGGTCTGTAAGGGGCGTGCATAAGAACACAAGCGTGCCTACTGTTCCTGTCCTATTGTTTCCTTTCATTATATCCAATTAATATAGTTATTACATACTTATGCTTATATATTTGCTTATATATTATATAGTTATTTTCATGCTTATGCTTAAATATACTGTTGTGACAAAATAAATAAATAAATAAATAAATAAATAAATAGCAATACTGCATTACACAATTGAACACTCTAACATCTATTATAAGTCTTTGACCCAAAAGCTATTTACACGTGGATAGTTAAATTACTTTTGCAGAAATATAGTAGTAACATTTGGTGTAATTTGATGGGTGTTAAATACTAGCTATTTAATTATTTTAATTATGTTTCCTGGAGCTGAGCTGAAGTTGTCTTAATTGGTTGTTGATTCCAGAGCCCTTCCTATTGAAAGTCATATAATGACAGAAAGAGATCATCCTCCCACATTAATTTTAGGTTTGACTGTGTGTTAAATTGAGCATCTATTAATCACCAATATATTTTTTGAAATTAAATTCTTAGCTGTTTTGAAGCTATAGCAGATTTTTTTCAAATTTGCTAGGATTTATGTAACCTACAATTCTGATATAAAGATCATATAAATTATTATATTTGATATTTATGAATCCAACATTGGAATATGTTTGCGTTTAATTTGTGTAACATTTAACAGCTAGGTTATTACTTTGATTGGGGGGAAAACAAAAGAAACTTATCTTTATCATATTATTTTTATTTTAAGGTACTAAAATGCTCCCCAAAATGAGGAGGAGGCTAAAGGAGGTAAAAAAGGTTAAATTCTTCATAGAAGGTTTCTACAATGAGATATTATAATTGAGATGGATGTTTCTTTATTAGAGTCAATTGTAATAATTGTAATTTTGGAATCATAATTTCTATGAATGGGAATAATTGTGTAGTAACATATGACATACATTTTCCCTGGTTATATGCTAGATACACACACACACACATGCACTTTGGCAGATTGACTGAGAGAAAAACTAAAACATTTGTCTTGGCTGATAAACATGCCTAAGATTTTGAAGGAATAGTGGAATTAAAATAGGAAAAGAATGGAAAGAATGTTATTGTGATATTTTGCCTAAAAACATGTTTTTCCTATTTCCTTGTTCAATTTTTTAAAAATAGGAGCTATAATTTATTAGCATTATTTGTTATTAATAATAATACTTTTATTATTAATATTCCAATATATTTAAAAGAGCAATTCAGAGAGCTCTTTAAGTTTCCGTTATAAGGTTATTGATACCCACAATAGAAGAGATCTAACCTGTTATTACCAAGCCTGATGATAAAACCTGATTTTATTGTCATGAAAAAAATTGAAAATCACATAGATCTTAAAGAATAGTTCATATGGAATTAAAAATAAAAATGTTCATATAATAATTTAAGTTCAATAAGAATAATATAGAAATGATAGGATAGCCCTGCCTTGTGCCTCATCTCAAAGCAGTTGCTATGAATACTGAGAACTTCTTCACAGTGGTCAATTTCTGTGAATTTCTGTGGAACCAGATATAGTTCTTTTCAAAGTCCATTTCAGTAGTGGGTTGCTACTGGTTCTTCCCAGTTCGCAAGAACCGGTAGTAAACACTTTGAGTAGTTTGGAGAACCAAACTACTAGTAAAAATTCTGCCTGGCCCTGCCCCCAATCTATTGCTTCCTCCCGACTCCCAGCTGATCAGCTAGAAGGAAAAAATCAAGACTCACTTGTAGAAGAACAGAAAAAACAACAAGAAGACACCGTCCCTTTAAATTGAGAAGCCAAGAAGCCTCCCAACTAATCGGCTTGCTTCTCAGTCAGGAGATCTCTTGGCAAAGAAGAAGTGGCGGGGAATGCTGTCGTTTTAAATTGACAGAGCGGCTAGAAGCTCCTTTCTCAGTCAGCTGAACAGCAAATTGGATAAAAGGAGGAATTCTTATATGGTTCAATGTTTTTGAAGATTTGGGGTTTGTGCAACATGGGCTTTCTGTTTCTAAAAAGGTTTGGGCGATTTCCATTGTGAAGTATCCTGTCTTGAATGAATTTTCTGCCTGCTTGTAAATGGAGCCGAACTTCTGGCTTCCACTTTATATTATCTGTAAGCACCGGTAGCTGTTTTCTGCTTACAAAGTTTCCTTTATGCAGCTGGCAGGAATGTGGAATTCCAGGCAGGTTCCTTGCTAGCAGTTTGATTATTCCTTAATTATCTGGGATATTTTATTTGGAAAATGAAGAGGGGGGAGTTTGATTCCTTCCCAGAACAGATTAGTGGGGTGGGGAGGAAATGGGGATTTTGAAGTAACCTTCCCCTGGAGTGGGGAGGGAATGGGGATTTTAGGCTTGCTGTCAAACAGCCATAATATTAATGATTGTTTTGAACAATATGCAGGTTGTATTACATGAATGGCTATTTTATATGTGAAATTATGACTGAAACCTATATATGTTCACTCTGTCAGGAAGTTTGTCCTTAGTTTTAGGTTGCTTCTCTCTTTGTTGAGTTTCCATCATTGCTTCTTGTTTTGCGTTCTGGTGCTTTGGAAAATACTCCCCCCCTTCTTTCTAGCAGCCCCTTAAAAGACTGTTGCCTATCACACTCTTGGGCAAAGCATGTGAGCCATTTCCTCCTTTCAGTGGTCCATGAAAGTGCATCTATAACAGAGATCTCTAACAGGGGTGAAATCTAAAAATTTTCCCTACTGGTTCTGTGGGTGTGGCTTAATTGCTGGGCATGGCTTGGTGGTCAGATGGCTTGGTGGGCATGGCCAATAACAATAAATAATAAAAATAATAAACAAAGTATAAAAAAACAATAAGAGGTACCAAAAACCAACTTTCACACTTTACACACACACAACACAACACAACTGACTCACACACAATATAAAAGCAGCTGCACTTCACACTTCACATAGCCACAAAAAGCTCAAAAACCAACTTTCTCACTTTACACACACACACACACCTAACACACACACACACACACACACACAATATGCCACATACAGCTTTCTGAGATTTTGTGTGTTTGTGTAGTTAGAGTGAAACACTACAGAAATACACCAAATCTCAGAAAGCTGCACAAATATTTTATTTTATTTTATTTTATTGTGGACTTCAAATCCCAGAGTTCCTCAGCATAGCCAGCCAGTTGATCACCAAGGAAATAGATTAGCTGAGCGATTGATTCTGTCTGGGCTGAAACTGAAACTGCTTTCGGGCTGTGGCCATGCGTTCATCAGTAATCAGGTAAGTGCCTTAGAATCTCTACTTTTACTTGTAGAAAACATGTTTTCTACAACTAAGAGTACAAGTAAGGTTCTGCTGTTTTTTTACTTTTAAAGGCCTGTTTCTGCTGAAGCAAAACCAGCTTTTAAAAGTAAAAAAAAAAACCCTCTGCAGATGGTGCGGCTCAGCAGAGGCAGGGGGGCTAGGCCAGGGATTTTTGCTACCGGTCCTCCGAACCAGCAGCCGCCATCGCTACCGGATCGCGCAATCCTGTCCGATCCTGGTCTCTAACCTTGGCCACTTTAAGACTTTAAGACAGCAAAGCTGGCTGAGGAATTCTGGGAGTTGAAGTCCATAAGTCTTAAAGTGGCCAAGTTTGGAGACCCCTGATCTATAGTATGTAGATAATAAAGTTGAAAAAAGGTGAACAACATTTTTTCAGAACTATAGATACGTTGAGGCCGGGTGTGACAAGGAATGGCTGGGAGGGGAGGGACCAGGCGAGGTACCCCTTGACATGAGAGACATTGAGTTGGCCATGCCTACCCAGTCATATGACCATCATGCCATACCCACTGTCACATGACCATCAAGCCACGCCCACAAAATGAGCCACGCCCACAGAACTGGTAGTAAAAAAATTAGAACCCACCCCTGGTCCATTTTGAAGTATCTTTAATAAAAAACAGCTACTGCAAGCTGTCAAATACTATGAGCAACTGTTTTCAAGCACTGAACAAAATCAAATGACTCTCTGCTTAAGTCCACCATGTGCATAGAATTCATCAGGGCTCTTTCTTTCTTTCTTTCCTTCCTTCTTTCCTTTCTACTCCCCCTCTGACATTAGTTTTATTTTCTTTGTAAAACTTTTAATAAAAAAATATGTAGACTTGGTCAGAGGGTTGTCCATGAATCCCGCTTCCTGCTCTCGTGAAAGTATATTGTTAAACAACAGTTTCAAATGAGCCATGGCATTTGCTCATTTGTAAAATATTCATTAGTAAGTTAATTTGGCTAATTATTTTTCATTTTAAGATTTTTTAATTAACTACTAACTTCTTGCTAAATAATTCTACTAAGCTTCAATAGCATTGAGAAAGGATTTTCAGTTTAATTTGATTAACAAATGTATCAGCTTTTATTGAATTAGAAATAATTGATTTATTTAAGTTTAAAAGTATGAAGTTTCTAAAATATCCTATGAAAGAATTGAAATATTCCCAAGTAATTCTTATTTAGATGGCTCTTACTAATTGTTTTAAAATGTAACTTTCAGATTAATACTTAGTACATTTCAGATAGGTAAATTTGCAGATAGTTCACGCAAAACAACTTTTATTTCTGTTGTACTTATGAATAAAATATTAAGAACCAATGTCTTTTAGTATATTTGGCCTTACTCAATTCTTTAGTTCCTTCTCATATAAAAGTCTTTTTAAAAATAGTTCTGGTGTAGAACACTCAGCTAAGTATCTGCATCCAGCTGACTTTGCATAGTTATAAAACTAAGCAGGCTGAATGTCATGAATAGGTAGATAATATCACACAATATCCCAAGGCCGTAAAAAGGAAAAAAAATTCTTGCTAGAAAATAAAAAAATCTGTTTTGCGGCTAACACAATAAGCATATTTTTTTGGTAGAAACAATAATATAGTATATAGTATGAGAACATTGGGGTTTTTGATGTTCTTTAAGCTTGGTTTTCTTTCTTCTTGAAGACTTAACTAAAACATGGAAGGGGACAAGTTGGTTATTCATATATAGCAGGACTTGTGTATGCTTAGCCAGGAAGTGCTGATTGGTGGTATTGTTTCTTCTTTGATTGGCATGCTATTGTCTGGTGTTATTGTACTGATTAGTGCTGATTTTTACTTATATGGATATTAATTAACAGGTGTGTGCTAAAAGGAAGATGTTATCTGTACAGTTTGTCCCTTGCTTTAACCCTTAGTTGCGCCTTTTGACTGGTTTGTAAATGGAGTTCATTTCTCTACAAATGTTTGATTGCTAATTTGTCAGAGTGCCAAGCCTCTAATAATTTTCTTGCACTCAGTGGCAAGATCCAAAATGCCTACAGCTTCCCAGTTAAAATTGTGGATTAACTTTTCTGTGTACTGTGAAATTAATAACATTTCAGCATATCTTCTGGCTGCCAGTTGCTATTTGTAGGTGCAATTTGCCAATTTTATACCTATTTGCCCTACATAGAGGTTTTGTTTTCTTTGGCAATTGCATTTGTTTTGGTTGGCTTCTGAGCCAACCTAAGGGTGAATAAGTAATATGTTAGTGATTTCTGAAATGTGTTTATTTACATACGGAAGACTTCTTCTTCTTTTTGATTGTGACAGTTATGTGAATAGAGATTCACTTTTATACATTACCACAGATATCCATTGCAGTGGAAAATGTGTTTCAGTTAAGCTTTTTTTCCCTTTCTTTCTGGAGTTCTGAATTACTGTTGCATTTTTGTTCTAATAAACATGATTCTTATGCAGCTTATGCTTTAAGCTGCACTTTGGTTTGCAATTTGCCCGTTTTCTTTGCTGATGAAAATGTCCAGGAAATTTGTTTGCTCTTTTCTTTTCTCTTTAGTTTGATTCCATTAAAGATATTGTTAAGTGTACTGTGTATGATCTGAAATTCTCTTTTTTATTATAATTAAAGTTTTGTTAATCAACTGAATCCATTATTTGGTTTGTGTATGTGGAAGTATGGCTGCATCTGAGGTAGGTGTTTTGTCAATTTGTTTATATTGTTATCTATCAAGCTGGAAGTATGTGAGGTGGCAAAGGTCTATGAATTCCATAAGGGACAGGGGCTGTGGGGCGGGGTGGATGGGGAGATGTATGGAAGCAGAAGTAGGATTGATGAGCACAATTAAGGGTCCCAGATTTGGGCTGCAAAAATTTGAACAGTCGCTGGCAATACAAATGTGAGCAATTCACTGTCATATACCGTAGTAATTATCCTGATTTTTTAAAGTCTATATTTAGCAGCTCAAGTACAATAATGGAAGCTAAGTCTCTTAGGAATTTCATTATTCTAAAAATTTTATATAAATGTCCAAGTCAGTAACATTCAGGATATTATCTCTTCTATTTTTTAGCTGCAGTATTTTCTGTGAAAAATCCTGTGTAAAACCAGAAGTCTGAAATTATTTAGGTAATATTACTGTTTCAGAGTGCTATAAATAAGAAATGTCATCTATCCAAACCACACCTATTGTTACTAATTTATAATGCAGCCTAAATTCCATTAATTTATTAATTACTTATATTGTTTGTCTGAAATACGTATTTTGATACACATCTGCATTAAAGACCACATAGGCTCATTAAGAAAAGACTGTATATAATTTAATATATACCTGACCATTTTTATTCTTGTTTTTAGTCAAGCATTAAAAACATGTCTTCATTAAATGCATCAATATGCAACAACTATAGCAGGCTTATACAATGAAAAGGTCTTAGCACTCTAATTTACATGGCATAGTTTGTCAAGAATATATATATTTAATACTAGCCGCTTTTACTTTCAAATTTGGATCTGTGCCACTGATTGAATACAAATTACATTACAGCTATCTTAAACTAGGGCCCTGCTTAGGTTGGAGATTAGAAGACTGGATTGCCTGCAGGACTAAGAAGCAACTTTAAACCTAGTATTAGACAAACAAAACACATGACTGAAGTAAAAGCAATTTCAAGCCTATTTAATTTAAAATGCTTTATTATAATAAAAAAACAAGGAGTTTTTATTACTTTGAAACCAATATTCCAGATGAAAGCATCTATGGTCAAATGATCATTCTGGCATGTATGTCATTAATACAAGGAAGATACAGACATTCTTCAATTTTCAGAACTAAGATTGTCCCATTGCTTGCCTTATCTATTTTTTTCTGGTCAGCAAGAATTAAAATCTTGTTTAGGTTTGAGGCTACATCAAGCTGTTTTATTCCATGTGTTTCTTTTTTTCTTTTACTAGTCTATATATATCTGGTGATTTAATTGAAATAATAAAGTGATGGAATCTTCTGGTGGTCTTCCGGGTGCAATTCAAGGTATTTGTTACCACCTTTAAAGCACTCCATGGCATAGGACCGGGTTATTTACGGGACCGCCTGCTGCTACCGGTAGCCTCCGATCGATCAGTGCGCTCCCATAGGGAGGGTCTCCTCAGGATGTCGTCGGCCAGACAATGTCGGCTGGAGACCCCCAGGGGGAGGGCCTACTCTGTGGGGGCTCCAGCCCTCTGGAACGAGCTACCTCCAGGGATTCGCCAACTCCCTGACCTCCGGATCTTCTGACGCGAGCTGAAGACGTTTTTTTCCCATCGCTCAGGACTGGCCTAATAGTTTTAATGGGGGTTTTTATTGGGTTTTTATAGTTTTTAGCCAAATTTGAATTAGTCTTTTAAATTTGTTTTTAATTTTTGTATCTATTGTTTTATTCTGGCAGTAAATCGCCCTGAGTCCTTTGGGAGAAGAGCGGTATAGAAATTAAACTAATAAATAAATAAATATATAAATAAATAAATCTTGAATCATTATAGTTTCTTCCTGAAGCACATGATAGTTGCAAGGAATCTGCAAGGATAGAGTCAGGAAATCTACACAAAAAATCTATTTTTGGTGATAAATGCCAAAAATAATAAAACAAGTTTCTTTCCATATGTAATAGAAAAGAAAAAGTCAAGGCAATATCAATCCAATAGTAGGAAAAGGTGGCAAGGAGATGGGGGGTAGCAAGGAAAAGGTAGAACTTTTAGTAGGCGAGAAGGTTAGTTAGGGATGAAGAAAGGAGGAGGGGGAGAAGAGGAATGAGAAAGAGAAGAAAGATTGCTGTAAAAGGAAAAAAATGAAGTGGAAGAAAGGCAACCCTGAACATGTTTGAATATATCAGGATAAAAACTAAATTATTTAAAAAATAATAAAAGAGAATATATATCAGTAAAAATGGAGAAATTAGAACTGAAGGACAAAAGAAGATGTGGTCTATATAAAATAAGCATAGAAATATTAAGATATGATTAAAAATATGGAAAAAGAACATTTTGGCAGAAATGGTAAATACGTAAAATGTATTTGGATATGTTAAGTTGTATAAGATACAATATGGCCAATACTCTGTTCATAAAATATGTGGGTTTGGGTATGAGGGGAAAAAAATCAATAAAAATTGATTAAAAAAATTATAAAGAGATCTAGGTATTCTAGTGGACCACCACTTAAATAGGAGCCAGTAGTGTGCTGCAGCTGCTAAAAAAGTCTTGGGCTGCATCAAAGAGGGATAGCATCAAGATCACAAGTAGTGCCACTTTATAATGCACTGGTGAGACCACACTTGAAATACTGCATCCAGTTCCAGAATACTGCATCCAGTTCCAGTTACCACAATACAAAAAAAGATGTTGAGATCCCTATTCAAATAGTTACACTCTGGTTTCTCTTCAGATCGTATAAATCTTTCCCCTAAATAGCTATCATAACATACATTTTATAACATGGTATTAACACAGAAAATTATCTTTTTCATATTGCATCCTCATATCTGAATATTTTATTCTTCAGACGTTCTCTTTCAAAATAATGAATATGGAAAAGTGCAGCTGGCAAAATTACTTTTCTTTTTTTCTTATAAATATTGGAATCATAACACACTCATCTAAACCAGTGGAAAAGTAAGCAGTTCACCCCCTTTCTGTTGCTCTTTACTTCACAAAAATCTTTACATTTTCTCTTTCGCTTTAAAACATGAATTGCCCTTCCAATACAATGATCTTCTTTTTTAGTATGCCAGAAAGTGTTCTTGAATGAAAAGTGATATGTTTAGTTCTTTAAAACTACTGAAGCATATTCTGAAGAAGAAGAATGAATTGGAATTTTGATCTCCAATGTAAAATTGCTGTTGGATTCAAGGGAGCAAGGCATGGCGTGGGGAGGTCCACTTCTTGTGGAAAGAAGCAAGGACAAAACTTGGAGAAAATAAATTTATAGTCTACCAACAAAAATGTGTCAATTACATTATATTTAATTGTACATCACTAAAGCTGATATGAGCTAGGATAATCATCGTAGTTGTCCCAATTCCTGCCCCTCTGAAAATCTGCAGATCTCCCTTCAGTGTTTGGAACTACCTTCCACAGACATTTTGGCTTCATGCGATATCTGGCTTCTACACATAAATCTGTCCATGTTTATCAGATCGCTAATATCTGAAGCACTTATCAGGTTGTATATGAAATTTTTAAAAATATACATTTAGCACTTTTGGAAGAGCCTTGGTCTATTGCAAAATAGGTAGATTTAAACCAAATACTGAGGCAGATTCTGCTACTATTACATTACAGACTTTCCATTGCTTCTGTTAAGATCAAATTTTGTGTGGCCAATTTTGAAAGCTTTTATTCCTGTCACTTTTTGGCCGTTTGCCTACTCTCTTTTGCTTATTGCATGATGGCAACTTCTCAATTTGATTCAAAGGAAATTTGACCTAGTGCCAGCCTCCACTTTATTTAAGTATATTTCTCCTACTAGACTGTTTTACTGTTTTATTACTTCGTTAAAGGTTTTCTTCTTACTGAATGTCTTACATGATTTATGGAGGAGGGGGGAGGTTTGTACTGTTGCCAGTGTTCGGCTGACATTGCATGTGTGGGGGAGGGAGATAGTCTTTCAAACAGATGTTTGAACTGATTTGGTGCGTGAATGTAACGGGAGTTGCCTGCTTCACATTCCATCCAGAAGATTGACAGAGGGAGAATATCGGAAGTGAAACTACACGTGGCCAAGGAGGAAGACGACATTGGATTATAACTGTTTGAACTCTAGTGGGAGGAGGGTTCAGGAGAGGATATGACGCCTGTGGGTTTCAGTTCTGGCTTAGCTTCGTTTGCTATCTGACATGTTTAGTAAAAATTATCAGTTTCTTCAAAATGATGGAGTTGGGTCTTTATTTCTTAAACATTGATCTGAGGCAAGCTGACACCTGGTTAGTCACCATGTATTCCACATGCTATTCCACAAGAGTAATTCACACTTACCCAATCATGTGCTGTTTCACTAATCAGCTCCTACAGATCTCTGATGAGCAGATCAACCTCAGTTCACAGGATATGGGCAGCAGCTATTACACCTCATAATCATTGCCTAGAACCAAAATATTTAATTTTTTGGAAAGAATTTTATCTCCATGCTGCCAATCAATTGGTCACATATACTAAGGCATGAAAGAATGGTACTCAGTGAAAATTAACTCTACCTGCCTCCTAAAGCTTCTTACATCTAGAACAGGTTGCATGTAGGCAAAAGGACCCAAAGGATCTTGGGTTCTATCTTTATAGCTACTCAATAGCTATAGTGAAACTTGCCTTTGGAATTCAAAAGTGCATTCTTATGCAAGATAAACCAAATGAATTGTATTCTATTTTGGGAGATTGCTAAAAGCTGCAGCTATCAAATGCTGCTCCTATGCCATGAAGAACACAACTAAGTTCCACATATACATTATTCTGAACAAATCCCAAGTTGACCAAGCATCCTGAAAAAAAGTTACATTTCTGATTCAGAATAAAGCAACTAGTCTTATCAATATTAAGATGTAATATAAAAGTAAATTTAGTTTTTTAGTCATAATAAATATATATTTTTCCTCTTGTTAATGGTTTTTATAATTACATAACTGCAATTAATATTTAGTGATAAATTGGAAGATGAGCTTTACACAGAGTATATGCTCCATGCCAGCATGTTAGTTTCCTTATCTTTCATCTTGAAAATATATGTAACTACTTGTATCATGATCTCTTGAAGTCAGGATGAGATAATTCACTGAAATAATATTTCTGAATTTCATTATTAGTCATTAAAGCATTTTGTATACTTCCAAGGCTCCATAAAACTATCACTTATATTTACTATTCTTAGCTGAATATATTCAGCTTGGAAAGAGTTATAGCACTCCTGTGCCAACCTGCATAATCAGTTTTTATATTTGCTAGGGTTATTTCTTTTATAAGTCTCCCATATAAAATCTCTTATATTTGTATTCAGGAAAATATTTTTAACAATTTATTTTAACTTTCCTACCCAGTAGAAAACTACTCATGGAAATCTTTGTAATAAGTAAAAACAAGAACTTTTAAAGTACATGTCTTACTTGAAGCTGTTTTTTATTACTTGTTACAAAGATTTCTATGAGTAGTTTCCTCTTTATTTATTTATTATTTATTTATTATTTAAATTTCTATACCGCCCTTCTCCCGAAGGACTCAGGGCGGTTCACAGCCAGATAAAAATACACAATAATATTACAATATAAATACAATTAAAATACAATTAAAAAACTTATTCAATTGGCCGAGATTAAAAAATTAGGATAAATAATAAAAAAAACCCATTAAAAACCCATAAATTTAAAAAACCTAACCCAGTCCTGCGCAGATGAATAAGTGATAAGTGAATAAGTCTTAAAAACCATTCAATAAAAAGTAATAAAAAATAAATAAAGCAATCAATAAAAAACAAAGCATAGTACAGGTATATGCATATATACAGTATGTGCATTAAAATCAGTGATATTTCATTATATTATTCAAATAACCAATTAATAAAATAACAAAAGCAAAAATAAAGATGGAGTAAGCTTCTTATCAGAGTGTTATAAATCAAGTTTCTGCTGAAAATTGTGTTACCTTATCAAGTGGCAATTTATCCATGGTTATAAGCACATATTTAAAAATTATATAGTGTTGTGATGCAGCTAGATTAAATAGATGGAAAAGCAGAGCTGCTGGATTATTTCATTGCCTCAGAGAAGAAGTTGTGAAATGCTAGTTTCCCACTTGATTCACAATGAGGAAGAATCATGCAGATCATTTAAAGATCGCTGAAAAATTAAATAAATTGGATTTAGAGGGACTTGACAGACATCCCAGACTGAGAAAGCATATAAGAATAAAATTGGAATCTCAGGAAAATTAGATAAGGATTTAAGAACAACAGGGAAATTTACTTTTTTTAAAAATAAATTAGGAATAGGAAAAAAATGGAACCTCGTTTTAAAGTTCCTATTTTTTATTTCTGTGTTCAATTTAGTGTAATTCTCTGAAAGTGGTCCTGTTTTACATTTTCCTGAAATTTTGTTTGGACTAAAAATATTATTTGTCTTATTGTGAAACTAAAATAATTTGCAATTTAGGCAATATATACCTTATATTCAACCAATGAACCACAGACCTACTGACTATTTCTATGGCAGAGGTCTACTGACATTCTTAGAAATAAGATATGGTTTTAGAAAAGCTCCTCTGCATATTGATGTTCCCTGACTTATCAGAGGCATATGAACTGTGAATAATCTGCTCTCATGAATCCTCCAAGATGTTGCTGTCAATGATGGTATAAAGCAATACATTAAGAGTTGATTAATTTTGATTGATTGATTGATTAATTAAATTAATTAAGAGTTGATTAATTTTGTGTAGCTTCTTTTCGAAAAACACTACACTACTAACCAGAGCATACAAAACATTTGCAAGACCCATTCTTGAATACAGCTCACCTGTCTGGAACCCATATCACATCTCTGACATTAATACTATTGAACGAGTCCAGAAATATTTTACAAGAAGAGTTCTCCGCTCCTCTGTAAATAACAAAATACCTTATACCTCCAGACTTGAAATCTTGAATTTAGAAAATTTAGAACTCCGCCGCCTTTGACAGGACCTATGTTTAACTCATAGAATCATCTGTTACAACATCCTTCCTTTTGAAGACTAATTCAGCTTCAATCGCAATAATACCAGAGCAAACAATAGATTCAAACTTAATGTTAATGCTTCAATCTTGATTGCAGAAAATATGACTTTTGTAACAGAGTTGTTAACGCTTGGAACACACTACCTGACTCTGTGGTCTCTTCTCAAACTCCCAAAATCTTTAACCAAAAACTGTCTACCATTGACCTCACTCCATTCCTAAGAGGACTATAAGAGGCGTGCATAAGTGCACAAAAGTGCCTACCGTTCCTGTCCTATTGTTTTCTTTCATTATATGTGCTTGTATATAATGTTGTGACAAAACAAATAATAAATAAAAATAAATAAATTGCATACTTTGGTAGCTACATATGCAATGAAGAGAACCAATTGGAAATAACTGAGATCTTTTAGCAGCAAAGCCACATTTGTCATACAAATACAATGCCATCACGTATTGTATTAGCATCCCTACTACAAATTTTGTTCAGACCTATACAGAATAACAGATATATAATTTTATATTTGGGAGCATAATAAATATGCCAGATGGTGATCCAGATTTTAAATTTGTTGTTGAGTTAATTTTGTAAATATTCTCCCAGGAAAAGACTGATTATGTCAAATTAATGTACGAATCACACTAAATGGGCTTTGAGGTGATTTGTACTATGCAGACATATTAATAGACCAGCTATTTTGCACACTGAAAATTTATAATGCAAGCATTTGTGAACTACATTCTACACCGTTGTTTCATTTTAGGTCATATTCTACAAAGCTGAGGTTATATTCTTTGATTAGACTGCACCAAGCTATAATACAATTGGGATAATATGCTGGCTTGTTTTAACATTGGAATCTCAGTCAGAATCAATGTCATTGCATTAGAGTGGATTCTCTATCCTGCTTTTTTAAAAGGAAAAATAATAATGGTTATAATAGAGCAGCAAGATAACAGAAAAAGAGCTTATTATCATTAGCAGTAATATATTTGCATAATTACCTACTAGGGTGATCAAAGTAGAAAGGGACAATGGAATGATAAAATCACTCAGATTCGGGATGGTCTGGACTCTGACTGTGTGGATTTGGACGGGGTGATGGAGATAGGTCTTGAGGATGTTATCTGGGAAGAGTTCGATACTGTTGCTCCTGAAGACATGGACAGGATACTGGGGAGGCTGAACGCGACCACATGTTTATTGGATCCATGTCCCTCTTGGCTGGTATTGACCACCCGGGAGGTTACACGAGGCTGCTTCAGGGAATTGTCAACGCTTCTTTGACAGAGGGTGTCTTCCCTGCCGCCTTGAAAGCGGCCGTAGTGAGGCCTCTCCTCAAGAAGCCCTCCCTGGATCCAGCTGTTCTAGCGAACTATCGTCCCGTCTCCAACCTTCACTTTGTGGTGAAAGTTGTAGAGAGTGTGGTGGCGCGACAACTCCCACAGTACCTGGATGAAACTGCCTATCTCGACCCGTTTCAGTCCGGCTTCCGGCCTGGGTACAGCACAGAGATGGCATTGGTCGCGTTGGTGGATGATCTCTGGAGGGCTCGGGACAGGGGTTGCTCCTCTGTCCTGGTCCTATTAGATCTCTCAGCGGCCTTTGATACCATCGACCATGGTATTTTGCTGCGCCGGTTGGAGGGGTTAGGAGTGGGGGGCACCGTTCTGTGGTGGTTCTCCTCCTATCTTTCTGACCGGTCGCAGACGGTGTTGGCAGGAGGCCAGATAGGCCACGAGGCGCCTCATATGTGGGGTGCCACAGGGGTCGGTTCTCTCGCCTCTTCTGTTCAACATCTATGTGAAGCCGCAGAAGGTGAGATCATCCGTGGTTTTGGGGTGTGATGCCATCTGTACGCTGACAATACTCAGCTGTACATTTCCACCCCAAACCATTCCAACGATGCCGCTGAAGTGATGTCCCGGTGTCTAGAGGCTGTGTGGGTCTGGATGGGGAGAAACAGGCTCCAACTCAACCCTTCCAAGACTGAGTGGCTATGGATGCCAGCGTCCCAATATAGCCAGCTGACGCCATCGCTGGCTGTTGGGGGCGAGTCATTGGCACCCACGGAGAGGGCTCGCAATCTAGGCATCCTCCTGGATGCACGGCTGTCTTTAGAAGAGCATATGATGGCCATTGCCAGGGGGCCTTTTATCAGGTTCACCTGATATGCCAGTTGCGTCCCTTTCTGGACCGGGATTCTTTATGCATGGTCACTCACGCTCTCATCACTTCCCGCCTGGACTACTGTAACGCTCTCTACATGGGGCTCCCCTTGAAGAGCACTCGGAGGCTCTAACTGGTTCAGAATGCGGCTGTGCGGGTAATAGTGGGAACAACCTGAGCCTCCCATGTAACACCTGTCCTGCGTGAGCTACACTGGCTTCCGGTGGTCTTCCGGGTGCAATTCAAGGTGTTGGTTATCACCTTTAAAGCGCTCCATGGCATAGGACCGGGTTATCTACGAGACCGCCTGCTGCTACCAATAGCCTCCCATCGACCTGTGCGCTCCCATAGAGACGGTCTCCTCAGGGTGCCGTTGGTCAAACAATGTAGACTGGCGACCACCAGGGGGAGAGCCTTCTCTGTGGGGGCTCCTGCCCTCTGGAATGAGCTACCTCCGAGGATACATCAACTTCCTGACCTCCGGACCTTCCGCGAGCTAAAGACCTTTCTATTTCATCGTGCAGGGTTGGCTTAATGAAGTTTTTATTGGGGTTTTATTATAGTCTTATATTCCTTCAGCCTTTAACTTAAGTAGTCTTTAAATATTTTTAACTTTTCTGTGTTGTGCTTTTACCCTGGCTGCAAACCGCCCTGAGGCCTTCAGGAGAAGGGCGGTATATAAATTAAATAAATAAATAAATAAATAAATTTATATTGTAGATTATGTACTAACATATAATATTTTCTGGCAAACAAAACACTGCCTATTTAATATGCTATGCATAGCCTTTTACAGCTAAGCAGTTAGTGTCAGGGTTCCAAGTAACACCCCCAACAAAAGAAGACTCTGAGGCTAGAAGTTCCTCAAAGTTCCATTTTATTAGAGATGTCATATTGGCACATCTGGGAAAAACCAAATCTGAAAGCTTCCAGGTTTTCCCCACCCAAAAGAAAATCCAAGTCCCTGCCCAGCACCCACATGTCCATCACATGGTCCAATCAATACACCATCCCAACTGGAGATGCCTCCCATTCACGCCACTCTGGGTGCAGGGCATGATGTCCTTGACTCTCAGAGAAAAGAATGTTATTATGGCTAGATATCTCCCCAACTCCATACAATTCCCCTTTCCAGTTTCCCACAGAACTAAATATGGCAGCCCTGAAGAGCAAAAGTAAAAGATGGCTTCCAGGGATGACAGCTAGCATATGAATGGATGATCACCAGAAATATCAGAGCTGCATAAGGCAATGGGAAATCCATGATATTATCAGGTAACCACCAGATTTTGAAAGGATTCAGTATACTTAATGACATCCTGGTCTACTTATTACTCATGCTAGTCTCAGAGCCAGAGATAAGAAATAATGTGCCACTGGTTTTTAAAAGGGATGTAAGAGAGTTTTACGAAAGTATAAGGCTGTCAATTTCATGTCTGTTTCAGGTAAATGGGTAGAAATAGAAATTCAATGAAAAATAACAAGGCTGTTTTGTGCCTCAAGAAATCAGATTCAAGTAGTCTGAATTTAGAAGTAAATTAGTTTCTCTCTTTCTCTTTTTCAATTTTCTGGTAACATTTCAATTAGAAAAAGCAACTCATTGCCAACCCTCTGAACTAAGACTCAATAATATTTATTAGCTATAAGATGTTCACAGTAGAAAACTAAGAATTACTTTTAATCTGATGATAATGGGTCTTGTCATATTCACAAATGTATGGTATTTAATGATTTTGTTTTTATCTGATCCAATATACCATATTTTTGGATTATAAGATGCTCCAGACTATAAGATGCAACTAGCTTTCAGGGAGGATAACAAGAAAAAAAAATCTGCCTCTGTCTCTGCCTCCCAGCAATTTGCCTCCTTCCAGCAAACAGTCTGGTCAGCTTCAGCACAGCCTGATTTAGCATAAGCAGCTGATTAGTGGTTGGATTGGTGGTTTGATCAGCCTATCAGCTGTTTCAGGCTCCGGGGATCACCCCCCCCATCACCACCATTGCTGCCACCACCTATCGCTGCCTTCATGTACCCCATTTTTGGTCTCTGCTTGTCCCGTTTTTGCCTCAGCTCACCCCATTTTTGGCCTCCAGGCACCCCATTTTCACCCTCAACGCATCCTGTGTTCAACCCATTCCAGGTGGCTGCCACTTATCCCTGCTGCAGTCTATCCCTGCCATCTGGAACTGGCTGAAAATGGGGCATGTGCAGGCCGAAAATGGGATGCACAGAGGCCGAAAATGGGGTGTGCAGAGGCAGCGATGGCATCGATGGGCAGTGGCAATTCCCATAACCTGGAACAGCTGATTGGCGGTATTCCGGGAGGTCGGTCCAACCATCAATCAGCTGCTTGTGCTAAATCAGGCTGTGCTGAAGCTGACCAGGCCATTTGCTGTTTGCTGCAAGGAAGCAAATTGCTGGGAGGCAGAGGCCGAAGGGTGGGAACTGGTGGGTGGCTGGGGCTTTGGCAACATTTGCTCTATAAGACGCACAGACATTTCCATCCACTTTTCGGGCGAAGTGTGTCTTATACACTGAAAAATACAGTAATTTTAAACTACTAAAGGTATTTATGATAAATGGTGTGCTCTTTGTCTTACCTGCTTGGTTTTAAACTATGCACAGGTAAGAAAACAAAATGCTACAAAGAGATTTCATGGTCATATAAAATAGAAAAAGGCTTTTATTACTGAATGGTATTCAAAGACAGAAAAATTAATTGAAAACTTTATTTTAAACAGTTTAGATCTTTAGTATATTGCTTATAGATTTCTGCTAAACCCTCATCAAACCTCCACAACTTATAATTTATAAAGACATTTGTATATATAGTATGTGTAAATTTTATTTCAAGGAAAACTTGCTCTAAAAGAAAGCAACTTTCAGCTTTCAAGTCTTCAGTAGCAGATAATAAAAACTTTATTTTTATGTCCAAGAGGGAAAAAAAGGAAAATAAAAAATATTGACTGGATTCATGCATCATGCAAAACCACAAATTGTTAAATCTGTTTGTTTGCTGCTAAGTCATACAGCTATTGTGTTTCCCCGAAAATAAGACTCTGTCTTATATTTTTTTGAATCCTGAAATAAGCGCTTGGCCTTATTGCCATGCGCTCAAAAGCCCGATTGGGCTTGTTATCAGGGGATATCTTATTTTGGGGAAAACAGGGTAGATTTACCAACCAGAAGATTAGATTTACACATCATGTTTCTTGGGATCAAAGAATGATAATATACTGCCTCAGGTACCTGTTAAATGCAGAAAAAATCAGTAGATTCAGGCAGTTCAAATGAGTATAAAGATTTATTGCAAGCTCTGCAAGAATCTGAACTAGTAACGGTCAAGGGAAATTAATGAGAATTGAGAAAGGAATTCAAGGTGGGCTGGACTTTGATTACTTGTGGGTGTGCAGGGTCTCATGATTACCAACATGTTAATCATTGCAGCTAGTTCTTTTATTGGAAGTGTACCCATTTGCACAGAAACAGAAAAAGGAAATTGAAGTGGCAAAGAATAAGTGGTATTCTGTGGTTCAACAAACAAATAACAATTTATATGCATGAGACTATAACATGAGAAACATTGATCTATCTTCCTTAAGGATGTATAAAAAGCAAAGGAGAGGGAACAGTTATACCGTCTCTCTTTTGGTAAAGTTATTCTACCTTTACCAAAAGCTCTAGATGGTTCTATCAAGACTAAAAAAGATTTATATTTATTTGTATCCTGCCTTTATTATTTTTAACAAATGTCAAGATGGCAAACTTATTCAATATCTTTCCTCTTCCTATTATCCCCATAACGGTCCTGTAGAGTGGGCTGGGTTCAGAGAAAGTGACTGGACAAAAGTCATCCAGCCTTTTTTAATGGCTAAGGGAGGACTTGAGCTCACACTCTCCTAGTTTCTAGTCTGATGCCTTAACCATACTGGCTAGCTCTTGCCTAAAGAATTCTTGCACAAAGATTCATTTTTATAACTAAGCTGGAGTCAAATAGTTGTTGAATTTACTTGTAGCTTTGGGAACTTACAACCTGAAAATCTGAATTTTGCTTCTTCATTCATCTATAATTAAAATATAACTCCTATGAGTCTGTTTTGCTGCGTATAAATAATAGAACTAGATAGAGGGGAAATCATTTACACATTTCAGTACATACTTTCTTTGGAAGCCAGCTGACCTATATTGGAAAAAGGATGATAACATTCCTACCAGGATTTAGCCATTCATTTGGAGTTATAAGCTTTCAATTTCAGTTCACATGCTGAATCAATATTGGATACGGCAGAAAGTCAACTGCACAATCAGATCTAATTTAAGCAAGCAGGTACTGTGGAAATTGTAATTCACAATGAATGCTAACTCATTTTCCTGCCAAAGGGACATTCTAAAAGCTTCACTATATGTACACAAATTTATTTATTACTCTTAACAATCCTTTTTCTCTTTGCTTTATTGGGGGATTTAAAAAAAAGATAGAGACTTTTCCAGTATAACTATTTTGACAATTGAGGGCATTCCTGTCTTTTATTATTAACTTCATTGTTTTGTTTTTTTTATTGGATGGTTTTCTTTCTTAAATGTAGAAGTTATAATTAAGACATTCTGGAAATGTCTTAAATCTTTCAGTGTGAAATTGTTGTTTTTTAAAAAAGAGATGAACAAAAACCATCTGCATACTTGCCTGTAGCTATAGAAGTAAATAAGAAGGTGGGCTTGAAGCCGGCTGGTGTGAGTCTGCTTGAATGAACATAGATTTGCTACCCAGAGTAAAATTGCCTGACACAGATGGATGATGGGAAGTGTATACAACTTTCTAGTTGTGTAAGTATGGTGGCTCAGGTGTTTAGCAAGGGGTTCTCTTAACTAAAGTCAAAAGGGATACAATAATTTCACACATGGAAAGGCAGGAGTCCTGATGCCAGACTCTCAGAATCTGAATTTCAATTTGATGTGCTTCTATTTTTTGCTGACACTAGACTCTTTCCTGAAATGGCAAACATGAAATGCTTGGGAATCTCAATTATTCCCCAGGTTTTGTTTTGTTTTTTAATTAAGAAGTTTTATAGAAAATTTCCACAAATGCCTCCCCTCCCCCTCCCTCCCCCTCCCCCTCCCCCCCAATCCCCCCCCCAGACTTCCCCGAGCAAAATACAGGGTATAACACAGGGGTGAAATGCTCCCGAATCGGACCAGATCGCGTGACCTGGTAGCGATGGTGGCTGCTGGTTCAGAGGACTGGTAGCAAAAATCCCTGGCCCCGCCCACCCTGCCTCTGCTGAGCCGCACCATCTGCAGAGTTTTTTTTTTTTTACTTTTAAAAGCCGGTTTTGCTTCAGCCAAAACAGGCCTTTAAAAGTAAAAAAAAACCTTTGAGGATCCCACACCTCAGCTGATATCGGCAGAGACTTTAAACTTTAAAAAAAAAAATTAAAGTCTCCTCTGCCAATCTCACCTGAGTTCCTCATCAGCAGAACCTTACTTGTACTCTTACTTGTAGAAAACATGTTTTCTACAAGTAAGAGTAGAGATTCTAAGGCACTTACCTGATTACTGAGAACGCATGGCCACAGCCCCAAAGCAGTTTCAGTTTCTGCCAGACAGAATCAATTGCTTAGCTAATCTATTTCCTCGATGATCAACTGGCTGGCTTGGCTGGCTAAGGAATTCTGGGATTTGAAGTCCACAATAAAATAAAATAAAATAATAAAATAAAATATTTGTGCAGCTTTCTGAGATTTGGTGTGCTTCTGTAGTGTTTCACTCTAACTACACAAACACACAAAATCTCAGAAAGCTGTATGTGGCATTTTGTGTGTGTGTGTGTGTGTGTGTGTGTGAGAGAGAGAGAGAGAGAGAGTTGTGTGTGTGTAAAGTGTGAAAGTTGGTTTTTGAACTTTTTGTGGCTGTGTGAAGTGTGAAGTGCAGCTGCTTTTACACTGTGTGTGAGTTAGTTGTGTTGTGTTGTGTTGTGTGTGTGTAAAGTGTGAAAGTTGGTTTTTGGTACCTCTTATTATTTTTTATACTTTGTTAATTATTTTTATTATTTATTGTTATTGGCCATGCCCACCCAGTCATCTGACCACCAAGCCACGCCCACCAATTAAGCCACGCCCACAAAAACAGTAGGGAAAATTTTTAGATTTCACCCCAGTATAACATCTAACAATAATAAGCTAGAATACACTAACTATGCATAAACTTCCCTCCCTCCCCTAGAGCCTTAACTTCCCTTTTACATAAAGAAAAATATACAAATACAATTTTTACTTTCTATTCATTCATACGCTATCTGGTACTTCTTGGTCTGATATTTGTTTTGAATATAATCAATCTATCTTCTCCATTCCAGTATATATCTTTCTTGTGAATAATCTTTCAGATACGCTGAGATTTTTGCCATATCCGCTAAATTCGCTACTTTTTATATCCACTCTTCCATGGTAGGCAGATATTCCTTCTTCCAATATTGCACTACCAATAGTCTAGCTGCTGATATTAACCTTCTATGTTTAGTGTTCTTTCTTCTATTAGGTTAAACCAATCACTGATTAAAGACAGGGCAGTTGCTTCATAATATAATCTTAGATTAGGCATTTTAAGAACTCCTCTTTCACGTGTATCCTGTATTATTTTTAACTTTATTCTCGGACTTTTGTTAATACCTTTCTGCCATTCCTGCAAATTTGCATCTGTTTTAAGTATTGGTATCATTTGGAACAGAAATAAAAACCTAGGCAAAACATTTGTTTTTATTACTGCTATTCTTCCCAATAAAGATAATTGTAGTTTTTTCCAGTTCTTCATTTCCTTCTGCACTTTTTGCCATAACACTTCATAATTATTTTTATATGATTTCACATTTGAAGCTGAAATATATATTCCTAAATATTTAACCTTTTTTACTGTTTCAAATCCTGTTATTCTTTCTAATTCTTCTTTTTGATGTATAGTCATATTTTTAGTTATTATCTTTGTCTTTTGTTGATTTACTTTAAATCTAGATACCTTTCCGTATTGACTAATTATATCCATCAGGTATATAACCGATTGTGTTGGTTGAGATAAAGTAACAACCAAGTCATCTACAAATGCTCTTAATCTATAATCTTGGTGTCTAATTTTAATTCCCTTTATTTTATTTGACCCACTTATTTTATTCAGTAAAAGTACTAGAGTTAAAATAAACAGTAATGGGACAAAGGACAACCCTGCCTTGTCCCTTTTTCAATTCTAAAAGCTTCTGTTAAACTACCATTAACTATTATTTGTGCTGTTTGTCTCTGATATATTGCTAATTGCTTGTGTAAAATATTCCCCAAATTGCATCCTTTTTATTATTTTAAGTAAAAATTGCCAGTTCAATCGATCAAATGCCTTCTCAGCATCCAGAAAAAAGAACGCTGCCGGGACTTGGTTGTTTCTTTCCAAATATTCCAATAGATTTACAATTTGTCTTACGTTATATCTCATTTGTCTCCCTCTTATAAATCCTGATTGGTCATTGTGAATCATTTGATTCATGACGAACATTAATCTATTTGCTAATATTTTAGCAAAAATCTTGTAATCAGTGTTCAAAAGCAATATTGGCTTATAGTTTTCTGGTTTACTTTAGTCTTGGTCTTCCTTTGCTATCAATGAAATAAAAGCTGTTCTCCATGAAGGCGGCACATCTCCTCCAGATTGATTTTTGTTAAATAAATCTTTAAGCGGTTCTACCATTTCAAACTGTAAATTTTTATAATAGACAGCTGTTAGTCCATCTGTTCCTGGGGCTTTACTCGTTTTTAAATATTTAATTGCTAAAATAATTTCCTCAGAAGTTATAATTTGATTCAATCCTTCCCTTTGTTCTGGGGTAAATTCACAAATGTTTTCTTCCTGTAAGTATCTATCTATATCTATACCTTGGATTGCATCACTAGCATATAACTTTGCATAAAATTCTAAAAAAAGCTTTTTCAATCATATTCTGTTGATATACCTCTTTATCTTTATACTCTATCTTTCCAATAGTACGTAATTTCTGCTTTTTTCTTATTGCATATGCTAACCACCTACCTGGTTTATTAGCGTTACAAAATGTATTATGCTTAACATATTGTAGATTAGTTGCCACCTGGTCTGTCATCAACATATTAAACTGCCCTCGTGGTATATTTATTGTTTCTTTTACTTTCTTATCTCCTGGGCTAAGTATAAATAATTGCTCTTTCTTTTTTATTTCCTCCTCTAGTTCCATCTGCTTCTTCTGCTGTCTAATTCTATGTTTGTTATTCATATGTATTAAAATTCCCTTCATGTTTGCCTTACTTGCATCCCAAACTATTTCCATAGATGTACCCTTATGCATATTCATTACAAAAAATTCTTTCATTTGTCTTTTACAATCTTTTACATTTTCTTCATATCTAAACAAATTTTCATTTAACCTCCAAGATCTCCTAGCTCCCTTATCCTGATCAAATTCCACCCATACCGGGCTATGATAGGTCAAAGTTCTTGAACATATCTTCGTCTTCTTCACCCTAGAAAGAAAATCGTTAGTAATTAGTATAAAATCAATCCTAGAAAAGGATTGCTGTCTATCAGAAAAAAAAGTGAAATCTTTTTCTTCAGCAGTCCATTATCGCCAAATGTCTCTCAACTCCAAATCTTCCATCATATCAAAAAAAGTTTTGGGCAATTTCGCACAGCTTCAAATATTTTCAGATAAGCCTTTTTTATCCTTTCGGATGTGCAATACTCCATTCCAGTCACCCATTAATATAGACAATTTATAATCCCATTGTATTATTTTATTATGCAAAAGTTTAAAATTTTTTTCTTGAGGTTGGTTAGGTGCATATACTCCAAGTAAAAGTATTTTCTTCCCTTCCATTAGAAGCTCAATTGCAATATATCTTCCTTGAACATCCACCTCAATTAGCTTAGCTGTTAATTCTTTCTTTAAATATATAACTATACCATTTTTCTTCTTTGGATACGATGCAACAAAGTGTTTACCTAATCTTGAATTTATCAAATATTTTTCATCTAATATTCTAATATATGTTTCCTGCAAGCAAATTGTTTCAAATAATGAAATATCTTCTTTCTCTTTTTTGGCGAGTTTAAGCCATTAAAATTCCAAGTTAAGAATCTATTTGCCATCCTTGGCACCTTGAAGCTTTTGGAGCATCAACTGAGTATCTTCCTGGATCTTCCTCTTCGGCCTGGCCCCTCCCACAGCTTATTTTTGAGTAATGTCTTGAATTATCGCTTAAGATAGTTGCATCTTTTTTTCTTGTTCTTTGCGCTTAATGGCTGCTCGAGTCAATCTTTGCTCCTTTGCATCTTTTGTTTTTTCCTGTGGTTCTGGAACTTGAGGAGTATCTAAGTTCGTCCACCAAAAAAGCAAACTCCTTCCCATTTCTTAAAATTTTTGGAGGAATTTCTTTCAGCACTAATACTTCTTGACCTGTTATTTGGATTTTATTCTTGTAAGATGCTTGTAAAATTTCATTTCTAATCCTTCTGGTTGTAAAATAAATCACAACATCTCTTGGCAACTGTCTCTGTCTAACAACCCAGGAATTAACATGATAAATTTTATCAATTTGGATTACAAAATCTGCTGGTTGCTCTCCAATCATCTGTGCAAAGGCCTCTGCAAAAATCTCTTTTAAGTTCTCTCGGTTGTTTTCTTTCAATCCTCTCACTCTCTCAGGGCAAATTCCATCAATCTGTATTGTAACAAAACCACTTCGTTGTCTGCCCTCTCCACCTTAATCTGAACCTCCTCCATCTTATTTTCCAACTTCAAATTAGATTGATTAATTTCCTCCACCCTTTTGTCCAGTTGGATCATATTTTTTGCCAAACCTTGAAATGCTACCACAATGTCTTCTCTTATTTCCTTATTCCGAGCCTCAACAACAACTTTAACTTCTGATATCTCTTCTGCAATTTCCTTAAATTTTTCCTCGATAACAGAAGTTTGCAGCTCTAAGGCTTCTTTTAGAGATTCCTTAAAAAATTCTTTCAAGGATTCTTGTAAAGCTTCCAAATTTAATGCTTTTGGGTCAGCCGAATGAGCTGGTGAACCTCCAGCACTCTTGGAAATGCCAGACTTTATTTAGATGCCATCTTACTTTAACTTTGTGGTTTGCAACAATAAAATCAATAAATCCAATTCTCCTTAAACCTTTTCATAAACACAGTTCTATAGTCCTTTTCACTTTTAAGACTCTTAACTTAAGTTTAAACACCAGCAGCCTTGAACAGCGCTAAGGGCGCTAACAACATTAACAAGAACTCTCCTCACTTTCGTTTTCATGCTCTCTTAAATCACAAGCACCATTTCCTTTAATCTTCTTAAGTTCTCTCAGCAGGAAACAATGTAGCTACAGAGTTAAGGTTTATTACTTGCAATTGCCAGCGCTCCTGTCTTTGCTCCGTCTGCTTTAAACTCCAATTAAGATTTAATGTTGATTGCAGACGTGGTCGCAGCGTTTTGTTCTGCTTAAAAACATCCCGGATCCGGAGCTCTATCGATCTTTCCAGGGAGCTCTCACCCTTCAAGCCCCTAGAATTATTCCTGGGGCTTTCAGGGAGCTATACCTTCACCCAACTGCTCACCTTTCCCTCTTCTCCTGAGGGAAAGGTTTCCAAGCCATCTGACAACTGATTTACGCTGTCTGAACAGATCTTAATGCGATCATAGGGCTGGCGGTCTAAAAGACTGTCTTCAACACCTATGGTGCCACCGGAAGTCCTATTATTCCCCAGGTTTTTAGAAATGAAACACATTTTTTAAACAAAAAGCTCAGGGGAAACAAAGGACAATACATCTGTATTTAAATATAAAAAAGGAACCATAGAGCAAGTTAATTATTAAAGTAATATGCAAAGAATATCAGGGGGAAATAATTCTTTTGAATGGCATGGAATAAATGTTTTCATATATAATCTATAAATCTAATATTGATAAGAAACTACAATTCTTCAATGAACATTTTATAATTTTGTTGTTCGAAAAAATTGCTTGCCTCATGGTTGGTACCTATCTGTCTAAATCTTTGCAATATATTCTTAAGTATTATCAAATAAAATCAAACCTTTATTATGGTTGAAGATCAGCATAAGGAGGGTGGGGTATAAAGAATTTAAAGAATTTAAAGGATAAAAGATACATCACAATAAAAAAATTGCAAATAAAAAGCAAAACAAATATTAAAAGGAATACAAAAGAATCTAAAAAGAGGGTAGGAGAAATACCTAGGCACAAGAAAGCATAGCAAACTATATCACAATACAAACTACTCACAGATCTGTTTTTAAATTATTTTTCCAGTATCTTCCTAGGTATTGGTGTTAGGCTGATAAGTCTATAGTTTCCTGGGTCTGGCTTTTTTTTAAGATGGGAATCACGTTTTCCAAACCTCTTATAGTTCCCGGTGCTTCAGGATTTTTGAAAGATATGGTGCAATGATTTGAGATAACCTCTGCCACCTCCTTCAGAACTCTGGGTTGTAATCTGTCAAGTCCCAGTGATTTATATTCATCAAGATCAGACAGGTGTTCTCTTACCAATTTCTTGCTTATTTTAATTTTTATTTCTAGTCTTTTAGTGTTACGTTTTTGGTAAGCTGGTCTATAGTTTGCTAGTTGGGCTATATGTGTGAAGACTGATGCAAAGAATGAATTAAGTCTGTATTGATGTGGGGAGATGTATAAACTGACTGAAGTAAATCCAAACTGTGTAGGCTTAAGTATCAAAGAGGGTATTATTTCTGTCCTAATTTCATTTATTTCTCCACACAGCACTTCTGTCAATGATCCTAGTTTTAGCGTTTGTACCAGCTGTAGAGATTTGAATTAAGTAGGGATTCTATTATTATAGTGATCATCCTGTTGTGTGAATGTTTCTTTGCTAGAACACATATTCTGGCTCCATTTATAGTCATTGAGTATTTGGGCTGCAAAAGCCAAGATACCCAGACCTTTAAAAAAATAATAATGAAAAGCAGGATACTTTTTTGTTATTATCGAGTGATTGCTCAGTACATCAAGCTACTGAGCTGAACAAAAGAAATAGGCTATAATCTAAGCATTGCATTTTTGGCCCATTACTACTTAAAAGAAAACACATCAAGTGCCCTACTTAAACTTATCAGCAAGTTTAAAAATCTTATTTACATTATTAAACAAGTAAGATCTTTAAACTTGCTGATAAATTTTGCAAATTTTGAAAGAAGAGAATATTGGAAAGTCAGGGCTGACTGTGGATCCTTGGTGTTCCATGAGTTTGGCTGTTTTCTTCCAGGTGCTAGCATTAATGAATGGTGATAGTTTTACAAATTTATTATATTATTAGCACATATATAGATGAAAGGCAAATTCTTTTAATATATCTATTTCTCAGATGTTATGCCTTTTTCTTTATTGAGGCATATTTATATTTCAAATGAAACTACACTTTTTAACTCATTTGAAACAAAATGCCTTCCTATGTAGTCAAGAAGAAATCAGTATTACAAAGTAACACACAATCTTGCCTTGACTTCAGTTGTATTTTAATGCTTAAGGTTTGAAAATGATCACATTATAAAACTAAATGAACTAAAATTAAATTGCAGATGAAAATCTTATTTGTCTTCCTTGTAATTAATCAGAACTGTCCAGATGGGGTTATATTCAATATCTGTCAACTTTAATTCTTAGAAGATAATAGAAATTTCTATTGCTTTCAGATTCACTGTGTACTGGGTACAAAATCATAAAGAAGTGTTATCTAGTATTTGAATTGCTAATTTTTTATGGATAATTTAAGTAGTTACAACTTTAATGTGAAAATAAAGGAATAATTTCACTCAGCATTAGAAACATTTTTAATGGAAAGCTTTATCAATAACGAGATACAATGTATGTACATTTGTCACTGGGGTAATCAGGTTGCATATACTACTTGAGTCAAAAAGGGATATTATTTGAGCTATGCAAGGAGATGAAGAGAGAGAAAGAGAGAGAGAGGGAGAAAGAATGAATTGTGCAAAATTTCTTAGGCCACCATTAGATTTGTTTCTGTAGCAATGTTCAATGATCATGTATAATTATATCTTAGTTTCCTTATTATAATACAACCAGGAAATACACTAAATTTGTATGCAGCATTCAAAAACCGGAAAAGCAGAAAAAACAAGTTTCATAGGCTAAACTGGCAAGTATTTATATTTGAGCAACATTGGACACCTGGCTCCCGTAACCCTAAATGGAAAGGAGCCCTAGATACTATCATTGCTAACACCTCTATGTGTCTAATATTTCAATCCAAACTTACTGTGCAAAAAAATATATTGCACCATGTTTGTGAAAGACATATTTGAGCATTACATACAGCATATACACATGTTATATGTGTGTAATTCATTGGAAGCTTGCTAATAAGACCTGATTTCAATCACATTATTCCATTCAAAATGGCAAAGATCATAGAATTAGATATTAGATATTTTTGCATCAACAAGGGCACTCTCAAAGGGAAATCAACAAACAAATTGGCATGGTTATTTATTATTATGCATGTCATATAAAGGTTTTTGAATAAAAGTTAGAAGATATTTTAAATAAATAAGTTCACTCTATAAAATTTAGTCATGTTACTAGAAGAGCCAATCACTGATTATGAGAAGAGTCCTTCTATAAATCAGCAACATGTTTCTCAAAGCAGCCAATCAGAAGCACCTGCCCAAACAGCCATATACAATGTTGTGGGATAAATTCCTTAATTCCCAATTGTTCTTCAGGAATTACTATTCAAAGACCACTACTAATTGTGTTGCTAGTATATTGTTTTATAGAGGCATTATTACTTTTAGCTACTCATCAGAATCCAAACATGCATACTATGAGGACTGAAGTTTCTAAGGCCAGAAACAAAGACTTTAATACATTATCAAAGTAAAACTAACACAACAACCCTCCATATCCAAGGTTAAAGAACAAGTGGCAAGAGTCTTTTACCAGGAAAGCAGGGAAGGAGACATAACATTTAAATCCTAGAACTCATATATGGAGACTTGGATTGATCCTGAAGTAACTAATCTGTGTTATCTTTGTTGCCTTCAATAAAAACAACTGATTTATCTGGACCTTGACCTTGATTCTTGCACTGCTGGTTCATGAATGCTAGTTAAATTTCTAGAGAGAAATTTATTGCCATGCCGTGATGAATCTCTGTCTTACGTACTCATATTCTCCAGCCATTATATATCAACTGTAATTGAAATAAAATATGCAACCACAGTACTTTACTTTTATTCTAGTCTTTTGAAAAGGGGTGGGCAATCCACGGTTGGTAGATTTTATGTGACCCTCAAGGTTTTGCTGAATTTACAGCAAGCTGCTGAATAATGGCAATTTTCCACCAAACTCCAGAAGGAAATCAAGAGAAAAAAGATCCCTCAAATTTCTGATAATAACAGGAAAAAGAAATCTTACAGGAAAGAAAAATGGACCATAAATCCTTCCTTCCTCAGTGATATCAATGCATTGTTAACTCATCTCTAAAATCAGCCAGTTACATGCGATACAAACAGATACAGTCCTTTTGGGGGGGGGAGTTGTTTTGCTTTGTATTTAAAACTACCTACATATTAAGGGAGCTTAAAGAAGGATGCATGCTATATAAATGTATAGTGTCAGAAAAGATGAGTGGTGTGAAGAAAGTTAGCGATAATACTTTAAGCCTTTAATCCCAAATGCATATGACATATTAAGAGAACAAACTTTTTAAAGTAGGTCACAACTCCATTTGCTATTTTTCCAGGCATGTTGTAATTCCAGATGTTGGCTATAGCCACAATGGCTATCAAAACACAATGACAGAATTAATTCAGTCAAATAGTATAGCAGGTAAGTGCTATCATTCATTTCAATAAACATTTTCAGATGCAAAATCAGTAGCACTCTTTTTAAACCATGCTTTTTTCCTTCTTCTGTAACTGACACAGTCAGAAGCAAAGTGCAATTTATCAACCAACAGCTATTTAACTTTTTCAAACTTTCCTCTAACTCCCTAAAATTGAAACATGCTGGATAATTGGTCTAGCAGGCTGCAATTAGATATAGAAGTTTATAAATCTTAGACCAAACTAGCAAGGTGAGAAAACTATTATTGTTAATATATGTTTGCCAGTGCTCAACTAGGAGGGATAATATGTGTTTTTGTTTATGTCAGCTTGCCTCCGATCAATGTTTAAGACAATAAAGTCCCAACTCCATCAGTTTGAAGAGATTGGTAATTTTTACTAAACACATCAGATTGCAAGAGAAGCAGAGCTAGAACTGAAACCAATTGTAATTGTACAGAATTATATCCTCCCAAGAGCCTTCCTCCCACCAGAGTTCAAACAGTGTTAGTCCAATGTCCTTTTCTTCCTTAGTCACGTGCTGTTTCACTTCCGATGTTCTCCCTCTGTCAATCTTCCGAATGGAATGCGAAGCAGGCAACTCCCATTACACTCACCCACCAAATCAGTTCAAACTCTGCTGTCTGTTTGAAAGACTATCTCCTCCTCCACCTGAAATGACAGCCGACGCTGGCAGCAGTATAAACCTCCCCCCTCCCCCATAAATCATGTAAGATATTCTATAAGAAGAAATATCTCCAATAAGTAAAACACTCCATAAAGTAAAACACTCCAATAAGTAAAAATACACTTAAAATAAAAGCAGCGGAGGCTGACAGTTTCTTTCTAATCCACATTTTTAATATTTTTATTTAGGGTTTTTTATATATAAAATCATCTTTTTTTCCTTTGTAGTTTTTAATTTTAATTTTCTGCACTAATTTTTTTAAAGAAACATATAGGATAATTTTGAACTCCTATGCTGTATATTTTGCAATTAAAAAAAAGGTAATAGAAATGTAAAGAATGACAAAATCCCTTAAGAAACTGATTTAAATTTGCCCAAATATTAAAATAACATACACCCCCATAAAATTATAAAACTTTAAAAACCCATCAAATTCAATTAAATTAAAATTTAAAAGTAAAAATCAAGCTAGTCCAGCCATATGAAATAAATAATAAATAATAAATAAATAATAATAATAATAATAATAATATATCCTTAATTTTTAATACAAGAATTAAACAAATTTAAATTTACGGATGACTTTTATGAAAAGATTGATCATATTTATGGACAAAATAAACACGTATAAGATTTAATAGTTACAGTATGATTCAAATTTTATTATGAGTTCACTTAACAGAGCTGTCAGTTACCACTTTGATTATTCATGGAAGCACTTTGATCCATGAGATAAAATTAAAAAATAGGACATATCTTTTTAATGTATTTGATTCTGACTCTCTCAAATGCTTCCCATCTAGCTAAACATATTGAGTTAGAAAAATTCAGTATTATCCATTAATTTCCACAAATTGTATTTGATGTTTTTTTATGCCCTCCTACAATTGAAAATGAAGTTTCAACAGGTCTAGAAATTCCAATAACATACAAAAATTTAAATTATTAAATATTTAGCAATCACTATTACCCAAAACATTTTAAAAATGATTAATAATTATATTGCAACTTGGAAGAAATTAAACCAGGAAACGAAAAATTGGGCTCAAAAATATTTCAGTTCTTTAAGTAAAATTATGGGTGTTAAAATGAAATTTGTTGCATGGTTAAATAGCCACCACATGTTTACTGGACCGTGCCCCTCCTGGCTGGTGCTGGCCATGCAGGAGGTGACACGAGGCTGGCTCCGGGGGATTATCAACGCTTCTTTGATGGAAGGGGTTTTCCCTGCCGCCTTGAAAGAAGCGGTGGTGAGACCCCTCCTCAAGAAGCCTTCCCTGGACCCAGCTGTTTTGGGAAATTATCGTCCGGTCTCCAACCTTCGCTTTGTGGCGAAGGTTGTAGAGAGTGTGGTGGCATGTCAATTACCCCAATACCTGGATGAATCTGTCTATCTAGACCCGTTCCAGTCCGGCTTTCGGCCTGGATACAGTACGGAGACGGCTTTGGTCGCGTTGGTTGATGATCTCTGGAGGGCCAGGGACAGGGGTTATTCCTCTGCCCTGGTCCTATTAGATCTCTCAGCGGCTTTTGATACCATCGACCATGGTATCTTGCTGCACCGGTTGGGGAGTTTGGGAGTGGGAGGCACCGTTTATCGGTGGTTCTCCTCCTATCTCTCTGACCGGTCGCAGACGGTGTTGGCAGGGGGGCAGAGATCGACCGCGAGGCCCCACACGTGTGGGGTGCCGCAGGGGTCGATTCTCTCGCCTCTCCTGTTCAACATCTATATGAAGCCGCTGGGTGAGATCATCAATGGCTTTGGGGTGAGGTACCAACTGTACGCTGATGACACGCAGCTGTACTTCTCCACCCCAGGCCACCACAACAAAGCTATCGAAGTGCTGTCCCGGTGTTTGGAAGCCGTACGGGTCTGGATGGGGAGAAACAGGCTCAAGCTCAATCCCTCCAAGACGGAGTGGCTGTGGATGCCAGCACCCCGGTACAGTCAGCTGCAGCCGCGACTGACTGTTGGGGGCGAATCATTGGCCCCGGTGGAAAGGGTGCGCAACTTGGGCGTTCTCCTGGATGGGCGGTTTTCTTTTGAAGATCACTTGACGACCATCTCCAGGAGAGCTTTTTATCAGGTCCGCCTGATTCACCAGTTGCGCCCCTTCCTTGACCGGGATGCCCTATGCATGGTCACTCATGCTCTTGTTACCTCTCGCTTGGATTACTGCAATGCTCTCTACATGGGGCTCCCCTTGAGGAGCACCCGGAGGCTCCAGTTGGTTCAGAATGCAACTGCGCGGGTGATAGAGGGAGCCGCATGTGGCTCCCATGTAACACCACTCCTGTGCAGACTGCACTGGCTACCTGTGGTCTTTCGGGTGCACTTCAAGGTTTTGGTTACTACCTTTAAAGCGCTCCATGGCTTAGGGCCTGGGTACTTACGGGACCACCTACTGCTACCGAATGCCTCCCACCCACCCGTACGCTCGCACAGAGAGGGACTTCTCAGGGTGCTGTCCGCCAAGCAATGTTGGCTGGCAGCTCCCAGGGGAAGGGCCTTCTTTGTGGGGGCTCCCACCCTCTGGACTGAACTTCCCCATGGACTTCGTCAACTGCCTGACCTTCGGACCTTCCGCCGCGAGCTGAAGACCTATTTGTTTATTCGCGCAGGACTGGCATAGGATTTTTAATAGTTTTAATATTTGATATAAATTTTATAAATTTTATGGGGTTTTTATGATTTTAAATGTTTTAATTCAGCCATATGTTGAATAAGTGTTTTAATTTATTGTTTTATTTGTATACTATAGTTGTTTTATCTTGGCTGTAAACCCAGGGCGGTATAAAAATCCAATAAATAAATAAATAAATAAAAATAAAAAAATAAAATTCTATTTCAATGCTTCCCAGTGGAAATTCTAAAATGGATTCTAACATACTTGGGGGGAAAAAATAGACCTTTTATTTTCATGTATTAAAAAAAGAGAATTTATAAAAGTTTTTATACACACCTCAGACATCATAAGGGGAAATATACCATTTTTCATTTTGGAAAAACTATCCTTACAATGGATGCAAACAGATATTATACCAAATGATTTTTCATAATGGTGTTTTTTTCCCGAAGTAAACAAAAATGAAAAAGATTTTACCGTAGCAATGCTCCAAATTTGTAAGAATAAATATATAGACTTGGATTATTTATTAATTTATTAATTAATTAAATTTATTTGCTACCCAACTTGTCATGGGTGCATTCTGAGTGGCTTACGACAGTAAAATAGAAAAAATGATAAAAAATGTAAACCTAACAATATTATTCTCTCTTAATAACATCTATAAAATAGAATAGATTTCTATGTTCTTGAATATGTTCTTGCTCAATTGAAACTTTTTAATTGATGTAATTTTTATAGATTTAAAGATTTTTACATCAATAGGGAATCTCTGAATAAAGAACAAATAGTGCAATAAAGAACAGTCAAGCTATTTTCTGATATCAGTTTAAATCACTATTGGGTAATGAGGATATTATAAATTCAGCTATTTACTCTTGATGACTTTTAATAAGTTAACATTGAACTATTTAGAGCACCCAAAAGGAACAATTTCAAATGTCATAGGCTACTGGTGAACTTAGAAAGAGGAGATAATCTTTTAAAGGAAGTATGGGATACTGATATCTTGATAGTTATAAAGGAGATAGAATATATTCAGTGCAAGAACTTCAGTGGAACATTATATATTGCTAGCACACACACAAGTTATATCCTTTGTAATGGTTTTTTAGAAGTGTCATTATTAAACAAATAATTGACTGCTGCCAAAATTTGGGCTACTACATTTATTAATGGGATAAAATTTGAAGCTTAAGAGCAAGGATTTTATTATCTACTTTATCTTAGCTAAAAAATATTGAATATTGCAGAACCCTAGACTAATTAACAATTGAGCTATAGATTAACAAAGCCTCTCATTTGCCATGTTAGAAAAGATAAGGATAAAATAATGAAATATCAGAAGCATGAAACACAATTCTACTCAACTTGGGTGCATTTTATAATTTTATCTTAATTGCAAAAGACCCAGTTTGTACATGCAATAAATCAATCTACATTTTTTTCTCTTGAGTTATTGTTACTACATTTTTGATCACACAGTCCAACCTTATGCTGCCCAGATATGTTTGGACTGCAATGTATATCTATCTATCTATCTATCTATCTATCTATCTATCTATCTATCTATCTATCTATCTATCTATCTATCTATCTCTAGGATGCAGAAAGTCTGGAACTATTTTTCTTTCATAAATTGCAGGTCATCCTTGACTTACAACAGTTCACTTAGTGACCATTTGAAGTCACACCGGCACTGAAAAAAAGTGATTTACAACTATTTTTTGCACATACAACCATTGCAGCCTGTTGTGTGGTCACATGACCAAACTTCAGACACTTGGCAACTGACATTTTTGACAGCTGCAATGTCCTGAGGTCATGTGATCATCTTTTGCAAATTTCTAACAAGCAAAATCAATAGGGAAGCCTGTTGTGTTACTAACTAAAAAACAGTAGTGATTCACTTAACTTTGGCAAGAGAGGTCGTAAAATGGGACAAAATTTACTTAACAACTGTCTTGCTTAGAAACAGAAATATTGGGCTCAATTGTGGTTGTAAGTCAAGGACTGCTTGTTATTTAAAATAATCAGAATTTATCCATAGCATTGCCTGACAGACTATTAAAACTACATATGTATGCATGCATGTATATAGAATAGAATAGAATAGAATAGAATTTATTGGCCAAGTGTGATTGGACACACAAGGAATTTGTCTTGGTGGATATGCTCTCAGTGTACATAAAAGAAAAGATACGTTCATCAAGGTACGACATTTACAACACAAATGTTGCATGCATGTATTGTTTATATAGAATATAGTATAAAAGAGAGAGAAAGCAAGAGAATGAGACATAGCTGATCGTAGTTATTATAATACTTAGGAGATTTTCCACCCAATGTCCCAAATCAAATGTGTTACCTTTACTATAGAAGAGAGATCTCAGGTATAAAAACTCTTTGGGTAAGCTCTTTCACATTTCACTTGAAACCGATGCATTTCAGAGAATGTAAGCATTTAGAGCTCTCCCCAGAAATTCCTGATGCAGTTCCCTTATTCCATTTAATATGACACATGAATAGCTTGGTTCAGTTATTTTGCTGTTTAAAAGACAATTGTACAAATTCTGTGCATTTTCCAAAACATAGGATAGTAAAAACTTTCTTCTATTGAATTCTAACAAATTGATTCTGCAGTTGGTTTTCAATCCAAATATATCCCAGTAACTGCAGGCCACAGATATTAAATGTTGTACATAAAATGTATTTAGCTTTCAGAAACTATTTCCCAAAATTTTGCCAGATGTAATAAGCTGCCAAATTGATATTACAAGTTAATAGGCTTAATCATTACATACTTATACAAAAGATTCTGAAATTGTATTCTTCCCTTTGCAGTTGTTCAAGGCCTGATTCTGTATCTCAGCACAGTTATTGCATATTTATAATACTTTCAAGACATTTCAGACTGGAAAATGGTATAGTCCATGGTCAGATAGAAAGTGAGCCACTGATAATTATTATTAAATCTTGTTTATACAGTTTTTTTGCCTGTGCTTTTTTAATGTTTGATGGCACAACTGATAATAATAAAGTTATACAAGTTATGCTATAACCAAAATTAAAAACAGCATAGTGTTCTGGAAATACACAAGGAAATAAGTTTATTTTTGTTACTGTGAATCATCAATTTCTTCATAAATGACTTAGATGAAGGAATAGAAGAGGAACTCATCAAATTTGCAGATGAAACTAAACTGGCAGGAATAGCCAACAGCCCTGAAGACAAGCCCAGGATCCAAAAAGATCTTGACAAAGTTGAACAATGGGCCCTATCGAACAAATTACATGTTAATGTGGAGAAAAGCAAAGTTTTATATTTAGGCAAGAAAAATCAAAAGTACAGAGTAGGCAAGACCTGGATTAAAAACAGTAACTGTGACAGGGACTTTGGACTCCTAGTGGATGATCATTTGAATATGAGCCAGGAATGTGTAATACAGTAGTGGGTTCCACTTACCTTCGCTACTGGTTCAGAATTGGGAACATGCACGGCGCTTCTGCAAATGCACAGAACTTTCTGCGCATGCGCAGAGCATCCGTGACAGTTTCCTGCTGCCACTACTGGTTTTTCCGAACCGGGGCAAAGCAGTAGAAACCCACCACTGGTGCAACAGGAGCAAAAAATGTGAATATGTTCCTGGGTTGTATAAACTGAGGCATAGAATCAAGGTCACTTGAAGTATTAGTACTGCTTTATAAATCCCTAGTAAGACCACACCTGGAATACTGCACCCAATTTTGATCACCATACTACAAAAAAGTTGTTGAAACTTTGGAAAAAGTTCAGAGAGGAGCAACTAAGATGATCAAAGGCCTGGAGAGTAAAACATATGAAGAACGACTGCAGGATTTGGGTTTGGCTAGTCTACAAAAAAGAAGAATTAGGGGCAACATGATAGCAGTATTCCAGTATTATAGGGGCTGCCCAGTAGTGGGATACAAGTAATTTAACAACCAGTTCTCTGCCCTAATGATTTCTTCCAACAACCAGTTTGCGAAACTGCTTGGACAGTTAACAACGGGTTCTCCCGAAGTGGTGCGAACTGGCTGAATCCCACCACTGGGGCTGCCACAAAGAAGAGGGGGTCAAATTATTCTCCAGTGCACCAGAGGGCAGGACAAGAAACAATGATTGGAAACTAACTAAAGAGAGAAGCAACCTAGAATTAAGGAGAGATTCCTAACAGTGAGGACAATTAACCAGTGGAACAGCTTGCCTTCAGAAATTGTGGGCACTCCATTGCTGAAGTTTTTAAGAAGAGATTAGATAGTCACTTATCTGAAATAGTATAGGTTCTCCTGCTTGAGCAGGTACCTGGACTAGAAGACCTCCAAGGTTCCTTCCTATTCTATTCTATTCTATTCTATTCTATTCTATTCTATTCTATTCTATTCTATTCTATTCTATTCTATTCTATTCTATTCTATTCCATTCCATTCCATTCCATTCCATTATAAGATAGCTTGTATAATATATAATTAATTAAACTGAAATCAATATGCTTTCCTTTAGTGAAATATTTACATAAGCTGCTGCATGAACTTACAATAATTCTGTGCTAAATAATAGTCCTGAGACGTTACAACTCTGCAGGGTATTATCTTCATTATCATCATCATCATCACCAATGAGGCACTTCCTTGATGTGTTGAAGAACTTGCATAGTCTGAGGAAAATGAGGGCTATGATAGTGGTGCAATTACATCAGTAAAGCCAGCTGAGAAGTGTCTCTCCTATAAACAATATGGTGAAATGTAACTTATAGAAACCTATACCCAGATGGTAACACTTAGGTGAACAAAGACTGTGCTAGGTATTGGAATTCCTAGACATAAATAGACTATAAACTAATCCACATTAGTTTGCTGGATTATTTTAAAATGTAGTGGGGAAGGAAAGAAAGAATTTACAAATGTTATTATTTTTAAAAAATCTTAGAATTCTACTGAGCTAGGAATATCTGAGAGTATCAAAAGCCAACATGAAAAGCTAGTTTTCCTTCTTTAATTTAGTTTTGAATAAGAAAGTGGTAAAGAGCATTGAGATCTGTCAATAAATATTCATAGGTTTACACAATAAGATATCAATCAAGCCTTATTCTCTGATCAAGAAAGAAATGGTTGAACTGTTAATTAGGTCAGATGGTGACCCTTTCAAGGCACTGAAACAAGCATTTTTTTCATAGGAAGAGTCACTTGTTTAAATACGCCATACTGTGAAAATCATACCACCTGTAAAATTTTATTATCATTGGAAGGTTGCTTTTCAACAGTTTTCTGAAGTGTTTAGCTTTGATGTAAAATATAATTTTCATTCAAATTAATTCCCAAATGAAAAAAATAAGATTATAGAGAGAATGGTGGCTTTCATATCATGTACCTCTAAACTAAAAATATTACTACCTAGGAATAAGGAACATTTTGTTATTTCTCTGAATACTTAAAACTATAGCCTACGGTTCACCCAAACTTAAGATTCATTTGTTGAAGCTGTCATTGTTGTCTTAGCAAAACTGTACTGCATATCTTGGACCTAACTTGACATACTTTCCCACCTTTGTTTATATCCCTGGAGAAACAGATTTATTTGTTCTCAAAAGTAAGCATCTTGACAAATACTTTATCAACAGATTACTCATGAAGCAGATACCAAAATAATTTCTCAACAATACATCTGTTATTTTCACAATTTTGGCCATCAGCAACTTTAGAGCCAAAGATCTGGTTAGACTTAAGAATTATAATGTGCAATGCAAGACAATTCTAGCTTTAGAGGGGAAAATATCTGGATGGTTTAAATGTACAAAACTCATGAATTAATAAGTTTCTTATAATTGTGTGATACATTGTTTCATTGCCTCCAATGGGTTTCATCTTGCTGTTAAATTCAATAATGCTTGGTAGGAAATGCTACTGAAGGAAATTGACATTTGACTTTTTAAAAGTTCAAAGTATATGAAAAATCATATTGCTTGTTACTTTTATGAAGCAAGTAACCTTTGAAGATCTAGTCCATCAGGACATTTAATAAAATTCAACTTTCCTTCACAGTCTTATTTATACTCAAAATCTTTTTAATCTTGTATAAATTACTTATTGAAATTAAGACATAGGATATTATTTAAATTACAATCCAAGAAAAAAAGTACAGACACTGTGTTAGGTACAAAGTATTTTGAAAAGATCCTTGTATTGAAAAAAACAAAAACCTAACCCAAGAATATGCCTCTTTAAATCTGAATTAATTTGCTGCAGCACAAACTTTTGTAAGCAATTACTTCATGAAATGTTCCAAATGGAAAATGCACATACACAGACATATGTTTATTTATTCCACATACTATTTGCATTCAATAAATGTATGGTAATTGTCATATGAAGAAACTGGCTTTATTAAACGAAATTTTAACATCATGTTGTAAATTCTTAGTTCATATACAGTGCCACAAAATAAATACCCTGTTTCCCCCAAAGTAAGGGCTTTTGAGTGCATGGCAATAAGACTAAGCATTTATTTCAGGGTTCAAAAAAATATAAGACAGGGTCTTATTTTCGGGGAAACACGGGTAAGCAAATCATAATATTGCTTCTTTGATGTAGAAGAAGGTGTGCCTCCTTGCATCAGAAAGGCTGAAGACAAAAATGTTAAATTTACTAGCTGAATACCTGTGCTCCGCTATGAAACTATGTGATCAGGCTTCATAAATCGACAGTTAGAATTTGAAAATTAATAAATAGTTATGATCGGCCTCTCCTCTCCCCTTCTCTCCCTCAGCCTTTCCCCACAGAAACGTCTCCTATCCTATCCCCTTCACTCCCTCAGGCTTTCTAGCCCCTTCTCTCCATGAGGCTTGCCCCACAGAATTCTTCTCCTATGCTATCCCATTCTCTCCAGAGTTATTTTCAAGTTAGGAGGGAGAGTAGAACATCTTACTAATTAGCATCAGAGTGTGTTATATTAATATAGGAAATACTAATTCTCTAATGGTCATTTCGAAAAATCTTTTCTTAGTGAGCACCTAGAAGCCAAGAGGAACATACATGGCAAATTTCAAGTTTGTAGGCTTTACGGTTCTGGAGATATTGTGATTAATGTGTGAGTGGTTTTCATTTTTATATACATAGATTTATATATAGATTTATACATTTTTAATCCTCCTATGATAAAGGATCATTATCATAGTTTCGGAAGAGCAAAACAATATCCAAAATTTAATTATTCCTCTCTGTTCCAGTTATGAAGAAATTTACAAGACTTTCCCAAATATGCACATGCATATATATTTTGACTTACATATAATTTTATCAATAATTCCCCTAATATAATGCAGTTTTTTGTTTATTTCATCTTAATATAAACAGTTTATGTGTTAAATGTATGCATAATACATGCAAAATATGCCAATAAATTTGAATAAATAAATAAATTTGTGGGGATAAATATTTGAAATATAAGTTACAGTAAAAGCAGCACTGAAGAATCTGGAACATAACTCGACAATTTATTACAGTCATTTGACCAGGAGTAATCATTAAAGATATATGAATACATGTATGGGAACAGTCAACCAATATTTACATTAGGACAACCCAAAAGGCTTTTAAATTTAGCAATGGAATAAATGATGGGCTTGAGCATGGTCACACTCTTAATCATAGGCATAGTTAATACAAAGCAAGTAAAGCTTCATTATGACTCTAGCTTCTACGGTAGATTTATTTTGTTTGCTTTTATTATGTTTGCTAGCACTTTTTGTCTAGTTACAGAAAAGTTATTCTCACACTTTGTACAACTGTGGGCCCCAAAATAAACTTTCATAAAATGCTGATACAAATCAATCAAATTAAATTAAACTATTTTAAATTACACTATTAACAGTCCAATTAAACTAACATAATTTTCCTGTATAATAGTCTTGAATATTATTGGATTTCAGCTTTTTTCAGTGAATATGGACTTGCTAAGAATTATTAGACTATGCCTTTTATTTTACTTATTTATCATTTAATCTCCTATTCATTTGTTCATTTTAAAGGTGGCTATATGAAAACATAAATATAGTAGTGCATTATTGCCAATGTAACTACATTTTTAATTTTTTTAAAAATCCTACCATTATTATTTTTATTAAAAAAAAATTATTTATAAATAAAAATAATACTCCTTTCTATTTTTCCTATAAGAGAAACTATTGAAGTGAGTTGGGCTGAGACCTATTCACTGTTGTTAATTCTCCAAAAGTAGGTATTTATGTTGACAATCTGTATTTATGTATAATATGTATAATGTTCACAAGCTCCCAAACTTTAAGAATATTTTTCTATAAATGAATAACAATCATAATTCAATCCCAGAAAAAAAGGATACTACCAGAAACTTACTTTACCTACCATTACTTTAACCATGGTCAAATAAACCAGTTTTCTATTTTTCTTCTTTCTCCCAGTAATATTTAAGTCACACAAAAGAAGTTCTAACATCTTTATCTCTTGTCTCAAGAGCCTCATCATTTTTGTCTAAAGTCTTTTTGTAATTCCAGTGTAGGTGTATTTTTAAATCATCATCCATTTCCATTTTTTTCATCTTTTGTGAGTTGCAATTTTTAAATTTTCATTTAGCTGTAAATTCTACATAGATAAAGAGGCCTATAAATAAAGAGAAGCAAAATTCTCAATTAGCTTCCAAAATTGTGAAGAAATCAAAACATTTCTTGGTAGTCTCATTGATTTCACTTATGAAATAAGCTAAAAAGGGGCCACTGTGGTAACGAGTTCAGCCTAGGTTAAAATAGACGTTTATTTATAGTAAAATATAATGAAAATGAAGCTGAAATATTTTCTGAAACACATGCTGAAATCATACCATTGTTTTCAAGGTCATTATCTGATGAAATTATCCCTATCAAAAATCTGAAAAAAATTCCAGTTAATAATTGGAACTTTTTTACTAATAATTCTCTTTCAGGGAATTTATTTTCTTTCTAGTTAAAACTTTATAAGAGGAACCAGACAGGTTTTTGTCTGTGTTCCTAATAGCTGGTTACTAGGACCATTTTTGCCATCCTGCATTCACAAGCCAATCAGTATTAATATTGAATAGTGAACATGCACATTAGTGTGGCCTTGGCAGAGAATCACTTAGGGTTTAAATTAATATCTGGAATTGCTCAAAAGCCATTTCTAGTGAATCTATAAACATTATTGTTAATTGAAATTGGAACAACCAATTTCAGCCCGAATTGAACGGATCCATAGTGTTCCTGCATCATTGAGAACCACTCAGCTGTTATGTGTACTACCTTCAAGTGACACAACAGTCTACAGCTAAATTTATCTTATAATGACCACTTGAAGCTCCAACGTTAGTGGTATGTATTCCACTACAATGGCAGTATCACATTTTAAATTGAAATACCATATTAAATTACGTGAAGCTATTGTATAGTTGATGTCAATGGAATATATCAGTATAAAAATGGACAGGTTTGAGGAAGTATTTAGAAAATTTGGACCAGGTCAGTTCATAAGAAATATAAACAGAACAGTATTTTTAAGAAACTCCATGCTGATTAACTATTGTTCAAATAAACTTTGAAAACTAATGTTGCTGGCATAGTGATTCTAAAACTTAAATAAGTATTTCCTTAATATAGTCATTGTTTCTTCTCTTCCCTTTTTGTGTTTTGGAAAATGGTTTGACCCCCCTCTTCTTTGTAGGAGCCCTTCAAATATTGGAACACTGTTATTATATCTCCCCTAGGCATCTTTTCATTAGACTAGACCAGTGATGGTGAACCTTTTTGGCACCAAATGCTGAAAAGGGAGTGTGCATGCTCGTCTGGACACAACCCGGAAGAGAAGCTGCCCAGGGCACATGCGCGCACCCTAAAATGAACTTCCAGTTTCCAGCGTGCACATGCGCATGCGTGCCAGCCAGCTGGTCTTCCGAGTTTCTAGCACATATGTGCTTGACGATCAGCTTGCCAGTGCACATGTTCACATAGGAAAATGGAAGACCAGTTCTTTCAGTTTCCGGCACTTCCGCACACAAAAGGCCACCTGATCGTCGCATGCACATGTGCGCCAGAAACCTGGAATAGGAACGGGCGATGTCAGGTGTGCCGGGCATCATGGCTCTGTGTGCCACTTTGGGCATGCATGTTATAGGTCTAGACATACCCAATTCCTGTTCTTCACATGTTTTAGCCTCCAGCCCCCCTGATCATTCTTGTTGCTCTTTTCTGTACTCTATTCCAGAATCTCAGCATTTTTATATTGTGGTGACCAGAATTAGATGCAGTATTCCAAGTGTGTTCTTACTAAGGCTTTGTAAAGTAGTACTAAAACTTTATGTGATTTTGATTCTATCCCTCTATTAACGCAGCCTAGGATTGAATTGACTTTTTTGACTACTACTGAGCACTATGTTATATATGTAGTACATATTTTATTTATTTTTTTATTCTTTTTATTCTTTTTATTTATTTATTTATTTTGTCACAACAATATATGTAGGTATCATACAAAAAGATTATATAGTATATAAACACATATATGAGTAAATATAAGGAGATATAAGCATATATATATATATATAGGAAGAAGAAAAGAAAAACAATAGGACAGGAACGGTAGGCACGTTTGTGCGCTTATGCACACCCCTTATGGTCCTCTTAGGAATGAGGTGAGGTCAATAGTAGAAAGTTTTTGGTTAAAGCTTTTAGGATTATGAGAAGAGACCACAGAGTCAGGTAAAGTATTCCAAGCACTGATGATTCTGTTACAGAAGTCATATTTTCTGCAATCTAGATTAAAGTGGTTGACATTAAGTTTAAATCTATTAGTTGCTCTAGTATTATTGCAATTAAAGCTGAAGTAGTCTTTGACAGGAAGGACATTACAATAGATGATTCTGTGAGTTAAACTTAGGTCTTGTCGAAGGCGACGGAGTTCCAAGTTTTCTAAGCCTAGGATTTCAAGTCTGGTGGGATAAGGTATTTTATTGTTTTCAGAGGAATGGAGAACTCTTCTTGTAAAATATTTCTGGACACGTTCAATTGTATTGATGTCAGAGATGTGGTGAGGGTTCCAAACAGGCGAGCTGTATTCTAGAATTGGTCTAGCAAATGTTTTATATGCTCTGGTTAGTAGTGTGGTGTTTTAGGAAAAGAAGCTATGCAAGATTAGGTTTACAACTCTTAGAGCTTTTTTTGCTATGTAGTTGCAGTGGGCTTTGGCACTTAGATCATTTGACATGAAAACTCCAAGGTCTTTAATGGGATGGGGGTCGTCTGTAAGGTAATGTCCATCTAGTATGTACTTAGTGTTTGGGTTCTTTTTTCCTATATGTAAGACTGAGCATTTGCTGGTTGAAATTTGGAGCTGCCAATTTTTAGACCAAGCAGTTAGATGATCAAGGTCGTTTTGAATGATAGAAGTATTGTCTGTGATGTTAAATAGTTTGACATCATCAGCAAAGAGAACACAATTACTTGAGATATGGTCACAAAGATCATTAATGTATAGTATAAAGAGTGTTGGTCCAAGAACGCTGCCTTGAGGAACGCCACTCTTGATAGGAACAGGATTTGATAAAGCATTGCCAATTTTGACCACTTGTTGTCTGTTAGACAGAAAAGCAGATATCCATTTGTGAAGGGGTCCTGAGATGCCATAGGATATTAGTTTTAGGAGAAATTTATCGTGTACTACTGAGTCAAAAGCTTTGCAGAAGTCTATGTAGATTGCATCTATTGGTTTGCCTTGATCAAGATTTGTAGTCCATATGTTTTTACAGTGGAGAAGTTGTAAGTTACATGATATTTTTTTCCTGAAACCAAATTGTTTATTGGAGAGTAGGTTGTTAGTTTCTAAGTGTGAGGTAATGGATTGGTTGATGATTGATTCCATGACTTTGCAGGTGACGCAGCAAAGAGAGATCGGTCTGTAATTTTCGACTAAACTGGGGTCTCCTTTTTTGAAGATAGGGATGACTGTGGCTAGTGACCAAAGTTTGGAAAGGGAACTGGTAGTGAAAGCTTTATCAAAGATAATACTTAGGGGTTCTGCTATATTAATGGAAAGTTTTTTTTAAGAAGTAAATGCTGATAAATACTATTACAAAATACTCTTTAATTAGAATATACTGAATAGGGACAGATATCTTGCTCTGACATCTCCCAGGAAACTGATTTAACTAATGATAGTAAATGGAAATAACAGTTGTTTAATCAGGATGTCATTAACATAAATTCAGTTTAATAGAGATTCATTTAAATTGTGGTAAGCAAGTAAAACATAGGTAACATAATGTGAGAAATCTCTAGATTTGAATTTAATAAGCTGCAAATACTAAGATTTAAATTATGGAAGAACTGGTATTCAAACAAAGCCAAAAAAAACTTTAAAAAGTTATTGAAGACAAAATAAATTATTTCATATATTTTATATCCTTCACTGTAACAGTTGGACTACTACGTCCTTCCTTGCTCTTCTTGTACTTCATTTCCTCTATTAATTTTTAACCTTCATATATATTTCTGGAACTTCCAATTTATCTTTAATTTCTTTTGGATCTTTCCATTTCTTGTGGACTATTATGAGAATAAGGAAAATCCTCTTAAAGCAACTTGAACAAAAGGAACATCTGGTCTCCCTGGACCTACATAGAAGGGAAAGGAGGTTTTCTTCTTAGAAGAATTCAGTGTAGGACCTATACTGAGATAAAGACTTTTCTTTGGGCAGCTATTGGAAAGATGGCAAATTGCCTGCCTGCAAGATCAAAAGCTCAAAATAAAGTCTTGTACTCTGATGAGAAAACTCAACTGAATAAAGCATTATGTGCTTGGTGATCCTAAATAATGTATTTTTTCTTGGTCAGTATTTATGTCCACATGGCCAACTAAGTTTCACTGTAAAAAATTACAATTTAAAATGAAGATGTATACAAACAATCTACTGAGTCCTCAAATAATTGGAAATTCTAAACCAGCAATGACTATTTTTACAATAGTAGCTAACCCGATTTTAGATTAAGTGGCACTGCAATATGCCCTGGTTATAGAAGTGGTCGTTCTTTCATTTTTCCACCACCAGATTATCACAAGGTATTGATTTTGTAAATCTCACACTGAGAAATAATAGAAATGGAAACTCAAATATACTGAAATTAAATATATATGTATGTATGTGTGTGTACACACACACACACACACACACACACACACACACGGTTACATACCGTTAGAAAAGCATATAAAGCTAATTTTGTAAAAAAAAAGCATACACCTTACATTCTGCTGGCAACTAACATTATTCTAATATGCAGAGTTTAATTATGAGCATATTTATCAAAATAAAAATTAGTAAAATAATATGTATGTATCCCAGTGTTAAATTCTTAGGCAATATTGGGATACACAGCCATTTCAAATAAAAGATTGGACATGAAGGTCTTGTCAATATATGGTTACCAATAATATCATTTCCTTAATCAAGAAATCATGCTTATGTGCCTTATTCAACTTTACATTTGGATTATTGTAACGTGCTCTAATGGGACTGGGCCTTGAAGTCTACTTGAAAGTTAAAGCTTGTCTTGGATGTGGCAGTTCATGTAATATCTCTGCTATATAAACTCCACCATTACCAGTGGCTTCCATATACATTTCAAGCTACTTGTTTCATATATAAACTCCAACACTAGATTGTGACTTGATATTTGTGACTCTAATAGTCCACCCAAAAAAGCAAGGTTTTACACCTGGGCAGGAAAAACTAAAGGTACAAGCACAGATTAGACAAAAACTGGCTTAAAAACAGTAACTGTGAGAGGGACCTTGGTGTCCTAGTGGACGATCATTTAAACATGAGTCAGAAGTGCGTGGCAGCAGCCAAAAAAGCTAATATAATCCTTGGTTGTATAAACAGAGGCATTGAATCAAAATCACATGAAATATTAGTACCACTTTATAAAATCTTAGTAAGGCCACAGCTGAAATACTGTATCCAGTTTTGATCACCACATTACAAAAAATGGAAAAAGTCTAAAGAAGAGCAACTAAAATGATTAAAGTCTTGGAGATACAAACATATGAAGAAATGTTGCAGGGTTTAGGTTTGGCTAGTCTAGAGAAAAGAAGGACTAAGGGAGACATAATAGCATATTAGCAATATTCCAGTGTTTGAGAGACTGCCACAAAGAGGAAGGGGTCAATTTATTTTCCAAAGCAACAGAGGGCAGGGCAAGAAACAGTGGATGGAAACTGTTAAGTTCGGGCAATAACGAGGCAGGAGACCACACGAGTGACAACAGCTCTTTAGTTTATTGTGACCCAGCAAAAGACCAACAGCAAAAACCCCTCTTTAAATACTATTTTGGCTGAGGCATCAGCCAATCAGCAACGTGCTTGTTCCCGCCCAAACTTCCCTCCTAAAGTTTAAATACATAACACTCTTCCCCTCCCAGAACGCATTGAGCCACTTCTTTGCATGGAATTTGCATGTTATTTTTCCACGTAGTCACGCAGGTAGACAGGGCGTCTCCTAACTCTTTCTGACCTGCGCAATTCATTCTCTGGGAGTGAGTCGAGCTGGTTGGAGGGACTGTTTGTTCCTCCCAGTTCCTCTTCTGGGCCCTCCGGCCCTGGATTATTTGCAGAGTCGTTCCTGCAGTCTTCAGGAGGAACCGGTTGGCGTCGCTGGACTTCTTCGAGTTCAGATAAGTCCTCCGATCGCCGCAGGTTTAAGTTAGCTGTTGGTTCAAATATTGGGTAGTCAGGGTCTGGTTGCGCGGTTTCTGGTTTGTTTTGTATCCTTCTACGTAGTTGATCTATGTGGCGCCTCCATACTCTGCCATCCCCCAAGTCCACTATATATGATTTTGGGCCAGTTACTCCAGGGATTGTTCCTTTAAGCCATGCTGGGCCTTCACTATAGTTATGTGCCCACACTAAATCACCCCTTGTCATTTCCCTGGTTTTTTCGTGGATGCCTTGGTACCTGTCAGGGGAATATGTTGGGTTTAATCGATCTAAGGGACACCTTAGTTTCCAACCCATTAATAGTTCAGATGGGCTGCGCCCTGTGGCTACACAGGGGGTCCTGTGTTGTACCGCTAGAAAGGTATCGATTTTGGCTTGCCAATCACCGGGGGTGATTCTAGATAGCGCTTCCTTGGCACTCCGAACGAATCATTCTGCAAGTCCGTTCGTCGCCGGGTGGAAAGGCGCCAAGAGGACATATCGGATGCCCTCTTCTGCTAAGTACCCTTCGAATTGGGTAGCCGTGAATTGCGGCCTGTTGTCGGACACCAGGGTGTCCGACAACCCGTGTGTTACAAAAAGGTGCCGCAACGTTGTAATTACAGCTTCGGCTGTTGTGGATTTCATGAGCAGAATTTCTAACCACTTTGAAAACGCGTCTACCACGATTAAAAAGGTTTGCCCATGGAATGGCCCGGCAAAATCTATGTGGATCCTGGACCAAGGACCCTGGGGTTTCTTCCACTCTCTTATGGGGGCTGTTGGGGGTAGTGGCCTTGACTCTTGGCAGGCCTGGCATTTTCCTACCCTATCGCTAATATCTTTATCCATTTGTGGCCACCACACATAACTCCTCGCCAGGCTTTTCATCCTGACAATTCCCAGGTGCCCCACATGTAACAGTTCCAACACATTTTCTCACAGTTTCTCTGGAATAACCACTCTATCCCCCCATAACAGACAACCCCCTTGAACCGACAGCTCCGATCGTTTTTTTGTAAAGTCCTTGAAGCGATCTCCCGGTGTATTGGGCCATCCCCTATGTACCCAACCGATTACAGTCCTTATAATAACGTCTCTGTATTATGCCCTAGTCACTTCCTTAGAAGTGACCGGGCCGGAGTCTAGAGAGTCAATTAGTAGGATGGGTGTCCCTGGGGTCGGGTCTTCGATCGTCTCTGGTAAGGGGCATCTACTCAAAGCGTCTGCGTGTCCTAAGTCCTTTCCTGGACGATGGGACAATTTGTACGAGTACGCTGCCAGGAAGATAGTCCAACGGGTCATTCTGGGTGATAATGCAACCAGAGTTGTGCGGTCCCCCATCAGAAGTCCCAATAGTGGTCTGTGGTATGTTACTATTTCGAATTGTCGCCCAAATAGGTATTCGTGGAATTTTTTAACTCCCGAAACTATGGCCAAGGGCCTCTCTATCTAGCTGGCTGTAGTTTCTTTCTGCTGCTGACATTGTACGGGAAAAATATGCGATGGGGGCTTCCAATCCGTTCGGTAACCTATGGCTGAGGACAGCCCCTACCCCATAGGGTGACACATCGCAGACTAGCACTAGTGGCAATGTCCCATTGTATTGGATTAGCAGGCTATCACTGGACAATAGGTTCTTAACACCCTCGAATGCCCTAGCCTCAGCCTTGCCCCACGACCAAACAGTCTTTTTTGCTAATAGCTTGTGCAGCAGCTCTGCTACTGTTGCCTTATTTCGCAAGAAGACCACGTAGAAATTCACAAGCCCCAAAGATGCCTGTAACTCAGCCTTATTTTTGGGAGCCGGAGCCTTCCTGATGGCTCGCACTTTGCTCTCCGTGGGGTGGATTCCTTCTCTGTCTATTTGGTAACCCAAGAATTCTACGGATTCAACTCCTATCTGGCATTTGTTGAGCTTGACCTTAAGTCCAGCAGACCTGAAAATGCCCAAGACTTTCCGTAGTTTGGCCCCTAACTCAACTAGGTTCTCTGCTGAAACTAGTACGTCGTCAAAATATGGCACAACCCCCGGTATTCCCTGTAATAGACGTTCCATTAGATTTTGGAACAAACCTGGGGCTACGCTGACTCCAAACTGGAGTCGAGTGCATTTGAATGCGCCTCAATGCGTTACGATCGTTTGCGCCTCGACTGTGTCGTCTACGGGCAGTTGTTGGTAGGCTTGGGCCAGATCGAGTTTGGCGAAGACCTGCCCTTGTCCCAATGAGTGCAACAGATGTTGCACTACAGGAACGGGGTATGCACTCTTTTGCAATGCTTTGTTAAGCGTTGCCTTGTAGTCAGCGCAAATCCGGACCGATCCGTCCGGCTTGACTGAAGTTACAATTGGTGTCTCCCATTTGGCATGGTCGACGGGGACTAGTATTCCCTGGTTTACTAGTTTGTCTAACTCCCGGTCAATCTTGGGCTTAAGGGCTAAGGGGACCCTCCTAGCCTTTAACCTAATGGGAGCCACGAAATAGGGGTCCCCACGTACTTGCCCAGGCAGTCCTGGAAGACGTCCTCGAACTCTTTCAGCAGTTCATCCTTTAGGGTGACTCCGTTTCTGTGAACCCCGGTCACTTCCATCCCCAGGGTCCTGAACCAGTCCAGGCCTAGCAAGCTTGGGAGGTCTCCATCTACGATGGTGATCGGTAGAGTTTTCTTAAAATTTCCGTATCTCACTTTGACGGACGTGACTCCTCGAACAGGGATCCGGTTTCCCTGGTAGTCTTGCACTCTCAGCTTTTGGGTTTGCAGTTGGCGTCTCGCGACCTCTGGCAGGTTCCTCGCGACGGTGTCCCAGGACATGATCGTGATCGACGATCCAGTGTCCACCTCCATTTTACACGGCACTCCTTCGATGTGCGTTTGTGTGAATATCTTCTTTTCGATTCGCGTTGATGCGTGACCCACTCGTACAGTTGTTTGGTTCAATTTCGCGCCTCTTTTGGAAGAGCCAATCCCTGGCCGTTTTGTCGGTCCAGCGCTCTGCTGATTGGCCGGTTTGAATTTTAGGCGGGACGGTTGAGGGGCTCGACAGGCCTGTGCGATGTGCCCTTTCTTTTCGCACCGCCGGCAAATTGCGTCCTTGAATCTGCAATTTTGTCGTTGGTGTTGGCCTCCACAGCTCACGCACTCGTCCCGGTCGCCTCTCTCTGCCCGTCCAGTATGGGAGACCTCTTCTTCTTCCTCTTCCTCGGATTCGGCCTCGACGACTTCGCTGTGGACTGGCGTTGCTTTTGTGCTGGTGTTCGGTGTGTTCGGTTTCTGTAGGGTTTCCGCCGCTTTGGTGGACATCTCGTGTGCCCTTGCCTCGTCCAGGGCCAGGGCCAGAGTTAGGTTGCTTTTGGAAAGCAACCTCCTCTGTAAATGAATGTCCCGGACCCCGCAAATGAGTTGTTCCAGTAGGGAGTCATCCAAATCCCGGTACTCACAGTGGTTTGCGGCTTTCCTTAATGCGGCCATGTACACACTTATCGATTCGCCCTCTCGCTGAACTCGCTGTCTTAGCTCGAAACGCTGAACAAACTTCGACGGCACCGGAGCGTAGTGTGCCTTCAGTGTTGTCTGCAGCGTTTGCCATGGCATCGACTGTACCGGCGTTGGTTCCGACAGCGATTCGGCGGTATCGAAAACCTCTGGTCCGCAGTGACTTAGGAAGTAAGCTCGCTTCCGATTGTCCGAGACTCCCTGTAGTTCGTTTGCTTCGAGGAAACACTCGAAACGAGCCATGTACGACCCCCATTTCTCTTTGGCCGGGTCAAATGGCGCTGGCGGTGTATAGCTGGACATGGCTATGTGACCGCTTCCGATACCGGCTGGGTTTTCCGAATCCGTGCTCCTTCAGCTCTTTTCCTGGTCTCGCTGCCTCAATATGCCACCTTCGTCACCAATGTTAAGTTCGGGCAATAACGAGGCAGGAGACCACACGAGTGACAACAGCTCTTTCGTTTATTGTGACCCAGCAAAAGACCAACAGCAAAAACCCCTCTTTAAATACTATTTTGGCTGAGGCATCAGCCAATCAGCAACGTGCTTGTTCCTGCCCAAACTTCCCTCCTAAAGTTTAAATACATAACAGAAACTAATCAAGGAGAGAAGCAACCTCGCATTAAGGAGAAACTTCCTAACAGTAAAGACAATTAACCAGTGGAACAACTTGCCTTTGGAAGTTGTGGATCCTTCATCACTAGGTTTTTTAAAAAAAGTGGACAGCCACTTGTCTGAAATGGTATAGGGTCTCCTGCTTGAGCAGGGAGCTGACTAGAAGACCTCCATGATCCCTTCCAGCTCTGTTCTGATTATTTAATTTACATGATAAAAAAATCTCATGTATACCATTTTTTTAGGACAACCCAATAAAAACAGAAGAAAAAAAGCCCTCCTCAAGTAGGATTTTTCGTTTCTCATTTTTCTTCTTCATATTCTATTTGATTACAAAGTAATTGTTTACAGATGCTTCAAATACCTTCTCAAAGATGCTTTCAGAACGAGTTATCTATTCATTTACATAATGAACTATATAGTTAGGCCTGAAAAATGGTGCTGTAAATGTGAGACTAGGCCGAAGCTAAATGTGAAGCAAGCAAGGAAGGCGGAGAAAGCCAGGAAAGAACTAAGTTGTTAGGAAAAGAAAAGGACAAAAGAACTGAGCACATGGGCAGCTCCTCCCCACAAACAAAGCAAGGACTTGGGGGGATAAAAGAGGTACTAAAGCCTGCACACTCTTGGAGTAATTTTTGGATCCAGACTTGGCAGCTTCAGTCCCTCTGGCTAGTGTCTGGCAGCCTAGTGAGGGAAATCGCGTAAATGTGAATGAGAGAAGGAGTGCGTTTGTGTGGGTTTGGCCGTAAGTGCAAATAGATATTCTTTGTAACCAGTAAAGTTTGCTGTTATTTTAAATTCACTGGGTCTCCATGTATTCTAAAGAACTGTTTGTGCCTCTATGTTCAGTTGAAAATAATCTGAGTGTGACAATTTTCCAGAGTGAGTGACCATAAATTGAATCTGAGAGCACACATGTAACACAAATAGATATTATATGTAGATTGAAACATTCCAAATTAAAGTAACATATGAGAAATATGTTTAAAGTAATGAAAATAAATCTACTGGATGGCAAAATTAAGGATAAAGTATAATCTAATGCTTTTTATTTTTGCAAATGTTTTTGTACTTTTGTCTAATGTTTTAATAATATTTCTGTGACACATCTCTCACACATACACTCACCGACCCACATTCATACAAATAGCAACATTAGAGCATAAGAGCAGATTTATTTGTGACCATCAGAGAAAGGAAATTCAGTAAAGATTATACTGTTTCCAAACCAGATGGTTGCAAGAGAAAACCATATTATTATCAAGCATTGAAGCACTGATTGTAAACTTAATACTTTTAAAAAAACAACACAAATACAGATACTTACAGTCTGAGACAGAGAAGGAAAATATGGCAAATAAGATCTGATTAAAAGGTGTAGAGAAAAAAAATAAACAGGAACAAAACAAGAATGCTGACTAATTTAAAAAAAACACCACACACAAACAAAACAAACATGCTCCTAAGAAAGTTAAATAAATGATTCTTTCAAATCATAATGGACTGTATAAAAGTTTTTGTTTCTGGAAGGAATGGGCATCTCTGGGTGACAGAATTCACATTTTGTTTTGCATCCTGAAATTGGTATCGGCAGATCACAAATCACAGTTTTGAAATGAAGGCTGCTTGAGGAGTTGCATGTTGCACAAAAGGAAACCTTTGAACAAGATTCCTATCATGCCCCCCTTCCCCCCCTTCCCCCCCAGAGTTGAATCTGTGGGTGGGAGGAAATGAGCTGGAGCAAGAACTGATAGCAATTGAGAGGGCAGTTCCATTGGCCTTGGAGGAAACATCTACATACATCAAGCACACATCTACATAGGAACCTTAAATAATTTTACAAACAATCCCAAATATATTTAGATTGGAGAAAGGAAAAAATAAAGAGATTTTTGAAAGAAACCAAAAGGACTAAAATAACTAGTCATCTGAAACAACTTTCAGACAAGTTCTAAGTCTTAAAGTTGCAAATGATAATGTAATGGAGCCATCAAAGATCATTGATAAGCTTCTCAAGCATTTTGCTGCTGATTTCCCCCATCCCAAGGAAGAGGCGGTGCTGAGGCTCAGCGGTTAAGATACTGGACTTATCAGCTGGAGAGCCAGCAGCCCAGGTTCAAGACCCAAGTTCCATACAATGGGATCAGCTCCCATTGTTGCCCAAATTCCTGCCAATCTACTAATTCGAAAGCATACAAATGCATGCTGAAATTGGTATCGGCAGATCACAAATCTGCCAATACCATAGATCGCAAATAGATAAATAGGTACCGCTTTGGAGAGAAGGTAACATCGCTCCATGACGTCATGCTGACCACATGACCATGGAAATGTCTTCAGTCTGTGCTGTCTCAATGGCCCTGAATCTGAGATGACCACCGCCCCCTAGAGTTGGCAATGACTAGCAGAGTAAAATCCTTAGGGACTCCTTTACCTTTACTTTGCAACAATCATCTTTGCAACAATTATGTATTTATTTGAAGATATAATAAATGAAATAATCACAAGACAATAAGGACATCAGGCTGGCACTGGGCAGTGTTCCATTGTTGCTTTCGTTAATGTAGTAATGAAGCATTGTAACAATGAAGCCAACCTGGCATTAACCATTACAATGCATTTATAGCTAGAGCTCTGCTGTTTGCAATTAGTTATTCATTACACAATCAGGCTGATTTGGAGAAGGGGGATTCTCTTATGATCTGCTCTGCAGATGAAGCAATATAATTATACCTCACTTGAAATCAACAAATTAGGTTTTTGTTTTCAGTTGGCTATCCTACCTACTGTTATGACTCTAACACAAGCCAGTTGTAGTCATTAGTGTTCAAATAAAAGAATCCTAATTAAATAATGTACATACTATTAAAATTGCTATATACGCTCCACTTTGGGGTAATATATATGAATTGGAGAAGGAGGGAAGATTTTAGAATTTTAACCTCTCTGAACTTTAATGATACATGTTTTAAAAAAGTGCAAAGATAAACTCTGGCAAGAAGAAGCACATTGCTTTTTCTTCCCATAATAAACTTTGCATTTGAAAATTAATATTGTTAAATGCCCTTTTTAAATAAGAAAAGCAGAGACATAACTGAGATTCTTGGATTTGCTTCTAACATTCTAACTGTCAAATGAACTACTTTTTCATATAACCTATATTTTTCCTTGCTGCTACACAGTAGTGAAATCCAATTTTTTTTACTACTGGTTCTGTGGGCATGGCTTGGTGGGCATGGCAGGAGATGTATACTGCAAAATCTCCATTCCCACCCCACTCTGGGGTCAGCCAGAGGTGGTATTTGCCAGTTCTCTGAACTACTCATAATTTCCACTACCGGTTCTTCAGAACCTGTCAGAACCTGCTGGATTTCACCCCTGCTACTACAGTTACATAGAAGTAAGGATAATTTATATTCCTTTTAGTCTGCAACAAAGATTTCCATGAACTCAATTCTATTGTGATGTTTCTGCTATAGGAAAAGGATAACAAACATTTGTCAATAATTTCCTTGATACCCTGGGAATTATTGAAAAGCTCCAGATGATTGGGGAACCCCCATAACACTGAAGGAAAAGGTGTGGAAGGCTGGAAATAGAAAAAGAGAAGGTAGGACCACCCAGATTTCCAAATTTGTGCCCATATCTTCTCTTACTGTACATTAAATAGTTGTCTTCAGAATCTGATGCAAATCTTGTCACAACTGCATCCAAAGAAAAATAGGAATTGGAATAGAACTCACCAAGTTGCTGCTAATGACATCTACTATAATGTCCTTCCTGTTAAAGACTACTTCAGCTTTAATTGCAATAATACAAGAGCAACCAATAGATTTAAACTTAATGTTAACCGCTTTAATCTAGATTGCAGAAAATATGACTTCTGTAACAGAATCATCAGTGCTTGGAACACTTTATCTGACTCTGTGGTCTCTTCCCATAATTCTAAAAACTTTAACCAAAAACTTTCTTACTATTGACCTCACCCCATTCCTAAGAGGGCCATAAGGGGCACATAAGCACACAAACGTGCCTACCGTTCCTGTCCTATTGTTTTTCTTTTCTTCTTCCTATATATAAATATGCTTATACCTCCTAATATTTACTCATATATATGTTTATATACTATATAATTTTTTTGTATGACACTTATATATATTGTTGTGACAAAATAAATAAAATAAATAAAAATAAAAATAAATTTTGGTTTAACTATACTGGTTGCTTTTATACTTCTGGCTCCCTAGTCAAATACAAATGTGAAACTTTAAGATGGTTATATATTATCCAACATGCAAAATGGAACCTCTTCAAATTCCTAATTGTCCCCTAGATACAATTATGGATCAAGAAATGGGAAAATATATTGAAAAATAAAAGCTGTGTGTTATTTAGTCACTTATTTCATAAAATTCTTTGCACTTGGTATGCAGCCTGACCTGGCATATTTTAAAATAATGTTTTTTTAAAAAAATAGGTAAGAATGGTAAAATTTCCTAAAATAATAACATACCATATAGGAAAGCTAGATGGCAGAGTGGTTTAATATACTAGGATTGTTTACTGGTGAATGATAGTGAAATTCAAACAAATAATTTGTGTGGAGAAGCAGAATACACTATGCCTAGAGAGAAGTAATCATCATTGTCTCATTTTGAAAAAATAGATATCTAAGAAAGATTTGGCAGTGATATTTTAACTAAACATGAGCAGTGGCTTCAACAATTCATTATAGATTGCCAATTCAGACTTTGGGTAACAATTTACATCCAAAATGAATTGGAGACTGATTGCACTTCTCTAGAGGGAAATTAATTTTCTCCTAAGGTTGTTTACGGCACTTTTGGGAAAGAACTGAATATCTAAACCTGTTTTGAAGAGATAATTTAAGGATGAAAATCACAGCTGCTATTGTTCTCTGCTTTCCCGACCTAACTATCTATAGTGATAAATTATTTTATATATTTAACCATGTAAATTTATTAAAATAAATATGAATCTTAATGTTAATATCAGAACTAATGCACTGATATGATACTGGATAAGGTTTGTCTATGTTTTTCTATAAAGTAACCATTTAGTTGTAATTTATTATACTGTGAACTGTTTAGAATTGGTTTGGAGTCAGATAATGCACTAGTTGAATTAATTCAACTAGTGAATCACCGCCCTGAGTCCTTCGGGAGAAGGGCGGTATAAAAATCAAATAAATAATAATAATTAAATGAATGTCAAAATTTATGAGTGAGAGTGTGGTGAACTGGACATAAGGATTTTTCAAACAGATACTGTTGTAGCGCTTCACAACTCTAATGATGACATTTTTTACATAAGTATATACTATATACCGGTATTTGGAAGTCAAATGAGAAAATGTAACTAGAAATTCTTATACAATGAATACTTTGAATATAGCACAGCTCTGCAAACACCACAAAGCAAATATGCATGCACACACACTAAGGTCAAATATTGGAGATATAGATTAGATTAATCTAAGCTTTAGTTAATTCTGTGTTTTCTTTTGTATGATTAATATATTTTATATAATAGTATCTTCTGGATTGTGTGCTTGAGAGAAAGGCTGTGAGTCTAGTTTATTACAGTTAAGAAACCATCAGTCCTGATTCCTGGCAGAAAATTTAATCAAATAGAATTAGTGCCAAATACATGTAACTATTGCATTTGACATGATAAGCAAATAGAAGTTTCTAGAAAATGGTTTTCAAAGATGTCACAGAGATACTGGCTGTAATACAAATAGTACTATACAGATAGTCCTTATGACCAACTTATGACCACAATTGAGCCCAAAATTATGTGGTTAAGTGACAAATTTGTTAAGTGAGTTTTGTCCCATTTTACGACTTTTCTTGACACATTTGTTAAGGGAATCATTGCAGTTTTTAAATTAGAAACACAGTTGTTAAGTGAATCTGTTTTGCCCATTGACTTCGCTTGTCAGGAGGTCAAAAAGAGATTCCTTGACTATAGGACACTGCAGCTGTTATAAATGTGAGTCATTTGTCAAGCATCCAAATGTAAGTCATGAAACTATGGGGATGCTGCAATGGTCACAATGTGAAAAATGGTCAAAAGTCACTTTTTTTCAGTACCACTATAACTCCGAATGGTCACTAAACAAACTGTTCTAAGTTGAGGACTATATATACTGTATATAAATATAAGATACTCAAGACTGATAATATTCCCTAGGATTTAAGACAGGAGTCTTTCCAAGATTTACATGAAAATGTGGGAGATTTGCCAGAAACCTTTGTGTGCTTAGAGACTGTATGAATGCAGCAGAGGACCAGAAGAGCACTAAATTTTACTTTGGTAGTAGAATACCTGCTTCCTAACCCATTTGTTCCCTAAGACAGGAACATTCACTTTTTTCCCATATTTATATTGCTAAATTCTGATAAATCTTCTAAAGAAAGGTAAAGAATTTCTACAATGGCAAAATTAGCCATATTTGTAGCCTTAAAGCTTGCCAAACCCAGGGGCGAAATGCTCCCGGTACGGACTGGCTCGCCGATCCTGTAGCGATGGCGGCTGCTGGTTCGGAGGACCGGTAGCAAAAATCTCTGGCCCCGCCCCCTGCCTCTGCTGAGCCGCAACATCAGCAGAGTTTTTTTTTTACTTTTAAAAGTTTTTCTTCAGCCGAAACATGCCTTTAAAGTAAAAAAAAAAACCCTCTGATGATCGCGGGGCTGAGCAAAGATCATCAAAACCCTTTAAAAGTTTTTTTTAAAAAACCCTCTTCAGCCGAAGGGAAAAAAAACCAAGAAAAAAAACACGAGGTTTTAAAAGCCTCCTCTGGTGATCCCAGAGGGATTTCCTGATCCTCACAGGCTTTTAAACTCACTTTTTAGCAGCCCCCACTTACAAGAGCCCCCACCCATGCCCAGCCAATTCCCCCTCCTCACTTACCTATAATTACTGCTCCTTTCGGCAATGGCATGCTTTTTCTTCAGCTACTGAAGAAAAGAAAAAAAAGCTTGCTTTGACTTCCTGCTTTGCTGAATGAGGAACTCTGGGAGTTGAAGTCCACAAACTAAGTTACTAAGGTTGGAGACCCCTGTTCTAAAAAAATAAATTAAAATAATAAAATAAAATATTTGTGCAGCTTTCTGAGATTTGGTGTGTTTCTGTAGTGTTTCACTCTAACTACACAAACACACAAAATCTCACAAAGCTGTATGTGGCAGTGTGTGTGTGTGTGTGTGTGTGTGTGTGAGTTGTGTATGTGTAAAATGTGAAAGTGTGGGGTTCCTGCTTGTTGCAGGGGCCATTTTGGGTGAAGTGCAGCTGCTTTTACATTGTGTGTGAGTCAGTTGTGTTGTATTGTGTGTGTGTAAAGTGTGAAAGTTGGTTTTTGGTACCTCTTATTGTTTTGTATACCTTATTTTTAATTTTTATTATTTATTGTTATTGGCCACACCCACCCAGGCATCTGACCACCAAGCCATGCCCACCAATTAAGCCATGCCCACAGAACCGGTAGGGAAAATTTTTAGATTTCACCCCTGGCCAACCCCCCCCTCCAGAAAATTATAGCTTTCAGCCCTCCAAAGTTGCTTGGCTTTGCCCTAACAGTTTACTAATTGGTGTTTATCTTTTCTGCATATTTTCTGTCTTCCACATTTCATTCTTTCCTTTAGCATTTTTTTACTAACTCAGTCTTTTCAAATTAATCTATTTGAAGAAAAAGATTAATGGTGATGACTGGCGGTATTCTTCTGGAACAGAGGCCTCGCCCCCCCCCTCCTTGGGGCCTGCGGGGGTTTCCCTTTCTGGAGCCCCTTGCAGCCTGCAGAGTCCCTTGCAGCCCCTTGGAGTCCTTTGGAGACCACCTGGAGACCATCTGGAGCTCCCCCTCCCCCCCGGAAGGCATGAGGGTGTTGGTTTGGTTTGGATGGAAATACGGCCACTATGATCCGGTCCGTGGCCAATAAGGCCCCCCTAATTCACGATCTTATTCAGGGGGGTGCCGCGGACCTTATGGGCGTTACGGAGACCTGGTTGGGCCCAGAAGGGGGCGTGCCCCTTGTTCAGATGTGCCCACCGGGTTTCCGAGCATTTCATCAGCCGAGGGGCCAGGGTAGGGGTGGTGGGGTGGCGGTTGTGATTAGAGAGAGTCTAGAGCCGAGGGAGACCACTGTACCTCAGATTGCCGGGTGCGAATCCCTCTTTGTGAGATGGGGTCATAGATGTCAGATGGGCTTGCTGGTCGCGTACCTGGCTCCTTGCTACGTGACAGCTGCCCTGCCCGAGCTCCTGGAGGTGCTTGCTGGGGTGGCAGTTGAGACCCCCAGACTTTTAGTCATGGGGGATTTTAACTTGCCATCTTCCGGCTCGTCATCGACAGTTGCTCGGGAGTTCATGGCTTCCATGACGGCCTTGGACCTGACTCAAGTAGTTGATGGCCCTACTCACATTGGGGGTGGCACTCTGGATCTGATTTTTATCTCTGGTCAGTGGTTGAGAGATTTGAAGGAATTAGCTATTGAACCTTTGTCATGGTCAGATCACTCTCTTCTTCGCCTGGACTTTCTGACCGCCATTCAACACCGCAGGGAGACGGAGCCATTACGTTGGTTCCGTCCCAGGCGCCTGATGGACCCGGAGAGGTTCGGACGGAGCTTGGGCCACTTCCTGAAGGTCTGGCCCACGACACGGCTGAGGAACTGGTTGCGGCCTGGGAGCGGGCGCGGCGGGGCCTTAGATCGTGTCGTGCCTTTGCGGCCTCTGACCCGGCGCAGGTCCCAAACGGCTCCTTGGTTCTCCGAGGAGCTGAGGGGATGAGCGCCAGAGAAGGCGCCTGGAGAGTTCTTGGAGGTCTAGCCGTTCCGAGGCTGATCGGACACTAGTGAAGTCCTATACTAGGACTTACCTAGTGGCATTGAGGATCGGCGTTGCTCGCCTCCTCCCTCATTGCGTCGGCAGATAACCGCCCAGCCGCCCTGTTTGGGTGACTCGTTCCCTCCTTCACCAGGGGCGGGATGACCCGTTGCAGGGACGTGCTGAGGAGTTTAATGGTTATCTATACGATAAAATCGTTCAGCTTCGGGACGGTCTGGACCGAAATTGCAGTGACTCAGGGGAGGCGTCCGAGGGTGGTCTTGGTGATATTTTATGGGATGAGTTTGACCCTGTGGCTCCCGAGGACATGGACAGGTTGTTGGGTAGGTTGAATGCCACCACATGTTTACTGGACCCGTGCCCCTCCTGGTTGGTGCTGGCCACCCAGGAGGTGGCACGAGGCTGGGTCCAGGCAATTACGAGTGCTTCCTTGGTGGAGGGAGTCTCCCCGGCCGCCTTGAAAGAGGCGGTGGTGAGACCCCCCCTCAAGAAGCCTGCCTTGGACCCGGCTGTTTTAAGTAACTATCGTCCGGTCTCCAACCTTCGCTTTACGGCGAAGGTTGTAGAGAGTATGGTGGCATATCAGTTTCCCTTACACCTGGATGAAACTGTCTATCTAGACCCGTTCCAGTCCGGTTTGCGGCCCGGTTACAGCACTGAGACGGCTTTGGTCGCGTTGGTGGATGATCTCTGGAGGGCCAGGGATAGGGGTTGTTCCTCTGCCCTGGTCCTATTAGACCTCTCAGCAGCTTTTGATACCATCGACCATGGTATCCTGCTGCGGTTGGAGGGATTGGGAGTGGGAGGCACCGTTTATCGGTGGTTCTCCTCCTATCTCTCCGATTGGTCATGAGCGGTGTTGACGGGGGCAGAGGTCGGCTCGAGGCACCTCACTTGTGGGGTGCCGCGAGGTCGATTCTCTCGCCTCTTGTTCAACATCTATATGAAGCCGCTGGGTGAGATCATCAGTGGCTTGGTGTGAGGTACCAGCTGTCGCTGATGACACCCAGCTGTACTTTTCCACACGGGCCACCCCAATGAAGCTATCAAGTGCTGTCCCGGTGTCTGGAAGCCGTACGGGTCTGGATGGGGAGAAACAGGCTCAGGCTCAATCCCTCCAAGACAGAGTGGCTGTGGGTGCCGGCATCCCGGTACAGTCAGCTGCAGCCCCGGGTGGCTGTTGGGGCAGTCATTGGCCCCAATGGAGAGGTGCGCAACTTGGGCGTCCTCCTGGATGAACGGCTGTCCTTTGAAGATCATTTGGCGGCCGTCTCCAGGAGAGCTTTTACCAGGTTCGCCTGGTGCGCCAGTTCGCCCTTTCTGACCGGGATGCCCTATGCACGGTCACTCACGCCCTCGTGACGTCTCGCCTAGACTACTGCAATGCTCTCTACATGGGGCTCCCCTTGAAGGGCATCCGGAGACTGCAGTTAGCCCAGTGCGGGTGATAGAAGGAGCCCCTCGTGGCTCCCGGGTGACACCTATCCTGCGCAGACTGCACTGGCTACCTGTGGCCTTCCGGGTGCGCTTCAAGGTGTTGGTGATCACCTTTAAAGCGCTCCATGGCATAGGGCCGGGCTATTTACGGGACCGCCTTCTGCTACCGAATACCTCTCACCGACCCGTGCGCTCTCACAGAGAGGGACTCCTCAGGGTGCCGTCAGCTAGGCAGTGTCGTCTGGCGACACCCAGGGGAAGGGCCTTCTCTGCGGGGGCTCCCGCCCTCTGGAGCAGGCTCCCCAGGACTTCGCCAACTCTCGGACCTTAGAACCTTCCGTCGTGAACTTAAAACACACTTATTCAGGTGCGCAGGACTGGATTAGATTTTTTAGCTTTTAAATTTTAAATTTTATACTGATTTTAATTGGTTTTATTATCTTTAGTTCAATTGGCCGGCTAAATATTTCATTTTAAAATTATTTTAAATTCATTGTCTATCTATGTATTTTAATATGGCTGTACACCGCCCTGAGTCCTTCGGGAGAAGGGCGGTCTAGAAATTTGATTAATAAATAAAATAAAATAAATATGATGGCGGTGGCGGCATCTTCTGACGACGGCGGCGCCCTGCAGCGGTGATGGCGGTGACATTGGCTGTGACGCTTCTCCTTTGAGGGTTTGCATTGACGTCGCTGGACATTGCCATCATTTTCCATTGTGGACTGACCTTTTCCATCTGTTCCTAGCCGGAGACTTGTTTGGATATTATTTGGACAGGCCAGGAGGGGAACACCCGCCATGCTCCGCAATATGCATGTATTCGCCAGCAACTCTTCTTGGTCTGCGAGATTCCCCCCTCTCGCAGAAGTGGCCCTCCACTCTATCGAGGGCCTACCTCGATGACGGATTTTGGAATCCCGAGAGATGGCATGCGGCAAAGAAAGATCTTAGGGGTTTTTTAAAATTGCGTTTTAATAAGTTTTTAAGGGGAGGGAGGGCCAGGGTGGGTTTGGGGGAAAACCCAGAGGGGGGAGGGATCGGGATTGAGATACGACCAAATCCTGCAAAGGCTCGCGTCGCTGCTATCATAGGTTCGGAGATGGGGTAGAGACGGGTGCTCGGTTCCATGAGGGTCATTCCATCAGCACGGTAATTGGAAGGGGCAGATATGGTGGAAGCCGGGACCATATCATGTTAAGGGAATGCGTGAGCGTTATTTGCGAACGATCTTGCACTCCGGTCCCTCTGACTTCTCCCGTTCCCCGGGTGGTCGGGATCCTCAGAGCCTGGACCTTCGGCTGATGTTGTGTAATGCCAGGTCCGTTGTGAATAAAGCCCCCCTTATTTACGATCTTATAAGGAGGGGGGTACGGACCTGTTGGGCATTTCGGAGACCTGGTTGGGCACGGAAGGGGGGGTGCCTGTGGTTGAAATGTGCCCACCAGGTTTCCGTGCATTTCATCAGCCGAGGGCCCAGGGTAGGGGTGGTGGGGTGGCGGTTATTATTAACGAGGGTCTTCGACCGAGGGAGGTCACTGTTCCACAGACAGCCGGATGAGAGTCCCCCTTTGTGAGGTGGGGCCAGGGATACAGGTGGGTTTGCTGATTACGTACCTGGCTCCCTGCGGCGTGACAGCAGCCCTACCCGAACTGCTGGAGGTGATAGCCGAGCTGGCAGTTGATACCCCCAGACTTATGGTTATGGGGGATTTCAACGTGCCATCGCTCGGTGAGTCATCTTCTGCAGCTCAGGAGTTCATGGCTTCCATGATGGCCTTGGCCCTGACCCAGTTAGTTGATGGTCCCACTCACATTGGGGGACTAATAATAATTAACATTAAAGTTAATAAATAAAAAATTCAAAACTGTGACAAGTCGATGTTCAACATGGTAATTCACTTGTACACGTACAGCCTGTTAAAGCATTTAAATTTCACAGTCTTCCCCCCCCACACACACACACACTCATGCTCTTTCCAGAGGTGCAGCCACAGCATATGAGTGACACAGCCCTAATTGAAACCTGGAAAATTATTAGGAACATTTGCAAATCATCTTCAATAATTCAGAAGCATCAGCAAAATTTTGCTGGTTATAGTGTAGATTTGCTCTCTCTCTCAGCCTCTATTCCCACTTACCTGTGTCATTTTCAATTAGGCTGTCCAGGCGCTAAGCAAGACAGAAGTTGTTAAGTTTAGATCCAGGATGACTCAAAGTATGGGAAGGCTTCAAACCTCATTTTATCCCCCAGAACTCTTTCTTTGTTGATTCATAAATCTGGTATCTGTCAATGGGATGAAGTGTGTGCATATTCCATTTGCTCAATGCTTAGCCTCCTTTTTCAAAGATGACATTTCCTCTTTGATCCTTAACAATTTGGATCCTTCTAATTTACCTCCTGAAATTATATTTTTGACAAGATTCCTTACTTTTGTTCTCTCTGCGTACATGCTTGCTACATTTTTAGGTTATGACAATTTCACCCTATGTCACATTCTTACACAGCCCAGTTTTATGTTCTCATATCAACAGCAATTTGTTTTATATTCTATATTTTCATATTCTATATTTTTAAAGGATGTCAGGGAAAGACCCCAGAGTCTCTAGAATTCATCAAGACTGATGTCAAAAGAAGGAACCAGGTTTGAGCACCACCACAAAACTAAAAACATCTGGCACATTGGAGACACCAATATCTTAGGGCAATTTTAAAGATAAAGAAGCATTTTCCATTTGAAAGCACTAAACCTATGGACACTACCCTGCCCAAAATTAGCTTTTACAGACATTCCAAAAGTTCTAGATTGAGGCTACAGTCCTATCCCTCTAATGTATTTTTCATCTTGCACTGATAAGATAAAATCTGAAAACTGCTCTGACTACTAATCTATAAAAATATTTTTACATTTTGTTGGAATAAATTGCTTGCTCAGAATTATACATGATACTGCAACCACTTGCTTGCACAGCATTATCTGCTGATATAACACTCCCACAGCTGATTAAAGACTATCCATCAGTCTTTGAATCATGAGAAAATTAAGTCAATATAAAATGTACTGTGTCACATTTGGCAATCCCTATCCTGCCATAAGCACAATACCTGCATGAAGTGATATCTTTATTTACAACATACAGATGCATTAAGTTGGTGGATTCTGTCAGCTGTGTTTCCCTCTCCTCCCACCAAACATCACCAGCCATTCGAAGATCATCCATCAATCTCCTTGCTTAATATGCAGTGGAGTTAGGGATATGGAAAGTGTGAGTTTTGACTGATGACTACCTCAGTTTTTAGTGATCTGTCAAAATGTAGTCTGATTTTCTACAAATGTTTTCTGTGGATGCATTCAAGGGGAGCTCAACTATTAACCAGTATCATCTGATAATCATACTCTTTACAATTAAGACTCTTCCACAAAAGCAGTAAACTGTTAAAATGAAGACAGTTTAAGTGCTACACCAGAAGAATGCTGAACCTATGTTAAAAAGTAGACTTGCTGACAAATTTCAGGGAAGAAAGCAGAATGAAGCAGCAAACAAAGTTACCTTCTCCCTCTCTCTTGTTTTTTTGTGCAGCTTACTCACTATAACTGCAAGTCAGCTGCTATCCCAAATGAAATAGAGTTCTCAATCAGGGATTACATAGGACACCTGCTGGCAGGTGTGATCCCAGATTGAAAGAAATGGACTGTCCAGCTGCCCAAACAAGAATGAAACTGGAAGACCATGTCTAGAAACTAGTAAGAACTGAGCTGATCCAAACCATAGCAGTCATAACAGAAGGATCACTGAAGAAAGCAAGCAGGATTGTCACCATGGACAATTGTTTTGAGATAACAGGAAAAATGCTATTTTAAAACAGATGAGGAAGGTTTTGAAAGGATTGGGATGAAGGTGACATTACGGGGACATGGCATATTTGTGACACAGTTAAAGGTAAACAAGGAAAAGTTCAATTTATGATAGTTGTGTGCAGACACTATGCAAATATTGACTTTTATCAGTTGATAGTCTAGCCCTGCTTTCATTTGGAATCTTAAAAAAAAGAATATTTTCCGCTCAAAAATAGGTTGGTTTAAATATGAAAATTTTTTGCATCCTATTAAATCTTAAGTTTTTACCCAAATGCATTTTCAGGTAGCTAGTTCTTTGTCACTGTAAATTGTATCACTGATCTCATTTTAGTTAGTGATGAACAAAAAATTATAGTTTAGAAATGGGATAAGTAATCTCTAACAGCCACAAGGAGCAAAAAAACTCTTTTTGAGAACTAAAGGCCATAAAGTGCTATATGAAATGCAACCAGGAGATACTAGATTATTATTTTTTAAAAAAAATAAGGCTATGACTACATTTCATCTACTAGTTCCATGAAGCAGATTATATGTTCGAGAAGTGGAAAAGTTCAGTGTTAACCACAATAGAGGAATGGTTGGTGAAAATGATGCAACTTGCAGAAATTGTTAGATTAACTTCCTCGGTTAGAAAAAAGATAATATTTACATTTATGGTTGACTGGATACCCGTTACATTCTTTTGAAACATAAAAGTGCACTTATGAAATGGTTTTGATGATTAGAAAAAACAAGAGGATAATAGAAGAAATATATGCATGATGCATCCAGCCATTGGGTCAGGAGTTTTGACAGCCCTGTTCATATTTTGTTTTATTTTTTCTTTATGAACTTTTCTCTTTTTTATTTCTTTTCTGTATCCTTTATTAGTTTTAGTTTTTACATTATTTAAAACACTTTTAATAAAAATGTGTATGGATATATACACACAGCAGAAGATGCAAATATGGAGGTTATCATTAGTATTATATAAATTCCTTTCCCTTTGCAGTATTCATAAAAAGGTAAAATAAACTATGTTTTGTCAGTTCTCCACTGCAGTCCAAGAATAGATACTATTCTCTGAAGCTGTGATAAAGTTTAGCTTAGTAAAGTGACACATGTCTAATATTTCAAAACATCAGACCTAAGATAAAAAGTGGAAGCTCTGCTCTGAATGAAGAGGTCTGGGTTGCATCCCAACCATTGAAAATATCTGTTTAGCTTTGTTTGAAGTACCTATCCACATAGTAATTCCCTTTTTATGACCCTGTAATTCCTTGATTCAGGATGGAGTCAGGGCAACTGGATAGAGCTGACTGTTTACTGGCCAGATACCCTTCCTTAGACCACATGGAATTTGCAGCAGTTATTTTTTCTTTGTATCTTAAGAGAGGAACATCTGTCACTACCTAGGATTGAACTTTCAACCTTCCAAATGGAGGTGAGTGTCTTTACCACTTGGCCATCATGTTGCACATGATTTCTATCCATAAAATAAGAGATGAATATTTTAATTCCCCTTATTCTTCCTGATGTCCTTAGTATTATCTTTCTCATTATTCCAGGAAAACTGAAAACCAGTTCTGTGGGAAGTATAAGTGTGGAAAGTATATGGAAGTATATGAAAATCAGTTCTGTGGGGAGTATAAGTATGGGGAGTATATGGGTCAATATAAAATGGAAAAAAGTGACATTGTCATAGGTGTATATTTCAGGCCACCCAACCAATCAGGAGAAATATATGAACTCTTTGCCAACCAGTTAACAAATGGAAGCATACCACAGTAGTAATGGCAGACTTTAACTATCCAGATATCAACTGGGAGACAAACTCTGCAGTGAGTGGGAGATTGAACAAATTCCTAACCAACTTAGCTGAAAACCTAGTCACCCAAATGGTAGAAGAGGAAACTAAAAGTAAAGCTACACTAGCTACACTTAATTCTTACTAATAGAAAAGAAGAGGGAGTGGAAGTTGCTGGAACCTTGGGTTAAAGTTACCACATCATACTGGAATTCAATATAACGCAAACACAAGCAATAGAAAATAATCCAACCAGTGTCTTAAACTTTAAAAGACTGATTTTAACAAAATCCGAAAGAGCGTAGGAAAGATTCCATTGAAAAAAATCCTAAAGGGGAAAACAACTCAACAAGTGTAGGAAAATCTGAAAAATGCGATCATAAAAGCTCAGTCCAGCACAATACCACAGAAAAAGAAAAAGAAGAAATTAAATAAGAAACCAGCATGACTGCACAAAGATCTCTCTGACAGAAAGAAATACAAAAAGAACAAGTACAAAAAAATGGAAAGAGTGACACATAACTAAAGCTGATTATCAGCAGATAGGCAGAACATGCAAAGATGAAGTCAGGGAAGCTCAATGAACGAAGACTTGCAACAAAAGTCAAAGATAATAAAAACGTTTCTTTCAACATATCAATAACAAGTAAAAAATTCAAGGAAACAGTAGGTCCACTAAAGAGAGAAGATGGCAAGGAAGTAACAGGCAAGAGGGAGAAAGCAGAGCTGCTTTCTCTGCCTTCTCAGTCTTCATGCAAAAAGAAATTATAGCCCAATGTACCAAAAAAAAAACACCTCCTACTGTAAAAGACAAACTAAAAATTAAAATAAGCAAGAAAATGGTAAGAGAACAGCTATCTGACCTTGATGAATATAAATCATCGGGACCTGACATATTACATCCCAGAGTTCTGAAGGAGCTGACAAATTTTATTGCAGAACCATTGTACCATATTTTTCAAAATCCTGTAGCACCGGGAAAGTACCTGAGGATTGGAAAAGGGCTGAGGTGGTTCCCATCTTCAAGAAAGGGGGAAAAAAACCAAACCCAGGACAGAACAATCAGTCTAACATCAATATCTGGGAAGATTCTGGAAAAGATAATCAAGAAACAGATCTGTGAAGCAAATAAGGTTATAACTAGTAGCCAGCATGGATTTGTTAAAAACAGATCATGCCAAACCAATCTTATTTCATTCTTTGATAAAGTGACTAAATTAGTAGACCAGCGAAATGCTGTGGACATAGTATACTTAGATTACAGTAAGGCGTTTGACAAGGTAGACCACAACCTACTTCTTGGTAAGCCAGAAAAATGTGGAATAAACAACATCATCATCAGATGGATTTCTAGCTGGCTGACAAACCTTACTCAATGAGTAGTCCTTAATGGTACTAAATCCACATGGACAGAAGTAAGTAGTGGGGTACCACAGCTCCATCTTAGGCCCAGTACTCTTCAATATCTTCATAAATGACTTAGATGAGGGAATAGAAGGGGAATTTGCAGATGACATTAAACTGGCCTCTTCTCTTCTCGTCTTGTCTCATCTCATCTCATCTCATCTCTTCCCTTCCCTTCCCTTCCCTTCCCTCTCTTTTTTAAAAATTTAATTTAATTTTAATTTTATGTGCGAGGGGAACCTTTACCTTTATCTTTACCTATTTCTATATTTTTATATTCCTCAATATTTATATCCTCCTTATATTTCTTGGTATTCTTAGAACTGGCTATTTATATTATAGAATATAGACCTATTAAGAAATATTTTAATCAACCTGATGATTATATTTATTTAAAAAATTTAGCAAATAGACAATATAGAGCTGTAGTGATACATATATAAACTTATATTCATATTTTTTGTATCTAAGTTTTTTATAAATACCTATTTAAGACTCAATATCAGAAACCACATATTTATTTTATTTATTTATTTTATTTATTTTATTTATTAGATTTTTATACCGCCCTTCTCCCGAAGGACTCAGGGCGGTGTACAGCCAATTATAAAAACAATAACAATATACAATTAAAACAAAAATTAAAAAACTTATTCAATAGTCGGCCGAAATTTAAAATAATTAAATTTAAAAACCCTTAAAATTCATAAAAAGTACAACCCCAGTTAAAAATATTTAAAAATTTAAGCCAGTCCCGCTTGAATAAATAAATGCATTTTCAGCTCGCGGCGGAAGGTCCGAAGGTCAGGCAATTGACGCAAGCCAGGGGGGAGCTTATTCCAAAGGGTAGGAGCCCCCACAGAGAAGCATCTTCCCCTGGGGGGCCACCAGCCGACATTGCTTGGCGGACGGCACCCTGAGAAGTCCCTCTCTGTGCAAGCGTACGGGTCAGTGGTATACATGAGGTAACAGCAGGCGGTCCCGTATGTACCCAGGCCCTAAGCCATGGAGCGCTTTAAAGGTAGTGACCAAAACCTTAAAGCGCACCCGAAAGACCACAGGTAGCCAGTGCAGTCTGCGCAGGAGCGGTGTTACATGGGAGCCACGTGTGGCTCCCTCAATCACCCGCGCAGCTGCATTCTGAACTAACTGAAGCCTCCAAGTGCACTTCAAGGGGAGCCCCATGTAGAGAGCATTGCAATAATCTAAGCGAGAGGTGATAAGAGCGTGAGTGACCGTGCATAAGGCATCCCGGTCAAGGAAGGTGTGCAACTGGCGAACCAAGCGCACCTGGTAAAAAGCTCTCCTGGAGACGCCGTCAAATGGTCTTCAAACAACAGCTGTCCATCCAGGAGAACACCCAAGTTGCGCACCCTTTCCATTGGGGCCAATGACTCGCCCCCAACAGTCAGCTGTGGTTGCAGCTGGCTGTACCGGGGTGCCGGCATCCACAGCCACTCCGTCTTGGAGGAATTGAGCTTGAGCCTATTTCTCCCCATCCAGACCCGTGCGGCTTCCAAGCACTGGAACAGCACTTCAACAGCTTCGTTGGGGTGGCCCGGGGTGGAAAAGTACAGCTGCGTGTCATCAGCGTACAGTTGGTATCTCACCCCAAAGCCACTGATGACCTCGCCCAGTGGCTTCATATAGATGTTGAACAGGAAAGGCGAGAGAATCGACCCCTGTGGCACCCCACAAGTGAGGCACCTCGCGGTTGATCTATATTCCCACCTATTAAAGTTAAATACAGATAAAATATTTAAAATTACTTAGAAGTAGTTAGACATTTTGATTTATTGACTTGTGGACCCAATACTAATTGTATTTATTATATTTATTAACTTTATTAATTAGACTTATTAATAACTGTTTTTTTCTCATTATACTTACAAATATTTATTGTATTTACCTATTTATTGTATTTATTGTATTTAATACCTAATACTTATTGTAGTTACTATCTATTACTAGTACTATTTACAGATACTTAATAATATTTATTAATACTTATCTATAGAGATAGAATTATATATACTAGAAGAAAATTAACTTAATAGGGATATATAACATATATAATACAAACTAGATCAACAAAACTGGATGGTAATTTGGGAGATTATATATACAATTCTAGGTGAGCAACATAAAATTATAAGAGAGATGACCAGTATTACAACCCTGAAAACAGGAAGAAAGGCCACACCATCAGTCTCAACATCAACTGCATCCCCGTTGAATCAAAGATTAATTGAAGGAATGCTTATCACCGAAAGACCGAACACCATGCCAAACATGCAATCAATGCAATCTACACTATTGCCAATACAAGAAACGATGGCAGAACTCCAGGAAGATATGACAAAAAACCATAGAGAAATTAAATCAGAACTAAAGTTAAAAATGGGAGAGATAAAACTGACATACACAAATTGGATGATAGAATGGGCTCAATCCAAGAAGCGATTCAGAAAAACAAAGAAAGAATAAAAACTATTAAAGATAGAACAGAGCAAATGGAAAAAAAGCTAGAAATGGTAGATCGGAAAATGATTGGGCTGAATAAGGAGTTAGAAGAGTCTCTGATACATTTAGAGATGGACCGGGCCTCCTCCTTTCTGAGGTTCCAGAATATTGTGGAGACAAAGGAAGAAGATCTAGGGATGATGATGGCAGATCTAATTGAGAAAGCCCTTCAAAGGGAAAAGCAAGAGATCATAAATGAATTGGATGATGTGTATAGGGTCCATACAAGTTACGTTAGATGCCACAAACTCCCTAGGGAAGTTCACATAAGATTTGCCTGCAAGAAAGTGAGAGAGATTTTTATACAAGATTACAAGGGAGGAACCAATGACATACAAAGGGAAAGAAATTATCACTTTGAAACAAATCCCTAGAAGGGTGCATGAACAACGGAAGGATTACCACTTCTTAGAGATCAAATTAAACAAAAGGAATATACGGTTCCGATGGATTACCCCAGCGGGAATGTTAGTTTCCTGGAATGACAAAAAGATTAAAACTGACAGTATGAGGAAAGCCCACGAATTTTATAACCAGCTAGTAGGCCCAGACAAAGAATATAGCAGCAGGGAGGAATTGGAATTGGCCAGCCAAGATGAACAATGACAGGAGACTCAAGAGAAAGACCAAGAGGATAAAAATAAAGAGGAGAAGGAACACTGAAAAGAAAAGGGGTAAGAACAAGAATTCAAAGAAGGCAGCAAGTGGTATAAAATTAAGAATGGAAGAGGAACTGAAATTAATATCGCTAAACATGAATGGCTTAAATTCACTGTCCAAAAGAAGACAGATATTTTCAAAATTAGTTAAACAAAAAGTAGATACTGTGTGCCTCCAGGAGGTGCACATTAAAAAAGAAGGCAAAAGATATTTACAATATAATAAATTGGGGAAATGTTTATTCAACATTAGCAGAAGAAGAAAAAGGAGTGGTGGTATACATCGAAGAGGGAATAACAGCTAAACATATATATACAGAAATAAGTGGAAGAATGTTAATAATTGAAATATTAATGGGTACAAAAATATTTTGTTAGTTGTTATATATGTGTCCAATAAGAACCAAAGGGACTTCTATAAAAATGTGTATGATAAGATACTAGAAATAGGGAATGACAATGTTTGTTTGATTGGTGACTACAATGCAATAGTGTACATTAAAAAGGACTTTGCAAATAACCAAAAAACAAAAATAAAAAGGAATACGTCACCAAAAGTTTTTTTTTGAAATGGCAAAAGAATTAAACCTATTAGACATATGGAGAACCCGAAACCCAGAAGAAACAAAAATCACCTTCTATTCTAATCCCCACAAATCCTGATCAAGAATTGACATGGCCTAGATAAATGGAGACTTAGTTAAAGATGTTGAAATGGTACAGATGGCTGACCACAACCCTCTCAAAATAATATGGAAAGGACAAAAAAGGAAGAAAGGTAGATGGACATTGAATCCACAAATTTAAAAAAGAAAAAGAATATATCCAAAAGATCTTAAAAGAATTGGAATTGTTTTTTAAAGACAACAAGAAACACCACACCTCATTACAAAACCTCTTGGATACCACGAAAGCATATTTAAGGGGGATTACAATATCATATATTGCAAAAAGAAATAAAGATAAGTGGAGAGATTATAACATATTGTCCAAGGAAATTAAAAAGTTAGAAAATCAATTACAAACAGATCCCAAGGATGAACAAACTAAAAATAAAATGGCCCTAGTTAAACATAAATTGAATATTTTGGACCAAAAAGAATTGGCAAGAAATTTAAAATTCGCAAAACAAAATGGTGGCCTCTGGTGGCTCAGCAGACTAAGTCTGTCTGTTATTAACACAGCTGCTTGCAATTACTGCAAGTTCAAGTCCCACCAGGCCCAAGGTTGACTCAGCCTTTTTTTTTTTGTTTTTTTTGTTTACATTTATACCCCGCCCTTCTCCGAAGACTCAGGGCGGCTTACAATGTATAGGGCAATAGTCTCATTCTATTTGTATATATTTACAAAGTCAACTTATTGCCCCCCCAACAATCTGGGTCCTCATTTTACCTACCTTATAAAGGATGGAAGGCTGAGTCAACCTTGGGCCAGGCTCGAACCTGCAGTAATTGCAGGCTTTGTGTTCTTAATAACAGGCCTTACCAGGCAGAGCTAAACCGGCCCTTATAAAGCCTTCCATCCTTTATAAGGTAGGTAAAATGAGGACCAGATTGTTGGGGGCAATGAAGTTGACTTTGTATATAATATACAAAATGGATGAAGACTATTGCTTAACACAATGTAAGCTGCCCTGAGTCTTCGGAGAAGGGCGGGATATAAATTCAAATTTTAAAAAAATTATTTTGAATATGCTAATAAATGAGGGAGGTGGCTGGCTTATCAATTAAAAAAAGAAAAAGAAAAAAGAAGAATACATCAGCTACAGGATGAAAATGGAACCATAGAAAGTAATATGGAGAAGAAAAAGAAAATTACACAATCATTTTTTGAAAGGCTTTATAGACAGGAAGAAACAGTACAGGGGAAAATAAGTGATTATTTGAAGGAAGAAACTGCGCTCTCATTGAGAGAAGAAGAAAGGGAAGTACTAAATAAGGAAATAATATTATTCAAACTTAAAGCAATTCGGAAACAAAAAAGTAATAATTCCCAAGGACCAGATGGGTTGCCAGGGGAATTTATAAACTCAATAGAATTCAATAGAATTCAATAGATTCAATAGAATTATTACTATTGGAAATATGTAATAAAGTCTTGAGGGAAGCAAAGGTACCAGAATCTTGGAAAGAGGCATATATTACCCCGATCCCTAAAGAAGGCACTGACAATAAACAAATTAAGAATTATAGACCAATCTCACTGTTAAATTTGGATTATAAAATATTTATGAATATTATGGTGGAATGGATAAAAAAAGTACTAAATGAAAAGATACATACAGACCAAAATGGATTTCTTCCTATGAGACAAATTAGAAATAATGCTAGAATAATAATTAATATATTGGAATACTATGAGGCGCATCCAGAGACACAAGCGGCCGTTGTCTTCCTGGATGCTCAAAAAGCTTTTGATAATGTGAATTGGGAATTTATGGTCCAACAAATTAAAGTCATGAAATTTGGAGATAAATTTGAAAAGATGATTGAGTTAATTTACTCTATGCAAAAGGCAAGGGTAGTAATAAATGGGAAGACCACAGACCTACTTAAGGAGTTAGGCAGGGCTGTCCACTGTCACCTCTGCTCTTTATCCTGAGCTTAGAGATACTACTACAAAGAATTAGACTAAATGTGGAAATAAAAGGAACTAAAATTAAACAGGAAGAATTCAAATTGCAGGCATTTGCAGATGATATGGTATTTGTTATAGAGGACCCATTGAAATCTGGACTGATATTGTTGCAAGAGATAAAGAAATATGGGGAGGTCGCAGGCCTCAAAATTAACAAAGAAAAAACTAAAATGTTATTCAAGAATTTATCGGAGAAACAAAAGGGAGAATTCGGGAAAAGAATGGGGCTTCAAATTGTAAAAAAAAGTGAAATATCTAAATGTTTGGCTAAGAGCAAGATGCTCAGCATTAAAAAAGGATAACTACACAAAATTAATACAACAAGTAGGGAAAGATTTGGAAAGATGGAAGAAGCTACAATTATTAGGGAAAATCACAACGATTAAAATGAATATTTTGCCAAAATTGCTCTATTTATTCCAAATGATTCCCATAAAACTAGACAAGAAATTTTTAAAAGAATTAAATAAGATGACTATGAAGTTTATATGGGCAGGAAAAAAGACGAGGATAAAATTAATCTCACTTCAGGATAGTAGAAGTAAAGGTGGCTTTGGACTCCCTGCGTGGGAGACTTATTATAAAGCAACAAGTTTGGTTTGGGTCAGGGAATGGATAAATTTAAAGAATAGGAGAATTCTAACATTGGAAGGACATGATCTTCAGATGGGGTGGCATGCTTTCATATGGAATGCCAGAAACCAGAAACATTTATGTTTCTTAGACATACATTGCGACATATGGAATGCCAGAAACCAGAAACATTTATGTTTCTTAGACATACATTGCGACATTCGCTGATAGAGACTTGGGAGGGAATCAAGAAGAAGCACTATTTTAAAATACTGGGTTGGCTATCCACTATGGAGGCAATGATTCACCCTAATTCATTAGACATTGGTAAAATAGTGAAATATAATGAAATTTTGGATAACAGGGGAAGATTAAAATTCAACCAAAAATTAAAGGAACAGGGAATAATTATAGATTGATGGCCATATTTCCAGGTACAATCGAGATACAAAAAAGATTTAGAGGAATTTGGATTTGAACCTAAGTTAACACTACTAGACAAATTATTAATAGGCCTGGAAGAGAAATTACTATCTAAAATATGTAATTATTTATTAAACTTTGATCTGGAAGAGGAAATTGTAAAGGGGCCAATGATAGCATGGGCTAAAAATGTGGGATGTTCTATTCTATTCTATTCTATTCTGTTCTGTTCTGTTCTGTTCTGTTCTGTTCTGTTCTGTTCCGTATTCCATTCTATTTTTAACTTAAACAAAATCAATACTTTTTAGCATACCCCATGTGCTAAAGCAAAAAGAGCAGACTTATTCATAATGAATAAGGTTTTCCCACAACAAAATAATGACATATTTCTTATATGTTCTCTCTTCTTTTCCTGTTTATTAAAGTTCTATCCTCATGCAAAAGAGATGTTAATAAATCAAAAATAAAAGATACTATACAAACAAAGATTCTGTGCAAAAGATTCAAATTCCCTAATTTATGATGGCATTTCAAATTTCAGCACAATGGAGCAAAGGGATATTTTCAGTACAAGATGCAAGAATCTCATTAAACATAAATGCTCACTCTTGGTTATATAGAAAATGATGTTTTAATATAGTTCATTCTGATAGCATTCAATGTAATTTGTTTTTCAGTTTTATGCATCATAATAACAATAGAAGTAATAGTCAATTCAAATTACATGTAGCCATCCTTGTGACAAGGGAATGGATTTATACCCTCAAAATACATGTAATATATAAGCCTATTGTATTGTTTACAAAATGTCATTTGCTAAGTAGCACCACAGGGTGTGTGTGATATTTTTCTGTGTACGTTTTAAAATTTGGAAGATAATTTTTTTTAAGGGGCATTTTTTTCACAGCACTTTATAAATTACAGTTCTGCATCTTAAATCTACTTCTGAGACTATTTTTCCTCTAAGAGTTATAGCAATAAAGAAGTACTGACTGTACAGCTTACGTGGAATTTACAGGAAACTCGGCTATAGATAAGGTCCCTTACACCTTCACTTTCTCGCAAAAAAATACACAAATCATGCAAGTTGAGATTTCTTTTTTATATGTGCTCCTCTATATATCACATAATGTAAATTACAATTGTTATTTAAGGCAGAAAATTTAATTAAGATTGATCAAATGTTGATATAATGTTCTACAGTCTCAGGAGTTTTAAGATAATATCTACAATTATTATGACGCTAACATTGATTTTTTTTCCTTCCTTGATATATATGAAATATAATTTGATGAAGGTTGCCAATTGATAGTGACCTGACCCTAGATTTGCATATAGAAGACATCAAGCATATATTTGTAGCATATATTCTTGCATTTCCTATATGAAAATCTGGAATGCTTATAATGAGATCAGATTTGATATAAAATTAAAAACTATGCCATTGGTTATATCTAATACTTTTATGTGTTTTATTTCTTTAAATCAGTCATGGCTCCTACACGGAGTCAGGATTACCTGCATAGGATCAATACATTTTCTTGGCAATAACTGTAGTGATCCATCCATCCATCCATTCAATTTCAATAGTCACCTAACTTAACTAAGGGACTCTGGGAAGCTTATAATTCTAAAATTTTAAGACAATTAAAATTAAAATAACTCAAAAGAGATTTAAACAATAAAAATATCCATAAAATAAATAAGTATAAACAGCAGCCATGATGATTACTCAACTAACAGAAAGCCAAGTAATGGGTCCCTTCACACATTCTGACCACCAGGCCTAGGTACATAGCTATGTTTTTAAAACTTTGCAAAAAGCCAACAGGGTTGGGCACATTTTAATCTCTGAGGGGAGAATATTCCATAAGGAATAATGCCTTATCTTACTGTTTATTTATAGTTATTTTGATCTAATATAAGACCATAATTAGTGAAGGACAATAATGCAAGGTGGGTCTGTACACTTTGAAGCTTTCCTTTTTGACTTATATGGATGTTGAAAGATTCAATTACTTTTAACCTTCACATCTTCTCCTTCGGAATAGGGAAAAGTACCACAATTTTCAAAACTGCATTACAAACTGCAAATTAGGAAAGATAGTAGAGAGGGCACTGTAGTCACAAAAAAGTGGGGTCCAGAAACTGAGTATAAAACTAAAGTTACAAAACAGATTAAAATAACCTTTTGTGAGGAAGAATTAGGCCTTCTTTTCTATGTTCACTGACATGAAATGTTTCAGATGACTCTCAAAAGTATCCCACTTCATATTTAATCTAATTTATCTCTGTTTGATATGTTCTTCCACTTGGACACTAGCTTTCCACTCTCTATTTCATTATTCTGAGGTCTGCTGGATTGAAGAGGTCATTTAGGAGCTCTAGTGTCAACTGTCAAGGACTCCTCTATGTTTTACGATAAGATAATGTCCACCAAATGGACATTGAAGTCTCCTAGGGACAAGAGGCATCAGGAATTTATTTATTTATTTACCAAATTTATATGTTGCTTATCTCGCCAAAGCAACTCTATGCAGTTTACAAACATTCAATTGCAATTCTATTGCTGTAAAGATATCATCCCAGTTATCTTAAGAAAAAACAATGTTGTGGAGTCATTTGGATGGAACAGTAATAGTAACTATATATTGCCCTGATTATTCAAGTGCAGCAGTAAAGAATTCCAAAATTTGGAAACTATTAATTGGACTTTTCAATGACATAGGATTCTTATGGATTTAGTGTGGTACATCACCAGAATATTGTGGCCAATTAAACTAATTATTTTTCCATCTGAAGAACTTTAAGCTAAGAAAAGAGATGATGGCACTCTTAATGTTATTGACTCTGACTCAACAGCTGCTCCAAGGTACAGGCTTTTTTCTGTAACTGTAATCAGGATGAAGCTGGACCCTTTGCTCTACCACTAAGACATAGCCCTTATTAATTGCAGTGGCATATTTCTTTGGCCAACAAAGATGGGAATTGCTGAATGATTTGGGTACCTTCTCTGATGTCTTCTCTGCCAATTCTGAACAAATCTTTCTTTTATTATAGCTTCAGTTCCACAAAACTAAAATATTTTAAAAATCATTTAGATAAGATCTAAAATACATTAAAATAATAACATTTTAAAAAAAGTTATCAGTTTTAAAATCACCTATATCCAAAGGATTAAGGGAACATACAGGCCACACATGAATAGACAAAAGAAAACATACAAGAAAAATAAGGCTGATGATTATTTCAGATGACAGAAAATCTTAGCTGATGAGCAGAAAAGTGTCATACTTTCCAACCTGCCAGGAAATTAAATATCACACAAAGGACTACTATCAGAGTTTAGTGGCTTCTGTAAGCCCACATAGATAGGTATAAAGGAAATAAAATATTTTCTAATTTTACAGACAGGTTGCTTTATGTTTATCTTATCTTCAGACCTAAATAGCCATTTTAAGTCTTATAATCAGAAAATGTGCATATAATTCTGTGAAGGGTCAAGGTAAAATAGTATTTTAAAGCAATGTGTATCTTTTTGAATGAATGTTATGAACAAGAGAAATTGCTGTACATTTTATATGTAGAAGAATAACTTTTTTGGTATCCAAGCAGAATATTTTTAAATGGTTTCTGAGTATTGCAGAAGGCATGGCAATGAAATGATGTTGTCACTATTAGGTATGAAATTCTACTCTTAGTTTTTCTTTTTGCTATTCCAGACTTTGGATTTTTTTTAAAAAAATGGTGGTGCCTATTTTACATGTCGGCACATACATTCATAAACAGAAATACCATGCAAAAATACTTTCTTGTAAGATTCAGAATATCTGAGTTTTTCAATTTAATGAGCAGCGCAGAAAAAGGGGAAAAATAATCCAGGGAAATAGAAAATAAATAAAGCTGATTTTTTTTACTTGTTTCAACTTGAAGATTTTTTTTCTTATTGTTTTGTTTGTTTGCAAAGAATATATTTTAGAATATGCATTTCTTCAGACCACATTATTTCTGGTTTTTTCTTTTGTATGCTTAAAGCAGTGTAATCAAGGCCAATGATCCAAGTGAATAACAGTCTCATAAGCAATAAGATATCATTGAAGTAGCAGACAGCATTGCCACATTCCCAAAGTGATCTATAGTTGATCTTTCACACTCATAGTCATAGCAAACAAAAGTATGAACACTGTAATAAAGAATAAATAGTAAATGAAAGTTAGCTCTTGATGTTCCTTATTTTTAGAATATCTTCTACCAGGCAGCGCCATTTAAACTTGATGAGATTGATTTTCTCCCTCCAAAGTAGTTCTCTCAACCTCAATCAGGAATGTATAAAATTAATTAGATGTCCTACATTAGATACACACCATTTCTTCATAGATTTTTTCAGCCAACATAATTGGTTTATTACTAGGACAAGTATACGCTTTCTAATAGATTTTGTACATTACTTAATATATTAGAGGCAGCAAAATATTCTAGCAAAACAAAAGTCCTTATTATAACTTAGAAATGGGACTGAATTAAACACATTAATATCTAATAATATCCATGGATATCACATTGTTTTTTGATACTTGTTTTTAAAATACCTGATTTCACTTATAACTTCAGGGCTAATAAAAGGATTGTGACATCACTTTTGTACCTCTATAAAAACTATGAAATTCTTTTCTGCTCAAAATATATTTCAGGAGTAGAAAATACATTTCAGGAGTAGTACAAATAAAAAAAAAATTCTTGGAAAAATATAAACTGTAAAATCTATTAAAGCATTTGTGCAGTTTGTGGGAGAAACCATGTGGAAGCAAATGATGCAGAAACAAGATTATATTGACTATATACAGACATGTATATAATGGATTAGATGTAGGTGTACATCAGAATGTGTCTAATGTGTTTGCATGCCTGTATGTATATCTCTTTGTATGCATAAAATTATTAGAGTACAGAATTAGATTGTATTAGGTAACCAAGCTTTTCTTTTCTTTTCTTTTTTATATATTTTTTATTTTTTTAACACAAAACACATAAATATAAAAACATTTTCAATCCAATTACTGTGTGTCAGTGGAATGGTTACATATCTCTTATGTGAATTCAACATAGAAATATCCTTAATTCATCTAATGTTACATTACTTCCATCTAATATCTGATCTTTTAATTAACCAATGGCTATAACCTTTCATTCTCTCATTCCATATAGGTAAAGGTAAAGGTTCCCCTTGTACATACGTGCTAGGGTGCGGTACTCACCTCCGTTTCAAAGCCAAAGAGCCAGCGCTGTCCGAAGACGTCTCCGTGGTCATGTGGCCGGCATGACTCAATGCCAAAGGCGTGTGGAATGCTGTTACCTTCTCACCAAAGGTGGTCCCTATTTTTTCTACTTGCATTTTTATGTGCTTTCGAAACTGCTAGGTTGGCAGAAGCTGGGACAAGTAACGGGAGCTCACCCCATTACACGGCAGCACTAGGGATTCGAACTGCCGAGCTGCTGACCTTTCAATTGACAAGCTCAATGTCCTAGCCCCTGAGCCACCCTTATACATGTCCACAAATATATATTTTATCTAATAACATCATTCATTCCATCATTCTAAAACCATTCAGTTTAGTATTTCAGGTAATAATGATCTTCCTCTAATCTTTACTAACATAACTTTCCTTCTAGCCATTGATAAATAAATCCCATATCTTATAATATTGCTTTTCTTCTTGCTCTCTAATTTCAAATGTCAGTTTACTCATTTCTGCACATTCCATTATTTTCCTAATAATGCAAAGATATTTTCTCATTTTTCCAATTTTTAGCAAACACAATCCTGGCTGCTGTTATAATATTCACCATCAGATATTTCAGTTCTCTACTATATATTTCTGGTATGATCCCCAATAAGAAAACTTCTGGCTTAAAATCTATATGTTTTTTAATCATTTTTTCCAACCATGTGTGCATTTTAGTCCAGTATATTTTAGCTTCCACGCATGTCCACCAGATATGGTAGTATAATCCAAATGTCTGATGACATTTCCAACGTTTTTTGGATTTATCCTTGAACATTCTGGCAATTTTTGTCGGGGGTAAATGCCACCTGTAAAACATCTTATAGAGATTCTCTTTATATGCCATAGACATTGTCATTTTATAATTATGTGTCTATAATTTTTGCCATACGTCTAAATCAATCCCATAACCAAAATTCTTCCCCCAAGCAATCATTGTTTCTTTAACTTGTTCTTCTTCTAATTTAATCTCTAATAAATATCCATACAGTTTCCTTAAACTGGAAAAAAAAATGGTGCATTTCTTTTGTTGAATGCTGAAAAAGCAGTGATGAAATAGTTTCTATATACTTTGAATAGTAGTTGATGTAATATAAGTATAATATAATAAGAACTAATAATTGAAATGATAATTGAAATTTTCCTATAAAAGTTTTTACGTATATATAGCAAATGCTTTAAAAATGTTACCCAAGTGGCTTTCATGCCTGATGGAGGACTAAGACTCACAACCAATTAATTTCCAGTTCAGTACCTTACAGCAGCCAGTCTTTCAATTAATTCAATTAATTTGGTTGTTATTTACTATATACATTCAACATAGATGTTGCTCTTTTTAATGATAGTAAACCATAAAGAGAATGGTCTATAAATGCCTTCCAAATTTGATTTGACTGTGATTTCCATCATTCCTTACTTCAGGCTGGAGCTAGTAGCATTTGGAGGTAAGCATTTGTAGGGCTATACTTTCTTCTATGAATACTTTGTAGAAAAGGCAGAGGTTGAAGATGAAGAAGATGAATATTAAGATGAGAGAGATGAGGAAGAAGAAGAAGAATGCAATGAAGTTTGTATTCACAAACTATAAACAAATAGATGACCTTATGTAAATTATTCTTGTGATTACTTATATATGTAAAGTTAAGGAAGTCTTTGAGATGACTGGTAACTTAAATGGTCATTTGAGGTTATGATAGATCCAACTAAAACTACATCTGACCCACCTTCCACCCTTCCAAATTAATTTTTATTTATTTTATTTATTTATTTTATTTTGTCACAACAATATATGTAGGTATCGTACAAAAAGGTTATATAGTATATAAACACATATATGAGTAAATATAAGGTGGTATAAGCATATATATATATAGGAAGAAGAAAAGAAAAACAATAGGACAGGAACGGTAGGCACATTTGTGCGCTTATGCACCCCCCTTATGGTTCTCTTAGGAATGGGGTGAGGTCAATAGTAGAAAGTTTTTGGTTAAAGCTTTTAGGATTATGAGAAGGGACCACAGAGTCAGGTAAAGTATTCCAAGCACTGATGATTCTGTTACAGAAGTCATATTTTCTGCAATCTAGATTAAAGCAATTGACATTAAGTTTAAATCTATTAGTTGCTCTAGTATTATTGCAATTGAAGCTGAAGTAGTCTTTAACAGGAAGGACATTACAATAGATGATTCTGTGAGTTAAACTTAGGTCTTGTCGAAGGCGACGGAGTTCCAAGTTTTCTAAGCCTAGGATTTCAAGTCTGGTGGGATACGATATTTTATTGTTTTCAGAGGAATGGAGAACTCTTCTTGTAAAATATTTCTGAACACGTTCAATTGTATTGATGTCAGAGATGTGGTGAGGGTTCCAAACAGGCGAGCTGTATTCTAGAATTGGTCTAGCAAATGTTTTATATGCTCTGGTTAGTAGTGTGGTGTTTTAGGAAAAGAAGCTATGCAAGATTAGGTTTACAACTCTTAGAGCTTTTTTTGCTATGTAGTTGCAGTGGGCTTTGGCACTTAGATCATTTGACATGAAAACTCCAAGGTCTTTAACGGGATGGGGGTTGTCTGTAAGGTAATGTCCATCTAGCATGTACTTAGTGTTTGGGTTTTTTTTTCCTATATTAATTATATATAATTAAGCTTAAATTTTGTGATTTTTATAATAATAATAATAATAATAATAATAATAATAATGTTTTAATTTGTATACCGCCCTTCTCCCGAAGGACTCAGGGCGGTGAACAGGCAGATAAAATACAAACATACACAATAGTTAAAACAACCCTTAAAAAACTGATTTAAATTTGCCCAAAAATTTAAAATAACAATACACCCCATAAAATTACAAAAATTTAAAAACCCATCAAATTCAATTAAAATTTAAAAGTAAAATCAAGCTAGTCCAGCCATACGAAATAAATAGGTTTTAAGTTCGCGGCGAAAGGTCCTAAGGTCAGGTAGTTGTCGAAGCCCGAGGGGAAGTTCGTTCCACAGGGTCGGAGCCCCCACAGAGAAGGCCCTCCGCCTGGGGGCCGCCAGTCAACACTGTTTGGCTGATTTTTTTATTTTTATTTATTGATCACATTTGTATACCGCCCTATCTCCCGAAGGACTCAGGGCGGTTCACAGGCAAATAAAAACATATAAATACAGATTAAAATAAGAATTAAAAAACTTATTCTAAAAAGGCCGAAACAATATAAATAATAAAACCCATTTAAAACTAATAAATTTAAAATCTAGTCCAGTCCTGCGCAGATGAATAAGTGTGTTTTAAGCTCGCGACGGAAGGTTCGGAGGTCCAGAAGTTGACGAAGTCCTGGGGGTAGTTCGTTCCAGAGGGTGGGAGCCCCCACAGAGAAGGCCCTTCCCCTGGGCGTCGCCAGACGACATTGCCTCGCTGACGGCACCCTGAGGAGTCCCTCTCTGTGAGAGCGCACGGGTCGGTGGGAGGTATTCGGTAGCAGTAGGCGGTCCCGTAAGTAACCCGGCCCTATGCCATGGAGCGCTTTAAAGGTGGTTACCAACACCTTGAAGCGCACCCGGAAGGCCACAGGTAGCCAGTGCAGTCTGCGCAGGATAGGTGTCATACGGGAGCCACGAGGGGCTCCCTCTATCACCCACGCAGCCGCATTCTGGACTAACTGCAGCCTCCAGATGCCCTTCAAGGGGAGCCCCATGTAGAGAGCATTGCAGTAATCCAGGCGAGACGTCACGAGGGCGTGAGTGACCGTGCATAGGGCATCCCGGTCTAGAAAGGGGCGCAACTGGTGATGGCACCCTGAGGAGTCCCTCTCTGTGGGAACGCACCGGACGATGGGAGATAGAGGCCGGCAGTAGACGGTCCCGTAAGTAGCCCGGTCCTAAGCCATGGAGCGCTTTAAAGGTGGTAACCAATACCTTGAAGCGCACCCGGAAAACAACAGGTAGCTAGTGCAGTCTGCGCAGGATAGGTGTTATGTGGGAGCTCCAAACCGCTCCCTCAATAACCCGCGCAGCCGCATTCTGGATTAGCTGAAGTCTCCGGGTGCTCTTCAAGGGGAGCCCCATGTAGAGAGCATCTGTTTTTTCTGTTATCTGTTTTTCATATGAGAACAGCTTATTTCTTCATGCAATTTATAAAGCCATCTATTTCACAGCATTCCTTGATGATACACAGAGGATGCATAAATAGAAGTATGTATATTAAAAGTTTTTTTAAAATACATACCTCGTAGTCACTAAAACATTATCAGTTCATGATCTTCTGAAAAATTGTCTTTTATTATGAAAATAGATTTAGACTGTATTCCAAAATCCATTAGTGTTTATGACTAGGCATTAGCATTAGCCTCATTAATTATATATATTCTTCTTTTAGAAAGTGTTTGTTATTTTGCCATTATCAACTTCAAATTCACAATTAGCAAAAACGTAACTTGCAGTCAGTTAACATGATTTACACTTTAATGATTTACACTATATCATGTGTCAGACTAATATAAGGCAGCCTGAAATGACTAAATTTCTAGTCTATTTCTAAATTTCCACTATTTTGTCTCTTGCTATTTTGAAAACTAAAATTTTATGAAAAAGTTCCAGAATAAAGATTCTGTAAAAGTTTGCTGTAAAAGTGACTGACTTTTGATGTGCAAAGCATCACAATATTTTGGTCACCTACTAATAGAATATTTATGTAAATAATAAAATAGAATGATCACATTAAGTCTTCTTTAAATGATTTATCAGTTTGGTTGGTATATCAATTTCTTATCTATTATGGAATTCTACCTTTTTGCTATACAGGTAACTTATCCTACAATGCAGAAATTCTTTGGAAAACTGAAACTGTTATAATTCAGTTCCTTTAATATTGCCTAAATGAAAAGAAGTAGCTAAAATTTAAATTGACAGAATGTAATAGGATTGAGTTATTTCATCTAGTCTTCTTCCTTTAGGTAGTCTATTAAGTTATAAAATAAAATGGAACAACTACTGAAAAACTCATCAGAAGTGCTCAATCTTATCAAATATATGACTTATTAATATGACCTGGTGTGTGTGTGTGTGTGTGTGTGTTTGTGTGTGTGTGTGGGTGTGTGTGTGTGTGAGAGAGAGAGAGAGAGAGAGAAAGAATATACTAGAAAATGTTAAGCATTTTTAATGTCCATAGAATAAACATATTTCAACAGAGAAATTACTGAAAAGTTCTATATCTACACACACCACATACACTTTACCCCTTGCAATTTGCATACCGAGCAAATAGATCAACAGATGATGCTGTTAATATGGCTCTGCACTACATCCTACAACATCTTGAGTCTCCAAAGACCTATGCAAGGGTCCTTTTTGTAGACTTTAGTTCAGCATTCAATACCATCATTCCAGACATTCTTCTAACTAAGCTAAACCAGCTACAGGTACCGGAACAGACTTGTAAGTGGATCACAAGCTTCCTAACAAACAGGAAGCAGCAGGTGAAGCTAAGCAAGATCACATCAAATACCTGTACAATTAGCACAGGGGCCCCCCAAGGCTGTGTGCTCTCCCCACTTCTCTTCTCTCTGTATACCAATGACTGCATCTCCAATGATCCATTTGTTAAGCTACTGAAGTTCGCAGATGACACAACAGTGATTGGTCTCATTCGAGACAATGACGAATCCGCATATAGACGAGAGGTCGAACGACTAGCCTTGTGGTGCAACCAAAACAATCTGGAACTGAACACACTCAAAACCGTAGAAATGGTGGTAGACTTTAGGAAAAACCCTTCCATACTTCCACCTCTCACAATACTTGACAACACAGTATCAACAGTAGAAACCTTCAAATTTCTGGGTTCTATCATATCGCAAGATCTCAAATGGACAGCTAACATCAAAACATCATTAAAAAGGACAACAAAGAATGTTCTTTCTGCGCCAACTCAGTAAGCTCAAACTGCCCAAGGAGCTGCTGATCCAATTCTACAGAGGAATTATTGAGTCTGTCATTTGCACCTCTATAACTGTCTGGTTCGGTTCTGCAACCCAACAAGAAAAACACAGACTTCAGAGGATAATTAGAACTGCAGAAAAAAAATTGCTACCAACTTGCCTTCCATTGAGGACCTGTATACTGCACGAATCAAGAAGAGGGCCGTGAAAATATTTGCAGATCCCTCGCATCCTGGACATAAACTGTTTCAACTCCTACCCTCAAAACGACGCTATAGAGCACTGCACACCAGAACAACTAGACACAAGAACAGTTTTTTCCCGAAGACCATCACTCTGCTAAACAAATAATTCCCTCAACACTGTCAGACTATTTACTGAATCTGCACTACTATTAATCGTTTCATAGTTCCCATCACCAATCTCTTTCCACTTATGACTGTATGACTATAACTTGTTGCTGGCAATCCTTATGATTTATATTGATATATTGATCATCAATTGTGTTGTAAATGTTGTACCTTGATGAACGTATCTTTTCTTTTATGTACACTGAGAGCATATGCACCAAGACAAATTCCTTGTGTGTCCAATCACACTTGGCCAATAAAATTCTATTCTATTCTATTCTATTCTTTACCAAATACTGATCTGAGATAGAAAAAAAATATACATGCCTTTTAATCTATGACTGATAATAATGCAACCAAAGATAAAAACCCACTTTTCAATAGGTGACAGATTTAATGACTGGTCACTTAGCAACCATTTGAATTAACAATGCCCTTGGAAAAACCATTGCAAAGTGTTGTAGTCCGCTCCAAAGTCACATGATTCTGATCTGGGTACTTGGCACTCTATTTGCAATCATGACCATTTGCCTCCTGGCATGTGAATTGTGATTGCCACTTACAATCTTCTTTGCCAGAAAGTCAATGGGGAAATTGGCAGGGAATGTTGTCAGCTACTGCTGCCTGCCAAAAGAACTCCATGCAGGGAAAGAAAGCATAGAGAGGCACGGTGACAAGAATTTTAGCATGCTAAAAGCTCCCTGACTCTCTTGCCTGTGCATAGATTTTAAAACCCTGTGCCTCCCTGCTCAGGTAGAGAGTGGCCAGAAAAAATGATTTTAGCTCTGTGCATCTGCTTAATCTGTGAGATAACTTAATGACTCAATTGAGAGTGCTGGGATTGCATTCATTGAGTGATCATTGATGTTATTTAACAGGACTTTTGTGAAAATGGCCAATTGAATACACACTTAAGGAGGATCCCTGAAGGATTTTTCCCTGGGCTGTAGCTCTCCAACTTTCAACTGAAGGGACTGGCATTCCTTCAGTTTATATGATCCACTTAGTTCAGGGAGAGTCTAAGAACTACCCCTTCAGTCCCACTGATACAGCTGAAAGCCTGCAAGTGGCTTCTGGAGTTAGACTTTGAAGCTATCTGCATGCCAAAAACTGAGGTGGGTAGGTGGGTGGGCCTGCAATCTGTTTGTGGTTGAAGAAGACATTTCAAAATTTACCTTTCAAATGGACAGCAAGTTGTGCCTTTCACTTCTTAATCACCTTCAAGGACTACATATTCATCTTTTCTAAGTTAAATTAAAAGATGCTGTCTTTAGTCACAACTTGCTATGCCTTTTTGCACCATTTTAGGGATTTCTTTTGTGCTAAATAACAAGGAAGAAGGCTGCTAAAGTAAGCCAAAATAAGGAAGTGTGGAACAAAAAAAAAGTTGATGAAAAAACAGAGACTGAAGGCTGGATTCTAGTTTTGTTTGGGGATTTTTCTTTAAGGACATTAACAAGGTTGAGAAATCCGTGATAAAAAGGGAGGTTTATAACTATTGATAAACTTTCCAGAGAAGAAAAAGAAAAAGAAGAAAAAGATTTTACTCCATGAAGACAAGCTGGAAGGAGTGACTTAAACTTAATGAGTTAACTGGATCTAGGATGTATCTTCCTTTGTTTCACATTTGTAATTGAAAGTCTTAATCCAAAATTTGAAAATGTAAAATTAGAAAGTTTGATTTTAGAAAAGTGTTTAAAGAAAGTTTTACATTTAAAAAAAAAGGTGGGAAAAAAGAGTTTTTCTCCCCCACTCCCAAGGTCAAAGAATTTGAAAGAAGAAAATGAATCTTGTTAATAAAAATGGTGATAGTTCACAAGGATTACTAGGTGCAAATAGAAATATATATTATTTCCATAGCAGAGAAGATAAAGCAGGAATGGTTAAATTGATTATTTTATTCAGAGAGGAAAATATATTTGAGTACATTTTTCACTTGGATATCACTTCTAGATTTTGTGCTTGTGATGAAAAAAAAAAGAAACTTTGACTTTGGTTTTGTTGATCAGATAGATTTGTCATTAAATAAATGGCTAGTTATATATTAATGTGCAAATGCAAAAAAGGTGAGGCTGGAGTATACTGTGCTAAAAAGAGTTGGACGTCAAAGCCTTTTTTTCCTTTTTTGTCCTTCGTACTTCACACCTTTTCCCTACTCCTTTTCCTTCCCTTAATTTCGTATTTCTATTGTATTTAATATAAATAAATAAATAAATGCTTTTTAAAAAGATATGTTATTTAATAGCACTTTGCTCAATGACTGGTCCCAATTGTAGTCATTAAGCGAGGACTACTTCTACACTTAACAAATTAGTAGATCTACAGCCTAATATTTGAGCAGAAAAGTCTTTATGCTCTAGTTACAGAATGCCCCCCTATTTGGATGCCCCCCAAATCACAAGTTCAAAATGAGTTTAACCTAGCATCATGGAAGTGAAAATAAATCGGAACTTGCTTTTCTGTCTAATATTGCTCTCCCCCAACATACACAAATGTCCCTCCTATTTTAGCGAGATTCAATTATTTTAGAGAAATTCCAGATCCATACTTTAAACAAGGTGGTTGAAAAGCCTTCCCACTGTATGTCCTTTTTAAAATTCCCTAACACTGTGGCTTAGCTAGAAAGCCATGTTATAAATTCAATGTATAGCTCTGTATTGATTTCTCATTATTCTTCGCTTCACATCAAACTTCTAATCCCTTCTAATATCTTTTTATTCAGTATCTGCAGGCACCAATGAATCAATAACATGGGTCTAAGTAACATCCCATTATTTGACAACTGAGTTACTCATTTTTTCCATTCATTCATCAATTACCTGAACCTTTTTGCTTACCATTTTAGTAACAAAGATTGTACTCATTCATGGTATAAGCTTTATCAGTTCAATACTGTGTTGTAGTATTGGTGTTGTAATTTAGCAAGGATGTTTTCTGTCTCAGTTAAAGAATACTAGAAATAATTTCATTTAAAAGAGCTCAATCACATTAACTTATATTCAACTAGGTTAAATGCACGTTTCTTTTTATGCTTAATCAAATCAAATCAGATTTTTTTATGTGTATGTAAATTTAATGTGCTCTTGGCACAGTTATAGTGGCATGAGACCATGTTGGATGATGCCTACAGAATAGAAATATTAATCTGTGGAAAAGTATTAGTCATAGGGTGTCCTGTTGGGTGGGGTTGAACTAGATGACCTACAAGGTCCTTCCAACTCTGTTATTTTGTTATAAATATTTTGTCATTTTTATTGAAATTTTGTATATATTATTTAAATGGCACAACTTGGTTTTGGTGGTAAGTTTAGCATTAAAAGATTATATTGCGTTTCAAGTAATTTTTATTTATTTATTAAATGTATATGCCAACCATCTCATAATGGAAACAGCTCTGAGCAGCTTACAATTAGAAAAAATTGGTAGGGTGGTTTTCAATTATCTGTTGAATAGATAAATAATCAATCTTTCTATATTGAAAATAATTGTCATGAAACTATCATTGACAGAACTGGGACAATATTTTGTTAGTGTGTGAAATCTATGAAAGACAGTGGATAAGGCAACATTCACCTTCCCAGATTTATAATTCTGAATTAAAATGAAACAAGCCAGAAAGCAAGGTCCAAAAGGACAGTAATACTCGTAATAAAAATGGTAAGACAAACAACCAAAGTCTATTCAGATACAGATTATATTTGATTGAGAGATCCTATTTCACAATTCAGTAAAACTGAAGATCAATAGAAGACTCCAGAAATCTTTAGTAGAAACACTAGCTAAATGCTAATAAACTTCCACTGAACTTAATGTGCTGCCTCCCCTTGCTGATTAATATTGCAGGTATGAACTCATAAAGGGATAATATGGCTCCATATTAATATTCATTAGTCGTAAAAAACATGTCTACAAATGACTACCAGCCATGGGCTACTATTAACTTCCATTATCACAGGCGGCAGACCCTGATTGAGATATTTGCCTGAACAAATGGAATACCATATAGTGTATATGCTTCCTGCCTCTTCAACTTGCCCACATTCAGGCAAGAAATTTTCTGTGCCTTTATTCTCATAGACCCGAAAGCACAGAGGATGGGGAGAGACTAAACTGTGGGAAAGGCTCCAGTCTCTCCATACTTTGAGCCCACAGTGTATTTAGAGAAAAGAGACTCTTCCTATATATATGCTTAAACCTCCTTATATTTACCCATATATGTGTTTATTTACTATATAATCTTTTTGTATGATACCTACATATATTGTTATGACAAAATAAAATAAAAAATAATAATAATAAAAAAATAAACTTGCTCTCCAAATTGTTGTTACAGTTCCAGTTGTTGGGTAGTATATTACTGGGCTTCTCAGTGTCAAATGTAACAAAGGAAAAATGAAACTTGAACAGAATATTTCAGTGTCCAGTGCTCTTATTCACAATATACAGCCAACTGGCTGCCAACTGTCTCTCATAGATTTTATTGTTCCTATTTCATCCCAGGTTACTTTTAAGTTTATAAAATAGAATGAACATGTTTTGTCTATTATATTTGTGGATTGTAAGCTTATCTCCATATGGTGTTGGGAAGGATATAATTTTGGCTTCATATTTGAATACAGTATTAGTTGTAATTCAATGCGCATATATAACATATAAATATGTATTTGTTTAAATATTTGTAACTTGTTGCTATCGTAAGGAGATCATGGCTGCTTACAATCCATAAAACAAATGAGAAAATAAAATACTATTTTCAAGAATTTAAGTAATCATCTTCCTTTAGTTACTTTATTTTTGTAATAATCACCTGATCATACAAGATTACAGAGTCACTTGTACTGCATTCCTAAGTAAAGAAGATACCATTATAACAAATGGCATTGTACAGAGAATAATACCATATACGACATGGCAACACCTAGGAATAAAATTCAATTAATATAGCACACATTTAAATGGATGCTGAACAAGCTAACCATTTTATTCTTCTTTCTTACATGCTCTGATAAATACCTTATAGAATTCCAGAAGAAAGTAATACTTGTTCTGAATAAAAATGCCTGTAATGATAACAATGAGTGCTAAGACTGAATTTTTAAAATGTTTGATACTATAAAGAATTCAACCCTGTAAGTCAACAATAGTAATTTATTTTCATACAATTAACAATATCTAAGTAGGGGTGAAAAAAACTTACTCCAGACAATTAGAAAGAGTGAAAGGCACACAACCGCTTGACAAATGAGGATTTCAAAATTATTCACTAGGCATTAAGTCTTAGCTGGTGACAGGTTTGGCAGTGCTAATGCAGCCATTAAGGAAAGAACAAAGGACTGACTTGCAAAGGTCATAATTAGCATATTATCAAAAGCTGTGTTTATAGCTAATCTTGTGACCACCATAGAACAGATTAATCCTCCTAAAAGCAAGCCAAACAAATCATGTCCAAAGGTCTGTCTTATGTCAAATAAATGTTTTAGTGTTCTCAAATGCAAAACAAAAATGCTGGCAAATATGTATCTTGATGAGGAACTTAAAAGTGGGAAACAGGATATGAAAGACAATCTAGCCCTTGAAAGAAAAAATTCAGGCAAACTCATTCTTGTCATTCTGGTCACACATTACAAGTAGAGGGTGAGTATACCAGAGACTCTTTTTTATCATGTTGATTCCACTTGTGATAGAATCCTGCTCTTTCAACATTCATTCACAGATTGAAGCAGCCTCTTATAGAATAGAATAGAATAGAATTTTATTGGCCAAGTGTGATTGGACACACAAGGAATTTGTTTTGGTGCATATGGTCTCAGTGTACATAAAAGAAAAAAAAACCTTCGTCAAAGGACAACTTTTCATCAAAGGACAACTGTTAAAATGGGTGATAAAGAGGACAACAGGCAAAAATGATGAATTTATGTCTTCTCTATTGCTGGACCAAACTTTTTGCTCCTTCCAACTTAAAGCATAAAATAGTCAAAGCTAAATTATTCCTTGTGGCAGATAATCCCATAAGCAGTGAAAGGCAACTGCAGTGACAATAACTAACATTTCACTGCCTCTAACTATGCTAGAATTTTGCTGCCTGAGGCAACCACTTTTCAGAGAATTAGATTAGTTTTTATATAGCTTTCCTCCTCTCCTCTGATTTGAACTTTGCTATTCTATTGATAATACTGATATCCTACTTTAAAAATTAGTCTGTTATAATGGAAAGCTTCCCCCCAAGTTCCAAATGGTTCCAGCCCCATTGGCCTTCCAGAAGGCCTTAACAACCTGACATTTCCCTCAGCCATTATGGGCAGGTTCTTAACTCTCTCCGCACCTCCCTTTACAAAATGTTTTTTAGACATTCTGGAATGCCACATCTTCTTAGTCAAGCCCTTCTATTCAACAATGCCCCACAGAAAGAGAAAAGGAGGATATTTCCTTCTGCCAGCCCAGTTGTATGCAGTGAATTTGGAGGCTTGCTATTTGAATCAAAAATAAAGTGTCTTCAAATCTCTGGTCTTCAATCAAACCAAATCATATAGACATATCAATTTTATAAATCTATAGGGTAATATTTCTGTGTGAAATTGTCTTACTCAAGCTTTTGATGCATAATTATCAGAAAACTATTCTGAGGATTGGCTTAGCTTGCAATTCTTTTTTATTATTTCATTTCATTGATCAGATGTATTTGCCACGCAACTCATCGTTCGGGCATCCTGAGGGCTCCTCTTCCCTTTTCTAACTAATACAGGAATCCTGCATAATTTTTTCAAGATTTATATTTGTCCTTACAATTCTGTGTGGTCTAAATGCCAGAAATGATTATTCTTTTAAATTAAAAATACTTACAGATTTTGGGGCCAGGGAAAATGTATATAATTCATATAATAAATTAACAGAGTTGTTTGGCAGAATATTCAGTGGTATACCATATGCTGAAACATTTTTCTAGTCTATCATAGATGGGTCTTTATATGTATGACTCTGTTAGCATAAGATAACATTATAGAATGAAATAAAAACTGTCCCCTTCTTTCATCCATTTTTACAGCCATTTTAGGGAGCTAAACATTTGCTACCTTGCCAAATATTTGCAGTTTTGATTTGTATGTATCTTCACTCTTTTTTTTAGCATACTCTGTAAAAACATTTTTATAATAAAAGTTCTTGGGGGGTGGGGATAGTTGATCTGAAGACATTGTTGGAAGAAAACCCATCTGGGTTCAGTTCCAAGTGGGGAGAAGACACTGGAAACATGGAGGCTGTTTGTGAAGATGATTTAATGGTGAACAGGCCCACATGGGTGTTTTGGGTCCTGGGCAAAAATGAGCACATGGGAGAGAGAGAGAGAGAGAGAGAGAGAGAGAGAGAGAGAGAGAGAGAGAGAGAGAGAGAGAGAGATATTTATACCTTCTCTTGGGCTTTGAATTTGAGCTTCCTGTTCCTGTGGCAAGCTATTGGCTGCTGTAGGGGTCATAGCTCCTAAGGGGGCAATCAAAGGCTGTTTTCCATTTGTCCCTGGACTTTATCCTGACTCTGTAATACACCTTCCAGAGGTCCAGTTTGGTGAAAACCCATCCCTCCACCAAATGGGCTAACATGTCTTCCATCAGTGGGAGGGGGTACAAGTGTTCCATGCATACTGCATTGATCCCCCTGAAGTCTATACATAACTGTAAACCTTTGACCTTCTTCTCCCTAAACAGGACAGGAGCAGCCACCCAGCCACGAGGGGTCGGATGAACCCTTATTTCAGGTTCTTTTAGATATATGCCTTCATCTCCATTAGCTCCTGTGGGATCATGGAATACATCTTGGGCTTCGGCAATGTAGCCCCGGGGAGGATCTCTATCCCACAGTCAGTGGGGGTGGGGGTGGGGAGGCAAAGTGTCACATCAGTGCTGGGTTGCTATCAGTTCGCCCCCGATCGAGCGAACCGGTAGCAGCAGTGATAGGAGGCTCCACTCACTCGTCCGGATGCTTCTGTACAAAAGTGTCACATGCACACACCCATGAGCGAACCAGTAGCGACAGGTTTTGAAACCCGCCCCTGTGTCACATTCTTTTTCACTGAAAACGTCATTCAAATCCACATACACCCCAGGGTAGCCCCCCTTTTCCGTACGCTACTACCTGCCTGGCCCCCCAGCCTCGTGTCATGGTTTGAGGACACTCCTCATGAATCAGTGGGGTAGGCCCAGGCCTATCCACAGATGTCAGCAACCACCCCCCCACCAGATTGTTGGCCCCCACTTATCTAGCCATGCTAGGCCCAGGACTATTTCCTCCATTATTTTCAGGATTACCACAAACCACAGAACCTCCTAGTTGGTGCCCATCTCCAAGACTAACTCATCCATAACGTGGGAAGATGGCTGGCCCCCTAGCAATGACCTGTCCATTTGCTCAAACCGGATGAGTTAGGGTTAGTGACAGTTAGGGTTGCTTCTTTCCACATTAAATTTGTTGGATAGGGCCCTTTTTCAAAAGTCTATCAAGATCTTTTTGGATCCTGAGCTTGTCTTCAGAATGCTGGCTATTCCTGCCAACTAAGTGTCATCTGAAAATTTGATGAGATACCCTTCTATTCCCTCTTCTAAGTCATTTATGAAGATATTGAAGAGTACTAGGCCTAAGATGGAATCTTGTGGTACCCCACTGCTTACTTTCCTCCATGTAGAATTGGTACCATTAAGGACTACAGTACTTTCTGAATACAGTTTGTCAGCCAGTTACAAATCCATCTGATAGTGATGCTGTCTATCCCACATTTTTCTAGTTTACCAAGAAGTAGGTTGTGGTCTACTTTGTAGAATGCCATGCTGAAGTCAAAATATACTTTGTCTACAGCATTTTGCAGGTCTACAAATTTAGTTACTTTGTCAAAGAATGAAATAAGATTGGTTTGGCAATATCTGTTTTTAACAAATCTGTGCTGGCTTTTAGTTATAACTTTATTTGTTTCTAGATGTTTGCAGATCTGTTTTTATTATATTTTCCAGTATCTTCCCAAGTATTGATGTTAGGCTGATTTGTCTGTAGTTTCTTGGGTCTGTTTTTTTTTTCTTTCTTTTTTTTGAAAAAGGGAACCACATCAGCTCTTTTCCAATCCTCAGGTAATTTCCTGTTGTTTCAGAATTTTTGGAATATATGATACAATGGCTTTGCGATAACATCTGCCAGTTCCTTCAGAACTCTGGGAAATAATCCATAAGGTTCTGGTGATTTATATTCATCAAGATCAGATAGGTGTTCTCTAACCATTTTCTTGCTTATTTTAATTTTAATTTCTAGTTTAATTTCTATTTCTAGCTTTATCCTGTGATAGTAATATATAATTTCAGGATTGGTGAATTGGTGTGATGAAGCATATGCCACAGTGTCAGATTGTACAAGTTTGGATAGGGAAGAAAAACCTTACTTCAACCCTGACAAGACTGAATGGCTGCATATATTTTATCCATCTGGGTTTGGAGATGTTTCATCTTTAGCCCTTTATGTGGGACTGCATTTTCCTCTTAATTATTGTTGTGCAATTTGGACTCACAGCTATTTTTTGAAGAACAGGTTGCATCAGGCTCATACAATGGCTTCATACATTCCCCTAATGTACCAATTTTGTATTAGGAGAACCTTATGATAATTATCATGCTTTGATTACCTCGTATGTGGATTACTGCAAATTGGTCAACATAGGGTTGCTCTTAAAAGTCCACTGGGAAATGCAGCAGGCAGCAGATTGCAGTGTCGCCAGTGGTTATGAGCATGAAATGAATGGCCACATCACAACTTTGCTGTGTGAGCTGTACTAGTTACTAGTAGGCTTCTGCTGAAATTCTCTCCAGTATTCCTACACAGACTGTTCAATTAAAGCCAACTGTTAATTAGCGAAGAGCCTAGAGGTCTTTTCAAGGCTCAAAGAAATACACAGATATTTTCACATTTCTCATTTCCCCTTTTTGTCTAAAAACGTTGTTGCTATTACTATATATTTACCTCAAATCACATAATTATTGTGGTCATAAACCAGTGCAAAGCATATATTTACTTACTCCTTCTATGTATCACATTCTAACAGTTTCAAAACTACAAATTCAAAATTATATTTCTGAGGCACATCTTATTTCTTTCTCTTAACTGTGCAAAAATTAATATTTATCATCCAAGAACAACAAAAATACACATATTTCCACCATCTGTAGCATTGTCACAGAAAAATACTGCAACAATTCATCTGGAGTGAAAAAAACATATCATCCAAGGCTTGGAAATATTAATGAAGACAATGCTTGCATCTGATAAATGCTTAGTTGCTAGGGAAAATAAAATCATATCCAAAGCATGTAAGATCAACCTTAATAATTAACGCAACACATTTGTAACAGAAAATAACAAATTTTAGTTTACATCAAACAAAAGTTGCCCTGAGCCAACAGTTAGCAACTGATATGAAAATGAATTTTCACATGTCTGCAAATCCTTCTAAGGAATCAGTGAAATTATATCTATTCAAACTAAGGAGGGAGATGGGAAATCTATTTTTTTAAAAGAGAGTTGGCTGCAGAGTTCCCAAGACAGGGATTTCTAACCATAGGATTTCTAACTATTGTTAGAAATTGCAAGTTTCAAAACTCATTCAGGAGAATTGGAAAATCCAAATAATATTGGAGCTGATACTGCAGTTTGTATTTATTTTTTAAATTTATATGCTGTTCATTTCACTACCCAAAGTGAAGGTTGGATATTACAGTGGTATAAAAAGCATTAAAAATCATTAAAAGCATTAAAATTAACAACTATGTAAGGGTTAAAAGCAAAAGTTAAACAAAAAACAAAAATATTTTAAAATGGTACCCTACCTCCAAGAAAGGCTTTTAACAAATTATTTCTTTTTTTAAGATATAGAGGAAAATGTTCGCAAAGGGGATTTCAAAGGAATTTCACATAACATGAATAGGTTTCACATTAAATAGACTTACTCTAATCTACAAATTGTCCAACCTGCTGATCTCAAAAAGTTGAGAAAGATTGAACCCAATTAGTATTAGAAGTTAGACTGGGAAGTAAAAAAAAAAGAATAGCTTGTTGAAATGTGTTTGAATATTAGTAGCTTGGGTTGGTAGTTAGTTTGTTGGTCTGAGTTCCGAGCTCAAACCAACAGCCTAGAATAGCTTGTGATATGATAAAGCATTTCTACATTGAGACTAAGGAAAACCACTGGACATATCCATGAAGTCACTTAGAGTTAAATCTGATTCAGAAGCTTTACTTTTTATGTCAATCTACTTCAAGAAAAGGTACACTAAAATGCAAGTAGCATCAATGCATTTCACAGACTTACTCAGAAACTTAGATATTATACTTAGTATCATATTCTAAACCCTAGTAAAAAATAAGGTATATTTAAATGAATTTTAAATATGTTTCATTACACCTTATATTTTAATTTCAAGTGCTGTTATTTATCTATTTGCAATATATATGTTGCTTTTCTTCTAAGAAGTGGATAACCATATAAATGGTTATATATACAGGAACTGAATCATTATCACAGCCTCATAAGGAATTTTGGGCATAATGACTAGTCATGTGAAAACAATGTATAAACCCTCACATTTGAATCTGAGCCTCTTACAGACCTAGTTGAATGCTTTAAATATTATATTACTTTAGTTCCCTAATAGAGTAGAAGAATGAGTACAATGAATTTACATAGAATTGTACTGTTAAGTACAAAATTTAGTTCCAAGAGACAATAGATCAGGGATAGTCAACCTTTTTATACCTACCGCCCACTTTTGTATCTCTGTTAGTAGTAAAATTTTCTAACCGCCCACCAGTTCCACAGTAATGCATTGTGTTTCGTCTTCTGCGCATGCCTCTCGCACATCGTGGATTGGGTTGGGGGGGCTGTTACAGCTGGGTGGTATGGGGGGAGATGCGCGAGCTATTCTGGGATGAGGCTCTTTTGTTTGTGGTTGCACTGTAGCACCATTTAGTTTCATTTACGTAACGGGAACTAAACTTATGCGCGGGTGATACAAATAGTATATTTTTAGAAATTTAAATTGTCACGGGGAATTTATGAAAACCTAATGAAAATGTTTTTAAATAATGCTATGAATTTTTTTAAAAAAAGTCAATTAAATTAAAAAAAAAGGAAAGTGCTTCAGTATCGGACAAAACCCCTACCGCCCACCATGAAAGCTGGAACACCCACTAGTCGGCGGTAGGGACCAGGTTGACTACCACTGCAATAGATGGAAATGCATCTGATTCTGTTGGATTGATTTCAAAGAATTTGAGGCTACTTATGTTTTTAAACAATTTTTCTTTTTAGTCCTAAAAATTGAATTTATAACATTGTCATTCTAATGCACTACCACATTATTACAGCACAACTATTAATCTGTACCATGCAATAAAATATAAAAGTTGTAAATCTAATAAAACATTTTTATTTAAAAGTCAACGTCAAAAGGTTTTCATCCAGATGAATACTACTATTGCTAATACATATACACACACATGCACCTACTCACACTTATCTAGAAAACTACAAATACATTCAACTATTTAACTATTCTATTTTAGCGAAAAGGACACACAGAAGTTCTAACTTCTTTTGTTAATACTACATAATGTGTCATGCTCTGGAAAAAAAAAAGAACTAAGCAGAATATTTGTTCTAATAAAATCAAAATTGAACACAAAGTTCCTACAGAAAAAAAATGATATTCCACAAAGGAGAGTTATAATTTATAAGGAAGTTATAACCAGTAATTGTGAAGTGAATCTTGTTTGCCTTTTGCCTTACCTCTATCACTGAAGTCATCCACAAGAATAATTTCTGCTATCAAGCTATTTGGCGTCCTGTTGATAATGCTGTGTATAGTCCGCAAAAGTGAAGTCCAACCTTCATTATGAAATGGGATAATTATACTAGTGTTTGGGAGCTTCTCCAAGTATACCTTGTCCTTACAGCTGAGGGTGAAAAAAAAGAGGTACCTTGTAAGAATATAAAAAAGAACTGCATTTTCTCATTTATAACTTTTTCCCAGTAAATATAAATATGATATACAAACAGATAATGATTTTTGTAATAAAAATCCTGATACATTACCAGTATTGGACATTCAAAATCAATCTATTCTGAAGAACCAGATTTTTGTTGTTCTTGTTAAGACTGATTTATAGTGTTTGAAATGAAAATTTTAGTGAAATATCACTATTTAGGTAACATATAATATAAAATATAAATATGTAATATAGAAATCACCACCACTCAAACTTTTATTTCAGAATTCTCCAAGGTTACTTTATACAGTATGGCATATTTCACATAATAAGTTAATGAATAAAAATGCATTCACATTTTTTTTGCACCCTAGCAGATGCAAATATCTATTTTTCAGTTTTCTGAAAACTCTAATATTATTTTACTTATTTGTATCCTGCCTTTATTATTTTACAAATAAATCAAGTGCGCGCACACACCCACTGTTAAAAAGAGAAACCTGAGAGGAAATTATTGCCCCAAAATCTTTGGAAGGTATGAAATGGATAAGTTGTATCCCATAAAAGTAGTTTAACTGAAATGAGAATTACATAAGTGGTTGTCAGACAATACTATATGTTAGTTTTATTCAGCGTGAGCTATCTATTTTATTTACAATTTAATTTATTTTTATATGTGGAATACTATGGTTTTGTATAATAAGAGGTTTCTCATTTGATTTAAACCAGCTAGTTTCCTTCATCAGTAGAAGTGGCACTTTTGAAGATGTGCCTGTTTGCCAGAAGCTTGGCAAAGCTATTTGCAGGAGATGACTTTCTGTTTTTTACTTCATTCCAAACAGGGAGTAAAATTGTAATAATGTTCAGATTAGGACTAATTTGAAATGGCTGATTGAAATCCAGGAAACTATTTTCTGAGTATTTTATGGAATAAAGTATGATTATTTAGACAATATCTTGCTTTACAATCTCCTTGCTTCTGCCCCCAGTACAATCTGAAGACTTATAACTTTGAAGTTATAACAACATGTAATCATAATCCTGTAAATGTTTTTAAAACGTATCACTATTTTATTTATTCATCATCTCACACTCAAGTGACTCAGAATGGTGTAGAACAATTAAAAACAAAATGTACTAATTAATATTAATATTAAAAACTTTTAACATTATAAAAGAGAATAAAAAGACATTTTTACTTGGACAATTTGTTTGAAATGATATAGGCTGTCCTGCTTGAGCAAGAAATTGGACTAGAATATCTCCAAGATCCCTTCCAACTGTGTTATTCTGTGAAGAGTAATATATGAGGATGGAAAGTAAAGGGAAAATGAATAAATTCATTATTGATTAGGTCCTTTAGTTTTCTCTCAAATAATATATCATAGTTCCTATTATCTTTCAATCAGCTTTCAGTTCAATGAATCGAAAACATCAATTCATCATTTCCCCAACCTAGGGATAAAATGCCAGGTAAGTATTTGCTATTTTAATCATTTTCAGGTAGCTACAATTAGACAGGAAATTTAGGATTGTAAATCTTATATTTTCTTGTGTCCATCTAATCTGTGGATAAGCAGAAATTCAATTTATAAAAGTAAGTAAAACAGAATTAATCAATCTCCTTTACCTATCTTCACTCATGCCCTCCTTCATATAAATGCTTCTAGTTCTGCAATATTCATTAAACTGAGCATGCAACCTCCACTGAATGGAAGGATGGCAGAACAGATATTTATCTCATAGGAAAAAAAGTAAATTTGATGTGTCTATCTCTGGAAAGTTTGTGTACAGAAGCATATGGAAATGATTTTGAAGAAAGAATTAAATAAGCATTATATAAGTATCATTTTAGCCCATACAAAAAGGAGCAAGGAGAAAAACTCAAGTTTAACTTCAGGCTTTCATGATTTTGCTATTATGCCCTATAACAACAGAGCTCCAGTGGTTCATGTATTGTCTGCCTTCTAACACAATCTACCTGAATTAGCTGCTAGTTTGTGCTGAAAGTGAAGTGTAACAAAACATTGAAGCATATCTTTTGTTTTCTGTGATTGGTGTGTCCATTGGAGGTAAGGTTCTAAATTGGCTTAAGATTAGCAGTTCCACCATTCAGCAGAAAACTTCTTGTTCCTTTTCTCTCTTTCTACATATAGTCTTTATAAAAAAGCCTTAAAGGGAAAGGCAGGGAGTTGGTAATCTGATGTTATATGTGACCCAGACATATAACAGGACAGCAAAGAATGTTGTTGTTTTTTTATTGAAAAAGTTTTACAATAAAATTTTTCCCCATTACATCCCATATTACTTCCAATATTACACTAACATTTTCACAATAAATTACAAATATTTTATAAACATTTTAACATTTTAACCTTGAACAACTCCCTTTCGATTTTAATTTAATTTAATTAACCAAATTAACCAAATTATTTGGTTAATTTAATTAACCAAATTATTGGTTTAAAATTTTTAATTGGTTTTTAAGGTTTTAAATGTATTTTAAATTCGGGCCAAATTTGAATAAGTTTTTTAGTTATTGTTATATTTGTATTGTGTTTACTGATTGTTGTTTTTTTACTTGGCTGTTAACTGCCCTGAGTCCTTCGGGAGAAGGGCGGTATACAAATTAAATTATTATTATTATTATTATTATTATTATTATTATTATTATTATTATTATTATTATTATTATTATTATTATTATTATTATTTTAATTTTTATTTTCCCCCCCCAACACTTTAAACCCAACATCAATTTTTATCCAAAGTAACTAAATCCACCATTAACAAAATAACATCAATAAAATATTTTACTTACAAGTTAAAACAAATACACCCCAACTTACTTTCCAAATGCGATCTATAAAACATTTTATATAAAAAAAGAATTTAAGTTATCCTTTCTTACTTTCGGTTTTTATCCAAAATAGATAAATCCACCATATATAATAACAGCATAAATATAATACACTCACATTTGACTTATAAACTCAAACAAGTACACATTATCCTTTCTTACTTTCGGTTTTTATCCAAAATAGATAAATCCACCATATATAATAACAGCATAAATATAATACACTCACATTTGACTTATAAACTCAAACAAGTACACATTATCCTTTCTATTTCTTTTATGTTCAATTTTTTTTACTTACAGTTTACACTTTCCCATAAAAGGAAACATTTTTCATCTGACAATGTTGCTTCTTTACTCCTTGTTCTTTTTTAAAGATTACCATCCTTTGCTCCTCCCCTGCTATTCTCTGTATTTCTTCTTCCAAAATTACAGCCCCAATTTCAAATTGTGTTTGCTTTACTTCCTTCTCCCTTTTTTTAGCCATTTCCACTTCTCCTCCCACCTTAACTTCTAAATCTGGTAAACTTCCAGCCTTCAATACCTTAACATAAAAATCTCTTGCTTTGGTAACTGCGTTAAGACAATATTTCCCTCCCATATAATTTACTGTTAATCCGGCTGGCACGTTCCATCTATACCATACCTGACGGTTTCTAAGCTCCTTTACCAAAAAAGCATATTCTTTTCTATCCCTCAATATTTTGGAAGGAATTTATTTCAACACCAAAACCTCTTGACCCAATATTTGAATTTTACTTTTATAGGAGGCTTGTGAAATTTCACTCCTAATCTTCCTAGATGTAAAATAAATCACTATATCCCTTGGCGGTTGTCTCTGCCTTGCCACCCATGAGTTAACACGGTAAATTTTCTCAATTTGATTTTCAAGATCCACTGATGTCAGTCCAATCACCTGTGAGAAGACTTCGGCAAATATCCTTTTTAGATTCTCTCACTTATTTTCTTTTTAAAGATTACCATCCTTTGCTCCTCCCCTGCTATTCTCTGTATTTCTTCTTCCAAAATTACAGCCCCAATTTCAAATTGTGTTTGCTTTACTTCCTTCTCCCTTTTTTTAGCCATTTCCACTTCTCCTCCCACCTTAACTTCTAAATCTGGTAAACTTCCAGCCTTCAATACCTTAACATAAAAATCTCTTGCTTTGGTAACTGCGTTAAGACAATATTTCCCTTCCATATAATTTACTGTTAATCCGGCTGGCACGTTCCATCTATACCATACCTGACGGTTTCTAAGCTCCTTTACCAAAAAAGCATATTCTTTTCTATCCCTCAATATTTTGGAAGGAATTTCTTTCAACACCAAAACCTCTTGACCCAATATTTGAATTTTACTTTTATAGGAGGCTTGTGAAATTACACTCCTAATCTTCCTAGATGTAAAATAAATCATTATATCCCTTGGCAGTTGTCTATGCCTTGCCACCCATGAATTAACACGGTAAATTTTCTCAATTTGATTTTCAAGATCCACTGATGTCAGTCCAATCACCTGTGAGAAGACTTCGGCAAATATCCTTTTTAGATTCTCTCACTTATTTTCTTTTAAACCTTTCACCCTCAATGCAGATTCCATTGTTTTATATTGTAATAACACCCATTCTTCATCTGCTCTCTCCACCTTGTCCCGAAGATCCTCTATTTGACTTTTTAAATTCAAGTTAATTTGATCAATCTCATGCACTTTTCCATCCAGCTTTTTTATAAATTCAATCATAGTCATAAAGGCTGACCTCATTTCTTCTTGTAAATCTTCATTCTCAACTGTAGCAGAATTTTTAATTTCCAATAATTTCTCCTCAATTTCCTTAACTTTTTTATCTTGAGCAGAAATCTGAGCCTTCAGGAATCGTTACTTCCCGCCTGGATTACTGCAATGCTCTCTACATGGGGCTCCCCTTGAAGAGCACCAGGAGGCTCCAGCTGGTGCAGAATGCGGCCGCGCGGGGGATTGAGGGAGTGTCATGTAGCTCCCATGTAACACCTCTCCTGCGCAGGCTGCATTGGTTACCGGTGGTCTTCTGGGTGCGATTCAAGGTCCTGGTTATCACCTTTAAAGTGCTCCATGGCATGGGACCGGGATATTTACGGGACCGCCTGCTGCCGCCAACAGCCTCCCATCATCCGGTGTGCTCTCATAGGGAGGGCCTCCTTGGGGTGCCGTTGGCCAAACAGTGTCGGCTGGCGGCCCCCAGGGAAAGAGTGTTCTCTGTGGGGGCTCCGGCTCTCTGGCATACACTACCTGTGGGGCTACGTCTTCTCCCTGATCTTCGGATCTTTAAACGCGAGCTCAAAACTTTCTTGTTTCACCAAGCAGGGTTGGCCTAATGATTTTATTGAAAGTTTTTAGTGGGGCTTTTAACATTTTTAGAGTTTTATATTTCTATTTTAATTCGTTGAGCATATTTGAATCAGATTTTTAACTTGTATTGTATTTTAACTTTTTTGATATTTATGTTTTATTTATGCTGTACATTTTATCTCCGAAGACCCTGAGTCTTCGGAGAACGGCGGTATAAAAATTTGAAAAATAAATAAATAAATAAACAAATTCTTTCAACTCCTCTTGTAATTTGTGTATTTGAACTAGCTTGCATGTATTAATTCACTGCATTAGGAGATAACAGCAGCAGCCTATACGTGATACAGAAATTCCTGCAACAGCTGAGGCAGGAACTTCAGAGATCAAGCCAGCTAGGAGAAATCATAGCAATTGCCAAGTAGCCGAAGAAAGGGCTAAGAATGTGGAAAGGTAATCTGGTACTAACTAGCAGTAGAAAATGGCACTGAGAATGACAGGAAGGAAGGCAATAGCAGCTGGGAAGACCTCAGAAGCACAGATAGGATGGAAAGACAGATCTGACTCCTTCAAAAGAAAATGGCAGCAGTTGTATTGTCAAATGAAACAGAGAATCTGTGAGGACTAACAACTGTGACAGACCTTGCTGACCTCTGCACTCCCAAAAACAGACGACCATTCATGAGTGGAGTGAGTCAATTGGCTGCAGCCGCCTGGAGAGGATACTGGGTGATGTGTGCGCAGCAACCTTGGGCATTGGGGTTTTTCAAATTCCCAGCCACAACCGCATTGCCAGGGTGAAGAGAACGGAACCGGGGTCATCTGGGCCAACCCGCGGCAAAATCTGAACTGGATGCCATGATCGGACTCCAGAATGCCTGTATCACTCAGTTGACTGGCGCTGGGCCCCGCAGTCAGCTGTCCCCACTACAAGTTTTGCCGGGGTGAAGGTTTGAGCACAAAGCAGCTGCTACTCACACTGGACACCAAGTGCAATGTTGATGGCCAGAAGGAAGAGACAAATAGCCCAGCATTGGACAGTTTGTCACTGAAAGAAAAAATAAATCCTTTTTGATGTGATATACCTTCCCTGTCTACAAAATTGTTTCTACCGTGTGTGGAATAGAGGAAGGTTTGCCTGATGTCTTACTTTCCACTTTTATTTTTGCTAGTTTAAAAAGAGTTGCTCGATTATCCCACACTGCGTAAAGCTGGAATAATGTGCAGATAATGAGGTATGATGGAAAAATAATAAAATAAATCTGCAAATTCTTTTCCAATTTCTCCTCCACCTTTTTCTTTATCTCTCCTTCCCCTATTTTCCTGTTTCAAACACTTTTCTTACTTTCCTTTCTGCTGTCTCTGCCCCACCAGTTGCATGCATAAAATGGACCAAGCCCAGAATGCACAGGCCAAACATCATTATATTTCCACTGCCAGAATAGACTTATCATCCTGTACCGAGGAGAACAATGCAAAGCACTCACCTAAAAAAAGTTCACCTAGGAAGCAAGAGTTGAGAAACAGCAGATATTCCATCCCCATCAAGTGTGTAATGTCTCAACATCCCATCTTCTATGAAATTCTTAGCAATTTGCTTTACAAAACTATATTCCTTTGTTTGAACATCTTATCTCACTTGCTCAAAATGTCTCTAGGAATCAGCCACTTCAGATTTCCCACTCTTGAACCCCAAAATGTATAAAGATTCCTGCATTTCCACTGCTTAGGGTCCCTCTTTCTCTTTTTCTTGCCAAGTAGGCAAGAAAAAGCAGAGAAAAGGAGAGGAAGAATGAGAAAGAAAAAGAAAGAGGGAGAGAGGGAGGGATCCCACACAAGAAAAGAAAGAGAAAGAAACAAACACCCCATCTTCAAAGAGAGGAGCATCATGCTGCGGAGAAAGGGCCACTCAGTTGTGGGATACCCACAGCAGCTTTTCTATAGCAGCAAAAATAAAAGTGGAAAGTGGGACACCAGGTGATCGCTCCTTTTTTTCTACACATGGAAAAAACGATTTTGTTGCCAGGAAGGCCACACTGCACCAAGAAGAATTTGCATTATTCTTTCAAAGAAGGCAAGCCGCCCAATCCTGGGAATGAGAAAAGAGGAGATAAAAGCATTAAAAATTTCAGCTGTAGAGCCCTAAAGAATTAGCTAAAATAAAACATCAATAGGACAAAGATAAAAAAATGAGAATTATTAGCTAAGCTGTAAATAGAAAGGCATAAAGATAAGAAAATAAAATAGGATATAGAAAGATAGGATAAGATAAAAATTAGAAATTGAAAATTGAAAAATAAGAAACAGGTTGTACATTAGTGTTCAGTCAGAACCTAAGAGATAAGATCAGAGCACATACAGTAGAGCATAAGAATGCAGAAATAAAGAAAAGGTAAATCAAAAGGCAATTGGACAAGACAAACAAAAAGATTTGTTTTGGTAAGATTTATTATTGGTTTTACTAACAGAAGTTAATTTATGTCTTTGCTCCTAATCCTATAATATGGTGGAAAAACATTCCACTTAGGAGGTGGAATGAAGAAATAGTACATTGATGAATAGTATATTGATAAATATATAAGTAGTCCTTGATTTATGACCACAATTGGAACCAGAATTTTCATTGCTAAGCAAGGTGACTGTTAAGTGGGTCATGCCCAATTTTACAACCTTTTTGCCCCACTTGTTAGGCAAATCACTGTAGTTAAATGAATCACATGGTCACTAAATGAATCTGGCTTTCCCCCATTGATTCTGTCAGAAGCCACCTGGGAAGGTCGCAAATGATAATCACATGGCTCTAGGCTGCTTCAGCCATCGCAAATACATGCTGGTTGCCAATTGCCCGGATTTTGCTCTAAGTCACTGTTTTCAGTGAATTTATAATTGTGAATGATTGCTAAATGAATGATTATAAGTTAATGACTACTTATACTGCACTCCACTAATGCTTTGTTGCTGCTAATGCCTGATCAAAATAGAATGTCCTCCCAGGAAGTGTAGGTCTGAACTTGAGGATTATTATTATTTTTTTACTTCCATTCCTTGTATGTATTCACAAAGTAATTTCTAATAAATTATCTTCATATAAACAAATGTCTGTTTTGATAAAAATATTGAATATGGATGTTTAAACATTTACATCTTTTATATAGAACATTAACAATTAAACGGTTTGTTTGGTATGGGTTAGTGTATTATATAAACTGGAAAACCCCCCAAACATCCACACAACAGACCAAGTAATGCTGTCCAACAGCTCTCTGATGTTATGAACCTTTAATTCATTGTTGAGTGCAATTATAGCTATGGGATAAAAACTATTCAGAAAATGTGTGGTCCAAGTTTTAAGTGTTCTGTATCTTTTGCCAGAAGGCAACAGTCCAAAAAGATTGTAAGCAGGATGGGAAGAGTCTCTGAGAATGTTATGCAACTTCCCCAAACAGCAAGATTCGAAAATGTCGTCCAGGGCTGGTAGCTTGACCCCGATGACATTCTGGGCAGTTTTAATGATTCTCTGTAGAGCTCTTTTGTCTGCTACAGAGCTGCTCCCATACCATGCAAGAATGCCGTATGTCAGGACACCCACAATGGTGCTGCGATACTAGGATAGAAGTAGATGCTGAGATAGATTTATCTTCTCAGGAAGTACAGCCTCTTCTGTGCCTTCTTCACAAGCATGATAGCATTCATAGTCCATGAGAGGTCCTTCGAGATATAAATGCCCAGAAATTTAAAACTACCAACCCTCTCCACCTCCTCACCATTTATGTACAATGGTAAATGTACATCTCTCTTCCTCCTGAAGTCAATTATAAGTTCTTTAGTTTTTTGGGTGTTAAGTGTAAGATTATTTTCTTTACACCACAATGTCAGCCCTTTTACTTCCTTTCTATAAGCAGATTCATTGTTCTTATTAATGAGCCCCACCACTGTCATGTCATCTGCAAATTTAATAATTGCGTTGGTGTTATACAATGGGATGCAGTCATGTGTACACAAGGAATACAGAAAAGAGCTTAGCATACAACCCTGGGTGGCTCCTGTGTTTAGTATCAGAGTAGAGGAATCGTGAGATCCCATCCTTACTGACTGTGGTCTATCTGTCAGAAAATCTTTTATCCACAAACAAATCCTCTGAGTTATACCCAAATTGGACATTTTAAGAAACAACCTGTGGGTAGAATGGTATTGAAGGCAGAGATATAATATACAAATAACAACCTTACGTATGTTCCCTGTTGTTCCAAATGATTCAATACAGTATGGACAACAATAGACATAGCATTGTGAGTTAAGCTATTACTCCTATTTGCAAATCAGTAGGGGTCCAAAGTAGATGGAAGTCGAGCCTTAATATAGTTCAACACCAGCTTCTCAAAACATTTCATGACAACAGTTGTTAAAGCTACTGGTCTATAATCATTAAGGAATACCACTACTATCTACTTAGGGACTGGCACTATAACAGATGTCTTCAGACAGGTAGGGATAGAGTACTGCAACAGTGATAGATTGAAAATATCCCTGAACACTCCAGCTAGCTCTGCAACACATTCCCTAACAATTCGTCCCATGATTCCATCAGGCCCAAATGCCTTCCAGATAACATTCTGGAAAGCGCGTCTCACATCAGAGATCTGCAGTAGAAGTGGTTGTCTATCGGTGGTAGATATTAACGGTGTACTGTGTACAGTGGTAAATGCTGGAATGATGGTCATTCCTGTTTCCACCTCAAAATGGCTAAAGAATTGATTTAGCTGCTCAGCCAAAGAGTCACTACTGCTAGACAAACTATTTTTAAAGCTCTGCCCTGTGATTTGTCGCAGGCCTTGCCATACACGACCAAAGTCCAAGTTCTGAAAAAGATTTTCAATCCTCCGTCTGTATGTAGCGTTAGCATCCCTGAAACCCTTTTTCAATTTAGCTCTTGCTACACTGTAGCGCATCACCATAATGGAAAGCAGCATTTCTAGCTCTTAATAAAAGGCACACTTCTCTATTTATCCAGGGCTTGTTGTTAGAGAACACCCGTACTTGTCTGGTGGTAGTGACAACATCAATGCAGCTTTTAATATAAACAGTACTATTGAAGTGTAAGTATCAATATTGTCCTCCTCAAATCAGTGCTCTAAAAGCAAGCTGACACCCTTGTTAGTCACTTAGGAGCATCACATAAGAAAATATTATGTTTGGGTACCAATTCATTAATTCATTAAAGTGTTCAAAATATTCCAAGATTATGATATTGCTGATTTTGGTGATATCACGCCTGAAAATTCATGCAGTTATCACAGAAAAATGTCAATAATTTTCATAGAGTCACGCGATCTTATGGAAAAATCTGAAACATCTCAAGAAATTAAAATGATCCTGAGATGCTAACAATTTTAACATAATGTAAACTATGTATTTATTCAAGTTATATTCCTTAACTCATGACAACAATGAATTAAAACAAATACACTGTCCTTCAGTAAAAACCACTCAAATTACTTTAAAAATAAATTACAGCAATAATCAATATATCTTCCAACATGGATCCTTCCATCTCCAACAGAGAATAATATATGTAGCTCAGGGTTGAATTGTAAAGTCCTTGGTGCTGTCTGAAGTTAGTTGTGTGTTTGCAGATGTTTCATTCTCTGACTAGGTAACATGTCAAACTAAGTAGCACTGTTACAAAACCTACAAAACCTGGGCAGGTGTGGCTGGGCTGGGTCATGTGACTAGATGGGAGTGACATTGAGTTGGCCACGCCCACCTACCCAGTCACATGACCAAGCCACACCCATCCAGTCACATGACCACCAAGCCTCACCCACCAAGCCACGCCCACAGAAACGGTAGGGAAAAATTTTGAATTTCATCCCTGAAAGAATCGCTCAGTTAGTCTGATCCTGGGCCAAATAAGCTTCACAGGTCATAGCCAGCAACTTGAATTGCACCCAAAGGCTCATTAGAAGGTAATGCAAATGGTATATATGAACGTATGTGAAATGAGCAGAACTGTTTATACTGTGAAACTAGCAGAACTGGTTCACCTCACTATGGACCAGTTGTAATTTCCAAGTGCTCTTTAAGAACAGCCTTGTGCACAGCACATTATAGTATTCCTATATGGATTGCTGAGAATAGAATATTATTATTTATTTGGACTTTTCTTAACAAGGCATGCTGCACACTGGTAATCAGAAAACTCTTCCTAAAAATAGAGGCTATATTGATAGTTTGATAATTACTAGTTTGATAATCAGAAAACAAGATAAATAATAAATAAAAAAAACAAGAGCAGGTTAATTAAAGGTTACGAAAGGCTTCTTGGAAAGTGTAACGGAATAGCTAGCTATATTTGAGAATATAGTTTTCTCTATGCCATACTTTCTTATAATGCATGAGATTATAATAGAAGAAATTGTCTTGTACTTAAAATATGAACTTAAAAGAAACTTTAATTATTAACAGTATAGCTCCCATAAAAACATGCTTTTTATTACCTGCTCTTTCATAAAAATAAATTTTCAGGAGCCCTATCTTTAAAAGTCTGCAGGACAACATTTCAAAACAGCTTTTAGCTTTTCAAATGATAAAATAGGGTTGGCACCAATTCTATGAGTTTATTAAAAAGGTCAATTAAAAAAACTGAAGTTTGTTGGACTCCATAATTATAGCAATAATATGTTATAATTGTTATGAGTTATTAGTGGGAGACCAGCTACCACTACCACCATTTAAATCTGTTGTACATATCAACAGATTTAAAAATGCCCTTCCTGCTAGAAAAAGCATATATAAAGAAAAAAAATAGGTAAAAGACCCAAGTATATCTAGTAGTTAAGGCACCAGGCTAGAAACCAGGAGTTTGTCATTTCTAGTCCCGCCTTAGTCATGAAAGCCAGCAGAAGGACTTTGAGACAGTCACTCTTTCTCAGCCCAAATAACCTCACAGGGTGAGGAAAAAACAGGAAGAGGAATGTGTATTACATAAGTTCTCTGTCTTATTTATAAAAAGTGGAATAAAAACTAACCTAAAACAAATAAAGCGCAAGGGAATACGTTGTCTGCAAAACCTTTAGGACATAAGAGAGAATAAATGACAAGTACAGGAATTCAGAGACAATTAAAGTAACCCCACCTCAATTTTCAAAGTCAAAACAAAGAGATAATGAAAGTTTGAATTTTCCATACAGTTTTTGTAACTATTGTTAATAGAGGGTATTTTAAAGACAGAGAGAGAGAGAAAGAGCTACCTTTTCTTTATCAGAGAAACTACAATACTACCTTGACATCAAGCCAGCGACCAGTATGCCACAGAAAAATACCAGCCTAAAACATTTTCAAGCAAAGAGTTACGTAGTAATTGTCTCAGTCTGTCAAAGTATTCAATTTACGGGACTTAGCTATAGACATACTAGATTTATTTTTCGATCTAGCCTTGTCAGTTGAACTTGATAAAGAAGTGATAACTAGGAATTTGCACAACCATTTGACAGGTCTGTAAAATTAATAAGGGTGGGACAAATGAAAATAATTTTATCAATGATAGTAGTACACTGCCTCAAAGCTTTTAGGGGGTACAAACATTACAGAATATTTCTGTATTAAACTGGAAATTAAAATGCTAATATAAAACTTAACTCATCTGTAAAGCCAGAGAACCTGGACAGAAGCTGGTTCCTAAATCAGCTTTAAAACTGAATAGTACAATTTAATTGGTTTGTATATAACTACATTGATCTGTGGGGGGTGGGGGTTATGGAAAAATATCAGTACATACCATTATTTTATTTACATGCTATTCATGTCCTTATAAAAAGGGACCCTCACACACAATTATTCAAAAAATGTTTTCTCCACCATGTCTTTGGATTGGAGAAGCAAATTACTTTGCACAACAACTCTATCCAACTAGTTTAAGGGTGGAACATGTGGAGTTATGTGGAAGGAACAGCATGCAGTGCTTTATCTTCTCAAGCTTGCTCTTCATATACTAACCATATTTGAAGAGAAGTAATGCAAACGGTAAAACTTCATCTTTTAATCACATGGCTGCTAATGTCCCCCTTCCACCCATGTATCTTAGATTTATTTATTTTAGTGTATGATATCTACAGAGTTCATGCAATCACAAATTTAATTTAAATAAAGTGTCAGCTAATATACAGTGCTGTGCAAAAGTATTAGGCAGTTGTGCAAAAATGCTGTAAATTAAGAATGCTTTCAGAAATAGAAATGTTAATAATTTATTTTTATCAAGTAACAAAATGGAAAGTAAATGAACAGAAGAGAAATCCACATCAATATTTGTGGTGACCACCCTTTGCCTTCAAAACAGCATCAATCTTACACTTGCACAAAGTCTGCAATTTTGTAGGATTAGAGCCAGGTGTATGACTCTGTACACCAAGCAGGTGCTAATGATCATCAATTTTATATGTAGGTTGAAATACAGTCATTAACTGAACAGAAACAGCAACAGCAATGTAGGAGGCTTTAAACTAGGTGAGAAGCAGCCAAACTCTTTTGTGAGGTTGTGGAAGACAGCTTCATGTCACCAGACATACACCATGGCAAAACAGCATAGGAACAAGACAAAAGACAGATATACTGCATCAACAAGCTGTTCAAGCTCTTTTGAAAAAGCACAAAAAACCGGGCAACATTGAGGACCATAGATGCAGTGGTCAAGGAAATGTATTGCAGCAGATGAAAGACACATCATGCTTACTTCCCTTCAACATCAGAAGATGTCCAGCAGTCCCATCAGCACAAAACTAGTGAAAACCAGTGGGACCCAGGTACACCCATGTACTGTCTGGAGAAGTCTGGCCAGAAGTGATCTTCATGAAAGAATTGTGGCCAAAAAGCCATACCTCTGACATGGAAACAAGGCTAAGTGTCTCAACTATGATGAGGATCAATAGTGTCCTTAACGCTGAGAAATATGGGCAGGTAATTTATCCGTCAAGCCAGGGAAGTGTGTAATTGGTCCCAAATTTATTCTGTAGTAGGACAACAACCATAAACTTATAGCCTTCATCAAAATATTGTATATTGGACTGCAGAAGCTAACTTTGCACAATATTTTTGATCCACCTAATATCAAACAGCCTCTTATTAGAACAAATAAAATAAAATAAACCAAAACCTAATACAATACAGGAATAGACCTGTGAATTGAATAACTGGAATAAAACCCAGTTAGAAGTTTACCTACAAATTCAGGTCTTGTCTGAGAATGACAGTGCCCTTGGCAAGCCACAGAAGCTAAAACTAAGGAACATTTCTTCTTATGGAGAACAATTAACCAGTGGAATGGCTTGCCTTCAAAGTTGTGGGTGCTTCATCATTGGAGGTTTTTAAGAAGACACTTGTCAGCCAATGGTCTGGAATAGTATAGAGTCTCCTGCTTGAGTAGAGGGTTGGATTAAAAGACCTCCAAGAGCTCTTCCAACTCTATTATTTTGTATTAGGTTCATGAAATAAAAATGTTAATGGAAGAGCAAAAACCAAAATGTTAATGCTCCCATTAAGTCAGCACTGATAACACCTTATTTCTGGGGTCTCTTTAGAAATGTCATAGCCATCTGGCTATCAGTTGGCAAAAATCAAATTTGCAAGAATAGTTCAACAAACACAATAGGAGAAAGTGGCAGTTCAGCTTCATTGTGTCTCAAATGATTTTTCATACTGTTTCCTTTGGCACAGTTTTGAACACAAGCAGAAATTAGGATAGCCTTTTAGAGCAAAAGCTATTATGCACTCCTTTTTTATCATGCCAACCATGCAATAGAATGCTACTTCAATGTTCTATAATTAGGTATTAAAATTCCATATAACGAGGCTCCAGTGACGTCACCCTCCTGCTGGGTGCTCTAACAGAGCACTCCGTGTTAGAAGATTGTAAAAGTCAGTGAAACAGAAAATAAATCACTGTTCACTGAGCTTAGCATAATCTCTGGGTGAAAGAGGTTATCAGAATTGTGGAAGAGTGGCAGGTCTGACAGGGGGTTTGCTCTCAAGAGCGAATTTTCCTGGATTTATGACCCCACCGAATTTCACTCCTTCCAACTTCAGCACGCCCCTGTTTTTATCAGGGAAAAGGAGAGGAATGTCGCTTCTGCTCTAGAGGACTTATTAAATTGATTGATATTCCAAGCAGACGGGAATTTCACAAGCGTTCGATCTTTGATGCAGAATCAGCACGGCAAGTTCCGACTCCCTTTTTGAAACTTGAAACCTTTCTTTGTCTTTGATTAATTGATTTTTAAAATGGCGTCTAAAAGTGAAAGTAAAAAATTTTTAGTACGATGAAGCACTTATACTTGTGGATTGTTACAAACGGAGTTTTTTTATACTGAAAGGAGGGAAGGAGAGTTATTAAGTTTGAATTCCTGATTCTTTTGAAGACAGAATGGCAGCTAAACCTTTAAAGCCTTCTGGAAGAAGGGGATCTGAACCAAGTCTTGAGGAAATATTGAAAGAACAATTAAAACTTTCTGAAGATAGGCAAAAAGAGATGATGGAGAATTTTAATGCAAAAATAAGAGAAGATATTCTTATGGCAGTTCAAGGACTGAGTAAAAAAATTGAAGGATTGGAAGTGGAAATGCAACAGATCTCTCAGTCAAATAAGCATTTAGAAGACGAAATGAAAGGTGTTCAGAAAAAAGTGGATCAAAATGAAGATCAGGTTGTGATATTACAATATAAACTTATGGAAGGAGCTCTTAGAATTCGTGGTATGCGAGAAGAGCGTGGAGAAGACTTAAGAAAAATTATATCAGAAGCATTGGCTGAATTTATTGAAGCGGACCCCCAAGAGGTAGCTTACCAAATTGATAAAATATATAGAGTTAATTCTTGGATTGCAAGACAGAGAAAGCTTCCTCGGGACATTGTGGTTTATTTTGTGAAAAGGACTATGAGAAATCAAATTCTGCAAGTTTCATATCAGACAACTTTAAAAATTGGAGAACAGGAGTTGAAGGTGTTGAAAGAGATTCCTTCAAAGATGTTAAGAGACAGGAAGGAATTTGCTTTTTTTACACAAGAACTTAAAAAACATCAGATTCAATTCAGATGGGAGGTGCCAGTTGGACTGACACTATTCTATCAAGGAAGGAGATATAGAATTGACACTGTTTTAAAGGCAAAGGATTTTCTTTCTACAGTTTTGAAAGTCGAAATAGAAGTGATAGAAAAACTTCAAGAGACTCAAGAAGGCGTGGTGACCCAAGAGCCTTTATTGCTGCCAGTATTAGAGGAACCACAAGAGCAAAGGGTGACAAGAGGAGCCCTTAAGCGTAAAGAAGAGCAACAGTCTCAAAGTAAAAGTCAGGATCCCATTATGGAAGCTGTGGGAGGAGCTAGACGGAAGATACCGGAGGAGGAGCTTCCGTTGTCTGCTTCAAAGCTTCAGGAGGCCAGTAATGGCAAATAGAATCTTGTCATGGAATGTTAATGGCTTGAATTCAGCTCAGAAAAGAAGGAAAATATTTCACTACTTGAAACAATTTAAAAATGATGTGATTTGTTTGCAAGAGACACATATAAAATTATCAGACCAAAAATATTTAATTAATTCAAAATTGGGTAACCATTTTGTTGCATCAGCTTTGGAAAAGAAGCATGGAATTGTTGTATATATCAGGAAGGATTTACCAGCTAAGCTAATTGAGGCAGATATTCAAGGAAGATTTATTGCTATTGAACTGGTGATAGATGCAAAAAAGACTTTGTTGATAGGGATATTTAATTGAATGGAAAAAAATGGATTGATTATCTACAAAATAGATATCAGATTAAGAAATATCAGATTGCCTTTGAATAATTAGAAAGTTATTTTATGTAATGGGGAGGGGGTTGGGAGACGAAAAGCTTTGGATGTGGTTATTTGGATTGGAAGGGAAAATTTTATTCTATGTTTGGTTTATGTATAACTTTACCTTGTGATTGACCCCGGAAGCCGGGGGGTGGGGGAGGGAGGGGGGTGTTTTGGTTTTTTTTGGGAGGGAGGGGGAAAAAAGGGGGGAAAATGTTTTTGTTTTTTTAAAACTCTTTCAATAAAAAAATAAAAAAATTCCATATAACTAGAAGCACTCTTGGCCAAAAGGAACCGTTGTAGATAATTTCAGGTGATTTGAATTAATTTTCCCAGCCAAAACCAAAATATTTAAAATTGATAGATCAGATAAAATGCTGTTAATTTGTTCCATTGATCATTTGAAAGTGATAGAGATTAATATGTAGCTTTTCAAGGTTTCATGCTTTCTCTTTTTGAAATAACTTTTGACATATTAAAAATTAGATAAGCATCTTTAAAAACTGAAAATAAAAACTTTTATCAGTTTTTCCCAATCTGGTACTTTTCCAACTTCCAGAACTGTTGTCCATTCTGCTGGAAGTCTGGAAATTTAAGTGCCAAAATATGAAGTAAATGCCTGAAAGACTGGGACACTTAAACAAACAAACAAACAAATACAACTCAGTATAAATAAATGTTTTACTGAGATCTTCCAGATATAATCCACAAGCAAAGTTTTCAATGCAAGCTCTATTGGAGAAACATAAAAACAGACCTGTGTTCTTGCTCATTCATGTTACAGGTTTTATGTAGTGGTGGGACCTCTAAGGTGCTTGACCATTTGATATTTTCACTTAGCAATTAATAAGAATTATTTAAATAAAACTAGCACTATTTGTCTAACTTGCAAAAAAAAAAACACCTCACAATCCTGCTTAAAATATTCTAATCAGTCTTCTCCCACAGCAGTTTTACAACATCTGTGGTATAAGAATCACCACAAGCTCTACTATGATCTTGCAGGCTAGGACTGAAATTATTTTTCAACTAGTTGTGTTGCTGTTGTTATAATAATTCCCCTCATCTATTCTTTTCATATGGCAGTTAAAAGTTACTATGCAAATGGTTTAGGACTGGTATAATTTTCTTCTGTTTAAAAAAGTCTGCCATCAATCTACTCCCAATATGCTTCAATAAGACTTCTAATTAGGTATGGTGGTGCTCTGACAGTATGACATATCATTAAGAAAGAAGAGCAGGAAAAGAGCCAGACAGAATTGGCTTCATGGACCAGTACTCGGTGGAAGCATGCCCAGCCATTTCATAACTCAGCATCTGTAGATTTGGCCCTAATCTATCTTGACTGATGAATGCAGCTTTACTGGTTTTACATAAGAAAATAAAGGACAGAGCAGAATCATGTATATGGAGAAGTACATGGAAACTATCTGGGCCAACAATCAGAGCTCATCAGTCCTGGTTAAATTTGGTTGAAAGTAAATATTTTCATTTAAGATACTTGTGTGTATTTACTTGTAAGTAGTCAGTCACCAGATATTCTCCATGGCTGTCCAATAATGTGCATCCCAGTGTCTGTCCTGACTACTCTGTATTCAACTTCCTGAACAACTGTGGCCATCTGTTTGGATCTACTATGTTTATTGTACCTTGGATGTCAAGAAGGAATATTTCAAATCTCGGGATGGACTGGATTAAGACTTTGTCTATTCAGTTTGATTATATCTGTTGTGGCCTGTCAGCCGCCAACCTCTCCAGCAGCAAAATCAGAGGAGGAGGAGGCATGGAAGTCAAGATCAGCATCAAGGCAACCTGAGAGGTCCAAAGGAGAACATAGAATGGAAGTGGCAGAGACAGAGGTGGAACCTGGGCCATCCGTCAACCCTACGATGAAGAGTCAACAGCCCTCAGGTCTGGAGGTGGTTGATGAAGAAGAGGAGGAACAGCTGGGTCCAGTACCTGACATGCAGATGCGCAGAAGGCAGAGGAGAGGAGAGCAGTGGAAATCCATGGGCCAATCCTTGGGAAGGAAGAGCCATCACTGCTAGCAAAGCCCCACCCTAGCTCTGGGGATAAAAGGCAGGGGGCAGGGAGGAATAGATGTGGCAGAAACTATTCATCTCCTGGTTGGTTGGATCTGTTAGTCTGCAGTGAGAAACTTTTTGCCCGGGCTGCTGGCACTCCTAATAAAGAAATCTTGGCGTTAACTTCAGTGGGTTTGTTGTGTTTGGGGAGCTGGGTCAGAATAGTATCTTTACAAATTTCAATCTCAGATAGTTAACAACTTTTCTGAAAAATCTGGACTAAAAAAAGCAGGGATGCTGGTTTGGATTTGTGCCATTACTTCAAGAAGATTTCTGGGAAATACTGTCCTGAAATCAAACAACAGCAGTCTAACAACATATGACTCAAATCTATTAGAACATATTCAACATCTAGATTACTAGGAAAATATCACAGGGTCCTCTGAATTTTCTACATTTATCTGTCCATAAATTTACTTTTATTTCTAAAGAGAGGTAAATGCAGAAAATTCAGTGGATCCTGTGGTCCCTAGATTAGAATAGAATAGAACAGAATAGAATAGAATTTTTTTATTGGCCAAGTGTGATTGGACACACAAGGAATTTGTCTTGGTGCATATGCTCTCAGTGTACATAAAAGAAAAGATACGTTCATCAAGGTACAACATTTACAACACAATTGATGGTCAATATATCAATATAAATCATAAGGATTGCCAGCAACAAGTTATAGTCATACAGTCATAAATGGAAAGAGATAGGTGATGGGAACTATTACTTTTCTAGTAATCTAGGTATTGGATAATTTGGAACATATTTGAGTCAGATCACACCTTGAAGTACAAATCAAATCAATTGGACATCAAAATAATAGCTTCTTAGACTTCCTGGGCAATTATTAAACAGACTTGATTAATGTGTGTCTTTTGTTTATCAATCCAAAGTAGAACTTTGTATATTTCAGCCCAATGAAAGACAGGTTTAGGCTGCTACTAGTATTTCCTATATTCTGCCATTAATACATGTGAACAAAAATTTCACAATTCCCTTGTATTAGATAGCCAAGCACTGTCTGCAATGAAAATAAGAAAAACAGTGTCTTTTCGTATTCATTATAAAAACTGTATATAGAAGACGAAACCTTCAACATTTTCAGCTTTATACTATTTCTCACCTTCCATTGATTCAGATTCTTCTATGTAAGAAAGTAAGTACAAAGATATTAAATGAATGTAATAATAATCAAACTTAGTGTACTCACTTAGGATGTCGGATGTCTGGCAGTGATCGTTCCAAAGCAATATTGTTGCTTACAAAAATATTGAAACCATTCTCACGATAAGCAGAATCATCACTGTCTTCCTCTGTGACAGGATATGGCTTTCCTTGTTCACCTTTCCCTGAAATGGTATTAAATCAAAATATGATCAGGGATGAACACGATCTCAGAAACGGTTAGCTGTTTTTCTGTAAATTAAAACATGGCAAGTCTGTGCCAAGTCAAACATGAACATGACAATTCCCAAGCTGTCATTCTTAAGGTGAATTTTCCCCTCATCATAAGCAGGAAAGTAAGGAATGACAAGCAGGAATTTTGCCCTACCATATTATGACGTATTTTTACAAAGAAGTTTTGTCACGATTGTCTGTGTTTTTATTATTGTTATTTTTCATAGATACAACTGTTCAATCAAAGCTGAAATATTTTGTGACATTAAAAAATATTGTAAAACTCTTGTTTGTTTGTGTGTGTGTATTTATGTACACATTACATGCACATACACACATACTAATGGATAGAAAAAGCAACAGAATTTTGGTGTAATCTCTGTTTTATTACAGTTCTTGAAATATACTATGGCTGTTAAACTCACATTGTCATGACGGCGTCATGTGACATATAGGGACTTTCCCTTCATTCATTAAACCAGGCATGGGTATGGCCAGTGAGTGATGTATCCAGCCCTCGGACCAGGAGTTTGACAACCCTGAAATATACTGTACAGTATTGTAAAGCCATAAAGTTAAGTTCCTTGAAAGAAGATTTGCTCCAGTAGTTATCAATGTTAAATCCTTACTGGAAAGGTGTAACTCTTATTTTTGTATTTAATGGTATAGAATTAGAAATGAGTCAGAATGAACCAACCATTTATATGAATATAGGATGGGTATTGTTATGTCGCCTCCCGACCACAACCCAAAAAGACACGTGAGCTGACTTTCCTTGCCAGCAATTTACTCCGACAACAGCTAACAGTCCTGCCAATGAACCTGCGATTGCCTGCCATGTTCTCCTTAGACCAGCGTAATTTGCAGTTCAGGAATAAACAGAAGTCAAAGTCTGAATCACAAAATAACACAGCCGAAGCTCCCAGGAGTCAGTCTTTGTCCATCACGGAGCCCAAAAGCAGCTCCACCCACTTTTATACCCTGTGGGGTGTGGCTCCGTGACTCAGCACTCCATGGGCCGGCCCCTTCCTTCCTTTTGCTGTGCATGCTTCGCTCGGCTTCGCTGCCTTGCATCTAATCACACTGGATTCCCCTCAGCTGGCTCTTGGAGCTCTGCCAGGGAGGAGAAGGAGGGGTCGGGGGAAAGAGGCCGTGTCGGCTCCTCTTTCTCCACTTGGCCTGCCTCTGGGACCTGGAGCGGAGCCAGAGAGGAAGATTCTGCAGAGGGAAGCCCTGTCGGCTCTGCCCCCTCACTCTCTGAGTCACTCTCAGCCAGGAAGGCCGGCTCGGGCCCCGCAGACACAATAGGTATGGCTACTTTAAGAGACGTGGAACTGGCCACAAATGTGATCAGGCAGATTTTCCTTCCAAAGTGTTCAGAAAAATACAGAAGATTATCAATCAATATGATTAAATATGTGTTCCTATTACTAGTTACTTGTTTTATCAATCAATTCAATCAGTTTATTACAGTCTTAGACCAGAGACCTGTTTTATCAAGGAAAACAATGGATAATACATGTACTTTAATAGCAAAATAGCACCTTATTTTAAAATTGTAGTCATTGTAAGCCATTCAGAGTCACCTTAACAAGGAACTTGGGCAGCATATAAATTTAATAAAAAATTAGTTGACATCAACTTTTTAGTAAGCCATTTGAAGAAGCAGTGAAAGATAAGGCATCCAGCCAAAGTCTATGCCATAGCAATGATGATTAAAAAAAAAACAACATTGGATTTGAACAAAACATAAGCATACTTTATTTCAGCTGTGAATAAGATTTTATTTTGGATTTTTTTTCTTTTTTTCAATCATGTCCGAGACAGACTAGACCAGTTCCTGCATCTTTCTTGGCAATGTTTTTTTAGAAGTGATTTGCTGCTGCCTCTTTACGAGAACTGAAAGAGAGCAGCTGGGCTAAGGTCACCCAGCTAATTTTGTGTCTAAGGTGGGACTACAACTCATGGGCCCCCAGTTTCTAGCCTCATGACTTAACTATTACATTAGACTTGCTCTCTTATTTTGGATCCTTGCATGTTAATTTTGCTTTGTTTTTTGCTTTCTCTTTTCTTATATATGATAATTATTTAATAATTAAAGACAATGAATCCATATTCACTCACTCTTTTCTTAAGTATGTCTTTCTGGCTCAATTTATCCTAAAAGTTTTCATTGCTTAATTGTATTAACTGCAATGTTTACTTCAGATAAAGATATAATTGTCTCATTGTTTTGAAAGATGAGATTGGCAGGATTGGAGCTGGAGATCATAAAAGGAAAATGGGAGAAAACAATGGAGTGTAACATAGCAGATATCTGAATTGTCTAAAGTGGCAAACATAGATTCTGATACCATGGTACCATAGCCAAGTTTATTAGCTAAACTTGATAACTTGATGATGATGATTTTTTGTGGTTTCAAGTCATGATAGCCTGAAGGTTTCAAGTCATGTTAACTCATGGACTAGTCCCTATACTCTTGGCAATATTTTTAGGAACTGCTCTGCCTTTGCTGTCTTCATAAGAATAATAACCGGCCCAAGATCACCTAGATGACTTCATGTCTAAGATAGGACCAGATCTCACAGATTCCTAATTTCTTGCCTGATTCTTAACCATTACATAAGCTAAAAATTGCTGATGTAATGATTATGAAAGCAATGCTATGAAGCTAGTTCCAATTCAGCAAATGTGAAAGATAACCCAAATCAGGGATGGGTTCTAAATTTTTTTACTATCAGTTCTGTGGGCGTGGCTTATTTTGTGGGCGTGGCTTGATGGTCATGTGACAGTGGGTGTGGCTTGATGGTCATGTGACAGTGGGTGGGCGTGGCCAACTCAATGTCACTCATGTCAAGGGTGCATCTGGCCCCTCCCCTCCCAGCCATTCCTTGTCACACCCAGCCTCAACGTATCTATAGTTCTCTAAAAATGTTGTTCACCTTTTTTCAGATTTATTATCTACATACTATAGATGTATTTTCATGGACCACTGAAAGGAGGAAATGGCTCACATGCTTTGCCCAAGAGTGTGATAGGCAACAGGCTTTTAAAGGGCTGCCAAAGAGAAGGGGGGGCAATGTATTTTCCAAAGCACCAGAAGACAAAACAAGAAGCAATGGATGGAAACTGAACAAAGAGAGAAGCAACCTAAAACTAAGGAGAAACTTCCTTACAGTGTGAACCAATATAGGTGCAGAAATATTTCAGTCATAATTTCACATATAAAATAGCCATTCATGTAATACAACTTGCATATTGTTCAAAACAGGTAATTAGTATTATGGCTGATGTTTGACAGCAAACCTAAAAGTCAAAGATCACAAGAGTGCTGCTTTCTCTGTATGTATACAAAACATCACATATCAGGAATAGCATATTGAGATGGACTTATGCAACCTGATGTACAAAATAAACAGACACAAATTTATACTCTGGACTATAGCCACTGAATGCATGTAAATCCCTAAAAAAATATGTGGTAGCTCCAGACAAAAGAAAGGCAGTAAAATAACTCTAGGTGTAGGGACAGTGTAAAATATTAACACATGATAAATAATGGAACAATTAAAAATAATAGCACAGGATTTTCTCTCTTCCCCCCTTCCTTCCTCTTCCTTTCTTTTTTCTTTCTCTTTGTCTCTTTGTCTCTCTCTCTCTCTCTCTCTCTCTCTCACACACACACACACACACACACACACACACTCTCTTTCTTTGTCTCTCTCTCACACAGCCACACCCACATCCACCTGATCTCGTTCTCATTCTTCCCATTCCCGGATCCTTCTTTCCCCCTTCCCCCCCCCCTCGTTTCCTTTAGAAACTCCTTTCAGGGTGGGAGGGAAAACCAAATAAAAACGAGCTGCTTAGCCACTTTCTGGGACTGAAAAGTTGAGGGTACCCAAGGAAGCAGCAATCAGCCGGGATTAAGACAACCCCCACTCCCACCCCACCCCATCCCGTGCCACCTTCTTTTTCTCTCCCCGTGAAGATGGGGACTAACCTAAAAAAAAACCCCTCTTCCTGCTGAGCAGAGAAAACAGTAGCTGGGAAGGATGTTGCCAATTCTGTTGCTGGGCCAGGCAGGCAGGCAGGGCGAGCAACCATCAGGTGGGCGGGGTGAGCGAGCGGGAACCAGGGACTGGTTTGGGGGCGTGGCCAGCCAGAGGTCACTCCCGGTTCAGGGAACCACATCAAATTTCCACTAACGGTTCTCCTGAATTGGTCAGAACTGGTAGCAACCCACCTCTGACCCAAATTCTCAAAGTTTAAAAGTTACATCCTGGTGTTTACATATATATGCACATTATTCCTTATTGGTTAACACCACTGAATTCAGCCTACTCCTTTTGAGTAAACATACAGAATTAACTTGTCAATGAACTAAAAGCTGTGCTGATATCTAAGTATTATGTGAATAATTGTTTTGATCTTACCTCTGAAGGAGTTTTAATGAGCTATACACTAGCTTACTGAAACATTGCTGATAAGATAAGTTGAAATTTGGTGATTGTATTCAGTATGATGCCCAGTGGCCAGGCTCAGGGAATGCCATCTCCATAGAACCATGGACCATAGAAACAAGTTTTCATAACTGCTGACCCCCTTTATGGAAAGCATAAATGGTTTTCTAGAAAGATATTATAGCATAGGCACTGGAGTGTGGTAAGCTGTCTGCCAGAGAAGGATTTTTTTTTTTTTGGTATAACTGGAATTAATTCATTTTATTGCTATTTCTTTTTTTCTATTTTTATTTTATTAAAAAAAAGTTGAAACACAAATACAAAACTTAAAAAAAAAAAAACCCTTCTCAAAAATGTATTTAAAACAAACAAACAAACAAAAAAACCCTAATAACAATCAGAGGAAAAAAACCACAAAAATAAGATATCATTAAAAAATCATAACACGTTCCGCTTGGCACCACCTTTCTCGCTGGGTGCTAATTTATGGCACTCCGCACTGGATATTGTAAAAGCCGGTGTAAATAGCTACGAACAGCTGTTCCCGACTTAATTTTCCTTCTCTGGTTGAGAGAGCAGGGGAAAGAGCAGGGGGGAGAGAGGTAGATTCCCCTAGGGGCTTTGTTTTTCTTATGCAAAGTCCCGAAAGGTCGAGTCCCTTTGAATTCCTCCTACCTCCATTATCCAGCGCGTCTCCTGCAACAGCAGAGAAAGAGGAAGGTGTCCAAGTTCTGCTAACAATTGATTTCTTTTTGTGGATTTCTATAAGCAGGCGGAAGAAGCATGAGTGAACAATTATTGGTTTGCAAGTATTGTTGATTTCCTGACTTCCTCCTTTTTTAAAGAGAGAAAAATTATTTTTTTTCCCTTCTCTTAAAATGGCATTTTAGACTAACTGCAAATAGACCAGCCTTGCTGCAAAATCGAAACTGAATGGAGACATCATCTTATTGTGTTGGATTCTGGATTGTTGGATTATATTACGTTGTTTAAGTATTTCATAAGGGGATTTTCAGCAAGATCTTTGCCATGAAGGTTCTTTCAGAAGAATGGATTCGTGATTTTATACAGGATTACACAGAAAGAATGTATTTAATTATTCAAAAATACGAACTGAAACAGGACTTAAATGCAATGGAGGAGATACAAATAAAAATGGATAAATATGAAGATATGATCGTGAATAAACAAGTTGATGTAAAGAAGTTTCCTTTAAATAGTTTGGATGAAATGTCAGAATTTTTGTTACAGGAGGCTGTCTCCCGAACTGAAAAAATTTACTTAATGGCTTAATGCTTTTCAAGAATTCTCTCTTTGGATTGATGGAATATATGGTAGTAATTTGTGGATTTCAGAACATAAGGATCTATTAGGCAATATTGTGACTGACTTTTCAAAAGGAGACATGAAGGAAAGACAGAGATTAATGCATCAAAAAAATGGCAAGAGACAAAAGTATTATTCTTTGAATTATTAACAGACAAAAATATTACTGTCTCTGAAAGACAATATGTGAGGAAGATCTGGAAGAAATGGGTTGATTATATGTTTTATATCTATTATAAAAGACTAGATATTTGGTTTTATACTGGATTTTGACGAGGATGGACTAAATTTGAATAGCTACTGTAATTCTTGGTATTGAAATTTTATAATGTGTTGTACTGTATTTTGAATAGAATATTTATGTAAGAAAGACCTGGGGGAAAAATTATATGGTTATAGAAGTTATAAGGGAGATATTCTTTGAATTGGATTGGATTTTTATGTTTTAGTTGGTTTTAAATACTTTAGGATTAATTTGTTTTATTGATTTACATATTTTGTTATTCTTAATTGTTAATTTTTTTTTTTATTATTATTATTTTTTTAAGGATTTTGGTTGTGTTAGGAGGAAGTCAGAGCTAGAGAGGGAAAATTGGTATAATAGTTTTGGGGGAAAATCTTTTTAGCATATGTTTGTTTTATTTTTAACTATACCTTGTGCTTCATCCGGGAAGTCAGGGGGGAGGGGGGAGGGATTAGTGAAGGGAGGGGGGTTGGGGGAAAAAGGGGGTGGGATTTTTTTTTTGTAAAACGTTTTGAATAAAAAATAAATAAATAAATAAAAATAAAAAATAAAACTAAAAAATCCTAACACATACACACTTATTATCCACTTACCTGGATACTGATTAATATATTACAACAATATTAGTTTTTGACCGCTTGAGAAAGTGGTTCATTTTTTTAAAACTACTAAATCTATTTGCAAATTATTAACCTGACATTTTTATACTATATTAATGACCAGTTAACAGGAAAAACAGTAATAAGAAAAGCGAGATTAAAGTTTGTTAAACTGTTACTGTAATCAACTCATAGAAAAGTCACCATGGCCATCTTATCTATCTCCAATTGTCCCAAAAGATAACATCGATTCATCCACATTTGTTTGCTAATAACATTGTTGTTGTCATCATACTTTAAGTTGTGTCAGACCATTCTGTAGAGCAGCACTCTCCATGCCTCCTGTCTTACACCTCCTCCTTCAGATCCTGGTGTCATCTTTATAGTGCCCAGCCAGCGGATACTAGGGCAGGCCCTTCTCCATTTTCTGCTGATCACTCCCAGCTTGGTTGACTTTTTGATTGAGTCAGTTCTTATGACATGAACAAAGTATGACAGTCTCTGTCTAGTGATCTTGACTTCAAGTGATATTTTTGGTAAAGTTCTGTCTAGGACTTCTTTGTTTGTTATATTTGCAGTCCATGGGATGCTTAATAGTCACCTCCAGCACCACAGTTCAAAGGCATCCACCCTTCTCCTATTTGCCTTTTTCAGAAGTTTCACAGCCATACTTAGCAATTGGAAAAAATACTGCATTAACTAGTCGGCATTTGGTTTTGACACTGATTGGCATTGGTTTTGATGTTATATACTCTTATAGTTTATACTTCCTCCTCCAGGATATCTGATTCCATTTCTCATAGGTCAGTGTCCCCTTTTACGGCTTGGCCATTTTTTCATTTGGGTAAAGTTTTACTGTATATTCCTGCCTTCTTTCTCTGATTACTAGTTGGTCATGCAATTCCTGCCCATCACATCCGCATTTTGGTCAACTTTTAAAGTTAAAAAACAAAGGAAAAGAAAAGCTTTGAAAAATGAAACCCAGATCTGCTTAAGAAAACAAACTGCTGAAAGGAAAGATGGATGCCCATGACTTTCCGACTGCTCCCAGAAGGAACTGGAATCTTTAACACTCCCCTTCCCAGGTGGGTCCATGACTGTCCAAAAGCTGTCTTAGTGCTCTCTTGGCATTTAAGTGCTCCTAAGTGCTTCCATTCAACTTCAGGAGCAGCAGTGCCAAAGAACCAGCTTTGGCAGCAAAATTGAAATATTATTGGCAGGAAAAAGAACAGTTCCTACCATTCTTGAGGAGGAGTTCATTTGATTACTATTTCTGATTGGCAGACCTTTTAGATTAGCAAGGTCAAGAAAGAGGGAAATGCTAGGGGTGCTTTTAATTGTAATAAGGTAGAATAGCAAAATCTTGAAAACTGTTGAAAGTTTCTCTCAGACCCATCTTATATAAGACAACATTAAATTAAAGTTATTTTGACCATCTTTCTCATTCTTCTCTTTTTCTCAGGACTGAATAATGTTTTCTTGAAGCTACTCCAACTATCCTATGCATATGCCATAAAATATTATATATCTCTTCCCATTCACTTTCTATTGTGAAAATAATATATGTGGCATAGTCAGTGGAAAGTTTGCAGCGGTCACGTAAACAGATATCCATAAAGGGATGAATCAAAAGGTCCATATCAAGTGCAGGAAATCAGAAGTCCAGGCAGTTCAAATTAATATATAGGTTTATTCACTGCTAAAGCACTCTATAAGAATCTGAATCTAAGTCAAAGCGATTGGCAGTAGATAAGAGTCAATGGAATGCAAGGTGAACTGGACTTAGAACTCTTGTGGATACAAAGGGACTTGAGACCAATGACACTTTTAACCCCTCCCTTGGGCTCAGCCTCCTATTTCAGAATTATTAAAGATGCCTATCTGCTCTCTCCACATCCCATACATTTTTATATTCATGACTGCCTGGAGATGGTGTTACCTCCAAGTATGAAAGCAACATATATTTTATTTTATTTTTATTTATTTATTTTGTCACAACAATATATGTAGGTATCATACAAAAAGATTATATAGCATATAAACACATATATGAGTAAATATTAGGAGGTATAAGCATATATATATATAGGAAAAAGAAAAGAAAAACAATAGGACAGGAACGATAGGCACGTTTGTGCGCTTATGCACGCCCCTTATGGTCCTCTTAGGAATGGGGTGAGGTCAATAGTAGAAAGTTTTTGGTTAAAGCTTTTAGGATTATGAGAAGAGACCACAGAGTCAGGTAAAGTATTCCAAGCACTGATGATTCTGTTACAGAAGTCATATTTTCTGCAATCTAGATTAAAGCGGTTGACATTTAGTTTAAATCTATTAGTTGCTCTAGTATTATTGCAATTAAAGCTGAAGTAGTCTTTAACAGGAAGGACATTACAATAGATGATTCTGTGAGTTAAACTTAGGTCTTGTTGGAGGCGACAGAGTTCCAAGCTTTCTAAGCCTAGGATTTCAAGTCTGGTGGGGTAAGGTATTTTGTTGTTGTATATTTGTTACTATTCTGCAGGGGAATATCTGCGTGTCATTTTATAATCCAACTGTATACAACATGATATTAGAGAGAAGAGAGAAATAAATACTTATGTGAATAAACTGATAATTTTATTCTCAATGTTAGTGTCTCACAGAAATTAAATACAGTAGTAATTCCTGTGGTCATAGTGTATGGTAGAACATCCTAATAAAATTCCTTATGCCATGTCAGATGACTGGTCCATCTCTTATGCTGTCCACACTGATTGAAAATGTGGAATGCATTCATTCTGGAGATTCAGAAAATTGAATCTCAGATCTTACGTTTGCCAGACAAATGCTGTGCTACTGAATTACAGCAGAAGTACCTGAAGCGCAACAAAGAACAGGGAAGGAAAAATTCTTGACCTAAAAACAAAGAAAACCAAGAATTAGTGAGCCAAGAAAAGGAACATTATTCCCTCATGCTGGTACAGACATATAATAGCATAAAAATGTCAGGCTATCAGAAAAATCAGTACCATTGCCAGGTATGCTAATTATCAAGTTAATTGTTCAGAATGAAATCCTACAAAACAACACACACACACACACACACACCCCGAATTTCCTTTAATCTACAATATTTCCCATGTAATGTTATACAAGTATAGTATAAAAGTTTCCATACAGTAATTAGAGACATGAAGGACAGTGAGCTAGAAGGAGGACAAAGATGGAGAAACTATAAGAATGCTTTTTTATAATGTGTGTGCTTGTTAATTTTTTATCTCAAAATCATTCAATTACTTATGTCTTTGTGAATACACAGAGAGATAGAGAGACACAGACACACACATTCTTTTTCTTGTTAGCTTGTATCTTATATTTAATCTTTTTAAAAAATAAAATAATAGACAGACCCATTGTGCAATCAGGGAGTTTTTGTCTGATGAATGAGCAGTGGCAGGCAGGACTAGGAGGGCTTTTGATCAGTTTCAGATTATGCACCAGTTGTCCCCATTTTGGGCCACAAGGTCCTACCACATCACTCACATGATTCCACATGGATTACTGTAACATGTCTACATAGAACTGCCCTTGACAAACATCTGGAAATTTCACATGCTGCAAAATGTGGCAGTGTGGGTAGTCATGTATACACTTAGATCAATGCACCTCTCCTGCACAAACAAGCTAGTTTGGCCACCAGTTTACTTCAGGATTCAAGATGCTGGTAATGATGTATAAAGTCCTGAATGTCATGGGACTTATTTGAACTTGCTGACTTTCCAAAAGGTGCTAAAGACATGTATTGCAATCTACCTGTGAATCCAGTAATGTGGATATGGAATCCGTAAGGCAGTTAGGGAAAAAATGATTGTCGCTTCTATGATGTTTGCTTGCTATCGGCTGCCATAGTAACAGGGAGGGGGAAGATTGGCATTTGGGTGGGGAGGTGAGCTGGAGAGAGATGGCCTGTGTGAATGAAAAGGAAGGATTGCTCTCATGATCTACTGCGCAGCTGAATGGACATGTTTATACCCAGTCAAGGTCCACCATCCCGGAATACCAGATGGGCGAAAACGTCTGAAGATGCACCCCACATGACACCATATTGGTTGGGGTTGGACATTCAGCCTGGGTCCTTGGGGGGAGAGATTTGGGGATACTTTCAATATGTAACTTTTGCAACTTGTGCTTCAGATCTTGCTTTTCTTTCATTGCTATCATTTCAAGCTCAGTAAAAGTACCTATTCTCTACAAACATGGAGTTGGGGGTTTTCTTTCTTGGGTTTTGAAAGGAGGCATGCCTGACAGTGACTCTGCTCTTCTACAGATTACCGTTTTATACTTATATAATTAATTATAATTATCATTTTACTGATTTTGATGCTTTTTGTTGTTATGTTTTCTTGATTATTGTTGTACTAATCTTTTTCAATCTCGTTTACCCATTAGAGTCACATATGTGACATGGGCAATTATCAAATAAATAAATGAATAATGTAAGTGCAGCATGTAACCATGAATCATGATATAGCAATAGCACTTATATACAGCCCTCTCTAAGGGGTTTACAGAGTCAGCAATCTGGGTCCTCAGTTTACCCATCTCAGAAGGACGGAAGGCTGAGTTCAACCTTGACCTGGTTGAATATGCCAAATTGCAGGCAGACGGCAGTCAGCAGAAGTAACTTGCAGTACTGCACTCTAACCACTGAGTCACCGTGGCTCACAATATGATTAACGAATAACAAATATTAATAAATGACAATTTAGGATCATCATAATAAAATAATTGATATAATTCATCTTGATTTGTACATTGTATACAATGTATAGGAATACATTGCAATCCTATATATGTGTAGAAAATAAGTTTCCCCTGTATTTAATAGGATTTAATCTCATCTACACACAAAAGTTAGATAGAATTTAAATTATTTTAACATTGTCTTTTAAAAAATAATTAATTAAATTATTTACATTAAATTATTTAACACATAATTTAATTTAAATACATTTAATTTCAGGGTACCCCCTGAATTGCTGTGTAACTGCTGATTAATCAGCTATTTTTAACTCAGCAACTAACTGATCTATTACATTAAAATAAAGATAATGTCAGCGTTCCAGAAAATCCTCCTTGCAGAAAAGACTCCAAAGCAAACATCTTCCAAGTTCTTTTACCAGCATAGGTAAGCTGGCACAGTTGGTGGAAATCCGAATCTGGGGATCCGGGTTCCTCCAAACCCCAAAATCCCCACTCTCATGACTCCTCTGCCCATCACATGCTCCAATCTTCAACCATCCCATCTCAAGACATCACTCTGGCCATTCCTTCTCCAGATGCGAGCCTAGCCTGACCTTGACCAGCAGGAAGAATGTTGTTATGACTAATAATCCCTTGTACCACCACCACCCTCCCCATCTCCCACATATGAGAAAGTGGCAGTGTGAGGAAGCTTTCAGCCTAGTATGGCTTCCAAAGCTGACAGATGTATATACACAATTTTTCCAAAAAAATTATTTGGGGAGATGACTAAACACACTGAAGAAATACAACTTTATGACTTCCATATATTTCAATATTAGAAATAAATATAGATAGAAAATAGTATTAATCTCAAGTTCTTCCAAAACATTTTGACTGTTATACAGTTGATAGCCTCATATATTTTTATTTTTCACTATGTATTATATAAAGAATCAACTTAGTTTGATGAAAATTTAGTCAAACATTAACTATTAATTTCATTTATTTTAAAAAATAAATTATTAAAAGTGTCGATTTATTTATTAAACTAGGTAATCCTATAATTTCACTATGTGAAAATTATATGGTTCATCCCACAGTCAGCCAGATGTTCAGACTGGATTTGGCTGGATTTTGATATGCAATTTTATTATGGTGATTGTGAGACTTATACTAGTTTTAGGAGTCTTGTAACTATATAACAGACATAGCCATTTGTGTATAATTTTTTGTCTATAATGGAAAGAAAAGTATATTATTAATCCACATTAACCTTTAAAAACAATTTAGCACTTACAATACTCATGTTTCAACAGACACAATGAAAGTACAAGTACATGTTTTAAAATAAGAAAGACTTATTTTAAAGACTTAATCTAGACCCAATAGTTTGTCCAATATAAGTCTGAAGTGTACAGTGAGAGATAAGGAACCCTTGGATGGTCTTACGAAATTATAACACTATCGCCCTATAAAGAGCTTCTGTTTCAGCAGCTAACTGAAATGAATTCTTGTTTTGTAGCCAGGGGATGCACAATACATCTTCTATTTAGCCCGGCTATTTATTGCCCAATGACACAAATGCTCAAATTATTTTTATTTTTATTTATTTATTTATTTGTCACAACAGTATATATAAGCATAAACATGAAATAAATATACAATATATAAGCATAAATATAATCATAAGTATGTAATAACTATATGAAATTGGATACAATCATAGGGAACATTAGGACAGAACGGTAGGCACGTTGGTGCTCTTATGCATGCCCCTTACAGACCTCTCAGGCACAGAGTCTGCAGAGTGCATTCCAGGCATTAACAACTCTGTTACTGAAGTCATATTACTGAAGTCATATTTTCTGCAATCAAGATTTGAGCGGTTCACATTAAGCTTAAATCTATTGTGTGCTTGTGTATTGTTGTGATTGAAGCTGAAGTAGTCTTCAACAGGAAGGACGTTGTAACAGATGATTCTATGAGTTAAACTTAGGTCATGTCAAAGGCGGCGGAGTTCTAAATTTTCTAAACCCAGGATTTCAAGTCTGGTGGAATAAGGTATTTTGTTGTAATCAGAGGAGTGGAGAACTCTTCTTGTAAAATATTTTTGGATATGCTCAATTGTATTAATGTCTGAAAAGAGGTATGGGTTCCAGACAGGCAAGCTGTATTCAAGAATTGGTCTAGCAAATGTTTTATATGCTCTGGTTAGTAGTGTAGTGTTTCTGGAGAAGAAGCTACGCAAGATTAAGTTTACCACTCTTAAAGCCTTTTTTGCGATGTTAGATCATTTGATATGAAAACTCCAAGATCTTTAATGGGGTGAGGGTCATCTACAAGGTAATGTCCATCGAGCTTCTATTTAGTGTTCAGATTCTTTTTTCCAATGTGTAAGACAGAGCATTTGCTGGTTGAGATTTGGAGTTGCCAAGTTTTTGACCATTCTGACACAAAGTCAAGGTCTTTTTGAAGGGTAGCTGTATTGTTGGTAGTGTTAAATAGTTTAGCATCGTCAGCAAAGAGAACACAATTACTTATAATATGGTCACAGAGATCATTAATGTATAATATGAAGCGTGTTGGTCCAAGAACGCTGCCTTGGGGAACGCCGCTATTGACAGGAACAGGATTTGATAGGGCATTGCCTATTTTGACCACTTGTTGTCTGTTTGACAGGAACACTGTTATCCAATTGTGGAGGGGTCCGGAGATGCCGTAGGATTTTAGTTTTAGGAGAAGTTTGTCATGCACCACAGAGTCAAAAGCTTTACAATGTGTTAGGTCATTGTACTCATTGTTGGTACGGCTGGGAAATGTTGGGTGTGAGCCATTACTGTTAACAAAGACTGAGCCGAAGAATGTGTTAAAGAGGTTTGCTTTAACTGTTTCATCATTATATTCTTTGCCGTTAGATCCTTTTAGTGGTGGGATGGATCTCGAGTCTTTAAGTTTGTTGTTCACAAAATTATAAAAAGCACGACTGGAATTTGTGCGCAGAAGGTCTTCTTGTTTGGTGTGGTAATTGGTGCATTCAATTTTTATTTGATTGCATATATTTTTGTAGCAGTTTCTGAAGTTGGCTACATAGCCAGTTTTGTTTCTTCACCAGAGGGATTTTTTTTTTGGATTGGAGCTTTTTTAGTGATATGGGTAATTTGTTTTTTCTGATTTTGGTGGTGGTTTGTGGTACATATAGTTTTATGACTCTACTGACTTCAAGTTGGAAAACTCTATAGTGGTCTTCAGCAGTAATACAGGTTGAGAAGAGATTTTGCCAGTCAAGAGAGGAGAGGTAGGTGTTTATAAGGTCATAGTTGGCTTTTTTGAAATTGTAGTTTGGAATACCATTATTATGAAGATTTTGTAAGGGCGTATATTGAGACAAAAGTCTATCATGCTGTGGTCACTGTTGGAAAAGGGTTCTTTTATTTGTAGTCCATAAATTGAGTTTGCGTTGTTGCAGAAGATAAGGTCAAGGCAGTTGTTGAGTCTTGTATTGTTAGTTACTAGTTGATCAAGACCTAGATTTGTAACAGCATTGTTCAGGGTAGTATGAATGGGTTCAGTTGTGCATTCGTTTGTTATCCAGTTAATAACAGGTAGATTGAGATCACCCAGGAAGATGAGAGGATATGGGCAAGAGGTAGCCCATGTTAGTAATGTGGTTAACATGTTTGCATGTGCGATGTTGTAGTCAGGGGCTCTGTAGCATAGCAAGAAGTGAAGTGTGATGTTAAGAGATAGTTCGCAGTTTGCATACAAAAGTTTCAGGAAGAGCGAGTTTATGTGCAACTTAAATATTTTTTAGATTCAGTGACTTTTTGTAGCCACTTAACGTAAGAAGAATCTGGCATTTGGTGATATCCCAGAGCCAAGTCTTATGAACTACAAAGAAATAAGTGTCTGAAAAGATTCTTATCAAACATCACATTACAAATAGTTGTACTTTGAGTAACTCTCTGGCTGGTATGTTTAGAGGAAAGGAATTCACCATGTGCTTGGGTAATCAGAAAATTTCACCTCAAGAAAGGAGTAATATTTAAGAAACAAAGACATGCTGCAAGGATATTCTAGAAGGGCGTGTGTGTGTGTGTGTGTATGTGTGTGTGTGTGTGTGTGTGTGTGTGTGTTTTGGAGGTGGGTTTCAGCAGGTTCTGACCAGTTCTGGAGAATCGGTAGCAGAAATTTTGAGAGAACCGGTAACTACCACCTCTGACTGGCCCCGCTCCCATCTATTCTCTGCCTCCTGAGTCCCAGCTGATTGGGAGGAAATGGGGATTTTGCAGTAATCTTCCCCTGAAGTGGGAAGGAAATGGAGATTTTACAGATCCTTCCCCTGCCATGCCCACCAAGCCACGCCCACCAAGCCACGCCATGCCCACAGAACCGGTAGTAAAAAAAATTTAATCCCACCACTGGTGTGTGTGTGTGTATGTGTGTATCATCTATCTATCTATCTATCTATCTATCTATCTATCTATCTATCTATCTATCTATCTATCTATCCATCCATCCATCCATCCATTCCCCTTTCTTAGATTGTTGATTGTAAAAGAGGAAAGCAGAACTTATTAAAATAATTAAATAATTTTTATTATAATTTTAAAAATGTAACATATTAAAGGCGATAGTAACCTTTAGGCTGCTATTGTATCTTCTGCATACATTGCCATTGTATCTGTCTTTTTGTCTGCCTGCTTGCCTGCCCATGGTAAAAATTGGAAAACTGAAAAATTATCATAATTTGTTCATTTTGGTATTGCTACTGCTGTCATAGTGATTAATGTTGGAAAAGCTAACACTGGGCACACAAGTCCACTTGACCATGAAATCCACTCAATAACTTTTCTGAGTTCTCCAAAGCACCTGAGGGTAGAACAAGAAGCAATGGGTGGAAACTGATCAAAGAAAGAAGCAACTTAGAACTAAGGAGAAATTTCCTGACAGTTAGAACAATTAATAAGTGGAACGACTTGCCTTCAGAAGTTGTGAATGCTCCAACACTGGAAATTTTTAAGAAAAATGTTGGATAACCATCTGACTGAGATGGTGTAGGGTTTCCTGCCTGGGCAGGGGGTTGGACTAGAAGGCCTCCAAGGTCCCTTCCAACTCTGATGTTATGTTATGTTATGTATGTTATGAGTTATTATGGACATAATCAGTGGCAATAGAGAGAAGAACTATATATGTCATCTTGAGCATCTAGAGAAAGATGAAATGTTCATGGAATTCAATAAAGATCTCATTCTTCTGCAAATGAAGAATTGATTCAGAATACTTGTGGGATGTCAATTGGCCCAGATAAGATTCAAATCATCAGTCTGATTTGAATTTCCTAATAATATTGTCAAACTGAGTTGATCCAACCAAGTTTTTCTAATTAGGGTGGCACAGCAGAAAGAAAGAAAGCCTTTCAGTACATATCCCAAAGCCTACTAAATAGTTCAATTTAGAGGCCATATTTCTTTTTATTTTGAATATTATGTTTGGTGAGCAAAAACCACAGGGAAGCAGACTGGTGATTTAATAACACCAGTCTTCAGTTGTTTTTGAGTATGCGTTTTAGGTACTTTAAGTAAATCCAATACACTTTACACACTTCACTGAAGTAGGATAGTAAAAACCAACTTTTCCAGCTTGTTGCCTCAGAATTTTCCACAGCGTTATTCTTGATGCTCTGGAGACCACAAAAGTAGACTTCAGGACCTATATATAGCTCCTCTGTTCTTAGTTATCCAATTATATGGAACTAGAAAACTGATATTCAAATTTACTCTTCAAATTTTCTTTCCAAAATTTAATTGAGGGGCTCAAAGCCAATATTAGTTTATGATTTTGTGCAGCATGTGAAGCTAACCTTTGAAAGTATATTTAAACATTTTAAATTGTGAACCATCATCAAGATTTATGTTAAGAGTTCCTCAGCTACCATTTGTCCAGTATTTCAGATAATCCATGGCCAAGGTCATCCCTGAGAGTGTGTAGTAGGTGCCATGGAATATGACTAACAGAAACAATCAGATTAACTTCTGGCCAGAAGTCAAAACTCTTGATGCCATGACCTTTTTAGGAGATACTAGTCTGATCAAACAAAAGTGATATTGTCACATTGCATGATCTGCAGTTTTCTGGAGCTCAGCTGTTTGCAAGGACATTAAAGAAAATGGATTATACTCAGATCATTAAAAACCAATTTGCTAGAGAGGCCTTTCATAGTCTTTATGTGTATGTGTGGGAGGGGGGCAATTAACTACTCTCAATTGACTTTTGCTAGTATTACATACTTGTTTGTAAAGTGGCTGTTAACATTAAAAGTTTTTAAGAAAGCATATTGAACAAGTTACTAATCAAGAGATATAGCTTTTCTTATTAATTTCAAACTTCAGGGGTGCAGTGAAGGATCATTTTTAGGTTAATATTGACATCTCTTTAGACTGAAGTTGTGATACCTCATCTTCATTAAAATAATGGAGACCTATTAAATATACTTTACTTCATCCTTTCTCCAAGGGTTAATCTCAATACAAGTAAATTAGATTATCTGAAATATTATTCATTCAAACTCATGTACAATATTAAGCATTAAAGATAAATGTAAATCTGGGCTGTTTTTGGCTCAGTCCGATGCTTTGTTCCAAAGATAAGCAACCTGTTCTGAAAATTGGTGAATGCCTAGCATTCCTAGAAAACAGGACCAATGATAATGGAGGAGACACATTTTAGTTCTGAAATGAGTTCCCTACCCCTTCTCTGCTTTCAAGATCAGACCAAATGTTTTTTAATCCTCAGATCTCCTGAGATCCTGCTGTGAAATTCATGCTGCCATATATTGATGTGGCAACTATACACTTTCTTATAGCAAAGAAATAAGTTTTTGAATAGACTTTGTAAAATATTATTGTTCTCCTTGCTAACTCTTAAATACTACAAATTTGTAATCCCTGATTACAAAATAGCTGACACCCTTCCTCTAGACCACTGATTGCAAATTTTTTCGGCACTGTGTGTGCATGTCTAGGCTGCAATCTGGAAAAGGAGCTACCCAGGGTGCATTTGTGCTTTCAGAAATGAACTTCTGGTTTCAGCTACTGAACTTCTGGTTTCATCCAGCTAATCTTCTGGATTTCTGGAGAGAATGTGCACATGACTATCAGCTGGCCAGCGCGCATGCTCACACAGGAAAACGAAAGATCAGCTAGAAGATCTTCTAGTTTCCAGCACTGTCACATGCAGCTGATCATCGCGCGCACATGCACGCCAGAAACCAGGAAGAGAAACAGGTGACGTCATGCATACTAGGTGACATGGCTCTGTGTGCCACTTCGGGCATGTGTGCCATAGGTTCGCCATCATGGCTCTAGACCATTCTGGATTTTATTGGGATGCTTTGTTACTAAATTTAGAAAGTCTTGAAATAGTGTGCTTTATATACTACTTTATTTCAAGGTAAACTTGTATTGATACTTTTTTTCATACTCTAAATAACCAAAAAGATACGGTGCCAATTCTTTGACTTTTTGGTACATCTTTTTACTCTTCTCAGTTAGGATAAAACTTCATTTGATACACAAGTTTTAAATATGACATGAAGCCTATTGTGCTTCAGTGATCTTTGTTTAGTTCTAATGTGTAAAACTTTGAGATGAGCTAGTATACTTTGGTATAACCCAGTGGTAGTCAACCTGGTCCCTACCACCCACTAGTGGGCGTTCCAGCTTTCATAGTGGGCAGTAGGGGTTTTGTCCGATACTGAAGCACTTTCCTTTTTTTAAATTTAATTGACTTTTAAAAAAATTTTCATAGCATTATTTAAAAACATTTTCATTAGGTTTTCATAAAATTTCCTGTGACAATTTAAATTTCTGAAAATATACTATTTGTATTGCCTGCGCATAAGTTTAGTTCACGTTACCTAAGTGAAACTAAATGGCGCTATAGTGCAACCACAAACAAAAGAGCCTCCTCCCAGAATAGCTCAGGCATCACCCCCCACACCACCCAGCTGTAACGGACAAGCAGAGCTGGTAGCCGGTGCACCCCCCAAACCCAATCCACGATGCGCGAGAGGCATGCGCAGATGACAATACATGGTGCATTACTGTGGAAACGGTAGATGGTTAGAAAATTTTACTACTAACAGAGATACAAAAGTGGGTGGTAGGTATAACCTGGTATAACCTATACTATACTTTAATTTGTAGATTAACTCTTGATTCCCAATTTTACAGTTACACTAGAAAAATGTGCCACTTTTATACAAATGAAAGCTACTTCCATTTGAATAAGTAATTAGAGGCCAACACAAAAACACAGGAACAAAGTCTCACTTAAGCTGCATAACACAACCCTTGGAAATATTTGTTTATCTAAGTCAGTGTGTTATGATTAATACTGAACTGTAACTAGGAACAGCTTGGTAAAATCCCCACTCAGCAAAGACAATCACTATGTGACTTTTAGTCACTTTGCTTCAGTCTTACAGTTTTAAAAACAAACTTGTAAGGATAGTATATAAATCATTCAAATCATTTAATTTTTACAAGAGCTGAACTTTTAAGGATATTAAAAAAATAAAATAGGGAAAGGATACTTTTAAATGTATCCACTGACAGTGCTATGATAAAACTTCAGTTTTTAAATAATGGAACAGATCCACTTATCTTTTTATTTCAATTATGACAATTCCTAGTGGCATCCATAAGGAAGGTGGGTAAGGGTAAAATAAGCAAGATGGCAGATGGAATGTCACACTAATTTAACTGAATATTTCAACTAATATATACACTACAGTTCCAACCTCTGCTTCTGGGCATCACATTTAGTAATCCTTCTGGCACTTCTGGTTAGACTCTGAATTTTAAGAATAATTGATCAGTTACAAACATCAGTTTAATGAAAGTGGATTTCCATGAAACTGAGTTTGGTATTCAGCATTTTGCATGACATTTTAGTTACTTGAAGATCTCTCTGTAGATACTATTTATTCAGGTCTAATACAAAACTACATAGGCCGAAAGGACATAAGTGTCCAGTAGAAATCACAATGATGTGAAATGATGTGCATAGTGACATCACAACACAAACTGACATTTCATACTTGTATTTTGACATTGATCGCAAGTATGTAAGTAATGTAGTTCTCTAATTTCTTCCCTTTGCCCATTCCCAATTGTTTACATATATGGGTCAAGTTCCTTAAGCATCTCACCTAAACGTACGGCATCTTTTTGAATACGTTCATAGTCATGCCAGTCCTTTCTTTTCAAACCATCTGTCCAGGTATATAATTGTCCATCTCCCAACCTCATTGGCAAAGTCTGCAAAGGAAACAGTTATAATTATAGTCTGAAAAGAAAAACAAATACTAGCAAATGCTCAATTTTTTGTTGAAACTCAAATTATTCATAAGGAAAAACAAGCACCAGTCAGGCTTCTTGTATGCACCACAATATACACATGTAATTCTTGCATATGCTGGCTTATTTTTCCAGTCATGACTGAATGACTGGATTTTTCCAGTCATGACTTGAATGACTGAACCAAGAACACCCTATGTGTACAAATCCACCTATCTCTCCTTAGCAAATATTTGTTTATTTGAGTCAGCTTTAAATGTTTATTTATTTTCTTTTTAAAAAGGAGGATGTTATTTACTGGAGTTTATTTATTTATTTAGATTTTTTTGTTTTGTAAAGTAAACAACAGTTGATGCATTTTTGGTTCTCCTTTTAACATATAAACTATTTTGATTCTTAACATAAAAATGGAACTAACTGACTAAATGGTGACAAAAGATAAATACTACATTTAGAATAAATTTAAATGCCAGGGTTTATGGGAGGATGTGGGGACAGCACAAAAAATCATGAACGTGGTGACCATGCCCTGCCTTTTTTACAGGTGTTGCAAAATCTTGGCATCTCATTACCCTCTCTATCAGTGCCCTGCTACCTGCTATGAACTACCCTGTTTAGCGCATCCTATTATTCTACTTAAGATTAGCTTCTCAGAAGTCTCTTGTGTCACTATAGAAGCTGTTCATAGTGGACTGCAACTAGCAATTGCGTCCAGTTTTTGTGGCATAGGCTCACACATACTTTAAATTCAGTGCATTGAATTTGTGTACTGTGGCAAGCTATAAAAGCAAAAAATACTTTAAATTCAATGCATTGACACTAGAATTCCATCCTCTGCTTCTGGACAATATATTCAGCAATCCTTCGGGAACCGATGCTTTTGTCTAGACATTCAATTTTAAGAACTGATCAGCTACAAACTTCAGTTTAATTAAAGTGGATTTTTGTGAAACTGAGTTTGGTATTATAAATCTGCAGCTTTCCCCCCTACAATTTTGGAGATTTGTCATGTGACTTCAACATTTAATACAGTCAAAAGCAAAAACAATATAATCAATACATCCAGTGGTTGTTTAAAAAATCATATTTTTATTTATTTATTTACATTTATATCCCACCCTTCTCCGAAGACTCAGGGCGGCTTACAGTGTATAAGGCAATAGTCTCATTCTATTTGTATATTTACAAAGTCAACTTATTACCTCCCCAACAATCTGGGTCCTCATTTTACCTACCTTATAAAGGATGGAAGGCTGAGTCAACCTTGGGCCTGGTGGGATTCGAGCCTGCAGTAATTGCAGGCTGCTGTGTTTTAATAACAGGCTATCTTACAGCCTAAGCCACCACGGCCCTTGTTAATTAACTGATGATTATATATTATTTGCATTATTAGTGATATATATTAATTACATAAATAATGGCCCATAGAAACAAGAGCACAATATTGATAGTGATAGTTTTTAGCTTTAAATGAGTTGTATTTCCATATGTGAAAAATCAGAATATAATCTAATATATTTTCATTTCAAAAAGTATACTGCAAAAAAATTATTTTGGGTTGAGAGGCACAATAGATTAATTGGTAGATTGTAAAGTTAAGATGATAATCACTGTTGCACTTTCAGAAAGAATTAATCTATGGTATTAGAGAAACTGAGTAGAATCAGCAATCTACTTATAAAGCAAATGGAAAATTATACATTTTTTGAAATACTTTTACTCTTTTATCTATATATAAAATATATCAATCAAGCTAGTGTTCAGCTAGTCAGCTTTACCCTATGAATCATGCTTCTAAGACTGTATTACTACTCTTTTTCTCATTCTTACTAGTACCTATCTCTTCCCACTTATGACTATATCCATGTTGTTTGTATCTTTACAACTTATATTGTTTTTATTGTTTCCTAGTATGATTTGATTGCTTACTAGTATCCTATAACTATCACTAAGTATTTTAAGTATTTTATGATTCTTGACGAATATATTTTATTTTTTCTTTTATGTACACTGAGAGCATATGCACCAAAGACAAATTCCTTGTGTGTCCAATCACACTTGTCCAATAAAGTATTCTATTCTATTCTATTCTATTCTATTCTATTCTATTCTATTCTATTCTATTCTATTCTATTCTATTCTATTCTTCTTCTTCTTTTATTATCAGAAACCTCCTCCATATACTCTTTTATGACAATTACTCAGCAAATTTTGTAAAATATTTCATTTTTCTCTGGGTAATACAGAAATTTCTGGATCATAATATTATTTAACCAAAAGCATGATATGGAGAGTGAAAGCTTCATTTAAAGATCCGATACTAAGTTTTCCTTTTCTAAATTATTTTTCTATATCTTGCCTTTATTCTATTCAGAATGATTCATTACAATGTCAGAACAGACACTGCAGACTATTTATTACTGCAATAACACATACGTATACACATCCGCAACACATACTTATATGGATAAAGTTTGGCTACAAGAAAACTGATACCCGTAATTTACAGGAGCTGTAGTGGCGCAGTATTGCAGGCTAAGTTTACCCATAGCTAGGAATTTAATCCTGACCAACTCAAAGTTGATTCAGTCTTCTATCCTTCTGAGTGTGATGACCCGGGGCAAGGCATGGAGGCAACACAGTCAGCTGATAGTTCAAACTCCCCTTTATTGCTTCAACTTTCCCTCCAGTGCTCCCATGTTTATGGCAAGCACAGAGCAAAGCTCTCTTGCACACACCTCCAGCAGCCTTTGACTGCAAGTAGTTCAGCAAAATGCTGTTAGCACAACGGCTTCAAGGCAAAAAGCAAGGCAAGGGAACAAGGCAATGCGTTCAACGAAGCAAAGGAACAAGGCAATGAGTCCACGAAGCAAAGGAACAAGGCAATAATAAGGCAAGAAGTTTAGTGAACTCCAGATGTCAGCAATAGCACACAAAACACCATGAATTCAGCACTTGTTCCTAACAAGTGCCACTGCCCACAGCATCTCCTAAAGTCCCCAGGTGTGCCTGAAGAGGGGTGGGGGTGCTCTCCTCCCGAATCGTTGGATTGGCCTGCGCTGTTCCTGCCTCCTCTCCACTCTCCATGCTTGGGGATCAGGAGGGGGCGGTCCTTGCTCATCGCCCAAGCTCCGTCACTCCTCATCTCCACTGCCTGCCCTTTCTTCCCCCTTCTCTTGGTCATCCTGCCCCTGTTATTCCCTGCTGGCAAGCTGTCCAAGCCCAAGGGACTAGGGGCTACCTTGTCCTGCTCTTCCCCAAGTTCCTCCAGAGACAACGAGGCCACCCTCTCGACCTCCATCAGTCCTAGCTCCGGCTCCTCCTCCTCTGCTGAGTCAGACTTGACGAGGCCATGACACTGAGGTTGGTAAAATGAGAAAATGTAAAATGAGGACCCAGATTGTTGGTGGCGATATGCTGACTTTGTAAACTGCTATAAAGCACTATGAAGCAGTATATATGTCTAAATGCTATTGCTTTAATTATATGGGTGATTCTGCCTAGCAAGATCCAAACTTGCTCCAGTAGATGAGAATGGACACACCCAATCCTTTTTTTAGGAGGGGAGGAGGAGAATCCAAAGCCAATGATGTAAAAACATTTACAAATAGCTAATAACACGCAAATAAACTTACTTCCAGTCCATCTCGTGGAGCCGTGATGGCGCAGTGGCTAGAATGCAGTATTGCAGACCACTTCTGCTGCCTGCTGATTGCCTGCAATTTGGCAGATCAAATCTCACCAGGTTCAAGACTGACTCAGCCTTCCATCCTTTTGAGGTGGGTAAAATGAGGACCCAAATTGTTGGGGGCAATATGCTGACTCTGTAAACCACTTAGAGAGAGCTGTAGAAGCACTGTGAAGTGGTATATAAGTCTATTGCTATTGCTATCTCACTTTCATATCACTCTTCTCATTTATCCAGCTTTGGTTTTTAATATAATTAAAATTAATTCACAGAAATCTAGTTGGTTAAATAACAATCCCTGCCTCTCAAATTGACATTTATCTAATAATGTTTTATGTACTGTGGCATGCCATAAAAGCAAAAAATAAAAAATTACTGTATCTACAATGCTGAATCATCTTTTCATTTTAATATAGAATGGAATATCAGTATTCACATTGACTTTTGAAACTTTATCCTCATTTTTCTGTAAGAAATAATTCATAAAATGTATACAATGATCTAATAGGAACGTTTCTGAAAGCAAAATTCAGTTATAACTATTTTTCTAACAATACCTGTTAGTAAGGAATAAATGTCAATGAGCCATATGGAAACATGAAATGCCATTTTCTCCACGTGCACACAAAAGAGATACATTCTTATTAATCGATCTTAGAACAGATGTTATAAATTTCCAAAAACCTCAGTGTCAAGCTTTGTAAAGCAAGCAAGGAATTTGAAATTAGGGGATACAAACATTTGAAGCTGCCTGCAGTTCCTCAGCTACTGATTTCTCTTGTTAGCAGCCAAACATCTAGAAACCTTTTCTTTTGAAGTCCTGCTATGGGTTTAACAAGATTATGCTAAAGCACTTTAGAAAATAATTTCCTTGACTTGCTGAAGGCAGAGGAGCTTCTGTTTGATAAACCTTGTTTCTGAAGTGTTATTTTTGGGGCTGAGAGGCTTAAGACCCCAGCAGGAATATCCAATATTACATTTAAAATGAGGAAAAAGAATTAAATAATAAAAATGTAATCACATTAATTAAATGATTTTCTGTTTAGTACTAGAAGCAGTCATTTTGCTTCTTCCATCCCTGTTCCTAAAGAGGTAAAAGTAGTAGGCAATAGGTAATCTATGTTCTATAACAGAACAGAAAGAATTAAACAACAATGGAGGATATCAAAGTTATACGAGAGATTCTCCAACTGGAAAACTGTTGAGAAGAAAAACAACAAAAAACTAAAGCCATATAGAAACTTTCTATGTGAGATTGACAAATATATTGCAGTTATTAAAAAGCACTTTGAAAGGATAGAACCAGGGTAAAGCTGCCCTCACTGTCACTACTGCTAGTACAACTAATATAAAGACTAGCTCCTAATTGACAGATTGATTCTGAAAAACTGCAAGAGAAGGAAAACCAACATGAATATTCCATGGATTGATTACAAAAGGCATCTGACTCATGGACCCATGACTGAGTAATCTAGTGCCTAGAAATAACAAGAGTTGTAAAACATCAGATCCTGTGTACAAAGATACACATGTGTACAATGAAAGATAGGCTGGAAGATTTAACTTCAAGAGTGGAATTTCAAGAAGGCTCCCTGTCTACTGCTTGTCATTGCACTGATTCCTGCTTCAACTATATTGAATAACTCAGGCCAGGGATATAATACATCTAAATCTTTGGTTTACACCTAAACTTAAGCAGCTACGACATTCCAAAGAGGAAGCCTACAGAAAAGGTGATAAAATGCTGTACAATCAGGCCAGAAATGCACTAACAAGGGAGATAAGAGCAGCAAAAAGAAGCTACTCTGAAAAGCTAAAGAATCAATTTTCAGCAAATGAACCAGCAAACATGTGGAAAACTCTTAAAAATATCACCGGCTATGGCAAACCTCCTTCCCAGGCTGAAGGTAATCAACAACTGGCAGATGACCTGAATGAGTTTTACTGCAGGTTTGAAAGGAAACTACAGCCACCTATCTCCACAACCCCCATCTCAGACACACCAACAACAGCCAAGCCTCCTACAACTGACCCCATTTCATTGGGTTCACAACCCCTAGTGATCACAGAAAAGGAAGTGCAGGACCTATTTCACAGACAAAAGCCAGGAAAAGCTCCAGGCCCAGACAAGATAACTCCTTCTTGCTTAAAAGTCTGTGCTGACCAATTGGCCCCATCTTCACCCATATTTTCAATAAATCACTAGAGATGTGCTATGTTCCTTCTTGCTTCAAACGCCTACCATCATCCCAGTGCCAAGAAGCCCACCATCAAGGAACTGAATGACTACAGACCAGTTGCTCTAACATCTGTAGTCATGAAAACCTTTGAAAGGCTAGTGCTTTCCTACCTGAAAACCATCACGGATCCGCTGTTAGACCCCTTGCAATTTGCATACCGAGCAAATAGATCAACAGATGATGCTGTTAATATGGCTCTGCACTACATCCTACAACATCTTGAGTCTCCAAAGACCTATGCAAGGGTCCTTTTTGTAGACTTTAGTTCAGCATTCAATACCATCATTCCAGACATTCTTCTAACTAAGCTAAACCAGCTACAGGTACCGGAACAGACTTGTAAGTGGATCACAAGCTTCCTAACAAACAGGAAGCAGCAGGTGAAGCTAAGCAAGATCACATCAAATACCTGTACAATTAGCACAGGGGCCCCCAAGGCTGTGTGCTCTCCCCACTTCTCTTCTCTGTATACCAATGACTGCATCTCCAATGATCCATTTGTTAAGCTACTGAAGTTCGCAGATGACACAACAGTGATTGGTCTCATTCGAGACAATGACGAATCCGGATATAGACGAGAGGTCGAACGACTAGCCTTGTGGTGCAACCAAAACAATCTGGAACTGAACACACTCAAAACCGTAGAAATGGTGGTAGACTTTAGGAAAAACCCTTCCATACTTCCACCTCTCACAATACTTGACAACACAGTATCAACAGTAGAAACCTTCAAATTTCTGGGTTCTATCATATCGCAAGATCTCAAATGGACAGCTAACATCAAAAACATCATTAAAAAAGGACAACAAAGAATGTTCTTTCTGCGCCAACTCAGTAAGCTCAAACTGCCCAAGGAGCTGCTGATCCAATTCTACAGAGGAATTATTGAGTCTGTCATTTGCACCTCTATAACTGTCTGGTTCGGTTCTGCAACCCAACAAGAAAACACAGACTTCAGAGGATAATTAGAACTGCAGAAAAATAATTGCTACCAACTTGCCTTCCATTGAGGACCTGTATACTGCACGAATCAAGAAGAGGCCGTGAAAATATTTGCAGATCCTCGCATCCTGGACATAAACTGTTTCAACTCCTACCCTCAAAACGACGCTATAGAGCACTGCACACCAGAACAACTAGACACAAGAACAGTTTTTTCCCGAAGGCCATCACTCTGCTAAACAAATAATTCCCTCAACACTGTCAGACTATTTACTGAATCTGCACTACTATTAATCGTTTCATAGTTCCCATCACCAATCTCTTTCCACTTATGACTGTATGACTATAACTTGTTGCTGGCAATCCTTATGATTTATATTGATATATTGATCATCAATTGTGTTGTAAATGTTGTACCTTGATGAACGTATCTTTTCTTTTATGTACACTGAGAGCATATCCACCAAGACAAATTCCTTGTGTGTCCAATCACACTTGGCCAATAAAAATTCTATTCTATTCTATTCTATTCTAAAACATCTGCCAGGCTTTACATGGATAATATGAAACTACATGGAAAAACACCATCTGAAGCAGAATCCTGTCTCAACTCTGTTTGTATATACAGCCAAGACATTGCAATGGAGCTTGGACTGGACAAATGTGCTACCCTCACCATCAACATGTGAAAACTGTGAAAATTGAAGGAATCAAGACGTAAATAACATCAAAGGTCTGGATGAAGACAATCACTACTATTCCCTGGCATTTTTCAAATTGATAACATCAACCAAACGGAAGTCAAGAAGAAGGTCAGAAATAAATACATCAAGAGATTAAAGATCTTACAGTCCAAACTCAGTGGAAAAAATACCATCAAAACAATTAATGTCTGAGAAATTCTACCAATTAGATACACAGCTGAAATAGTGGAATCAAGCAAAACAAAAAGCCCTGGATAAAATGATCAGAAATAATGACAATGAATTGTGTCCTTCATCCAAATACAGTCACACTGACAGACTCAACTTGTCAATGAAAATAGGTGGGCTAGAAATGCTGCAAGTACACCAGACAGTTGAAAAACATAAAAGGGCATTGGTAGAATATCTGAAGGACAATGAAAAATGTGAAGCTAGTAATGTAGCTTCATTACCAGACACTTATTGAGTACTGAAGAGACCATATGGGCCTCAAGAAAAACCAAATGAGGAATGGGAAGTAGACATGGCAAGATAAACTATTACTTGGCTGGCATTAAAAAAAATAGCAAAAAAAATAACAAGAAGACCTGGTTAAGTGGCTAAGTGCAGGAAAGTTGAAGAAAGAAAGAGAGCTGCACAAAACCAAGTGTTAAGAACAAATGCATACAGAGACAGAATTGAGAAGTTCTTGCAGAACGGAAATGCTGCCTCTGCAAAGAAGCTGAAGAAACGGTGGACCATCTAGTTAACTGCTGCAAGAAGATTGCACAGAGTGACTACCATGGCATGACAAAGTAGCAACAATGGTGCATTGGAATATCTGCAAGAAATATCGTTTTCCTGTAAGCAAGAATTATTTGGACTATAAAATAGAGGAAAATAATAATAGAGAAAATGAAGAAGGTAAAGTGCTTTGGAACTTTAGAATTCAAAAAGTGAAGCATAACTTCACAGACTTAAGAATTGTCAATAAAAAAAGTCCAGAGGCAATACCTGGAAAATAATAGAGCAGAATAGAAAAGAAAGAACTGGAAAAACTAACAAAAAGACTTTCAAGCAGAAATAGAACTGTGGTAAAAGAAAACAAAGGTAGTAATAGGCACCTTAGATGCAAGCTCAAAACCACCAGAGTACCACTTAAACATCATCAGCATTGACAAAATCACTATCAGTCAATTGCAAATGGCAGCTTTACTCAGAACACCTTACATCCTGTGACATTACCTTTAACATCATCAAATATCAGGTCATTGGGAAGGAGTCAATAGCTGTATAAAACTGAAAAACCCAGTCTAAACAACTGGCTGATTATACAATCAACCATAGAAAACAATAATAAAAACAATAATATACTCCCAATGCCTTGCATATGACATATACGTATCTTGATGTCAGTATCATTTATGTAAAAATACCAATAAAAATGAAAGCATTAAATATTTGGCTACACATTTGGACACATAGAGACTTCTGCCCAGCAGGTATTCTGAAAATCTATGGCTTCTGTTTAATTGTAACCTCCACACAAAAAATAATCCTATTTGTATCCTATCTGTATTGGCAATTTCACCATAGCTGGAGAGATTATAAAGTATACAATATTACTTGGTATAGATCTTCTCTCTACGAACTCTAGCAACTTATAGATGCTAGTTTAAATAATGCAAGAATAAGCTTAAAGTATTAAACTAGTTGAAGACTCTCTCTCCCTTCACCTCTCCCTGAATAATGAAAATAATTTGGTAAAGGAGGATAAATTTTTAAATTTTGGGAAGAGACTCTGTGGTCTCTTCTCAAAATCCCCAAAGCTTTAACCAAAAACTGTCTACTATTGACCTCACCCCATTCCTAAGAGGTCTGTAAGGGGCGTGCATAAGAGCACAAGCGTGCCTACTGTTCCTGTCCTAATGTTCCCTTTCATTATATCCAATTAATATAGTTATTACATACTTATGCTTATATATATGCTTATATATCGTATAGTTATTTCATGCTTATGCTTATATATACTGTTGTGACAAATAAATAAATAAAATAAAATAAATAAATTACATTTAAATCAAGTGATGGTATTCCAGAAAGCAGGTACCACAACGGAAATACAGATGTCTGGATTTGATGGTGATTAAAGAGGGAATCAGGACTTAAAGCTCCCCTCTTTCCATGCAGATTTCATAAGCCATTTCAAAACCACCCAGTGAATGTAAAATTTGCAATCACTGAATGGTTTTGAAATGTCTTATGATTTCTCGGACATCATGAAAACCAGGAGCTTATCTCAGGTCATGTTCTGAACAACACAGAGATAGTCACACACATTATATTTGGTTTACACCTTGAGGAGTTAGATGTAACTTAATAGTAGAAGATACCAAATGCACTTATGGATTAATCATTTTAGAGTGACTATGAGGCTAACTTGAGACTATTGTTTTATTAAACATAATTTGCTAAGGCTTTATGTAGACAAGCAATGTGGTGTAATGATAAGGAAGCACCGGACTAGAACAAAGAGATCCAGATTCTCTTAGGCATGGGAACCAACTGAGTGACCTTGAGGTAGTCAGTATCTCTCAGCCCTAGAAACTAGGAAATAAAAAACCATCCTCCTAACGTTCAACACTGGACCAATATGTACACTTCAGTTCATAACCTTTAATTAAGAAGCCTTTATTCTACTGAAAATAGATTTAGGTAACAACAAAAATTATACATGTTAACTTGTTCTTACATGCAGTTGATTAAAAAATAGCATAGAAGCACCAGCTGTAGAAATGATCAGTTGTTTGTGGAAATGATATGAACACCAACAAGGGTAATTTTATCTTCCATGTATTAGCAGGCAAAGTTTATTACAAAAGTGTTTAAACAAACTTTACAATATTTATTTCTTGTTACTTAATTCCTACCATTACTTCTACCTTGTTTTCTATGTGACTATTCCTATATATCAGGGGTGTCAAACTGGCCCCAGCCCCGCCCGGTTTAGCGAAGGGTAAAAAGTCCTGATACATCACATGAGTCTGCCTTGACTCCGCAAGTTTGACACCCCTGCTATATGTCTAAATTTTAAAATGTCTTTATACAGATCTTTTTCTCCCCAATTGACTTTTTTACACCTGCATAGTCTAATAAGCTTAACTCTTAGCTGAAGATTATGAACCATTGCTCAGTCTGAGATATAAAAAACCTCTTTGATTTGAAATATAACCATCACTTTAGCTTGCCTTTAGCTATGCTGGAGTTATTTAGCTCTGTTGCTGGCTGGCATGCTAATATTTTCAGTTCAGTACTGTTGGCTCCTGTTCTGAACTCCTGCAGAGGCTTTGGCATTGCAATCTTTCAGTTTGTGTTGTGGGGAAAGGGAAGATGCATTTTCAGTTGATGGCTAGCTGTTGACTGTTAGCATCTTTGTTGGAGGTTGAATGGCTGCCAAGCTCCAGTTCTCCATTCAGTATTTACTTGTTGGTTTGTCAGAATTCACATTCAAACTTCCCACGCCACCAGTCATCCACTACATACTATACTTTATCCAGGCAGCTTATCCTCTCTTTCCCTGCAATTTCCTCTTCTCATCATTTTCTTTCAATGTACACACTCATGCTCACAAACATCCTCCTTTTACAGATGTGCTAGTTGTGCTACTTTAGGTTTCCAAGTCCCTTCCCAAACTTTGGTCACTGGCCACAGTCATCCCTATCTTCAAAAAAGGAGACCCCAGCTTAGTCGAAAATTACAGACCAATCTCTCTATGCTGCGTCACCTGCAAAATCATGGAATCAATCATCAACCAATCCATTACCTCACACTTAGAAGCAAACAACCTACTCTCCAATAAACAATTTGGTTTCAGGAAAAAATTATCATGCAACTTACAACTTCTCCACTGTAAAAACATATGGACTACAAATCTCGATCAAGGCAAAACAATAGATGCAATCTACATAGACTTCTGCAAAGCTTTTGACTCAGTAGTACACGATAAACTTCTCCTAAAACTAAAATCCTACGGCATTTCAGGACCCCTTCACAAATGGATATCTGCTTTTCTGTCTAACAGACAACAAGTGGTCAAAATTGGCAATGCTCTATTAAATCCTGTTCCTGTCAAGAGTGCCGTTCCTCAAGGCAGCGTCCTTGGACCAACACTCTTCATACTATACATTAATGATCTTTGTGACCATATCTCAAGTAATTGTGTTCTCTTTGCTGACGATGTCAAACTATTTAACACCACTGATAATACATCTATCATTCAAAAAGACCTTGATCATCTAACCGCTTGGTCTAAAACTTGGCAACTCCAAATCTCAACCAGCAAATGCTCAGTCTTACATATAGGAAAAAAGAACCCAAACACTAAGTACATACTTGATGGACATTACCTCACAGATGACCCCATCCCGTTAAAGACCTTGGAGTTTTCATGTCAAATGATCTAAGTGCCAAAGCCCACTGCAAATACATAGCAAAAAGGCTCTAAGAGTTGTAAACCTAATCTTGTGTAGCTTCTTTTCCAAAAACACTACACTACTAACCAGAGCATATAAAACATTTGCTAGACCAATTCTAGAATACAGCTCACCTGTTTGGAACCCTCACCATATCTCTGACATCAATACAATTGAACGTGTCCAGAAATATTTTACAAGAAGAGTTCTCCATTCCTCTGTAAACAACAAAATACCTTATCCCACTAGACTTGAAATCCTGGGCTTGGAAAACTTGGAACTCCGTCGCCTTCGACAAGACCTAAGTTTAACTCATAGAATCATCTATTGTAATGTCCTTCCTGTCAAAGACTACTTCAGCTTTAATTGCAATAATACAAGAGCAACCAATAAATTTAAACTTAATGTCAACCGCTTTAATCTAGATTGCAGAAAATATGACTTCTGTAACAGAATCATCAGTGCTTGGAATACTTTACCTGACTCTGTGGTCCCTTCTCATAATCCTAAAAGCTTTAACCAAAAACTTTCTACTATTGACCTCACCCCATTCCTAAGAGGACTATAAGGGGCATGCATAAGCGCACAAACGTGCCTACCGTTCCTGTCCTATTGTTTTTCTTTTCTTCTTCCTATATATATAAAAGAAAAAGTGAAGGAAGGGCTTTTGATAACTATTGTGAGGCTTCTTTCAACACAAGAGTAAAACCCACATGCTATAGTATCACTAAATTAAGGTTACAGAAATATTCAGCAGGCTTTCCTTCTGATAAGAAAAATGAATTTAAAATGTACTTTTTTAGAATGGGAAAGTATGAGGTTTCACCATTTATATCTCTAGTCTTTTTGCTGTACTGTAAAAAACTATGAAATGCCTCTTCTGACCAGTAGCTGAATGTTTCCATTAAACTTGTTTTTAAAATCAATTATTGTGTTACAGGGTTATTCTGAATCCTTGAAAATTCTTTGTTCCAAACTCTTTTATAAATTATCGACCATTAAGGTTTGTAACAACTGGGTAGATTTTGGACAGAACTCCATGGTATATTTTGTTGTCTAAACCAAAGAAACTTTCAGCTGAGTCCTGAAATCTAATTTTAAACCAAGTTCAACAGTCTTCCTAGAAACTCAATAGATCTTCAACAGTTTTCCTATATATTCTTAGGAAAACATTTTATTCAAATTATTCAAATCTTCATAGATTAGACTGAAGTAATTTGCATAATAAAACACAACTGAGAACCCTGAAAATGTACTTATATCTGTATTTAAAAGCTTACTTTCAGTAAATGTTGTTTCTTTCTTTACTTACCTAACAATAATTTCAGAAAATATGCCAAGCAATTATAAATGTGTGCATACTTAATAAAGAATAGAGCTAAAATAAACTAAATAATTTATATTAGATGCTGCACTTTTCTGCTAAGGTCACATTGTTAATTATTCTGTCATACTTGGTTTTTTCTTTAGTGACCCTGTAATCCCTTGCCGGGAGAAATATCAACAAACTCAGATATGCAGATGATACCATTCTAATGGCAGAAAGTGAAGAGGAACTAAAGAGCTTCTTGATGCAGGTGAAGGAAGAAAGTGCAAAAGTTGGCTTGAAACTCAACATTAAGAAAAGTAAGATCATGACATCCGTCCCTTTCAATTCCTGGAAAATAGATGGGGAAGAAATGGCGGTAGTGACAAATTTTATTTTCTTGGGCTCCAAGATCACCACAGATGGGGGCTACAGCCAAGAAATTAAAAGACGCTTGCTCCTGGGGAGGAAAGCTATGGCAAACCCAGACAGCATACTAAAAAGCAGAGAAATCATCCTGCCAACTAAAGTACATATAGTCAAGGCTATGGTTTTCCCAGTTGCAATATATGGCTGTGAAAGTTGGGCCATAAGGAAGGCTGAGCACCAAAGAATTGAGGCCTTTGAACTATAGTGCTTACATATATATATACATACATATATATATACATACATACATACATACATATATATATATATATATATATATATATATATATATATATATATATATATATGCAGATTTTGGTATGTTCGGGTCTTTTCCTGTGTACGATTGAAAGTATTTAGGCAACATCGATGAGTTCTCACTCATCATCTTCAGGCTGGAGTTTTTGGCTTTGTTCTTATGTGACAAAGTATGGATTTTAACTGCTGTTTCTCTATAAATACTGGTGGGGGGGTATATTTTGAATCGATGGCCTAGCTGTTGCAAGATGATTGGTTGGCTGTGTTGCTACATATTGATTGGTTAATGGAGTTTTTTAAATTGCTGGCCTAGCTGCTGCAGGCTGATTGGTTGGCTGTGTTGCTAATTGGTTAATGGGGTTAATGTTTGTGTGGGAAGTAGTATTTTGGGCCCTGGTCTGGTTCCGAGTTCAAGGTCCTGTTATGTGTTGATGTTTTTGTGGGAAGTAGCATTTTGGGCCCTGGTCTGGTTCCGAGTTCGAGGTCTTGTCATATGTTGATGTTTGTGTGGGAAGTAGCATTTTGGGCCCTGGTCTGGTTTCGAGTTCAAGGTCCTGTTGTGCGGTGGTGTCAATTTTTGTAGCTGGGATTTGTTTCTTGACTAGGGCTAGTTTCCATATGTTTGGTAGGCAGGAGGTATCATCACGTTTGTTCATGTTGTGGTGGTGTTTCTCTATTTCTATGGCTTCCATAATTATTCTCTTGTGGTAGTGTTCAGTTTTGGAGATTAATTTGGTTCCTTCAAAATCAATGTCATGTCCTGTTGCTTTAAGGTGTTGGAAAAGAGATGAAGTTTTTTCTTCTTTTCTGACTGCAATCTTGTGTTCTGCTATGCATGCATTTATTCTCCTATTAGTTTGTCCAATGTATGTTGCTGGGCAGATTTTGATGATATTTCATAGACTCCTTGGTTTTCTAGCTGGATCTTATCTTTGGGTTTTTTTAAGGCATTAGCTATTTTTTGGTCTGTGCAGAAGGCTATCTTGATGTTGTGTTTGTAGAGAATTTTGCTGATTTTATCTGTAGTGCCTTTGATGTATGGGAGGAGGGCGATGCTTTTTTTTTGTTCTGTGTCTTGGTTTTTGGGTTGAGTGTCTCTTTGAATTAGGTTTGTAATTGTGTTTCTTTGGAATCTGTTCGAGATTAGTACGTTTGTAAGTGTGTGTAATTCAGTTTTCAGGTGGTCTTTGTCAGCTAGGTGTTTGGTTCTGGAGATGAGAGTCTTGGCTGCTGAGTTGATCTGTGCAGGGTGGTGATGTGATTGTGCATTTAAGTAGCGGTTGGTGTGTGTTTTTTTCTGGTAGATTGTGTGTCCTAGGGAGCCGTTTGGTTTTTTGTAAATTAGGACGTCTAGAAAAGGGAGTTGGTTGTTCACCTCCATTTCCATGATAAATTGTATTTTGGGGAGAAGGCTGTTGAGATGTGTGAGGAAGTTATCCAGTTCTTTCTTTCCGTGTGGCCAAATTACGAAGGTGTCATCTACATATCTGAGCCAGAGTTTGGGTTTGTGTTCAGATTTATCTAAAGCGTTGGTTTCAAAGTGTTCTATGTATAGGTTTGCGATGACAGGTGAGGGGGTGATCCCATGGGTGCTCCTTCTACCTGTTTGTATCTTTGTCCATTGTGGATGAAGTATGTGTTGGTTAGGCAGTGGTTAGTCAGATCTAGGATGTGCTTGGGGGGGTTGTATTTGATTTGAATAGCTGTCAATGCTTCTTTAATAGGTATTTGGGTGAAGAGGGATATGACATCGAAGCTCACGAGTAGGTCGCTGGGTTGTAGGTTTTGTTTCTTTATTGTTTCTATGAAGTGGAATGAGTTTTGTATGTGTGAGGTGATGGATTTTGCATATGGCTGAAGTTGTTTGGCAAGGAATTTGGCAAGATTCTATAGAGGTGAGCCTATGGAGCTGACTATGGGTCTGAGTGGTGTTCTTTTTTTGTGTATCTTGGGGAGGCCATAGAGCTTGGAGCATATGGATGATTTTTCTCTGGGGATGATTCTTTGCTGGATCTCTACATTGATGGGGAAGGCTTTTATTTTGGATTTGGTGGTTTTTTCTAAGTAGGGGTCTGTGTTTAGAGGTTTGTAAGCAGAGTCTTGGAGTAGGTTGGTTAGTTTGGATTGGTAGTCAGATGTGTTCATCACCACTGTGGCGTTGCCTTTGTCTGCTGGGAGAATGATTATGTTATTGTCTTTTTTTAGGTTGGTGAATGCTTTTTGTTCTTCTTTGTCTAAGTTGCTTCTGGGTGGGTTGCTGGAGCAGAGGACGTTGGTGACTTCTAGCCTGATTTTATTGGCTTCATATGGGTTGATTTTGGTTAGGCTAGCTTCAACTTCGCATATGATGTTTTCAGTGGGGATGCGTTTGGGGGTGACTGCAAAGTTGAATCCTGTGGAGAGAACATTGGTTTCTGCTGTGGTGAGGGTCCTATCTGATATAGAATAGAATTTTTTATTGGTCAAGTGTGATTGGACACACAAGGAATTTGTCTTGGTGCATATGCTCTCAGTGTGCATAAAAGAAAAGATACGTTCATCAAGGTACAACATTTACAACACAATTGATGATCAATATATCAATATAAATCATAAGGATTGCCAGCAACAAGTTATAGTCATACAGTCATAAGTGGAGAGATTGATGATGGGAGCTATGAAACGATTAATAGTAGTGCAGATTCAGTAAATAGTCTGACAGTGTTGAGGGAATTATTTGTTTAGCAGAGTGATGGCCTTCGGGGAAAAACTGTTCTTGTGTCTAGTTGTTCTGGTGTGCAGTGCTCTATAGTGTCGTTTTGAGGGTAGGAGTTGAAACAGTTTATGTCCAGGATGCGAGGGATCTGCAAATATTTTCACGGCCCTCTTCTTGATTCGTGCAATATACAGGTCCTCAATGGAAGGCAAGTTGGTAGCAATTATTTTTTCTGCAGTTCTAATTATCCTCTGAAGTCTGTGTTTTTCTTGTTGGGTTGCAGAACCGAACCAGACAGTTATAGAGGTGCAAATGACAGACTCAATAATTCCTCTGTAGAATTGGATCAGCAGCTCCTTGGGCAGTTTGAGCTTACTGAGTTGGCGCAGAAAGAACATTCTTTGTTGTCCTTTTTTAATGATGTTTTTGATGTTAGCTGTCCATTTGAGATCTTGCGATATGATAGAACCCAGAAATTTGAAGGTTTCTATTGTTGATACTGTGTTGTCAAGTATTGTGAGAGGTGGATATGTTGTATACTGTTTGTTTATGTGTGTGTGTGTATACTGTTTGTTTATGTGTGTGTCTGTATATATACATACATATATATATACATATATATATACATACATACATACATACATACATACATATATATATATATATATATATATATATATATATATATATATATACATATATATATTTGTTTTCTGAGGTTTTCGCGGGTGTTTGTATGTAGATCTTTGGTTATTCGGGTTTTCTCCCGCGTAAAATTGGAAGTGTCTTGGCGACGTTTCGACGAAGTCTCATTCGTCATCTTCAGGCTTCAGCTTCGTGCTTCTGGGAGCAATGTGGGATTGCAGCTGTTTCTTCCTTTTTAACTGCTAGTGGGGGATTGAACTGATTGGGTGGGAGCTTGGCTGTGCTCTGATTGGATGGGGGTTTTTTTGTGCTTTGATTGGCTGGGGGTGTGTCCTGTGTTGGTGGGGGCTTGGTTGTGCTCAGATTAGTCTGATTTGCAGGGGGATTTGAGCTGGTGAGCTGCATTCCTGTTGTTTGGCTTCATGGTCATGCTACATCTTCAATAGTGGGTGTCAGTCTGCTGCATGTATGGATTGGAGGGGTTTGAAATGGCTAATGTTTCAGCTGCGGTCTGGCTTAAAAGGACCAGAACTATCTTTTTAAGCCGGCTGCGGTCTGGCTTAAAAAGACCAGAACTATTGCCAAAACTGAACACTTTAACAACAGAATAATCAGAGAAGCCATTGAGATAGAAAAACGCCTACACAGCGTGAACAAACGAGATGATACCTCTCGCCTACCAGCCATTTGGAAACCCGCCCTTATTGACAAACGAGTCCCTAACACAAGGAATGACACCAGACCCACACTCACGAGGTCCACACAGGATGTCAACACCGCACATCCACCCAGAAAGCAGACCCAAACTCACACTGATCATGAAGCACGACCAAGGACCAGAAGCCAGACCGCAGCTGCAACATTAGCCATTTCAAACCCCTCCAATCCATACTTGCAGCAGACTGACACCCACTATGAAGATGTAGCATGACCATGAAGCCAAACAACAGCAATGCAGCTCACCAGCTCAAATCCCCCTGCAAATCAGACTAATCTGAGCACAACCAAGCCCCCACCAACACAGGACACATCCCCAGCCAATCAGAGCACAAAAAAACCCCCATCCAATCAGAGCACAGCCAAGCTCCCACCCAATCAGTTCAATCCCCCACTAGCAGTTAAAAAGGAAGAAACAGCTGCAATCCCACATTGCTCCCAGAAGCACGAAGCTGAAGCCTGAAGATGACGAATGAGACTTCGTCGAAACGTCGCCAAGACACTTCCAATTTTACGCGGGAGAAAACCCGAACAACCAAAGACCTACATACAAACACCCATGAAAACCTCAGAAAATGTGCCTACCATTCCTGTCCTAATGTTCCCTTTGATTGTATCCAATTTCATATAATACTTATGATTATATTTATGCTTATATATCGTATAGTTATTTCATGCTTATGCTTATATATACTATTGTGACAAATAAAATAAAAAAAAGACTCCAACGAATCACTTGGACTACAAGGTGATCAAACCGATCAGTCCTAGAGGAGATCAACCCTGACTGCTCTTTAGAAGGAAGGACTCACTGGAGAAGAGACTAATGCTGGGAATGATTGAGGGCAAAAGAAGAACGGGACGATAGAGAATGAAGTGGCTGGATGGAGTCACTGAAGCAGTAGGCATGAGCTTAAATGGTCTCCGGGGGATGGTAGAGGACAAGAAGGCCTGGAGAAATGTTGTCCATGGAGTCGTGATGGGTCGGACATGACTTCGCGATTAACAACAACAATCCCTTGCATTGAGGTGGGGAGACTGAATGGAGCTGAGTGTTTACTGGCCAGATGTTCTTCCTGATGCCTTTGTGCCCAGAAAGAGAAATATTTGCTGCTACCTGGGATTGAATTCACAGCCTCCTAACTGTGAGTGAGAGCTCCACCACTATGCCACCATGCCGCTCATTCTGTCATACTTGAGTAAAGGCAAATATTCCTGTTATTGAGAAATATATGTTCAGAACTGTCAGCAGTGTTTTACCTACCATCAGTAACTACAGAAGTATTCCTTTAATTAGGCAGATAAGTAAAATATTTTAATTGAGTAATGTTTAGTTGAAAAGCTATTAAATATAATCCAGGTACAAACAATAAGCAACCATCGAGATATCAGAATATTTAATTTATAAATATAGTCATTTGTTAAAACAGATTATTATAAATAATTAGTGACTGGCAATTACAAGTGGTGATGTTCAACTTTTTTGTTTCACTATCTGCTCAAACTAATTAGTCAGTAATACTGACAAATAGGGAGGTAAAACTTTCCTATTATATACCAAATAATGTATACCAAGTCAAATTAAGGAAACCTTGATAGCTGTACATTAGCTGCTCAATATTTATTTTTACATTTTTACAAATAAATCTAATACCTGGGAATCCCTAATACGATTTCTTGTGGGTGCATTTAGTGACAGGCATTTCCTGTGACTCACACCAGACTTCCTGATCAACAGGATGAATTGATAAAATTCTTATTTTCTTTAAAGAAGTAATGCTAAATGACATGTTGCAATTATTAGCTTTATTTCCAAGAATGTTTCTAGGCCTGCCTGGAGGAATTTTTTTAATAGATCTACCTATATGCAAAAGAACTGAAAAGAAACTGAGGTGATAGGCAATATCCCATAATAGTTACAGAGAATGATGAGGTACATTTTTATAACTTCACCATACATGTTCCATTACAATTTACATTTCTATTCTTTCTTCTTCTTTCAAAAAGAAAACAACCCCCCCCCCATATTCTTAATGTTTTGGGTGATACGATTTAGCTGTGACATGACCTCAATTAAAGACACACATGGACATTACTTTCTAGATCATTTTCTATGGGAAATCAGAGTTGGAAAGAGTGTTTTGCTGGTTGTTACATTACCTGAAAGATCAAAGAAATGATAGTGAAAAAATACCTGTTTAAGTGATACTTAAACATATCAATATAGCATATTCTCCAGCATTTGTTACACCTGGTAGAGATTTGCAGGAAGCATATTTTTAAATGAATTGGGTTAGAAGGTATTACCAAAACAGCAAAATTACATGCAAAGTCTTGCTCATCATTTGATTTTTACATTAACCTGCAAATCCTATGAGATGCCAGTCTAATAAATTACTACATAGATTCAGAAGATCCTTCTTCTCTAGAGAAAATTTAACATCTGGTTCAATTATAGAAAAATGTGATGAGCCAAAAAGACACATGATTACCAAAGAGACTCACTCACAGATTTATTAGAATCCTTAGAGAAATAAAACATGGCTTTTTTTCCTATTGACATTTGAGAGATGAAGTTTAGCAACAGCTGCATTTAATTGAGAAATTAATTTGTTTTAATTTCATTCAATAAAGATACAGTGCAAATTTGAAAAAAATATATATTTAAAAATGGTAACATATCATGAAAATTCATAAAAAATAAAAAGGTATTTGTGTGTGTTGGTGATTCTCTCTAGGAGAAAAAAATATGAACATAAAAATTGTGGTCGTATTTAAGAATATACTTATAATTAAAAATGCTATAAGTTTTCATCTTGATTCAATAAATCAATACAGCAAGATGAAGTTAAAAAAAGGATTTGATAAAGGAGTAAGTTAAAAAGCCAGGAACATTGTTATCTAGTTACATTTTGCTTGTATTGTTAGTTATTTCTTAAATATCAAGGTGATATTGTATTTTTTATTGTTAGAAATTAATGTTGAATTAATTAATGTTGATTTTTAACATTATGAAAAACTGATACTGATTTTATTATATACCTAAACTTGAAAAATTGAAATGTTGTATATATTTAGGAACCGCACAAAGTTTTAATTGTATCTTCCTTAGGAGCATGTTCATTCAGATATCTGCTATGAAATATTGCTTTATTTTAAGACCAGGGCGGGGGCAGGGTGAGACTTAGAAGATAAATTTGACCTCCTTTAGAAAGGTGTGTCATCAAGAATGTTAGCTAAAATTTATAAAGCAAAGGGGAACTAAATGATAAATTATAAACAGCAACAAACAGCTAGTTTGTTTATTATATTTATTTATGTAAAGTGATTCTAGGAAGCTTATGTTTTGGTCTAGTGGCTGAGACACGAAGCTAGAAAACAGGAAATTGTGATTTCACCTTAAGCATGAACACAGCTGGGTGACTTGGATCAGTTACTCTCTCACAGCCCAATCTACCTCATAGAGTTATTATTGGGGAGAAAAAACAATATTAGATACATTTGTCACCTTAAGTTACTTATAAAAAATATTAAAGGTGAGATGAAAAGTAAATAGATAAATTAATTAAATATCATCAATTTTATTAGGAATGATGCTGATGGAAAAGCATATAAATAAAATCAAATATTTATTATGGTCAAAGGGAAGCATAGGTAGATAAGGAACAAGAAATTAAAAAATATAGAAAAACAAAAAAAAATAATAATCTAAAAAGCATCTAAAAAGAGAAATGGGAGCAGTAAATGTGTGTAGAGAAGCATGTCAATTGAATATCATAATACAGAGCACTGTAGAATGATGAACTTTGCATCATTAAAACTGGTTTATAGCACAGGTCATCTTCTGACAGATTTTATGTGTGATGCACAAAACCTGGCATCATTATATGAAGCAGGGTTGGTACTGAAAACAGCAGGGAGATATAAAATTGTTCTGTGTGCCCTGTGTATTTATGCAACAATGGTGAGATAAGATAAATAGAAATGTCTTTGTAGTACAGACATTAGAGAAGTATATATGGAGGTACCGTGTTTCTCAAAAAGAAGGCCGGGTCTTATTTTCTTTTGAACCCCCCCCAAAAAACTGGCTACGCCTCCTTTTTGGAGGATTCTAATTATTGACTCACGTCGTGACGGTGGCACCTACAGTCCCGCCCAGCAGGAGCCCGCTGCTGGCCCACTTCTTCTGCGGCTGCTTGCCACCACTCACACACATCACCCCAGCCTCTGTTTTGCATTCAGATGCCTGTTGGAAGACATCCGCAGCCAATAACAGAGCACCAGATTGATCCAGAGCTCTGTTATTGGCTGCAGATACCTTCTGGCGGGCATCTGATGGCAAAATGGAGGCCAGGGCGATGCATGCGAATGGTGGCAAGCACCTCAGAAGAAAGCAAGGCAGTGTGTGTGAGGTGTGTGTGAGGCCTGGTAAGTAGGGCAGCTCCACCCCCCATCCCCACCCTAGCTTATTTTTTACCTGTGTGCCTCACCCCACCCCCTGCACCCCAGGGTGGGCAGGGCTTAATTTGATTGCATGCTCTCAAAATGTGACAGGGCTTCTTTTCAAGGTGGGTTGTCTTTTTGAAGAATCAGGGCATTAAATAACATACAAAAATGCACATAAGATTTTTGTAGCTGCATCTTTACCTTTTCATGAATAACAGATACTATCATAACAGAAAAAGTTTCTATTTCAGTGGGTTTCTTATACTAACAAATATTGGGGAATTTTTTTGTTCCTATTATTAGAATTTATGATGGAACTTGTCAAGAATAGTCTTTGTTACAGATATTAAAACTTGACTTATTAGTTAACTGAAGACCATTGTGGGTATAAAAGTGGTAAGTTTTGAAAACTATTATATGCTGACAATATATTATGACATATGATAATTATGAATATATGAATATTTATCAGTTTATTTAATTAATTGTAACATTTCATATGCTTCCTATAGGCTGTAATTTATAAGTAAAAGTTGAAAATGATGCATTACTTAGTGTTTTAATTCTTTTAAATATCTTGCAATTACCTCAAGGATTTTTTATACATACTATACATAATAGATATATAAATTTCATGAGTGATATTTATACCAAGAGTATTCTCATATTAATGTTTAACACATTATTAATACAAAGGTAAATAATTATATTTTCATAAAAATACCATATATTTTCTTTATATAAATTATATGTCAACTTGCAAAATTTCCCTAACCTGCTCCTGAGTTGCCATGGGCAGGGGAATGGGGAATCGAGCCTCACAGCTGCATTGAGGAATTTGCACCTCAGTCAAAACAATGGACATCCTAGCCAGCCAAGGCCATTTCCACAGAAACCGGTAACAGCTGGAGGGAGTGACTTCTACAACCCACAAAATTGCTTTGTTGGGGAATGTGACTGATGACATGCCTTGGAGGGAGGGAGGAACAGGGTCAGAGGCAAGGCGCAAACTGAGTAGGGTCAGAGCTGGCTTCACTAGGTCTGTACCGATATGGTGCTCCTAGTAAACAACTGGATTTGGCTTAAGGCTCTTGCTTTTATTAGGGCATCGGTTGGAACCCTGACATTGTAATTGCCACATGATAATGATGGTTGCCTATTCATAGTCTATTCTTAGCACATTAGAAAGGTTCCATAATTGTCTGAGAACAGTCAGGGAATAAGGCCCTCACATAAGAAGGCAAATTCATTATATGGGTTAAACACATTAGCAGCAGTATATCTTCTAAATTACCATTAGTATTTTAATGCTGCAGAAAATTCCAAATGACTTTTTACATAGAATTAAAAGTACTACCGGTATTAAGGTTGATATTAATTATTTCAGGTTGAAATAAGGTTCAATTTTCAAATAAAAGCTTGGCATATACTATGTTAACAAATGAATAGTTAACAAATATTTGTCATACACACAAACATTCTGTTTATTAAAGTAGTAAAAATAAAAATCTTAGGGATTTTTTTCAAGAAACATTTTGCTGCTCTCCTGGGTTTCTTTTTAAGCAATATTAGGATTATATTCGTTTCTTTCCAGTCCTTTCATATAGAAGTTCTATCTTTGTTGCATAATACCAGTAATTTATAATAAGAATATTTCAAAAATTGTGGATGGATACCTCTGCACCTAGTGATTCCTCTATTGTAGTTTCAGTTTTTCATTAAACCCAAGAAGCTTATCTCTTGCAACCTTAGTTTGTTTTGTGCCCTGAAAGCAGTTACAAAAAAAAATCATCACTTAGTTCCTCTGTAGTGTATTCTATATTTAGCATTTGTTTCCTTCACTCAAAGTCCAATTACCTTCTCAAGCTAGCACTTTTTTTGATATATTATTTTGTTTTACCTTGTTTCTATCACTGCTATCATTTCTGATTGCATTTCTTAAATCTAAAATGAACCAGAAGTAGTTTCTTTGCTTATACAACTGACTACAGTAGAATGTCAGAATGGTCAAACAATTAGCAATTCCAAATCTCAACCAACAAATGCTCTGTGTGTTACACATTAGCAAAAAGAACCAGAACGCAAAATACATGCTGAGTGGACACAATCTTTTAGACAACCCTCACTCTGTCAAGGACCTTGGAGTACTCATATCTAATGATCTAAGTGACAAAGCTCACTGTAACAACATCGCCAAAAAGGCATTAAGAGTTGTAAACCCAATCTTGCTTAGCTTCTTCTCCGGTAATATCACACTACTAACCAGAGCATACAAAACATTTGCTAGACCAATTCTTGAATTCAGCTCATCTGTCTGGAACCCACACTGCATATCAGACATTCATACAATTGAATGTGTCCAGAAATATTTCACAAGAAGAGTCCTCCACTCCTCTGCTTGCAACAAATTACCTTATGCCACCAGACTTGAAATTCTGGGCTTAGAAAACTTAGAACTACGCCGCCTTCGATATGACCTAAGCGTAGCTCATACAATTATCTGCTACAATGTCCTACCTATCAATGACTACTTCAGCTTCAAACACAAACACACAATAGATACAAACTTAAGGTAAACCACACCAAACTCGATTGCAGAAAATATGATTTCAGCAACAGAGTGGACAATGTCTGGAATGCACTACCTGACTCTGTGGTTTCATCCCAAAACCCCCAAAATTTTAATCTAAGACTGGCTACTGTTGACCTCACCCCATTCATAAGAGGTTTGTAAGGGTTGTGCATAAGTGCACCAGCGTGTCTACCATCCCTGTCCTAATGTGTCTTCTATTTGTATCTATTTTATGTATCCAATCCATTCTTATACTTATTACCTAATATGTTCTTGACAAATAAATAAATAAATAAAATGAACCAGAAGTAGTTTCTTTGCTTATACAACTGACTACAGTAGAGTATGTATTTTTTTCTACTCTGATTATCTTGTCAAAATATAATTAAAATGGAATCCCTCACTTCCTTCCCCAAAAATGCATACAGAAGAAGTCAAGGAGATGGTCCTAGAATGGTTCAGAATACTTGAATTCCTTAAATTATAAACAGAATATGAGAATAATTTTCCATGAATTTTAATCTGAATCATCTTTTTTTAAAAAAAGTTTTTTCTGATTCTGTGAAATTTTAGAATCAGGCAGGATCTACTGAGGGATCTGGCAATAAAAAATTAAAGCTAGAGAAAACAATCTGTAAGTCTATACATACAAGATTTGTGTCTCTCTCTGTGTGTGTACATGCACATACATACATCTATACTCTTTAATGGTCAGAAACATAAATTTAGCTCTAAATTCTTTTCCTCTTTAAGTTATATTTCTTTTTGATAACACATTTCTTTTTTTTTGCTATTCTCCTAATTGCTGCTCTTCAAAAATATTATTGAGGCTTCCTTTTAATATAACCCTCTTTTTAACAACTGTATATTTCAAGTTTCCAAGATGGCACCGACGAAGGCTGCCTCGGTGAAATGTTCTCTAATATGTACACTGAGAGCATATGCACCAAGACAAATTCCTTGTGTGTCCAATTACACTTGGCCAATAAAGAATTCTATTCTATTCTATATCAATAGTCTTCTTCTGGAACAGTATTTTATAGATCTGAAGATAGTTGCCCATAATATCTTTTAACAAATTTGTTAGTCTGAGAAGTCACAAAAATATTTTCTTCTTCTTTCTACATTAGAAAACTGTACTACACATACAATACTTATATACTTGTCTTACTGAAACAAACGATAGGGTGTTAAAAAAATCCAAAGATAAAATAATAATCTTTGGCTACCATCTAGTGGCCACCTGGACTTTTGTAGCCCAGATGTAGTAACTGTAGCTGTTGCCATTTTGGAATATCCACAAACAGGCATTAAAATTATTTATTTACCTGCTATGAGTTTTGTTTTTACGGCAGGATGGAGAGTTCACAAATTGTATAAATATTTATATTTCTGAAACAGCTTTCTGAAATATGGCATAAGCAATTCCTATTTTAGAACTTCCTGCTGTTCAAGTTCCTGGGCAGGATATTTCCCTAGTAAGATGCAATGATTTCTGCATATTTTTCACAAAACACATTTTGCATACCTAGAGTGAGAAGGTGCCCTTCCCAGAAACCTTATGCTTTGTGTTCACTGAGTTCAGGGCAAAACTCAATGCAAGGAAAAGTGCTACAGTATCTTTTGTTACACAATTTTAGTTACTTGCCATGGGGGAAAAAAGCATCTTGTTGTTTCTTGACCCCATCTTTTTTAATGTGTTCAACTACATCAGAAAAAATGCTGAGTGTTTGTCTTATCTGATATCGACTTCAGGAGAAAATGTACACAAATAACTTCAAGTAGCATTTAACACTATCCTTGAGAAAATATGTGTCCTTTTCTAATCATGATAATGCCAAAGTGTTATATATGTCATAATCTCACAACCTAAGCTTCTCATTTTCATATTTCTGTTCTAACATTACATACAAATATGTAAGGGACAGTTTGCTTTGAAAGACTGAAATAGAATTTTTTTCATTTGTTCCCACTTTGGATATCTATGTCTGAAACTATAATCATTCCAAAAAAACATAAGACAAATTTCAGTGTACAGAAAACAGAAATAATAGTTATTCAATTATTTAAATATATTAAATATTATTTTATTCACCAAGATTTTATGCGGGTACACATACATGGGTACATGCATAGTGAAACATATATCCACCTATGTATATTTGTTTTAATATTATCTGTTTCTACAAAGTTTGACAACTTGGCAGGAAAAAACAAGGCATATCGAACCATAATTTTAGATTCTATATTTTGGGAGGAACTCACCAAGGTTCTGAAATCCAGATATCTGAATTGGGATTCTTCAAGGGTGTCTTTTTTTCCCTGTTCCCCATAGCACCACACAATCTTTGTTCTTGGTAAGATTTCAATTGCTTGAAATTTCACTGGGGGATTTCTTTGGTTTGAAAGATTTAAGTAGTTCTTCATGGGACTGTTCTAACTTGCAATCATGAAGCACACTATTATTTGCCCTCTTGAAATACTTAATGTAACTCTGACAGCTTCCTCTGGTTTATCCAGTAACTAAAACAGGATACTGCACATATGTTATACAGGCACTAAAACCACTTCAGCAATTCATTACAAGCATTCATTTCACTGCATGAACAGAAGCCTATTGGATATGCCAGAGGAGACAGTTGAAGTGATCTGAAATTAAATGATGCAGTAGTTTTATTTTGCTTGTAAAAAGAAGACTGTATTACTTTGCAAAGCCAGTTTCGAACGGAAGGTTTGCCCTTGAAGCACCATTCTGAAAATCTGCACAACCCTTGTTTTAAAATTGAATAAACATTTTTTTATTTTAAAAAAAGGGCCATGTAATGGTTTAGAGCCCTTTTAAACCTCATTACAACTATGTAACCATTTAGCCATTAAATGATCATCTTCTATACATAGCATCTTTCATATGTTTTTGTAGGTTTTCACGGGTATAGGTATGTAGGTCTTGGCATATTCGGGTCTTTTCCCATGTAAGGTTGAGAGTATCTTGGTGACGTTTCGACGAGGTCACTCATCATCCAGCCTGAAGATGATGAGTGAGACCTTGTCGAAACGTCGCCAAGATACTCTCAACCTTACACGGGAAAAGACCCGAATATGCCAAGACCTACATTATATACATACATACATACATACATACATACATACACACACACACACACACACACACACACACACACACACACACATATATATATATATATATAGGTCTTTGGTTGTTCGGGTTTTCTCCCGTGTAAAATTGGAAGTGTCTTGGCGACGTTTCGACGAAGTCTCATTCGTCATCTTCAGGCTTCAGCTTTGTGCTTCTGGGAGCAATGTGTGATCGCAGCTGTTTCTTCCTTTTAACTGCTAGTGGGGGTTTGAACTAATTGGGTGGGAGCTTCGTCGAAACGTCGACAAGACACTTCCAATTTTACATGGGAGAAAACCCGAACAACCAAAGACCTATATACAAACACCCGTGAAAACCTCAGAAAACATACATACATACATACATACATACATACATACATACATACATATATATATATATATATATATATATATATATATATATATATATATATATGAAATTATATTATATATGAGAAATAGACGTCCTAATCTACAAAAAACTCAGCGGCTCCCTAGGACACACCATCTATCAGAAAAAAACACACAACAACTGCTACTTAAATGCACAATCACATCACCACCCTGCACAGATCAACTCCGTAGCCAAGACTCTCATCTCCAGAACCAAACGCCTAGCCGACAAAGACCACCTGAAAACTGAATTACTCACTCTCACAAACGTATTAATCTCCAACGGATTCCAAAGAAACACAGTTACCAACCTAATCCAAAGGAAGACACCACCCAAGAACCAAGACACAGAACAAGACAATGGCATCGCCCCCCTCCCGTACATCAAAGGCACCACAGATAAAATTGGCAAAATTCTCCACAAACACAACATCAAGACAGCCTTCTGCACAGACCAAAAAATAGCCAACATCTTAAGAAACCCCAAAGACAAGATCCAGCTAGAAAACCAAGGGTCAATGAAATACCATGCAAAGTCTGCCTAGCCACATACATTGGACAAACTAATAGGAGAATAAATGCACCCATCGCAGAACACAAGAACGCAGTCAAAAAAGAAGAAAAAACCTCCTCCCTTTTCCAGCACCTTAAAACCACAGAAAATGAAATTGATTTTGAAGGGACCAAATTAATCTCCAAAACTGAACACTATAACAAGAGAATAATTATGGAAGCCATCAAAATAGAGAAACACCCCCACAACATGAATAAACGGGATGACACCTCCTGCCTACCAGACATCCCAGCCACGAAAATTGACACCGGACCCAGGATAACACACAATGCCACCACCAATCATCCTCACCAGATTCAAACCCAAACTCATCCCACAGACAAAACACAACCACCATCCAGAAGCCAGACCATGCTGACACCACTGGCTGCTGCGCCCCCATGCAAAGCAAGCTGATACACACCAAGAATTCATGACAGGACCTCGGACTCAGAACCAGGCCAGGGCCTGGGATACTGCATTACAGCCATCTGCTCAAGACATCACATCACAGAACTCCAGAAGCCACAACACCAAAGCTCAGGAACAAAAGACTAGGACCACACCCACACAGGATGCTGCGAGGCAGCCGACCAATTTGCAAACACCCACTCCATCTATCAATCAAGATGCAACCACACAGCCAACCAACCTGCTCACAGCAACATTCCCCACCTCCCCACCAGTATTTATAGAGAGAGGGCAGCTCCGACCACGCTTTGCTCACAGAAGCACGAAGCCAAAAGCACGAGCCTGAAGATGATGAGTGACACCTCGTCAAAACATCACCAAGATACTCTCAACCTTACATGGAAAAATATGTTAACCAAACTGCTAACATGGGCTACCTCTTGCCCAAATCCTCTCATCTTCCTGGGTGACCTAAATCTACCTTTTATTAACTGGATAACAAATGAATGTACAACTGAACCAATCCATACTACACTATATAATGCTGTTACAAACCTAGGTCTTGAACAACTAGTAACTAACAATACAAGACTAAACAACTGCCTTGACCTCATCATTTGCAATAACACAAACTCAATTTATGGACTACAAATAAAAGAACCCTTTTCCAACAGAAACCACTGCATGATAGATTTTTGTCTCAATATACGCCCTCACATGAATCATCATAATAATAGTACTCCTAACTACAATTTCAAAAAAGCCAACTATGACCTTATAAACAACGACCTCTCATCTCTTGACTGGCAAAACCTGTTCTCAACCTTTACCACTGCCGATGACCACTATAGAGTTTTCCTACTTGAAATCAATAGAATCATTAAACTATACGTACCACAAATCACCATCAAAATCAAAAAAAGCAAATTACCCATATAAATAAAAAAGCTTCAATCGAAAAAAAAATCCCTCTGGAGAAGAAACAAAAAGCGCTATGTAGCTAATTTCAAAAACCGCTACAGAAATATTTGCAACCAAATAAAAACTGAATGCACCATTTACCACACCAAGCAAGAAGAAGACCTTCTGTGCACAAATTCCAATCGTGCTTTTTATAATTTTGTGAACAATAAACTTAAAGAATCAAGATCCATCCCACCACTAAAAGAATCTAATGGCAAAGAATGTAATGATGAAACAGTTAAAGCAAACATCTTTAACACATTCTTTGGCTCATTCTTTGTTAACAGTGATGGCTCATATCCGACATTCCCTAATCGTACCAACAATGAGTACAACGACTTAACACATATAGACTTCACAGAAGATAATGTTGAAAAATCTCTTCACAAACTGAAACCATCTTTATCTTTTGGGCCTGATGGACTATGTGCATACTTCTTAAAAAAACTTTCCACTAATATAGCAGCATCCCTAAGCATAATTTTTGATAAAGCTTTCACGACTAGTTCCCTTCCCAAACTTTGGTCTCTAGCCACAGTCATCCCTATCTTCAAAAAAGGAGATCCCAGCCTAGTTGTAAACTACAGACCAATCTCTCTATACTGCGTCACCTGCAAAGTAATGGAATCTATCATCAACGAATCCATTACCCTCCACCTAGAAACAAACAACCTACTCTCTAATAAACAATTTGGTTTCAGAAAAAAATTATCATGTAACTTACAACTTCTCCACTGCAAAAACATATGGACTACTAATCTTGATCAAGGCAAAGCAATAGATGCAAGCTACATAGACTTCTGCAAAGCTTTTGATTCAGTAGTACATGATAAACTACTCCTCAAACTAAAATCCTATGGCATTTCAGGACCTCTTCACAATTGGATAACTGCTTTCCTGTCAAACAGACAAGTGGTCAAAATTGGCAATGCTCTATCAAATCCTGTTCCTGTCAAGAATGGCGTTCCTCAAGGCAGCGTTCTTGGACCAATGCTCTTCATACTATACATAAATGATCTCTGTAACCATATCTCAAGTTCCTAAGAGGACTATAAGGGGAGTGCATAAGAGCACAAAAGTGCCTAACATTCCCGTCCTATTGTTTCCTTTTATTATATCAAATTAATATAGTTATTGCATCCTTTTGCTAATATATATGCTTATATGTTATGTAGTTATTTTATGTTAATGCTTGTGTATATTGTTGTGACAAAATAAAAAAAAGACCCGAATATGCCAAGACCTACATACCTATACCTGTGAAAACCTTTATATATATATAAAGACCTACATATATATATATATATATACAATCTAAGACCTACATACAAACACCCGTGAAAACCTCAGAAAACATATATATATATATATATATATGTCTTTGGTTGTTCGGGTTTTCTCCCGTGTAAAATTAGAAGTGTCTTGGCGACGTTTCGACGAAGTCTCATTCGTCATCTTCAGGCTTCAGCTTCGTGCTTCTGGGAGCAATGTGGGATTGCAGCTGTTTCTTCCTTTTTAACTGCTAGTGGGGGTTTGAACTGATTGGGTGAGAGCTTGGCTGTGCTCTGATTGGATGGAGGTTTCTTTGTGCTCTGATTGGCTGGGGGTGTGTCCTGTTTGGGTGGGGGTTTGGTTGTTCTCAGATTAGTCTGAGTTGCAGGGGGATTTGAACTGGTGAGCTGCATTGCTGTTGTTTGGCTTCGTGTTTGTGGTCGTGCTACATCTTCATAGTGGGTGTCTGTCTGCTGTATGTATGGATTGGAGGGGTTTGAAATGGCTAATGTTGCAGCTGCGGTCTGGCTTCTGGTCCTTGGTCGTGCTTCCTGATCAGTGTGGGTTTGGGTTTGCTTTCTGGGTGGATGTGTGGTGGTGACATCCTGTATGGACCTCGTGAGTGTGGGTCTGGTGTCATTCCTCGTGTTAGGGATCCAGAAGAATAAATTTTCCTTTATTTGCACAAAATTTTGAACACTTTACTAGACAGGGAATTGCAAAGTTGGGTAGTTATTACTAAACAGTTCATTCCCTTGGCAGTTAACTTGCCATATCTTATCATGAGCTAGCATCTAGGTCAAGCCCTCTAATGATGAGATTATTTCAAATAATATCCATTCATCATATCTCTCCACCCATTCAGTTTATATGGCTGCTCAATTGCCAGATAGCTGTGGGAGTTCTAACACGTTAAAAACATTCAAAAATACATCTACTACTAAAAACACAAATAAATATACCATAAAAATAATTCCAATAACTCACACCTAAAGTATATTGACAGCTCATTTTAAAAATTCTGCCCTAGTGCTCAAGAGAAAGGACAGGTCTTCAGGCCATTTCTAAAGGCCAACAGAGTTAGGCCATCTGAATCTCAGGAAGATGTTATTCCACATGAGGGGCACAATGATTTGAAGGCCCATTTATTTGGTTACATAAGATAACACTGTTTAATAATTTGGACTTGTAGCATGCCAACCTTTCCTAATGTTTTGGATGGACAGAGATGAGAGATATACAGTCAGTTATGTCCATGTGATTTGAAGTCTTTAAAGATATAATCTTGAACGTGGACCAGGAATTAATTGAGAAAATGGGCAAAGAAAGAATTAGCATGGGCATGTACTTTTATGTTTTATTTATTATTTATTTATTTATTTTGTCACACAGTATATATAAGCATAAGCATGAAATAATTGTACAATATATAAGTATATATATATATATATATATATATATATATATATATATATATATATATAAAAGTATGAATATGTAATAACTAAATTAATTGGAAATAACGAAAGGAAAAAATAGGACAGGAACGGTAGGCACTCTTGTGCTCTTATGCACGTCCCTTATAGACCTCTTAGGAATGGGGTGAGGTCAATAGTAGACAGCTTTTGGTTTGAAGATTTGGGGATTTTGGGAAGAGACCACAGAGTTACCCAATTCTATTAGCTTTTTTGAAGAATCAGTTTTAAAATTTCAAAATACTCAGAACATTTTACTTTGTTCAAGATCCGGCAATAGATGCCACTCAATGCATCCAATGTTAAGAATATTTTTCTCTATTTTGTATTAGCAAGTCAAGTTTAAGCATACGTCTCCTTTAAATGTAACCTTTAGTTTGTTCAGGTTTCCTCTAGTTTCCAACCAAAGTCCCATCCCATCATTTTTTTCTCAGAAATTAAAATACCGGCCATTTCCCATGGGAAAAATTCTTATAATTAATTTCAAAATCTTATTTCAAATCCACCTGGACCCTCAGTCTGTTTATACTTCTTAAAAACAACTTCTAATTACCTTTTTGTTGAGGGGTCCTTACGCTAGTACACTAGCATTTATGATATTACCTACTTGTCATCATATTGAAATATCTTCAAGAAAACAATCAAGCTCAGAGAGCACCAAGGACCCATCATTTCAACCCTAAGCAATAAATATTCTCCTTTATTGGTACCCTGTTTATTTTTTAAAAAATAGAATATATTTAAATCCTTAATCTTATAGTTAAAACTTCTATAGCTAAGGGCTGAAGGGAACTCATTCAGTGAATGTCATAAAATAATCCTTAGAAGGTAATAAACACAAAAAAGTACAAAAAAGATTAAAACATAATAATCATTAACGTAATAAAAAATCATATGTGGGAAAGTATATTCAATTTCACCAATAATACAGCAACTATACAGGGTATGCGATACTCCTACCAGATTCCTAGACCAGGTGATAAAGCCTTGTCTTCCCAAAGCCAACTAGGTTGGGCCCATATGGCCTCATGGGAGGTGGTGACCTATTTTAGGGGAGAGATGCAGTGGCAAAAAACTCTTTCCTCCTTGGGAACCCAGATGATATTCCATTTGCAACACTTGTTTCTGCCAAACCTGATGAGATGAATAGATAATTGTGGAGAGGCAGTTTCTCAAATATCCCAGCCCCATGCCATATAGGGCTTTATAAGCCATTAAGAGTATCTTGAATTGAACCCAGAAGCAAACTGATAATGCAGCAGAGGTGTAACATGCACTAACCTAGGAATATATGTAGTTGCCTTCACTACTTTTTGCACCTTCAAGAGCAGTCCCATGTAGAGTGCATTACTGTAATCTATATGAGAGATAAGTTCTGGTCCAGGAATGATACTGCGCACAACCTCACGTTGTATAAAGGCACTTATATCCACGAGTGTCCTTGTTCATTGTGCAGGATTTCTGAGTTCGGAAGGACCCACCAAAATGCTTAGTGTGTCTGTCTGGGGCAGAGTGTCCATCTAAAACTAAAGATGATAAATTCCCAAGTCCCAAAATCACTCAGTCTTGCCAGTGTTGTACAGCAAACAATATATAAAGTGCTGGTCTGATGGTATGATTTTCTATAAATGAAAATCTCCTTCCTGAAGATTTACTGCTTAATATGTCCTTTCCCCACTAAATGGTGTCTCTCTACTTAGTAACTACTTTAAAGTATTGAAGTTTAATTATATTAGTCCTCTCCCTAAATTTATCAAACTGAACTTTTAAAATTTCTTGGTTTCAGGGAACATGAAGATTAAATTGTCATAGCTCAGAAAGCATTTCTTTTTCATTAAGAGATATTAAACACACAAGTCTTGGTTTTAAAGATATTAAAATAAAGGATCAGGTATATGTGAATTAGCACATGCTGGAGGGCAGGAGCTCATGAGAGAAGCTAATAAAAGGATCAACAACAGAATAGCCATAAAGCTGACATGGAAAAGGGCACGGCAATACAGCTGTGATTAAAGTGGTAAAGTGATGCATCAAATCAAACTTCCCACAAGCAATTCCAAAGCGAAAGAAAGAGAAATAATATCAGGAAAATATGTATGTCACTTCAGTGCATCTGAAAATGTCAGGAATACTACATATACATATACATATACATACATACATACCGTGTTTCCCTGAAAATAAGACCCTGTCTTATTATTATTTTTTTGAACCCTGAAATAAGCGCTTGGCCTTATTGCCATGTGCTCAAAAGCCTGATTGGGCTTATTATTAGGGGATGTCTTATTTTGGGGGAAACAGAGTACATATACATAAACAAACACACAAACACATATACTGTATATAGTCTATGAATTATTTTTTAAAAAGTTGTTTGATGCTTATGAGAATACAGCCTGTTGCTCCTCAGAAAAATCTAAATGAGAAAATTTTCACTGAAATGTTTTACAGGTTCAATATTCTGGATTTTCCCTCCTGCTTTCACTTTTTATATTTATTCACATAGCACCAGTTAGCGGTTCTACTTTGCAGTGCATTTGCTATAGTTATAGTTGGTGTGTGTAGTTTCAGATGGTAGCATCTAAAACTAGCTGCTACAGTTTGTTTTATTAAATATATCCAATTTTGTTCTTTTTTAGGATCAATTTGGCTAGCCTTACTTATACAAAAAAGTCACCTAAGCTTCTTTGCTTAGAAAGATATATTCACTCTATCTGCATTTAGAATGGCAGCAAAACCGAGTTTCTCTTTATATTCTTTGAACAATTATCTTAATATTCTTTGAACAATTCCTTCAATATCATGTTTCACTTATCACAACAATACCATTTTAGTCTGTTATTTAGCCTATGGACCTATTACAGGAAAATGGAATTATGAAATGAAGATAAAATAAAATGTCCTTGCTTGGGATTGATGTTCTATGACTGCATTAATGCAGTTTTCTTGGCAGTATTAGAGCAGCCTTGCCTTCCTCTGAAATGTTTTGTCAACTTCCAAGTCAAGCCAATAGTCCTAGGATTCCCATGTATTCTCTTATAGCTATTAAATCATTTGTGAAATTTTATAACAGTGGCCTTTTCATGACCTGTTAATATAATAGAAAAGAGTATTTTTTTCCAACTATGTATTCTATGTACATTTAGCAGCCACTGACACTGATTTTTCAACATCTGCAGAATATTATTTACTAAAACTACTAGCAATCATATATTTTTGCAAAATTTCCATTCCTCCAATGGAAGAAGATAGAACTTTTTCTGGAGTCTTGTCATTAGATCTTTAACTTTCTTTTTCTTTTTCCTGAGATGATCTTTAAAATGTTTTTTCCCATAGAAATAGGATTAATGCCATAGATTTATCTTACTCTGTAACAGTTTATATATATGTTGTTCCCTTTTACTGTGTTGAAAGTTTACATACCGTACCTTTCGGAGTATAAGATGCACTTTTTTCTCCCCTAAAAGTGGGTGAAAATTGTGGTGCATTTTATACACTGAATGTTGCCAAAGCCCCACCCACATGCCGGCCCCCACCCTTCGGCCATTTTCGGCCTCCTCGCATTGCATTTTTGGCCTCTGTACACCCCGTTTTAGACTTTTCCAGGCGGTGGGGATTGCTACAGCAATCGTTTTCGATTGCCATCTCTACGCATTGCATTTTTGGCCTCCGCACATTGTATTTTCAGCCTCCCCATGCCTCATTTTTGGCCTCCGTGCGTCGCATTTTTGGCCGGTTCCAGGTGGCGGTGATCAGTGGCAATGTGCTGTGGCAATCCCCACCGCCTGGAACAGGTCTAAAACAGAGTGTGCAAAGGCCAAAAATGCAATGTGCGGAGTCCTAAGACGCAACACGTGGAGGCGGCGATGGGCTCTAGTGATCCCTGCAGCCTGGAACAACTGATTGGCAGTATTCCGGGAGGCTGATCCAACCGTCAGTCAGCTGTTCATGCTAAATTAGGCTGCAATAACGTGCTGAAGCTAACCAGGCTGTTTGCTGTTTGCAGCTAGCCAAATAAATACTGATGGATGCTGGTAGGCTGCAGATTTTTTTTTCTTCCCCAAAAACTAATGTGTGTCTTATACTCCGGAGCATCTTATACTCTGAAAAATATGGTAGTTCTTTTTATAATATTTATATCTCACCTCAGAATCTTTTTTTAACACAGAACAGGGATATTTGAAAATAAATCAATATTTGAATCTGCTACGGATTTCACTAAGCACATCTCCCATAATTTGTGAAGTGGAACCATCATCTCCTGCTAAAATGTCACATCAGGAAGAATAATGAGGGTGAACTTACATGTTAACGATCTGTATTTAATAGATATACTAATGAAATGTCCTTATTCCTACTATCCACTATTTTTAGTTGTGCCTGAATTATCATAAATAAAGTCTAGTTTATAATAAAATTATACACTCATAATAAATAATAATTCTCGTATAATATTTTTCTATAGCTAGTCTCCCAGCTCATCTTTCATTTTCAGTGACAGGTTATGCCAAATGTAATTACTTCAGTAAGGGAATCTTAACAAGCTTTCTCCAATGAAGGTGTTCAGGCAAGCAGCCAACTAAATCAGCAGTTAATCCCATATCAAAACATGTCTGAAATCCAATGAAAGTAACTAAGGTTCCAGGTAATTCTCGAGTTATGACAGTTCACTTAGTAACCATTCAAAGCTACACAATAACCCACCCACCCCAGTATTTATGACACAGTCCCAAAATTACGAATGTTGCAATTGTTCACCCTGTTCTTGTTGAACAGCAGCAGAGGTACCCTTCTTATTCCCTCCCCCATCCCCACAATTTCTTCCCCCCTCCTATCCTGCTGTGCCAGATTCATTTACCTTGTAAAAGTCTCCTCTCTGCTATGGTTTCTTTGAGAGCAGGACGATTTTGCTTCCAGCATCCAATAGGTATAGAGAGTAAAATGTTCTGGGGACCATGATCTCGCACGATTTCAGGCCATCATTCTCTGAAAAAGTGGATGGGTGCCTGAAATCATGGCACTCAGAAGCTGTTCTGGCCTAGGTTTCGTTAGAAAGTGTAAAGCACAATCTTAGTCCTGGCAAAACCTATTTTATTTACATGGCTGTGAATTATTGTCATTCACAGTCCACAAGGCTTCATAAACAGTTTTTCAGGGGAATGTTTATAAACACCCACCCTTGGAATGCTGCCAGAGAACTAATTGCCAAATGCAGGACAAGGCCAAACTTGGCACAAAGTCAAACAGAATTTTTCAAAGCTTGAACCTACCAGATGAACTAATTGCTTCCTGCAAAAGCTCACGTCCCATTCACTTCTCTTTTATGTCTTATGGGAGGGGCCAATCATTTCCAAACCTTTCTCCCAAGTTGACCCTGTTTTCTTAATAGTTCGTGTCTTCTGGCAGCTCTGCGCCTGCGCACACTGGGAACAGGCTCCCGCTGTTCTTCTGCCTTGCTGATGTCAGTCTCCAGAGGCAGCACATCTATCTATAGGGCCAACTATCAAATGACTTGGCCCCCTGTTTGCCTCTGATGCAGAGCCCTCGTCTAAGCTTTCCCCAGCCCCCAGGACTGGCCCAAATTCCTCCCCAACCTCCTCACTCTCTGACTCTGCTGCCACCTCTGCTGGTCACCAGCAGGCCACAACACAAGCTTCCAGGCTCCATGCAAAATGCTTGCAAGCTGATGCAATACTTTGAGCATTGGCTGCTATGATCTCATATGGCAGAGAGGCTAGAGAGGAAACAGTTCACTAGATCTTCAAAGAGTAAGTGACCTGGCATATCTGGTTTCAAATCAATATGTTGTTTTACCATTTTTTCAAGCCATGTATGTATTTTTGTCCAATATTTTTTTTTGCTTTTTGACGTGTTTGGTGGCTTTTCCAACATTTTGCCGATTTATCCTTGAACATCTTTGCTAACCTTGAGGGTGGAAAATGCCATCTAGAAAACATTTTATAAAGATTTTCTTTGTATGCAGTAGACATTGTTAATTTATAATATCTATCCCATAATTTCTGCCATTTATCTAACTTAATCAGATAGCCAAAGTTTTTAGCCCATACTGTCATTGTCTCTTTTACTTGTTCATTTTCCATCTTAATACTTAACAAATAGCTATATATTTTCTTTTCTTTTTTTTTAGGTTAACAACTTTTAATGGTTTCTTGGCAATGCTGTTACAGTGAGCTCGGGCTCTTAGATTGTTTGATATGAGTACTTCAAGGTCCTTGACAGGGTGAGAGTCATCTACAAAGTTGTAGCCGCGCAGCTTGTATTTTGTGGCTTTGATTTTTTTTTTTGCCAATGTGTAAGACAGCATTTGTTTGTTGAGATTTGGAGTTGCCAATTGTTTGACCATTCTGACAGATAGTCAAGGTCTTTTTGTAGGGTTAGCAGCATTGTTGTTGGTGTTTTTTTTTTTATTGAAAGAGTTTAAAAAAAAACAAAGACATTTCCCCCCCTTTTTTTCCCCCTCTCTCCCAAAAAACCCCCTTCCCCTCCTTCCCCCGGCTTCCCGGGTCAATCACAAGGTATTGTTATACATAAACCAAACATAGAATAAAATTTTCCCTTCCAATCCAATTAACCACATCCAAAGCTTTTCATCTCCCAACCCCCTCCCCATTACATAAAATAACTTTCTAATTATTCAAAGGCAATCTGATATTTCTTAATCTGATATCTATTTTGTAGATAATCAATCCATTGTTTCCATTCAATTAAATATCTTTCCTGCGTATTGTCTTTTAAAAAAGCTGAGATTTTAGCCATCTCAGCCAAATTAATGACTTTCAGTATCCATTCTTCTATTGTAGGTACCTCTTCTTTCTTCCAGTATTGTCCAATCAACAGTCTTGCTGCTGTTATTAAATTCAGAATCAGTTTAGTGTACAATCCGTTATAATTCCCAAAAGGAAAAATTGTGGCAGGAACTTTATCTTCTTCTTCAGTACATTTTGAATAATCCACCAAATTCTTATCCAAAAGACCTTAATTTTCTTGCAAGTCCACCAAATATGAAAATATGTAGCGTCATCACAATCACACCTCCAACATTTCGCTTGGATATTAGGATACATACGTGATAATTTTTTGGGATCTAAGTGCCATCTATAAAACATCTTATAAAAATTTTTCCTTAAATTCTGTGCTTGTGTAAACTTAACATTTCTAACCCAGATTTTCTCCCATGTTTCCAACATTATTGGTTCCTGAATATTCTGTGCCCATTTTATCATACAGTCCTTTACCAAATCCTTTTCCGAATCTATTTCAAGCAACACATTATACAATCTCTTTATATGCTCCTGGGTCTGATTTCTAATTTGCTTTATTAAATTTTCCTCCCTTCGCATTATACCAATTTTTTGATCTTCTTTCCATCTAGCACTTATTTGCCCATATTGAAACCAAGTATAATTCCTCCCTTCTTCATTTAATACCTGTAATGATTTTAATTGCAATCTACCTCCTTCAACATACAAAAGTTCTTTATAAGTAATCATTTCCTGTTTCTGTTCTACATTTATATTCTCTATTGCATGTCTGGGGTTCGCCCATATAGGAATCTTGTAATCTAATTTATAAGAATATTTTTTCCAGACCCGCAAAAGAGCACTTCTCAACACATTATTCTTTAAAGCCCTATCCACTTTTTTTTCATAAAATAAGTATGCATGCCATCCATATAACAAGTCATAACCTTCTATATTCAAAATTCTTTCCTCCGTTAAATTAAACCAATCACTTATTACTGAAAGGGCTACTGCTTCATAATATAGTTTAAAGTTAGGCATTTTTAAGCCACCTCTTTCCCGTGAGTCCTGTATTATTTTCATTTTAACCCTCGCCTTTTTACCCTGCCATATAAATTTATTAATCCCAATCTGCCAATCTTCCAAATTTTTATCCTTTTTAATTATTGGTATCATCTGGAACAGAAACAAAAATCTAGGTAACACATTCATTTTAATAGCCGCAATCCTTCCCAATAGCGATAACTGCAATTTTTTCCAGACACTCATATCATTCTGAACTTTTTGCCATAGCAAGTCATAATTATTCTTATAAAGTTTCTTGTTCGATGAGCTAATATAAACCCCTAAGTATTTAACCCTTTTTACCACCTCAAATCCTGTCATTTCCTCTAATTTTTTTCTGTTGTATAGACATATTTTTAATTATCACTTTTGTTTTATTCTGATTTATTTTAAATCCTGATACCTTTCCATATTTATCAATTACTTCCAACAAAAATCTACTTGAATTTATAGGATTTGTTAAAGTAACCACTACATCATCTGCAAAAGCTCTAACTTTGTACTCATATTGTCTAATCTTAATTCCCTCTATTTTCGTTAATTCTCGTATTTTATCTAATAATGGTTCCAGAGTCAAAACAAACAATAGTGGTGATAAGGGACATCCCTGTCTCATTCCTTTCGCAATCTTAATAACTTCTGTCAAACTACCATTTATTATAATCTGAGCTGTTTGCTCTCCATAAATCGCTTTAATTATTCTAACAAAACAATCTCCAAATTGCATTTTCTCTATTAATTTAAATAAAAAATCCCAATGCAATCGATCAAAGGCTTTCTCTGCATCCAAAAAAATAAGTGCTGCTGAAGTATTCTTCTTTTCCAAATATTCCAATATATTAATAATCTGTCTAACATTATTCCTCATCTGCCTCCCTTTTATAAAACCAGATTGATCAGTATGAATTCTTTGTTGTAAAACTAACATTAATCTATTTGCTATTATTTTACAAATTCTTATAATCATTATTTAAAAGTGAAATCGGCCTGTAGTTACCGGGTTTAGAGCAATCTTGCTCCTCTTTTGGTATCAGTGAAATAAAAGATGTTTTCCATGACGGGGGTATTCCCACTCCTAGTTGTATCTGATTAAATAATTCTTTAAGTGGGCCTAATATTTCATCCGGTATTTTTTTATAATAACTTGCTGTAAGACCATCTGTACCAGGGGTTTTCCCCATTTTTAATTGTTTAATTGCCTCCACTATTTCTCCAGTAGCTATCGGCCGATTCAGCTCCTCCCTCTGTTCTAATGTTAGAATATTAACCTTATAATCTTTCAAATAATCATAAATGTCCCTATTCAATATTTTGTCTTTTGCATATAGAGCAGTGTAAAATTCTGAGAATGCCTTTTTAATTTTATCCTGTTGATATATCTCTTTGCCTTTATATTCTATTTTTTGTATGACACGTGCTTTCTGTTTTTTCCTTAAGTTATATGCCAACCATCTCCCAAGTTTATTTGCATTACAAAAGGTATTATGTTTAGCATATTGTATATTCGTTGCCACCTGCCATTAACATATTAAACTGACTCTGTAATATTTTTATAGCCTCTTTAAGTTTGTGATCTTGTGGGTTTTGAATTAATAACTGTTGCTTCCTTTGAATTTCTTCTTCCAAGTACCTACGCTGCCTTTGTTTATTATTCCTTTGCGTATTGTCCAAGTAAATCAATATCCCTCTAATAAAAGCTTTACTCGCCTCCCACACAGTTCCTATAGGTGTCCCTTTGTGCATATTAAAATCAAAAAATTCTTTCAACTGTTTCTTACAATAATTTACATTATCCTCATATCTAAACAGATTTTCATTCAACCTCCATGTTCTACCACCTTTTTTCCCTTGTAATAATTCCATCCATACTGGGCTATGGTCAGTTAAACACCTCAGAAATATCTTCATTTTCTTCACCCTAGAAAGCAAGTCATTAGAAATTAAAATAAAATCAATACGTGAGAAAGATTGGTGCCTATCGAAAAAAAAAGTAAAATCTCTCTCATCTGGATTCCGTAACCTCCATATATCTCTAAACTCAAAGTCTTCCATCATTTCAAAAAAGGATTTTGGTAGTTTTGCATGTATAGGTATCTTCTTGGAAGAGGTTCTCTTATTACTTCTTGTATCAATTACTCCATTCCAGTCTCCTAATAAAATAAATGAACTATAATCCCAGAGGATCAACCTCTCGTGTAACATTTTATAAAACTTTTCTTGTTGCTGATTAGGTGCATAAATACCTATCAGCAAAGTCTTTTTTGCATCTATCACCAGTTCAATAGCAATAAATCTTCCTTGAATATCTGCCTCAATTAACTTAGCTGGTATATCCTTCCTGATATATACAACAATTCCATGCTTCTTTTCCAAAGCTGATGCAACAAAATGTTTACCTAATTTTGAGTTAATTAAGTATTTTTGGTCTGATAATTTTATATGTGTCTCTTGCAGGCAAATCACATCATTTTTAAATTGTTTCAAGTAGTGAAATATTTTCCTTCTTTTCTGAGCTGAATTCAAGCCATTAACATTCCATGACAAAATTCTATTTGCCATTACTGGCCTCCTGAAGCTTTGAAGCAAACAACGGAAGATCCTCCTCCGGTATCTTCCGTCTAGCTCCTCCCACAGCTTCCATACTGGGATCCTGACTTTTACTTTGAGACTGTTGCTCTTCTTTACGCTTAAGAGCTCCTCTTGTCACCCTTTGCTCTTGTGGTTCCTCTGATGCTGGCAGCAATGAAGGCTCTTGGATGGACTTCCGGTTTGGCTCTGCTTCGTGCAGAAAGCAGCTATGATTTAGCTGCTGACTCCCTAGTCTGTAAAAGCTGTTAGGACATCGTAAATCAGTCCAACAGCTTGTATTCTTTCCTCCGGGCGAAGGAGGAAAGCTGAGCAATTAGATTTGAGGTTGAGATGCCCTTATCTGGTGGGAAGTTCTCCTTCTATAATCTGATAAGCTCCGGGCTAGGAGAGGCACTTGCCTTCATGGCAAACAAACGAAGCATCCAACCGCCACGACAAGAATTGATTTAATGACGGATTTAAACATGGACGGAGCAAAAACTGGAGTTCTAACATCTGCTTGTAAGAAGATTGTGAAACCCTGAGGATTTATTGGCTGCGAAGATAGGAGAGAAGAAAGCAAATGGCGGTTTTGTGGAATGTGTGCTCTGAAAACGAAAGTAGAAATGCTTACTAACAGCTAGTGTTGAAGTAGAAGAAAGAAGATACATAGAAACATACTGACTAAATGGAAGATATGAGAATTTTATGATTTATATTTTTTCTCTTTTTGGGCTTGACTTGTTATATATATTTTAAATGGCTTTTAAGCAAATAGTGCCAAAAGTGTGTTGAAAAAGAAGATATATAGGAAGATACTGACTAACTGGAAGAAATGAGAATCTTATGATTTATATTTTTTCATCTTCCTTGGGATTATAGACTTAAAAGATAGGGTTTTTTTGAAATTTTCTTTTAAAATTTTTTCTTCTTTCTCTTTTTTGGTTTATTATTAAGCTATCCTTTTTTTTTTTAAATGGCCTTTAAGCAAATAGTGCCAAAAGTTATTAAAAACTTTGAAATTTCAGCTGAAATTTCTTCAGCTCAGATTCAAAAATTAAAAGAAGAAATCAAAAAGGAAGTAAGAAATTTTTTACAGGAGTTTTTGGAGAGTCATTTTTTAGAAATAGATCAAAAATTTGATGAAATAGAGAAAGAGATGTTGGATTTTAAGGAAATGGTGGAAGAGCAGAAGAGGGAAATGAAAATGGTAAAGGATGCAATTGCGCAAATATTAAGTTCTTGTATTCAGATGCAGGACGATCTTGCAGAATTTAATAAAACTAATTTAGAGCTGCAAAGGAAAATAGAAGATATTCAAAAAAATCAAAACAATTGGAACTTAGATAATAAGATGGAAGATATAAAGGCAAAGGTAGATAGGGCAGATGAAGAAAGAGTAATATTACAATATAGATTAATGGAATATGCTATAAGGGTGAGGGGGTTGAAACAAAATAGGAAGGAAAATTTAAAGGAGATTTTTACGCAAGCCTTTGCACAGATAAAGGGTGTGAAGCCAGAAGATTTTGAGATTAATATTGAAAGAATTTATCGTGTTAATTCTTGGTGGGCAAGACAAAATAGAGTACCTAGGGATGTGGTTATTTATTTTACAACTAAAAAGGTTAGGCATGAAATCTTGCAAGCCTTTTATAAAAATAAATTTCAGATATTGGGACAAGATATAAAAATGATGAAGGAAATTCCTCCTAAAATGTTAAGAAACAGAAGAGAATTTGCTTTTTTGGTGGATGAGCTTAAGAAATATCAGATATATTTTAGATGGGAAGTCCCAATGGGTTTGTCACTGAATTTTAGAGGTAGAAAGTATTTTCTTAATTCAGTTATGAAAGCGAGACATTTTTATATTAATGTTTTAAAGAGTGGGAATCCTTTGTTGTTAGATGCTAAGTTAACTGGTTTGGAAATGATGCAAAATAGAATGGGAGAGGGGAGGAATGTTTAAGATGTGAATATGATGATTATGGTTAATTTTTGGAATTGATTTGTTTAGGATATAAATTATAGGATTTTTGTTATTTGCTATTTGTATGGTATAAATCTATGGGATGATATTATTCAATTGTGAAGGATGGAAAGTGAAATTTATGAATTTAGATAATGTGGATGTAATGATTTTAACTGCTTACTGTTATATTGTGGATGTAGTTTAAATGATTATTTATTTTAATTGATACGTTTATAGATAGTAAAAGTTATGAAGTTAAGCTGGAAATATTATATTTGAGAGATTTTATTTGAAATGATATTTGATTGATGGAGTAGTATTGGAAGATTGGATATTAAATCTTACGACAATTGAAGAAATATATAAATGATGAAAATTTGAATTTGAGAAGCTGGATTGTAATTTAAGAAATGGACTTATGAAATTTGAAGGAATATATAAGTGGGGGGAAAAAATTGAACTTTAGAAGATGGACTAATTTTTAAAATGGACTGTAAGAAGAACGGACATTAAATGTTATGGCAACTGAAGAAATATATAAGTGATAAAATTTGAGTTCGAGAAGATGGACTGTAATTTGAGAAATGGACTTATGAAATTTGAAGGAATATACAAGTGGAAAAAATTTGAATTTGAGAAGATGGATTAATTTTAAAAATGGACTGTAAGAAGTAATATGTGAAGTTGGTATTGCTTCTTTTCTTTTCTTTTTTTTTATTATTCTTTCCTATCTTTTTATTTTTATTGTGAGGGGATCTAAAGTTTTAAATTTTTAAAGGTGGGAGGTTATGTATATTTTGTATACTTTTGTTTGTGATTGTTGGTTATAATACCTATTTGCTCTGGGAAGTCTGGGGGAAGGGGAGGAGGGGAGGGAAATGATACATGGATTGATTATTAATGTACAGTAATTTTTGAAGATATGAAATTAAAAAATTTAAAATGATATTGGGGATGCTCGACTGCCATTTCAGGAAGAAAAGGAGAGAGGAGTAGAAGGAGGGAAGAAAGTAGGTAGGAAAGAGTAGAGAAGGAGGAGGGGAATAAGAAGGTTAGATAGGATGGAAGAAGGGTGGAAGAAGGGAGGAGTGGAGAAGGAGGAGAGGAAGTAGTAAAGTGAAGGAGATGAAGGAGGGTAGAGAGGGAAAGTAGTAGAGGGTAGAGAGGGAGGTTGTGTAGAAAGGAAGTGGCAATCGGGCAGGCCTGAATCAGTTATAAATAAAAATTAATGATTAATGATGGATAATAGTTTGTACATAAATATGATGTTGGAAAATGGAAATAAAAATTATTCAAAAAAAAAAAAAAGGCTCTTGGATCACCACGCCTTCTTGAATCTCTTGAAGTTTTTCTATCACTTCTATTTCGACTTTCAAAACTGTAGAAAGAAAATCCTTTGCCTTTAAAACAGTGTCAATTCTATATCTCCTTCCTTGATAAAATACTGTCAGTCCAACTGGCACCTCCCATCTGAATTGAATCTGGTGTTTTTTAAGTTCTTGTGTAAAAAAACCAAATTCCTTCCTATCTCTTAACATCTTGGAAGGAATCTCTTTCAGCACCTTCAGCTCCTGTTCTCCAATTTTTAAAGTTGTCTGATATGAAACTTGCAGAATCTGATTTCTCATAGTCCTTTTCACAAAATAAACCACAATGTCCCGAGGAAGCTTTCTCTGTCTTGCGATCCAGGAGTTAACTCTATATATTTTATCAATTTGGTAAGCTACCTCTTGGGGTTCCACTTCAATAAATTCAGCCAATGCTTCTGATATAATTTTTCTTAAGTCTTCTCCTCGCTGTTCTTGCATACCACGAATTCTAAGAGCTCCTTCCATAAGTTTATATTGTAATATCACAACCTGATCTTCATTTTGATCCACTTTTTTCTGAACACCTTTCATTTTGTCTTCTAAATGCTTATTTGACTGAGAGATCTGTTGCATTTCCCCTTCCAATCCCTCAATTTTTTTACTCAATCCTTGAACTGCCATGAGAATATCTTCTCTTATTTTTGCATTAAAATTCTCCATCATCTCTTTTTGCATATCTTCAGAAAGTTTTAATTGTACTTTCAATATATCCTCAAGACTTGGTTCAGATCCCCTTCTTCCAGAAGGCTTTAAAGGTTTAGCTGCCATTCTGTCTTCAAAAGAATCAGGAATTTAAACTTAACAACTTAAGAGAACTCCGTTTGTAACAATCCACAAATAACGCTACTTTGTTGTACTAAAAAATTTTACTTTCACTTTCAGACGCCATTTTAAAAGTCAATTAATCAGAGACAAAGAAAGGTTTCAGGTTTCAAAAAGGGAGTCGGTATACTTGCCGTGTTGATTCTACATCAAAGATCGAACGCTTGTGAAATTCCCGTCTGCTTAGAAAATCAATCAATTTAATAAGTCCTTTTGAGCAGAAATGACCCCCTACTCCTTTTTCCTGGAAAAAAACAGGAGCGCGTTTGAAGTTGGAGATAGTGGAGTTCGGTGGGATCATAAATCCAGGAAAATTCGCTCTTAAGAGCAAACCCCCTGTCTAGATCTACCACTTTTCCACAACTCTGCATAACCCTCTTATGCCCAAAGGGTATGCTAAGCTCAGTGAACAGTGATTTATACTGTTTCACTGACTTTTACGATCTTCTAACGCGGAGTGCCCTGTTAGAGCACCCGGCAGGAGCGGTGACGTCACTGGAGCCTCTATATTTTCTTTATTAATTTTCATCTGTCCCTGTTAAAATATGATCTAATTCTGTTAATTCTTTATTTAAACCATACATTTTAACATCCTTCTCATATCTAGATTATATCTGCACATATGACCACCATGTTATCTCAATTCCTTGATCACTCAGTTCCTGCTTAGTTTTAAGTCCCCCCTTTTCATTTAAAATATCTTTATATCTGCTAACATTCTCTATATCAATAATATTTGGATAAATCAGTGCCTTCATTGTGGAGAGCCAGACTGGTATTTTCAAATAATGTTGTTCTTTAATTTTTTCCCATAATAATAATAATGCATTCCTAATATAATGTCTCTGGAAATAGCTATGTATTTTGTTTTTTCCATACCATAAAAAAGCATGCCAACCTAATTCAAGATCATGTCCCTCCAAGATCAATAGTCTTTTGTCTTCAAGCCAATCTATTCTTTCACCCAGGTAAGTATCAAAGCCTGATAATACAATTCTCAATCTGGTAGCCCAAAACCACCTCTATTTTTAGAATCTTGCAACATTTTCAAACTTATCCTTTCTTTTTTCCCTTGCCAAATATATTTTAATATTATTTTATTTAATTCTTCAAAGTAATGTTTTTCCAATTTTATTGGTATTGTTTGAAATAAATATAGTAATCTTGGCAGGATATTCATTTTTATAGTGGCTATTCTTCCCATCAATTATAGTTGTAGATTTTTCCACTTTCCAAATCTGTTTTAGTTTGTTGTGCCAGTTTGTAATAATTCTCTTCTTTAATCGTTACACACCTTGTCATTAGTTGATTTCTTAAATATTTAACTTTCTTAACTATCTGTATACCTATTTTCCTCATTAGTTCTTTTTCTCTGTGTGTCTGTAACTTTTTAAACTATTATTTTAGTTTTTTCTTTATTTATTTTCAGTCCTGCAACTTCACCATATTCTTCTGTTTTCCTAATTAATTTAGGTCCATTTTCTTGTGGGTCTTACAAAATAAAGACCAAATCATATGCGAATGCCTATAATTTATATTGTTCCTTTTTTTATTTCCATACCTTTAATTTCTATGTTGTGTCTAATATTTCTATTTAACACTTCCAGTGTCAATATAAATAGTAATAGAATAGAATAGAATAGAATAGAATAGAATAGAATAGAATAGAATAGAATAGAATAGAATTTTTTATTAGCCAAGTGTGATTGGACACACAAGGAATTTGTCTTGGTGCATATGCTCTCAGTGTACATAAAAGAAAAGATACGTTCATCAAGGTACAACATTTACAACACAATTGATGATCAATATATCAATATAAATCATAAGGATTGCCAGCAACAAGTTATAGTCATACAGTCATAAGTGGAAAGAGATTGGCGATGGGAACTATGAAACGATTAATAGTAGTGCAGATTCAGTAAATAGTCTGACAGTGTTGAGGGAATTATTTGTTTAGCAGAGTGATGGCCTTCGGGAAAAAACTGTTCTTGTGTCTAGTTGTTCTGGTGTGCAGTGCTCTATAGCGTCGTTTTGAGGGTAGGAGTTGAAACAGTTTATGTCCAGGATGCGAGGGATCTGCAAATATTTTCACGGCCCTCTTCTTGATTCGTGCAGTATACAGGTCCTCAATGGAAGGCAAGTTGGTAGCAATTATTTTTTCTGCAGTTCTAATTATCCTTTGAAGTCTGTGTTTTTCTTGTTGGGTTGCAGAACCGAACCAGACAGTTATAGAGATGCAAATGACAGACTCAATAATTCCTCTGTAGAATTGGATCAGCAGCTCCTTGGGCAGTTTGAGCTTACTGAGTTGGCGCAGAAAGAACAAGGAGATAAAGGAGTAAAGGAGATAGTGGACATCCTTATCTTGTGCCTTTTTCTATATTAAAATTCTCTGTCGTATCTCCATTTACCATCACATTTGCTGTTTGTTTATGGTATATTGCCTTTATCATGTTAATAAATCTCTCACCAAAGTCCATAGATTTTAATTGTGACAACACAAATTGCCAGTTTACATTGCCAAATGCTTTCTGCGCATCTAAGAAGATCAACACCATTTGTTTTCCAGGATGTGCTTCATAATATTCTAATGTATTTAAAATCATTCTCATGTTGTTTTTAATCTGTCTCTTAGGTAAAAAGCCATTTTGATCTGGATGTATACATTCATTTAAAAATCTTTTTAATCTCTCTATTATTGAAGCATATATTTTATAAACAGCATTCAGTAAAGATATGGGCCTATAATTTTTTATCTGAATTTATTGAATTACTTTAATTGTGGATAAGTTTTACTCGACAAAAATAATTGCTGGCTAACATCAGTAAAGTATTTTTGTTATAATCTGCTAATATTCTGAATATTTCTGAATTCTATGTATTTTACAAATAGTATAGGTAAAGGTAAAGGTTCCCCTCGCACATACGTGCTAGTCGTTGCTGACTCTAGGGGGCGGTGCTCATCTCTGTTTCAAAGCCGAAGAGCCAGTGCTGTCCGAAGACGTCTCCGTGGTCATGTTGCCGGCATGACTTAACGCCAAAGGCGCACGGAATGCTGTTACCTTCCCACCAAAGGTGGTCCCTATTTTTTCTACTTGCATTTTTACGTGCTTTCAAAACTGCTAGGTTGGCAGAAGCTGGGACAAGTAAAGGGAGCTCACCCCGTTACACGGCAGCACTAGGGATTCGAACCGCTGAACTGCCGACCTTTCGATCAACAAGCTCAACATCCTAGTATGTATAGTATAGTATACAAATAGTATACATAACACAAATATATTACATAATGATATTATGGCAGAAACTGTAGGAGATAGAGATAGTCTTATGTATATACCTTATGTTACAAATAATTCTACCATTTATCTTTTTCTTTTGTAAGTGTAATATTTAGGTCATAGTTTGTAAACACAGCTATAATTATTATAAGTTCAAACAGCTTCTCCTTGGAATACAAGTGTTCTTGACTTGGACTAGTCATTTAATAGCTGTTTAAGTTAGGACAGTCTTTAAAAAGTCATCCCTACATCATGGTTATGTGATTGCATTTTGGGCACTTGGCAACCAGCTCACACTTAAACCAGTTCTAGCATCCCGTGGTCATGTGACCACAATTTAAATGTTTTTGTGAGTTTCTGACAAAAAAAAGGCCATTCAGAAGAATTGATTCACTTAATGACCACATGATTTGCCTAACTGATTGTAGCAAATTACTTTACAACTATTATAAACATTTTCCTAAAATTAACTTTGATGACATGGTCCTTGATTTATGACTGCAATGATTTACAAGTGAAATTCCAGGCTACATTGTTGGTTGTAAGCTATATATCTAGGAAGCAGTATGAAGTTTAACAACTAAAATATACTTTTTATATTTTAAATACAGTAATAGTTTTCAGAATTGATAAATGAGTATTGTTTGGACTCGGAACTCAGTGTTCAACTTGATTTTAGAGGGAAGGGAGGGGGGGCAGTATTTCTAAGTACATATTTACTAACCATCAACTATTTGGAGAGTTACACCAGTAGCTTCAGATTCCCAACGAAATATCCAGTGATGGTAAAAATCTGTTGATGTCTAAATCTGCTTGTATCTCAGCGGACATGAACGCTTGCCAGTAATAATGAACAGGAGCATCTAACAAAACCTTTCTAGTCTTAGCACAACTCTTGATGCTTCTTTCCTTATTCCTTCTGTTCCTTAGCACAACTTTACTTTATACTATAAAGTATTCTTTTTAGAGAAGGAAATCAAGTTGCTTGTATAAGTTCACATCACGTGTATCTTTCATGATTCAGATAGGAATCTTTTATAACTATACCTGAAAAAATCAAAACTGAACTCAAATCTTCCATATGTAGAATACCACTTTGCCACAGAGCTATTGCCATGCTGCCGAGGTTAATTAATTAGATTATAACATTCATTGTTCTGTACACAAAGCATTCAAAATTATTGATTTTGTTTATTAATTATGTTTTATTAAAAATCTATCCACTGTTGACCTCACCACATTCCTAAGAGGACTCTAAGGGGCGTGCATAAGAGCACAAATGTGCCTACCGTTCCTGTCCTATTGTTTCTTCCCCTATATATATATATGCTTATACTACCTTGTTTCTCCTCATATATATGTTTATATATTATATAATCTTTTGTGTTATGCTTGTTATGCTTGTGTATATTGTTATGACAAAATTAAATAAATGAATAAATAAATAAATAAAATGTTTTACAGTATTAAAAAAAAACGTAAAAAGAAACTCACTAAAACCACCCATTAATTAATTTAAAAACAGCATTATAAAGTTAAATAAATAAATAAATATTATAACTTCATAAAATTATATTAAATGATAGTTAATTAAATCAGTAATTATTTTACAATAATTAATGCTTTTGATTTTCTCCAGCACAATCCTTTTTATTTTATTAATCTTTAAATATTGAAAGTATGTTCAAATAGAGAGACAATAATAAAGGAGATAGTAGCAATAAATGTTGGAAATATAGTGTTAGAGAAAACAGTTGGTGATGTCATACTACACTAATAAAATCAGTCATCATTTGTTTCATAACAAATTACTACTTGTTTTGGATATAACTATAATACAATGTTACTAACTGGTGTCAAAAAGAATTCAGTAGCCTGGTGGAAATCCTTCCTAATACTTTTTAGAACAGTTGTTGTAACACCTATTGAAATTGTTCATTCTTTAATGGGTCAAGAAGAGAGTACAGAAAGTAAGATTGGAGTGAACTGTCACTATTTATGCTCAATTTTATATTCCATTTTAAGATTATTCAGTGTCTTGTGTTTCCTATAAAACCTTTACTTTCTGAATTGTAATTTATCTAAGGTTTTAAAATTCTGGCTTCTAAGAATAACAAGAAATTTGTCTTACTGTATTTTGTTTCTCAACTTCCAATAAGATTCCTAGACTGACTTTTCCCTATTGACAAAGATGCATGAGTATTCTACCCTTTTCAGATTTTCAGTTTTGTAAATGAAAAATATTGTGCTGCTTGCAATTACTGCAGGTTCTAGTCCCACCAGGCCCAAGGTTGACTCAGCCTTCCATCCTTTATAAGGTAGGTAAAATGAGGACCCAGATTGTTGGGGGCAATAAGTTGACTTTGTATATAATTATACAAATAGGATGAAGACTATTGCTAACATAATGTAAGCCGCCCTGAGTCTTCGGAGAAGGGCAGGATATAAATGCAAATAAATAAATAAATAAGAATGTGATACAGCATCTCTGAATCTCAAAAGGTCAGAATAGATAAAAACATTTTAATATAAAATTATCAATGATAACGATAAATGAAAAAATATTGTGCTGAATGAGATACAGTGTCAGCCAGCTTGCTGCCTGCTGCCATGGAAACAGGTGGAGGGGGAATGATGGAAAAGCATACAGGAGGAAACAGTGGAAATTTTTCATGAAGTTTCACACCTGCCAGCTTGGACTTTGCTTATCTCATCAGGGTCATTTCTTCTGGCTTTGGAATGCAGAACGGAGAGATGAAGCACCTGAATCAGAGACTTCCCCAAAACATCTGGCTGTTGATTGAACTTTGGTTGCCTAGCTACCAGGGGGAGGGCTCTAGGGTTTGTTTCAATTTGTTGCTTTGCACGGTTTGGTCCAGATTTTGATTGACTTAACTGTAATCGTCTCGTTCCTAGAAAAAGTATCTTTTCTCTCATTCTATGGAGCTGAGGATTTTTCTTTCCTAGGAATTGGGTAGAGGCAGCCCTGACATTAGGCAAAATCTTTTTTAACGGTCAACCCACAGACAGCAGTCTACCATGGGGACAGAGCATCTAATGTCCAGCCATGGGAATGAGCTAGACGAAACCAGAAATATGGCCAGATAGACTGCACTGCACCTGAGACATGGGAATGAGCTACAGGAAACCAGAGGTATGGCCCCTAGACCTGCACCTGAGACAAGGCGGAATGGTGACAGGAACTGGACCTTGATGAGTAACCTATCAGGCCAAGATGCTCACTGGACATGAGGCAAAGGGAAGACCCCACATCTTGATGAAAGCCCAGAGGATGTCATGCTGAATTAGGCCCTGTTCCTGATACAAAAGGCAATGGAGAATCAAAGAGCCTGGGAAATTCTCACACAGATGATTTCCCAGGCTCTCCAGGTCAGCCCAAGTAGCGAAGTGCTACTACTGTGGCGGCCACACCTGCTCTACCTGCACGGGAGTCAGTGCAAACAATGCCACCGCTAGCAGCAGCTGCTGCACAAGCTCCTCCACCTGCAGGGATCCCCTTGGAGACATTGAGCCCCAAAGGACCCAGCCTTGGGGAAATATGGGGGAGATTCCAAGCAACTGAGATTCTTCCTGGTGCAAGTCTGGAACTACATGGAGGAGTATGGGCTGAACTGCAGATGGAGGCAGTCTGAGTAAGACTCATGACCAAGACTCTGGAGGATGCAGCTGTCAAGTGGATGGTTTCCCTCCACAATGACAACACCCTCCAGCTTTGGAACTAGAACCACTTTATGGCATCCCTTCACCAATGGTTTGAGAACCCACTGGTGGAATGCAAGGCTCGGACCTGGATGAAGACCATCACCCAAGGGCCGCAGTCGGTGGCCACGTACACCCAGGAGTTCCAAGAGTTGGCATGCCAACTAACTACATGGCCTGAAGACATTGACTGCTTCAAAGATGTCCTCAACAATGATATCTACCAGACCTGTATTTCACATGGGGCTCCACATACTCTACAACACTGTTACAACACAGCCGCCTATCTCCATAACCCCCATCTAAGACACACCAACAACAGCCAAGCCTCCTACAACTGACCCCATCCCATTGGGTTCACAATCCCAGTGATCACAGAAAAGGAAGTGCAGGACCTATTTCACAGACAAAAGCCAGGAAAAGCTCCAGGCTCAGACAAGATAACTCCTTCTTGCTTAAAAGTCTGTGCTGACCAATTGGCCCCCATCTTCACCCATATCTTCAATAAATCACTAGAGATGTGCTATGTTCCTTCTTGCTTCAAATGCTCTACCATCATCCCAGTGCCGAAGAAGCCCACCATCAAGGAACTGAATGACTACAGATCAGTTGCTTTAACATATGTAGTCATGAAAACCTTTGAAAGGCTAGTGCTTTCCTACTTGAAAACCATCACGGATCCGCTGTTAGACCCCTTGCAATTTGCATACTGAGCAAATAGATCAACAGTTGATGCTGTTAATATGGCTCTGCACTACAACTTACAACATCTTGAGTCTCCAAAGACCTATGCAAGGATCCTCTTTGTAGACTTTAGTTCAGCATTCAATACCATCATTCCAGACATTCTTCTAACTAAGCTAAACCAGCTACAGGTACCGGAACAGACTTGTAAGTGGATCACAAGCTTCCTAACAAACAGGAAATAGCAGGTGAAGCTAAGCAAGATCACATCAAATACCTGTACCTGCACTGGGGCTCCCCAAGGCTGTGTGCTCTCCCCACTTCTCTTCTCTCTGTATACTAATGACTGAATCTCCAACGATCCATCTGTTAAACTACTGAAGTTCGCAGATGACACAACAGTGATTGGTTTCATTCGAGACAATGATGAATCTGCATATAGATGAGAGGTCGAATGACTAGCTTTGTGGTGCGACTGAAACAATATGGAACTGAACACACTCAAAACCGTAGAAATGGTGGTAGACTTTAGGAGAAACCCTTCCATACTTCCACCTCTCATAATACTAGACAACACAGTATCAACAGTAGAAACCTTTAAATTTCTAGGTTCTATCATATTGCAAGATCTAAAATGGACAGCTAACATCAAAAACATCATCAAAAAACATCATCAAAAAAGGACAACAAAGAATGTTCTTTCTGCGCCAACTCAGAAAGCTCAAACTGCCCAAGGAGCTGCTGATTCAGTTCTACAGAGGAATTATTGAGTCTGTCATTTGCACCTCTATAACTGTCTGGTTCGGTTCTGCTACCCAACAAGAAAGACACAGACTTCAGAGGATAATTAGAACTGCAGAAAAAATAATTGCTATCAACCTGCCTTCCATTGAGGACCTGTATACTGCACGAATCAAGAAGAGGGCCGTGAAAATATTTACAGATCCCTCACATCCTGGACATAAACTATTTCAACTCCTACCCTCAAAATGACGCTACAGAGCACTGCACACCAGAACAACTAGACACAAGAACAGTTTTTTCCCGAAGGCCATCACTCTGCTAAACAAATAATTCCCTCAACACTGTCAGACTATTTACTGAATCTGCACTACTATTAATCGTTTCATAGTTCCCATCACCAATCTCTTTCCGCTTATGACTGTATGACTGTAACTCTGTTGCTGGTAATCCTTATGATTTATATTGATATTGATTTTTCCTGATTGCTTATTTGTACCCTATGTTTATCATTAAGTGTTGTATCATTAAGTGTTAAATTGTACCTTATGACCATCATTTGTGTTGTAAATGTTGTACCTTGATGAAGGTATCTTTTCTTTTATGTACACTGAGAGAATATGCACCAAGACAAATTCCTTGTGTGTCCAATCACACTTGGCCAATAAAAACTCTATTCTATTCTATTCTATTCTATTCTATTCTATTCTATTCTATTCTATTCTATTCTATTCTATTCTATTCTATTCTATGGTAGAAATTGATGTCACCCGGGACTGACACCATGGGGACCATAGATAGTGCAAATCTTTCACTCCTGCATGTATATAAGCCCTGAGCAAAGAATGACTCTGGATCTAGAGGTCCATGGCAAGCTGTGGAATATTGATCCACCAAGCCCAACCACAAAACCATGACAACTCTGAGAAAGAAGGCAGAAAAGCCAGCTCTGAGAACCCAGGAGACAGCACTGAAAGGCATGGAAGTTATAGAGTTCACCCCTCCTGGAACTGAGGGGCTAGGAGCTCCAATCAGCTTGGGTGAAAGTAAAAGTGACTTCAACAAGGATCCCGTTAAGTCAACGTGATCCCTATAACCATTCCTGTGAAACTAGTGGTGCCCTCCTCAAGGACTCAGGGGAGAATGTTGGCTTTATTGGACTCGGGCTGCACTAGAAGTGTGGTTAGCCTTGAAGTAGTTGAAAAGCTGGAGTTGAGTGTCTCCAAATATCAGAACACACACACAGACACAGACACACATTTTAATGGAAAATTATATCAAAAACAAGTAGTAACTTGTTACACAAGTGATGACTCCATCTATTAATGTACTGTGATATCTCCAACTTTTCTTTAACACTAATTCCCACCACTTATTGTCCCTTTCTCCTTTATTATTCTCTTTCTCTGACATGTAACAATATTCTTTTCTTCCAATTCTCCTTTTCTCCTCCTCCAGTTTAACTGTAGCTCTGTTTCCAATTTCCTCAAACTCCACTCTGTTCCCACCAATCAGTTAAACTTCTGTCACTTCATACCTTTAATTATATATCACCATCCTAACTCAGCTGATTCTTTCCAATATCTTGATAATCCTATCAAATTCCTCAACCAATTTTTCTTTTATTCCTAAATTGAATCAATTTCCCATTCTCTTTTTCTCTCCACACAGGCACACACACACGCACACAAATACCATATCTATTTTATATATATGCCAAAATTCCTTTGAATTGCAACGATTAAGAAGTTGAACAACAGACTACAATCATAATGTGTGTGTATGCATGCATATTCTCTTAATATAAGGTTAAAATTATGGGCTCCCTAATCAATTAAAGGAAGGTAACAGAAACAGAAGAATGTATTTTGAAATATCCTAAACTTTAAACGGATTCATATTTTGCCATCCTGCTTACATGCCAGAAGAATTTTCTGTTGTCAAATGCTGACTCTGAGTAATTTATACATGAAATAATATGGCCACCATCTGCTGATTAAATAATTGCTTCTAAGAATGAAGTTGCTCTTTGCGGGGACACAGAAAGTAAAAAGTTTTTACCCTATTCTTAGTTCTTAGGGGAATACTAAAAATACAGATTTTTTTCTGTATTTGAACTTATACTGTATTGCAATTAGACAACCTTTTGGAAGGATTTGTTATAATTAAAACATGATTTCAAAATATTAATGAGCAATTGTCTGTAAGTCTGTCAAAAGATAACAGTTGCTGTAGTAGGTCATGGAACAGTTACTGCTGTAGGTCAGGGAAAGTTTGTGAGAAAGAAAAAAAAATGACTGTTTCCATTTTAGGAAGGGAGGAAGGAAAATAAATTTCCAATCAATGAGAAGAATGAATCCATGGAGTCATAGCCATGACAAGACAAATTTAACATAATGCTGAAAAGTCAGGAATAGCAATGAAGATGCTTCCTCATGAATACCAAACTCTAAAGCTTCCCTCCTTTAGTTTATGTCTCTTTCTGGAAATACTAAGCTGGAAAAAAAATCAATAAACACAAGTAGTAAGTGTCACCAGTCCTTAAAGAACTGCACTGATGATGAGAGATTTTGCAATTAACTCTAGAAGACATTGGACACTATTGTTGAAAGGATATGAATGGACTTTCACCTTTCCTTTAGTTTTCCCTTTCCCTTAGGTTTCTCTGTGAATGAGAAGAAATGAATTAATAGTCATTGAAACATGTTATAATTACAAATCTACTTGATATCAGTTAATCTGATTATTGGATCTTATGCACGCATTTTACTTGAAAAGAACTTAAATTCTGAATGTTTGTAGCACTACCATAAGTGATTAACATGTGACTTAATAGATATTAACCCTGAAATTTAAAAGCTTGATGACATCTTAAACTCAAGCACTAGAAAGCAGCTTTAAAACTCTGACAGAACCCTCTACTCAAGAGGATGGAGAAGACAGTTTACAATGACCTGTAGGTCACAAATATGACAAGTTATCTATTTTGCCTTGAAGTAGGCTGCCTCCTATTCCCTTGGATGGACTGTCTCATTTCTGTTGCCCACTCAATCTTTGTATTTAATTTTGAATAGAGAAAATTGGTGTTGTATTGTATTGTGTTATGTTATACCTTATGTTGATCACAATTTCTCCCTACATTTTACAACAGAAAACAAGTAGTATTCCAATACAAATGAGAAGAGCCATATTTGAATTATGGGCAGCCTTCTCCATCTATTTTGAGTCAGAAACTTTCTCTTTTTTAGTTATTAAGTGCAGAAAAAGAATTTATACTAGCATGGGGCAGAATGAAGATTATTTCTTTATCCTGAAAAATGACATGGACAAAAAGATACAAAATGAATATGTTCAGAAAATTGCGTGCCCAGCATCGCAACGAGATGACGTGAACCCTGGGAACTCCAGGAAGAGCGTCAAAATTCCAGTCGATTTGGGGGTCCTTAATGGACCATAGCTGTCCTGGAGGGACAGCGAAGAAAGAAGGCATCGGCCGGTGTGAACAGGGAAGTTGCGAATTCCCTGCAGCACTGGCATCCAGCCTTCGACCCAATAATATGGAAAGGCAGCCATTAGGAGCTGCCAAAGTCGGGATGGCCACACAAGAAGATTGAGCAGGAGGAAAGATCAGAACAGAGTGTTGTTAATGGGCGAGCGATTGGCCAACTCACAGGTAAGAAAAGAAAAAAACTTTTAAAGCTCAAAAGATTTTCCGGCTTGAAGTTAGTGGCTAATAGGCAATGCAGAAACTGAAAGTGAGAGGAAACAAACAGCAAAGAGGATCTATAAGAACTAACATTCCATCTGGACTTAAAATTGGTTTTGGAAGAAAAAATAAATATTAAAAGAAGAAGAAAACTGAAAGAAAGCATCTTTTGCTAACAAAAGGATTTAATAGAGGAAGACAAAGGAATTGTTTTTGTGGATTAACAAGTGACATTTTGTTGCTGGGAGTTGTGGATTGGTAAGAAACATTGCTGGAGAGGGGAAAAAATAACATTGCATTGTTTAGGCTACTAAGAGAAAGAGAAACACCAAAGGAGTACTTGTTTAAACAACTGTGGCATAGCTTCAAAAGACTGGGAGGATCAAGATTGGAACTAGGACAACCTAGGGAAAAAACATTTGAACTGGCTTGCATTTAGAAATAGAAAAAAAAAAAGGGGGGGGGGAGAAGAGACAATATTTTGGACTTGAATTTGGACTATACATAAGTTAAAATAAATAAATTTAAAAAGCCTTTCTCCTTATATTGAAAATATGGAGAGTTGGGAGGATGAATATGAAGAACTATGGGAGACGCTTCAAATGATACAAGAATCCTTTAAGAGAAATAAACAAACAGAGCTGTGGCTTAAAAATAAAAAAAGAAATTATGAAGAAATTATGAGGAAACAAGAGGTACAAAAATATAATGTTGAAAAAGAAATGAGTGAGGATAAAAATACAGATGATCATATTGGGATTGATAGTGAAAGAATAGAAATGGAGAGGGGGAAGCATACTTTAAAAAAGAAGGAAAAATGAAAAGAAGAAAAGATTGAGGGGAAAAATTAAAAGAGTGAAAAAAACAGATGATTACACTGGGATTAGCAGTGACAGAACAAAGAGAAGAGGAGAAAATTGAGAAAATTGAGGGGGAAAATTAAAAGAGTAAAAACTAGAGAAAGGAGGTGGAAAAGAATATACAAGAAAGAGAGAAAGAAAAAGATAAAAGAATAGGATAAAGGGAGAAAAATATTAAGAGATGGGATTTTGGAGAGACTGAAAGAAAATGGTTAAAAGGAGGAGAAAAATGAATAGTAGAAAAGAAATTAAAGTAGTGGTAGAAATTTTTTGGAATGATGAAAATTAGAAAAAATATATTGCTTATTGTAAAACGGTAGTAAAAAAGGTTGAAATGAAGTGAATGAAGGGAGTAAAAAAAGGAGGAATATATTGTTTAATGTAAAATGGAGAAGTAAATGAAATGTGGAAGATATAATGGGATATATGTTTTCTTTTTTTTGTATCTGAGAATGCATGGAATGAAAGAAAATTATAGTTGATGGTAAGGAAATAAATTTTAAATATATAAACGAATGGAAAAAATATTTGAAGTTAAGATATAAAATTGAAAAGAAGGTAAAAAAGAAGTAGTACATTGTTTTAAAAAATAATAAATAGTTCAGCAGATGAAATATGAAAGATAGTATGGTTTATAAGTGAAAATGATTGAAATTAAGATGTAAAAATAAATAAAATTGAAATGTTAGTAAATGATGTACACTAGTGGAAAAGAATAATATAGAATTGTGAACAAAAACTCTAAGACTGTAAGAGGTGGAAGGTTGTGTTAATTATTTGTAAAATACAAATGGAATAAGATGCAGACAATGTTAATAACTAAAATATATGAGGGGAGGTTTGAGAAATATACTCAATAAATGAGAAAGTCAAGGTTGCCTGGACACCAGAAATATTGAAATGAAAATAAATACAGCAATGGAGAGAGAAAAGAAGAAGGAGAGAGATGGAAAGGGGGAAGGAGGGAGAGAGAAAGAAGAAAGGGAAGAGGAGGGAGAGAAAGGAAGGGGAAATAGAGAAGGAGTAGGAGAGAAGAGAAGAAAGCAAGTAGGATGAAAAAAGGGAGGAAGAGGAGTGAGAAATAGAAGAAAGGATTGCTGTGAAAAGGAAAAGATGAAATGGAAGAAAAGCAACTTTGATTATATTTGAATATATTAGGATAAAAATTGAAACAGTTAAAAAAAATGAAAGAATGAATACTAATAAAAATGGAGAAATTAGAACTTGAGAGCGAAAAAAGATGTGACTTAGTGAAAGAGCAAGGAACTATTAGGAAATGAATAAAAATTATGAAAAAAGAATATTCTGGCAAAAACTGTAAGTAAAATATATTTGACTATATTGAATTGTATAAGTATTATATGGCCAATAATCATATTGTTCATAAACCATGTATGTGTGTAAGGGGGGGGGGATTAAAAAAATCAACAAAAACTTGTTTAAAAAAAAAGAAAGAAAATTGCTAACTTCTCTAACTGCAACTGAACTGGAAAAATGAAAAAAGAAATGTATTATCATATGAAGAAATTTGGAAAAAATAAGCTAGCCCTTTTCCATGGAATGGATGTTTCAAGCAACATGAGAAATGCAAAATCACAATTTTCAATTCTTCCATTTTCTAGAGATGCAGAGGATTATAAGAAATGCATGTCTATTAAGAATAGTAGCCAAAGAAGGAAACTGGGATAGGTTATTGTTTAAATTTCTCACCTCCACATTATTTTTTCAGATAAAATTGCTCTGGTGTGCCCTTATTCTCCCCTCCCCAAGTGAAGAGGCAGCTTTCCATCGAGGATTTTTATGGAAAGTAATGAAAGAAGTTGCATGTCTTTCTCCCCCAGAAATTCAGAAAGAGGGGTTTTTAAAAAAAAAAAATGGAAAAAAGGAAGGGAAGAAGGGAGAGAGGGAGGAAAGAAGGGAGGAACAAACTTTTCTCATTTCAAATAGATTTGCTCTAGAATCATAGAAACACAGGTAGCATTGTGACAAGATAATTTCCAAGAAAAGGCAAGGTACCCTTTATAGTTTCTTGTAAACTAAAACTCAATAAAATAATACTGTTGAATGGGATTAGAAGCGACAACTTTAATTATGCTGTTTTGTTTTGTTTAAGTTGAAAGCAACAAAATTGCACTTTGGCTCCCACAAGATTGGATATGCAGGCACTGTGATCAAAACAACTTCCCAGAGGAAAAGTGAATAGTTAGTTTCTGTTTTGTATACAAAACTTCAATACTACAGCAATGGGAGCTGAATTAGGCGTGGTGACATTAATTATGCATACAGAAGAGTTATGTCTAGTCTCAGTTTCAGATCTTACGTCCTAAGTTTCTGTAAAATATATTCTGTAAAATATACCATATTCTCTAAATCCAGAGGTTAAAAATTCCTATAAAAAGGCACATGAAAAATCACTGCCAAAGTTAAAATATGATAAATGCAAGTATTCATCATAAGAAATGCTGGGGTTTACCAACCAGTGAATAACTCAAAATACTCTAGAGTATTATACATAAGGGGCCATCTGTTCATGTTATTAGTAAAACATGTTCTCCAGAGAACTAAAGCCTGGGGTGAATGGAGTTTGGCAATAGATGGAGGTCAGTTTCCTCTGCATGCCAGATTTTTCTTGAAGTATCTGAAGTTAACTGGGAATGGCCTAAAGCATTTTTTTCAGTCTGTTTCTGGTGAAAAGTCATTGCTCATCCAGATCTGGACTTAATATGAATCATTTATAAGAAAAAACACAATGCAGCAAAGGCCGTAATGTGTTGAATTAAATTAATGTACCTGAGAAACAAATGTTATGAACTGCAGTCTGGCATTTTTGGAAAGGAATTCCGTTTTGTTTGGTGCCTGCTAAAATCATTCTGAAATATATGTGGGGATAGAATCTCTTTCACAACGACAAAATAACTACTTTTCTTGTTATTAACCAATGCCCACATGGAAGTGGTTAAAAAAGAAGAAAATATTGAATGTAACCATAATTCAAAAGACTGAAGCCAATTTCTAAGTCACTAATGCTAAATATGTAATCCATTAATACTATGTAATGGTATGTGGGAATGACCTTGGGAAATAGGAAGAAGATCAACAGACAAGACAACTACCATGACAAAGACAAGTCAGCTCACAGAAATACAAAGGCATACGGGAAACATTTCGGAAGGGAGCTTTCTTAGTTTTCTGGAAGATAAAATGAAAGGAGGGAGAAATACTTTCACACCTTCTCCAGAACTGGTCAGAACCTGCTGAAACCCACCTCTGTCCTGTGGTCTTCTCATAAGAAGAGACTGTCCAGAACACATTTAGATATTCCCCTGAATTCTCTTTATCTGGACAGATTTGAACAGCCATTTTACTTACCAGTTCCTTTGTTTTTGCTGCAATCATTGGCTATGCTTTTTTCAGTTTGACTTACCTCTTCTGGAAATACATTTTTGGCAAATAATTTTATTTAATTAAATGTGCTATTTAAAAAAATATGCATACAATATTTCATATTCATATTTTGCATGAGTAAAATGTGTGCATGAATAAATGTACACTTACTTACATTGGAGAACTGGGTTGAGAAATTCAGGAAATGTGATTTGGCAAATAATAGGTTCATATTAAATTCTAAAATGAATTAATTTCTTCTGATCCTAATTTTGAAGGTGTGCCTTAAAATATAATGCTCTTTCAGGAATGTAAATACAGCTTATTGTTAATGCTACTGTTAAACATGTAAAGGAAAAGTCAGACACAGATATCTTTGTTTCTCTTGTCCTTGTTTCATTACAGTTAATACTGTGTTTCTCCTAAAACATGACCCACTCCAAAAAGAAGGCCCAGCACTGTTTTGTGCGCATTCTTTAAAATTAAGCCTTACCCCCAAAATTTGGAGGATCCATCTTTTAATGAATTACCATCTGGGATGTTACCATCTTAGCACCCTCACCGATTCGTACATTTCTATGCGTTACGCTGCACAGGAACTCTTGCGCCTGCGAGGTGCCCCCGCCTCGCAGGAATGGCCCGTTTCACTACCAAGGGCCGGCCTCAATGACGGGTCTTGGGACCCACAGAGGTGGCATGCGAAGAGAAAGAGCCTTTGGGGTTTTTTAGATAGGGCATTTTTAAGAGGTGGGAGGGTTAGGGCGGGTGTTGGGGGTAGCCCGTCGGGAGGGAAACCAGTCCCTGCGCGTGCTCGTGGCAATTATTTAGTGGGTTCGGAGGTTATGGGGGGGGAATGTGGCTCCATTTGCACGGTAAGTGGGAGGGGCAGATATGGCGGAAGGGGGGGATCGTATCGGTCTAGGGGGTCACGCGTTCGATGTCTGCAAGCGATCCCTCTGACTTTTCCCGTTTCCCGGATGGTCAAGACCCTCAGAGCCTGGGCCTTCGTCTTATGTTATGCAACGCACGGTCCGTGGCCAATAAAGCCCCCCTAATACACGATCTTATCCAGGGGGGCGCCGCGGATCTTATAGGCGTTACGGAGACCTGGTTGGGCACTGAAGGGGGCGTGCCCCTGGTCGAAATGTGCCCACCGGGTTTCCGTGCATTCCATCAGCCGAGGGCCCAGGGTAGGGGTGGGGGGGTGGCAGTTGCTATTAAAGAGAGTCTAGAGCCGAGGGAGACCACTGTACCTCAGATCGCCGGGTGTGAATCCCTCTTTGTGAGATGGGGTCATAGGTGTCAGATGGGCTTGCTGTTCACGTACCTGGCTCCTTGCTGCGTGACAGCTGCCCTGCCCGAGCTCCTGGAGGTGCTTGCCGGGGTGGCAGTGGAGACCCCCAGACTTTTAGTCATGGGGGACTTTAACTTGCCATCTGCCGGCTCATCATCAACAGTGGCTCGGGAGTTCATGGCTTCCATGACGGCCTTGGACCTGACTCAAGTAGTGGATGGCCCCACTCACATCGGGGGTGGCACTCTGGATCTTATTTTTATCTCTGGTCAGTGGTTGAAGGATCTGGATTTGAGAGATGTAGTCATAGAACCTTTGTCATGGTCAGATCACTCTCTCCTTCGCCTGGACTTTCTGACCGCCACTCAACACCGCAGGGAGACGGAACCACAACGTTGGTTCCGTCCCAGGCGCCTGATGGACCCGGAGAGGTTCCGGACGGAGCTTGGGCCACTTCCTGAGGGTCTGGCTCACGGCACGGCAGAGGAACTAGCCGCAGCCTGGCAATGGGCTGCGGCTGGGGCTGACCGTGTCGTGCCTCTGCGACCTCTGACCCGGCGCAGATCCCAACCGGCTCCTTGGTTCTCCGAGGAGCTGAGGGGGATGAAACGCCGGAGAAGACACCTAGAGAGCTCCTGGAGGTCTAGCCGTTTAGAGGCTGATCGGACACTAGTTAGGTCCTATACTAGGACCTACCTAGTGGCACTGAGGGAAGCGAGGCGTTGCTACGCCTCCTCCCTCATTGCGTCGGCAGATAACCGCCCAGCCGCCCTGTTTTGGGTGACCCGTTCCCTCCTTCACCAGGGGGAGCGGGATGACCCGTTGCAGGGATGTGCTGAGGAGTTTAACGGTTATCTATACGATAAAATCGTTCAGCTTCGAGACGGTCTAGACCAAAATTGCGGCGATTCAGATGAGGCGTCTGAGGGTGGTCTTGGTGACATTTTCTGGGGTGAGTTTGACCCTGTGGCTCCCGAGGACATGGACAGGTTTTTGGGTAGGCTGAATGCCACCACGTGTTTACTGGACCCGTGCCCCTCCTGGCTGGTGCTGGCCACTCAGGAGGTGACACGAGGCTGGCTCCAGGCGATTACGAGTGCCTCCTTGTTGGAGGGAGTCTTTCCGGCCGCCTTGAAAGAGGCGGTGGTGAGGCCCCTCCTCAAGAAGCCCTCCCTGGACCCGGCTGTCTTAGGTAATTATCGTCCGGTCTCCAACCTCCGCTTCGTGGCGAAGGTTGTAGAGAGTATGGTGGCATATCAGTTTCCCCTGCACCTGGATGAAACTGTCTATCTAGACCCGTTCCAGTCCGGTTTCCGGCCCGGCTACAGCACGGAGACGGCTTTGGTCGCGTTGGTGGATGATCTCTGGAGGGCCAGGGATAGGGGTTGTTCCTCTGTCCTGGTCCTATTAGACCTCTCAGCGGCTTTCGATACCATTGACCATGGTATCCTGCTGTGCCGGTTGGAGGGATTGGGAGTGGGAGGCACCGTTTATCGGTGGTTCTCCTCCTATCTCTCCGACCGGTCGCAGACAGTGTTGACAGGGGGGCAGAGGTCGGCCCTGAGGCGCCTCACTTGTGGGGTGCCGCAGGGGTCGATTCTCTCGCCCCTTCTGTTCAACATCTATATGAAGCCGCTGGGTGAGATCATCAGTGGCTTCGGTGTGAGGTACCAGCTGTATGCTGATGACACCCAGCTGTACTTTTCCACACCGGGCCACCCCAATGAAGCTATCGAAGTGCTGTCCCGGTGTTTGGAAGCCGTACGGGTCTGGATGGGGAGAAACAGGCTCAAGCTCAATCCTTCCAAGACAGAGTGGCTGTGGATGCCGGCATTCCGGTACAGTCAACTGAGCCCTCGGCTGACTGTTGGGGGCGAGTCACTGGCCCCGATGGAGAGGGTGCACAATCTGGGCGTTCTCCTGGATGAACGGCTGTCTTTTGAAGATCATTTGACGGCCGTCTCCAGGAGAGCTTTCCACCAGGTTCGCCTGGTGCGCCAGTTGCGCCCCTTTCTAGACCGGGATGCCTTATGCACGGTCACTCATGCCCTCGTGATGTCTCGCCTGGATTACTGCAATGCTCTCTACATGGGGCTCCCCTTGAGGGGCATCCGGAGGCTTCAGTTAGTCCAGAATGCGGCTGCGCGGGTGATAGAGGGAGCCCTCGTGGCTCCCGTGTGACACCTATCCTGCGCAGACTGCACTGGCTACCTGTGGCCTTCCGGGTGCGCTTCAAGGTGTTGGTGACAATCTTTAAAGCGCTCCATGGCATAGGGCCGGGCTATTTACGGGACCGCCTACTGCTACCAAATACCTCTCACCGACCCGTGCGCTCTCACAGAGAGGGACTCCTCAGGGTGCCGTCAGCTAGGCAGTGCCGTCTGGCGACACCCAGGGGAAGGGCCTTCTCTGTGGGGGCTCCCACCCTCTGGAACGAACTCCCTCCAGGACTTCGTCAACTTCCGGACCTCCGAACCTTTCGTCGCGAGCTTAAAACACACTTATTCATCTGCGCGGGACTGGATTAGATTTTAAAGTTATTGGTTTTAAGGGGTTTTTACTATTTATATTGTTTTTAATAATTTGGCAATAGAATAAGTTTTTTAATCGTCGTTTTTAATCTGTATTTATATGTATTTTAATTGCCTGTGAACCGCCCTGAGTCCTTAGGGAGATAGGGCGGTATATAAATATGAAAAATAAATAAATAAATAAATAAATAAATAAAATTTGGCCCTATTTAAGCACATGCACCGCCAGGCTTGCCAGAGTGGGCAACAGCAGCTTTTTCGGGTGGACGGCTACCGGTAGCTGGAGTGACCGTTACAGGTAGGCAAGGGTACGTGAGGCGCATGGGTTGTGTCACTCGCTCTTTTTGGCCACGAAAGAAGTGGCCCGTGGGCAGGCGAGGTGTGTGTGTGGGAAATTAAGATACCCCTCGAAAAGAAGGCCTAGATGTTTTTTCAGGGGTCAAAAGAAAATAAGATCTGGTTGTATTTTCGAAGAAATACAGATAGTAAGAGGAACATATAACCAAAAGCCTCCAGGGATTCCAATGCCCTGAGCAGTTCCTGTATTTTTCAATGAACATAAATGGTTTTTTAAAAACTAGTGTCTGTGTGTGCCTATGTAAACACCTCCCACTATCTTTGTCTGAGGCATAACAACAAGTAGCTAACTTGGTTGAATATAACATTTATTTTCATGCAAATTAATTTTCTTGCTTTAACAGTGTGCTAGAACAATGACAAACAATAAGGAAAATCTAGCAAGTTGCTTAAACTTAATTTGTTTTATTTATGCAATGTCATGTTGAACTTAATTCCGCAGTACAATATTGGGAAGTCTTAAAATATTCAGCTATTGCCATATATTCTAAATGTACAGATTATTCTTAATGGTCACAATTAACCAAAACATTACAAAATTAAAAATGAAATAGGGAATAAAAATTAAAATTGGCTTTTTTTGTAATAGAATGAACCAATTTCAAGAAAATTGGTATCCATATATGTTAATGGTACTGCTTAAAATAATTATTTTCCTTCCCATTCTCTGTTGCTTCTCTCACTTTTCCCGTGACAATACAAATAATTGCATTATCTTCAAAGTCCTTTATTTTGCATTTCATATATATGTGTAGCAAGTATATCACATCTGTCTATTTTCAGTTAAGATAGAAAATGTTGCATATTGGATATTAAAGGACATCAATTTTGATAACCGATTTAGTCCAAATTTGTTCAGGAATGTGCCCTTGATGAATTCTTATCCTTCCAAGCTTTTCAGGCCACTGGACCCATCTGAAACTTGGAAAGCATGTCTTGGGCACTTTTACAACTTGTCACATTGGACATAACAGTCACAATACATCTATTTACCAGCTAGACTATTGAAGTTATTTCCCACAAGCACCTTGACAGAATGTCCTCTACCACTGCAGTTATCATTATCTTTTTTTTTTTCTGGGCTGCCCCTTGCATTCATTTTGAAAGTGCTGTATGTAAATCCTGGAAGTGAAACAGGTGTCTACTGTTGTCTTGACGAGGTAATGGGGTTGTCAGAAGATGTCTTGTGAGCTAGCTTGCTTGCTTGCTTTTTAGGCACTAGAAAAAACTTATTTTGCTCAAAGAACTGCAGCAAAGAACTCTCTATTGTAATCTGTATCTGATGTAAGCACATTCTTAAAGATTTCATTTCAGGACTGAACGGACTGAACGCGTCTCAAAGAAAAAAAAATTACATGGCAACCTGCGTGCTGAATACCCAGGGTTCTGAAAATGTTTGAGTATATTGAAAGGGAACAGAACATGACTTTTTTCTTTAAAAAAAAGGACTTCACCAGAGTCAGACTTTAAATTCCCTCAACAGATTGATAATATAATGTCTGCTGAATAGAATCACTTGTCTCTTGGAGCATTACTTGCACTACTTATAACCAATTGTACCAGTTTATCCCATGAATAACAACGTCACAACCATATAGTTTACTCTATTTGTTATAATAGACCAGTAACTCAGGAAAGTGACATAATTAATTGTTTGGTTATTCAGAACTGTTTGTGAACAGGGCATAGTTGAACTATATTTAGAGATTTCATCTTTAAAGGTAAAGGTTCCTCTCAAACATATGTGCTAGTCATTCCCGACTCTAGGGGGCGGTACTCATCTCCATTTCAAAGCTGAAGAACCAGCACTGTCCGAAGACATCTCCATGGTCATGTGTCATGACTCAACGCCAAAGGCGCACGGAACGCTATTATTTTCCAACCAAAGATGGTCCCTATTTTTCTACTTGCAATTTTTACGTACGTTCGAACTGCTAGGTTGGCAGAAGCTGGGACAAGTAACGGGAGCTCACCCCGTTACGTGGCACTAGGGATTTGAACCGCTGAACTGCCAACCTTTCGATCGACAAGCTCAACATCTTAGCCACTGAGCCATTGCGTCCCTATTTCATCTATAGCATAAGTTTAAATAATAAAACTTTAGAAGAATAATGCCATGACTTGGTCAGAAAGTCATCACACATTAGAATTAATAGGATTTGATTATATTAGATTTAATGTAGGCTTAAACTAATATAATTTTTTTGTTGTTGTTAATCGTGAAGTCGTGTACAACCCATCGCGACCAATAGTGGATTTCAAATCCCGGTGCTAATGGTTTCGCTATTGGTAGCACATGGGCATGTGATGCTTCTGTGCATGAGCAGAACATTTTTGATGATGTCTGGGTGGGTGGGCGGAGCCTCCCACCACTGCTACCAATAGTGAACCAGCAGTGTCGGGATTTGAAACGGTGTGAACCGAACCGGGACAAACCGAGAGCAACCCACCACTGATCACAACTCCATGGCCAACGTCCTCCAGGCCTTCCTGTCCTCTGCTATCCTCTGGAGTCCATTTAAGCTCACGCCAACTGCTTCAGTGACTCCATCTTTTGCCCTCAATCGTTCCCAGCATTAGGCTCTTCTCCAGTGAGTCCTTCCTTCTCACTAGGTGGCCAAAGTATTTGAGTTTCATCTTCAGGATCTGGCCTTCTAAAGAGCAGTCAGGGTTGATCTCCTCTAAGACTGATCGATTTGATAGCCTTACAGTCCAAGGACTTGCAGGAATCTTCTCCAGCACCATAGTTCAATGGCCCTCATTCTTTGGTGCTCAGCCTTCCTTATGGCCCAACTTTCACAGCCATATATTGCAACTGGGAAAACCATAGCCTTGACTATATGTACTTTTGTTTGCAGGGTTATGTCTCTGCTTTTTAGTATGCTGTCTAGATTTGTCATAGCTTTCCTCCCCAGGAGCAAGCGTCTTTTAATTTCTTGCCTGTAGTCCCCATCTGCAGTGATCTTGGAACCCAGGAAAATAAAATCTGTCACTACCTCCATTTCTTCCCCATCTATTTGCCAGGAATTGAGAGAGCCAGATGCAGGGTGAAATGCTCCCGGTTTGGACCAGATCGCCCGATCCAGTAGTGATGGCGGCAGGTGGTTCAGAGAACTGGTAGCAAATTCCCTCCCCCCCACAGCTGAGATGTGCAATCATCAGAGGTGTTTTTTTTTACCTTAAAAGCATTTTTTCTTCAGCCAAAAAAATGCTTTTAAAAGTAAAAAAAAGCCTGTGATGATCATGCGGCTCAGCTGGGATCCTCAGAACCTTTTAAAACTTCAGCCGAAGAGGTTGTAAAAAAAATGCTTTTAAAAGGCTCCTCTGGCGATCCCAGCTGAGTTGCCTGATCGCCAGAACCTTTTAAAAGTGTTTTTAAATTGCTGGCAAATTGAGTGTAGCACTTTTACTGCATCATCTTTTAAGATTTTGAACAGCTCAGCTGGAATACTGTCACCTCCATTGGTTTTGTTGTTGCTCAGATTTCCTAAGGCCAATTTGACTTCACATTCCAGGATGTCTGGCTCGAGGTCAGTAACCACCCCATCATGGTAATCAGGGATGTTAAGCTCATTCTTGTATGTTCTTCTGTGTAATTTTGCCACCTCTTCTTAATCTCTGCTGCCTCTGTTAGGTCCCTGCTATTTTGGCCCTTTATCATGCCCATCTTTGCATGAAACATTCCCTTCATATCTCTAATTTTCTTGAAGAGCTTTCTGGTCTTCCATATTCTGTTGTTTTCTTCTATTTCTTTTCACTGTTCATTTAAGAAGGCATTCTTATCTCTTCTAGCTATTCTCTATAATTCTGCATTCAATTGGGTGTATCTTTCTCTTTCTCCCTTGCCTTTCACTTCCCTTCTTTCCTCAGCTATTTGCAAAGCTTCCTCAGACAGCCATTTTGCTTTCTTGCATTTCTTTTTCTTTGGGATGGTTTTAGTTGCTACCTCTTGTACAATGTTGCAAACTTCCATCCATAGTTCGTCCAGAGTCAAGCACTCTGTCTATCAGATCTAATTCCTTAAATCTATTTGTCACCTCTACTGTATATTCATCAGGGATATGATTTAGTTTACACCTGAGTGGCCTAGTGCTTTCCCCAGTTTCTTCAATTTAAGCCTAAATTTTGCAACAAGAAGCTCATAATCTGAGCCACAGTCAGCTCCTGGTCTTTTTTTTACTGACTATATAGAGCTTCTCATCTTTGGCTGCAGAGCACATAGTCAATCTGATTTCTGTGTTGACCGTCTGGTGATGTCCATGTGTAGAGTTGTCTCTTGGGTTGTTGAAAAAGAGTGTTTACTATGACTATCCTATTCTCTTGACAAAATTCTACCAACCTGTGCCCTGTTTCATTTTGTACTCCAAACCAAATATGCCTGTAATTCCAGTTATCTTTTAGCTTCCTACTTTAGCATTCCAATCCCCATGACGATAAGGACATCATTTTTTGGTGTTAATTCTAGAAGGTATTGTAGGGCTTCATAGAAACGGTCAACTTCATCCTCCTCAGCACCAGTGGTTGGGACATAGACTTGGACTTCTGTGATGTTGAATAGTTTGCCTTGGATTTGAACTGAGATCAACAGAAATGTTGTTGTTAGTTGCGAAGTCATGTCCAACCCATCGCGACCCCATGGACAGGCCTTCCTGTCTCTACCATCCTATATTTAAGCTCACACCTACTGTTTCAATGACTCCATCCAGCCACCTCATTCTCAACAGAAATAGTAGATTGTAATTCTGTTTTGTTCCAGTCTTTTAAGAATCAAATATGGAATTGGGAAAAGAGAGATTTTTTTCAGGCATATCCATGTGCTTATCTTTCTTATGCTTATTATGATTCTGTTTTAAGGAAGTAGTGATGAAGATAGGGGAAGTCACACATCAAAAAATTTTCCAGATTCAAATTAGATGCTACAGTGCTTGATTTTGTTGTTGTTTTTGTAGACAACAACAACAATAAAGAATAAGCAGTTATATAGAATCTTTGTATTGAGTGGCCAGATCACATCTTGTTAAATATGTTGTATTCTGTTTTTATCTTGTTTTTTTCTATATAATGATCAGCCTAGAATAATTTTGAAATTTGGTATTGTTCAAATCAACCAATAATAAATAAATAAGAGTGCTAACTAAAGAGATGCTCTTAACTACTATTTCCACAGAGTTATGTCTAGAATACAGTCAGATTCTTTTGGTGCCAGGACTCACACTAGTATGATACTCTTCATTGGCCTCTCCCGTTTTAGTTTGTCTTACCATAGCTGACAGAAAATGTAAGAAGAAAAGCAAGAATATATCCTTGGTGGAATCAAATAATTGACCACAGAAGTTAATTGATATCAAAAGAGGTGTTCTCTCCTTTTCTCATGTGAATAAAGGTTTTATTTGGCTTCATTATCAGGCAGAATGGATTCCAAACGCAATTAATATATTTTTATGTTAGCATATATCAGTGTTGCAATTAAGAGCAACGGTTTAATGCAGCTTTATGAATGAATCTAAATTCACTTGTTTCTGCTATGCTACTTCATACTAGATAAAATTATTTAGGCTTGTACATCTCATATGTGAACCATCATATATAGAGATCGGTTGTTTCACTTTATGTTTTTGTTAGCTAGGATAAATCCAACCCAATGATCGACTATACTTCGATAATAGGGAGCATTATAAAAGCCCTTGTTATTAACTGAATCAAAACAATATGGCTGTTATAGCCATTGGAAGTAAAATGGCACTTCATTTTGAAGAGACACTTTGCAGCTCTGATGAAGCAAACCAATCCTTTAAATATCTCTTAGAGCCCTATGTCTCATTTGCTATTGAGTGCTATGATTGCTATAGTTAAAATCTTTTATAAAGTCTAATTTATTTAATAGATAATCTGAAATTTAAGATCACATTAGCTTTACTTGAACAGGCAGCTTTTTAAAAATTCTATAATTAAGCTGCAGAAGCTTACTGATATTAGCTACAGGGAATGATGATTTAATGCTTTTTGCATATCTTGTGACTTTCATCCTAACCTCTCTACATTCATGAAGTACAAATACTGGTGATAACTGAGCAGAAAGCAATTATAAGAAGACATATAATGATGATATACCTATCACACTATGCTTTTTATGCTTTTATTTGGATTAACATGATGCGTGTTCAGTATTTCTAATGAAACTGTCATACCCTTCAGAAATTAGAATGTATTATACATTATTATGCAATCTTTGAAAGAACAAAGATGATATTATGATTTGGACAGCTGGAGAAAAATCTTATTGTTTTCAAAAGTAACTTGGAAAGGTTTATAAGAAAGATAGTACATTAAGAATGCAGCAGGCACGTTTTTATATTTTTAACTTTGTTCATTATTTTGACAAATAATGTTCACTTTATAACAACAACAATTCACATGCATTTTCTGGTAATGTATGTATTATTTTGTCTTATGAACTTCAGAGCAACTATGAGAACTATGACATAATATTGATATTCATATTGTTTCAGTGAGATGTTCTTAGTTAAAAAAGGAAATTTGTATGTTCAAGTCAGTTCTGACTCCCTGTAACCAACTGGAGAAATCCCTGCAGTTTTCTTGGCAAGCATTCTTGAAAGTAGCTTTCCCGTTCTTTCTTGCTAGAGCTAAGAGAAAATGGCCAAAGTCATCCAACTATTGTAGTCTTTTGCCTAAAACAGACTAAAGATCCCATTCTCCTGTTTTCCAACATAGTGCTTTAACTATTACACCAAACTGATAGGGTGATATTAAAACGTCTAGTGATTTTTTTTCTGGCATCCTGGTTGAAAATTACTAGGTTAACTGTGGCAAGGTGTTTAAGTTTTAGATCCTAGATAAGAACACTTTTATAAATATGTGTCTTGCATCCATAACATGAAGGTTTTAAATGATGCTGATCTGTTCAAATGTCCAAACTTCTAAAATTACTGTTTCAGAAAGAGGGAAATCCTGCATTCATAATAAAAATTGAATTTTTATATTGTAAACTAGAAAAGTACTTAGTTATTTATTATCTACGTTAAGTATTAAGTAGATGGCATGCCAGTTTTATTTCCAAAGCAAAGAAGAAGTAAAAAATACATATTATTGTTTTATAAATTTGATCTTACATGTTACGTTGTTGGAGTCTGTAGGATAAAGCTAATAAACCAAAGACACATTTTTTGTCTTTGTTTATTTCCAAAATATACCAGTAAAAACTGGACTGAGAGTATTAAAAAAATCATTTTAGCATATCTTCATGTGTTAAAATGATGAAAATATTATTCTATTAAAGCTGGACATACAAGTCCTGGTTACTAGACCATCTGTCTCATATAATAATAATAATAATAATAATAATAATAATAATAATAATAATAATAATAATAATAATAATAATAATAATAATAATAATAATAATATTTTAATTTGTATACCGCCCTTCTCCCGAAGGACTCAGGGCGGTGAACAGGCAGATAAAATATAAATACACACAATAATTTAAAAACAACCCTTAAAAAACTAATTTAAATGCCCAAAACGTTAAAAAACATACTCCCCTGTAAAATAACACAATTTTAAAAACCCATCCAATAAAAATAAAAATCAGGCTAGTCCAGCCATATGAAATAAATAAGTTTTAAGTTCGTGGCGAAAGGTCCTAAGGTCAGGTAATTGTCGAAGTCCGAGGGGAAGTTCGTTCCACAGGGTCGGAGCTCCCACAGAGAAGGCCCTCCCCCTGGGGGCCGCCAGTTGACACTGTTTGGCTGTATGGTATCTACTTGACCACTGCCTTAGAAGCATGTCTTTTCTATAGAACTGCCTTTCCTCTCGAATGAGGATTCCCCCCCCCCACAAATTAAAATGGTTCCCACTCTACTGGGATTTCAAAGGACTTTAAAGACCTGCCTCTTTTCCCAGGTTTGGAGAGCAAACTAATACTCCTTTCTGCTTCCTGTTTCCCTCTGTAATTGTTGTCCCTTTGTCCCATGCTGTTTTTGTGTTTTCTGTACTGTTCTCTGGTTTTTTAAAAAATATTTTAACAATTGTAAACTACCAAAGTTGCTGGGAGTCAGTGGCAAATAAGCTTAATAAATCATATGGCTGGTTACTCAGTTAGTAAAGAGGTTTAAATTGTATTTAGTATTTAGGTCAACCTTTTAAGTCCTTCCCAAGGATCTGGGATGGGCAAATGCTGTAGTTTGATGGTGTTAAAGCAGTGGCTCCCAACCTTTTTTTGGCCATGCCCCACCTAAGCATCTTTAAAATCCTGATGCCCTCCACCCCCCACCCCCGACATATAATTCTTACTATTCAAAAAGTGAACTCTTACTCACATGGAAGAAGCCTAAAAGGCCATTAACTTGGTTTAAACAAGATTTCAAATTGCCCCCATTAAAAATCAAATTGTCCCCCTGTAGGGTGTGAGCCCCACATTGGGAACCACTTTGTTAAAGGTATCATGACAGCATATAAACTGTTCCAAGTAAGGCTGCCTTTTACAATTGATTGATAGCTTTTTGTCAACATTGATGGTGTTCAAGTGGTGCTTCAGATGTTTTCAGATTGCACTCAAGGTGCCTTTTAGTATTGGTACTACCTTTGCTTTCTTTTCCCACAGTTGTTCTAGTTCTATTCGCAGGTCCTAGTATTTTGTCTCTCATTCTTTCTCTTGTATTTTGTTGTTTCCTGGTAGTCCAGGATCTATATTATTAGTTAGTTTGTTTGTTTGTTTGCTTGCTTGCTTATTTGATAGTACTTATAAGCCTTCCATTATATTCAGGATTATAATGAGTTTTCGAATTCTTTAGGGCTTTAAGCATCCAACAACTGATTATTTCAACTTTGCATTCAATTAGTCTTTCTTATATCTCTTGATTTCTCTTAGGATTTGCCTGGATTGCATAACAAACTTTTTTATTTTATTTTAAAATGGCTGGTATATTCACTTTATTGTAATCATAAATAACTGTAAATGTCAAGTAATGAAAAAAGATATAGAGACATTTGCGAACCGGTAGGGAAGGTAAATGAATTTCACCCCGATATATATATATGTATGTGTGTGTGTGTGTATGCATACATACATACATTACATATATATGTTTTCGTAAGTTTTCATGGGTATAGGTATGTAGGTCTTGGCATATTCTTGGCAATTTATTGTCTATCTATGTATTTTAATAAGGCTGTACACCGCCCTGAGTCCTTCGGGAGAAGGGCGGTCTAGAAATTTAATAAATAAATAAATAAATAAATAAATAAATAAATATTCGGGTCTTTTCCTGTGTAAGATTGAGAGTATCCTGGCAACATTTTGACGAGGTCTCACTCATCATCTTCAGGCAGGTGCTTTCACCTTCGTGCTTCCGTGAGATCACAGAAGCACGAAGCTGAAAGCACCAGACTGAAGATGATGAGTGAGACCTCGTCGAAACGTCACCAAGATACTCTCAACCTTATACGGGAAACGATCCGAATACGCCAAGACCAACATACCTATACCCGTGAAAACCTACAATAACAACAACAACAACAACAACAACAACAACAATAATAATAATAATATTTTAATTTGTATACCGCCCTTCTCCCGAAGGACTCAGGGCGGTGAACAGCCATATAAAAACAACAATCAAAACACACAATACAAATAAAACAATAGCTAAAAAACTTATTAAATTTGGCCCAAATTTAAAATACATTTAAAAACCCAAAAAACTAATTAAAAATTAAAACCCATAAAACATCTAAAAATTCTATGCCAGTCCCGCGCGGACAAAAATATACACACACACACACACACACACACACACACACACACACGTATACATACTCTCGTTTGTTCATGATACCTCCCGCCTACCAGCCATTTGGAAACCCACCCTTATTGACAAACGAGTCCCTAACACGAGGAATGACACCAGACCCACACTCACGAGGTCCACACAGGATGTCACCACCACACATCCACCCAGAAAGCAGACCCAAACCCACACTGATCAGGAAGCACGACCAAGGACCAGAAGCCAGATCGCAGCTGCAACATTAGCCATTTCAAACCCCTCCAATCCATACATACAGCAGACAGACATCCACTATGAAGATATAGCACGACTACAAACACGAAGCCAAACAACAGCAATGCAACTCACCAGCTCAAATCCCCCTGCAACTCAGATTAATCTGAGCACAACCAAGCCCCCACCCAAACAGGACACACCCCCAGCCAATCAGAGCACAAAAAAACCCCATCCAATCAGAGCACAGCCAAGCTCCCACCCAATCAGTTCAAACCCCCACTAGCAGTTAAAAAGGAAGAAACAGCTGCAATCACACATTGCTCCCAGAAGCACGAAGCTGAAGCCTGAAGATGACGAATGAGACTTCGTCGAAACATCGCCAAGACACTTCCAATTTTACGCGGGAGAAAACCCAAATAACCAACTACATACAAACACCCGCGAAAACCTCAGAAAACAAATATATATATATATATATATATGTGTGTGTGTGTGTGTGTGTGTGTGTGTGTGTATTTTTGTCCGCGCGGGACTGGCATAGAATTTTTAGATGTTTTATGGGTTTTAATTTTTAATTAGTTTTTTGGGTCTTTAAATGTATTTTAAATTTGGGCCAAATTTAATAAGTTTTTTAGCTATTGTTTTATTTGTATTGTATTTTGATTGTTGTTTTTATATGGCTGTTCACCGCCCTGAGTCCTTCGGGAGAAGGGCGGTATACAAATTAAAATATTATTATTATTATTATTATTATTGTTGTTGTTGTTGTTGTTGTTATTGTAGGTTTTCACGGGTATAGGTATGTTGGTCTTGGCATATTCGGATCGTTTCCCGTATAAGGTTGAGAGTATCTTGGTGATGTTTCGACGAGGTCTCACTCATCATCTCTCACTCACTCATCGACGAGGTCTCACTCAAACCCGAGTAACCAAAGACCTACATACAAACACCTGCGAAAACCTCAGAAAACAAATATATATACATACATACATATTTATTTATTTATTATTTAAATTTTTATACCGCCCTTCTCCCGAAGGACTCAGGGCGGTTCACAGCCAGATAAAAATACACAATAATATTACAATATAAATACAATTAAAATACAATTAAAAAACTTATTCAATTGGCCGAGATTAAAAAATTTAGGATAAATAATAAAAAACCCATTAAAAAACCCATAAATTTAAAAATATATATATATATTTGTTTTCTGAGGTTTTCACGGGTGTTTGTATGTAGGTCTTTGGTTGTTCGGGTTTTCTCCCGTGTAAAATTGGAAATGTCTTGGCAACGTTTCGACGAAGTCTCATTCGTCATCTTCAGGCTTCAGCTTCGTGCTTCTGGAAGCAACGTGTGATCGCAGCTGTTTCTTCCTTTTAACTGCTAGTGGGGGTTTGAACTGATTGGGTGGGAGCTTGGCTGTGCTCTGATTGGATGGAGGTTTTTTTGTGCTCTGATTGGCTGGGGGTGTGTCCTGTTTGGGTGGGGGCTTGGTTGTGCTCAATTTAGTCTGTGTTGCAGGGGGATTTGAGCTGGTGAGCTGCATAGCTGTTGTTTGGCTTTGTGGTGGTGCTACATCTTCATAGTGGGTGTCAGTCTGCTGCATGTATGGATTGGAGGGGTTTGAAATGGCTAATGTTGCAGCTGCGGTCTGGCTTCTGGTCCTTGGTCGTGCTTCATGATCAGTGTGGGTTTGGGTCTGCTTTCTGGGTGGATGTGTGGTGGTGACATCCTGGGTGGACCTCGTGAGTGTGGGTCTGGTGTCATTCCTCGTGTTAGGGACTCTTTTGTCAATAAGGGTGGGTTTCCAAATGGCTGGTAGGCCATATGCAAGCAGGGTAGTGATAATGCTGATAAGGTAAAATGGTAGAGCTAACATGCTGAAACTTATGATGTCTTTCTCATCATGACAAAAAGAAAATGGCTGAATATGCCTATAGCATTAATAGATTTATTGTGACAGAATGTTGCTTGGCTGAAGCATTGAGGCATCTGATGAAGTAGCTAATGTTTAATTTATTGAAGAATGAACTTGTTTGCTTATCAAAGCTTTCCCACAAATTAGTTAAGCTTTTTGTGCCATAGGCTGTTCATTATTTTTGGTGTAACAGAATAGCATGAATCCTCTTTTAGAGTATATATATATGACTAATGTTCCCCTAGGCTTCCAGATGCAAAATGTTTTATCTTTATTCTCCCCTCCCCATTTTGTCATGAAACATTTATAGTTATTTTTATGACATGCCGTTTGTGTTTCAAACATATATTTTTAATATATTCATTTGCTGTCTTAAGTATCTTAATCTGTTTCTGCAGTGCTGCTTAAATTTTCACCGTGGGTAAAGTTTACAGTCTTAGTTGCAATTGTTCCATGAAAAAACAAGTATGCAATACTGTTCTGAAGATACTTGAAAGAAATGCACTTCAAGGAAATAACTACATGATTTTGAATTAAGCAATTTATAACTCTATACTTTCATGTCAGGTTAGCCCTCAGAAAAAGAGTTTAAACATCAAGATCTGATAATATATTTATGCAAATCTGAAGATTTTCAACTCAGGGCACTACAAGGCTTGAAACTTTCACTGCTTCATGGAATTTCAAGTGCAAAGATTTCAGGGAATCAATTCAAGTTGTCCTATAACTTTCATTTTGATTATTTGATTATATGCTATTAAATCATTGTCAACTCTTACTCATTACATTGATTTTCTCCATGATCATCTGTCCCTAACCTGGTCTTTCAGATCTTCCAATATTGCACTGATTACCAGTGCAATATATGTTCATCCAGCTTGCTGGTGGTCATTCTTCTCTTTTCTTCAGAATTAATTCTTTGCATAATGTGTCTAAAGTAGGGTAATTTTAGTCTATCCGTGTAATTTTCTTGGTAAAAATACAGAAATGCTTTACCATTACTTTCTGATGCACAGTATAAGTGATGTCCTGTTACTAAAGAGATTGCCTGCCTCCAGCACATTCCTATAATTCTACTGCCTAATGTACATGCCTGCTTGTCTTAGCTAAGTAGCTAAGAGGTGATCTTCTTTCCTTGGGTGATCCTGTTTTGAATATATACTCTAGGCATGTACTCCAAAGTTCTTTGGTCATCCCTCCCAGGAACATCAGGGGTCAGCATAGCAAAACTTGAAAGGATCAACTTTCATTGTGCACTTCCCAACAGTGATGCAGTAGAAGGACATTTTCTTTCATTAAATAGTGTGAGAAGTTTTGCTAGAATGAGAAGCTCTTAAAATAGTTATTGGCCATGTTTCCAGGGTACTCTTAGACACTGTTTCCAAATCTATAGTTCAAAGGCAACTATTGTTTTTTTTTTTCTTCCTGTCTTTTCTTGTGCTTAGCTTTCACAGTCGTATATTACTACTGGCAAAGTGATAACTTTGACTATTGTGATCTTTGCTGTCATAGAAATATCCTTCATTATCTTATTCAAGTTTGCCATTATTTTCTTCCTTAAAACTAATCTCCTGTTCTTCATTGACATTTTGATAAATTTTCATTGGTCTTCACAATGACTCTTACAGAGCTCCTCAGGCTTTTCATAGAAGTTAAGAATACTGAATCCATTCTCTATATTGATCTTACATTTTGATTCTTTTCTCCATTTATACCTACTACATTTAGCCTATATATCTCTAACCAGTATAGTTGCCACAAATAATTCATGTTTTATTCTCCAAACTGGAAGTATTCTGATTGAATTGCATTTCTTTATCTTTTGAATTGAATTATTGATATTGGTTGATTTTATTGAAACATTGCCTGTGCTATATAAATGAAAGTCACAGCTCAAGAAGGCTTAGATACTTCTGCTTTGTCTACTTATTCAGTATAATTCCATGCCTGTCAAATTATGTTGGCAAAATCTGGAGCCGATGATGCATTTCAGGGCTAGATATTCATCATCTCAAAACAGAAGGTTCCATTCTCCAGGTTATATGGTAATATGGAAGTTATTGCAATATTCCTTCTTCCCACCCTTACCGCCTAGTATAAATTTACTTCATTGTGATCTACTGCTGCACTGGCAGTTATTAAATTAGGAAGTGCTTCTCAGTATTAACTTGGAATAATGTAGATTGGTAAAACATCTGGAGAGACCATGTTCTATAGCTAATGGCATTGTACAAAGTATATGGAACTTTTAAAAATCCTGGAACAAAAACTGATTTATAAACTGATTAATTTATTATAAATCAAAAACTGATTTACTCTGTTACGTTAGTATAACAGATTGCTAGAAGGCTGCATAAGACATATTAGACATTTCTATTACATTATTAATTGTCAGAACTGACAAAAGCAGTCCTCTCAGAAATACTAAAGATCATATTAGTCAATTAAAATGATTGGCTACCCCAATATATTTATTAATGCAGACAATTATTTCCATTTTCATCTAAGACAGACTTGTGCATTTCACAGCCCATGGGCCACATCCAGTCTGCAGGTGTTCAGAGTCCAGCCTGCTTTCGCAGTGGGGGGTGGGATGTCAGCAGGATAGATGGAGGGTCATTGGCAGTGGGGAATGGGAGTGATGGGACGGCATCGGGAGAAAGGGCAGGGCAGTGTTGGCAGAGGCAAACAATGCAGCATTGGCAAAGGGAGTGGGCTGGCAGGGGTCAGGGGTGGAGTGAGGTGGCAGACCTCCACAACCGGGACAATTTTTCTTATAATCCCATGGAAAAATTAATTGCCCACCCTCATCTAAGAGAAGAAACATAGATTATACCTATCTTGAATTATATCTTAATTCAATCATTTTTCATAGCCTATGTCAGCTGCATAAATCATATTGAATTATAACTCTCATCTTTCCAGCAACTAAATATGGAAGCTTGAGATAAAGGACGTTATTTTGTTACATGTATAAGAAAGGCTTCCATGCTGAGAAAGGCTGCAATAAATAAAATACTGTGAGATGACCACCTGGAGTTTTCTTTCCTATCTTTTAGTCATTTGGATACTGGGCTAGAAACCAAGATACCATGAGTTCTAGTTAGAACTCTGCTTTCTGTGAGCTCTCTGGTTGGAGACCTCATTCTAGTCACACTTTCTCAGGCCAACTCACCTCACAGAATGCTTATTGTAGAGAAAAAGGAAAAGACAACATTATACAAACCACCTTGAATTGCACACACAAAAATATAGTATATAAATATAGTATGTAAATAAACAAATAAATACCAACAGAATGATTCACTGGGCAATGTTTACTGTGCTCCCCAAGGGAGTGTGTGCTTTTTTTCAAGAGGCAACTGGACTTTTTGGTTCTTCTTTGAAGAAGTTTCACTTCTCACATTCTAGTCACATGTTCTAAGGGCTTCCTTGATGTGATTAATTCTTTTTCTTTCCCATCTTTGCTGGTAAGCAAACCTTCAGCTTGTTGGTGTAAGGTTCTGATGACTTTTGGTCTGTATGAATTTTTCGTAACTATCTTGGCATTGTCAATTTGGTTTTCGATATTTATTTATTTATTTATTTATTTATTTATTTATTTATTTATTTATTTATTTATTTATTTCGATTTTTATACCGCCCTTCTCCCGGAGGACTCAGGGCAGTGTACAGCCAAGTAAAAATTCAATATATAAACATTAAAAAGAGGTTAAAAAGAAATATTATAATGTGGCCGAAATTTTAAAACCATTTAAAATCTTAAAACCCCAATAAAATTTCAATCCAGTCCCGCTTGAATAAATAGGTGCGTTTTCAGCTCACGCCGAAAGGTCCGAAGATCAGGCAATTGACGTAAACCGGGGGGAAGTTCATTCCAGAGCGTAGGAGCTCCAACAGAGAAATATTTGAATATTTCTATACCAATTATGTTAAGTATAAAAAAACAAGGGAAAGCTAAATTGCCCTACTGCTTCAGTGTTTTCCGGAGGGCTCAAAGAACATAAGAGTATCAAGGATCTTGTGTACAATGTCTCTTGTTTTAATATCCGGAAGCCAGAAAAGAAGTTAATCAACTTCAAATCAAATCTTGGTTTATTGCTAGGATTAAGCCTACCTCAAATTAGATGCTGTGATTATGGTAAATTAATTCAAAATAAGCCATGAATGCAAACTACACATTAAAACTAACTACAGTAAGACATGCTAATTATTTCTGAATATTTGGATGCTCCCTCAGGAATATATTTTTATGCATACAGAACATTATGTATTTATCATAAAACATATATTTACATGTGTATTTGTGTTTTACTTAAATTGACTTGATCAGCTGTTGCTGATGTTATACAGCTTGTGCTATAAAAGGTCATAAAAAAAGAGGAATTACATAAGGGTCAAATTCACTTAGCTACATTGAAGAAAATGCTATTTTTCAATCTAGTAAGTAAAATCTTAATTGACATATCTGTAGATTTAAGATATGAATATATCTGCATGTATCATATATTTGCCATTCAATTTCAACAAACCCATCAACAGTCATCCAGCCTTAGCACCAATTTGCGCACACCTGCATACAAAGTTATATGCAATCTGAGGTGACAACATATAACGGTATTCAGTTACTAAATCTAGAGTAGGTTCCACTCACAATGTTTTTTATGAGCTGTTCAAAGTGGCATCAGGTCTGGATAAATAAGTAGAAGTCTAAATAATCATGTCAGGGCACCAAGAAAAAATATCTGCTGTGAATTCCATGTGGCAGAAGAATGGCATTGAGTCAGTAAATGTTCAGCTCCATCCAGTTGCCCTGACTCTACCATGAACTAAAGGATTACAGCAGTGTTCTCAACCTTTATAGTGCTGCGACCCCTTTAATACAATTCCCCATGATGTGGCAACTCCAACCGTAAAATTATTTTCGTTTTGAATTTATCACGCCTGAAGCCGTATTGGCTAGTGATCTGAACTGCTTGCGATTGCCTTGAGGAAGGAGGCATTACAGTGGAGACTCCTCCCCTATTAAATTTATCGCGCCTGAAGCCAGATTAGGCTAGCGATTGGGAGTGATTGCAGCTGGCTTGAGAGGGAGAGATCAGAGCAAAGATTTCTCTCTTTTTTAATTCTTCGCACCTGAAGCCGAATTTGGCTAGTGATCTGAAGAGCCTGCAGCTGGCTTGTGGTGTCAACCATTGGAGCGCGATTCTTCGACTTTCAAGTATACTTCCCATATTTCCGATGGTTTTAGGCGACCCCTGGCAAATCGTCATTCGACCCCCAACAGGGTCGCGACCCACAGGTTGAGAACCACTGGATTACAGGGTCATAAAAAGGGAGTTTTTATTTGTTCCAAGTAAACGAGTATAGAATTAATGTTAAATTCTTTAAATGAAAAAGCTGGAAACTGGAAAAAAGATATAACAGGCCTGTTCTTTAAAGAGAAATGGGATGCATATATTTTAATCCATTAATCCTAGTTTAAATGCATTTTCTAAATTATATTTAAGAATTATTTGTTCTATGTTGAATTTATTTCAGAAAATGTTAATCTTATACAGTATATAAACAAATCTAAACTTTTTATCTTTTGGTACAGTGACACACATACACACACACAGTTTAATCAACACTAATTAATCTAGTTAGAAAATTTTTGCCTTTAGTCTTTGGCATCACTAAATCTTTCAGGATAATTCAGCCTTTCAGGATAATTCGGATAAACAAGGCCAAGAAAGAGGTGAATGATGTTACCTTTGATTCATACAGATAATTAAAGAAAAAACAAAACCTTTATTAGCTTCTTAAGAAAAAAATGCAAAAGATACTAGAGAATGAGATATGATAAATAGAAGACAGAATAAAAATATTATTGGCAATAATTATTAGAGAAATGAGAGGAAGCCTAGATATTAAAGATAGTACTGTAGGAATGTAAATGCCATGCTAAAATTGAACTGCCTGCTATTCTTGACCAACTTCTTTCTTTCCGTTCAATGCCTTAGCCAAAGAAATATTCTGCTCTGCATGATGGATCTCTTCCTAAAGTGAATAGGGGAGAATTGAAATAATTGGATAACCTTTCATTTGCTATGCTAGCCATGCACCCTAAGTTGCTAATGGCTGTCAACCTGAAGATGCTAGTTGGGACATAAATGTTGTCCATCTCTACTTTAAATGGGATTTCTGTTGCTCCCTTAATGGAAGTGTGACTTTCTCTTTAAAATCATCCATTTCCTAGATGATGAGAAGTAAGAATTATTTTCAGGGCAACAAGCTTTGAGTACCAAGTTTTTCTTTTTCCTTTTTCTTTTAATTTTTAAGTGACTATTCATTCAAATAAGATTCTTATAATACTAAACCTAAATTTCAGCTGATGGCTTGACAAAGACGAGGGAGACAAGGAACCAGTTTGTGCCAGCTTTCAAGGCCACACACCCTGAGACTGGAATGTGGCCTACCCTAAACATCTCAACATTCTCAAAACATCTAGGCTGAAGACAAATTGGTCAAGGGATAAGGGGAAAAATTGTAACCTTTTCGCATGAGAAATTTAGTTGTAGCCTAACTTTACTGCAGCCAGCAGCGTTTAGTAAAAGAACCTTTCACTTCACCCAAATGGAGTCTTTCTTTCCTAAGGGACCTGACTTAGGAAGCTCTGATATTAAGCTAGAACTGCAATAACAGCCAATCCAGAGAGACACCTCTACCATGGGAGCTGTGCAAAGCATGTTGGCTTACAAGAATGATCAGGAGGAAGTTGAAGCCTGGAAGGAAGCACCATCCTAAAAATCCCATGGCACAGTAGACTTCCCTGAATGGCTGAGTGAGGTGGAAGCCAGCAGTGACCAGCCAAGACCCGGATAGTCATTGGGGGTTGAAAAGAAAATTAGGAAGAAAAGTAATCCAGGGTGAGTCCACACATGGGAGCGGGGGAAACTGTGAATGGAGATTGAAGAGGAGATGACCCAGGGTGAGGCAGATCGGGAGGATGCTGGCATGCACAATTGAATACCTGCATGGAGCCTTTCACAACCTCAAAATGCACAAAGCCCTGGTGTGGATGGCAGTCCAACCAGTGCAAACCTCAGTTTGTGAGGGCATAACTATATTCACTGCCACAGCTTCAGTGTTGCCTATCTGTACTAATAGAAAAGGTAGTAATCAGTGGGTTTTATTATTTTGGTTAGGTTCTCAGTCACATCTTTGATTTTTGCTCCAGAAAGACAATATACCTTTTTAGATTGACTGTCTGGTCTACAGACAGCTGTTCTGTTCCCTTGGGAATTGAATCTCCTATCACAAACATTTACTTTTTTTTTTAACCTAGGAAGGTTTGGGATATTTTTCTACCTATCACAGAAACACTTGATGGTGCTGCTTTTTTAGGGACATTTTATGATGCTTCTTTTTTAGGTATCTGCCTATTTTCTTCCAGGAAGAATCCATGACATTGATTGCTTAGCGCCAGTGGGACTGCATCATAGTTGGATTGGACAGGGGCTTTGTAGTAGGCTTGTGTTTTTTCCTATGAGTGACTTGTTTTCATCTGTTTTCTTCTTCTTCTAAGGTGTCAATTCTTTTAGAAGTTGTTTGATTAGTATGATGTTCAATTTCACTGGCAGTGGGCTGCAGGAAGCTGTTATGGCCAAAAACAGACTTCCAGTTGTACTTCCGATGCTACTGGAGGCGACAACCGCAAGCTCCGCAGCTGTTTTCTGAGTTCTCCACATTGGAGGGCTCTGAAAGGTGCCATAGCCTCCCTGTAGGGGTGGTGAGGAAAAGGTGGGGCACCTTGCAGGGCGAGAAGAGCTGCATCTCTCCTCCCTGACTTGGAAAATCCCCCTCATCTGAAGTCGAGGAGCAGCGGTAGTCAACATGGCTGCCATGAAGCTGCGGACATCCAGAACACCTAACAAAGTGCAGGAGCGAAGAGAACAGTGAACAGAGATTATTCATCTTCTACTTAAAAATTAACCCAAAAGAAAATAAAAAATCTATGATAAGAGTCTAAAAAGATAATTGTTTAGGCTGCAAAAATAACCAATTCCGAGATCTATGTTGAAAAGTAAGTCCAAAGCACCGTCTACTGATGAAAGGAAGAGTGACTCCTAGATTCCTGATTTTTAACTGTTCATTGCCTTATGCTTACCAGAGGTGGAAATAAGAAAGACATTTTGTAAAAGAGACTCTGGGAAGCTAGAATAAAAGACTAAAACCACAGAGCAGACTTAAAGAACTTAGAAAATACCTTGGACTATCAGAGTATTGAGTAAATGCTGGAACTGGCTCATTTAAATAATTGACTTTGTTTTAAAAGAAATGGATTTTGAGTGAAATAAATATCTGCTGGAAAAAAATGACAGCATAGAAATTTGAGAGGAGAGCCCCATTTACTAATGATTGGAAACTTGGACTCTTTCTGAATTAGATTGTGGCATTATTGCTTATTTCAATTTTATTGCTATTATGGCTGGAGTTAAAGGAACAGCTGTGGAAATGAGAGGACTTTTTAATGAGATGACTTCAATTAATGGTATAGGTGAGAAAATGAAAAGTGTTCTGCAAAGAACAAAGATCAAACTGTCCATGAACTGGTGGAAGCAACAGAAAGTCTAGATGAAATGGATTACTCAAGCCAGCAAACTGAACATGAACCAGCAAATGAAGCAATAGATCAATGAAGAGGAAGACCAGATAAATGGCAAGCAAAAGGAGCAGAGAGAACAGATGGATTGGTCACATCAACAAATAAATCAAGGACTGGAGCAAAAAATAGGCCTGACAAACCAGCTGATAAAGAGAGAAAGACCGATGGAAAAAAACCAGACAAATCAACTACTGAAGAGACAGGAAGATATTTTTGATAAGGAGATTGGGGCATGGGCAGACATCTGGGAGAATTGGCAGTATAAGATTGTACTGGGAGAAAGGTTTAGATCGAACAAGAAAGATAGAGATGAAGATAGAGACATATATGAGTAATGTGGGAGGCAAATTAAAAAATGATAAGAATTGAAGCATTAAAGAGGAGAAGAGATGATGGATAGGAATAATTGCCCTTTAAATATTAAAGTAGCCTGATTGTAAGCTGAAAGAGGCAGAAATAAAATTAGATAGGGGAAATATTAGAATATAATTTTTTACAGAATGAATAAAAATAATAGATAGAAAGATTAGAAGTTTTAACGTTAGGCATTTTTTAAATGTATGTTTAAATAATATTGATAATTTGATAAATGTGATAGAGGTTATTAATATTGTTACTGCAAATTGGATTAATATGAATGATACCCAGAACCAACTTTGTCCACACACAATATGGATGTATATTTTTAAAAAATAGTAATATATATATATTTTAAAAAAACAGAGCCCAGATGGGCGATGGGCGGCGTCCTCAAGCTGTTTTTGCTGGCAGAGGCATCATGGGCTGGTCCTTTACTGTTTCCAGGATGGCCTTGTGGGTCAGATCAAAGCACTCACGGGCCTTGAGTTTGACACCGCTGACCTAGATGGTCCACAATAAGCTCATCTCTCCTCTCTGCAGCTGGCTCTCCTCCTTCTTGCTCAGCTATCTTACCAGCTCTCCTTTTTGTCCTCTGCCAGTTGTTAGGCTGCCCTCAGTTGGCTTTCCTCTCCACCCCACACATGATTTTCCTCCCCGCTCCACAGCTGGCCCCACTCGCTCATTGGTTCACCTCCTTGTTCTTCACCAGATTGTTTTGCCTCTTCGCTCACCTCACTTCAATGGACTTCCACTCTTTCAGTAGGCCTCTCGGGTGCAGCTGGGCTTCTCTCAGCAAGTTCACCCTGGGCCGCTGCCCTTGGTGGCACTTTCCTCCTAATTTCTTCAATCTTTCCTCTCCTTTTTCTTTCTCCAGTCTTTTTTCTTTTTCTATGATTTATATTTCCTTCTCCACTTCTCCTCCTACTATTTTAGCTTCGTTTAATAGCAACTCCCCGCTCCCCATGATGTAACAATGCTTCCTCTATTGCCGCCATTGTTGATTATCCTTCAGTTAATAAGGGTCATAATTTGATACAATTTATTGTCTTTCCAAGAATTGTTTCATAGCTCAAAGATAACATAGAGTGCATGTTTCCTGCCCTTCTTGACTGGATGAGAGAAAAGGACAAAGTTCATTACCCTTATAAACACCGCTGATATTCCATACCAGATAAAAGCCTTTACTAGATCAACTAGTATTTTGAGTAGGAGATTGTAATGGAGCTGTGTTAGAGTAAATAGGCCTATGCTAATGAAAGACAATTTGAAGCAAACATCCTCTCATGTCAATTAGAGAGACAGAAAGATTCTAAGTAGATTATTTGCAATTCATTCAGTCACCCAGTTCACTTCCATGCCTAAGGAAGCACTAGAACCTGAGGCTTCTTGCTCCTATTAAAATTGTGGGTGTATCTAATTGGAATACAATAATTTCCTAGGATGTATATCAAGGTTCTTTTCTTCAGTATGTGACTGGATTTTACTGAAAGCAATAGTAGGTAAAAAATCAACTTTCTGCCCTATGATTACGTAGGGAATTTGATTAACAAATAACAGCTTTTTTGCATTATAGATGAGAAAGTTTGAACTGTTGTAGTTTTGAGATTATTTCACATGCCAAATTCTGATGGACTAATAACATCCTGTGACACAAGAAATGTGAAAATTCCCAAAAACTAAAATACAAGCAAAAAAAAATACAAAGCAAAAAATGAAGGGAAAAAAAGAGATAAACTCTATAGAACAAGAAGATGCCATATAATATAAAAGTCAAAAATTTGGAAAATTATTAATGTCTTTTAATGATAGAATAATTACACTATCTAACACTGCCTGGAAGCAAGTGGGTTTTACCGTATAATGTATTTTAATGAAAGATATAAGCATGCATATACTATTTAGACATTATTTTTGTTAGTTTTCAAAGTATAAGTTACCTTAAAAAAAGACTGGATGATACATATTCATCTGATAATGATATAGAGCAAAACAAAGACCTTTAGCACTGAATATATTCATAAAGAATAGTTACAAGATGATGTTTTAGTTACAATGTGAATTTTTTTAACCTTTTCCAAGGCAGGTGTATGTAGAAGTCACAAAACAACTGGAAGACAAATTCTGTACCTACTGGAAGATCAAACAGATTCCTGACAAACCTACCAGACAACTTTGTCTCCCAAAATGTACAGAAGGGAACTAGAGGGTCAGCCATAATGGACTTAAATCACATTAACTGAGATAAAATAATAAAAGGCACTGAAGTTACAGGAACCTTGAGGGGAAGGGGAAGCAACCATGGAATATCAGAATTCAACATTATGCAACCACAAGCAATAGACGAAAGTCAAATTAGACTCTTGGACATTGAGAGCTGATTTCAATAAACTTAGAGATAGCTTGGCAAGGATTCCATGGATAAGAATCCTCAAGGGGAAAACAACCCAAGAAGCTTGGAAACTTTGAAAAGTGAGATTATAAAAGCCCAGTCCAGCACAATTAAAAAAAGAGTGATCTCAAAATAAACTAGCTTGGCTGCACAAAGATCTTTCTGATAAACTGAAATACAAAAAGGACAAGGATAAAAAGCAGAAAATGGCCACATAACTAAGGTAGAATATCATCAAACAGCTGAAACCTGCAAAGTGGAAGTCAGGAAAGCTAAGGTTCAAAATGAGCTATGGTCTGCAACAAAAGTCAAAAATAATCAGAAAAAAAAAGTTTCTTTCAACATGTAAAAAAAACAAGAAAAAAGTCAAACAAATGATCGGTCCATTAATGGGAGAAAGGTCCATTAATGGCAAGGTTACGAAGAACAGGGGGAAAGCAGAACTGTTTAACTCAATTTCTACATCTGTCTTTACACAATATGAAAAACAGTCCAACCTATCCCCTCCCCCTCCAAAAAAAAACATATAATGCAGATTATGAAGGCAAGTCAAAATGAGAAAGAAAATGGTAAGAGAACACCTATCCATTCTAGATAAGTTCAAATTACCAGGACCAGATGGTATATTTTATTTATTTATTTATTTATTTATTTATTTATTTGTCATAACAATATATATAAGCATCACACAAAAGATTATATAGTATATAAACATATATATGAGGAAATATAAGGAGGTATAAGCATATATATAAGAAGAAAAAGAAAAAACAATAGGACAGGAACGGTAGGCAGGTTTGTGCTCTTATGCACGCCCCTTATGGTCCCCTTAGGAATGGGGTGAGGTCAATAGTAGAAAGTTTTTGGTTAAAGCTTTTGGGATTATGGGAAGAGACCACAGAGTCAGGTAAAGTGTTCCAAGCACTGATGATTCTGTTACAGAAGTCATATTTTCTGCAATCTAGATTAAAGCAGTTAACATTAAGTTTAAATCTATTGGTTGCTCTTGTATTATTGCAATTAAAGCTGAAGTAGTCTTTAACAGGAAGGACCCTGTTAATATACCCTAAGGTTCCAAAGGAATTGGCAGATGTGATGCCAGAACCACTGAAACATCTTTTTTTTAAAGATCCTGGAGTACTGGGAAACTATCAGATGACTGAAAAGGGCTGAGGTAGTTTCCATCTTCAAAAAAAGAAAAAAAAATATCCAGGAAACTACAACATAACTATCAGCCTGACATCAATACCTGGAAGATTCTGTAAAAGATAATCAAGCACCAAATCTGCAAACACCTAGAGGCAAACAAAGTCATAACCAGAAGCCAACATGGCTTTCTCAAAAACAGATCATGCCAGACACATTTTATTGCATTCTTTGGCAATGTAACTAAATTATATTGTAACTAATTTACATTGTATATAGAAATGCTGCTGATATATTTTACTTGGACGTCAGTAATGCATTTGATAAAATAGATCATAACCTACTACTTGATAAGATAGGAAAATGTGAGTTAGCTAGCATCACCACTAGATGGATTTGTAACTGGCTGACCAACCACACTTGATGGATAGATTGGATCTACATCAACATCAACATGGAGGGCAGTATGCATGGGGTACCCCAAGGCTCTGTCTTATGCCCACTACTCTTCAATATCTTCATCAATATCTTCATCAATAATTTACATGAGGGGATAGAAGAGGAACACATCAAATTTGCAAATGACATCAAGCTAACAGGAATAGCCAATACTTCAGAAAATGCTCAAGATACAGAAGAATTTCAACAGACTTGAACACGGGACTCTATCTAACAATGGATGAAGATGTCTATCTAGACCCGTTCCAGTCCGGCTTCCGACCCGGATACAGCACGGATACAGCACGGAGACAGCTTTGGTCGCATTGGTGGATGATCACTGGAGGGCTAGGGACAGGGGTTATTCCTCTGCCCTGGTCCTATTAGACCTCTCAGCAGCGTTCGATACCATCGACCATGGTATCTTGCTGCGCCGGTTGGGGGGATTGGGAGTGGGAGGCACCGTATATCGGTGGTTCTCCTCCTATCTCTCCGACTGGTCACAGACGGTGTTGACAGGGGGGCAGAGGTCGACCGCGAGGTGCCTCACTTGTGGGGTCCCTCAGGGGTCGATTCTCTCGCCCCTGCTGTTCAACATCTACATGAAGCCGTTGGGTGAAATCATCAGTGGTTTCGGGGTGAGATACCAGCAGTACGCTGATGACACCCAGCTGTACTTTTCCACCCCGGGCCACCCCAATGAAGTTGTTGAAGTGCTGTCCCGGTGTTTGGAAGCCGTACGGGTCTGGATGGGGAGAAACAGGCTCAAGCTTAATCCCTCCAAGACGGAGTGGCTGTGGATGCCGGCATCCCGATTCAGTCAGCTGCAGCCGCGGCTGGCTGTCGGAGGCGAGTTATTGGCCCCAAAGGATAGGGTGCGCAACTTAGGTGTCCTCCTGGATGATCGGCTGTCGTTTGAAGATCACTTGACGGCCGTCTCCAGGAGGGCCTTCCACCAGGTTCACCTGGTTCGGCAGTTGTGCCCCTTCCTTGATCGGGATGCCTTATGCACAGTCACTCATGCGCTCGTTACCTCTCTCTTGGATTACTGTAATGCTCTCTACATGGGGCTCCCCTTGAAGTGCACTCGGAGGCTTCAGTTAGTCCAGAATGCAGCTGCGCAGGTAATAGAGGGAGCTACACGTAGCTCCCATGTAACACCGCTCCTGCGCAGACTGCACTGGCTGCCTGTGGCCTTCCGAGTGCGCTTTAAGGTGTTGGTTATGACCTTTAAAGCGCTCCATGGCTTAGGACCTGGGTACTTACGGGACCGCCTGCTGCTACCATACGCCTCCCACCGACCCGTACGCTCCCATAGAGAGGGACTTCTCAGGGTGCCGTCCGCCAAACAATGCCGGCTGGCGGCCCCCAGGGGAAGGGCCTTCTCTGTGGGGGCTCCCACACTCTGGAACGAGCTTCCCCCGGGTTTACGTCAAATACCTGACCTTCGGACATTCCGTCGCGAACTGAAGACACATCTTTTTATCCGCGCGGGGCTGGCTTAAATTGGATTTTTTAAATGTGAAATTTTATTAATTTTTAAACGGGGTTTTTAGTTTACGGAAATTTTAATTTCAGGCTAATTTAAATAAGTTTTTAAATGGTATTTTAATCTGTATATTGTATTGTTTTATCTTGCCTGTACACCGCCCTGAGTCCTTCGGGAGAAGGGCGGTATAAAAATCAAATAAATAATAATAATAAAATAATAAAAAATGAAATTCAATGGGGAAAAAAAGTAAGATTGCATTTATGCAAGAAAAACCAAATGTACAAGTATAGAATAAGTGGTACCTGGTTCAATAGTAGTAACTGTGAGAGGGATTTTGAAGTCCTAGCAGACAATCACTTAAATAAGTGATTGTACTGTAGATTTAGTCTGCATTAACAGAACAACAGAATCAAGATCACATGAGGTATTACCACTTTATAATGTCCTGGTAAGACCACACTAAGAATATTGCATTCAGTTTTGATCATCATGATATAAAAAAAGATATTGAAACTCTAGAAAGAATGCAGAGAAGAGCAACAAAGAAGATTAGGGTGCTAGAAGCTATAAGATATGAAGAACAGTCTCAGTTTCATTAAGTATGGTTAGTCTCGTGAAAAGAAGGACTGGGGTGACATGATATTAGTGTTCTTATGGGGCTGCCACAAAGAAGAGGGAGTCAACCTATTCTCCAAAGCATATGAAGGCAGAACAAGAAGGAAAAGGATGGAAACTAATCAAGGAGAGAACCAACTTAGAACTAAGGAGAAATTTCTTGACACAACAATTAATCCGTAAAATGTCTTGTCTCATGAAACTGTGGGTGCTCTAACACTGGAGGTTTTAAGAAGAGACTGGACAACCATTTGTCTGAAATGTTATAGGGTTTCCTGTTCCTTAAAATCTGTTATTCTGTTATTTTGTTAACACCTTGTACTGGAGGCATGACATAGTGTTACATCCATATCACTCTATCCTGAGAGCTTTAGAGTAGGCAAGCAATATATACCATTTAATAGTTTCTATATATCCTTCCTGCAGTATTACTGAGCGCCAAGACATGGATATATCCTGAAGCTAATTCACTGCCTATACTCATGTAAGGTGCAATAATGGTTCATGAGTTTAATTCCCAATAGACAGTTTGAACTCCAAAAAGGAAGAATTGGCTAGGAAGACATCTGAAGAATCCTAATATGGATTCTATACAGTCATTTACTGACTCTCGGTGATTGGTCATGCTTGTCTGCAGTTCACACAAATGGACCTATGTGCATATGCTCGCCTGCTGCGTGCGCAAGTCTGCCACTCACATCACTCACATGGTTGATCGCCACTCACACAGAATAATCTCCTCCCTCCACCACCAGTCCACAAAGCCAGAAAGTTTGGAGACTGATTGCTCTAAGGCAGTGGTGAAATCTGAACCAGTATACTACCAGTTTGCTGGCTGCGCATGCGTGCTGCGCGCATGCATGCGCAGTACACACCACACACCAAATGTGAGGTACACATGTGCCGTGCAGTGCACGCCAAAAGGAGGCATGGGGTAAGTAGAACAGCATGCGGGGGGGGGGGATGAACAGCTGTGGCGCACGATCTTTTTTTTTACTTTTAAAAGCATTTTTTAATATTTTAACCAAATAGGTTGTAAAAAAATGCTTTTAAAAGTAAAAAAAAAGGCTCTGACGATCGCGTGGCTCAGCTGTGACTGTTAGAGCCTTTTTTAAAACATTTTTTTTAAAAAGTGGCAAACGGGTAAGCGGGCGACCGGGTGGGCATGGGGGGGAGGGAGGGCTACCGGTTCTCTGAACCACCCACCGCCATCGCTACAATTGGCCGATCCGGTCCAAACTGGGAGCATTTTACCCCTGCGCTAAAGGAAGAAGAAGATGCCCTTAATTTTATATTTTTAATAATAGGATGCATATAAATCTGGACTTACTCAAAAATAGTTCCAATGTAGTCAATGGGATATATACTAGGTAAGTGTTTATATAGAATTGAATTTAGTAGTCTTTGAGTCTTAATACATTTCAACTTGAACTGGGCATATTTTATATATTGAGGTTTAAGTTTAATTATGTGTGTGCAATTATTGATCTATTTCTGGTAGAAATGGCTTAGCCTTATATACATTCTCTAATATGTGGAAATTTTTTAAACCTTTATCCAGGCAAAACACTGGATATAGATAAAGCTGAATTCTGCTTTTTTGCATGCATGGCCCAAGTTGCATATGAAAGACACATTATGTTCTGGAGTAATATGGAGCGTTGGGGGAAATTAAAAGCAGAATGGTAAGTGACTAAAAAATTCTCTGTCAAAGAAGGAAAGGAAATTTATTGTCAGTAACCAATTGAAGATCATTAACTCATTGTTTTAAATACAGACTATTTGGCTAGAAACATTCAATCAATATATCAACATGCAAAAACAATAATTGGATATGCTATGACAATCATTCAGGGATTGATATAAATTAAGATTTAAGTAAACTAATTATGCTAACCATGTTTCGTCCCGCATCAGGCACCAACCTGTATAATCTTTCCTGATTTCACTCCAATCTTTATTCTGATCTTCCGGTCTTCTTGGAAAGCTACACCCTCTCAGCTAGAAAGTTTTCAAACATCATTATCATTCATTTTACAAATACCTTGCTCTTCTCAAGATATAAGTCCTCATTTTAGTTCAGTTATATACTGCCTATTATACATATAGAAGGTCACAAATTCAGATCCTAATATCCACAAATAAACTTGAAAAGTTCTGGCCTGAAACCCTGCTGCTCTCAGATACCAATCTTTCTACAACATACAATGTTGTTAGATTCTGTGCAACTGCACTTTAAATCCAAAGACGATCTGTACCAAAAATTTAATGAATATATTTGTCATTATAGAGTGCTTTGTATTATGATAGATTTATTTTACTATGCTTTCTTATCCCATCTACTCTTTTTCTTTACGTTTTTGTTTTTATACTTTTAGATTTTTATACAAATAATGTAATGTAATGTAATGTAATGTAATGTAATGTAATGTAATGTAATATAATATAATATAATATAATATAATATAATATAATATAATATAATATAATATAATATAATATAATATAATATAATATATTTTTGTTGCATCTGTTATGTTTTTTATTTTTTGTACTACACCCACCTTATGCTTGTTCTTTATTATAGCAATAGCTCTTAAACTTATATATTGCTTCATAGGGCTTTTACAACAATCTGGGTCCTCATTTTACCCACCTCGGAAGGATAGAATATAATATAATTATATTCCTGTCCTATTGTTCCCTTCAACAAATTAACAGTTGTTGCATGTTTTTACTTATATATACATATATTTCTTTCATGATATCTTGTTTTTATTTATGACGATGTTTGTGTATACTGTTGTGACAAATAATAATAATAATAAAAAAATAGAAGGCTGAGTCAACTTTGAGCCGCTGAGATTTGAACTGCCAAACTGCAGCTAGCAGTCAGCTGAAGTAGCCTGCAGTACTGCACTCTAACCACTGCGGCACCTCGGCTCTAGACTTATAATAAAGGCTTAATTTGATTTGCTTAAAGATAATTCGAATCTTGTTCTAATTTGGAAGAAATTAGTATAAGATTTATCGATTTGTTTTGTTGTGTAATGTTGTAGTCCTTTTCTTAAATTGAAATGCTTTTGGAATATTTTCTAAGCAAAATATTTTGATTTTAAGAGGTATATAATAATGTAACAAAGGAATGACCCAACAGTGACAATGAATTCAGAACACATAAGTCTTCTAGATTCTCAAGCTTTTAGGAATTGTATTTAAATATAATTTCCCCCCAATTATTATAATCATGCAAGTATTTAGACTGACATTTATATAACTGTGGTAAAATAAAAATATTAATTAAGAAAATAATGTTCATACAAATTCCAGTATGCTTATAATCTGAAAGAGTCTGGTGGCATCTTTTCAGATTAACAATTTTTATTAAAAGGCATAAGCTTTTGGGAAATACAACTCATTTTGTGAGATTCGTGAAGTGCGTAAAATATGCAGAATTAAAATAAAAATGGGTGAAAAGGGACCAGAAGACAAGACTATCATTGCAAATGCAGGTTTCATGTGGGATAAATTACAAGAAACTCATCAATTACAATTGCTGTGTGTTAAAAATGCACTGAATTTATGGCGATCTTCAGAGATGGGCTGAAACTTTTGATATACAGTATGTTAGCTGAACAGTTTCTCACTCAATTGTGCTGGTAGATTTTTCTGTTCTAAAACAATATTTTTGAAATGTGTAATGGAGGATCCTGAAATATTAAAATGCTTTGATAGTATTTTGCCTTTGTTCTGACTGATGAGGTCAAACTTCTGTCCATTAATCATTTTGCATAGTCTGGACTGTTTATCCTATGTAGGATTCAGTAGGGCATTGCTAATAAATAAACAAAATACATAAGGGGGCGGCACTTTTAGTCTTTTATTTGAAGTCTTTGAAGTCTTGTCTTGCTATTGTTGTAAATGTAGATACAAAATAGACAACTATGTTTGTTGCAGGCTCTAGATATCATGTTAACATTATTATTCTATTATATTAGTCTACTATTCTATTTTTTAGTCTATCTGATTTGTCCTCAAATTAGATAATATTAAATATTATTATATTATCGAAACTGTCATCCAATCAGCCATCCAACAAACCATTCAACCAGCCATCCGTACAGCTATCCAACAAACCATTCAACCAGCCATCCGATCATCCATCCAACCAACCTTTCAACCAGCCTTTCAACCATCCATCCAACCAACCATATCAACAAACAGTCAAGTACCCAACATCCAAGCACTCTCCACCAAAACTTCCATCCACTCATCCAACCTCCTATACCACCACCAGTTGTACATATCCCTCAACCAACTAACATTCAAAACTAGGTATGCATGCCCCTTACCTCTTTAACACCTCTTTCTACAGATTTTAAATGTAAATTGATGAATGCAAGAAGTATTCTTAACAAATTACCTGAATTTATCCTCCTGCTAAACAGTGGTACATTTGATATCATGTTTATTTGTGAAACATGGCTAATCTCATCCATCCCTGATTCCATCATTTTAAACAAAGAATATCAAGTTCACCGTTCAGATCGTGAAAACCGAAGAGGTGGTGGAGTGGCTATTTTCTATAAAAAGTCACTGAATCTAAAAAACATTCAAGTTGCACACAAACTTTCTCTTCCTGAAACTATTGTATGCGACCTATCATCTAATACCGCACTTTGATTCATACTATGCTACAGAGCCCCCGACTACGATATTACCCATGCTAATATTTTAACCTCATTACTAACGTGGGCTGCCTCTTGCCCATATCCACTCATCTTCCTGGGTGACCTAAATTTACTTCTCATCAACTGGATAACAAACGAAAGTACAACTGATCCAATCCACACTACAATATACAACGCTGTTACAAACCTAGGTCTTGAACAACTTGTAACTAACAGTACAAGACTAAACAACTGCCTTGACCTCATCTTCTGCAACAACAACAATACCATTTATGGACTACAAATAAGAGAACCCTTTTCCAACAGTGATCATTGCATGATTGACTTCCATCTTAATATACGTTGTCACTTAAATCATCATATCAATAGCATTCCCATCTACAACTTCAAAAAAGCCAATTATGACCTTATAAACAATGATCTTTCACTTCTGGACTGGCAAAATCTGTTCTCAACCTGTATAACTGCTGAAGACCACTATAGAGTTTTCCTAATCAAAATCAACAGAGTCATCGAACTATACGTACCACAAACTACCACCAAGATCAGGAAAAGCAAACTACCCATATCAATAAAAAAGCTTCGATCTAAAAAAAGATCCCTCTGGAAAAGAAACAAAAAGGGCTATGTAGCTAATTTTAAAAATCGATACAGATCTATATGTAACCAAATAAAAACTGAATGCACAAATTACCACACCAAGCAAGAAGAGGATCTTCTGCGCACTAATTCCAGTCGTGCCTTCTATAATTTTGTCAACAACAAGCTTAAAAACTCTAGATGCATGCCACCACTAAAAGACTCTGATGGCAATGTATACAATGATGAAGTAACTAGAGCAAACCTCTTTAACAAATTCTTTGCATCAGTTTTTGTCAACAGTGATGGCACTCATCCCACATTTCCTAATTGTATAAGCAACGAGCATGACAACTTAACTAATGTTGATTTTACAGAAGAAAATGTTGGTAAAGCTCTAAGTAAATTGAAGCCATCTCTATCCATTGGACCTGATGGACTTTGTGCTTATTTTTTAAAAAAACTCTCTAGTAATCTAGCAGAACCCCTAAGTATAATCTTTAATATAGCTTTTACTACCAGTTCCCTTCCCAGTCTCTGGTCACTAGCCACAGTCATTCCAGTTTTCAAAAAAGGCGACCCCAGCTTAGTTGATAATTACAGACCAATCTCCCTATGTTGCGTCGCCTGCAAGGTTATGGAATCCATCATCAACCAATCCATTACCTTACACTTAGAAATACACAACCTTCTCTCAAATAAACAATTTGGCTTCAGGAAAAAATTATCTTGCAATTTACAGCTTCTCCACTGTAAAAACCTATGGACTACAAATCTTGATCTAGGTAAATCAATAGATGCAATATACATAGACTTCTGTAAAGCTTTTGACTCAGTAGTACATGATAAACTTCTCCTAAAATTAAAATCCTATGGCATTTCAGGACCCTTACACAACTGGATATCTGCTTTTCTGTCAAACAGACAACAAATAGTTAAAATTGGTAATGCTCTATCAAATCCTGTTCCTGTCAAGAGTGGTGTTCCTCAAGGCAGCGTTCTTGGACCTACTCTCTTTATAATATACATAAATGATCTTTGTAATCATATCTCAAGTAACTGTGTTCTCTTTGCTGATGATGTCAAACTTTTCAACACCACTGACAATACATCCACAATTCAAAAGGACCTTGATCATCTAACTGCTTGGTCTAAAATTTGGCAACTACAAATCTCAACCAGTAAATGCTCAGTCTTGCATATTGGAAGAAAGAACCCAATCACAAAGTACATGCTTGATGGACATTGCCTCGCAGATGACCCCCTGTCAAAGACCTTGGAGTTTTTATATCTAACGATTTAAGTTCCAAAGCCCACTGCAACTATATAGCTAAGAAGGCTCTAAGAGTTGTTAACTTAATTTTACGTAGCTTCTTTTCAAAAAACACCACGCTACTGACCAGAGCATATAAAACATTTGTTAGGCCAATTCTGATTACTGCTCTCCTGTCTGGAACCCATATCATATATCTGACATCAACACAGTTGAGCGTGTCCAAAGGTATTTTACGAGAAGAATTCTCACTCCTCGAAACTAATAAAATACCTTATTCCACCAGACTTGATATCTTGGGTCTAGAAAACTTGGTACTTGTCGCCTTGACAAGACCTGGGTTTAGCATATAAAATCATCCATTGTAATGTCCTTCCTGTCAATGACTTTTTTAGTTTCAATAACAATATCACAAGAGCTACCAATAGATTTAAACTCAATGTCAACCGCTCCAGTTTAGATTGCAGAAAACACGATTTCTGTAACAGAATTGTATATACTTGGAATGCATTACCTGACTCTGTAGTTTCTTCTCATATCCCCAAAGGCTTTATTCAAAAACTGTCCACGGTTGACCTCACCACTTTCCTAAGAGGACTCTAAGGGGCGTGCATAAGAGCACATACGTGCCTACCGTTCCTGTCCTACTGTTTCTTCCCCTATGTATATATATGTTTTTAGTACCTCGTTTCTCCTTGTATATACGTTCATATATTATATAACCCTTTATGCAACGCTTGTATATATATATTGTTATATTGTTATGACGAATAAATAAATAAATAAATAAATACCTTTGTGTCTTAGCAATATGCAGGAACAAAGCTGTTTGACTTTTTTTCCCATTTATATGTCATTAATGAAATTAGCCACAAATACTGGTCAACTCTTTGCTGTCTTATTCAATTTTATGCTTCTTTATCTTATCAAATACTAACTTATTTGGAAACTTCAACTAATCCATCTCAACTGAGTCTACTTCAAGTAATTCTGAAAGGCACATGAGGCAGACTGGGGAGAGTAACTGGAGGAACAGATCAAAATCTTTATAATTTTAAATTCTACTTAATTCCTATCTGATTTTTTAAAAATTGAATCAAAAATTGACAGCAAGCAATAGGTATTAATGTTGTATGCTACTCGGAGGTTGATACTATATTTATGATTTAGTACCATTTTTAGTACTGTTAGTACAGAGGCTAGGCAAGGCAGGTGGCGGGGGAGGGTGGCACCACACCATGGCCCGTTCGTGGTCGGCCCCCACCATCCAACCTGGTCCTCCAGCTTTGCCGCACACTCCACAAGCAAAGACAGACATTGGGATGTCTCTCTCTCTCTCTCTCGCTCCCTCCCTCCCTCCCTCCCTCCCTCCCTCTCTCTCTCTTCAGCAGTGGTGGTGGCACTTTGGTGCCTGGCCATCTGGGATGACCGCACTTCTCAGTTGGGGTCCGGGGCACATGCCCGCAATTCAGGGAACCCAGCTGGTCTTCAAAGCTCTCCTGTGCATGCATGCACTTTTGCACATGCGCACAAAAGTACTGGTATGCAGCACACACATGTAGACAGCATTCATGCACATGCATTGCACAAAAACCACATGCATGTGCATAGCACGTATAACTGTCCCATTTGCTGTTGCTCAGTTCAAAACTCTCTGTTGTATTTTTGCTTATTTTATTTTATGTTATTGTATTTCACCCAGCTAACTTAAAACCAGACTTAGAAATGACATTCAACATACTTATTGAAGTCTGCTTGCTTGCTATATATAAGCTGCCCTCAGGCCCTTCCACTGAAGATCCAAGCATAAAATTCTTTCCAAGGAAGATAAGAAGTAATAAACAAAACTCCTATTTGTTCCATTACTATCAACTGCAAAGTTTCTTGCCCCATTTTTAAATAATCAAGTATTTCCTGCTTTGAATAAGCTAGAAAAGATTGATGCTAATAAAATAAAATTTTCATATGAAAACACACCATCTCTCTCTCTGTCTCTATCCATCCATCCATCCATCCATCCAGCCAGCCAGCCAGCCAACCAACCAACCAACCAACATATTTACTTTTGAGATCCACTTCTTAATGGAAAAATGCTGAACAGAAAGGTGGTGTCAATTAGTTTTGCTTTGTGTGTGTCCATTAGTCTTGCTTTACATACTACTATCATCTATTTGAATGTATTATCTCTATCTGAAGGTCTTTTCAACCAGGTTGAATCTATATCATAGGTTATTGCTGTGGGAGGGAAATGAAGGACAGAATTCTATATACAATATTGTGAATTCCCAAGTGGAGAGGAATAGAGGGGAGGCAGGGAGAGAGATGACAGTTTAATCATAGAATTTCTTAATACAATTCTGGGTGTTGTTTTAGTCTTATCTATTTTCTTTTTTCTGCTTTGGCACATCTAGAAAGCACCTGAAGTGAGAAAGCTTGGTGTAAACCATATTCTCTCTCTCAAAAAAAAACCATATAAACTAAGTCTAAGCAGTTTAGTTTTATCATTCAAATGAAATATCCTGTTATATCACAGTACTAAAAGGAATAGTACCGTTTACTTGTCAAATAACTTCTGTAATTTATGAAGAACACTGTTTTTATTATAGCTGATAAAGGATTGTGGAATAAGAATATAGTTATTATTTTCAGTTTACATTTATTTATTACTTTAGCTACTGAAAACAAATGCATATTTTTTTAATTTGTCTATACTTTGACTGTTTAGTAAAATTAAACATAACTTATGTGTTTTCATATTATTCATTTATTAGATCTAACATGAAAGTGGCAGTGCTACCTCTCTATTACTTAGAAATCTTTTATTCTGAAAACTTATACTATAAAGGTAAATAGCTTTTGTTCCTGACCATCACCCTGACTGAAAATGCTTTGACAAGGGAGAGTAATAAGAACTTATAGTAAGTCAACTTTTTATGCCAAATAATGACGATGATGATGTTTTTAACAGTAGCAGTAAAAGGCATAGAGAGAATCTATAAAGGCATTAACAAGTTTATAATTACTTGGAGTATTGCACCATGTCATTTAGCAACTAAATGAAGACAACTCCATAATTCAGATGTAAGTTATTTAAATATATAAGATGGAACTGGCAATAAAAATAAGACCAGAAATGGATTTTTCTGTCAGGGTTCCAAGGAACAGCCCCAACAAAATAAAGGTCTGAGGCTTGGGGTCCTCAAAGTTCCAATTTATTAGAGATGTCATGTTGGCATAGCTGGGAAAACCCGAAACTAAAAGCTTCCAGGTTTTTCACACCCAGTTGACAGTTCACAGCCCTGCCCTACACCCACAAGTTCATCACATTGTCCAATCAACTCTTCACACTCAATTGGATACAGTCTTCAGGCAGTCTACATCAGACGCAGGCAAAAGTCCTTGACTATGAAATGTTGTTATGACTAACTTTCTACCGCTCCAACAACAACCCCCTCCCAACTTCCCCAGCTAAAATATGTGGCAGTTAAGAAGCAAAAAGAAAATTGCCTTCCAAAACTGACATTTCCTTAATTTTCCCAGTTCTAGTAACAGGTACTAAATGGTCAATGTTTTGGTGACTGAGGTACTAGTGTATCAATAAATGCAAATCTAAAATATTCAATAAATATATCTATGAACATACATTAAAGATGCTTGTTTTGGGTATGTGATTGATAACCTAGACTTCAACGACTGATTGTGGCCTTCAGAAGGCCACAGGTTGAGAAGACCTTTATGATACAGTAGTCATAATCTATGAAGCTATGAGCTATGAAGACTAATATCTTTTCAGAAAAAATAAAAACATATCTATAAAAGCTGTATGGATTCATTTATTTATGATTTATCTTATATCTATTTAATTAAAAATCAGATTGTAATTTTCAACAGTAAACTAAAGAAAGATAATTCTTCTCATGGCTATGTTCTCACTTTGAAATATTGCTCATAACAATGTTAAATTCATACATAAATATACCCTTGCACAATTTATTTCACCTCAATCCATTATCTTCTATATTCATCTGGTGCTGTTCATGTTATTGTATGCTTTGCTTTACATTTATGTGAGAAATATATTATTAAAAGCTTTCCTCTGGCCCAGCAATATTGTGTTATGAATCCAGGAACTGTGAAATTTACAACTCATTGATTTATATTTCCTGCAGTTATTATTAGAGGAGGTTTTAAGTTATCCATTTCTGCAACAATGTATAGAACTAAAGAAATATGTCATGAGACATAAAGGATTCTATGTGGAGGGTTCTCTATCTACAAAGAGACAAGTATTCAAGATGTATAAACAAGCTGTCCAGATGCATTGGAATTACTATAGCTGGAACATTTTGGTAGATCAGTCTAATGTTAGAGAAGTATTGCTGATGAAGGCTAAAAACACAGTGACAGAATATCGCTTGTATCAATTAAAATTTATAGGTGAAACTCAAAAAATTAGAATATCGTGCAAAATTCATTTATTTCAGTAATGCAATTTAAAAAGTGAAACTAATATATGAGATAGACTCATTACATGCAAAGTGAGATAGTTCATGCCTTGATTTGTCATAATTTTGATGATTATGGTTGACAGCTCATGAAAACCCCAAATTCACAATCTGAGAAAATTACAATATTACATGAAATCAATAAAACAAGGATTGTAAATAGAACAATATCGGACCTCTGAAAAGTATAAGCATGCGTATGTACTCAGTACTTGGTTTAGGCCCCTTTTGCATCAATTACTGCCTCAATGCAGCGTAGCATGGATGCTATCAGCCTATGGCATTGCTGAGGTGTTATGGAAGACCAGGATGCTTCAATAGTCTTCAGCTCTTCTGCATTGTTCGGTCTCATGTCTCTTGGCAATGCCCCATAGACTCTCTATGGGGTTCAGGTCAGGCGAGTTTGCTGGCCAATCAAGAACAGTAATCCCATCGGCATTGAACCAGGTTTTGGTACTTTTGGTAGTGTGGGAAGGTGCCAAGTCCTGCTGGAAAATGAAGTTAGCATCCCCATAAAGCATCCCCATAAAACTGCAGAAGGAAGCATGAAGTGCTCCAAAATCTCCTGGTAGACAGCTGCGTTGACCCTGGACTTAATGAAGCACAGTGGACCAACACCAGCAGATGACATGGCTCCCCAAATCAACACAGAATGTGGAAACTTCACACTGGACTTCATCTTGCAGTGTGTGCCTCTCCATTCTTCCTCCAGACTCTGGTCCTTGGTTTCCAAATGAGATGCAAAAGTTGCTCTCATCAGAAAAGAGGACTTTGGACCACTGAGCAACAGACCAGTTTTTTTTTTTAGCCCAGGTAAGATGCTTCTGACATTGTTTGTTGTTCAGGAGCGGCTTGACAAGAGGAATATGACATTTGAAGCCCATGTCCAGGATACGTCTGTGTGTGGTGGCTCTTGATGCACTGACTCCAGCCTCAGTCCACTCCTTGTGAAAGTCCCCAACACTTTTGAATGGCCTTTTCCTGACAATCCTCTCCAGGCTGCGGTCATCCCTGCTGCTTGTGCATCTTTTTCCTTCACACTTTTCTCTTCCACATGACTTTCTATTAATGTGCTTTGATACAGCAGTTTGGGAACATCCAACTTCTTTTGCAATTACCTTTTGAGGCTTTCCCTCCTTATGGAGGGTGTCAATGATGGTTTTCTGCACAACTGTCAGGTCAGCAGTCTTTCCCATGATTGTGATTCCTACTGAACCAGACTGGGAGACCATTTAAAGGCTTAGAAACCCTTTGCAGGTGTTAGGCTTAATTAGCTGATTAGAGTGGGACACTTTTGAGCCTAGAATATTGAACCTTTTCACAATATTCTAATTTTCTGAGATTGTGAATTTGGGTTTTCATGAGCTATAAGCCATAATCAACAAAATTATGACAAATCAAGGCATGAACTATCTCGCTTTGCATGTAATGAGTCTATCTCGTATATTAGTTCCACCTTTTAAGTTGAAATAAATGAACTTTTGCACGATATTCTAATTTTTTGAGTTTCACCTGTATCTTGGCTATAGACTATAGAATTCTGTGTTGGAAAATCCATTTAACCAATCTCTAGTACTTTGCAGAATCCAAATTAAAGTATCTTTAAAACTATTGCTCAAATAAAATCATATCAAATCCACTGAAGGAGAATCCACAATTTCTATGAGTAATCAATTTCACTGACAAACTTCTGATATTCTACAAAGTTTGTTTCTCTAACAGAGAAGCAGAAACTACTATCCAGTACTTAAAACCACCATTCCATGTCCTTTTGACATAGTACAAACTTTTCCCATTTCATTGCTCTCCTTTTACAGATTGTTTTCTTCTAAAATGAGTGAATAGACTTATCCTAATGAAAATATGAGCTATATTGCTGACATAGTACATACCCAGAAGAGTAACCATGATAAGACATCTGACTAAATATGATTTTGTCAGTATATAGGGGTTCATGAATTGGAATAGACATGTTAACAGGTCAGCCAATGGGGACTGTTTGGCAACCCAGACAGCTCGGAGCCTGGGCCTGCCTTACTGATTCACTGACTTACTGGTTCACTGATCTGAATATTCCATAGCTTCTGTAATTCTGTACTTCTGGATTCTGAGTTCTGGCTTCTGCTGTATGGTATTGTACATAAAGAAGTTTCTTATATAGATGAATACTGCTGAATTCTTTACTTGTGTGCTGGTTAGATTGCTGCAAACACATTTATTGGGAAAAAAAGATGGCAACCCATTCCAGTATTCTTCCAAAAACTCCAAATGGAGATTTACAATCGAGACATTTCAACTTGATCAAAGACAATGACTCTCCTTCCCTTCCAGGTCAAAGGGCATCCAATTAGGTATTGAGACAAGTTTGAGGAGCACTTGTGTATGTTGTTGCTGAATTAAAGTTGAAAGGGATCCAGCTGTTGATGTGGCCAGAAGTAAAAGGAAAGATTGATGCTGCAAAGATATGTATACCATTTGTATGTTGAAGGTCAAATCATGGAATAATTTCCATGAAATTATTCATGGAAATCTGAAGCTATCAGATTAGAACTTTCAAATGCTAGAATTCTGGAAATTAGCAAAAAGAGATGGACTACAATAACTGAATTTACATCAAATGAACAATTATGTTTTTTATTATGGACAAGAAAATTGTAGAACAAATTGGGCAATTATCAGTGAAAGGTGACAAAGTCAGTAACTACATACAAACCCAAATTTATATGAATGATCATAATCTGTATACATGTCAAACCAATATGGTGATCCATCTCTATGCTTTAATCCTAAATACAGAAGAAGTAGCTCTACAATAAATTGCTGCACCTTGTTGATAAATATTTTTTAAAAAACTAATTGTGCTCATTACAAGTGACCTGAGTATAACATTGGAAGTAAAATGTCATCTGCAGTAACAGGGAAATCTAGCCTTAAAACTAGAATGAGACTAATAGCTAATACAATTTAATGTTTATAGCAAATGATTTTTCCAAAATCTAAAACTCTACAGAGATTTCATCAATTGGGCAACACTGAAATGCAACTAACTTATATTCAGCAATCAGAAGTGGTATAACTTTATTCCAACAGCAAGCAACCAAGCAAGCAAATAAATAAATGAACAAAGACCACAATCTCTTTCTTGAAAGATTATACCTTAAACTATAAAAAACAAACAAACAAAATAACAGATCAATAATATTCTCATATGGTCAAGGTAAAGAATAGATTCAATGTATTACATTTGATAAACATAATGTCCAAATAATTCTGGATTGAAATTAATGACATAATTAAAGATAAAGCAAACAAAAATATGCAGATATAAAAAAAGAATATGAAATGGCTGTTGACTGGTGTACACAAAATAGCCAAAGAAAAATGAAAAGTCAAAAGCAACAAAAACAGAGAAAACTGCCGAATGAAACATTGAGTTCTAGAGAAAAGCAAGATCAGGAGATGGGAAAGACAAGATATTTATTTAATCTTAGGAATTAGGGAAACTCTTGTGTAAATATTTATTTTAATCCTGCCTTTATTGTTTTTATAAACAGTTTATTGTGATGAACATATCCAACACTCCTTTCTCCTCTTATTTACTGCAACAACAACTCTGTGAGGTGAGTTGGACTCAGAGAGTGTAACTGACCCAAGGTCACTCAGGAGGCTTCAATCACTTCATATCATGCAAACAGCTAGAAAGGAAAACTAAGAAAATTTTTGCTGATTAAAAGATAAGTATACAAAAGCCTGATGCTCAATATTAAAAAAAAATAAAACCAGGCAAGATCAACCAGTGCTAATAAAGGGAGAAAAAAAATCAAGTAATGATAGACTTTATTTTCCAAAACTCAAAAGCTTACTAGAATGGTGATGAAATGAGTAATATATCTGCTACTTGTGAGAAAGATTCTAGGCAATGTGTAAAAATGCATAGGCATCATACTAATGGCAAAAGTATATACTGGCATGGCTATGGCTTTCTCAGCTTTAACTTATCATTATGAAATCTGACTCATCAGAAAGAATTAATGACTTTAAAGTGTAATACTGGACAATAATTGTTGAAGGCACCTTAGACTGTAGGAAGATAAAAATAATTCATTATGAAATAAATGTCAGCTGACCACTGAAAACACTAATAACAAGACTAAGCTTAATATTTTCAATGCATAATCTAAAAGTAAAAACTGGTAAAAATGTTGATGTTCCATCAAAGCACAAAGATGGAGGTGACCAAACAACTGAATAACAAACAAGAAATTAAGAGTTCAAACTTCTTATTAAAATCAGAAGACAGCAGCACTGGAAAAGAATTGAAGATTTCGCCCCCATATCTTCTTATGTGTTTCTCAGGGGCATGCCTATTGCTGAACTAAAGTCCTATTTATTCTTCCAGTTTAAAAAAAAAATCTTATTTAGAACATCTAAAATTCAATTCCAATAATTTCTATGTCAAGCTTCCAGAAATACCTCTTCTGCGTAAAAGAAACTCAGAGGCATTTTTTCTTTTTCTCGGAGTCCTTTACTAGCATGAGGAGACTGGCACACGATGAGTGCAATTCCCAAAACTGAAGTTCCGGATTCGTTTCCCCAGTTATACAAACCCCCATAGTCCCACCCCCCTGATGATCACACGGTCCCACGTTCTTCCAGTTCATTCGAGTAACTTCTTGCCACTCTTCCTGCAGACGTGAACACCATCCGACCTTGACCTTTGAAGAATGTTACCATACCCCTCAACCCCCCCTCCTCCCCTCAGGATAAAAATGTGGCAGCGTCTGGAAACCTAAAGTTTAATATGGTTTCCAGGCCTGACATTCTAAATGATATAGCATATCACGTACAATCCCCAAAACAACAGCTATTCTAAGTAAATACTGTTGGGTTTACTCAATTGGTGATTTTACTAAATATGTGGCAGCCACTTTTACAGGCTACATATCTACACAATAAGAAATATAAATATTCATTATTGAATTTTAATAAATGCATTATTATAAAGAGCTAAATAAAGTCTAAATATTCACAATATCAAGATTATAATAAAATGTACTACGGAGAGAACCATAGAGATTATTATAAAAACAAAGTATAATATACCTTCTGGCAGAACAAAACTCTTTTAAATCCTCTCTTGTCATGGTTCCTGCACTTTAGACTTTCCACAGCATCAGCACTTTACTAGCTCACCTTTGTGCTGATCGTGCAGTTATTTCCCCAACATCTAAAAATCAATACGTGAGAAATTTTCAGATCTCCTCTTATCAGATATATAGATTGCCCCAGAAATAATTTGCTCTGTAACTTATAGCCTCAAATACATATTTTTACCTTTGACTCTTACTTAAAAACCAGCAGTCAAAACCAACCCCAAACATACAGCTAAAAGGCAAAATTCAGCTAATGCATCATTTTATTTAGCTAATGGTACATATCGTGCTATTTTTCATAAAATAAATGTTTAATTTCAAGTCTAATGAGTATTCCAGGTTTCTAAAACTGTTAATATATTTCTGCACATAATTCTGTCTAAACACATATAACTGAATCTTGAATAGGAAATACAGTAAATTCGAGTCCAGCTGTGTCAATGGTGCTGCTGTTGAGCACTGAGAGAGCGTTGCTGACAATGTAAGTAATGAAGAGTGAATACTGTTGGGTCAGTCAGTTAAATTAGAAACTACTTATTAGATGTCAAATGCAACATAGTAATGAGAAGCACATGATTTCTTCTTGGTTCCAGCATGAAGTGCAGAGTTGCAAAACAAATCTTGAATAAAAATCTGATTCTTCCATCACATCTAGTGCCCTTTATTCATTTAGGGTAGATTCAATCTAACTGAAAGAAGACCTAGACAGAATATTATATATGTATTTGCTTCAGAATTTCTGTGTGTTTTGGATTTTCACAAAATCCCAAAAATGTTTAGACAGACAAAGATATTGTGTACATATGAATCTCTTATTAGAGACTCTCCCTTTGAAACTCCTTGTTTACTTTTAGTTAACCTTTTAGATAAAGCTAAATATTTTTTAGTATTTTCTGTTATTAAATCAGAAAAAGTTATGAGGTTTTGCAACATTGTGTATTGTATATAAGATTTAATGAAGCTGTTGAAGTGCTGTCCCGGTGTTTGGAAGCCGTACGGGTCTGGATGGGGAGAAACAGGCTCAAGCTTAATCCCTCCAAGACGGAGTGGCTGTGGATGCCGGCATCCCGATTCAGTCAGCTGCAGCCGCAGCTGACTGTTGGAGGCGAGTTACTGGCCCCAAAGGATAGGGTGCGCAATTTAGGTGTCCTCCTGGATGAACGGCTGTCGTTTGAAGATCATTTGACGGCCGTTTCCAGGAGGGCCTTCCACCAGGTTCGCCTGGTTCGGCAGTTGCGCCCCTTCCTTGATCGGGATGCCTTGTGCACAGTCACTCATGCGCTCGTTACCTCTCGCTTGGATTATTGTAATGCTCTCTACATGGGGCTCCCCTTGAGGTGCACTCGGAGGCTTCAGTTAGTCCAGAATGCAGCTTGCGCGGGTGATTGAGGGAGCTAGGCGTAGCTCCCATGTAACACCGCACCTGCGCAGGCTGCACTGGCTACCTGTGGCCTTTCGAGTGCACTTTAAGGTTTTGGTTACGACCTTTAAAGCGCTCCATGGCTTAGGCCCTGGGTACTTACGGGACCGCCTGCTGTTACCACATGCCTCCCACCGACCCGTACGCTCTCACAGAGAGGGACTTCTCAGGGTGCCGTCCGCCAAACAATGTCGGCTGGCGGCCCCCAGGGGAAGGTCCTTCTCGGTGGGGGCTCCCACACTCTGGAACGAGCTTCCCCCGGGTTTACGCCAAATTCCTGACCTTCGGACCTTTCGTCGCGAACTGAAGACACATCTGTTCATTCGCACGGGGCTGGCTTGAATTTTATCAATTTTAAATTTTTTATTAATAATTTTAAATGGGGTTTTAGTCTATTATATATTTTAACTTCTTAGGCTAACTATAAAATAAGTTTCTTAATCGTATTTTAAATTGTACATTGTATTACCTGTTTTATTTTGCCTGTGCACCGCCCTGAGTCCTTCGGGAGAAGGGCGGTATAAAAATCAAATTAATAATAATAAAATTAATAATAATAATAATGGAATAAGTAAAATGGCAGCCATGAAAATAATAAAAATAGTAAAAAGTACAGCCACATGAAATGTTCTCCCCAGTTAGCAGAAGCTGTGGAAAACCTTTAATGAACTCAGAATTGATAGAGCAAGCAACGTATAAATGGCAAACCAAGCTCTTTCTAGCTTAAATTGAGCTTCATTGCAGATGACTGGAACTCTCTTTAAGAAAATGCTAGTCCTATTTTAAGCGCTCTTCCAACATTTAATACTTGTGACTCAGATTAAACAGGCAGATACCGCTGTGGACCCAATCCAGATTGATTCTAAACCAAAATAGTATGGAAAAATAAAATAAAATAAAATAATAAAATAATGTATAGATAAAGGATGGTAGAGGATAGGAAGGCCTGGAGGAACGTTGTCCATGGAGTTGCGATGGGTCAGACACGACTTTGCAACTAACAGCAACAAGCTAATATAAACTGCCTGTTTCAATTAACTGGGGATTTTTTCAATGCCAGTAGTTTTTAAGTGGTGCTCCAGATGTGGCCTAGAAGTCAAGGTCTCCTGGTTTCTAGATCAACATCTTATCTACAGCATCTTAACTGTATTTCTGTTAAATAAATAATCTACTGCAGATTATTTATGAGAAATCATGTGAGCTGCTTGTTAAATTTTTTGAGTTTGTGCAAACTAAAACTTTTAGACATCCTCCTATGACCTTTATGTGCTATGTCCCCAAATCTTACTTAATTACTGTCCTAATTTACTTTGTAATCTGCAGATCAGATCACCCTCCAGCCTTCCTCTAACACTGTTCAAATCAAACCCAGGATTCCAGCAAAGAACTGAAGAGCTGAAGGCGACTCAGAATTGTGCTAAGTGCATTTGGCCCTAAATCTAGAAGTCGAGATGCCAAAGTTGCTGTCACCGTGATGGCAATTTCTGCACCATGCACATGATAGTTTGTGCAGGTGATAGTTGGAGAGGAATAGATGCCAACACTGTGTTCCTCTTGCCACAAAAACCCCCTTGATTATTCAGGATATTAAACAGAGTTGGGGCTGCAGTGACAAACCCTTCTAGCCTTGATAAAATACTGTACTGTAGTGTCTCTGCAAAAGATATTTGGTAATGTATGGGCAACTCCAATTTCTATTCTGAATTACTTAATACTCCACCTTCCATGTAGAGTTATGAATAGCTGTGAGAATCATATTAATATCTGTATTAAGTCAGGTAAGACTAGGCAGCATAACTCTCATATGAAAAGTATTAAGTGTACAAAATGTTCCCTAAAAGTATTAAGTATACAAAATGTTCCCTGTTGCATTCTTAACAAAGAGAAAGGAGTTTAGAATACTTTCGTGCTACACAGGAAGATTCTCATACAATTTGAAGGATTTCACGATTACAATTTCATTTAAACAAGAAGCAAAATACTAGCTTTTATTTACTGTATTTACAATGGAGGATTCTGATATATTGTAATAGGAGCAGAGTAGACTATACACATGCAAATAGAGCCTTAGATGAATCCCAACATCCTATACGTTGGATAGGATTTTATAAATTGACCATAGAAAGTGCATGTCACCCAAAATCACATCTTTTGCTTACAATCACTATTAGAAGATGTGATGATCCTTCTTACACATGCAGATATCAGTCACCTGACATTCATGCCTGGGATATTAAGAGCTTGTTCCCAATCCCAATGGAATCATCAATATTCCCATTCCAATGACAAGATTTAGAATGATTTCCAGGTAAAGTTTTAATCCTAAATTGTAGAGTCAAGATAATTACCCAATTTTTCTGTGTATTCCCTCATAGCCATTACTGCATCAGTAAAAGATGCTAAATAGTCACCATGGCTAAAACTGTTGAAAGAAAATACCAATTTAAAATTGCAACAGCTAAAATGAATCTTAGATTAACTTGATTGTGAAGATGAGAAAAAGCAAATTCATAAAGATATGACAGAAAGAAAGCAATTAGCAGGGCATCCTGATGTTGCAATTGGGGACATAAGAATGTCCTCTATGCATGTGACTACTCTTTGAATCAAATGGAAATGACTCAGAACATTCCTTAAAATACTATTGATGAATGTTCTCTTCCACTATTAAATCATAAAGAACACTGAAAGTTAGATCTCAATCTTGTTCAGCATTTAGAAGTAGCCCTCTTAAAATTATGTTTTTAAATATATCATTGCAGCTATGTCATATTGCTTTTATGATATTCAGCATTAAAGCTAAGAACAACTGTTTTGGCTGACTGCCCTAATAATATATGTATTATGCCCTTTGGTTTCTAGGACCTCAGGGCTTTTAATTTTTAAAACATATTTTTAGCATTTTCCTCTGCTGTCCCAGTGGACTACACAGAAGGCTACAGTACGTAGTAAAATCTCGTTCTCTTCCAATTTGTATTCTTGTGTCCAGGTGGCATTAATAATCTTTGCAGTAATAAGACTTTATAAGAAAGTTCAGAAATTGCCATTGGCAAAGAAGGATCTCAGCTGATGACTTATAAGATACCTTGCTAAGTACCTCATAAATTTGCTATGATGATTAATGACTTATTGATTACCAATATGTAAGTTCACTCTATTTGGGAGTAAAGGTAAATCTTTATTTTTCATAACTCAAAAAAAGGAATTTAGCTTTTTTTTTTTTTAATTATTTTTATTTTTAAATTTTTTTCAACAAACAAAAAAGAAAATACATTATTACACCCTTGTGCTATACATAAAAGGAAGATTTGGGTCTTCGGATATATCCTCATGATTGCCAAAATCCACGTTCTCGAGGTACAGGTACTGAAGCGTCCAATTTTCCAAGCGCATAGTCCACAAATGGTTTCCAAGTCTTCCAGAAAATATCTTCTTTATACACACCACTTCTAATTTTAATATCACATGTCAGTTTATCATTTAAAGCTAATTTCCACATTTCAGAATTCCACTCTTCTATTCTAAAAATCACATCTAATTTCCAATATCTAGCTATTATAATTCTACCTATTATAATCATAATTCTAATCAATTCTTTTTCATATTTTGTTAATTCTATTTCCTTAATTACCAACAATAATATAGTTTCCACTCGCAATATTATTACTTTCCCCATCATTTCAAATATCATTTTCTCCAATTGTTGCCAAAACTTTTAACCTTATCACATTTATACCACATATGTTCATAAGTCCCCAATTCCATCTCACATCTCCAACATTTTTACTAATTTTTTATCCATTTGTGACAATCTTACTGGAGTCAAATACCATTCCAAACAACTTTATAATTATGCTCTTTAATCCTTATAGATAAAGTTCTCATAATTCTACTATTCCAATTCACATTCCAATCTGACTCTGGTATTTCAATATTAAGATCTTTTTCCCAATTTGCCCTCATCACTCTTTGTAATTTTTCATCAAAGTTTATAATCTTATAAACCCTACTAACGAGTCCCTTTAGCCCAATTTCATCTTTCATAATCCGAGATACTAAATATTCAAATTCAGTTTCACATCTATTTATCAAATAATTTTCCCTTAATTTTTTTATCCATTTTTCTATCTGTATTTTTTCAAACCAACTTAACCCTAATTTTTCAATAATTTCTTTATTCCTCCTTTCATTTTCCATAACTTTTATCCAATCTCTAATAATTTCTATATTTTCCTCTTTAATCACTTCATTACGTTTTATATTATTTTTAATCGGCCAATTTCCAATTGTCTCCCCCAAAAAGATTATATCCGGAATTAAAATTTTAACAAATTTATTCCACATTTTACTTAATCCCTTTAACCAATAACTTCTAATTACACATTTTGAATTGGCTTTATCTAAAAACCACCTTGATCCAAATTTCTCTATATCCCTTAACTCTAAGTCTCTCCAATAGTTGTCTTCACCTTTAAATATTTTTACCACTATCCGGATACCATACGCACAGTAATAATTAAATAATTTGGGGATTCCCAATCCACCTTCCTTTTGATTTTGATACCACATTTTCTTCACTTATCTAGGTCTCTTCCCACCATTACAAAATTTATCCAATTTTTTCTGATATCCTTCAATATCTTTCTCTGTCAGATTTAACGGAAGCATCTCGAATAAAAAGTTAAACTTGGGCAGCAACATCATCTTACACATTGCAATTCTACCAAACCAAGACAACTTTAACATTTTATATTTATCTATCTTCTTCTCAATTTCATTCATCACCACATCATAATTAAGTTTTTTCAGTTCTTTAACCTTGAGTGAAAGCATTATACCCAAATATTTCAATGTATTTTTAATCCTTATCCCAAATTGCTCTTGCATATTCTCGCGCTCATTTCCATTACTATCCATCAATAATTCTGACTTTGACCAATTTACTTTCAGACCTGTCATTTCCTCAAATTCTTTCAAATGCTTATATATCTTTTTCAGGTCTTTCTCTACATTTTTCAAAATAATTAAAGTATCATCCGCATACAAATTTATCTTATACCCCTTATATCCTTCTAATTCTTCATCTTTTTCTATCATTTTTGTCAAAATTTCCATAGCCAATAAAAATAATGTTGGGGACAAGGGACATCCTTGTCTCGTACCTGCTTCTAATTTTATCTCTTCAGTTAATATTCCATTCACCTTCACTCTTGCACTGCTTTTTTGATACAATTTTGAAATAACATGTATAAACTTATTACCGAAACCTAAAGCCTCCACAATTACTTTAATAGTTTCCCATTGTATGGAATCAAAAGCTTTAAAAATATCCAATGATATTATACCAATTTTATCACCGTTATATTCAGCTACATCTATAATATTTAATACTCTTCTAACAATATCACTCATATATCTACCCTTCACGAAACCTACTTGGTTGTAACTTATATATCTATCTATAAATCTATTTAATCTATTACTTATAATAGCAGTAAATATCTTTGCATCCTGATTAATTAAAGAAATGGGCCGATAGGACTCAATCCTTTCTAAATCTTTATCTGGCTTAGGAATTAGGGATATCACCGTTCTATTCCATGACGAAGGTACTTCTCCACCATGTAATATTCCATTAAATAATTTTTGCAATCTTGGTATTATTAATTCTTTAAATTCTTTATAGAACTCAGCAGGTAATCCATCTTCACCTGGAGCTTTCCCTAATTTTATTTTTTGTATAACTCCATTAATCTCATCTTGTGTTATGTCTTCTTCCATCAATTCCTTATATGTTTGATCGATTTTCACCGCATATTTTTCTAAATAGCTTTGCAATTTTCCCCGATTAACTGATTTCTTTGAATATAGATTCTGAAAAAAATTTCTAACCACTTCACATTTCTCTAATTTTTTATAACATCTTATACCTCTGTCATCTATCAAAACTCCAATTTCTCTCTTCTCTCTTTTATTTTTCGCCATCTTTGCCAATAACTTAGAATTTCTGTTACTAAATTCAAAAAAATTCCTATTTAAATATCTCAAATTTCTTTTTACCAACTCTGTATCCTCTTCTATCATTTTATTTCTTAACATATTAAGCTCCTGAAGAATTTTTTTTTCTTTAGTAAGCAAAAATTGATTTTCCAATTCTTTAATCTGGTTTTTATCTCTTTCCATTTTAATTTTATAATTTTTATATTTCCTACTTGATAATTTAATACTCTCCCCTCTAAACACCGCTTTCATCGCGTCCCAAACAATTTCAAATTTAACCTCCCCGTTATCATTTAATCTCCAACTTTCCTCCAATTTTTTAAGTATCCATTTTTTATCCTTTTCATTTTATACAGTTTCTCCTCATATCTCCAATAGCTTCTTTTTTTCTCAAAATTAAAATCTAAATCCACCATAACTTCTGCATGATCAGAATCTTTAAAAATTCCCACATCTACCTTGTCCACATTATTCAACAAATCTTTAGAAAGAAAAATATAATCAATTCTAGAATATGTATTATATATCTTAGAGAAAAAAGTATATACTCTTTCAATTCCTTTGACCTCTCTCCACATCCACCACGCCGTTTGAAGCATCCACGTATTTAAAATCCCCATTTTATTTGCTCCTCCACAGCGGTTGGGGTTAGTACTGTCTATTTTATCTCTGATTAAATTAAAATCCCCAGCCACAATTACTTTCCTACACTTTCCTTCTCCAAAATTTTGTTATTTTTCAAGAAATTCTCTTTGTTTTCATTCGGTAAATATAAATTAACAAGTGTCACTTTTTCCTCATTAAGATTTCCAACAATTATTACATATCTTCCATCCTCATCCAAAATTACCTGATGTTTTTCAAAATACACCCTATCTGATATCAGTGTTGCAACTCCTCTGGCTTTTGAAGTTCCAAATGCTTTTTCATATATTTGCATACTTTTTATATACATTCTATTTGAATCTTCAGATTTCTGATGGGTTTCTTGTAGAAATAAAATATCTGGTAAATCTCTTTTAATCTTAAATTCCAATCTTCTTCTTTTAATCTGATTCCCTGTACCCTTCACATTCCATGACATTATCTTTATAACTCCTATTCAAAATATAAATCTTTCAATCCTATCCCTGCATTTTCCTTTCTGTGCCCAAAACCCAACACCAAACTCCCACATAACCAACATTTAACATATAAAAAACAACAAGAAAACAAAAAAAAACAAAAAACAAGACAAACAACAAAATACAAACAATCTTCTTCCCCCACATCCTCATCGATTTCGCCTCCATAAAGAGAATGGGGGAGAGGGGACGTGCCAATGTCCGGGCCACTTCTTTCGGGCTGTCTATTTAAATTCATCACTCAAAAAAAAAGATAATGATGACTCTCTCCCGCATTCAACTTCATATTTTCCAAGACTCTTATCTGCTTCTTCTCCTACTGTATCCTCACGACTTTTCTTCTGTTCAACCAACACAGGTGATATTTCTTTCCTCTTTAACCCTTTGGGGTCTTGCCCTCCGATAGCCCCTTTTTCTTCTTCTGGGGTTGATGTTTCCACGTGTGTTCCACCCATCTAAAGCATTTGGTCTTTTATCTCCATTAAATCCTCCATCTCAATCAGTCCAAGTTCCCGTAAATATAATAGTGCATCTATGTCTGAGGTGATTGTACGCATCCTTCCTTTATAAAAAAAATTCAATTGTTGTGGTGGCCTCCAATTATATTTAATTCCATTATCTCTCAAAACTTTTGTAATTGGTTTTAAAAAAAATCTCCGTGCCCTTTCTTCTCTTGATATATCCGGGAAGACTTGAATAGTCTTCCCTTCAAACTTTAAAGCATCTCCCATCTCTCTCACCTTGGCCATAACTTCCAGCTTATCACCAAGATTTGCAAACCTGACAAGCACATTCCTGTTAAAACCATTTTGCCTTCTATATCCAATTCTAAAAACACTTGCCAGATCTGCTATTGTGAACGTAAGTTGCGTATCCAAATCATTAATCCATTTCAAAACCCGCTGTTTCAATTTATCCTCCTTTTCTTCTGAAATCCCGCGGATAACCAAATTATATTTCCTCATCTCTTCTTCCAAGAGACAAATTCTCTTATCTTGCTGCTCATTTTTATAATATATTTCACCAATTTGCCGATCTACTTTTACCTCATGTACATGGATCTGCTCCATTTCATCTTTAATAATTGTCATTTCCTCTCTTTGCTTTGCAAAATTTTCATTCATCTCTTGTTTCATATTTTTCATTTCCGATGTCATTTCCAGTCTCATATTGTCCATACGCTCTGATAGTCCTGCTATTTTTCCCCCAATTTTATTTAAAGCTGCAGCAAATTGCTGCGTTTCTGAAAGTTGTTGAGTCATTTTAAATAATCTTAAAAAACTTTTTTCCAAGCTAGTATTTCAAACCAATTTTACAGAGGGTCTTAATGAAGATCAAGGGACGGCAGTCTTTTAATTGAAGCGAAGCGGCTTATTTGCACTCGTTATCTCTCAGTAGCTTGTGACTCATAGTCACTCCACAAAGAAACACAGATACCTCCCAGCTTTTAAAAAATAATCAGCGCCATTTTTTCTCCACGTCAGCAAAGGAGAAAGAAAAAAAAAGACCAACTTAAACTTCAAAACAAAGTCCTTTTTTTGTTTTCTGTGATATAAACAAGCTATTAATTTCCTCTCAAAAGAAAAAAAAAAAAAATATCGCCCCAGTGAAATCCTATTGCTGCCAGTCAGCCAACACAAAAGATCGGTTTCTCTTCAGTTAAATTCTTCTCATTAACAAATTCAGTCTTTAATATTCACTCCTTAGCCTCAGCAATAAAAAAACTTTTTTTAACACAGAACACGATAGTTATAATAGGAAAAGCAAAAGACAACAATTTATTCCAAACTTATCGTGTCTGCCAGTCGGCTCGGTCACCCCCACGCTGTAAAAACTCCTTAATTCAAGCAGTTTCAGATGACCTACCAGTTTTAAATTCAGTCTGCTGGGCTATTAACACTTTCACTTCATGATTTATTAACTTTCATCCAAAACGGTGCATTCCAAACAGCATAAATCCTCATAAATCTTCATTAATAAGCCCTGTGAAGTGAAGGAAAGGTCCTTACCCCACCACGGTCATGGCCACGCCCCCAAGGAATTTAGCTTAAGTTATTACACTATACCACCTTTCTCATCATTTAGTCACTTCCATAAAGATAAGTACGCTTATCTGAATAACAAATATGACTCATATGCCAAAATGAAACATGAAGATTAGCAGTTAGATTTGAAGGAAACTCTCTTCAAATATAAAGGTCAACAAATCTCATGCCCTCATAATGAGTTGGGACTACAATGCAGAGAATTTTCAGTTGATCTGGTGATCTGAAAACTACAATTGAGGAAGGAGCATGCATATCAATCAAAACCAAGGAAACTGAATAACTCTACAAAGGCAACTTTATATTGCCTTTGACTGCATAATAAACATTCTGCAAGAGAAAGAGATTTTCAGCCAAGTAGATAACCGGATAGCAGGACATTTCATCTACATGCATGAAACTCCCCTCTCTAGAATAAAAAATTGCAGTAGAAAAATCAAATGCGGGATAGTATTGTATTTACCATATCAGAGCATGCTTACATAGGATAGGTTAGAGAAGTGAGTTGAACGGAACAAAATGAATGTAAAGTGCAAAAGCAAAAGTCCTTACTTAGAGAAAAAAAGAATCAAAAGCAGAGAATATCTGACCTGGTAACAGTATCATCAGTGTGATTGCAAAAAAGGCAAATGCAATGTCAAGATGACGTAAAAGAAACATAATGTCAACAAATGGGTAATAATCACTCAACTGTATTTTGCTTTACTCAATACATTACTCAGCACATTCAAGAAATGTGCCAATTCTAAGCATTACTCTTTATTTTTTTTTTATTATTATTATTATTATTATTTTACAAACAAAAAAGAAAATACATTTATTCCACCCTTGTGCTATACATGAAAAAGGAAGATTTGGGTCTTCAGATATATCCTCATGATTGCCAAAATCCACGTTCTCGAGATACAGGTACCGAGGCGTCCAATTTTCCAAGCGCATAGTCCACGAATGGTTTCCAAATCTTCCAGAAAATATCTTCTTTATACACACCACTTCTAATTTTAATATCACATGTCATTTTATCATTTAAAGCTAATTTCCACATTTCAGAATTCCACTCTTCTATTCCAAAAATCACATCTAATTTCCAATATCTAGCTATTATAATTCTACCTATTATAATCATAATTCTAATCAATTCTTTTTCATATTTTGTTAATTCTATTTCCTTAATTACCAACAATAATATAGTTTCCACTCTCAATATTATTACTTTCCCCATCATTTCAAATATCATTTTCTCCAATTGTTGCCAAAACTTTTTAACCTTATCACATTTATACCACATATGTTCATAAGTCCCCAATTCCATATCACATCTCCAACATTGCTATTATAAGCAATAGATTAAGTAGATTTATAGATAGATATATAAGTTACAACCAAGTAGGTTTTGTGAAGGGCAGATATATGATATTGTTAGAAGAGTATTAAATATTATAGATGTAGCTGAACATAATGGGGATAAAATTGGTATAGTATCATTAGATATTTTTAAAGCTTTTGATTCTGTACAATGGGAAGCTATTAAAGTAATTGTGGAGGCTTTAGGCTTTGTAACAAGTTTATACATGTTATTTCAAAATTGTATCAAAAAAGTAGTGCAAGAGTAAAGGTGAATGGAATATTAACTGAAGAGATAAAATTAGAAGCGGATACGAGACAAGGATGTCCCTTGTCCCCAACATTATTTTTATTGGCTATGGAAATCTTGACAAAAATGATAGAAAAAGATGAAGAATTAGAAGGATATAAGGGATATAAGATAAATTTGTATGTGGATGATACTTTAATTATTTTGAAAAATATAGAGAAAGATCTGAAAAGGATATATAAGCATTTGAAAGAATTTGAGGAAATGACAGGTCTGAAAGTTAATTGGTCAAAATCAGAATTATTAATGGATAGTAATGGAAATGAGCGCGAGAATATGCAAGAGCAATTTGGGATAAGGATTAAAAATACATTGAAATATTTGGGTATAATGCTTTCACTCAAGGTTAAAGAACTGAAAAAACTTAATTATGATGTGGTGATGAATGAAATTGAGAAGAAGATAGATAAATATAAAATGTTAAAGTTGTCTTGGTTTGGTAGAATTGCAATGTGTAAGATGATGTTGCTGCCCAAGTTTAATTTTTTATTCGAGATGCTACCGTTAAATTTGACAGAGAAAGATATTGAAGGATATCAGAAAAAATTGGACAAATTTTGCAATGGTGGGAAAAGACCTAGATTAGTGAAGAAGATGTGGTATCAAAATCAAAAGGAAGGTGGATTAGGAATCCCCAAATTATTTAATTATTATTGTGCATATGACATCCGGATAGTGGTAAAAATACTTAAAGGTGAAGATAATCATTGGAGAGATTTAGAGTTAAGGGATATAGAGAAATTTGGATCAAGGTGGTTTTTAGATAAAGCAAACTCAAAATGTGTAATCAGAAGTTATTGGTTAAAGGGATTAAGTAAAATGTGGAATAAATTTGTTAAAATTTTAATTCGGATATAATCTTTTGGGGAAGACAATTGAAATTGGCCGATTAAAAAATAATACAAGACGAATGAAGTGATTAAAGATGAAAATATAGAATCTTTTATAGATTGGTTAAAAGTTTTAGAAAATGAAAGGAGGAACAAAGAAATTATTGAAAAATTAGGGTTAAGCTGGTTTGAAAAAATACAGATAGAAAAATGGACAAAAAAATTAAGGGAAAACTATTCGACAAATAGATGTCAAACTGAATTCGAATATCTAGTATCTCGGATTATGAAAGATGAAATTGGGCTAAAGGGACTCGTTAGTAGGGTTTATAAGATTATAAACTCTGATGAAAAACTACAAAGAGTGATGAGGATAAATTGGGAAAAAGATCTTAATATTGAAATACCAGAGTCAGATTGGAATGTGAATTGGAATAGTAGAATTATGAGGACTTTATCTATAAGGATTAAAGAGCATAATTACAAAGTTGTTTGGAAATGGTATTTGACTCCAGTAAAATTGTCACAAATGGATAAAAAAATTACTAAGCATTACTCTTTAAAATGGTTCTTAAAACTTGAAGAGACTCATAAAAGTGCAACAAAGTTGATGAACAAATTAGACCTGAGATTGTTTAGCCTCAAATAAAAGGCATCTATGGAAGGATATGATAGAACTATTCATTTACTTGAAAATATGTTATATTAAAAAAAATAAAGAGGTGTTCTCGTTGTTCCTGCCACTGAATAATGGATTCAAGATACAAGAAAACAGATTCAGAATAAATGTTACTAAAACTGTCATAAATGTAACAGCCATCTGGAAAATGGAACAAGTTAGCCAGAGATGGTGAACTACCTTTAATTGGTTATATTTATGCAGGGGATGGATAACCATTTGCCTGGGGTTGTTTCATTTGTATCTCTGGATAAAGAAGTGTGGTGAACTTAATGGTCTAAGTTGATCAGTTTCTAAGTTATGTCTGATTCTTCATGACCCCATGGATCATACCACCCCCTCCCCATCCTCTACTGTCCCCTGGAGCTCAAAATTCATGTTTGTGGTGTCGACAGCACTATCTAACCATCTATCATCCTCTGCCATTCCCTTCTCCTTTTGCTTTCAATCTTTTTCAAAATGAGTCTTACTTGGTGACTAAAGTATTTGAGCTTCAGCTTCAAGACTATCTAGTGCCAGATGTCTAATCCATATGACAACATTAGATAGCCTAAAATGCACAAATGTAGGAATATTGAAAATCACAGGAACTTCTAAGTAAGCATGTATCTAATTCTTTGTTGTTTTTAAAGGTTTAGACATTTTGTTTAGGATTTAGGTGTTTGGGTTTTTAATGTCTCTGCATTTAAATTGCCTGAATTGAAGTAAATGTTCTTTCATTTCCTTCTATTTACCTATTTTTGAAGTCTACTTTTTTGAGCAAGTTACTTAGTTAAAACTGAGTTAGGTATTCTAATAATATATTGACAATACTTTGAATGTTGTTCCTCAAATATATTTTATTAGAAAATTAGAAACTAACTGTGTGATGGATTCTTTGTTAAAAGTTGAAATAACTACCGGTAATGTGAAGTAGTAGATTTGGACTGGAATTTAAAACATAAACTTTTATTTAATTCCTTAAAGATCTGGAATTCCTAAACCCCAACATATCTAAACAAACCTTATTTGATATATACCATGCTTCCTTCACTCCCTACTTTTTAAAAAAGACATTTTATTAAAAAAAATTAAAAGGATACCAGCTCTGCAGCAATCACCAAGCACTAGCCTTCAGAATTATGTATTTCCTAGAAAGTTCTTTGAACTTTCTTTGAAAGTTCACAATGTCAAAGGTCAAATATAAAAGTGGTGATTGGTACATTCCAATGCTTACTTTATAAATGTTAACTCATTCACACTTACACAAAAAAGACACAGGTCACCCATGAATTGCTAGTGACTGCCTGGATATAATGGGTAGAACAATGTCAGAGAGTTACCTCAACAATTAATTTTGTAGTAAGATCAGTTTTTGGGATTTACTACTTCTACAGTGGGAATTATTTTATAATAGGCAATCCTGCAAAGCAATGATTTTATTTGTTTACATGATTTACATGGCCTCCCATGTAAATTGATGATCTCTGGAGGGCCAGGGACAAGGGTTACTCCTCTGCCCTGGTCCTATTAGATCTCTCAGCGGCTTTCAATACCATCGACCATGGTATCTTGCTGCGCCGGCTGGGGAGTTTGGGAATGGGAGGCACCGTTTATCGGTGGTTCTCCTCCTATCTCTCTGACCGGTCGCAGACAGTGTTGGCAGGGGGGCAGAGATTGACCCCGAGGTGCCTCATGTGTGGGGTGCTGCAGGGGTCGATTCTCTCGCCTCTCCTGTTCAACATCTATATGAAGCCGCTGGGTGAGATCATCAGTGGTTTTGGGGTGAGGTACCAACTGTACGCTGATGATACGCAGCTGTACTTTTCCACCCCAGGCCACCCCAACGAAGCTATCGAAGTACTGTCCCGGTGTCTGGAAGCTGTACGGGTCTGGATGGGGAGAAATAGGCTCAAGCTTAACCCCTCCAAGACGGAGTGGCTGTGGATGCCAGCACCCCGGTACAGTCAGCTGCAGCCGCGGCTGACTGTTGGGGACGAGTCATTGGCCCCGATGAAAAGGGTGCACAACTTGGGCGTTCTCCTGGATGGGTGGTTGTCGTTTGAAGATCATTTGACAACTGTCTCCAGGAAAGCTTTTTATCAGGTTCGCCTGATTTGCCAGTTGTGCCCCTTCCTGGACCGGGATGCCCTATGCACGGTCACTCATGCTCTTGTTACCTCTTGCGTGTATTACTGCAATGCTCTCTACATGGGGCTTCCCTTGAAGAGCACTTGGAGGCTCCAGTTAGTCCAGAATGCAGCTGCGCGGGTGATAGAGGGAGCGGTTCTGAGCTCCCACGTAACACCCATCCTGCACAGACTGCACTGGCTGCCTGTTGTCTTCCGGGTGCGCTTCAAGGTATTGGTTACCACCTTTGAAGCGCTCCATGGCTTAGGACCGGGATATTTACAGGACTGCCTACTGCCATCTTGTATCTCCCAGCAACCTGTGCGTTCTCACAGAGAGGGACTCCTTAGGGTGCTGTCAGCCAAGCAATGTCGACTGGCGGACCCCAGGGGAAGAGCCTTCTCTGTGGGAGCGCCTACCCTGTGGAACGAGCTTCCCCCTGGACTCCGACAAATACCTGACCTCCGGACCTTTCGCCGCGAACTTAAGACTTATTTATTTCGTCTTGCTGGACTGGCTTGAATTTTAATTTTAATTTTTTAGCGGATTTTATGGGTTTTTAATTTTTACTAATTTTTAGGGTTACTTGTATTTTAATATTGGGCCAAATGTAATAAGTTTTTTAATGTTTGTTTTTAGTATTGTATGTGTTGCTGTATTTTATTTTGGCTGTAAACCGCCCTGAGTCCTTCGGGAGAAGGGCGGTATACAAATTAAATTATTATTATTATTATTATTATTATTATTATTATTATTATTATTATTATTATTATTATTATGTGACTCTATACAACAGTGATGACTAACCTTTTTGCCATCGCGTGCCAAAAGCAGAGGGGAGTGAGGGAGGGTCACACGCAGGTGTGCCCACACCCATAATTCAATGTGCCCTGCCCCCCCATACATGCACGCATGACCCCTCACGCTCCCCCCTGCTTTTGGCATGTGATGGCCCGGTGGGCCCGGTAGGCCTGTTATTTTGCCCTCCCCAGGCTCCAGACGTTTTCTAGGAGCCTGGGGAGGGCAAAAACAGTCCAAAAAGCCTGAAAATCAGCTGACCGGCACACGCATGCACGCTGTAGCTGAGCTAGGGCAACGCTCACGTGCCCACACATATGACTCCGCGTGCCACCTGTGGCATGCGTGCCATAGGTTTGCCATCACGGCTATACAATATGCAAGGACTAAAAATAATAATCACCACCTTTGCCCCAACTTATAGCACAAAAGGAAAAAGTATATCCACAACAGCAGATCTTTCCTTTGCAAATCCAATTTCACATGTCAAATATTGTCACGGTCCTCCAAAGTTAGGGATTTTGAAGGATTAGTACATGATCAAATTCAAGTGTATTTTTAAAAAGTTAGTCTGAATTAAAAATGAAAGATTGGTAAAAGAGAAAAGGCAGGGCCAAGAGATAATATCATAACAGAAGGAAAAAGTCCTAAGAGACAAGACGTGATGACAGGAAGTGAGAATTAAAGTGCCCATTTCTAGAATAATTCACAGCTTAATCAAACATTGACAATCTCACTGAAGTATTTCTGAAAGTTAATCTAAAGATATGAACTTATCAGAAACGTAAAAGTAAAGAGTTATTTATAGAGACAATGCTATTTTTTAGTATTGTGTCTGGAAACATGTTCAAAACTTATGCATTCACTGATAGAATCTGATCCAACTTTGTACAAATCAGGAGATTTTTGGTGTCTTAGCTTCCATATGTTATATGGTTTTTGTAGTTGCTGTACTGTTAATTTAAATTTCAAGGTTTAGAATCTATATTTTAATTATGCTGTTGTTTGTGATTAAACGTAAAGGTAAAGGTTCCCCTCGCACATTCGTGCTAGTCATTGCCAACTGTAGGGGGCGGTGCTCATCTCCATTTCACGAGCCAGCGCTGTCCGAAGACGTCTCTGTGGTCATGTGGCCAGCATGACTCAACACCAAAGACGCACGGAACGTTGTTACCTTCCCACCAAGGTGGTCCCTATTTTTTCTACTTGCATTTTTACGTGCTTTCCAAACTGCTAGGTAGGCAGAAGCTGGGACAAGTAATGGGAGCTCACCCTGTTACACGGCAGCACTAGGGATTTGAACCGCTGAGCTGCTGACCTTTCGATTGACAAGCTCAACGTCCTAGCCTCTGAGCCACCGCCTCATATTTAATATCTATTTAATAGATATTAAATAGGAAGATAATGTAACACAGAATTTTTTAGGTACAGTATTTATCCATGTATAAACTAAAAGGTATGGCATACATCTTATATATGTATATTACTTATATATTTTATATGTGTATGTTAATAGCTAAATTTCAATACATTCTGATTTAATACCTAATCTGGTTAGACTAAGCATTAAACCAGAATGTATTGAAATTTAGCTATTTTTATATTTCAAATCTGCACACAGCTTTGATGCCCAACCTTTCTTTCCTGCTAACAAACATTACTAAAATTTAGTATCAAAGCCTGAATCTTAAAGATACCATTTTTTTCTCTGATCATCCCTGCCTTTAATTGGATGATGGAAATCCCTAAAGAAGAGCCTAGGGAAATGGGCAAATATATGGGCAGGAGAACAGAGTAATACATTTTTTTCAGGTCCCGAGACACATACAATTATGAAGTTAATTTACCTTTATTTTAAACTTTGCCATGAGAACAATTACAAGTCATCTGGGAATTAAATCTCAGGAGATGTATGTTCATTTAAAGCAGCATAAGCAAATAAAACAAAACTATTACAGGAACCATGCCCCACTGTCTTTATGAGAAGGATACCATAATAAATAAGGAGAATCTTAATTACAGAAACTCAATTCATTACCCTGGATTACTCTCTCGCACTCTGAGAAATGCTGCTTTTATACCCTTCACTGGTGAGTGACACACATCATACCAATTACCCTTTTCAAAATTACTGAGACTACTGTCATTTTTGTACTAATGATACATAAATATCATTAGTACAAAACTACTAATACATAAATATAGGTGAAATAGACCTCAAGTATTTCAGGCATTCAATTGAACAGATGGTAGACTTCAAACTAGATTCAGAACAGTGTTTCACATGTGTTGAATTCCCATTCTCACTTTTCCCAAATTATCCCTTTCATGTATTTAGCCAGAGGTCTAAAGGACACTATTTCCTTTTGTTTTAATCCAACTACAATTGCTAAAATACATGAAGGGGTAGAGGAGGAAAAGAAACTCATAAAGCGACATCCAAAATACCTGAAGGGTAACAAAGCTAGCTGAAGGGAGAGGCAAGATTAGTAAAAGAGAAGCAGGAAGGCTCGGAAAATGGAGGAAAATAGCAATAGCAATACAATACCACTTAAACTTATATACCGCTTCACAGCCTTCTCTAAGTGATTTACAGTGTCAGCCTATTGCCCCCAAAAATCTGGATCCTCATTTTACCCATCTCGAAAAGATGGAAGGCTGAGTCAACCTTGAGCCTGGTGAAATTTGATCTGCCAAACTGCTGGCAGCTGGTGATCAACAGAAGTAGCCTGCAGTATTGCACTCAGGGACATGCCTGATCAACTAAAAGAAGAGTAAATATGATTGTTCCAAAAAGAGAAGCAAAATAGTATCACCCTGGGGAGCAATGAGGCACCAATTCCAAACAGCATATTAAAAAGAAACAACACTTCAGTAACAGGATCAGTGGTAGGTTCTTACCGGTTCACACCGGTTTGGGAGAACCGGTTGTAAAAATATGTAGTTGCTCGCAGAACTGGTAGTAATGGCTGGCTGGCCACGCCCCCAAACCAGTCACCCAGTCGCCGCTCATTCACCCTGGCTGCCATGTTCGTTGCCGCCATGTTCTTCATGCACACACATCCCATTGCTTTGCAAGTCCAATGGGATGTGCATGCGCAAAGAACATGGCGGCAATGGCAGCAGCTTTTTCTGCTGGTACTTTTTGGTGGTCTGCGGAGAAAGCGGCTGAAAGAAAGAAGCCTTTTCAGAGGCTTATTTGCCAGCCGCTTTCCAGCAGTGGCCGAAAACTCCGGTCAGCTTGCCTTCCCAACTCTGGACCAACTGCCAAGGAAGGTAAACAGCTAAACAAAGAGGCGGTGGTGGGGGAGGAAGGCAGTCAAGTGGGCCTAGCCACGGGACCACCGGGAAAGGCACATGGAAGGCAGGCAAGCATGTCAGGGGCCCCTGGCTGTTGGAAAGGCAGCTAGCAGCCTATTCCCTTCCATGTGGCCCTGCCATGCTTGCCTGCCTTCCACACGGCCTTCCCAGAGGTCCCAAGGTCGGGGAGGGCGAGCGGTTTTCCCAGGGATGCTGCACATGTGCACCACATGTGAAGGGAGGCAGACATCATGGCTCTGAGAAAAAGAGGCGCTGGCGATCAACTTTAAGAGGGCTGAGAAGCTGAGAGCAAAACTAGAGTTCCAGGTTGCCCTGCCGCTGATGCCACCACCGCTGATGCCTGCTGCATCAAAAGCCACATAGGAAAACTCAGGAGTTCCGGGATGCCCTGCCGCCGCCTGCCGTGGCCTGAAGTTCCTGTTTCAGCTGCTGCTGTCGCCGCTGCTTGAATCTCCCATTTTGGCCCCCTCCTAAATCTATGGATTTAGATATCTTTGTTTAGAAAACAAAGAAAAGCATATAACAAAGAAATTGGCTGGATACATGCTGCTACCCTTCAAAAAGACCTTGACTTTGTGTCGGAATGCTCAAAAAATTGGCAATTCCAAATCTCAACCAACAAATGCTCTATCTTACACACTGGCAAAAAGAATCAGAACACAAAATACAATCTAGGTGGACATGACCTTGTAGATCAGGGGTCTCCAACCTTGGTCCCTTTAAGACTTGTGGACTTCAACTTCCAGAGTCCCTCAGCCCTCAGCTGTCGACTAAATCTCAACCAGCAAATGCTCTGTCTTACACATTGAAAAAAAAATCTGAACACTAAATACAAGCTCGATGGTCATTACCTTGTAGATGACCTTCACTCTGTCAAGGACCTTGGAGTACTCATATCAAATGATCTAAGTGCCAAAGCCCATTGAAACAATATCGCCAAAAAGGCATTAAGTGTTGTAAACCTAATCTTGCGTAGCTTCTTCTCCGGTAAGATTACACTACTAACCAGAGCATACAAAACATTTGCTAGACCAATTCTTGAATACAGCTCATCTGTCTGGAACCCACATTGCATATTGGACATTAATACAATTGAGTGCATCCAGAAATATTTCACAAGGAGAATCCTCCAGTTCTCTGCTCGCAAGAAAATACCTTATGCCACCAGACTTGAAATTCTGGGTTTAGAAAATTTAGAACTACGCCATCTTTGGTATGACCTGAGCATAGCTCATAAAATCATCTGCCAAATCAATGTCCTTCCTGTCAGTGACTACTTCAGCTTCAACCACAACAATACACGAGCACACAATAGATTCAAACTTAAAGTGAACCGCTCCAATCTCGATTGCAGAAAATATGACTTCAATAACAGAGTTGTTAATGCCTGGAATGCACTACCAGACTCCGTGGTCTCATCCCAAAATCCCCAAAACTTTAACCTAAGACTGTCTACTGTTGACCTCACCCCATTCCTAAGAGGTCTGTAAGGGGCGTGCATAAGAGCACCAGTGTGCCTACCGTTCCTGTCCTAATGTTCCCTTTAGTTGTATTCATTTTATGTATTCAATTCATGCTTATGCATATATATATTATTTAATATGTATTTGACAAAATAAATAAATAAATAAAATAAATACATTCAACACACACATCCAGTATATCCAAAGTGGGAACAATCTATATTCTTTATTCCTTCAAGTGAAATATCATTTGACATGCCATCAAGATAGGATTACTCGTGCTAGCCAATTATTTAGGCAAGGGGCTTTAACACATAAAGACTCAGAAGAGCATGAGAAGCAGCTAAAGCACCCCTTCTTCTTTGTCCATTAAGAAAAAAAACTATTGTGTCACTTGAGGAATATGTTTCAACAACATAATCTGAGAATCAGATTTTCTCATTAAAGCTTTGCAAAGCCATAATATCCATCCATTAATGTATTGTAGTCAGGACACACACTCTCATAACAACAACAGTTGAGAATAACAATTAGGGTTATCAACAGGGCCGTCTTAACAGCATTATGGGCTGTTAGTGTACTGGGCAAAGCAGTGTACTGAGGCCTCTATGACAACTACTCACAGGAATAAAAATGTAAATGGTCAATAAAATTAAACATATATTTGCATCTTAGTATTAATTAAAAATGCAGTAAATTGCAATAAATCTGTTGCTGTATTTATATGATACAAGGTGCATTGAAGAGTTAACATACAGAGATTAGTATGGGGCCCCTATGCTTATGAGGCCCATGGGAAAGTGCCCATCAGGCCCATGCGTTAAGACAGCACTGGTTATCAAGAGTTGCATTGAAGACAAGAGGAAAAACAGCATGTAATAAGGGATCATTAAAGCATAACTACCTCTCCTTCCCTCTCTCCCTCCCTCCCTTCTTTCCAACTGTGTGCTGGATAAAGCTATTTTTCCAATTGTCAACTGTCAAAGAAGTCCCAGGAACCTATGAATATTCAATTGCTGTTCTTGGTACATTTAGCATTTTGAAGCCAAGGAAATAGAATTCATGAAATATGAAAGGACTGCGCCATGTCGCCTTGTAGCAAATGTTTCCATTAAGATGATATATGGACAACTTCACACCTTCATCTTCTCAGAGTGTTATGCTGTATTTATAATCAGCTCTATTAACTTTGCTTTGAAAGCATTACTGTTGGTCTATATTTACTTGCCTGGTGGAATTGTTTTTTGGATCGGTAATATTCAGCCTGTCCTAAAGTCATCCTGATATTTAGAGATGTGAACTTAAACAAAAAATAATGTTTTGGGGGGTGGGAAGTGGATTTGCTAATCCAATAGCAAGCAGAACATCCTGGAACTTTTCAGAACCAAGGAATTCCCCAAAAGAGAATCAAACATTTAGTCATGAATGTATCCATGGTCACATATCTTACATATGAATACTTAAATGGAAGTTATTTTTTTCTACCTTTTATAGTTCTGATAATTTTGAACATACCAGAGTAATGATGATTATTTTAATCCCACACAATCATTTTCATTTTATTCATTCTAAGAATAAAGTCTCAAGAGATATAGAGACTTCAAAGTTCTATAAAATAGTGTTTGGTACCTTTAATAGCATGCTTTTACCTCAAATATTTTTGGCTTGCAATCTTGATAGTTCCTCAGATTTTGAGGATTTTAAAATAAAATTATAATTTTCCTAAATTATCCTCTGAATAAATTGAGATTAAGTAATTAAAGAAAATAATTTTATTCAGTATCTCACGTTTAAATACTAGTTTATAGGACTTATTTAAGGAGAAGTTAATAATGAGTTAAAAAAGAATTCTTTAAGAAAAATGTTAGTGAAGTTTAAACAACTAAAATGCTTAAAGAAATATATTTAACCAACTGTTCCCTCAGGCATTAGACTTGTATTAAAATGACCATGTGTCCTTCTTTATAGAGGGCAGTCATCAATTTAAAGACCTGTCAAGGAGCAGTTGTCTGTTTGAAAAATATATTTATTGAGAACTATTTAGTCCATCTTTAGTTTAAAAATAAAGAACCATGAAAAATTGTTCTTCAAAATAGCTCATCAATAACTTAGCACTGGGCAGTTTCTTCATATCAGCGTATTTCCACAAGGATGCTGTATGTTGTATTTGTTGTATTTCAATTACAGTAATTATTTCTAATGTGACATCTATGTGGCAATCTGCTATACAAATTGAGGTTATATTTTATTTACTTTTTTGATGACAGATTTTCATTTTTATGAGACTAGTTAAGTGTCATACTGCTATAATAACAAATCTTTGGGAGCAGGCTTTCTTTCTTCCTTGGAACATTAATGGAAATATTTTGTCCATAAGGTTTTTTTCTTTAATGACATAAACTGTGGAGTTATTAGTGCTCTCTGAGCTTGGTTGGTTGTTTGCAGACATTTCATTATTTGATCATGTACCATTTTCAGTACTAGAAGAGTAGAATTTGGTCTCTATACAGTAACTTGTCCTGTCAGTTTTGGTGGGGATGTTGTTTCCCTCTTGATATTGTTGTTCACTGCTTGTCTGAGTTGGTACTTTCTTAATTATGTATTGCTTATTGTTGTTTGTCTGGTGTCAATCCTGAGGTTACTCCCTACATGTCTGAGTGCTGATTGCTGATTAGAGATGTTGTGGTCTTTTTGTTTCCAATTTAGCTTTTTTATTGTCTCCTATGAGTGTTCTGTAAATTGTTTATGTGCCTTTTGAATGCTGATGTGTTTAAGTGCCAGAAATTCTCTAGTGTTTTTAGATGTAGTTTAGTTTAGAACAGGGGTGTCAAACTCATGTCATCATGGTGATGTCATGTGTTGTACCAGGACTTTTTCTCCCTTCACTAAACTGGGTGTAGCCAATGTGTGATGCATCTGTCCCACAGGCTGGGAGTTTGACCAACCTTGTTTAGAATGTTCACATTTTTCCAGTAGAAACTATGGTTAAATCTGTATGTGTTGTGAAATTAAGATGTTTTCAGAGTGTCTTCTGAGTCTAGTTGGTGTTCTGTATGCATTCTGCTTGTCTTCCACATGAAATGAAGTAAAATCATAAATAGTGTTAGCACAATGTTATTTTGTTTAATTTTAAAATAAATGTATAATGAAAATTTATTTTAATTTTTTATGTCATGTAGTCAAAAAGCAGCATATTTGGTCATGATATAGTTAATTGGTTAAGAAAATAGATAATTAGTTAAGTTTGAATTATTAGCATCACTGTAGACTAAAGGTTCGTGATTTTCTTTTCTTCTGGAACTGTAAACAAATTACATTCTCCCAATGCTGTAGTAGTCAAAACATTTTTAAAGACTCTTGACACAATACGCAGACATTAATTTTGTTTGCCAACTATTCCAAGGATAAGCAGAATATCCTAGGGCTGTACATTTTGGTAGCCTATGAGTTCTCAAAATTGGTTATCATGCTTTCCTGTTATTGTGAGATAAGAAACACAAGCTTCTGTATATCCCATAATTATAATTAACATACTAAAAAACACACTCACCCCAGATACCAAGTCTTATTTCCATTCATTTGTATCATTATCTTTCTCACTAAGCTCACCCTTTTCAAAAGTTAAAACTGCAGCCCTTAGCACTGCAAAGGTTGATTACCCCCAACTATTCCTCTTGATACAAAATGGATCTAAATGGTTAACTCTACCTTAAATGTAAGGTCAGTCCCAAATGTTGGAGAAAAGAGGGACTAAAAGCAGCAACACTGTTATTTCAGTGATCAGTCACAATTAGATACATTTTACGCCATGGAACAAAGCAATTTTGCAGTGAGGGACCAGAGATAAGTTTAAATAAATAATATAGTCTATATATTGAGAATAGAGAAGCATATTAAAGATGACTTGTGCACATATGTACCGTATGTGGCTCAGGGCCTCTGTGGTTCAGACTGGTAAGACAGTCTGTTATTAACAGCAGCTGCTTGCAATTACTGCAGGTTCAAGCCCCACTAGACCCAAGCCTTCCATCCTTTATAAGGTAGGTAAAATGAGGACCCAGATTGTTGGGGGCAATAATAATTTGTATATAATATACAAATGGATGAAGACTATTGCTTGACATAGTGTAAGCCGCCCTGAGTCTTCGGAGAAGGGTGGGATATAAATGCAAATAAAAATAAAAATAAAATGAAGTATGAACAGATACTATATATACATTCATTGTTTTATAGTTTTGTAGTTTAATTAGTATCAGTCATTGTATTTTTGTTAGCTTCAGATTTTCCATTAAAATCAGCTTATTGATTTTTCATAAATAAGCACAAACATACATATAGCATGATGGTTCTCTCCCAAAATATAAGGCCTTATGCTCAACCAAAACTGGCAGCTGACTCCGAAGAAGACGCACAATGTGTCAAAAAGGTAATCGCTGGGCAGAGAAATGGGTGTGAAGCCCTGAAAACAGCCTCTCTTTCTCCCAATTAAACTGCAGCATGCCTGTCAATGCACAGAACAGCCACCAGAAGCACGAAGCTCCTGTCAGCAGCTTGAGTCCTTTTAGCAATCTCCAAGAAAATCCGGAGGCTTGGAAGCCTATCATTCGCCGTGTTATGGGTGGCGGAAATGCTGGGCGAAGCCGCAAGGCAGGCAGGCTGTTCGGGAACGCGAAAGCTCCACCAATTATAAGTTTAAACTGTCAGGGAGCTTGTTAGCTGTCAAAATGGCCACCCGAATTGCGCAGGCAGAAAGTGCCAAATTTCTGAGACATGGCTTCCCCCACTGACACTGGGGAGCATGGAGCTCCACAATTTGACCCCCTGCTCCAATTGGGAGCACTGGAATCCACCACAAGCCTGTCTGGAGCACCTGCAGCTCAACTGAAGGCACACGTCTATAACTGACAGCTAGCTGTCAAATGCCAAGGCGGGATCCCGCCAACATCTGGAGCTGAAGCCCTAGCCGCTGGGAAAGAAACACTCTCTCCAAACTCAGAAAGCGCTGTCAAACTCACAATCCATTTCTGAATTCACAAACACAGTCTTTTATACACAGGTAAACAACATCCAGGAAATTTTCACTAGGAAGGCCAACTTTCGACACGTCTGTCCAGGCTGAAGGACTGAGTCAAAAAGCAGAAAAGCCCTAGCAACAGAGGCGGAGCTTAATAACTTTGACAGACTCAGTCCTTCAACTGAACAGACAAGGTCAACCCATTCCTGGATTCTGTCTCCACTTAGAGGGAGAATACTCTGGTTTACATATAAAACAACAACAACAATAATCTTTAGTAATTAAGAAAATAGTTAAAAGATAAGATTACTACTGTAATTAGCTCAGGAAATCAGACCGAGTTGGAGAACCCATTTCCAATTCACAATTTTTATTAAAAGGCTGCCATTCGCTTTATCGGATACATAGAGTGACTGGACTGATATAGGATTTAAATTGGAAAGAGGCTGGAAGGGAAAGAAGAGTGCTTATGCTCTTGAAAATGTATGACTTCTAGTAAGATCTGTTAGCTGAAAAAGCTTTCATCATATTCTTTCTGATTTTTTTGTTACCCTTCATTAAAATAGCTGTCTTCGTGTCCCCTTATCTGAAAACTGATCTAAAGTTGTAATATTAAATGTCACCAAAGTAAATGCTATTAATTTATTTATTTGTACTATTGACATGATATCACTGCAGATTACTTAGTTGAAAAAACAGTTCAGGAATAAAGCATATTCATATTAACAAACTTTTACTATTAACACTAGAGCAATGTTTGAGAAGGATTCTAAGGATTCTAAGAAAAGGTAAACAAACATAAAAGTTAAACAAAAGAATAGATTGAAAACGTTTTCTTGCAAACCTTTGGTCCAGCCAGGTTTCTTGCAGGAACAATGATTATTGCAAATCCCAAACGATGACATATTATAAATCTTCTGAACTTTCCTTGACTATATATAGAAAGATACTTGATACTTAACTTGTCATTTCTAGCTTCCTTAAAAATACAGAGAAATCCTTTTTCCGCTATGTTTGCATGATTACTTGCCAGTTCTCAGTCTCAATCTATAAAATCTTTCTACTTCTACTTCATCATAAATTGATTTCTTCTATTTTATTGCATCATGTAGTCATTAGTATGCTGCTAAGATAACGGCCATTCAAAATTTTTCTAATATCAGTATGCCAAATATTGCTATAGCAGCATAATTCTCTGCATTTTACATATGAGTAAAGTAACCTTATTTTCAAAGGAGCCTATACTCTGCTAAGTAGATATATTAATGCAGCCTTAATGTTGCAATATAGGTTGCATGTGGAAAGTCAATAAACTATTTAAACAGTTTGGATTTTAATTAAGATAAACAAGTTACTGAATGTTTCCTTATCTAATAGATACCCTTTTTATATACTGCAATGCCTAACTCTTCCTATAAATGAAAGGTCATAAAACTAAAGCCGATCCAAGACAAAATTTTGTTGCTACTATATATATTTGCAGATAAGCCGACAATTTTAGGCTCCAAAATACATCCAAAAAATTGAGTTTTATGCTTACGCATGGATGGACTTATCCGTGAATATATACGGCAATATTTTTTAAAAGAACCTACATACTGTATACTCGCAGATAAGCTGAACCCAAATGCCATGAAAAATGTGCCACCCATGGATAAGCCAATTGGGAAAATTTAAAACACATTCTATTCTGGAAACCAACATTTATTGATACAAAGCGAAGTCCTTCAGAATATATTGGGGGGAAAAAAGAAAATATTGAGTACTGTCTTCGCCATGAATGGACTTATCTGCTAGTATATACAGTATGCATAGATCTGTTAAACTGATCACAAATTAATATTATTCAACAATCATTTATTAAAATTGTCAGGGCATGCACAGTATTATGGGGTTATTTTACATTTTATACATTTTGACAAATACATTTGACAAGTTTTATGAAGGCAATCCCATTCTTCTAAAAATAATAAAGTAAAAAATATGAAAAGTTTTTCATATATGTATATTTTTAATAATTAATTTTATACTCAAGCTTGTACAAACAAAATTGTTCATTTGAAGTCCTACCTGACTCTGTATAAAATTTGGGCAAGGGTTTTGCCGTCAAACACTTATCAGTAATCCCATTCCTTTGGAGTAGAAGAATCTCTTGATCTCTGTTGAGGATCCTGAGAATGTTTGAATAATATATATATACATTTCTGATACTTTTCAGGTCCCCTGAACATGGAAGACCACTTCCATATATTTGAAGTGTAATGATTTTATTTGCATTTATTATACAACTGAATTGATTTCTGGTAAGTGCATGACCACAGATTGAATTGTAGTCAGAAACAGTTATTCTTTGCACCTATACATAAGAATCTGGTCAACTAATGGTCAGCAATAAATTGGCACTAGATAAGTGCCAACAGAATTCAAGGGGAGAGCTGGACTGGACTTGGATCTCTTGTGGCAACACAAAGACTCTAAACTGATGATGCATTTAACTCCACCCACTAGCTTTGTCTTTTTCCTGCAAACATGCAATTTACATTTTTTTCAATGTTAGTTTTTAATTTAATTTATTTTATTTCATTTATTTTTTGTAATTTGTATTCGCTTGTTTACTTTGCTGAAGTCAGTCATGGTTTTCATGGCTTTTCTGAGCCTGATGGAAGTGCACAAGGTAACAGCTGCATCTTTCTATGTCTGCCAAAATTTGGGTGTATGAAAATCAGAGTTATTTAGCTGATTGGCCATTAAAGTAGTGTAAATGTTGTAAATGATGGGAGGTCTTTATATATATGCCTAAGGATTGCGTTTCCGTGTAGTTCCATGTAAAATCTAAAAATTGTAGGTAGAATTTTGTACAAAGAAAAATACAAACAAAATTTTTACAGTCCATTCTTATGACTCCAAGGAGTCTCCCCAATGTAGTACTCAGAATGGGAATGCTCAAATTAGAAGCAATTGTATAAATGGCCTAGTGGTACTGATATTCTTGGACCCCTACCCATAATCAAGTTCATCAACAGTGAACTATGCAGTGAGTTGCTGTGGTCTTGTCACAGATTTGCTGTTAGCTTCTAGTGTTGAGCAAGCGAAAGAGACAATTCTCCAACTGTCAAACCAAATCAAACTAGTACCATGTCCTGAAACCTGATCAGAACCTGATATCAAAGGCACCTGGCAATTTGCAAATTATCAATGTATGCCCACACTTTTATTTTGAACTTATTTGGAGCCAGATATCATCACTATTACAGGGCAGATTTATTATAGCCCCATTAGCGGAATTTACCTGCCCATGTGATTCTAGATAAATAGAAACCATCCAATAGTATTATTTCACTGCAACTTTTATAGAGATATGCATAGGCATTACATATTTCCTCTGCTGCAATGCCTTCCAGGAGGGACAGAAGAATATTTTATCAATCTTTTTCCTCAGGTTCCAGCTATGCTAGTAGCCAAATTTTGTTTGGCTGCAGTGAAAATACAGCAACATTTATCATAAATGTAATAAATTTTCCAGTTTGTACATAAGATAAAGGTAAAGGTTCCCCTCGCACATATGTGCTAGTCGTTCCGGACTCTAGGGAGTGGTGCTCATCTCCATTTCAAAGCCGAAGAGCCAGCACTGTCTGAAGACATCTCCGTGGTCATGACTCAACGTCAAAGGCACACAGAACGCTTTTACCTTCCCACCAAAGGTGGTCCCTATTTTTCTACTTGCATTTTTTACGTGCTTTCGAACTGCTAGGTTGGCAGAAGCTGGGACAAGTAACGGGAGCTCACCCCATTACACGGCACTAGGGATTCAAACTCCTGAACTGCTGACCTTTCGATTGACAAGCTCAGTGTCTTAGCCACTAAGCCACCCCCTCCCTTGTAGTTTGGACATATTTTTCTAATATTAAGTTTCCTAATGTCATTGTATTGATATTATCCTTCTTGTTTAACTACTTTTAGTACTATTGATCTTTGATTGTAATACATTTGATTTGATTTGATAAAAAATTCTCAAGAAGGAATATAAGTTTCAAAGATTGTAAGATGCATTATGCACACTTGGAAGTAGTCAGGAAACTGAAATGCTAACACAAGTCAAACTGTGAAGAAAGAAGGACTTTTGAAAAGAATATTATTTTCTGCAACTGATGTTAAAACAGTTAAAATAAGAGCTGGATCACCTTGATGATGAATGCTTTATTCTCTGCTTTTCCAAAGTAACTGCAGTGCAGTGCAACATCCCTATCACCATGACTGAGAATAGCTGTCTTCTATAACTTATGTAATTTAACATGAAAAAATATTTAATGTAAATATTTTGCACATATTTACACACACATATATATATACACATATATTTTTTTGCACATATTTACACATATATATATATATACACATATATTTTTACACATAACTATCTCACAGTAATAATAATCAACATCTAAGCCTTAAACTCCAAATGTTTCAAAAGTAGCCACTCTAAAGAAGGTCACTTGAAAGTATTGTTTAGTTTAAAAAATGTAGTATCACTTTACAAACTTAAATTCTGTCACATAGTATGTATACATACTGTACCAGAAATAGGAAGTGAAGATAAAGTGTCTACTGAAAATCAAACAAATGGAACAGTGTAAAATCAAGGAAGGTCCTTGTGTCTCAGATTTCAGTTTTGATCTCTCAACCATAAAGTGTTCTCATTACTCTTTCCTCTAGCCTTGAGGGTCAACCAATTTGTGGTACATATATCTGTGCAAAAATGATGGATATGAAGTGATTTAACCCACACTCATCCTATTTTGATCATCAAACTAACTCAGTCTGCTTTCTCCAAGGTACATTTGTGAGGGCTGTTGTCTCTATAAATAATTTCCACTACAAACCTATTATTCCATATGGGAAACTCTCTAAAATATCTTCAAGAACAGCTGTCTAACTGTCTGTTTGTCTATATCTACAATATCTATCTATCTATCTATCTATCTATCTATCTATCTATCTATCTATCTATCTATCTATCTATCTATCTAATCAATTGATTACATGCCCCATTATAATGATGCCCAGCTGCACAAAAAACATAAACAGCATCTGGCAGTTGTCTGTGTTTCTTAACCTCCTTGCATGCAAGCACAAAAGGGAAAAAGAGGGGACACAAGGGGACATCTCTGCTATAGAAGTGTTCAAGCCAAGTGGCTAGAAAGAAAAATACATAAATAAAAAAGTATGAAAGACTGGGACAGAGCACAATAATGTCTATGCCCACTTTTAATTCTACACTCTGCCCATATACTCCTTAACTCAAAAACCTCAAAAGAAAGAAATTTTTCAGGTAAGAATTTCCCCAACTTTTTCTGACTTCTTTTTTTTCCATCATTCATTTCTTTGTGTCTCATTAAGCAAAAGCCTAAACTTATTGCTTATTGCTCCTGTCTTCTTGTTATGAATTAAAAGATTTCTGAAAATCAAAGATTTCAGTAAAGAAAACTGGACAATACATTTACTGGTCAGAAGAGGAAGATAATAATGTCAGCATGTTGTCTCTTCTGAGACAACATGCAAATATTATTAAATCAAGGTGGCAAAAAGATTAACTAAATCCCTCCAGAAAAGAGGCTTGTCATTGACTAATATATTTTCAGGTTCCTGAGCCTGTATCAAGCTGATGTAGTTTTATCTTGGGGTTAATCCAAAGTAGAACTGTGTTACTATCCCTACAGCTGATCAATCATTCCTGTTTTTACAAGGAAAAATAACTCTGAAAACTACATCTAGCTTCTATATACCCATCAGGCAAGTAAAATAAAAAGGTAAACTTGGCAAGTGCTGCCCGCTTGCAGACCATTAATCTTAATAGCTAGCTATAATTAGGGACAAGATATATGAGCAAAGAGAACAATAAATAACTTTAAATCAGAAAGGTGTCAAGACTCAAACCTAAGAAAGAAATTTGTCAATATAAATTCCTTTATGGGAATTCTTTAGGAATATAAAAGTTGACTTGGCTAATTTACATTTTCGCTTGGATGCCAATTATTTTAGATAGGCTCAGGGATTTGTGGAGCATTTATGAAAATAAAGAGCTCTACACTTGGGAAAACAAAAGGTAAAGAAAAATGGTCGCATTCTGGTCGTGGATTAGCAGATTAACAGAGTTTGAAGGGACCTTGTAGGTCATCTAGTCTAACTCCCATCCAAGCAGGAGAATCCCCCCCTCTCTCTGACAAGTCCAGTGAGGCTCACTGGAGCCTTTCCACTTGAAAGCCTCCAGTGATGAAGCTCCCACAAATTCTGAAGGCAAACTGTTCCATCGGGTTTTTTTTGGTTTTTTTTAATTTACATTTATATCCCGCCCTTCTCCAAAGACTCAGGGCAGCTTACACTATGTCAAGCAATAGTCTTCATCCATTTGTATATTATATACAAAGTCAACTTATTGTTGATTGTTCTCACTGTCAGAACATTTTGCAGAGGGGGAGGGGTATGTTCCAGGTTTAGAGGGTCGTTCCATCTGTACGGTAAGTGGGAGAGGCAGATATGGTGGAAGCAGGGGGCCGTATCGACCTTTGGGAGCACGTGCTCGCTGTTTAAAAGCGATCACGTGCTCCGGCCCCTTAGTCTTTAACCATTCCCCGGGCGGCCAGGATCCTCAGAACTTGGGTCTTCGGTTGATGTTATGCAATGCTCGGTCCGTGGTTAATAAAGCCCCCCTGATCTGCGATCTTATTCAGGGGGAGTCCGCGGACCTCATGGGCATTACGGAGACCTGGTTGGGCTCGGAAGGGGGTGTTCCCCTTGTTGACTTGTGCCCTCCGGGTTTCCGAGCATTCCATCAACCGAGAGCCAAAGGTAGGGGTGGAGGGGTGGCGGTTGTTATTAGGGAAGGCCTAGAGCTGAGGGAGTCCACTGTACCTCAGATAGCCGGTTGTGAATCCCTCTTTGTGAGGTGGGGTCATAGGAATGAGATGGGCTTCTTGATCACGTACCTGGCACCTTGCTGCAGCTGACTGTTGGGGGTGAGTCATTGGCCCCAATGGAAAGGATGTGCAACTTGGGTGTTCTCCTGGATGGACGGTTGTCGTTTGAAGATCATTTGACGGTCGTCTCCAGGAGAGCTTTTCATCAGGTTCGCCTGGTTCGCCAGTTGTGCCCCTTCCTTGATTGGGATGCCTTATGTACGGTCACTCATACTCTTGTTACCTCTCGCTTAGATTATTGCAATGCTCTCTACATGGGGTTCCCCTTGAAGTGCACTCGGAGGCTTCAGTTAGTTCAGAATACAGCTGCACGGGTGATAGAGGGAGCCGCACGTGGCTCCCATGTAACACCACTCCTGCGCAGGCTGCATTCGTCATCTTCAGGCTTCAGCTTCGTGCTTCTGGGAGCAAAAGTCTCATTCGTCATCTTCAGGCTTCAGCTTCGTGCTCCCAGAAGCTGACGAATGAGACTTCGTCGAAACATCACCAAGACACTTCCAATTTTACGCGGGAGAAAACCCGAATAACCAAAGACCTATACATATATATATATATTCTGAGGTTTTCACGGGTGTTTGTATGTAGGTCTTTGGTTGTTCGGGTTTTCTCCCGTGTAAAATTGGAAATGTCTTGGCAATTCATCTTCAGGCTTCAGCCTCGTGCTTCTAGGAGCAATGTGTGATCGCAGCTGTTTCTTCCTTTTTAAAGGAAGAAACAGCTGCGATCACACATTGCTCCCAGAAGCACGAAGCTGAAGCCTGAAGATGACGAATGAGACTTCGTCGAAACGTTGCCAAGACATTTCCAATTTTACACGGGAGAAAACCTGAACAACCAAAGACCTACATATATATATATATATATATATATATATATATATATATATATATATTCTTCATGATATGTTGTTTTATTTATGACAATGTTTGTATATAATGTTGTGACAAAATGAAATAAAAAAAAATGTCTAACCCAAAACAGACTATAGAGCAGGTTCATAGTCAAGAAATCAAATGGAAAGGGGCACTACCATGAAGAGCTGCTGGAACAAATCACCAGTTTTGATTGTGTCATCTCAAAATATCTCCTCAATGAATATGGAATGTCTTTTGAGTATAAGATATTGAGTATAAAGACATACGCGTGCGCTCACAACCAGCAAACTAATGTGCTGAAGCTGATCAGGCTAAGGACGCTAGCCAGATGAATACCTGGTAGGCGGAAGCAGATTTTTTTTCCTATTTTCATCCACAAAATCTAAGGTGCGTCTTATACTACTGAAAAATACAGTAACTAAAAAAAATGAATGTGTAAGATATACAACCACAATTTTTTAAAAATATAAACATTTTCTATTTTCAGCCAATTTAATTTCTTAAAAAGGCATGAATTGGTTGATAATGCTGGCCTTAAAATAAACATAATATACATTATTTTAAAAAATGATAACAAACATAGAAATGATGGTCTAAAAGGATTATAAGTAAAGAATAAAAAATGATTTTTATGTTTGAAAAATTCAGTGGTGCAGAACTAAAGGATAGTGCTGCCAGCTATTGGTAAACATATCTAAAAAGTGTCACTACCTGTATTTGATCAGATGTCACAGCTCAGTAGGCACACAGAAAAGGAAAATAACTTTAATGGCTCATCAAAGATGAAGTCAAGTTTTTCTTTCAGCACGAAATCAGGTAATGGCAATATAATTTTAAGTTATTTCCTAGAGGTATGTAAGGTAAATCCGACATATATCTGATATATTTGAAATAGCAGTTGGCTCTAGGTTCCAGACAAAGTGGTAAAAAAAGCTAAATCAGAATACTTGGAAATTTTTCTAGGATAAAAATAATTTTCTATACCTAGAAAACCAGTAGATTAGGAAGAAGACTAAGTCAGACCTCTCCTACTGATATCATATGCTATATATAAGCACAACCAGGGGTGGGTTCCAAATTTTTTTACTACTGGTTCTGAGGCTGTTGCTTGTTTGGTGGCCATAGCTTGGTGATCATGTGACTGGGTGGGTGTGGCCAACTTGATGTCAAAGGTGAGGCTTAGGATGCCTGGCCTGTCTTTGCCTGAAAGGTCTCAACGAGATACAATTTTCCTGTTTATTTATTTACGACTACTGAACATCCAAAATATACTATTTAATCCTGTGTATATATGCCATATGAGTACATACATATTACATAGTATAGTATGTATAGGCACACAAAAAGATACATTATGTTGTGACCCAGGTTCCTGGACCCGGACTCCTGGACTCGGATGATTCAGAAAGTGAGGGAGAAGACCTGGCAAGCCCTGCTTCTCTTGAGCCCTTTCCCTCCCTGGCACCCACTCAAAGGGAGGAGGAGGGGCCGGCAAAGCCTGATTCCCTGGAGCCTTCTTCTGATTTGGCAACGCCCCAAGAACAGTTTTGGAGTGATGCAAGACTGCGCAGGCGTGACCGGCGCGCGCAGCAGAGGAAGCGTTGGGACAAAGCCAAGTCATAATTGTCATGCAGTGACATCTGCAGAGACTATAAATAGGAGGTGGGACTTCCTGGTTTTTTGTCTTGGACAAAGCAATGAATTTGCGCAGGCAAACTGTATCAATGGAGGGAAGAATATATTCGTGAGTAATTCTGGCCTTATCTGTAATTTCCTTGTTATCTCCAGAAACTTGGCAGGCCCGTGGGTAGACGTGGCCAGGACATTTATATATATGTAAATAAATCAGAAAAGGAGGCCTCTGACTGACTCTTTGCTGGGAGTATTGGGGGAAGGGAAACAGAACACATTATCTACTATATATACTGTATGTGTATGTACACACACACACACGCACACACACACGCTCACACACACGCACACACAGCTCTTCTAAAACTATACACATTCAGCCTCACTTACTACATTTGGAAAAACACACCCAGAGTCCACTTTCTGCTACACTATAACTTCTGTACTTTTAGAACATTACACACACCTTCAGATGTTCTTCCCTAGCTTGCACATGACTGTTAGTACCAGGAGAGGTCATGTATTGAGTAAAATGTGGTGAAATTCACTTAATAACGCTCTTGCTTAGCAACCAAAATTTTGGGCTAAATTGTACTCGTATGTAAAGGACTATCTCTGCCTCCCTCTGCATGATAGCCTTGTCCTTTCTGAAATTTTCCTCTCTGTTAGAGGCATCAAAATTATCCAGTTGATATAAAGTTTCCTGCTGGAGCAGGGGGTTGGAGTAGATGGCCTCCAAGGTCCCTTCCAGCCCTAGATTGCTGTCCTGTTTCAAAGCTCTTCTGAAGCCACGTCTAGTGCCAGGTCCCTCCTTCCTCTTCTCTCTCTCTCTCCCTTCCTTCCTCTTCTCTCTCTCCCTTCCTTCCTCTTCTCTCTCTCTCTCCCTTCCTTCCTTCCTTCCTTCCTTCCTTCCTCTTCTCTCTCTCTCTCTCTCTCTCTCTCTCTCACGTTTTAGGAATCATACCTAAAGGACCTCTAGAAGTCTTGTTCAAAACTTTAGCTTTAGCTAAAAAAGCTTTAGCTCAGATTCGTTAACTTGACTATAAATGATCCCACTTAGAGAATTTAGGTTTTTTTTTTAAGAATGTGGAAATGAGCAAAACAATATAGTAGAGAAAGAAAGAAAGAAAGAAAGAAAGAAAGAAAGAAAGAAAGAAAGAAAGAAAGAAAGATGTTCAGTTCTTAATATTTGAATGTATCTTCTTAATAAATATACTAGTAACAATGCATTAGAAATTTCCTTTCTCCCTCCCTCCCTCCCTTCCTAAAAGTTATTTGGGGCCACATACAATCCTCCCTCCCTCCCCTCTCATTCGCATCTCCTTCCATCTATCTCATTTCCAGCTTCTTCCTTCCTTCCTCCCCTCCCCTCTCATTCCCATCTTCTTCCTTCCATCCATCATTCCATCTCATTTCCACCTCCCTCCCTCCCCTTCCATTCCCTATTGCAGTATATTATGTGCCATTCAGCAAAAGTCTTAATAATTTGGCTTTGAATAATCTTATGTTACGGTTAGGATTTTATGTTATAAATATTACAAGTAGTATTAAATGCTTGCCATCACCTGAGGGTGGGTGGGGGTGGAACAGGGACATTTTTTTTACAACCTATTTGGGTTAATAGGTTGTAAAAAATGCTTTTAAAAGTAAAAAAAAGGCTCTGATGATTGCGCAACTCAGCTGTGAGCCTCACCATGTGCCCCCCCCAGACGACTCTTCAGCTGAGTGCAGGAGGTCTCCCTCCCTTGCTGCCAGCATTGGCTTTACTTTCTAGATCTTCCACATGCCTCTGAAGGAATGGTGGCGGCAGGAGACAGTAGTGGCAGCCTCGACAGGAGAGGGCAGTGGCAGTGAAGAGGGCAAAGCCAGCAGCCTTGGAGGTGGATTTGGGAGCTCATGGCAGGCGGGAGGGGGCTGCCTGGTCCAGCAAGCTTCGCAGCTATGGAAAAAGTTGCTGTCGTCACCATCATGTTCTTTGCGCATGCACATCTCATTGGACTTGCAAGGCAATGGGATGCACGTGTGTGAAGATCATGGCAGCGACGAACAAGGCAGCCAGGGTGAGGAAGCAGCGACCAGGGGACGGTTCGGGGGCATGGCCAGCCAGCCATTACTACTGGTTCTGTGACTGACGGCAAATTTTTACTACTGGTTCTCCCGAACCAGTGCAAACCAAGGGCAACTCACTACTGAGGACAACATACCATAACCATAGAAAGCTGTAATTCCTTCCTTGCTTATTTAGCCATACATTAGTCACGTGTGTCAGTCAAAATAGTTTGTATTTTTATCATATAAGTGATCCTAAACACAAACTTGAAAAGATATAGTTTTTATAATAAATTAATGTTACACACTAATTTATAAAGTACAAATAATAATCACCTTTTCTTAGGAAACTTTGAGATTTTATGGAAATGAACCTCTACTGCATTTCCTAAAAGTGATGGTCAAATTATGATGTTCTCTATGTAAAGTTTTAATCATAAATAAGATAAATGTGAATCACAGAATAAAAATAAAGGTACAATCTGAAAGGTATAATCTTCCTTTAATAAAGTGAGGTTGAAATTAACACATAAGAATTATTTCCAGATCCAGCATGCAAAGCTAAACTTTTACAAGCAGCCTTTTCATACAGTAACCTCTTATTAGATAGTGATCTCTTAGATACAGTGAAATGAAAACATATCTTATCAAAATAGTTCCAAAAGAATAACTAAAACTGCAACCACTGTGTTTTTAGGAGATAAATATTTTCTCATAATTCTTGACTTAGTGACAGCTTTAAAATCATCATACAGGAGTTGTCTTTTGCACCATGAAGGTTTAACATTTTATTGACATTTTGAACTGATAAAAAATACTGCTATTCATGAAAGAAACACCAAAGCAGGTATTTTCTTGGTTTTGCTATTTCCTAAATTCTGAATCAGTGACATCCTTGCAATATCTCATTCTGATTTCTTCAGGAACTTCAGAAAGTAAATAATTTCACTTAAAAATAAAAATTAAAGAAATATTGAGTCTAAACCTAGCTAATTAATCAGTATCACTATGAAAGAAGATTATAAAGGAAAAGATCTGTTTAAGAAAATTTAGACTTTTCTCAAGTTTTCTTTTTTTGTGATTGTTTTTTTTAAGTTGATCTTAGATATTGACATTTATTTAGAAAGTGTGAAACTGGAAAACAAAAGAATTTAGATTCCATTAAATTTTATAGCATTAACTATCAGAAGATCAACCCATTGTTCATTGTTGAACAGAATAACAATCCAAATAATAAAAAAGAACACCAGTGTTCCCCTTGTACAAATCAGGATTCTTGTTTACAGCAGGGGTGTCAAATTCAATTTCATTGAGGGCTGCATCAGGGTTGTGTTTGACCCGAGGTGGCCGTAGCCAGGGTGGGCATGGTCAGCTTGACATTACTCATGTCGGGTGCCTGTGGTGGCCCAAGCACTCTGCCAATGAAAACAGGCTGCCAAGCTCTGTTTTTGGCAGTGACAGCCTCCTGCACCCCTCTGGCAGTGAAAATGGAGCTCAGGGGACACACATGGCCCTCCCAGCTCCATTTTCACTGGCAGAGGCACCATGGGCCAGTCCTTTGCTGTTTCCAAGGTGGACCCATGGGCCAGATCTAAGCACCCTGCAGGCCAGATATGGCCCGCAGGCCTTGAGTTTGACATCCCTGGTTTATAGCACTGAACTGGTATGTTTGTGTATGTGTGTAAGAGAGTGAGGGAGAGAAAGAGAGAGAGAGAAGGGGCATTGGTCTTACCTGAGATCACTTTCTCATAGGATGGAGACAGCAGCCAGGCATGGGTTGTATTCGTCTGTTCAGATTGGAGGACTGAGTCTGTCAGAGCTGTGAAGTCCTGCCCCTATTGCTAGGGGCTCCAGCTTTTGGTGAAGATGAAGACGAAGAAACAGACTTGACGTGTGGGAAAAAATTAGAGAAATTAGCAGAAAAACCAGACTGGAAAAGGGTGGGGCTGGCTGCTGTCTCCACCCAACAAGAAGGTGCATCTCAGGTAAGACCAATGCCCCTTCTCCATTGTGGGTGGAGACAGCAGCCAGGCATGGGACATAACAAAGCCTATTTTCCCTAACAGGCGGACCCAGTCTGGCTAGAACCTTCCCATTCAGTGTGGACATGTTGCAAAACTGTACATCCAAATGCAGCCTTTGCTGAAGCAAATTTATCCAATTTATAGTGCTTAATAAAGGGTGAAGGGGAAGTCCAAGTTGCTGCCCTGCAGATCTCCAGCAAAGAAGCCTGAGTGGCCCAAGCCGCCATCATGGTCGCACAGTTGGTAGAGTGCGCTGTAAGATGAGCTGGCCGAGGTAAGGAGCGTAAGTCATACACTTTGGCAATTGTCTGTCTGATCCACCTTCCCACCATAAACGGAGTCATCCGACCACCTAAAGAGACTGGGAGAAAAGAGACAAACAATAATTCCATTTTGTAGAAAGCCTTCTGGACATCCAACATATGCCAGTGGCACTCCAAAGGATGGGCTGGATGTGGACAAAAGTAAGGAAGGTTCAGTTTCTGCATCCGATGGAAAGGCGTATTGACCTTAGGGAGGAAAGAGCGGTCAAGGCGAAGGACTACACGATCACTATGAAATATGCGTAGATCACTTCGCACAGAAACAGCAGCAATTTCAGAAATTCTGCGTGCAGAGGTAATGGCAATCAAAAATGCAACTTTACATGATAAAAGACGGAGACTGGCCATCCGTAATGGTTCTTACGGGGCCTCTGTGAGAGAATTTAACACAATTGACAAATCCCATGTAGGGTATCTGTAGATGGCAGGGGGACACAGATTCGTGGCACCCTTTAGGAACCGTCTCACAGTAGGATGTTGAGATAAAAAGGGAAGGGAACCACAGGAAATGACTGTTGAGAGGGCAGCTACCTGCCTCCTAATTGTATTGGGCAATAGCCCACTTTCCAACCTGTCCTGGAGGAAATCCCACTTTGTTACACCAGGAACAAAATGCTTGTCAAGTGGCCAAATAAATCCGTTCAGTAGAAGGTCTCCAAGAAGCTTGGAAAGTTTGGATGACCCTGGAGGTGAAGTTGTCCCCACTCAGGGCACGCAGTTATCACCAAGCGGTCAACTGGAGCCACTGAGGGTCTGGGTGAACCACTGCCCCTGGCTGAGAGAAGCCACTCCCTGAGGGATCCTCCAGGGTGGGGCCACCGACAAGGTCAATAGGTCGGCAAACCAAGGCCTGCATGGCCAATGAAGTGTCAGAAGAACCACCTCCACATGTTCCTGCAGAATCTTGCGTATTACTCTCGGGATGAGGGGAATTGGAGGAAATGCATAAAGAAGGCCTCTTGGTCACATGGTATGAAGAGTGTCCATTTCTTCTGCCTGTGGCGTTGGGAACCGTGAATGAAAATGCGGAAGCTGGGCGTTCACCTGAGACACAAACAGGTCTATCTCCAGGCTGCCGAACCTGGCCGTCAGTGCTCTGAAGATCAAAGGATGCAAGCACCATTCTGAGTGGTCGATGACCTGATGACTCAGCCAGTCCTCCTTTACATTGGCCACCCCAGAGATGTGCTCCGCCGCCAAAGAGCAAAGGTGTCACTCCATCCAAAGTCCAAGTCTTTTGGCCTCCAGCATCAGAGACTTGGACCTGGTGCCCCCTTGGCAGTTTATATGCGCTTTTGTAACAATGTTGTCTGTGAGTACTAGGACATGGCTGCCAGAAAGATGTATCCGAAAGTAACGGAGCACCAGATATACCCGTCGCAACTCCAGCCAGTTAATGTTTTGATGCTTCTCATGGGCACTCCACCTGCCCCGCGCTACCTGCGTCTGGAAATGTGCTCCCCAGCCTAAGAGGCTGGTGTCCATTGTTATCACCAGCCTCTGGGGATCATGTAATTGACAGCCCTTGGCGATGGCTGGCGACCACCAGCAGGTGAGGGAGTTGAGCACCTTCGTTGAGATTGACACCTTGGTTGTTGCTGTCCCTCTGCCCACCTTCTGGAATGGTAAAAGGAACCATTGAAGGTCTCTAGCATGTAAATTAGCCCAGGGAATGATGGAAATAGCTGAAATCATTTTGCTCAGGAGTTGAGAAAGTAAGAAAGGGGATGCCTTTCGATCCTGTTGGATCTTGGCCACAAGGGCCTTTAGACTATTCTGATGCACCTAGGACAAATAGACCCTGCCTTCAATGGAATCAATTATTACTCCCAAATGGAGCAGGTGGGTAGAAGGAGTCAAATAACTCTTCTCCAGATTACTGGAGAACCCATGAGAAGATAGGACCTGAAGGTCCTCGGCTGCTCACTGTATAGAGGGAGACAAAATCAAATGTCATGTAAGTAACACTGCAAAAGAACAGCTCTGGCCCAGAGAGAGGCAGCCAAGGAAACTAGAACCTTGGTGAAACAACGGGGAGCAGAAGAAAGCCCAAAGGGCAAAGCCCTGAATTGACAATGGGCCCCCACAGAACAAAACCTGAGAAATTTTCTGTGAGGGGGAAAAATTGGAATATGAAGATAGGCCTCAGTGAGGTCAATAGACGTGAGGAGGTCGCCCCTCCTAATGCTGTCGAGAATGGATTGTGAAGACTGCACATTGAAGCGTTTATATACAGTATAGCAGTTCAGATGTTTAAGGTCCAAAATCAGTCTCCAACCCCCCGGCACCTTGGGAACAAGGAGTACATGGGAATAAAATCCCAATCCGAATTCATCTTTAGGCACGGTTTGGACTGCCCTGATTGACAAAAGATGTTGTATAGCAAAATCCATGATCTTTTATCCTTGTTGTGAGAAAGTGGATATCGTATGAAGAACACAGGAGAAGTGGGGAGAAATTCCAGGGATAAACCCAATCTTATAGTATCCCTGACCCATTGTTATAGTATCCCTGACCCATTTATCAGAAGTACTACTTTCCCAGAGGTCAGTGAAAAGGGCCAAACTGACACCAATGGGAAGACCAGAAATGCAGCTGACAGCAGCGCCAGATTGAACACCTCCTCCCCCTCGAAAGGGCTGTTTGTTCAAAAAGGGTCTACCTCTCGAAGACCTGTCTTGGAGTCCCTGCTGTCGTGGAGTGAAAGCCCCCTGAAAACAAGGAGCGGCACATCCCCTTCAGAATCCCGAAACTGGGAATGCTGGGAATACAATGAAAAATGGGATTCCCCCCCTGGTATGCAGTAGATAACACTCTCTTTCTGTCTTTAGTTTTCACCAGGAATGGCTCAAGCAGTTCCCCAAACAATTTAGTGCCCATAAAGGCGACAGATGCCAAACTCCACTTGTGTCTGGAGTCCGCCTGCCAATGTCTGAGCCAGACCAATCGGTGAGCATCCACAGAAGATGCTAATGACTTAGAAGCAAAGCGGGCCGCATTGAGCATGGCATCCGCAGAAAACTGGACAGCAGTGATAAACTTGTTTAGGTCCTGCTGGATCCTTGTATCTTTAGGAAGCAACTTATCCTGCAACTGGTGTAACCACAATAATGTGGTTCTGTTAAAAAACAAAGCTGTAGTAGCTGAGCGAATCGCCGCTTGGTATGCTTTTTGAAGAACCTGGTTCGACCTACGCCCCTCAGGACGCAGCCGTTGAGCCAAATCCCCGGGAATACTGCCATTTGGCAGTAGGATGGTGACTGGGGCTTCAACCAGCAGAACCTGGAGGAGCATTGCCAGCTCTGGAGCCACATTAAATAGGCATCTATCGGCAGAGGATGGAATTGGAGCCGACCCAGAAGAAGACCACTGTTTCTTGACTGCGTCGAGGAACAAAGGTGGTGCTGGAATGGAGTCTACTGGTTGGGAGACTCTGCAAAAAGCAGATTCAAATTTCCTTGTGATCGTGGAGAAACCAACTTGGCAGAAGAGGAACCCAGCTGTGCTGTAATTAGATGCCTTAAAGAGTAAGGATTTGAAAATAGCCTGCAGAAAGAGAAGAATGCTCCGGAAGAAGCCCGGGGCTCAACCTCCTCAAGGAGCAATTGATGACCTCCTTGGAAGGGAGCTGGGGAATCTGGGGCTGCAGCAGACTAAGAATCCTCCTGGTAATCTGCATCAAGGCATTCAACAAAGTAGACCACAACCTACTTCTTTATAATCTAGAAAAATGTGACATAGACAGCATCACCACCAGATGAATTTGTAACTGGCTGACAAACCATACTCAATGGTACTACATAGAGGGAAATAAGCAGTGGGTTACCATAAAGTTCCATCTTAAGCCACGCTGAGGAGACTTCGGGTGGCAAAACAAAATGGCGGCTGTCAAAGATGTTGTAAACAGGAGCGCAGAGCTCCACTTAATGGCCGCCAAATGCCCAGAAAGTAACAGCTGGAGCGCAAAGCTTCCTGTCAAGGTTCCAGAAAAACCTCTTCTGCATAAAGAAACCTCAGAAGCCATTGTCTTTCAGAGTTCTTGACTAGCATAAGGAAACTGGCACACGATGAGTGAAATTCCAAAACTGAACTTCCGGATTCTTTTCCCAGTTATACAAACCCCAAGAGTCCCACCCCCCTAACCCCTTTGCTGGTCACATGGTCCCACATTCTCCCATTTCATTCGAATATCTTCTTGCCACTCTTTCTGCAGATGTGAACACAATCTGACCTTGACCGCTTGAAGAATGTCACCATACCCCTCAACCCCCCTCCTTCCCCTCAGGGGAAAAATGTGGCAGCATCTGGAAACCTAAGGCCTAGTATGGTTTCCAGACCTGACACTTCCTAACCTTCCTCTGCAAAGCCAGGGAGGAAAAACGGCACAAAAGCCTATCGCTGATTAGGCTAGCCCGAAAGGAAAACGGAGCATGAAGTTCCTTTGGCGAAACAAGGGTTGGACGGCAGCTTTCAGTTACCAAAAAGCCACCCGATTAGCCTCAGGGGAGCGCAAAGCTCCACACGATCTCCTCCAGCCGTAGGAAGTGCAAAAACTCCACAAATACAATCTCCAGCTCCCCCCGGGAGCGCGGAGGTCCACAAAACCCCAGAACTGTTGAACGTTCAACAGAGGTAATGCTAGCAAAAAAATAAACAGGGAGCTGAGAGTAAACCACCAAGCAAGCAAGCAAAGCTAACTGCTGGGGAAAGCCAATCCACAAACTATGGAAATGGTACTGTCACTCACCAAGAGAAGGTCAAGCAGTCCAATATAGAAATCCAAAATAGTAGAAAGTTGCTGTTGAAGTTAGAAGGACAGTCCCACAGAGCATGCCAAACCAATTTCATTCTTGTACAAAGTGACAAAATTAGTAGAAATGCTGTAGACATAGTGTACTTAGATTTCAGCAAGGCATTCAACAAAGTAGACCACAACCTACTTCTTTATAATCTAGAAAAATGTGGCATAGACAGCATCACCACCAGTATGGTTGACAAACCATACTCAATGGTACTACATAGAGGGAAATAAGCAGTGGATTACCATAAAGTTCCATCTTAAGCCTAGTACTCTTCAATATCTTAATAAATGACTTAAATGAGGGAATAGAGGGGGAACTCATCAGATTTGCAGATGACACTAAGCTGGCAGGGATAGCCAACATCCTAGAAGACAAGCTCAGTATCCAAAAAGATCTTGACAGACTATACAACAACATGAAATTTAATGTGGAGAAAAGCAAGGCTTTACACCTGGGAAGGAAAAACCAGAGGTACAAGTACTGATTAGGCAAAACCTGGCTCAAAAACAGTAACAAAAACTTTGGAGTCCTAGCTGACAGTCATTTAAACATGATGCACCAGTGTGCAACTGCAGCAAAAAAAGCTAATACAATTCTTTGTTGTATAAACAGATGCATAGAATCAAAATCACATGAAATATAGTTCCGTTTTATAAATTCTTAGTAAGCCTGAATCCAGGTTTGGTCACATATTACAAAAAGAAGTTGAGACTTTGAAAAAAGTGTAAAGAAGACCAGCTATGATGATTAAAGGCCCGGAGAATGATTAAAGGCCTGGAGAATGGTTGCAGGAATTAGGTATAACAAGTCTAGAGAAAAAAATGGAGTGACATGATGGCAGTATTCCAATATTTGACAGGCTGCCACAAAGAAGAGGGGTCAACTTATTTTCCAAAGGACCTGAAGGCAAGACAAGAAACAATGGATGGAAACTAATCACGGAGAGAAGCAACCTGGAATTAAGGAAAAAATAAACTTCCTAACAGTAAGAACAATTAACCAATGGAACAGCTTGCCTTCAGAAGTTGTAGGAGGTTTTTAAGAAAAGCTTGGACAACCACTTGTCTGAAATGATATATTGCATTTTAGAAGGAGACAATCAAATTGGGAAGGTCAACTAAGATTATTGGGGGGGGGATTCAGAAGGACTGATTAGAATCACTTAGATATGCCTAGTCTGGATAAAAGCCAACTGGAGGGGAGACATGCTAGTTGCCCTTAAGTATCTGATGAGTTGCTACACACAAGACAGGCTAGACTTGATCTTTGTTATTTCAGAAGACAAGAAACAATTAATTTTGATTACAAGATAATAGATTTAAATTTTATGTCATGAAGAATTTATTAATTATAAGAGCTGTTTAGCAATGTAGCAAATCAATTTATGACATAGTAGAGTCTCTTTATTAGAAGTATTTAAATTGTGATTGGTTGCTTTCTGTCAAAGATAGTCTCATTGCGGGCAGGGAATTTCACTAGATAATCTAAGTTTTTTTCCGACTCTTATTTTATTTAATTTATAAAATTTATTAGCCAACTATCTTACCATAGAGTAACTCTGGGCATCTTACAATTACATCTTAGTTAAAACATGAAATGTTAAAATCAAACCTTACAGCCAAAGTCACATGGGGAGGCTGAGAGTGGAGTGGGGGGGGGGAGGTGGGATCTCTTATTATTCAATCAACCACCTCTATTGTGCTGTTCCTCAAATGGGGTCCCAAGCTGACTGGCAGAGCCAGGTCTTTAGGCCCTTAAGAAAAGATAGGAGGATTGAGACCAACCTCACATCAGGGGACAAGTGTTCCAGAGAACAGGAGCAATAGCAGAGAAGGCCCTCCTCCTGGACACCACCAGCCAGAATATTCAGGCTGATGGGACCCGCAGCATGCCTTCTCTGGTGACGAGAGTGGTACAGGTCAATTCCAGTGGGGAGAGATGGTCACTCAAGTAACCTGGACCCATGCATTGAAGGGCTTACATTTTATGAAAAAAAAGCAGCAAAATTTTTCTTTAGGTATAATGATAAATGAATCTATTCCATAGATACATATTTCTAATAATGTATGTAATTCCCTGTGAAATTGTTTAATACATAGAAAACAAAAACAATCTGAAAAACTTTAAAAATATTCCAAACACATGCTGTCACTGGCACTGACTACTTTTTCTTATATCTCTTTGAGGTATCTGACATTACTGAGCCACATCCACATATTGTAAAGAACAACTAAGTTAAATCCTCCACATTTTGACAAAATACTGAAACACAAAAAGCTGAAACTACAAATTCAAAACACACTGGCCAGGGCACTTGGCAGTAAGTCATCATAAATCATAGCTAGAACTGCTTCTGTGTCAAGCATAGTTTCCTTCAGCCATCTGTAGGACTGCCAACTTCTATTAGAATTTCATAAGAAACAGGGGAGATGGCTTGGTTCATTTTAGCAGCAGACATGTTATAATGTTCTGTGGAGGTAAAGAAGTAGGTTTTCTACTGAAATAATCATGCAATATTGCTGAACGGTTTCTTTGTTCTACCTCTCTATCATTACCTGGGATTTCAAAATGCCTGGCTTTATACAGCTTATACAGGTTCTTTTGGACAATGGCATCAGAATGTGACTGCCTGCTCCTTGGATACCACACAAAGACTTGTCCTTTTCACCTGGCTTGTTAATATACCCAGATATAAATAAGCAAAGACTACCATATATTTTGAATTTGGTATTAAAGATGCATCCAAGCCCCAAAATTAGGAGTCTGCTATCAATTTACAGAATTTTTTTTTTTTATTAAAAGGTAAAAGCTTTTGTGACATACATTCAATTACATCAAATGCATGGACAATTTGGCTTTTTCCTACAGTGTTTACATTCCAAATCAGAGGAGATTATTTAAAGAGGTATTAGCTTTATCCAAAATGAAATGAGAGACCCTTAGCTCCATATGGTGAAGTGGGGGGGGGGAGACACTGGAAATACCTTCAAGTAGCTAAAGGGATTTTAAAAGGACCCAATCTATGATTTTCTTTCAGTGCAGGATGCAGATCATCTTTGCATTTATTTATTAGCTCTATATTTCATTTTTATTTAGGAGCTTGGGGAAACATAAAAATTCTTTTCCACTTTTTCTCCGAACAATCCTGAGGATTCAGCTGAGAATGTCTGACCAAGTTACCCAGTGAACTGAGAGTAATATGAACCTGGATCTCTCTTTTACCATTTCAATCTCAACTATTATATACAAAGAAAGAAAACTTGCCTTACTTTAGAAGGGGTAGGATTTCAGTCTAGTTATCAGGCAATATTTCTACCAGAAAAAACATTTGATAATTAAAGCATTGGTCTATACAGAGAAACAATTTCCCTTTAATCCACATATTCAACATATGTTGGAGAGACATTTGTTGTGGATGTTCCAATTCAAATCCTGAACTGAGAAGAGAATTTGATTTAATGACATGAATGGTCCATTGTAGCCATATGTTCCCATCATGATCTTCTTGCTACTCAAAAGATTTCTGTAATTCGTGGTCCTCTTACAAACATGATTATTGAAAACAATGGGGATGATAGGAATTTCATATTTTTTTAAAAGCTATTTGCGCACAATATTTTAGATCTAGTCTGACATTTGGAATCCTTTCAGATTAGAGGACTTGCAATATGGATGCATACATGGTAAATTGTCAACTAATTTGTTTTCAAAAAGTAACAAAGTATGGAGAACTATGGGCAGCTCTTATTATCTAATTAAGGTCCTAACACTTTTTCTCTATCTTTACTGGCCATTTATAGCCCACACACTGAGGAGAACCAGCAGGATTTCATGTCACAACTGTCTTCCCAGCCTGAGAGCCATGATTCTGTATACTCTACTTTTAATTCATTGCACAAATATCAAATCATAATTTAAAAATATAAATTGAGTAACTTTTTTGTAGTTGTAGTTTTTAAAAGCATATAACTTTATTTTATAATGAGCTAGTTATATAATTTACTAGATCAGTAAAATTATTCATTACAATGTTGCAATAACTGCTTATTCAACTTTGCTCAGTATTGCTTTTACTAAAAATTCAATAGCATAAATTTATCTATTTTTACTTTTATCAGTCTCGAAGTCCAGATATATTTTTTAAAAAGCCAAAGGAAATGGCGACATATTTTGTATCATTTTTAAAACATTATGCCCATGGTTTGACTTGAAGACTTTTTAATATTGCAAAAATGCTTCTGTGTATTTAATATACTGCAGTTTTTATATTTCACATCTCTTACATGTAAAAATTAAGAATAACCACACTTAAGCACCATTTCTGTGGAAAGATGACTATCTTACAAGGAAGGAAGGAAGGAAGGAAGGAAGGAAGGAAGGAAGGAAGGAAGGAAGGAAGGAAGGAAGGAAGGAAGGAAGGAAGGAAGGGATTCCAAATAAGTAGTTGATGCTTTCTTTGCCCAAACTGTTAATGGCAGATCTGGGCATTTTACAGCCTATGTAATCCAGCCGATGACCTGTCCCTGTCTGGCTACTAGCAGCATCAGTGGAGACCAGAGACCACTGGCATGGAAGGACATGGGGGGGGGGGCTTCTCAGGGGGGGCATCATGGTGGGCAGGAAGGCAAAGGCAAGTGAGGCAGCAGGGGGCAGTGTCATCAGGGGAGAAGTGGTGTTTGTGGGGGATGGAACAGTAGTCCTCTATAATAGTCTCAGTTTTTCATATGGCCTGTTGGAAAAATTAATTGTCCATCCTTGGTTTATGGCAAACATGGATAAAGTACTGTATTTGTTTATTAGCTATAATGTTAAAATCTCCTCTCCAGAAAGACATCATAGCTTATCTACAACTCGGTAGTTACCAATAGACTTGCATTATTTTTCAGTACATTCAGGCATATATTAAAAAAACTACTAAATAAATCGTACAACTTGCCCAATATATTCAACAAAGAATATGATGGTTATGCTTATTAATCATTGATCTAAACTAATGATTTTTAGATTAGTCATATATTCTACTAATATTTTATCAGAGTCAAGATTACAGGGAATCAGAAATTCCAAAAAGATGTCAATTATTTTCCTATTTAATTAAGTTCACTAAAAAATATAAAAATAGCAGCTAATTAGAAATGTGGTTCATGCACTAACTTCTCTTTACTTTCTTGATTAGTGACATCTTACAGATGTCCACATTAATATATTGCAGTCCTGAAAAATGATAGCATGTGCAGGCCTAAAGATGCAAGTTTGAAAAAAAAGTTATTTTAAAATAAAGACTAAGAGTGCTGGGGTACAGGTACACTTCTTGATATCTGATTAATTATTTAGTCTGCAGCATAAGTATGCTGCTACTTCTAGCAAATCTTACATAATGCAAAATTATGAGATATCACTGTCTTGTACTGTCTGGTGGCATTATCCACATCTGTACCTTGTCTCCCCTTCCTAACACAATTAATCTAAGAATCAGTGATCAATGGATATCTTCTTATAACTTTTAGCCCCTCTGATTTTGGATTAACTTATATTTGGTTCAATTTGACTAGGACTCATTTTGATAAGGTGGCAAATGAAATTTGATCAGATGTCAGCATTAATGAGAGAGACAAATGAGGTGGGGCAGATGAATGTATTAACTTTAACCATTTTGGCAGGCTGTCCTTCACTAATAGCCAAGGATGGCACTGGCTCAAAAACTGTTTGGTTGAGAAAGTGTTTGGCACAAAGTATGCAAATTAAGCTCATGGATATAGTTATGGAATATGAAATAACCAAGTAGAAGGAAATAAAATTAAGAAGATAGAGATTAAATTCTGGCAAGTGTTTAAATTCTAGTATTTTTTTTTTTTTTTTTTTTTTTTTTTTATCCAAAAAGTTTTTATTGGTCAAAAAAGGTTTATACAAATACATATCAGGTATGGTAAATTTTCATTTTTCTTATACAAGATAAGAATTTTACTCAAAATTTTAAACACATACAACAGCCATATGGCAAGCAGGTGATACGAAGTAGCTAAGTTTATCAATCTTACATACGCAATAAAGAAGGGTCAAGAATAATCAGAATATCATACAAAGGAGAATAAGGAAAACCAACACAATACCAAATATCATTGTCACTTCCTAGTTTTGGATCTCAGAACTCTGGGTTCAGCCTGACCCAACTCCAGGGGCGCAACAGCGGCAGCCGGCTCCCCCCCATGGTCTATAACCTCCCCTTCTTCAACTCCTGGGTCATCTAATTCCAGGAGGGCTTTGTGTTCCTCCACGTAGGCCGCAGCCTCCGCAATTGTACTAATTTTTTTCGTAATGCCCTCCCGGAAAATCATCAATCCCTCTGGCATCAGCCATCTGAAGCCTACTCCCTTCTGGTACAATTTGCTTGACAAAAAGTAATATTTCTTTCTCATTTCACGTACCTGTCTGGGAATCTGCCTCAGAATGGCTATCTCCCTGCCCCTATAAGTCAGTGCCCCACTCCTATGTTTTCTAAGAATTTCATCTCTCGTCTCTCTTCTCACAAATTTGACATGAACCTCTCTAGGAACTGCATGCGTGCATATTTTGAATTAACTCTATAAGCTCGATCCACATCCCAATTCATAAAGTCAACACCTCTCCCAAGAAATTCTCCCAACAGTTAGTCACAACATCTCTCAAGTCTTCTTGGTCCACTTCTTCCAGATTTTGAAACCTAAGGAAATAAGACATTTTATCCATCTGTAGTCCAAGCACAGCATTGCCTGTCGCCTCCTCTCTTTCTGCACTGCCCGCATCTCTCCTCCAGACCTTCCACTTTCTGCTTGTTTTCTGCTGAGACTTGTTGAGTGTCCTTTAAATCCTTTTGGATAGTCACAATTTCTGCTCTTATTTCATCCAGTTTCTTGTCCATATTAGATAACTTTTCCAAAATTCTCTCCATTTCTCCAGCAGTTGGTCTCTGACCTTTGCCATTTAAAAATTTTTAAAATCCTCAGGCAAGCACAGTATCCTTGTAATTTCCTCCGGATCCACCAGGGGCACTCACAGGAGCAACGAGTCCAGAGTACAGTTAGTCAACCAGGAAGTCAAGGGAAGTGATGTCATCAAGATTCTCATAGTGAAGGCGAAGCTGGACGCCACCATTGTTCCTCAGAGGAGGGGCCTCAAACCCTCCCTCCTAAATTTCTCCATCACCTCTTCTCCAGAGCTCCACAAAACCGGTAATCTTGTTATTTTAAGTTCTCCTCTCTCCAAAGTGATTCGTGCTCCTTCCAGTCGCAGGGGAGAGAAACCCCCGCACTCGGAGCACTCCACCACATTTGCCGATATCTCCTTCCCTTCTCCTTCCTCAATTCTTCTCCGTTCCTGTTCGCCACCAGGCTGCTGCAATTATAAATCCAAAGCCCCGTGTCACTGGGCACAGCGGCCAGGCGACGACCAAAATAATGGCCGCGGCCTGAGGCCTCCGAACCCCTCCGAGCCTAGGACGCGCCAGCATCGGTCCCCCCAGTCCTGTATGTCGGCTGGGAGACCCCTGGCGAGCCGTCCGTGCGGCAGGTGTCCTTTTCGGAACACCTGGCCCCTAAGGGCCTCGGAGGCGGCCGGATTCGGACACTGGAGGCAGGAGAGGCACCTCCAGATGTCCGTTGCCGCCGGATACCGGAAGTCGTCCTCCTTTAAATTCTAGTATTAACAAAACAGTGGCACAAACACATTGATGTCTTCATATTTAGGGGATTAGAGTAACATCTCATTAAGATTAAAAATTTCTCTTTTGCCTAATTTCTGTTATTTGGTAGAGATTTAAACATTACTATATGCTACTTAAAAAGGTTCTATCATTTTAGCTTTGGTTCTGTCAGTATTAGCAATCATCTCTATTAAGATAGGAACAGAGTTCTAAACCTTTTATGTTCTGATCAGAATTAATTCTTAGGGAGTGGAAAATGAGGCATTTGAGAGAATAAATACCATATATCTTATGCTACTTTAAAGTATAACCAGCATATTAAAGTTATGTGCAACAGAATATGCATCACTGCATATTTACTGCATACATCAGGAAGACTTTTTTCTATGAATAATACTTATGGTAATTTCTGTTTGATTTCACTCCCCCCTTTTGTTTTCATTTTCATTTCCAAACAATGAAATGTATTACTATGTCATTAACTTAACATATATATCCATCCCAAACATGCAAAGATACTTTTCACTTTCAGCCAGGTCATGTGAGTTGCAATAAAATGATTTAAACATGGTTTGGTTTTGTTTATTTATTTATTAATTAACTTTATATGGTTGCCCACCTCATGAAAGTGACTCTGGGTGGCATAGCAAAATCCAATAAAAACAGAAAATAAATAGGACACTTCAAACATTATATAGTTATTTAAAAAGCATTAAAATTATAAAAACAAAGCTAAAACAGGAAGAAAGAATACACAGAGTGTGTAAATAGTAAGGAAGCCACCTCATAAGTTCACCTTTCAGTCCAGCTGGACTAACTGTAGTAGCTCAGGCTGTTAGAAGCCTGTTATTGGAACACAGTAGCCTGCAATTACTGCAGGTTCAAGCCCGGCCCAAGGTTGACTCAGCCTTCCATCCTTTATAAGGTAGGTAAAATGAGGACCCAGATTGTTGGGGGGGGCAATAAGTTGACTTTGTAAATATACAAATAGAATGAGACTATTGCCTTATACACTGTAAGCCGCCCTGAGTCTTCGGAGAAGGGCGGGATATAAATGTAAATAAAATTTAAAAAAAACAAACTAGGTATTTAGATTGTCATATGTTGTAAAAAGTGTGCGTTCAGTGGAGATGTTTCTATACACATATAGAACACCATGCACACTATGCACACCAAAGACACCAAGGGTCAAATGGATGAACATATGAAAGCCTGAGGCAGAGCAGCAATTCAGATCTTGGTTCAAATCCTGAAAGGAACAAGATATCTCTATTATCTGACAGCCAGATATCAAAGGAAAATTATATATCTGTCCCTAAACTTTTTACTGGAATGAAGCTGAATCCAAACTAAATTAATTTAAAATCTGCAGAAGTGTATGTTTACCTATAGCGAATCACAGTAAAAATTAATATGCCGTTCACTAAGCATATCTAAGCTGCCACTTCTTAATGAGCTGTGGTCTTCATCTTGTGCAGACTGGCAATATGACTTTCTGGCATCCACATCAGTTATTCTGAAGCTGGAATTGGGCTTTTAAACCTAAGGAAATGAAATTTTGTGTAATTTTGAAAGCAACACTCAGTTGTCTAGGATCAAGAGAGATTATTGGATGAATCTTAACACTAGTATCTTGCCTGCTGAAGTTTCTTGGGCCAAATATTAGTGTCTAATATATAAGTAAACTGTAGTACCAAACAAAAGCCACAACCAGCTGAAAAGTTCTATAAAACTTTCCCTTACTTAATGGCATTAATACGGTCTTTCATTCTAGAATTTGACTGATTTCTATTTCAGTTAAACCTTCATAGAAATGTATGGTGCAATGATTTACTTAGGAATTTCTATTACTTTTGTTTGTAAAACTCTGAGAAACAACCCCCCCCAAAAACCCTGACATTGTTAAAAACAACTCATAATAACTGACTTTATAAGACACCTTACTCTGAACTGTTAATATTCCATTTTGTCAAAACTGTAACCCTCAGAACTTTCCAAGGAAAATTTAGGATTAAGCAGAATGAAAGGGAAAAAGATAGGGAAAAAGGGGTGCTGGAAAAGCATAGAAACACCAAATATCATATGAATTTGGGTGATGGATATTCTGGTAATCTACCTTCCTAACTTTAATGAAATCATTGTTAAAGCATGCATTGTGATGTAATAATACAAGCTTCACCGGGTCACACTCAAATATGTAAAACTCAAAACTATGTTGCAATATGTTTTGAGGAGTCCTTGGTGCTCTTTGAGCTAGCTTGTTGTCTTGCAGACTTTTCATTACCTTAACTAGGTAACATCACCAGTGCTATATATCAGTCCTGACTAGCACTGATGATATTACCTAATTAGGGTAACGAAACATCTGCAAGAAAATAAGCAAGCTCAGTGAGCACCAAGACCCCTCTTTCCTTCCTAGTCATTTCCTGGTATTCCCCACTCCCCATACTTATGTATCTCACTTGCTCCCTAAATGATGTCAAAGAAAGTAAATTTGATGCTTCAGATATCAGTGCAAAAGTTTCACTGAATCATTTTATCTCCCATCTTAAAAGTAGACACTTTTAAATTAAATCCAAAGATATGCTAAAAATAGCATCTGCTAGGAAGACTAGAGATGGTCCTGTTGATTAAAGGGTCGTTCACAACACTATTTATTACAGTTAATAAAAACAACATTTAAAAATTTAGATCCAAAATACCTTCAATAATGTTTAGTCAAAAAAAAAAAATCCCACCACAATTATAAAAAAAACAATAGAACAAAGAAAGATGATATAAACCCTTCTGCTTCAAGTTTCTATTGAAAGCAGATGAACTTTTAACATAAAGATTGCAGCTCTATCCTGACAAATTACATGATACACTAACCCAGTGGTAGTCAACCAGGTCCCTACCACCCACTAGTGGGCGCTCCAGCTTTTATGGTGGGCGGTAGGGGTTTTGTCCAATACTGAAGCACTTTCCTTTTTTAAAAAAATTTCATAGCATTTTTTAAAAACATTTTCATTAGGTTTTCATAAAATTCCCCGTGACAATTTAAATTTCTGAAAATATACTATTTGTATTGCCCGCGCATAAGTTTAGTTCACGTTATGTAAGTGAAACTAAATGGCGCTATAGTGCGAACACAAACAAAAGAGCCTTGTCCAAGAATAGCTCACGCATCTCCTCCAACACCACCCAGCTGTAACAGACAAGCAGAGCTGGTAGCTGGCGCCCCCTCAAACCCAATCCACGATGCACGAGAGGCAAGCGCAGACAATGATACACGGCACATTACTGTGGAATCAGTGGGTGGTTAGAAAATTTTACTACTAACAGAGATATAAAAGTGGGTGGTATGTATAAAAAGGTTGACTATCCCTGCACTAACCCATAGCAATAGTGTTAATAGCTTCTCAAGCTCCTAGGTAGAAGCATGATATGTTACATTTTGCAGTAATATAGCTTCTACCCACACTACAGATAAATTAATATGCTAATTCAGATTAATGAATAGAAAATAAATTGTAACATTTTAAAATAACAATACCAAAATTCTTTAAAATTAAGATAATATTCCATTGAATAGATTGATCAGGGACTAGAAAGCCAAACCAAAAAAGGAAGAAGCTCCCCCAACCCCCATTCTATCCCTGTTGATTCCCCGTAGCTTCATTCTCATACCAATCATTTATTCCTTAATCTTCCAGGGAATTCACACACTAACCAAGGTATGGTTAGCCACAAAGTTTTTAACTAATTTGTAAATGAACTGAATTCACACTAAGCCATAGCTTATCATTTACAAAGTATTTTGATTGGATTCAAGCTAAGCATTGATAAAACCAAACAACACTATAATAAATGCTCTTTCTTTGCACATGCAAAAGAAGAGTTGCAGAGGTTTCCTTCACCCATCTTTTCTATCCCTCTCTTCCAATTTATGACACAAAACTAGGATTTTTATTGGCCAGGAAAAAATGAACAAAGTTGGTTCAGGGCTCTTTCTTACATGAGTGGCTATTATAGGAGCTTCCTTCAACCTATTAATATTAAATTATGTCAAAACTGTAACCCTCAGAACTTTCCAAGGAAAATTTAGGATTAAGCAGAATGAAAGGGAAAAAGATAGGGAAAAAGGGGTGCTGGAAAAGCATAGAAACACCAAATATCATATGAATTTGGGTGATGGATATTCTGGTAATCTACCTTCCTAACTTTAATGAAATCATTGTTAAAGCATGCATTGTGATGTAATAATACAAGCTTCACCGGGTCACACTCAAATATGTAAAACTCAAAACTATGTTGCAATATGTTTTGAGGAGTCCTTGGTGCTCTTTGAGCTAGCTTGTTGTCTTGCAGACTTTTCATTACCTTAACTAGGTAACATCACCAGTGCTATATATCAGTCCTGACTAGCACTGATGATATTACCTAATTAGGGTAACGAAACATCTGCAAGAAAATAAGCAAGCTCAGTGAGCACCAAGACCCCTCTTTCCTTCCTAGTCATTTCCTGGTATTCCCCACTCCCCATACTTATGTATCTCACTTGCTCCCTAAATGATGTCAAAGAAAGTAAATTTGATGCTTCAGATATCAGTGCAAAAGTTTCACTGAATCATTTTATCTCCCATCTTAAAAGTAGACACTTTTAAATTAAATCACATGCAAGATGTAAGAATGACTGTCAGGAATGCAATTTATTTTTGATTAAATAACATTAGGTCTCATCTGCAAGCAATTATATAAATTACAGAAAACTATTTGAAAATGAGGTTACCATTGGAATTCAGTGCAAGAAGAGGTTTAGATAGATTCTACTGTCATTTATCAAACTGTAATCCTACACAAAAGAAATCGCCCAGCTAAATTCTAGCAAACTTGATAATGCATCAGGAAATGTATAGTTATTGGGAGATAATACATTGAGCGCTTTAACAAAATTATCAATAATTACAGCTTGTATTTTAAAGCTTTTTAACATCCCTGAAGCAGATTATGGATGCAGCATCTGTTCCTTCATTCTTCTTTTATGCAACCTAGTTATTGCTCTAAATATTTCAAGTGTCTTAGAGGATTTTTTTTTCAGGATAATTCTTCCTTCCCAGGTCTCCATTACATACTGTCAAAAAATGTAACAGTTGGCAATAGTAATATTGGCTTTAGTAAACCTTTGGTTCTTTCACCGTAGTTCAGTTCAGTAGCCAGAAAGGTTTCTATTTAGTTTTATTTATAATAAAAATGCAAGAAAAACGTATTGCCCACTCATCCTCTTCTCTCCCATTCTCTCTGTATAGTTTATCCTTTTGAAATAGTGTTAAATTGTATTTATCACTTTTCTTTAAACAATTTTACTTGTCTACTACACCATGACTATCATTTCTTCAGCCAAGGTCACAGAAAGTTACTTATCTTTATCAAGAAGGTAGAAATACAATTCAGAACAATTGTTAATAATGAATGGACTGCACATAGGAACGGTTTATAATATCTGTTTGTCATCTTGTAATAATCCTTGCTGAGAATTACATTTTAGCCTTTCTGAAGGCCATTAAGACTTGGCTTTTTACTGAGGGGTTGAAACAGAATTGTATAGATAAAAAGTATGGAATGAGACCAACTGGACTTTGCTACAGCACATCTCAAGGAGATTGGGGTGTACTGTAATCTCTTTTATTAAGGGGCAGGTTTTGGTTTTACTGATTTGCTTTTTACTGATTGTTTTTGATTATTGGTTTTGTTGTGAGCTGCCCAGAGTTCTTTAAAATGTGTGTGGGGGGGATATAAATGTTTTAAATAAATAAATCTATGTTTAAATCAAGCCACAGCTTAGTGCAACGTATGGTGCTAGCATATATGGGCATTTAGGAGTTAAAGCACTATTTCTATTTTTTTTAAGTCATGAATTAAGTTTTAAATATCCACAAACAGTGGATTAGCACATTACAAAGGTAATGTGCAACTTTCAGTGCACAGGTCATTATAACTAATTTTATTTAACCTTATCTATGGGATTAAACAGGCATAAACTACTAACGTAAACTAATCTTGCAGTTTAAGCTTCATCTCAAAATATTTACGAATTCATATTGCAGATATATTTTTAATCATGAAGTCACCAATGCTAATTATTACAAATATTCACTACATATTAAAACTAAAGATTCCCATGGCATCAGCATTTATCAAACCTCTCCCAAAGCCATTTTAACAAGTATTGAAATTCCTTGTTGTACTGATGAAAAATCACAAATTAAAGCAATGCAGCAGTGCTTTTTATTTTACATATTGCTCTTCCTACTTCAAATAGAAAAGTGAAATATCTACCGTAGCAACCATCATTTATAAAAAGGAATTGTATTTTATTTTAAACTGAGCATCCTTGGGTACCCTTCCAAAGCGAAGATACATTTCAAACTCATGCTTGAACAGAACCATCTTGATAATATAGAATATTCGATAACGGTCTTCTGGCCACAGATTGATGTGCCTGCCTTTCCACTTCTTGAATATGGGAAAAAGTGTGTGTCTCTATGCACAGTAGATGACATGTGATAATTCCTATTCTTTCTTTTTTATATTATTTTTATTGAATTTTGAAAATACAATATAAAATAAACTAAGAAAAATATATAAAACGAAAGGTAAAAATTGCGGAGAAAAAAAGAGGGAAGAAAAAGGGACATATGTTTGTGTATGTATATACACACATCCAAATACACATATATACAAAAGTAGAAAATATTTGATTTTCCCCTTCATCAAGACAGGTACAAACATTTTCAGTAATTTAACACTTTATGTAACATTTCAAGCAACTATCTCTTCATACCATATCTCAACTTTTACCTATTAGTAAATAATAAATCCTCACCATTTAATAACACTGAGATAAAGGAAATGGGAATTATCTGGAGATTTAGCAAAATTTCTGCCACAAGAATGAAAAAAATGCAGGGCAGTGTAACAAGCCTAAGACTTACTTCAGCTTTAAAATGAAGCTTTTTCCCCGCCATCCTCAATATTGATTTATTTTAAAAACTACAAAAGTGCTTATGAGGGAATCCTGTTTAGGTAAAATGCTATTTTATTTCCAAAATTGTTTTTTAAAATCTAAGCAAGAGCTTTTTAAAAAAAAAATAACAGGCAAGTCCTTGTATTCTACAAAAAGTGGAAGAGCCCTTGGAAAGAAAACAAATAAATTTTTAATGAAAAATGTCCCTTTGATTTCAAGGTCTTGAACTCGAGTTAATGATGTACATGGTATTGTCAATTACAGATTAATAAGAGTTTTGGAATAATTTTTTTGAAAATTATTTTTGAATATTAACATCGATGGCAATTTGGTGCCATCTGCACAGCAGGACATACACAGCCATGTAATGTGTTTTTTCACATCCTGAGGTTTTCATGGTTATGATTTTGGCACCTTCAGATCAACAGTCTTATTAGATGGCACATCAAAGGTTAGCGGGGCTTCATCCATATTCCCAATCTGCCCAATTTCAAAATTATTTTTCTTCCTAGCATCTATTACAACTGTATGAAAAGACAGAATCTTAGATTCATACTCTTTTGGCATTTTTTTACGCAATTCTAGTTTTGGTGCGTATTAGCAAGGCCATATCTCCTCATAAATCTGAAGCACCATGATGGTGATCCAGTAAAATCCTGAATGCCTTTCTGTACAGCAATGTGTTTGGCTTCATATATTACCATTTTTGTGGAAATTGCGAAGCCATTATTCTGGTGACGTATGATCCAGTCTTTCATGTCCACCTGTAATTGAGGCCACTTTGCCGAAAGCCCACAAAAGTTGTGCTTGCTTTTATCTTTTACTTTTTGCAGCTGATCCACCTGTTTCCTCCACTCTCTTATTATTTTTTCAGTTAGAGGTGGTCCAAAATGTTTCTCCGCTGCTCTGTTTCCATGTTCCTCAGCATATTTCACTACTTCCAGTTTAAAATAAATTTTATATGCTTGTCTTTTGACATCCTTATGTAGCATCAGGAGGTACCGTAGTATTTTTCTGCAAGAAAGAACAATAAGGTGTCTTTTATAACAATACAGAGCACTGTAGAGAATGTATGTTCATACATTCATACACAAGATACTGGTATACCATATACAGTACAAGCCACACTAGCTCAATACGCCCCGCCTTAAACTCATAATAGCAAGCTGAGAATTTTAGGACATTGGTGATTCTTTTCCTCCTGGAAAAAAAATCTAACCGTGTTATCTTTACAAAGATAAGTAGGCAGGCTCTAGCACGCCTGCCCATGCTAATAAAACACAGTCTGCTACCCCTAAATTGCATTGATGGCTGCTGTGGGGCAGGAAGTCATGCCCCACATGCCCAGTGATGAGGGGAAAATGGATGGCAAGAGGAGCCTCACCTTGCCATGCACTCCCCAATGAAAGGCAGCGGCAACCTGACCGCTTCCTTGGCCCGCCCTCTCCGGCACTGGAAGCCAAGCCATACCTCTCTCTGTGTATCTGGCTCACAGTCCATGCAGTCCAGGTGGTGCATGGTCGACACTCCAGGTAGTGAGGCAGTGCGACAGGTGACAGTGTGGCAGGTGGCAACGGTGCGGCGGTGCAGCAGGCCTGGTGGTGTGGCAGGCAGTACAGCAGATGGCAGCAGGCGGCAATGCGTCAGGCCTGGTGTGGCGGCAGGTAGTGGCGGGGCATCAAGCAGCAGGTTGGCAGGCCAGGAGGTGGGATGGCAGGCGATGGTGGGGTGGCAGACAGCGGTGGGGTGGCAGGCCAGGCAGCAGAGTGGCAGGCGTCCTTGGCAAACTGTTCGATGAACAGGGCAGGCAGTGGTGGGTTCAGCCAATTGTTCATACTACTTTAACAAACAGTTCAGCTGAACTGGCTGAATCCCACCTCTCTGATTGGCTGTTGGATTGGCCTCCCAAAATACCGCCAATCACCTGCCTGTTGCCGTTGCCGCCACCACACCAACTTCCTCTCCCCTCCCCCCAGGTATGGCTGATGCAACATTTGGTGTATAAGACGCAGCAAAATTTTCACCCACATTTAGAGGGAGAAAAGGTGCATCTTATACTCCAAAAAATGAAATTATTTGAATAGTGGACTTTGTTCCCATAAACTGAACTAAATTTGGATTAATTATATCTATAAGACTTGAAACAACACTGAAACCTAACCTGAGGTTGCCATCTACTGGTGAATGGAATATACCAGACCCTACAAATTTTAAAAAAACTTTTTGATGAGAGAAATAACATCCATCTGGTGGATTGTGGTGACACTTACTGTTTTATAACTAGTTACTTTATGATTACTGGAGATCGTATTATGATAATAAGAAGACTTTTTAAGACTTTTAACTAAAGCAAAATGATTTTTGACTCATGAAAGCTTCCTGGACTACTTAAATGGAATTGATTAACAACTCTGAGATGTAAAGGACTATGATTACTGAACTTAATGAGGAGTAATATTGGACTGGAATATATTGCTTTTGGATCTAAGTAAGAGTGGGTCTTATATGGTACGCGATGGTTCAGTGGCTAAGACACTGAGCTTGTTGATCAAAAGGTCAGCAGTTCAGTGGTTCAAATCCCTAGTGCCACGTAACAAGGTGAGCTTCCGTTACTTGTCCCAGCTTTTGCCAATTTAGCAGTTCGAAAGCATGTAAAAAATGCAAGTAGAAAAATAGGGACCACCTTTGTTGAGAAGGTAACAGCATTCAGTGTGCCTTTGGTGTTTAGTCATGTTAGCTACATGACCACGGATACATCTTTGGACACTGCTGGCTCTTCGACTTTGAAATGGTGATGAGCACTGCCCCCTAGAGTCAGGAATTAGTAGCACATATGGGTGAGGGGAACCTTTACTTTACCTAAGAGTGGGTCTTATTAAATCAAGACAAGATGCTTCATCAAGGGGAAAGGAGTGAGAATTCAAGAGAAATGGTGTACATGTTTTAAAGCATTAGAGGTACTGTGGAAAAGAATCACAGAAAGATAAATACCTAATGCAAGGCATACATGGGAAAATAGAAAATATGCTACAACTGATGATGAACGAAGATCAAAGAGTCCAGGAAAGAGAGGAGACTGGAAGAAAAGACAAAATGGAGAAACCAGCAAATAAAACCAAAAGATGGGAAGGAGAAGATGATAAAGATAATGACTGATGAAATAAATAAAAGGAAAAGTACTTTAAGAAATATAAAAATGGAACCAGATAATTGGGAAGATATTTTTGAAAGGGAGATCTGGCATCTTAGGAGAATAGAGATAGGAGAAATATTCAGTCTGAATGGTGAAGATACAGATGTTGATAGAGATAAAGATCCAAGACAGGAATATGGGAAGCAAGCAAAAAACCCGAATAAGAATTGAAGTATTAAAACGGGTGAGAGACGATGGATAGAAAGAAATTATTATAGATTTTTTTCTACTTTTGTTCTAATATAATGATGGCCTGATTAGAAATTTATAGAGGAATAAATAAGAATACACATCTTTATATATAAGGATTAGTAATAGTGATCTGATTTAGAGGGAATATTAGGAGATATAATTTTCCCCTCTTCTTTTTATATAATAGAATATAATTAACAATTGGATGGGAACGACTAGAGGGAGAAAGGTGGTATTACCATGTACATTTATAACGTCATTGGCATTAAAATAGAATACTGAAATATTGAATAATTACCTTAAAAACATGTATATCAATTCTAGAATTATATAAATTTGATTAATATAACAATTATTTTGATTATCTTTATTGATGTTTGTATCAAAATGAATTATACTGACAGCAAACTGTTCATATATTGATATTTTAAAAAATCCCACCTACTTATTTTTTAAGATAATGCTAACCAACCAATTTTCTTCAGTTTCTATAATAGATTATTTTATGGAAATAGTGAGTATTTTATAGAATTTATTGGCCAAGTGTGATTGGACACACAAGGAATTTGTAGCAGTTCACAGTTTGGCCTTAAATTTAATTCAACTGGAGGAAGAAGTAGAGGAAATTAAGCAAACTAATTTAAAGTTGGAAAATAAAATGGAGGATGTTCAGGTTAAAGTAGAGAAAGCAGATGATGAGATTGTTTTGGTACAATATAGGGCTATGGAATTTGCTTTAAGAATCAGAGGGTTGAAGGAAAATAAACAGGAAAATCTTAGGGAAATGTTTTCTGAAGCCTTTGCAAAATTATTAGGGGAACAACCAGCAGATGTGGTGTTTCAAATTGACAAAATTTATTGTGTGAATTCTTGAATTGCTAGACAGAAGCAGCTGCCAAGAGACGTGGTTATTTATTTTACAACTAGAAGAGTGAGAAATGAAATTCTACAAGCTTCTTATAAGGGGGAAAAAATTCAAGTAGCTGGTCAAGAAATTTTAATATTGAAGGAAATTCCTCCTAAAATGCTGAGAAATAGAAAGGAATATGCATTTACTTATTATTTATTTATTTATTTATTTATTCGATTTTTATACAGCCCTTCTCCCGAAGGACTCAGGGTGGTTTACAGCCGATAAACCAACATAAACATAAACAAAAATTAAAAACATATTAAAAAACTTATTATAAAATGGCCAAATAAAATTAAAACTAAGATAAAATCATCATAAAACCCCCACTTAAAAATTACATCAGGCTAGCCCCGCACGGTGAAATAAAAAGGTCTTGAGCTTGTATTTAAAAGACCGGTGGTCAGGGAGTTGACACAACCCTGGAGGCAACTCATTCCAAAGGGCAGGAGCCCCCACAGAGAAGGGCCTCCCCCTGGGGGCCACCAGTCGACATTGTTTGACTGACGGCACCCTGAGGAGGCCCTCCCTATGGGAGCGCACAGGCCGATGGGAGGCTATAGGTGGCAGTAGGCGGTCCCGTAAGTAACCCGGTCATATGCCATGGCGCGTTTTAAAGGTGATAACCAACACCTTGAATTGCACCCAGAAGACCACGGGCAACCAGTGGTCTTCCGGGTGCAATTTCTGGTGAATGAGCTTAAAAAATGACAGATAGAGTATAAATGGGATATCCCAGCTGGGATTATAGTGTTTCAAGCAGGAAAAGCACATCACCTTAATACAATTTGGAAAGCGAGAGATTATTACATTAATGTATTAAAAGCTGAAAGCCCACCGTCACCAGAAGGCAGGAGAAGAGATGTGGATGAAACAAAGAAGGGAAAAGAGGTGAAGCAGGTACAAAACCAAGCTGGAGCTATAGTAATGGAGGAAGATTTACTGCAAGTCTTGGACATATCTAAAGTGGGATTAGAAGGTGCAAAAGAACAAAGGTTGACAAGAGCAGCTATTAAACGTAAGGAACAAGCAGCAAAAGCCCAACAAATTCAAGTGATGTCTACCAAAATAGAAGCAGTGGGAGGAGCAAGGCCAAAAGTTAAGCCTGATCTGCAGCTGTTGCTTCAAGAGCTTCAGACTGCCAAGAATGGCAGTTAGACTTTTATCCTGGAATGTTAATGGTTTGAATTCACCACAGAAGAGAATGAAGATATCTCATTATTTGAAACAATTTAAAAATGATATAGTTTGTTTACAGGAAACACATATTAGAACTTTAGACCAAAAATATTTGATAAATGCAAGGCTGGGTATACATTTTGTTGTTTCGGCTACAGAGAAAAAGAATGGAATAGATATATATATAAAGAAGGGTTTAGCAGCCAAGTTAATTGAAACGGACAATCAAGGAAGATATATTGCAATTGAACTTTTATTGGAGGGGAAAAATACTTTTAATTTGTGTTTATGCACCTAATCAACAACAAGAATTTTTTTTTACATTTTTACATAATAGAATAGTACATTGGGATTACAAATCGTACATATTAATGGGTGATTGGAATGGAGAAATCGACACTCGAAAAGATAAAAAAGGCCTACAAAATATTTCAAGTTGTGCAAAATTGCCAAAGGCTTTTTTTGATATGATGGACGATTTAGAGCTAAGAGATATTTGGCGAGAACGTAATATTGAAGAAAAAGATTTTACCTTTTTTTCTGATAGACACCAATCCTTTTCTAGGATTGACTTTATCTTAATTACTAATGATTTGCTTTCTAGGGTAAAGAAGACCAAGATATGTCCAAGAATTTTGTCTGATCACAGTCCGGTTTGGATAGAACTTGATCAGGAAAAAGGAGCTAGAAAAACCTGGAGATTGAATGAGAATTTGTTTAAATATGAATAAAATGTAAAAGAATGTGAAACACAAATGAAAGAATTTTTTATTATGAATATGCAGAAGGGCACACCTATAGAGATGGTTTGGGATGCAAGTAAGGCTTATATGAGGAGAGTCCTTATGCATATGAATAATAAATATAGAAATAGATTGCAGAAAAAGAGAATGGAGTTAGAGGAGGAAATTAAAAAGAAAGAGCAGCTACTTATAAATAATCCAGGAGATAAAAAAAAAAGAATTAATAAATATATTACGAGGACAATTTAATATGATGATGGCAGAACTGGTGGCAACTAACTTACAATATGTAAAGCATAATACTTTTAATAATGCTAACAAGCCTGGAAGGTGGTTAGCTTATTTAATAAGGAAGAAACAGAAAACACGTACAATTGGTAAGATAGACTATAGAGGTATTTATTTATTTATTTGTTCAAAGGTAAAGAAGTATATCAACAAAATATGATTAAAAAAGCTTTTTTAGAATTTTATACAAAGTTATATGTTACAGACTTGATTAAAGATATAGATATAGAAAGATATTTACAGGAGCAAGGTATTTATGAACTTACAGCAGAGCAAAGGAAGAATTGAATCAATTTATTACTGCAGAGGAAATAATCTTAGCAATTAAACAGCTTAAAATGGGTAAAGCACCAGGAACAGACGGCTTAATGGCCGTTTATTATAAAAAATTACAAAATGAAATGGTAGAACCGCTTAAAGAATTATTTAATGGAATTCAATTCGGAGGAGAGGTGCCTCCTTCGTGAAGGACGGCCTTTATTTTGTTAATACCAAAGGAAGACCAAGACTATAAGAAACCAGAGAATTATAGGCCAATATTGCTTTTAAATACAGATTATAAGATTTTTGCCAAGATATTAATAAATAGATTAATGCCAGTTATGAGTCAAATAATTCATAGTGATCAATCAGGATTTATCAGGGGGAGACAAATGAGATATAATATGAGACAAATTGTAAACTTATTGGAAAATTTGGTAAAACAAATTAGAGATCAATGTCAATTGCATATTAAGAGGTTGTATAATGTATTGATAGAAATAGATTCAGAAACGGAATTAGTTAAGGATTGTATGATAAAATGGGCACAAAACATTCAGCAACCTAGAATGTTGGAAATGTGGGGAAAAAATTTGAATATAGAAGGTTATGATTTGTTATATGGATGGCATGCCTATTTATTATATGATAAGAAAGTGTACAAGACTTTTAAAAACCATATTCTTAGAAATGCTTTGATAAGGGTGTGGAAGAAATATCAATATAAACTAGATTACAAGATACCAATATGGGCAATTCCTGGACATATGATAGAGAATATAAATATAGAAATAGATTCAGAAACAGAATTAGTTAAGGATTGTATGATAAAATGGGCACAAAACATTCAGCAACCTAGAATGTTGGAAATGTGGGGAAAAATTGGGTTAGAAATGTTAAATTTACACAAGCACAAAATTTAAGAGAATTTTATACAAGCAATTAAAGCAATATATCAGAGGCAAACAGCACAAATAATAGTTAATGGCAATTTAACAGAACCTTTTAGAATTTTATACAAGCAATTAAAGCAATATATCAGAGGCAAACAGCACAAATAATAGTTAATGGCAATTTAACAGAACCTTTTAGAATTGAGAAAGGGACTAGACAAGGATGTCCCTTGTCTCCATTGCTGTTTATTTTAACTTTAGAAATTTTATTGAATAAAATACGTGGTTCGAATCGAATAAAGGGAATTAAAATTAAACATCAAGATTACAGGTTAAGAGTGTTTGCAGATGACTTGGTTGTTACTTTATTTCAACCTATATATTCAGCTTTATATTTAAAGGAGATAATTGATCAGTATGGTAAGGTATCTGGATTTAAAGTGAACCAACAAAAGACAAAGATGATAACTAAAAATATGAATACACAACAAAAAGAAGAATTAGAAAGAGTAACTGGATATGAAATAGTTCATAAGGTTAAATATTTAGGAGTTTCAAACATGAAACTATATAAAAATAATTATGAAGTATTGTGGCAGAAAGTAGAGAAGAAATTAGAGAATTGGAAGAAGTTACAATTATCGTTGTTGAGAAGAATAGCAGCAATAAAAATGAATGTCTTGCCTAGGTTTTTATTTTTGTTAATACCAAAGGAAGACCAAGACTATAAGAAACCAGAGAATTATAGGCCAATATTGCTTTTAAATACAGATTATAAGATTTTGCCAAGATATTAGCAAATAGATTAATGCCAGTTATGAGTCAAATAATTCATAGTGATCAATCAGGATTTATCAGGGGAGACAAATGAGATATAATATGAGACAAATTGTAAACTTATTGGAAAATTTGATAAAACAAATTAGAGATCAATGTCAATTGCATATTAAGAGGTTGTATAATGTATTGATAGAAATAGATTCAGAAACGGAATTAGTTAAGGATTGTATGATAAAATGGGCACAAAACATTCAGCAACCTAGAATGTTGGAAATGTGGGGAAAAAATTGGGTTAGAAATGTTAAATTTACACAAGCACAAAATTTAAGAGGAAACTTTTATAAAATGTTTTATAGATGGCATTTAGATCCTAAAAAATTGGCATGTATGTATCCGAATATGCAGGCTAAATGTTGGAGATGTGATTGTCAGGATGCTACTTATTCTCATGTATGGTGGACTTGTAAGAAAATCAAAGCATTTTGGATAAAAATCTGGTGGATTATGCAGAATATTTTGAAAAAGAAGATAAAATTTACTCCACAGTTGTTTTTATTGGGCATGACTATGGAATGTACGGTAATAAACACTAAATTGATTTTAAATTTAATAACAGCTGCAAGACTCTTGGTTGCACAATATTGGAAGAAAGAAGATTTACCTACAATTGAAGAATGGACACTTAAAGTATCGAACTTAGCAGAAATGGCTAAAATTTCTGCGTATTTGAAAGACTATTCTCAAGAAAGATACATATTGGAATGGAGAAGTTGGATTGACTATATTCAAAATAAGTATCAGACTAAAAAGTATTAAATAGCTTTTGAGTATTATATTAAAGTATTAGTTTAAATGGGAAAGGGGAGTTAAGGGTGCAAAGGGAGAGGAGAGACTGTGGGTTATGGTTTTTGTTGTATTCCAGTTTATGATTGTTAGACTTTATACCCTGTATTTTGTTCTGGGAAGTCTTGGGGGGCGGGGTGGAGGGAAGGGAAGGAGGGGTGGAGGGGAAATAATTGTTAAAAAAATTGTTTTGTTTTGTAAAACTTTTCAATAAAAAAGGAAGTTCAGGTGGAGCAATCCAATACAGATTCTCACCCACATGAGGGGCTTTTTATTTATTTTTATTTTTGTTTCAAATGATACCAATACTTAAAAAGGATGCAAATTTACAGGAATGGCAAAAAGGGATTAGTAATTTTGTTTGGATGGGTAAAAAACCAAGAATAAAGTTAAAAATAATGCAAGAGGGGGTTTAAAAATGCCTAATTTGAAATTGTATTATGAAGCAGTTGTTCTCTCATTAATTAATGATTGGTTTAACGTAACAGAGGAAAAAATTCTGAATATAGAAGGTTATGATTTGTTATATGGATGGCATGCCTATTTATTATATGATAAGAAAGTGTACAAGACTTTTAAAAACCATATTCTTAGAAATGCTTTGATAAGGGTGTGGAAGAAATATCAATATAAACTAGATTACAAGATACCAATATGGGCAATTCCTGGACATATGATAGAGAATATAAATATAGAACAAAAATTGGAGGTGGTTACTTATAAGGAACTTCTTATTGTAGAAAAGGGTAAATTACAATTAAAATCTTTAAATAAAATGAGAGAAGAAGGGATAAATTATACATGGTTTCAGTATGGACAGTTACAAGCCAGATGAAGAATAAACCAGAAAATGGGTATTAAGCAAAATGAGGAAAATTTGATAAAACAAATTAGAGATCAATGTCAATTGCATATTAAGAGGTTGTATAATGTATTGATAGAAATAGATTCAGAAACGGAATTAGTTAAGGATTGTATGATAAAATGGGCACAAAACATTCAGCAACCTAGAATGTTGGAAATGTGGGGAAAAAATTGGGTTAGAAATGTTAAATTTACACAAGCACAAAATTTAAGAGAAAACTTTTATAAAATGTTTTATAGATGGCATTTAGATCCTAAAAAACTGGCATGTATGTATCCGAATATGCAGGCTAAATGTTGGAGATGTGATTGTGAGGATGCTACTTATTATCATGTATGGTGGACTTGTAAGGAAATCAAAGCATTTTGGATAAAAATCTGGTGGATTATGCAGAATATTTTGAAAAAGATAAAATTTACTCCACAGTTGTTTTTATTGGGCATGACTATGGAATGTACGGTAATAGAGACTAAATTGATTTTAAATTTAATAACAGCTGCAAGACTCTTGGTTGCGCAATATTGGAAGAAAGATTTACCTACAATTGAAGAATGGACACTTAAAGTATCAAACTTAGCAGAAATGGCTAAAATTTCTGCTTATTTGAAAGACTATTCTCAAGAAAGATACATATTGGAATGGAGAAGTTGGATTGACTATATTCAAAATAAGTATCAGACTAAAAAGTATCAAATAGCTTATGAGTATTATATTAAAGTATTAGTTTAAATGGGAAAGGGGAGTTAAGGGTGCAAAGGGAGAGGAGAGACTGTGGGTTATGGTTTTTGTTGTATTCCAGTTTATGATTGTTAGACTTTATACCCTGTATTTTGTTCTGGGAAGTCTTGGGGGGCGGGGTGGAGGGAAGGGGAAGGGAGGGGGGTGGAGGGGGAAATAATTGTTAAAAAAAAATTGTTTTTGTTTTTGTAAAACTTTTTCAATAAAAAAAAGGAAGTTCAGGTGGAGCAATCCAATACAGATTCTCACCCACATGAGGGGCTTTTTTATTTATTTATTTATTTATTTTTCGTATTTTTATACTGCCCTATCTCCCTAGGGACTCAGGGCGGTTTACAGGCAGATAAAAAATACATATAAATACAAAATAAAACATCAATTAAAAAACTTATTCCAAATAGCCGAATAATTAAAAATAACAGTATACATAATAAAACCCATTAAAACCAGTTTAAATTTAAAATCTAAAATCTAGTCCAGTCCTGCGCAGATAAATAGATGAGTTTTTTGCTTTACCCACTCTTGACCAGGACTTTATTCCCTGCCCTCAGCTGTTCAATGATATCATTCTACAGCAATAGAGTTGTCCGGGTTCCTTGGCAGCATCCAGTAGTCATGATAGATGACTTTACTGTGCAGCGCCTGATCTAAATAATCTTTTACAACTACTGATGGTAGATGCGCCGGTACTCAGTTTAATTTCTCCCACAGTTCTCTCTAATGATGTTCTGGAACTGTTAAAAGCAGAAGATAGGAAGGCAGAGGTTGCCCTTAGAAAGATGCACAAGGCATCAGCCTGGGCTATTAGAGCAGCTACTACAGCCACGTCTTTCTTTACAAGGGCTTCTTTAATTTGGCTCCATCAGTTGCAGGAGAGAATGCCCTTAGATACAAGGGTTCATCAAGATATAAACAAATTGGTGGCAGCTGCAGAATATGCCACGGATGCTTCCTTAGATGCAGCAAAATTTGCATTGAGCGTCCTGGAGTCAACTATTGCTTCACGCCATCTTTTATGGCTAAGCAATTAGAGGGCAAATAGTAAAGCAAAATGGAAGCTAGCGTCAGCGCCTTACAAGGGATCCCTTCTTTTTGGAGAGGCATTGGAACCTATCTTAGTTGAAGGAAAGGACAAGAGGAAGGTCTTGCCTTCTTCATATCGGAGACCAGAGCGTAGGTTTACTCCATATGCACAGAGGCAGCCCTTTCAGACTGACTCAGGCCCAAGTCGGTCCTATTTTCCAAGGTCCTATACCCAGGGATTTGACCGTACTACTAATAGACAGCCTTACAGGGACAGAGGTAGACGTCAACAACAAGGGAAGTGACCCTTTAGGGGAGCCGCTACCAGATCGTTTAGAAGGGGCAAGTGACTCCCAAAGGGTTCATCCCATTGGCGGTCGTCTTCAACATTTTTATCATCAATGGGAAGGGTCCACAACGGATGCTTGGGTTCGCTGTATGGTGGGCCTTGGGCTCACTTTAGAATTCCAAGCCAGTCCTCCAATTCATTATCTGGCGTGCCCAATATCTCAGCATCCACAAAAGTCTTCCCTTAGGGAGGTACAACATTTGTTAGCCATAAGAGCTATAGAACCAGTGCCAATAGGGCAGGAAAAACAGGGATTTTATTCAATTTTATTCCTAATCCCAAAGAGTTCGGGGGACTGGAGGGGGATTTTAAATCTCAAGCCCTTCAACAAATTTATCCTTTATCGTCAGTTCAAGATGCAGTCCCTAAAATCAATCTGCCTTGCATTCAAGAGGGCAATTTCTTGACTTCAGTGGATTTGAAAGAGGCTTATTTACATGTGCCAATTCATCCTATGCATCGCCAATTCGTACGCTTTGAGTATGCACACCACCACTTCCAATACTGGGCAATGCCGTTTGGCCTGTCATCATCCCCCAGGACATTTACCAAGTTGCTGGTGGCAGTTGTAGCCACAGCCCATCTACTTTCTCTACAGGTCCTTTGCTACCTGGATGACATATTAATTTTGTCCTCCACCAAGGAGCAAGCCATTAGAGACTTAAAGACTGTCATCCAAATTCTGGAATCCCATGGGTTTTCTCTGAACTTCAAAAAGAGTAATCTACAGCCTACCAATCGTATTCTGCATCTGGGGCTGGTGATAGATTCACTTCAAGGACAGGTGTACCTGTCTCCAGACCGCCAACAAGGTATCAGGACTTGGTGTCACAGGTAATCTCCCAGAGGTCAGTTCCCTTGATTCTTTTATCACAATTACTCGGGAAGATGATCTCATGCATCTCAATAGTGCCTTGGGCTCACAGAAACGTGAGAATCCTGCAATGGTTACTGCTGCCATTTTAGAGAACAGGTCACAGCAACACCAGAGCAAAGGTAATACTTCCCTCACAGGTGCGGCTGTCTCTCCACTGGTGGATATAGGTGGCGCTTCAGAAAGGCTGTGTATTCCAGGCTACACGAAGAGTCACAGTAACAATAGATGCAAGTCTTTCTGGTTGGGGGGCTCATGTACTTTCCCAAGTGGCACAAGTTCAGTGGTCATCAGCAGAACAAACATACAGTATCAATTTGTTGGAGTTCTGGGCAGTAAGCCTAGGTCTCCAACAATTTCAAACAATAGTACAGGACTAGTCTGTGCTGATCTTAACAGACAATGTGGCTACGAAAGCCCATATAAATCGAGAAGGGGGGACTTGTTCCAGGATTCTCATGGATGAGTCAGTGAAATTGTTGAATTGGGCAGAGAGACACCTATTCTCCCTCAGGATGGAGCTCAAATCTGGCTCTTCCAACATTCAGGTGGACTGGCTGAGTCGCCATCAATTGGATCCATTTGAATGGTGGCTGCACCTGCAACTTTTCAAGGAACTATCTCTCAAATTTAGTAAGCCAATCGTAGACTTGTTTGCAACACTGGAGAACACACATCATCAGCGGTTCTTCTCTCGATTCCTGAGCCCAGGGGCAGAAGGGTGCGATGCTCCCCGGTTGCCATGGCCACAGGGCCTGCTATATGATTCCCTCCAATCACACTCATTCCGAGGGTCATTCGGAAACTGTTAACAGAACAAGCTTTGGTTCGCCGATCTGAGGTCTCTATCCGTGTCCCAACCCTGGAGGATTCCTCGGGAACGGATTTCTCTCAGCCAGGGAGTCATAATACACCCAGACGCCCAATAGCTCCAGTTGACCATCTGGCATTTGAGAGGATCCTCCTGAGGAAAGACAATCTTTCAGGGAAGGTGATATACACCATTCAGGCATCTAGGCGAGAGTCAAAGAACTGCATTTATAATGCCTCATGGCATTCTTTTTGCCGCTGGTGTTCAAGGACTGACATTGATCCTACCTCGGCATCTGTGTCTGAGGTACTTGAATTCCTGCAATCAGGATTAGACAAGGGTTTAGCACCAACAACATTACGCAGACGGTGGCTGCTCTGTCTACGGTCCTGGTCTGTGATGCCTACAGAACACTTGCACAACATCCTAGGGTGCAGTGCTTTCTCCGAGGAGCTACTAACCTTCGGCCTCTGGTGGTTCACCACTATCCTACCTGGGACCTTCCTTTGGTACTTCAAGCCCTTACAGATTCACCTTTCGAGCCACTGGACTCTATAACCCTCCGTTTTCTCACATTCAAGGTCACCTTTCTCCTGGCCATTACATCTGCCAGGAGGATATCAGAGTTGGCGGCATTGTCCATAAGGGAGGACCTCTGTATATTTCATTCAGACAGAGTGGTACTGCGGTTGGATCCCTCCTTTCTGCCCAAATTAATTCTTATTTCCACCAGGCCCAGGAGCTCATTTTGCCGGACTTTTGTCCAGATCCGTCCAATTAGCCGGAACAAAAATGGCATACCTTGGACGTTAGGAGTGCCCTCCGTAGCTACATTCACCATACTGCATCGTTTCGACAGACTGAGGCTCTCTTAGTGTCTTTTCATTCTTCCTCGATAGGCAGGAAAGTCTCCTCTTCAACGGTGGGGCATTGGTTGAAGGCCTGTATCATGAAAGCATATGAACTCAATGCCAAGCCTTTGCCACAACGAATCTTTGCACATTCAACTTGAAGTGCAGCAACGACAGCAGCTTGATCGACACAAGCTTCCGTAGAGGACATTTATAGGGCGGCCAGTTGTTCATCCTTGTTGCCATTTATACGGCATTAAAAACTGGACACATATGCCTCGGCTGAGGCATCATTTGGTAGACGGGTATTGCAGTCTGTATATTCCACCTGGGGCCCAGAGGTCAGTCAGCCTCCCGCCCATCATAAGTAAGCTTGGGTATATCCCATCCATGGATTATCCAAGCAGCGCACTGGAAAAGGGACCTTGTCTTGTCTGAATGTCCATTTTCTGGGCACTGCGAGGATAATCCAGCCCACACTAGGCTTCCTGTTGGGGCCCCAGGGTGTCTTTTATTACGTTCTTACACAATTAGTGACCTACGCCTTCATGAAACAAACTGACAGGCAAGAGCAGGGAAGGCAGGGTCAGAGAATTTTTTTTAAATAAACAGCACTCAGTATCTATCTAAATGAATAACCCATCCATGGATTATCCTCACAGCACCCAGAAAATGGACGTTCAGACAAAACAACGTCCCTTTTATAAAAAACAATGAGCAGAGGTAAACTGGAAATATAAGTAGTAGACAAAATTAATAAAGAACAAATTTTATTAATCTTCAATAAAAGATAAAATAATTTATAACAAATAATTTAAACACTTCTGGAGATGATGTCATACTGTAGTGGGGCAAACGAGCGGGGCTCCACTTGTTTGTACCTGATTTTTATGGATGAGTCAGTGAAATTGTTGAATTGGGCAGAGAGACACCTATTCTCCCTCAGGATGGAGCTCAAATCTGGCTCTTCCAACATTCAGGTGGACTGGCTGAGTCGCCATCAATTGGATCCATTTGAATGGTGGCTGCACCTGCAACTTTTCAAGGAACTATCTCTCAAATTTAGTAAGCCAATCGTAGACTTGTTTGCAACACTGGAGAACACACATCATCAGCGGTTCTTCTCTCGATTCCTGAGCCCAGGGGCAGAAGGGTGCGATGCTCCCCGGTTGCCATGGCCACAGGGCCTGCTATATGATTCCCTCCAATCACACTCATTCCGAGGGTCATTCGGAAACTGTTAACAGAACAAGCTTTGGTTCGCCGATCTGAGGTCTCTATCCGTGTCCCAACCCTGGAGGATTCCTCGGGAACGGATTTCTCTCAGCCAGGGAGTCATAATACACCCAGACGCCCAATAGCTCCAGTTGACCATCTGGCATTTGAGAGGATCCTCCTGAGAAAAGACAATCTTTCAGGGAAGGTGATATACACCATTCAGGCATCTAGGCGAGAGTCAAAGAACTGCATTTATAATGCCTCATGGCATTCTTTTTGCCGCTGGTGTTCAAGGACTGACATTGATCCTACCTCGGCATCTGTGTCTGAGGTACTTGAATTCCTGCAATCAGGATTAGACAAGGGTTTAGCACCAACAACATTACGCAGACGGTGGCTGCTCTGTCTACGGTCCTGGTCTGTGATGCCTACAGAACACTTGCACAACATCCTAGGGTGCAGTGCTTTCTCCGAGGAGCTACTAACCTTCGGCCTCTGGTGGTTCACCACTATCCTACCTGGGACCTTCCTTTGGTACTTCAAGCCCTTACAGATTCACCTTTCGAGCCACTGGACTCTATAACCCTCCGTTTTCTCACATTCAAGGTCACCTTTCTCCTGGCCATTACATCTGCCAGGAGGATATCAGAGTTGGCGGCATTGTCCATAAGGGAGGACCTCTGTATATTTCATTCAGACAGAGTGGTACTGCGGTTGGATCCCTCCTTTCTGCCCAAATTAATTCTTATTTCCACCAGGCCCAGGAGCTCATTTTGCCGGACTTTTGTCCAGATCCGTCCAATTAGCCGGAACAAAAATGGCATACCTTGGACGTTAGGAGTGCCCTCCGTAGCTACATTCACCATACTGCATCGTTTCGACAGACTGAGGCTCTCTTAGTGTCTTTTCATTCTTCCTCGATAGGCAGGAAAGTCTCCTCTTCAACGGTGGGGCATTGGTTGAAGGCCTGTATCATGAAAGCATATGAACTCAATGCCAAGCCTTTGCCACAACGAATCTTTGCACATTCAACTTGAAGTGCAGCAACGACAGCAGCTTGATCGACACAAGCTTCCGTAGAGGACATTTATAGGGCGGCCAGTTGTTCATCCTTGTTGCCATTTATACGGCATTAAAAACTGGACACATATGCCTCGGCTGAGGCATCATTTGGTAGACGGGTATTGCAGTCTGTATATTCCACCTGGGGCCCAGAGGTCAGTCAGCCTCCCGCCCATCATAAGTAAGCTTGGGTATATCCCATCCATGGATTATCCAAGCAGCGCACTGGAAAAGGGACCTTGTCTTGTCTGAATGTCCATTTTCTGGGCACTGCGAGGATAATCCAGCCCACACACTAGGCTTCCTGTTGGGGCCCCAGGGTGTCTTTTATTACGTTCTTACACAATTAGTGACCTACGCCTTCATGAAACAAACTGACAGGCAAGAGCAGGGAAGGCAGGGTCAGAGAATTTTTTTTAAATAAACAGCACTCAGTATCTATCTAAATGAATAACCCATCCATGGATTATCCTCACAGCACCCAGAAAATGGACGTTCAGACAAAACAACGTCCCTTTTATAAAAAACAATGAGCAGAGGTAAACTGGAAATATAAGTAGTAGACAAAATTAATAAAGAACAAATTTTATTAATCTTCAATAAAAGATAAAATAATTTATAACAAATAATTTAAACACTTCTGGAGATGATGTCATACTGTAGTGGGGCAAACGAGCGGGGCTCCACTTGTTTGTACCTGATTTTTTATGTTTTTGAGGCTTCAGAAGGTTGGAACTTGAAGAGATTGGTCAGGTGGAGGGGTTTCTTCAGAGTTCAAATGGGGAAAAGTGCAAGTTCCTGTTCAGCAAGAGGAGCCCTTGGATATACATGGAAGAAATCTGCTTGAGAATGGCAGATCCAGAGGCATGATGGCCTGATGATTTGTACAGGGAGAGAACAGTGGAAAGCAGCTTGAAGAACCGGAGAGAGGAGAATAAGAGTGACAGAAAGGAAAAACTCTCAGGGATTATAAAACAACTCGAGACAGAAGCAGCAAAGTGAGACTACAAGAGGGAACTTGAGCGGCAAAGTGGCGGTGAGAACAGAGATCGAGAGCTGTCAAAAAAGAAAAGAATTTAGCATATGAGCGGAGAAAACAAGTGGATTGGGGTTTGATCGCTTTATTATTTATATTTATTTATTTATTTATATTTATATTTATATATTATATTTATTTATTTATTAACATTTCTAGAAGCACTAAGCTGTAAACACCTAGCCTGATGATGACGAATGGGATTTCATCGAAACGTTGCCAAGACACTTCCAATTTTACGCGGGAGAAAACCCGAATAACCAAAGACCTACAAACACCCACAAAAACCTCAGAAAACAAATATATATATATATATATACACACACGCACACACACATACATACATACACATATTTACTAAAATATTTATAATCTATAGTAATCTATATTAACTTCTGTTTACTTTTATACTTTTATACTGATATATATATACTTAGTTCTGCATACGAACATATTTTTATTTAATTGCACGACAAATAGATAATATTGGAGATATTTTCATAATATTCATAATATTTTCATATTTATATAACATGGTAGTATAAATACAGAAATTGTATTAAATATACAGAAATATATTTAAGATTGATAATTGTAATTGAATCGTAAGAAAGGAGTATATCCAAGAATTATTATTATCTACTTATTTATTTATTAATAACTATTAATTAATAATAAGTATTTATCAATCAATTAACTGTTAGAAATTGGCATTGAATCAATTAAGGATTATATCAAGAGATTATTGGGGGATATCACAATTGTATGGAAAGAATTTAGAGGAATTAAAGAAGGATAGAGATTGAAAGAGAGGAATAGAAGAATACGGTTGATTATATGGTACTGTGGAAAAACTTTTTAAAAAATATCAAAATGGCAAGCACAACTACCACAGTCACTAAAAATGGGGGGGGGATAACTTCAATAACAGCTTCCCCCTCAGGATCAAAATCTGTGGAAGCCGTGTTGGAAGGTGAAAAATTTGGCTTTACGGTTAATCTACAAAGTATGCTGTCAACCCTACTAGAAATACAGGAAACAATGTTAAAAATGGAGGAGGTTATGACAAACAACGATGAAGATATGGGATTATTGAAACAATTAAATGTTGGGTGACCTTTTGATTAAGATGAGAATCAAGATAGGAGAGATTTTGTTTTTAACTTTTTAAATTGGTTTTTCTTTTATTCTATTATTTTTTTTCTATGTGAAATAGGATGGGTGACCTTTTAATTTAAGGTGAGATCTAAGTTAGGAGAGAATTTGACTTTGTTTTCATGTTATTTTTTGGATATAGGTCTTTGATTGTTTGAGTATATACCCAACTGGTATCTTCTTCAACAAAGATTTGTATGTTTTGTTTTGTTTTTTTAAAAAATAAAAAAACTTGTTTAAAAAAAAGATATTAAGAATGACATGGGAGAAGTAAAGAGGAAGGTACAAAAGCTAGATGATAAAATCAGTACAATGCAGGAGATGATAACCAAAAATGAACAAAAGGTAAAGTCAGTAGAGGTTAAAACAGAAGATATGGGGGAAAAACTAGACATAGCAACAAATAAAATGGTGGCAGAACATAGGGAATTAGAAGAAGCTATAATAAATTTGGAAATGGAAAAACATCTTAGAAAGCGAAGAAGATCTCTCTAAACTAATGGCTGAACTCCTAGCAGACCCACTGCAAAAAAGCAAATAAGAGCTGGAAAATGAAATTGATGAAGCATACAGGATTCACACGAATTATGCACGGAGGAATAAACTTCCGAGAGAAGTCCATGTTATATTTATGAGAAAAAGAAAAACAAGAGCTGAAGTATACAGTAAAACAAGAAAAGACCCCCTGATGTATAATAGAAAAGAGATCATACTACTGAAATAGATTCCGAAAAGAATAAGGGAGCAAAGATGCTATCATTAAACATCAATGGCATCAATTGATCCATTAAACATAAACAGATACTATCAAGATTACAAAAAGAAAAGAATTTAGAGGAATTAAAGAAGGATAGAGATTGAAAGAGAGGAATAGAAGAATACGGTTGATTATATGGTACTGTGGAAAAACTTTTTAAAAATAAAAAACTTGTTTAAAAAAGATATTAAGAATGACATGGGAGAAGTAAAGAGGAAGGTACAAAAGCTAGATGATAAAATCAGTACAATGCAGGAGATGATAACCAAAATGAACAAAAGGTAAAGTCAGTAGAGGTTAAAACAGAAGATATGGGGAAAATTAGAAATAGCCCTACAGAAAGAACCCCAGAATGTGAAAATTATAGAAGAAAGAGAGCTAATGAAACATAAAATTAATATATTACAATAGGAGGCAATGATACGGAATATAAAATTGGCAAAACAAAATTAATTTGAAACAGCAAATAAACCAGGAAGATGGTTAGCTCACACATTTTAAAAAGAAAAAGCTAAAAAATTGATACAACATTTACAAGATGAACAAGGAAATTTGCATTACAAGATTGACGGGAAAAAACATTCAAAATTACTTTCAAACACTATATCGTCAAGAAAATATTGCAGAAGAAAACATTATAAAATAACTATGGGAGAGAAATCTGCCAAATATATCAGAGGAAGATAGGGAAATGTTGAATGATAAAATTACTTTAACAGTGTTGAAAGAGGCAATCAAAAAACAAAAAATTAATAAAACACCAGGGCCAGATGGAATCCCAGCGGAACTATATAAAAAAAAATCAGAAATCTTTAGAAAAAATTATGTTGGAAATACATAATGAGGTATTAGAGAGAGGTAAAATGCCAAACTCATGGACAGAGGCATATATTTTTATTTTATTTTATTCAATTTTTTATACCGCCCTTCTCCCGAAGGACTCAGGGCAGTGTACAGCCAAGTAAAAAAAATCACAGTATAAATATTAAAAGAAATTAAAACAAACATATTATAAGGTGGCCAAATTTAAAACAATTTAAAACATTAAAATATAAATGACTCCAATAAAATTTTAGGCCAATTGAATTTTAGGCCAATTGAATAAATAGGTGCGTTTTCAGCTCACGGTGAAAAGTCCGAAGATCAGGCACTTGACGTAAACCAGGGGGAAGCTCGTTCCAGAGCGTGGGAGCTCCAACAGAGAAGGCCCTATCCCTGGGGGCCGCCAGCCGACATTGTTTGGCGGACGGCACCCTGAGAAGGCCCTCTCTGTGAGAGCGTACGGGTCGGTGGGAGGCAAAAGGTAACAGCAGGCGGTCCCGTAAGTACCCGGGTCCTAAGCCATGGAGCGTTTTAAAGGTGGTAACCAAAATCTTAAAGCGCACCCGGAAGACCACAGGAAGCCAGTGCAGTCTGCGCAGGATAGGTGTTACGTGGGAGCTTCGAACCGCTCCCTCAATAACCCGCGCAGCCGCATTCTGGACTAGCTGAAGTCTCCGGGTGCTCTTCAAGGGCAGCCCCATGTAGAGAGCATTGCAATAATCCAAGCGGGAAGTGACAAGGGCATGAGTGACCGTGCATAAGGCATCCCGGTCAAGGAAGGGGCGCAACTGGTGCACCAAGCGTATTTGGTGGAAGGCCCTCTTGGAGACAGCCGCCAAATGATCATCAAATGACAGCCGCCCACCCAAGAGGACACCCAAGTTGCGCACCCTCTCCGTTGGGGCCAATAACTCGCCCCCCACAGCCAGCTGCGGCTGCAGCTGACTGAACCGGGGTGCCGGCATCCACAGCCACTCCGTCTTGGAGGGATTGAGCTTGAGTCTGTTTCTCCCCATCCAGACCCGTACAGCTTCCAGACACTGGGACAGCACTTCGACCGCTTCGTTGGGTGGTCCGGGGTGGAAAAGTACAGCTGCGTATCATCAGCGTACAGATGATAACTCACCCCGAAACCACTGATGACCTCGCCCAGCGGCTTCATGTAGATGTTGAACAGGAGGCAATGATACGGAATATAAAATTGGCAAAACAAAATTAATTTGAAACAGCAAATAAACCAGGAAGATGGTTAGCTCACACATTTTAAAAAGAAAAAGCTAAAAAATTGATACAACATTTACAAGATGAACAAGGAAATTTGCATTACAAGATTGACGGGAAAAAACATTCAAAATTACTTTCAAACACTATATCGTCAAGAAAATATTGCAGAAGAAAACATTATAAAATAACTATGGGAGAGAAATCTGCCAAATATATCAGAGGAAGATAGGGAAATGTTGAATGATAAAATTACTTTAACAGTGTTGAAAGAGGCAATCAAAAAACAAAAAATTAATAAAACACCAGGGCCAGATGGAATCCCAGCGGAACTATATAAAAAAAAATCAGGAATCTTTAGAAAAAATTATGTTGGAAATACATAATGAGGTATTAGAGAGAGGTAAAATGCCAAACTCATGGACAGAGGCATATATTTTTATTTTATTTTATTCAATTTTTATACCGCCCTTCTCCCGAAGGACTCAGGGCGGTGTACAGCCAAGTAAAAAAATCACAGTATAAATATTAAAAGAAATTAAAACAAACATATTATAAGGTGGCCGAATTTAAAACAATTTAAAACATTAAAATATAAATGACTCCAATAAAATTTTAGGCCAATTGAATTTTAGGCCAATTGAATAAATAGGTGCGTTTTCAGCTCACGGCGAAAAGTCCGAAGATCAGGCACTTGACGTAAACCAGGGGGAAGCTCGTTCCAGAGCGTGGGAGCTCCAACAGAGAAGGCCCTATCCCTGGGGGCCGCCAGCCGACATTGTTTGGCGGACGGCACCCTGAGAAGGCACTCTCTGTGAGAGCGTACGGGTCGGTGGGAGGCAAAAGGTAACAGCAGGCGGTCCCGTAAGTACCCGGGTCCTAAGCCATGGAGCGTTTTAAAGGTGGTAACCAAAATCTTAAAGCGCACCCGGAAGACCACAGGAAGCCAGTGCAGTCTGCGCAGGATAGGTGTTACGTGGGAGCTTCGAACCGCTCCCTCAATAACCCGCGCAGCCGCATTCTGGACTAGCTGAAGTCTCCGGGTGCTCTTCAAGGGCAGCCCCATGTAGAGAGCATTGCAATAATCCAAGCGGGAAGTGACAAGGGCATGAGTGACCGTGCATAAGGCATCCCGGTCAAGGAAGGGGCGCAACTGGTGCACCAAGCGTATTTGGTGGAAGGCCCTCTTGGAGACAGCCGCCAAATGATCATCAAATGACAGCCGCCCACCCAAGAGGACACCCAAGTTGCGCACCCTCTCCGTTGGGGCCAATAACTCGCCCCCCACAGCCAGCTGCGGCTGCAGCTGACTGAACCGGGGTGCCGGCATCCACAGCCACTCCGTCTTGGAGGGATTGAGCTTGAGTCTGTTTCTCCCCATCCAGACCCGTACAGCTTCCAGACACTGGGACAGCACTTCGACCGCTTCGTTGGGTGGTCCGGGGTGGAAAAGTACAGCTGCGTATCATCAGCGTACAGATGATAACTCACCCCGAAACCACTGATGACCTCGCCCAGCGGCTTCATGTAGATGTTGAACAGGAGGGGCAAGAGAATCGACCCCTGAGGCACCCCACAAATGAGGCGCCTCGCGGTCGACCTCTGCCCCCCTGTCAACACCGTCTGCGACTGGTCGGAGAGATAGGAGGAGAACCACCGATAAACGGTGCCTCCCCTCCCAGACCCTCCAACCGGTGCAGCAGGATACCATGGTCAATGGTATCGAAAGCCGCTGAGAGATCTAATAGGACCAGGGCAGAGGAACAGCCCCTGTCCCTGGCCCTCCAGAGGTCATCCACCAATGCGACCAAAGCTGTCTCCATACTGTGACCGAACCGGAAGCCGGACTGGAACGGGTCTAGATAGACAACTTCATCCAGGTACTGGGGAAGCTGCCATGCAACCACACTCTCTACAACCTTCGCCACAAAGCGAAGGTTGGAGACTGGACGATAATTACCCAAAATAGCTGGGTCCAGGGAAGGCTTCTTGAGGAGGGGTCTCACCATCGCCTCTTTCAAGGCGGCGGGGAAAACCCCATCCAACAATGAAGCATTTATAATTCCCTGGAGCCAGCCTCGTGTCACTTCCTGAGTAGCCAGCACCAGCCAGGAAGGACATGGGTCCAGTAAACATGTGGTTGCATGTAACCTCCCCAGCAACCTGTCCACGTCCTCGAGAGTCACAGTCTCAAACTCATCCCAAACAACCTCAACAAGACGTGCCTCCGCCATCCCACTTGGATCATCGCAATTTTGGTCTAAACTATCCCGAAGCTGAACGATTTTATCGTATAGATAACCGTTAAACTCCTCAGCACGTCCCTGTAGGGGGTCATCCCGCCCCTCCTGGTGAAGGAGGGAGCGAGTCACCCGGAACAGGGTGGCTGGGCGGTTATCTGCCGATGCAATGAGGGTGGAAACGTAGGAACGTTTCGCCTCCCTCATTGCCACTAGGTAGGTCTTAGTAAAGGACCTCACTAGTGTCCGATCAGCCTCGGAACAGCTAGACCTCCAGGTGCTCTCTAGGCGTCTTCTCTGGCGTTTCATCTCCCTCAGCTCCTCAGAGAACCAAGGAGCCAATTGAGATCTACGCCGGGTCAGAGGCCGCAAAGGCATGACACAGTCCAAAGCCCCAGCCGCGGCCCGTTCCCAGGCCGCAACTAGTTCTTCAGTCATGCTGTGGGCAAGATCCTCAGGGAACGGCCCAAGCTCTGTCCAGAACCTCTCAGGGTCCATCAGGCGCCTGGGACGGAACCAACGCATTGGCTCCGTCTCCCTGCGGTGGTGAGCGGCGGTCCGAAAGTCCAGGCGAAGGAAAAAATGATCTGACATGACACCGGTTCCGTCACTAAATCTCCTAATTCCAGATCATTCATCCACTGTCCAGAGATAAAAATCAAGTCTAGTGTGTTTCCCCCCGTGTGTGTAGGGCCATCAGTTACTTGAATCAGGTCCATGGCCGTCATGGAAGCCAGGAACTCCTGAGCTACCGTCGACGACAAGCCGGCCGATGGCAAGTTGAAATCCCCCATGACCAAAAGTCTGGGAGTCTCAACTGCCACCCCGGCAAGCACCTCCAGCAGCTCAGGTAGGGCTGTAGTCACGCAGCAAGGAGCCAGGTACGTGATCAACAAACCCATCTGATTCCTATGGCCCCACTTCACAAGGAGGGATTCACACCCAGCTATCTGAGACACAGTGGACTCCCTCGGCTCTAGGCTTTCCTTAATCACAACCGCCACCCCCCCACCCCTACCTTGGGCCCTCGGCTGATGAAATGCATGGAAACCTGGTGGGCACAGTTCAACCAGGGGAACACCCCCCTCTGTGCCCAACCAGGTCTCCGTAATGCCCGTAAAATCCGCGGACTCCCTCTGGATAAGATCGTGAATCAAGGGAGCCTTATTAACCACGGAACGGGCATTGCACAGCATCAGCCGGAGACCCAAGCTCTGAGGATCCTGACCATCTGGGGAACGAGTAAGGACTGAGGGGCCAGAGCACGTGATCGCTTTAAGAAATCGAGCACGTGAGACGACTTCCGGTGTCCAGCGGCAACGGACGTCTGGAAGGCTTCTCCTGCCTCCAGCGCCCGAATCCGGCCGCCGCCGAGGCCCTCAGGGGCCAGGTGTTCCGAAAAGGACACCTGCCGCACGGACGGCTCGCCAGGGGTCTCCCAGCCGACATACAGGACTGTGGGGACCGATGCTGGCGCGTCCTAGGCTTGGCGGGTTTGAGGCCACAGGCCGCGCCATTATTTTGGTCGTCGCCTGGGCGCTGTGCCCGTGACACCGGGCATTGGATTTATAACTGCAGCAGCCTGGTGGTGAACAGGAACGGAGAAGAATTGAGGAGGAGAAGGAAGGGAATATCGGTAAACGTGAGTGGAGTGCTCCGGAGTGCGGGGGTTTTTCTCCCCTGCGGTTGGAAGGAGCACGAGTTATGCTGGAGAGGAGAACTTAAAATAAGAAGATTACCGGTTTTGTGGAGCTCTGGAGAGAAGAGGTGATGGAGAAATTTAGGAGGGAAGGTTTGAGGCCCCCCCTCCTTCTGGGGAACAGTGGTGGCGCCCAGCTTCCGCCTTCACTATGAGAATTTTGATGACATCACTTCCCTTCGGCTTCCTGGTTGACTAACTGTACTCTGGACTTGTTGCTCCTGTGAGTGCCCCCTGGTGGATCCGGAGGAAATTACAAGGATACTGTGCCTGCCTGAGGATTTTGTATTTTTTTTTCCCCTTAATGGCAAAAGGTCAGAGACCAACTGCTGGAGAGATGGAGAGAATTTTGGAAAAGTTATCTAATATGGACAAGAAATTGGATGAAATAAGAGCAGAAATTGTGACTATCCAAAAGGATTTAAAGGATACTCAACAAGTTTCAGCAGAAAACAAGCAGAAAGTGGAAGGTTTGGAGGGTGAGATGCGGGCAGTGCAGAAAAGAGAGGAGACGACAGGCAATGCTGTGCTTGGACTACAGATGGATAAAATGTCTTATTTCCTTAGGTTTCAAAATTTGGAAGAAGTGGACCAAGAAGACTTGAGAGATGTTGTGACTAAATTGTTGGGAGAATTTCTTGGGAGAGGTGTTGATTTCATGAATTGGGATGTGGATCGAGTTTATAGAGTTAATTCGCAATATGCACGCACGCATGCAGTTCCCAGAGAGGTTCATGTCAAATTTGTGAGAAGAGAGACGAGAGATGAAATTCTTAGAAAACATAGGAGTGGGGCACTGATTTACAGGGGCAGGGAGATAGCCATTCTGAGGCAGATTCCCAGACAGGTGCGTGAAAAAGAAAGAAATATTATTTTTGTCAAGCAAATTGTACCAGAAGGAGTGGGCTTCAGATGGCTGATGCCAGAGGGATTGATGATTTTCCGGGAGGGCATTACGAAAAATCAGTACAATTGCGGAGGCTACGGCCTATGTGGAGGAACACAAAGCCCTCCTGGAATCAGATGACCCAGGAATTGAAGAAGGGAGGTTATAGATCATGGGGCGCTGCCGCTGTTGCGGCCCTGGAGTTGGGTCAGGCTGAACCCAGAGTTCTGAGATCCAAAACTAGGAAGTGATAAAGATATTTGGGATTGTGTTGGTTTTCCTTATTCTCTTTCGTACGATATTCTGTTTATTCTTGACTCTTCTTTATTACGTATTTAAAATTTGTAAACTTAGCTACTTCGTGTCACCTGCTTGCCATATGGCTGTTGTATGTGTTAAAAAATTTGAATAAAATTCTTATTTTTGATAAGAAAAATGAAAATTTACCATACCTGATATGTATTTGTATAAACCTTTTTTTGACTAATAAAAACTTTTTGAATAAAAAAAAAAAAAAAAGAAATCGAGCACGTGCTCCCAAAGAACGATAGGACCCCTTGCCTCCGCCATGTCTGCCCCTCCCACTTACCATACAGATGGGATAACACACTCCGCTCTGAACATCCCCCTCCCCCCGTCTTCGGACCCGATGAAATAGTGCCGTGAGCATGCACTGGGACTGGCAATCCCCTCCCCCTCTTTAAACCCCCGCCCCGACGGGCTACCCCCATTACTCGACCTTACCCTCCCACCCCTTAAAAATTCCCTATTTAAAAAACCCCACAGGTTCTTTTTTTTTCGCATGCCACCTCTGTGGGTCCCAAAACCCATCATAGAGGCTGGCCCTCGGTAGTGTGGAGGGCCATTTCTGCGAGGCAGGGGCACCTCGCAGTTGCAAGAGTTCATAAGAAGAGTAGCACGTCGTAATAGAAGATAAGACCGGCGAAAAGGGGTCCAACTCCGAGAGGCAAAAGTGATGGCAAAGTTAGTGATGGTATCCAAATATTACTAATCCTAAATAAAGGCAGGCCTAAAACGATGGCACATAATAGTAATCCAGAATGCTGATAGTCCCAAATAAGGGCAGACAAGAGTAACAACCGCAAAACAGTCCAGATGGTAGTCTGTCGGAAGTCTGAGACCAAACATCCTGGAATAAGTAAAGGGGGAAGGGGGTGTTCCAGTCATAAGCAATGTCGGCCTCTGTTGAATCTCCTGCATCGGCCTCTGTTGAATCTCCTGCCTCCTCCAAAAGGCCCAAAGGGCCAACACCGGCCAAGAATGCCAACAAGGCCAGAAGAGGCGTAGCAGATGTTAAACCGTCCAAAGGGGGTCTCCAAGCAGATGAATCCATAACACCTCCATCGCCTTCCCGCTGTCCTCCAACCACCACCTCCAAGCCAAGATAGAACGCACAATCCAGGGGTCCCTTCAACTCCAGCACCCCCTAGTGCATCCTCACCCGGTTCGGAGGCCCGGACTCTCCAAACCTCTCCTTCCAAGGGGCCAAGCCTATCCCGCAGGTTGAGCCTCTCCGAGAGGCTGGAGGATAGGAAGGACGCCATGATCACCATCTGGCAGCAAGGAAAAGCCACAGGCGACTTGGCAGGAGACAGATGGAGCGTCTCAATCGCTGTCGCCATTGAGACGCTCCATCTGTCTCCTGCCAAGGGTTAAAAATCCAGACCCAAACGGCACAGCGCAGCCAGGACGACAAGATGTAAAACCAGATGTAAAAATCAGGAGGCAAACCAACCATGACAAGTCAAGACCCCACGCCAATTGCAGGAGCCAGCTGAAGAATCAACTGAAGAATCGGCCAGAAAAACAGCCGGAGAAACGCCGAGTCATCGCCCCACTCCCAGGCCCGAAAAAAAAAACATGGCCGCCGGAACTTCACCGTCTGCTTACCCGGCCCCGTTCTCGGCAGCCGTGGGCTCAAAAAAGTCCAAAAACCTCTCCCACGGCTGCCGATCAGATGACAATCCAGGCCGGGGGCAGCAGGCGGCTAGACGGGCAGTTTAAACATTACCATGCTCGGAGGGCCCCACAAACGTCGGAGCCGAATCTTCAACGCTGCGCCATCTTGCGCATGCGCAGAACCTGTTAATATTAATGAATGTTAATATATAACATTAATCCCAAAAGAAAGGACAGACAATCAACATATCCAAAATTACAGGCCAATCTCAATGCCGACTATAAAATCCTGGCGACAATAATGGCAGAAAGACTAAAGAAAATATTAAACAAAATTATTCATTCAGACCAAAATGGGTTTTTACCCAAAATACAAATAAAAAACAACACAAGAATTATAATGAATATATTAGAGTATTATGAGGCCCACCCTGAAAAACAATTGGCATTAATATTGGTGGATGCACAGAAGGCATTCGACAACCTGAATTGGCAGTTTCTAATTATTCAATTAATCGGGATGAAATCTGGCGAAAAATTTATAGAAATGATTAAAGCAATTTACTCAAATCAGATAGCAAATGGAGACCTAATAGAAAAAGTAAATATAAATAAAGGGGTTAGACAAGAATGTCCATTATCTCCCCTCTTATTTATTCCTTCATTATAAATCTTATTGATTCAGGTAACGGGAAATAAGGAATAAAAGGGCTAAAATTGAAAAAAGAAGAGTATAAAACATAGGCCTTCATGGACTATATGACTTTTATAATAGAGGACCCTTTGGAAACAGGAGAATTGCTATTACAGGAAATAGAGAAATTTGTTATAGTTGCTGGCTTGAAAATAAATAAAAGTAAAATGAAGATAATCACCAAAAACTTTATGCAAGGCCAAAATAAGAAATTAGAGGAGAAATTAGGAATTCAAGTTGTGAAAAAAGTAAAATACCTGGGCATTTGGCTAACGGCAAGAACGTCCTCAATAAAGGAAGACAATTATTTAAAATTACTGCAACAAATTCAAAAAGATTTAGAGAGTAGTGCAAAATTACAAATATCATTGACTGGAATAATTGCTACTATAAAGATGAACATCCTACAAAAAAAATCTATATTTATTTCAAACAATAGCTATAAAATTGGGGGAAAACTTTTTTAACAAATTGAATAAAATTATTAGTAAATTTATATGGCTAGGGAAAAAGCCCAGAATTAAACTAAAACCCTTGCAAGATTCTAGAACTAAGAGTGGCTTTGGCCTTGCAGATTGGGAACTTTACCATCAAGTGGCAGTAATATCATGGCTTAAAGAATGGAGAAATTTTAAAAATGGAAGAATACTAACGATTGAGGGACATGATTTACAGAGAGATTGGCATGCCTTTATTTGGGAGGGAAAAAACAAAGCCCATAAGTACTTCCAGAGACATCAGGTGAGGGAAGTACTGCTAGAAACCTGGATGAAGATTAAAAGAAACTTTTACATAAAAGTTCCAAGCTGGGTATCAACGATAGAAGCCTTGGTCTACCCCAGGGGTAGTCAACTTTTTTATACCTACCGCCCACTTATCAAGACAACAAATAAATGAATTATGAAATAAATCAAGCCAGAGATCTCATTTGAGGCACAAATTACCTGGTTCAAGTTATCATACCTCTGACACATTTATGTGAAGATCTATCTATCTGGAGAAGTCTATAAGAAAAGTCTGGGAAAGGTATAAATAAATATAATTTCATATCTTTTTATTTTTACATATTTATGTATTAAATTATTGTATTTTATCCCATAATTATTGTATTTTACCCTGCTCTTATTTTAAATTGTTTGTATAGGATTTTATTGGTAATACATACATTTTTGATATGGCCTATAGGCTAATCAGTCAATCAATAATAATATAACTATAAAGAAAAAGAAGAGGATGACTAGCAGCAAGATGGATAAACTTAATTATATCAATGATTAATACACTATTGGAAGAGTGAAGATATGTTGGGAAGAAAAACGGAGAAAACTTGTCTAAGTGATCATGGACATGATAATACATAATCAATTATGATTTAAATTTTATAAAAATCTAAGAGTAGATTTAATTTCTACTTTTTGGAAATGTTCCAAGACAACAGGTTGAAGCATAAACTGTCCTATTACTATTTATTCTACCAATGTAACACATAAGAAATTGGTTTGGTCTAATTTTTTTTTGTCTAAATCTATTCAACTGCTATATATGATCAGTAGTTTTTGCTGAAAATTGCTTAAACCAATCTTTTTTGCTTGTTTACTTAGCTTACAATGACAGCTTATATATAGCTTATATATGTGCTTGTGTCGATATGTGCTGGTCGAGCAGTGTGGTAGTCTAGAGGTGGAGATTCACTTCACAATCAGGAGGCTATGAGTTTGATCCTAGGTAACCGCAGATATTACTCTCTCTGGGTGCAAAGAGAAAATATCTGCTCTGAACTCTGTATAGATGTCAGTAAGGACATCCGGCCAATAAATGCTCAGCTCCATTCAGTCCACCCCAATGCAAGGATTACAGGGTTGTTAAAAAAATGATAAGTGCTGGTAAATGAATGCAAATAAATTGGATAGAATCAAAGAGATGAAAAAGACTTAAATTCCCAAGAACAAAAGGAAAACTTTGGCAAAGAAATAAAAATGAATTGATACAAGTAATCACAGGGAAGTTGGTAGGAAGAGAAATCAACAGCTTTTTTTTTAATGAAAAAAAGCAAAGGAAATAAGAAACAGAATATAACATAAAACAGGAATCTGATATTCAACTGGGTCACCAGCAATTGGGTATGTTGCTTTATAAGAACAGAATAAGACAATCAAATGGGCATAGCCCTACTCGTCAGAAAGTATGTCACTAAGACCATTAAGATCAAGGGCTTCTAATAAAAATTGCATTGGATACTTGCATGACTTAATAATAACACTCGTGTAAAGGTAGACAAAAATAAAGTCACAAGTTACTATATTTATTTCATAAATTTCCTCTTTGGTCACATTAGAAATTATATTCTAGCATAAGTTTTGCAAGTAGGTCTGGTGACTAGATAGAGATCTTTGGAGGATGGCATACAGCCTAGGGTTTCATACTGTTTACTATGGTTACAATGATGTTTGGGGTCTGTCTAGTTTTGACTCTTTCAAATGTAGTGTCATGGGGATTGCTGTCTGAAAATCTAAACTTTAAAGTTCTCCTTAAACAAAGTGATTTGGATTGTTTTATAACTATATTCTCCATTTTAGAAGTTCATAACTTATTTTCCAAAGAAACATTTTTGAACGAAGTGCTTTAAAGTATACTTTCTAGAATTCTGGGAATGTAGCATTAAACAAGCTTTTGAGAAAATGATTCATGTATCTCTTCGTGAAAATTCAGTGAAATCAATGTGCAGGACACCAGAAACAAAAGTATCGTATTGAACACTTAATCAATAAAATCATTAAAATATTATTTTCTGAAAGGACTTACTTCCTGCTGTGCAATATAATGCTTTAAAATAAGGTTTGCTGAAGAATGAGCAATATTAAAATGATTCAAAGGAGGAAAATAAATCTGTGCTTATTGTTGCATACCTTAAACATCTATGCTCTTTCATTTATTTCTTCAAACTAGTTTTAAATAACAGCTGTATTTTCACTCAAGCAAGATTTAAGGAGTGGTACGGCAATAACCTACATATATATCGTCCCAAATCATATTGTGGCTTGCTTCATGTTTGTCTTACCCTGTTATATGAATGAATGGTTATGATATATCAAACAATGATAAATAACAAACCATGGCTGAGAATGAGGAGTGAACTTAGCCCTAGTTAAAGAGCTCTTAATTTTTTTTCTTGACAATGTGAATAGTAAAAATGTTGACAAATACTTTCTCAAATACATTTTAGCTATTCATGTTTATCTAATTTAAAAGCTACATCGCATGCTATAACTGGACTCACACATTGTGGTAAGCTGTGATGTGGTTTTGTTTCCTTAATGTTTAGTCAGCTGTGTGAACACAGACACTCTGGTTTCACTAGCATGTTTTTGGTAAGCATTACTCTAACTTATTTCACAAACTGTATGATATGTGAATCTTAGTATGGAATGCTAAATATGCTATAAAGTGATGAGACTTAGCCATCTCTCTCTTTCTTTGCAAGAGGAAATGTTAAGCCCACCACTGCATGCACACTTATGTGTGTGTTGTTTGTGCACATGTGTAGATGCTTACACACACACAAAAACATTTTATCTTTTCAAAATAATTATTCTATAATTTTCCAGTGCTGGTGCAGACACTGAGACAGATTCAGATATGGCCTCGCTTTGCCTCACTATAACTGAGAATTTTAAAATGTCTCAATAGGATGATTTTAGAGTTCAAAATTTATTTTCTCAAAAACTTTGATGTAATTAAATGTGCTTTTTTGAGTAATAAGTAATAAATAATAATAATAGTAATAATTATTATATGATTATATAATAAGTAATAAATAATAATACCACTTCTGAAAACCTATGAAATTCATTTATGGCATCACTCTGTTCACCAAACACAGTTTTCTCTTTTTAATTGTCCACTGACAACCAATTGCTAAAATTTACAACTGTAGATAATGGGATAAGGTGCTAACTGGGACAAGAAAAAAAAAGCTCAGGAAATGAAGAATGAGAAGATACGAAACCTAATTAGTAATGTTGCCAAAAAAATCTATACAAGAAATTAATCTCTAAAAGTAAAATGCTTTCAAAATACTTAAGAAATCTTGTTAAATTATGTCACTGACAACTACAGAGCTGCCTAGGAAAATGCATAACAGTGAATGACTATTACTGTGCACAATTTATTTATTTTTTTAATGCCGCCATCTTTCTTATAAGGTGACATTTATTTATTTATTTATTTATTTATTTGATCGTATTTATATACCGCCCTATCTCCCGAAGGACTCAGGGCGGTTTACAGGCACTTAAAAAACACATAAACACATAAATACAATATAAAAACAATTAAAAAACTTATTCTAAAAGCCCCAAAAATTAAAAATATAGAAATAAAACCCAATTTAAAACCCATAAATTTAAAATCTAGCTCAGTCCTGCGCAATTAAATAAGTGTGTTTTAAGCCCGCGGCGGAAGGTCCGAAGGTCCGCAAGCTGACGAAGTCCGGGGGGTAGTTCGTTCCAGAGGGTGGGAGCCCCCACAGAGAAGGCCCTTCCCCTGGGCGTCGCCAGACGACATTGCCTCGCTGACGGCACCCTGAGGAGTCCCTCTCTATGAGAGCGCACAGGTCGGTGAGAGGTATTCGGTAGCAGTAGGCGGTCCCGTAAATAACCCGGCCCTATGCCATGGAGCGCTTTAAAGGTGGTCACCAAAACCTTGAAGCGCACCCGGAAGGCCACAGGTAGCCAGTGCAGTCTGCGCAGGATAGGTGTTATGCGGGAGCCACGGGGGGCTCCATCTATCACCCGCGCAGCTGCATTCTGGACTAACTGTAGCCTCCGGATGCCCTTCAAGGGGAGCCCCATGTAGAGAGCATTGCAGTAATCCAGGCGAGACGTATAGTGAATAATAATATTATAGAACAAAATAATGGTGAAACTAGTCAAACCAGATAACATTCAAATTTCACAGTTTTGAAAGATATAGAAATAGAAAAGATAACACTGCCATATACCACAAACAGAAATGGCCAACAGAGTATTCCAGCAACACTGTATCACCATGTGACACAAATCAACTAAAGTCCTCTGAAACATCTTAAGTGAATCAAAAGATCCAAAACTCGGGTTTTGGAAGGTTGTTGTTGTTTTGCTTGGACCCAAGTAGTCCAAGCAGAAAAAACAGAAATTATCTACAACATATTGTGTAAGATGGACTCCAGAGGATGGTAGAGAACAGGAAGGCCTGGAGGAACGTTGACCATGGGGTCGTGATGGGTCGGACATGACTTCGCAACTAACAACAACATTGTGTAAGAACTGTAACAGCCACTATGTAGGACAGGGCCATAGTGGCACAGTAGTTAGAATGCAATATTGCAGGCTGACTCTGCTCATTGCCTGGAGTTTGATCCTGATTGGCTCAAGGTTGATTCAGCGTTCCATCCTTCTTTTTTACTGAGATCAGTAAAATGATTTACTGAGATCAGTAAAATGAAGACCCATATTGTTGGGGACAATATGCTGACTCTGTAAACCGCTTAGAGAGGGCTGTAAAGCACTGTGAAGCGGTCCACAAGTCCAAGTGCTATTGCTAAGGACTATAAGCAGAAGTCTATCAGAATGTCAACTAGCACGAATACCAACTAGCACTTAGAAGACATGATGTAAACTCTTTAATTTCACAACACATGGACAGACTTAACCACAGTTTCAGCTGAGAAATTAAATCAAAAAACCCTAGGAAATTCCTGGAAGCTTGGCACTTAGACAAATCAGCCATTAACAGAAATATAGAGACAAACATTGATACACCATTCAAAAAACACAATAAAAAAGCTAAAAAGGAAACAAAAAGCCTAGAATACTTTATCAACAAGCAATCAGCAACCAGTTAAACAAGGATTAATACCAGGATTAACACCAAACAATCAAGCAGTAAATATCTAATCAAAGAAATCAAGGACAAAACAACAACCCACCAACACTGACAGGACAAGCTACTGTATATAAGCAGTAGTGTCTTCTTGGAATGAAGTTATTACCTAGCCAGGTAATGAAATATCTGTATGAGAAAAATCAAGCTAAGAGAGCATTAAGGACTTCTCAGTTTGGAAATAATTTTAGGAAATCTTCTGGGTTGCAGCAGGAATCAAAAATAGAAAACTAGTGGATTTTTTAAAAAACAAAGTCATTTAAAATAGTAAGCAGACTGAATTGAAAGAAAAAGAGGATCATAGCCCTCCAAAACCAGATATACAATTTATCTATCTATTTAGAAGAGCGAGAGATCAGTACTGGTAGCTACTTGTTGGAAAAATGCCAACTTCCCACAACATGCTAATTAACATAAATAACAAAACCATGAACTCAATTTTATGTATTTACAAAACATGCAGAACATAGCATTACCCTATATTTTGTTTCATCTATTACTCTAAGCTAAAATATGATTTTTTAGTTTGTGTTTCTACATAACCACTGAGTGGCAAATCGGAGAAATATGTTGGGTGAAGTATTAGAGGTCTTTTAACAGAAGGAAAATCTTCTAAAAATTTTTCTCTTCATGATCATGATATTGTCAAAATAATGCCATCCATATATAGAGATGTCAAAATCTGTTAGAGTGAGGTTGCAGTACTTCAGTCCAATCTCTGTTCCTTTTATGTATGTATTGTATATCAATAGACAGGGAGTGGGGCTTAGAATGCAATTCTGCACCTGTCATCTTACAGATTTGTAAATTTTGACACACACACACACACTGCTGACACTCATTTGTTAATCCCTGAATGGAAAAGATACCTTTTGCATGTGAATGAGGATTAAAAAAACAACATTCAGGCATGAACCTAAAGTCAATCATGGCTGGTAGTCATCCTAAATTGATGCAAATTCTTGGTTTATTTACTACTTCATAGTAGCAGACCTATTAATCCATTTTTAACATTATAGCTGACAGAATTAGATTACTCTTAAAGAACCATTCTTTGTAGCATAGAAATTTAGAAATCATTTTCAGGTTTCACAGAAGAAACAACATAAGCATTTCTAGGGAATGAACAAATACCTGTGCTAAACACAAAACAAGAGCTTAGGGTGAAACACAGTGGGCAATAGGACACACAGAAATTGTAGTAACTATTGTTGAATTGTAGTAGCTACAAGGAACAGAAAGTAACATATACCAGATGGGCAGATTTATAGAGTAATAGGTCCCCTGGGAATATGAATCAGGGATATAATGGAGTAGCTGCCAAGACTCATCAATCCCACTGACAAATACCTTTTCCTAATCATCCATATGGAGACTGATGATATTGCCAAGAGCAACTACAACACATCATCTGGGACCTTGAAATTCTAGGAAGGAAGTTGAAGGGCCTGTCATGCCTCTTAACTTCAGAACATGATCAAGAAAGAAAGGTTCATATGGACTTTCTTTTGAATTAGAGATTAGAGTACAGAATTAAGACAGAAACTCTCCAATCCTATGAGTTTTTCAGTAAGTTTATTTAGCCTTTGAATTTCTTCTTCACAGTCTGCTGGCACGATTGAGTAAACAGCCATTTGTTTGATAAGCCAATAACAACTTCTCCCTTCTGCTGATTGTTTGCTTTCTTCTCTTTCATGCTCAGCACAGTTTCCCAGGGGGATCATGTGGTATTCCCATCCATCCTTCTAAGCCATGGAGCAAGACTGGAAAGGGGAAGGAATAATACAGCAGGGGAATGTCCAGCTATTATGCCTGCATAAAATATTTGGATATTGGATACTGAATTGCAAACATGAAATATATGGCATCTCACAGCAACAAAGATATTGTGTTTACTTAAAGCATGTTGAACTTCATCAAGAAAGCTTTGAATCCTGAGAGGATTGGAGAGAGAAACTCAGTTTATGATTCTATATGCAAGACTACAGGATAAAGTAATTAAATTGGGACCTATTAAATCACAGAATGAAAAATCAACACTGACTCATAAAGTTCATGGTTTCGTTGTCTATATTAATTTTCAGAGGATAACAAGTAAGATAAGCTTGATCTTATTACAGCAAGGCAACTAGGATTTAATATGTATAATTGAAATGCAACGAGATTATTCTCATGATTACAATCCAGAAGTTAAAGCACCCAAATGTTAAATGTAACAGAAGACAGAGAAAGAGAAAACAAATCATATGGTATGTTAATATATTGTAAATCTAAGGAAATGAATGTTGTGATTCTGTGGGGGCCATTTGAGTGAAGATAAGGAAAGAAGGGAATAAAACTTGTAGCGCTTTTTCTACTATCGGCAGCTACTTGTTGAAAGGACATACTTTCTAAAATAAATTGTAGATCTTTCAAAGAGGCATATAGTACTTTGGGGAAAACTCAGTTTTACATGGACCTTCCTGATTTATTTTTATTTTTTATTTTGCCATGTATCTTCTTCAGGGGCTGGAATATTAACTAATTTCAAAATTAACTAAAATTGGTGGAAAATGGCTATTCCATTTATTCAATTAAATTTATTTTGTTTACATAATATTCAAGACAACAAAGCAGAATACATAATACAAAACTGAGCTTAAAAAACAATGTTAAAATCAGAATTAAAATCAACATATTAAAATAAATTAAAAGTTATTTAAATTTTGTAAAAAAATTACTAAGACTTATAAAAGTTTTATTTCAGAAAATAAACAATTATTAAATGTAAATATTAAATGCAATTTACATAGGTTCCAATAGTTTTAACAGTTTGTGCATCTGAAAATGACTATAAATTACCATAAATTCAGAATTTAAAAGAAAGAGAAAAAAAGGAAAGAACACAAGACAGAAAACAAATAAATATTCTATTAGCTGCTTAACAAAACAGGTTTATTGGGTTCATTATCATCTCTTGTTATTTTTGACATTATTATATTTTGTCAATGCCTAAACAGTTGACAGGAAGAATACTTAATTTAAATAGACCAAAATGTACTTAATTTTTTAAACCTAACGGCATGTGTGACGGTTTTCCTGGATTACAACAACTATAATTTCCATCCCATTTAGATTTGCTGGAAACCACTCTTTTACTACAATGAATCACACTAGACTTTATGCAAGAAGGCAAGACAATTCAGCGTGATGACAAAAAACATATTAATGTGTATTTTCCTTGAAGTAGACTATTTTTTTTAAAAAAGTCAAATAACTATTTTTGTGCACATAGAATACCCAATATTTAAGAAATGTTGTTAAGCAAATTATATTCAGAGAAACAATTTCACTATACAATTAATTTCTTAAATAATGTATTGTAGTTGCTGATTTATTGGCATTCTAAATTATTCCATTGTAAAACGGTTTGCTTAGAAACAAATACACATACTAAAATAACATAGAAGTGATTTAAGAAACTCCTCTTATACTGTGGTTTAAAAATTACATGCTGTTTTAAAAATAAATATTTGTAATAATATTTTTTTCCAATGTGTACGAATAACACATGAACCTATTACCTCATATTAATTGTGATGGAGTTGTGAGTTTAAAAGTTGAAATGAAAAAAATATTAAAAGTGAAATAATGGCTGCAACAGCAGTGCATAGCAGTGATATAAAAAGAAATTTATCTGGAATTAATTGTTATATCATATTCTTCTATAAATAAGGAAATATTCCAAAGACAACATAAACCCAGAGGTGGTATTCAGCTAGTTTGAACCGGTTCAGGTGAACCTGTAGCAGAAATTTTGAGTAGTGGAGAACTGGCAAATACCACCTCTGACTGCCTCCATCCCTGCCCACTTAACATAACATAACATAACATAACATCAGAGTTGGAAGGGACCTTGGAGGCCTTCTAGTCCAACCCCCTGCCCAGGCAGGAAACCCTACACCATCTCAGTCAGATGGTTATCCAACATTTTCTTAAAAATTTCCAGTGTTGGAGCATTCACAACTTCTGAAGGCAAGTCGTTCCACTTATTAATTGTTCTAACTGTCAGGAAATTTCTCCTTAGTTCTAAGTTGCTTCTTTCTTTGATCAGTTTCCACCCATTGCTTCTTGTTCTACCCTCAGGTGCTTTGGAGAACAGCCCGACTCCCTCTTCTTTGTGGCAGCCCCTGAGATATTGGAACACAGCTATCATGTCTCCCCTAGTCCTTCTTTTTGTTAAACTAGACATGCCCAGTTCCTGCAACCGTTCTTCATATGTTTTATCCTCCAGTCCCTAATCATCTTTGTTGCTCTTCTCTGCACTCTTTCTAGAGTCTCAACATCTTTTTACATCGTGGCGACCAAAACTGGATGCAATATTCCAAGTGTGGCCTTACCAAGGCATTATAAAGTGGTACTAGCACTTCACGTGATCTTGATTCTATCCTCTGTTTATGCAGCCCAGAACTGTGTTGGCTTTTTAACAGCTGCTGCACTGCTGGCTCATATCTAGATGGTTATCCACTAGGACTCCAAGATCCCTCTCACAGGTACTACTATTGAGCAAGGTACCACATATACGGTACTGGTGCATTTTGTTTTTGGCCTAAATGTAGAACCTTACTTTTTCACTGTTGAATTTCATTTTGTTAGATAGCGCCCAATGTTCAAGTCTGTCAAGATCTTTCTGTAACTTGAGCCTATCTTCTGGAGTGTTGGCTATTCCTGCCAGCTTGGTGTCATCTGCAAATTTGATGAGTTCCCCATCTATCCCTCGTCCAAGTCATTGATGAAGATGTTGAAGAGTACTGGGCCTAAAACAGAGCCTTGGGGTACTCCACTGCATACTTCCTCCATGTGGATGTAGTTCCGTTGAGGACTACACGTTGAGTGCGTTGGTCAGCCAGTTGCGAATCCATCTGGTGGTGGTGCTGTCTAACCCACATTTTCTACTTTATCTAGTAGTAGGTTATGGTCTACTTTATCAAATGCTTTACTGAAGTCCAAGTAAATTATATCAACAGCATTCCTCTGGTCTACTAATTTTGTCATTTTGTCAAAGAATGCGATAAGATTAGTCTGGCATGATCTGTTTTGACAAACCCATGTTGGCTTTTGGTTATTACTTTGTTTGCTTCTAGGTGTTCGGTGATTCGTTGCTTGATTATCTTTTCCAGAATCTTCCCCGGTATTGAGGTCAGACTGATAGGTCTGTAGTTTCCTGGATCTGTTTTTTTTCCTTTTTTGAAGATGGGAACTACATCAGCTCTTTTCCAGTCCTCTGGCAGCTCCCCTGTGCTCCAGGTTCTTTGAAAGATATAGTTCAGTGGTTCTGAGATCACGTCTGCCAGTTCCTTCAGAACCTTGGGGTGTAATCCATCCGGTCCTGGTGATTTGAACTCGTCTAGGGTAGACAGGTGTTCACTTACCATTTTCTTCCCTATTTTAACTTGTGTTTCTAATCTGTTTTTTGTAGTGCTGTTTTTGATAGGTTGGATTGTTTTTTCCTTTTGTGTAAAGACAGATGCAAAATATGAGTTAAGTAGATCTGCTTTCTCCCTGTTGTTTGTCATCTTCTTGCCACTTTCTCCCAGCAATGGGCCAATTGTTTCCTTGACTTTTTTCTTGTTTTTAACATGTTGGAAGAAGCTTTTTTTGTTATTTTTTACTTTTGTCGCTAGCCTTTGTTCATTGTGAGCCTTAGCTTTCCTCACTTCATCTTTACAGGCTCGGGCTATTTGCTGATATTCTGCCTTAGTTATTTGCCCCTCTTTCCACTTTTTATATTTGTCCTTTTTGTCTTTCAATTTGTCAGATAGTTCTTTATAAATCCATGCTGGTTTCTTTTGTGATCTACTATTTTTCTTCTTCATTGGTATTGTGTTAGACTGTGCTTTTATAATCTCACTTTTCAAAATTTCCCAAGCTTCTTGAGTTGTTTTCCCCCTGAGGATTCTCATCCATTGAATCCTTCTTACTTGCTTATTTACTTACTTGCCCGACCCGTCCCCTGCTTGACCTGTCCTGCTCAGTACCTCCTCATCTTGCTTCCCCGGCATAGCACATAGTGTGGCTCCTCGCTTGCGCTGATCATACGGTCTCTGCAGCTTGCCTGCCTTCCCACGCGGTGCCTGCAACCCAACTGAGCAGACCTGATCTGCCTGCCTGGGTAAGTAAGCCTGCAAATCACAGCATAGTTAGCTGTCTCCCCCCCCCCTCACTGTCCCCAGCCTCCAGCTTACCTGGCTTGCTTTGCCGCCGCAGCTCCATCCCATGCGGCGCTGCCTGGAACATAGTAGTGTTCCAATAGCTCAGGGGCTGCCACAAAGAAAAGGGAGTCAAGCTATTCTCCAAAGCACCTGAGGGTAGGACAAGCAGCAATGGGTGGAAACTAATCAAGGAGAAAACCAACTTAGAACTAAGGAGAAATTTCCTGACAGTTAGAACAATTAATCAGTAGAACAATTTGCCTCCAGAAGTTGTGAATAATTCAACACTTGAAGTTTTTAAGATGATGCTGGATAAGCATTTGTCTGAAGTGGTGTAGGGTTTCCTCCTTAAGCAGGGGGTTGGACTAGAAGACTTCCAAGGTCCCTTCCAACTCTGTTATTCTATTCTATTCTATTCTATTCTATTCTATTCTATTCTATTCTATTCTATTCTATTCTATTCTATTCTATTCTATTCTATTCTATTCTATTCTACTTTGTGTACTTCAGAGACTTGTAGCAGCATAGTTGAACCTATAGGGTGAAAAACTGGCAGTTGCAAACTTCTTCTCACGTTACTTCCTGCCTGAAGAGACTTGGTAATTACTGCTGCTACTATTATTTTTTGGGAAGTATCTCACATGGCATCTTCCCAATCCCAGCATATGAGATAGAAACTATAGTCTATGTTTACTTTTTTGACCAATTAAAAGGAAAGAGAGAGAAAGAAAGAAAAAAAGTCAAATAAATCATATAGTCAGCTCCTCATCCTGTAATGCTTAGGTACATGGCTAAAGAAACCAGGATTGCTTCTCTAACTCCTGTGGGTGACAGAGCAATGTCACAAGAGATAACTAAAAACTAACTTCATTTTTTTAAAAAATAATGTTTTAATGATGTTGTTTATATACAATCATGTAAACGTATTTAATAGCAGAGTAAATTAAAATATTGTTTAAATTACAGAAAAACCATCTTAACTAAACTTCCAAAATGAAATATAAAGGAAAATATAAATCTCTGGTTGCTGCTGCTCTGATATTACCTAGAAGAATCTAGGAAATCCCAAGTGACATTAAAAACTCAATTACTGACTAGCTGAAAACAAGCTGCAGAGACTATATATTAAATATATACATAAACCAGAATCAATTAAGTATTTCCCACAATTTTCTCCTAGACCTATTTACCAGATTTAATGCTTTCTTTTCCTCCTCCTTTTTGGACTTATTTTCTTGTTTCTTATAAATTATCTTTTATCAAAGACTCATCAGCAATCTCCTGTAATTCTGGTATCCAAATCGTTGCTTGTTTCCTTTCTCCTGCCTGCGGTTTACACATGCAGAATAAGTAGGTTGTAAGGGCATATTTTCTTTTGCTAAATATTAAAATAAGTATCTATTCCTCACTGATGTTTGTTGGGGAATTCTGTAGTCTTCCTGACATGTAGTTGACAGTTTGGATACTGTAAAATCAGGTTGGCTTTGAAACAAGGTTACTTGCCAAAGGGTGTTTCTATGTCTGCAGTAAACACTGACATTGTCAATTAAATAATTCATTAATTGCGCCTGTCAAATTTGCAAGGCCCTCAACTTAATTGTCTGAAATTTAGTAAATGCAGAAAGTATACCTAAGTTGTTAAATTTATTTTCTTTCTTCACACCCTACCTCTGTAATGTTACAATACATTTTTTTAAATCAAAAAGAAGGTGGTGGTGGTGGAGGAGGAGGAGGAGATTAAAGATTCTGTCTGAAAAAAATCTGTTTCTATCCCTTCATTCCCTAGAAACATATTTTTGTCTCACATATTTCACCCCATTTTATTGATTTTTTAAAAAGCTAGAGTTAATTCTGTTTTCTGATGCTATGAGTTAAATGAAAAAAAGTGTATTTTGGAACAGTCTTAAGTCAATGCAGCTTTTGATTTGTACCTTCTTGAAGTCAGAATACATTAATTCTCACTGTTTTATACATTAATTTTGTTAAATTGACTTTAAATTTTATCACATTAAAGTTACAAATAAAACATAAGAGTGCAGAAATGAAAAAGTAGAAAAATATAAAATAAGAAAATAAGAATATAGAAAAAAATTAAAAAATGAATAAACAAATGATTTCTCTTTCATTACAGTAAATGCACACAATTTCATTATTATTATTATTATCATTATTCATTTTATTAGTAACTTATCACATTCTCGGACTTCCGCTTGGCGCCACCTTTCTCACTGGGTGCTAATTTATGGCACTCCGCACTGAATATGGTAAAAGCCGGTGAAAACAGCAACGAACAGCTGTTCCCGGCTTCAATTTCCCTCTCTGGTTGAAAGAGAGAGAAAGAGCAGAGGGGGAGAGTGATAGATTCCCCTAGGGGCTTTGTTTTTGTTATGCAAAGTCCCGAAAGGTCAAATCCCATTGAATCCTTCTTTAATCTCCAATATTCAGTGCGCTTCTGCAAAAGCAGGAAAAGAGGAAGGTGTCCACTTCTGCTAACAATTGATTTCTTTTTGTGGATCTCTATAAGCAGACGGAAGAAGCATGAGTGAACAATTATTGGTTTGCAAGTATTTTTGACTTTCTGACTTCCACCTTCTTTAAAAAGAGAAAAAATTTTTCCCCTTCCTTTAATTGTTTAAAATGGCGTTTGAGAGCAACTGAAAGTAGAGCAATAAAGGGAAGGGAAAGGAAAGGAGCCTTGCTGCGAAATCGAAACTGAATGGAGATTTTATCTTATTGTGTTGGACTGTGGATTGTTGGATTATATTAAATTGTTTAAGTATTTCATAAGGGGATTCTCAGCAAGAACTTTGCCATGAAGGTTCTTTCAGAAGAATGGATTTGTGATTTTATACAGGATTACACAGAAAGAATGTATTTAATTATTCAAAAATACAAATTGATAAAAAATGGGGACGTTTTGGATGAGAGCTTGGAGGAAATTAACCAGTGTAATCAGGACTTGGAAAATGGAATGGAGGAGATACAAACAAAAGTGGATAAATATGAAGATATGATCGTGAATAAACAAGTTGATGTAAAGAAGTTTTCTTTAAATAGTTTGGATGAAATGCCTGAATTTGTGCTACAGGAGGCTGTCTCCTGAACCGAAAAAACTCACAGGGTTAATGCTTTCCAAGAGTTCTCTTTTTGGACTGATGAAATATACAGCAGTAATTTGTGGATTCTTGGACATAAGGAATACTAGGAAATATTGTGACTGACTTTTCAAAAGGAGTAATGAAGGAAAGACAGAGATTAATGCATCAAAAAAAATGGCAAGAGACAAAAGTATTATCCTTGAAGCAAGGTTGTTTTGAAATATTAACAGACAAAAATATTAGTGTCCCTGAAAGACAATATGTGAGGAAGCCCTGGAAGAAATGGGTTGATTATATGTTTTATATCTATCATAAAAGACTAGATGTTTGGATTTATACTGGATTTTGACGAGGAAGGACTAAAGTTGAATAGATATTGTAATTTTCTGTATTGAAATTTTATAATGTGTTGTATTGAATTTTAAATAGAATATTCTCGAAAGATCTTATGTAAGAAAGACCTGGGGGGGAAATTATATGGTTATAGAACCTATAAGGGAGATATTCTCTGAATGGGATTGGATTTTTATGCTTTAGCTGGTTTTAAACACTTTAGGATTAATTTGTTCTATTGCTTTACATATCTTATTACTGTTAATTGTTAATTTTTTTTTTATTATTGAAAGAGTTTTAAAAAACAAAAACATTTTTCCCCCTTTTTCCCCCCCTCCCTCCCCAAAAAACCCCCTTCCCCCCTCCCTCCCCCCCCCCGGCTTCCCGGGTCAATCACAAGGTATTGTTATACATAAACCAAACATAGAATAAAATTTTCCCTTCCAATCCAAATAACCACATCCAAAGCTTTTCATCTCCCAACCCCCTCCCCATTACATAAAATAACTTTCTAATTATTCAAAGGCAATCTGATATTTCTTAATCTGATATCTGTTTTGTAGATAATCAATCCATTTTTTCCATTCAATTAAATATCTTTCCTGCGTATTGTCTTTTAAAAACGCTGAGATTTTAGCCATCTCAGCCAAATTAATGACTTTCAGTATCCATTCTTCTATTGTAGGTACCTCTTCTTTCTTCCAGTATTGTCCAATCAACAGTCTTGCTGCTGTTATTAAATTCAGAATCAATTTAGTCTCAATCCCTGTACAATCCGTTATAATTCCCAAAAGGAAAAATTGTGGCAGGAACTTTATCTTCTTCTTCAGTACATTTTGAATAATCCACCAAATTCTTATCCAAAAGACCTTAATTTTCTTGCAAGTCCACCAAATATGAAAATATGTAGCGTCATCACAATCACACCTCCAACATTTCGCTTGGATATTAGGATACATACATGATAATTTTTTGGGATCTAAGTGCCATCTATAAAACATCTTATAAAAATTTTCCCTTAAATTCTGTGCTTGTGTAAACTTAACATTTCTAACCCAAATTTTCTCCCATGTTTCCAACATTATTGGTTCCTGAATATTCTGTGCCCATTTTATCATACAATCCTTTACCAAATCCTTTTCCGAATCTATTTCAAGCAACACATTATACAATCTCTTTATATGCTCCTGGGTCTGATTTCTAATTTGCTTTATTAAATTTTCCTCCTTTGCATTATACCAATTTTTTGATCTTCTTTCCATCTAGCACTTATTTGCCCATATTGAAACCAAGTATAATTCCTCCCTTCTTCATTTAATACCTGTAATGATTTTAATTGCAATCTACCTCCTTCAGCATACAAAAGTTCTTTATAAGTAATCATTTCCTGTTTCTGTTCTATATTTATATTCTCTATTGCATGTCTAGGGCTCGCCCATATAGGAATCTTGTATTCTAATTTATAGGAATATTTTTCCAGACCATAAAGAGCACTTCTCAACACATGATTCTTAAAAGCCCTATCCACTTTTTTTTCATAAAATAAGTATGCATGCCATCCATATAACAAGTCATAACCTTCTATATTCAAAATTCTTTCCTCTGTTAAGTTAAACCAGTCACTTATTACTGAAAGGGCTACTGCTTCATAATATAGTTTAAAGTTAGGCATTCTTAAACCACCTCTTTCCCGTGAGTCCTGTATTATTTTCATTTTAACCTCACCTTTTTACCCTGCCATATAAATTTATTAATCCCAATCTGCCAATCTTCCAAATTTTTATCCTTTTTAATTATTGGTATCATCTGGAACAGAAACAAAAATCTAGGTAACACATTCATTTTAATAGCCGCAATCCTTCCCAATAGGGATAACTGCAATTTCTTCCAGACACTCATATCATTCTGAACTTTTTGCCATAGCAAGTCATAATTATTCTTATAAAGTTTCTTGTTCGATGAGCTAATATAAACCCCTAAGTATTTAACCTTTTTTACTACCTCAAATCCTGTCATTTCCTCTAGTTTTTGTTTCTGTTGTATAGACATATTTTTAATTATCACTTTTGTTTTATTCTGATTTATTTTAAATCCTGATACCTTTCCATATTTATCAATTACTTCCAACAAAAATCTACTTGAATTTATAGGATTTGTTAACGTAACCACTACATCATCTGCAAAAGCTCTAACTTTATACTCATATTGTCTAATCTTAATTCCTCTATTTTCGTTAATTCTCGTATTTTATCTAATAATGGTTCCAGAGTCAAAACAAACAATAATGGTGATAAGGACATCCCTGTCTCGTTCCTTCGCAATCTTAATAACTTCTGTCAAGCTACCATTTATTATAATCTGTGCTGTTTGTTCTCCATAAATCGCTTTAATTATTCTAACAAAACAATCTCCAAATTGCATTTTCTCTATTAATTTAAATAAAAAATCCCAATGCAATCGATCAAAGGCTTTCTCTGCATCCAAAAAAATAAGTGCTGCTGAAGTATTCTTCTTTTCCAAATATTCCAATATATTAATAATCTGTCTAACATTATTCCTCATCTGCCTCCCTTTTATAAAACCAGATTGATCAGTATGAATTCTTTGTTGTAAAACTAACATTAATCTATTTGCTATTATTTTTACAAAAATCTTATAATCATTATTTAAAAGTGAAATCGGCCTGTAGTTACCGGGTTTAGAGCAATCTTGCTCCTCTTTTGGTATCAGTGAAATAAAAGATGTTTTCCATGACGGGGGTATTCCCACTCCTAATTGTATCTGATTAAATAATTCTTTAAGTGGGCCTAATATTTCATCCTGTGTTTTTTTATAATAAGTTGCTGTAAGACCATCTGTACCAGGGGTTTTCCCCATTTTTAATTGTTTAATTGCCTCCACTATTTCTCCAGTAGCTATCGGCCGATTCAGCTCCTCCCTCTGTTCTAATGTTAGAATATTAACCTTATAATCTTTCAAATAATCATAAATGTCCCTATTCAATATTTTGTCTTTTGCATATAGTGCAGTATAAAATTCTGAGAATGCCTTTTTAATTTTATCCTGTTGATATATCTCTTTACCTTTATATTCTATTTTTTGTATGACACGTGCTTCCTGTTTTTTCCTTAAGTTATATGCCAACCATCTCCCAGGTTTATTTGCATTACAAAAGGTATTATGTTTAGCATATTGTATATTCGTTGCCACCTGGTCTGCCATTAACATATTAAATTGACTCTGTAATATTTTTATAGCCTCTTTAAGTTTGTGATCTTGTGGGTTTTGAATTAATAACTGTTGCTTCCTTTGAATTTCTTCTTCCAAATACCTACGCTGCCTTTGTTTATTATTCCTTTGCCTATTGTCCAAATAAAATAATATCCCTCTAATAAACGCTTTGCTCGCCTCCCACACAGTTCCTATAGGTGTCCCTTTGTACATATTAAAATCAAAAAATTCTTTCAACTGTTTCTTACAATAATTTAGATTATCCTCATATCTAAACAGATTTTCATTCAACCTCCATGTTCTACCACCTTTTTTCCCTTGTAATAATTCCATCCATACTGGGCTATGGTCAGTTAAACACCTCGGAAATATCTTCATTTTCTTCACCCTAGAAAGCAAGTCATTAGAAATTAAAATAAAATCAATACGTGAAAAAGATTGATGCCTATCGGAAAAAAAAGTAAAATCTCTCTCATCTGGATTCCGTAACCTCCATATGTCTCTAAACTCAAAGTCTTCCATCATTTCAAAAAAGGATTTTGGTAATTTTGCATGTATAGGTATCTTCTTGGAGGAGGTTCTCTTATCCCTTCTTGTATCAATTACTCCATTCCAGTCTCCTAATAAAATAAACGAACTATAATCCCAGAGGGTCAACCTCTCGTGTAACATTTTGTAAAACTTTTCTTGTTGCTGATTAGGTGCATAAATACCTATCAGCAAAGTCTTTTTTGCATCTATCACCAGTTCAATAGCAATAAATCTTCCTTGAATATCTGCCTCAATTAACTTAGCTGGTATATCCTTCCTGATATATACAACAATTCCATGCTTCTTTTCCAAAGCTGATGCAACAAAATGTTTACCCAATTTTGAGTTAATTAAATATTTTTGGTCTGATAATTTTATATGTGTCTCTTGCAAACAAATCACATCATTCTTAAATTGTTTCAAGTAGTGAAATATTTTCCTTCTTTTCTGAGCTGAATTCAAGCCATTAACATTCCATGACAAAATTCTATTTGCCATTACTGGCCTCCTGAAGCTTTGAAGCAGACAACGGAAACTCCTCCTCCGGTATCTTCCGTCTAGCTCCTCCCACAGCTTCCATACTGGGATCCTGACTTTTACTTTGAGACTGTTGCTCTTCTTTACGCTTAAGAGCTCCTCTTGTCACCCTTTGCTCTTGTGGTTCCTCTAATACTGGCAGCAATGAAGGCTCTTGGATCACCACGCCTTCTTGAATCTCTTGAAGGTTTTCTATCACTTCTATTTCGACTTTCAAAACTGTAGAAAGAAAATCCTTTGCCTTTAAAACAGTGTCAATTCTATATCTCCTTCCTTGATAGAATACTGTCAGTCCAACTGGCACCTCCCATCTGAATTGAATCTGATGTTTTTTAAGTTCTTGTGTAAAAAAAACAAATTCCTTCCTATCTCTTAACATCTTTGAAGGAATCTCTTTCAGCACCTTCAGCTCCTGTTCTCCAATTTTTAAAGTTGTCTGATATGAAACTTGCAGAATCTGATTTCTCATAGTCCTTTTCACAAAATAAACCACAATGTCCCGAGGAAGCTTTCTCTGTCTTGCAATCCAGGAGTTAACTCTATATATTTTATCAATTTGGTAAGCTACCTCTTGGGGTTCCACTTCAATAAATTCAGCCAATGCTTCTGATATAATTTTTCTTAAGTCTTCTCCTCGCTCTTCTTGCATACCACGGATTCTAAGAGCTCCTTCCATAAGTTTATATTGTAATATCACAACCTGATCTTCATTTTGATCCACTTTTTTCTCAACACCTTTCATTTTGTCTTCTAAATACTTATTTGACTGAGAGATCTGTTGCATCTCCTCTTCCAATCCCTCAATTTTTTTACTCAGTCCTTGAACTGCCATGAGAATATCTTCTCTTATTTTTGCATTAAAATTCTCCATCATCTCTTTTTGCCTATCTTCAGAAAGTTTTAGTTGTTCTTTCAATATTTCCTCAAGACTTGGTTCAGATCCCCTTCTTCCAGAAGGCTTTAAAGGTTTAGCTGCCATTCTGTCTTCAAAAGAATCAGGAATTTAAACTTAATAACTTTCCTTCCCTCCTTTCAGTATAAAAAAACTCCGTTTGTAACAATCCACAAATAACGCTACTTTATCGTACTAAAAAAAATTTACTTTCACTTTCAGACGCCATTTTAAAAGTCAATTAATCAAAGACAAAGAAAGGTTTCAGGTTTCAGAAAGGGAGTCGGTACTTGCCGTGCTGATTCTACATCAAAGATCGAGCGCTTGTGAAATTCCCGTCTGCTTAGAAAATCAATCAATTTAATAAGTCCTTTTGAGCAGAAGCGACTCTCCACTCCTTTTTCCTGATAAAAAACAGGAGCGTGTTTGAAGTTGGAGGGAGTGGAATTCGGTGGGGTCATAAATCCAGGAAAATTCGCTCTTAAGAGCAAACCCCCTGTCAGACATGCCACTTTCCCACAACTCTGATAACCCTCTTTTGCCCAGAGGGTATGCTAAGCTCAGTGAACAGTGATTTTTTTTTCTGTTTCACTGACTTTTACAATCTTCTAACACGGAGTGCTCTGTTAGAGCACCCAGCAGGAGCAGTGACGTCACTGGAGCCAATTGTTAATTTTTTTTGAAGGATTTTGGTTATGTTAGGAGGAAGTCAGAGCTAGAGAGGGAAAATTGGTATAATAGATTTGGGGAAAAATTTTCTTAGCATATGTTTGTTTTATTTTTAACTATACCTTGTGCTTGTTCCGGGAAGTCAGGGGGGAGGGGGGAGGGGATTAGTGAAGGGAGGGGGTTGGGGGAAAGGGGGAAAAATTTTTTGTAAAACTTTTTGAATAATAAAAAAAAAACCTTATCACATTCTCTTAAAATGCAACAAATAACCTCTTATCTGTTTTCTATAAGCAAATCCTTAAAATCTCACTGTTCAGTCCTGATTAGCAAAAGTTCTTTAAGGGTTATCAGAGAAAACTATATAGTTATTTTAACATGAAATAAGCCAACTTTATATTCCTTCCTTTTACTTTTAACAAATATTATCTATAGTCCCTTGAAATAATGTCAGAGAACTTGATTTCTTTTCATTTTTTCCTTTGTCCCATCTAATAAAACTCTTTGAAGCTTAACAAGTCTCTTTTGTAACTCCAGTATAGGAAAATTATCCAGATTACTCTCTAATTTTATATCCCTCTTAATTATTAAGATATCAATCAGTTTCTTTTTATCTCCAATCTTTTTTTCATATCACATTTATAGCAGTGGTGAAATCCAAATTTTTTTACTACCGGTTCTGTGGGCATGGTTTGGTGGGCATGGCAGGGGAAGGATACTGCAAAATCTCCATTCCCACCCCACTCTGGGGCCAGCCAGAGGTGGTATTTGCCTGTTTGCACTACCGGTTCTCCAGAACCTGTCAGAACCTGCTGGATTTCAGTTAATTCCACTTCTGATCAATCCCAAACCAACAAGTCTATTCCCAAACAATCTTCTAAGATAAAACTTGTACTTCTTTAATAACATCCTTGAAACACTTTTAAAGCAGATACTTTTAAATTTAACTTGAGTGCATTGTTCAAAGATAGACTCCAATATGTCCAATGTTCAATTATTTATTAAAAATAAAAGCATTTTACCATAAAGAGGATTCCTACAATTATTTCCAAAATTGAATTTCAAATACATCTGGACTCTTCATCTGTTTGTAACTTTCCAAAATCAAAGTTGTAATCACCCTTTTGCTGTTTATTCCAAAATCATTGTTTTAAGTTCTTAAATTTGTATTTAAAACTTATTTTGCTAAGGTTAGAAGAAAACTCAACCAGTGCTGTAAAATATATCAATCCAAAAGTTCCCAATAGCTGAATAGCTACAGTATTCTGGTAACTTCCAATTCCAATTCCAGTCGTGCTTTTTATAATTTTTTAAACAATAAACTAAAAGAAACAAGAACTATTCCACCACTAAAAGAATCTAACGGTAAAGAATGTACTGATGAAACAATTAAAGCAAACCTCTTTAACACATTCTTCGGCTCAGTCTTTGTAAACAGTGATGGCTCATATCCAACATTCCTCAATCGTATCAAAAATGTTAACAACGACTCAACACATATAGACTCCACAGAAGAAAACACCCACCTAACACACGTGGCTTTACAGAAGATAATGTTGAAAAAGCCCTTCGCAACCTGAAACCATCATTATCTATTGGACCAGATGGACTATGTGCATACTTTTAAAAAAACTTTCAATTAATATAGCTGACCCCTATGCATTATCTTTAATAAAGCCTTCAAAATTAGTTCCCTTCCAAAACTCTGGTCTCTAGCCACAGTCATCCCTATCTTCAAAAAAGGAGATCCATGCCTTGTTGAAAATTACAGACCTAACTCTCTATGTTGTGTCTCATGCAAAGTAATGGAATCCATCATAAACCAATCCATTACACTCCATCTCGAAACAAACAACCTTCTCTCTAATAAACAATTTGGTTTCAGAAAAAAAATGTCTTGTAATCTACAACTTCTCCACTGCAAAAACATATGGACTACAAACCTTGATCAAGGAAAAGCAATAGATGCAATCTACATAGACTTCTGCAAAGCTTTTGATTCAGTAGTACATGATAAACTACTCCTCAAACTAAAATCCTACGGCATTTCGGGACCTCTTCACAATTGGATAAATGCCTTCCTGTCAAACAGACAAGTGGTCAAAATTGGCAACGCTATATCTAATCCTGTTCCTGTCAAAAGTGGCGTTCCCCAAGGTAGTGTTCTTGGACCAACACTCTTCATACTATACATAAATGATCTCTGCGACCTCATCTCAAGTTATTGTGTTCTCTTTGCTGGTGATGTCAAACTATTTAATATCACTAATAATACTTCTACTGTTCAAGAAGTCCTCCACTTAATTTCCGATTGGTCTAAAACTTGGCAACTCCAAATCTCAACCAGCAAACGCTCAGTCTTACATATTGGAAAAAAGAACCCTAACATCAAGTACAAACTTGATGGACATAACCTAACTGATGACCCCCACCCTGTCAAAGATCTTGGAGTTCTCATATCAAATGACCTTAGTGCCAAAGCTCACTGCAACTACATAGCAGAAAAAAAGCCCTAAGAGTTGTAAACCTAATTTTATGCAGCTTCTTTTCTAAAAACTCTACACTACTAACTACAGCATACAAAACATTTGCCAGACCTATTCTTGAATACAGCTCATTCGTCTGGAACCCATACCACATCTCTGACATAAATACAATCGAAAGAGTCCAGAAATATTTTACTAGAAGAGTTCTTCACTCCTCCGAAAACAACAAAATACCTTATACCAACAGACTTAAAATCCTGGGATTAGAAAATTTACAACTCCGTCGACTTCGACATGACCTGTGTTTAACACACAAAATCATCTATTGCAATATCCTTCCTATAAAAGACTACTTCAGCTTCAATCACAATATTACAAGAGCAAAAAATAGATTCAAGCTAAATGTCAACCGCTTCAAACTTGATTGCAGAAAATATGACTTCTGTAACAGAGTTGTTAATGCTTGGAACTCATTACCTGACTCCATAGTCTCTACTCAAAATCCCAAAATCTTCAACCAAAAACTGTCTATTATTGACCTCACTCCATTTTTAAGAGGGCTATAAGGGGCGTGCATAAGAGCACAAAAGTGCCTACTGTTCCTGTCCTATTGTTCCCTTCATCATATCAAATTGATATAGTTGATGCATATTTTTATACATATATGTATATTTTCTTCAAAATATATTGTTTTATCTATGACAATTGTTTGTGTATACTGTTGTGACAAAAATAAATAAAAAAATAAAAAAAACTTCTGTAAACAATTAGAAAAAGAAGTATGCAAATCCTGGTGCCTTTTGAAAGCACCAACTGATTGGAGCAAAAGGACAGCTATTTACTTCTCTCCCAGACCACTAAGCCTGCTGCTACCTCTGGTCTTGTGGTCTCTTCATGAGGAACAAGAGAGGGTCCGCAATCTGGCGTCCTTCTGGATGCACGGCTGTCGTTAGAAGAACATATGACGGCCGTCGCCAGAGAAGCTTTCTATCAGGTACGCCTGATACGCCAGTTGCGTCCCTTCTTAGACCGGGATTCCCTATGCACAGTCACTCACGCCCTCGTCACTTCCCGCCTGGACTACTGCAACACTCTCTACATGGGGCTCCCCTTGAAGAGCACCCGGAGGCTCCAACTGGTTCAGAATGCGGCCGCGCGGGTGATAGAGGGAACGACTCATGGCTCCCATATAACACCTCTCCTGCGTAGGCTGCACAGGCTTTCGGTGATCTTCCGGGTGCAATTCAAGGTGTTGGTTACCACCTTTAAAGCGCTCCATGGCATAGGACCGGGTTATTTACGGGACCGCCTGCTGCTACCGGTGGCCTCCCATCGACCAGTGCGCTCCCATAGGGAGGGTCTCCTCAGGGTGCCGTCGGCCAGACAATGTCGGCTGGTGACCCCCAGGGGGAGGGCCTTCTCTGTGGGGGCTCCAACCCTCTGGAACGAGCTACCACCAGGGATCCGCCAACTCCCTGATCTCCAGACCTTTCGACGCGAGCTGAAAACGTTTTTGTTCCATCGCGCAGGACTGGCCTAATGGTTTTAAATGGGTTTTTTAGTGGTTTTTATTGGATTTTATAGTTCTAGCCAAATTTGAATTTTTGTCTTTTAAATTTGTTTTTAATTTTTGTATCGGCTGTTTTACTTTGGCTGTAAACCGCTCTGAGTCCTTTGGGAGAAGGGCAGTATAGAAATTAAAATAATAAATAAATAAACAAACAAACAAACAAACAAACAACTGTATGGAGCACTTGTGGGTAATTTTAAGTTCTCTCTTCTTTCAGAGAACGTTACAAAGATTTTCTCTCTGGCTCTCCATTCTCCTGCAGTCGTTGATTCTATTTTTAGCTATCTTCAGTTCACCATTTGTTCTCTAGAAGTGAAAGAATGATTTCTAATGTCTCAGTTTAGGATATGAAGCAACACTTGGGGCCAATGATTTCTCTTCACTAGATCAACACTGATTTGTTAACATAATTTATTAATGTAACATTTTAACAGATAACTCTACAATCATAGGCATTACAACAAATATATATATATTATGTTTGAACAAGTTTCCAAGGACTTTATTTCCTAAACAGTTTTTTAATGATATATAGAAAATGCTTTTCAAAATGTTCCTAGAATTAAAAGAAAACTCAAACATCATAACTGAATATGAAGTCAGCTAAAAATAAATGTATTTCCTGAATGGGCTCTTGCAGGCAAACTGCAAGAAATGTATTAAATGTATAAAGAGTTGCTTGGATAGTGAGATTGGTGATGTCAAAATTTAATAACTAATATATATATGCAAATCAACTATCCCAAGCTCCTTTATTAAGCTGCTACCATCCATTTAGGGTATTGTTTCTATATGAAATTTGCATACTCTACTTTAAACAATATATTTATATATATATTCCCCCAAATCATCTGAGTAATAATTTTCCTGTTTGATGAAAGAGACAAAAATCTAAAATTTTCAATTCTATATATTTAAGACTTCAGATGTCTTTATGACTTTATTTATTTATTTTATTTATTTATTTATAATTACATTTCTATACCGCACCATCTCCCGGAGGACTCAGGGCGGTTTACAGCCAATTATTAAAATACCCACATCAATACAATATAAATATAATAAATAACAATATTTAAAAACAATTAAGAACAAATATTTACTGGCCGAATCACTAAAACGGTCAAAGACCGATTAAAACCCCTTAAAAATTTCGTTAAAATATATCTTAGGCTAGTCCCGCTCGGTGAAATAGTAAAGTCTTCAGTTCACGTTTGAAGGCCCGGAGGTCTGGGAGTTGGCGTAATCCCGGAGGTAGCTCGTTACATAGGGCTGGTGCCGCCACAGAGAACGCCCTCCCCCTGGGGGCCGCCAACCTACATTGTTTGGTCGACGGCACCCTGAGGAGGCCCGCTCTGTGGGAGCGCACAGGTCGTTGGGAGGGAATTGGTGGCAGAAGGCGGTCTCACAAATATCCCAGTCCTAAGCCATGGAGAACTTTAAAGGTGGTAACCAGCACCTTGAATTGCACCCGGAAGACCACCGAAAGCCAGCGCAGGCCGTGCAGGATGGGTGTTATATGGGAACAACGCGGTGCCCCCTCTATCACCCGTGCGGCCGCATTCTGAACTAGCTGGAGCCTCCTGGTGCTCTTCAAGGGGAGCCCCATGTAGAGATCATTGCAATAGTCCAGGCGGGAAGTGACAAGGGCATGAGTGACCGTGCGTAAGGAGTCCCGATCAAGGAAGGAGCGCAACTGGTGAATCAGGTGAACCTGATAAAATGCTCCCCTGGTGACGGCCGTCAAGTGTTCTTCTAAAGACAGCCGGTCCAGGAGAACGCCTAAGTTGCGCACTCTTCCCCTGGGGGTCAGTACTTCCCCCCCAACAGTCAGCTGATATGCCACCACACTCTCAACAACCTTCGCCAAAAAGCGAAGGTTGGAGACTGGACGGTAGTTCGCTAATACAGCTGGGTCCAGGGAGGGCTTCTTGAGGAGGGGCCTCACCACAGCCTCTTTCAAGGCGGTGGGGAAAATGCCCCCCAACAAGGAAGCATTGGTAACTCCCAGGAGCCAGCCTCGTGTAACCTTCCATGTGGCTAGTACCATCCAGGAGGGACACGGGTCCAATAAACATGTGGTGGGATTCAGCCTACCCAACAACCTGTCCATGTCGTTGGAAGTCACAGGATCGAACTCAGCCCAGATAGTACTCTCAAGACTCGTCCCCGCCAACCCACCCGGATCTATCCAATCAGTGTCCAGTCCATCCTGAATCCGAGCGATTTTATCAGACAGATATTGTACAAAATCCTCAGCACGCCCCTGTAAGGGGTCCTCCCAAGCCTCCTGCAGAAGCAGGCAGCGGGTCACCCTAAACAGGGTGGCTGGGCGATTATCTGCTGATGCGATGAGAGCGGAGAAATAATTATGTTTCGCTGCTCTGATCGCCACTAGGTAGGTCTGAATATGTGACCTCGCTAATCTTCGGTCAGGTTCAGAGCGACTGGACCTCCAAGCACTCTCTAGGCGTCTTTTCTGGCACTTCATCTCTCTCAGCTCCTCGTTATACCAAGGAGCTGGTCGAGTTCGTCGCCGGGTCAGAGGCCACAAAGGCACAACGCGGTCTAAAGCCCCAGCCGCCGCCTCTTCCCAGGCGGCTACCAGTTCCTCAGCCGAGCCGTGGGCTAATTCCCTCGGAAATGGCCCAAGCTCCGTCAGAAACCTCTCTGGGTCCATCAGGCGCCTGGGACAGAACCATCGAACTGGTTCCGTCTCCTTGCAGTGCGGTGCAGCGGTTCGAAAGTCTCGCTGAAGGAGCAAATGATCTGACCATGACAAGGGTTTAAATAATAACTCCCCTAACTCCAGATCATTTAGCCACTGCCCCGAGATGAAAATAGGTCCAGTGTGTTACCCCCAGTGTGGGTGGGACAATTAACTAACTAGGTCAGGTCCAAGGCCGTCATGGAAGCCATGAACTCCTGAGCTGCCATTGACGAGTCGCCCGCCGACGGCAAGTTGAAATCCCCCATAACCATAAGTCTGGGGGTCTCAACTGCCGTCCCGGCTATCATCTCCAGCAGCTCGGGCAGGGCTGCCGTTACATAGCAAGGAGCCAGGTTCACAATCAGCAAGCCCACCTGCACCCCACAGCCCCACTTCACTAGAAGGGTTTCACAACCGGCTATCTGCAGGACAGTGACCTCCCTCGGTTCCAGACTCTCGTTGATAACAACCGCTACCCCCCCACACCCCTACCCTGGGCCCTCGGCTGATGGAATGCACGGAAGCCTGGTGGGCACATCTCAGTGAGGGGAACCCCCCCTTCTGCGTCCAACCAGGTCACTTTTAACATTATTTTAAAAGCAAGATGGCCTAACAAGTAACATTATGAAATTAGATTAAAGTTTAGGAATCTCTTGTGAGTTCTTAGAGTAAAACCATCAAAATATATTATATTTAATGTTTTTTCAAAGTTCTGATTATTTTAAAGTTTCACGTTAATGCATCATTTGAAAAAATTATCTAATGTTGTTTAACAACTGTAAAATCTATTGATTCTGGCTTTACTGAGTTAACTCTAGGCCCGTGATGACGAACCAATGGCACGCATGCCAGAGGTGGCACGCAGCGCCCTCTCTGATGGCACACGAGTCGTCGCCCCAGTTCAGATCCACTATGCATGCACATGCATCTCCCACCAGCTGGTCTTCGGGTTTCTGCCGTGCATGCAGGGGGGCGGGATGTGTGTGGGGGCCCCTCACGCATGCACAAATGCATGCGTGAGGGGCACGTAAAGGGGGAATGGGGGCTGCACGCACATGCACAGGGGTGGGCACACGCCCTTGTGGGGGCCACACACATGTATTGCATTTTGGGGGTTCCAGTGTATTCACACATGCGCATGTGCGCTTTGGGCATTCAGTCGAGAAAAGGTTAGCCATCACTGCTTTAGGCAGTGCGGCAGACCTCAGAGCTCCATATAGTAGTTTTATTCGTTAACTGTCAAGTTGAAAACTTGTGTCAAGTTTTTTTTTTTATGTAAACTAGCAATAACTGATTGCAAGATGAGAACTGAAAATGATATATCATTGTCAATTCACTGTTGCCAGTCAAAGATAAGGATATGTTAACAGGTGAAGCAGTTTCAGTTGAGTGGGTGGTTGCCTTCACCATCATTTGAGAAAATCTTTCAAAGGTTTGAACAACCCTATTCAATAATACAGTTTTAATTAATTAGAATATTTTGTATATATTGGTCTTTCATTGAGTTTTGAAGTAATAAGTGATAAAAACCTGTTGAAGAGTGTATTATCTACACTAGGGCTGTCAAACTTCTGGCCCATGTCATGTGCTGGCCACGCCCACACCCAGTTTAGCAAAGAGGGGGAAAGTCCCAGTACATCATGTGATGCCACATGACGATGCGAGTTTGACACCCCTGACTGATCTACACAGAATGTAGGTATACAGGTAGAAATAAAAACATTTCAAAGTAAGACCTGCAATTTTCTACTATTAGCATATCTCTTCATCTTACACCACATACCACACAATATTTTTCAGTGCTTAGGCAAGATTAGACAGTGCTTAAGAAAACCTTTGCTACTCAATGACAAAACAGTTTGTCAAACTGGTTTTTCAATTTAGAAAAAGCAATTTAAAAATTGATATATATGAATATGATGAGAATTTTGTGGAGAACTGTGCTATAAAATTTACCAATAACATCTTTCAAATTCTTAATTTGTTTTATGTTTAGCACTGAACAGGGCTTAACATAACGGCTTCTCTATATATGTGTATAACCAGACATCTGCAAAAGGGGAAAACATTCTGTGCTACTTCTATGCTGCTCCATTCAATAATCATATATAAGTAATCAAATTTAAAGTTAAATTTAAAATAAAATTAAGAGAACAATAGCAGGACACAGTTGTCAATTGTTGTCTCATTTATAGTTATCATCTGAAATATTTAAAATGGATAAAAAGTCATATAAGGTAAAGGTAAAGGCTCCCCTCGCACATATGTGCTAGTCGTTCCCGACTCTAGGGGGTGGTGTTCATCTCCATTTCAAAACCGAATAGCCAGTGCTGTCCAAAGATGTCTCCATGGTCATGTGTCCGGCATGACTCAATGGCAAAGGTGAACGGAGCACTGTTACCTTCCCACTAAAGATGGTTCCTATTTTTCTCCTTGCATTTTTTACGTGCTTTCGAACTGGTAGGTTGGCAGAAGCTGGGAGAAGTAACGGGAGCTCAAAAGTAATATACTTTGGAGCAAATTAAGAATTTGAAATACAGTTGTGTACTGCTGAATATACAATTGCTAAAAAGTACAAACTTTTTTTGACATTTTAAATACAAGAAGAGCAGGCTAAACAAGGTATGATAAAATGGTCTAAGAATTTTGTTCATAATATATACCTGGCTCAGTGGGAAAATATGTAATTAAAATGGTTATAATTTACATTGTGTCAAAGAAATTTTTATAAAATGATATATTGCTGATACATGTAGAGAAATTATCTACACCAACGGCCCCCAAACTTTTGGGTACCAGCGACCAGCGGATGGGGCTTTGCTTGTTTGCACAGGCCAATTTCTGGCATGCTGCAGATGGGTGCCAGTCCATGGACTGGGGGTTGGGGACCCCTGATCTTGAGTATATAAGGGCATTTCAAATGTAATGTAATATAAACAACATGTGGGAACATTGTATCCTGCTTGGTTCACATGTAAAAAAGCTGTAACAATGGCTCCAAATACATACTATAGAACAGAATAACGGAGTTGAAAGGGACCTTGGAGGTCTTCTAGTCCAACTTCCTGCTCAGACAGGAAACCCTATACCATTTCAGACAAATGTCCAATCTTCTTAAAAACTTCAAGTTTTGGAGCATTCACAATTTCTGGAGGAAGGTTGTCCCATTAATTAATTGTTCCAACTGTCAGGAAATTTCTTCTTGTCCTGCCCTCAGGTGCTTTGGAGAATAGCTTGACAACCATTTCTTTGTGGCAGCCTCTGAGATATTGGAACACTGCTAGTCCTTCTTTTCATTAAATTAGACATACCCAATTCCAGCAACCATTCTTCATATATTTTAGCCTCCAGTGCCCTAATCATATTTGTTTCTCTTCTCTGCACTCTTGATAGTCTCAACATCTTTTTTATATCGTAGCGATCAAAACTGGATGCAGTATTCCAAGTGTGGTCTTACTAAAGCATTATAAAGTGGTATTAACACTTCATGTGATCTTGATTCTATTCCTCTCTTAATGCAGTCTAGAACTGTGTTGGCTGTTTTGGCAGCTGTGGCACACTGCTAGCTCAGATTTAAGTGATTGTCCACTACGACTCCAAGATCCCTCTCACAGTAACTAATATTGAGCCAGGTACCACCTGTTTTACATGTAAATGTGTGCATTTGATCTGATACACCGGATTCTAAAGATTAATATTAAATTGAAGGCAGAACTTTTCCTTTTAGGATTAATGGATCAGCACTTAAGAAAAAAAGCCATGGAAGATTATTACAATATATAACAATGAGCTTATTATATGTGTAGAGATGAAAAGATTCTACACAACCCATTATGGAGGTATGATTGGTGAAGCTGACAAATTTTGTTGAAATGGATAAATTAAATTCTTTGATTAGAAAAAGACATGAGTTATATTTATTATTGACCGGAAGCCTCTTATGGACTTGTGACTTATAATTTGACATTTACTGTATATAGAATAGATTACAGATAGAAGAGCAATTTGATATAACTTTAGAGAAGGTAGTTAAACTATATTTGTACTTTATCAGTTGTGAAAAATATCGGAAGTCACATTCTTTATACCCTATTCTTTTTTGTCTATTTTTCTTAATATTTTTCATTTTTATAATTTTTGCTTTTTTCTCTTTCTTTTTCCCTGCTTGTCACTTATTAGTTTGTATTAGGTTTTACCAAGTTAAATTTTTTTAATAAAAATTATTTTTTAAAAAAGAGTACTCACAGAATATTAATTTATGTTCATTTAATTAGGTGTATAGTAATGTATATTAAAATACTAAAAGTAACATCATTGAACATAATCTGACCTTTTCTAAGCAAATACACTTAGGGCTATATTGGGTCTGCTGAAAAGTTTCAGATACCTATTTGAATTTAACCAAGCAGTACACAATAATGAGGGTAAGAATTCTGTTTTCGTTTTGACAGTTAAGCCAGAATTGAAAGTGAGATAAATCGAGAGACTCCTCCCTAAGGTGGCTGCTGCTTGGTGGAAAGAATTTTTCTCCTGTCCATGATCTGCTGTGTTTGCTGCTGCTCTTTGGCAGTCTTCCTCCCTGGATTTGAATGGGGGCACTTAGGAATAACCTATGATGACTTTGGGATGTTGTGGACTGATCCAATATGTAATATAATAATCTGAATTGAACTATGGAGGAAAATATGTACATATTTGTTAGACTTTTTTAATACACCTTTTTCTTTTTAATGTCTTGTTTGTTCTGGTTTTTTTTATGTTTCTTTGGTTTAAAAAAATATTTTAACTTTTTTTGAATAAAATAAAAATAGAAAAAAAGAAAGTGAGTTAATTTTTTAGGTATTTGAATTAAAAATTAGATGAGAACTCAACTAGTATGTGTTTCCAAAGAGCCTTAGCAGGAACACGTGCAAAACATTGTAATATAGATAAGAAAGTGAAACTAGAAAAATGAAACAATTAATACAAAAATATAAATGAGAAAGGATTTGATTATATTTTCTTGATATGTCTAGATTATTATTTACATACTTTCTTTTTGCTAGTCCAACTATGCTTTTTCTCTACTGTTCTCAATTGTCAGTTCCTCTATTTCAATGACTGTGAGCCAGTTTTCTCTAACTCAGATGTGTTTTTCATAATTGAAAGGACTTTTCACTGAGTTTTGACTATAGCTCCCCCCACAACTTTCTATATGTGTATCACTTTTGGTTTTCATGAAGCTTCCCTAGTTTTGAATTATTCATAATATGTTGTAATGAAGAAATATTCTAGTCATAGTAACACTTTTCAGAAGACTTTTTTCTAGATTTATTTTTAGCAGTTATATTCAATTGGTAAGCCGCTAAAGGCAATTTTATCTGGACTACTATGAGCTACTTTGGGTTTAATGCCATGTCAGAAATGTTAACTCTCCAAGTTAACAGCAAAAACCCAAGCTTGGGTTTAATGAGAGACTAGGGATTTACACATTGTAGAAACTTCTCTCTTATTGCTAAAATATAAAGTGCAGCTATAGTATCATTCTCATCTAAAATGCCTTTCTTTTGAGATTCCCTGAATATTTGAATTATAATTATTGGAATTCCTTCATATGTCTTACAGTATTCATTAAAGAAAAGGACAAACTGAAGAACACAGACTTGACTGAAGTCACATAAATAATTGAGCTTAGCTAGGAATGTTGACAAAACCCTTCTACTATTGCTCCCCATATTAATGTCAGGTAATGCTAAGCAATACTACATTATTTTCCTTGCCATCCCTTATCAGTCTGATACAAGTTTTCTGGAGTTTCATTTCTCCATTCCCCACCCTCCAAAAACATACAAATTAATACACTTAATCTGGCATGTAATTAATTAGTAGAGAATTATCAGCTTTGCCTTATTTAATTCATTATAGAAAAGCACACAGCTTTCTTATCTCACTTCTATAACTATGCCAAACATCTATTTCTACTAAGGCAGTCCCTGTCTTATGATGGTCACTTAATGACTGTTCAAAGCTACAACAAACAGACAAACTTCTGATTGACGTCGTGGCGAGAACAGCTGGAAAATACCAGGCTCCACTAAGTCTTGTGAAATCCAGCCGGTAACCGCTGTCAGGAGACCCTATGGGGTCATAGCCACCTTGTAGGGGTGGTGAAGGAAAGAGAAATGCTTCACTGACCATGAGGAACCCACAATCTCCTTGTTAGGTCCAAAGCAAGCTCTACCAAATGGCAGCAGAGAAGACAACCATTTTTAGCAGTTACAAAGCTGGGACAACCAGGACATTAAGTTTTGTGCTGGAGCAGATCGTGGACAGAGCATTGACACTGTGAGAGATAATTACCAACTTTTACTCTAAAGACCTGATTTAAGTACAAGAATTTTAAAAGAGAATTTCCAAGCCTAAGAAAGCAGTGATTACATACATGGAGAAAAAAACAACCCTGAAAATCAAGAGGCGAAAGAAGCCCAAGGGAAGCTTTAAAACACAGAAAGCCTGAAAAAAGTTTAAACAATTTTAAAGGTGATTTTCAGGAGAAAGTGTCTTGTTTATTTGTATTTCTAAACCCCCTGGATTCATGAGATAATCAGCTGTTTTTGACAGATTGTTTAACATTGGATTTGGGAACAAGACAGCCATCTATTGGAAGAAGAGAAGTACTACAGCACTATAGCTGCAGTATACTCAGTGAAAGTGAACTCTATACACACAAAGTCTAATACACAGAAGTAACAACATCTGGAAGACGGCCTGACCTTGACTTTATGTTAGAAGATGACATGGATATTTTGAGAATACTTAATGAGTTTTTTTTCCCATTTTGAAGATTTCTAAAAGGAACTAACTTGCAAATAAATAAAAAAATTAAAATTGGCTATTGGATTATGGATCTGAAAGATTGGAGGAATCTAGTGGATTAATTTGGATTTGGACTATTAATGTTATTTAACAGAACACTGTACGAGACAAAAGAAGAAAGGTGATAGAAAAGAGAAAAGGAAATTTAAGTAAGACTTTAAAATTTGGACAATTAGGAAGATATAAGGCTGTAAATTAAATAATTTTAAAGATCATAAATTTAGGGGTTTGGGATGTATAATTGTGGGATTGATGAAATCTTATTAAGAAGGAGTTTTTAAATATTAAGACATTGGAACTATAGAAGTATACTGAATAATTTTTATTAAATTGTTATAAAATGGATGTACAGGGGATGATAGAGGCATATGAAGAAATATTCTTGATGTTAAAAAGTGTGCATGAAACTATAAAGAACAATAAGGAGACAATGGTATTGTTTAAAGACACAAAGCACGTGCATGATGTGAACCGGTGGTAACACCGGTTGAAAGCCACCACTGGTTTGTTATTACTAGTGTATCATTTGTAATTAACAACCCATGTGACAAACACCTGCAAAATAGTCCTGAAAAATGTCTACGGCTATGGTAGATAAATAAAAAAACCTGGACACATTTTTGTACTATCAAATAGTGTGAATAATTATAAAAAAGGAAAGAAAAATGTTTCCAAAATAACCTTGTCCTTTCCTTAGTGCTGCAATTTGAGTTACATATATTTGAAATATTGGTAAACTGATTATTTATTTGATTAAAGTACCAAGGGTTTTAAAACAAATCTCTACTGACAATTATACATACATTTAGGGAGAATGAGCTGAAATAATAATGATTTTAATAACAGTTGAGATACAACTTACAGTCTTGGAGGGAAGAAAGAAAATGTATGAGATTTTATTTTTTTCAGATATCATTTGAAACTATTTACTGAAAGTAAAACATGAAAATTCTCTCAGTAATGAAATTCATTCTAATATTATCTAATATTATCTAATATTGCTAACTAAATACTGTATGTTATATCAGAAAGGTATCCTTTTCTTTATTGAAAGACTAATGATGCATCACATTGTATATCTTGTCATCCGAACCAATTTTTCATTGCTTAATCTCTAATGGGCATTCAATTCAATTGGTAATGAATAAGAATTGATAGGGAATGCACTATAAGAATTAAAATTAGAGACGAATTCATTTCGTTATGGAAAAGATGTGAGGATTTATTCATTTTTGAATAAAAGAACAATCAGGATTCTTTGTAAGGAGCACGAAACTCATTTGCACATGAATCCCTCAATCTTGTAAATAGCAGTGGGTAAAGAGTTATGTAGATATTAGAATTTCGTTGTCAATCGTATATACCTTACCCAGATAATACTAGGAATGAGACAATTTAAGATCACCAAAATGTATGGTTATATAGTAATATTTATGTACAATTATCATTATATGTTCTATAGAAATGTGTTAAAAGATTTCACTCAGACAAATCTTATTTTCTTCTTTGATAAAATGACTAAATTAGTGGATTCTTTGATTTAAAAATAATCTATATTTTTTCTCTTTTAGTCTGTTTCAATTCCATTATATATTTAATTTTTGTTACCTTTCTATGTTATATTAGGAAGGGACAAGGCTTTATTTATTTATTTATTATTTGTTTGCTGTTCATCTCACCTAAGGAACTTGGTGTTAAGACGCAATCAAAGTCAGCCATATGGCTGTTTAAATGAATGAAAGGACAGTTTGATATCTAGTCTTTCTGAGCAATATCCATGTTTCTGTCACTAGTTATTTGCTTGATTTTAAAATTTGATTCCATCATTACTGTAGTTTTTTAAATTTTTGAAATATATACCATACCTACTTCTGCATAGAAAATGAGATTAAATCAATAAATAATATAGATCATGTATTTTGTATTTGCATTTCAAACAATATCTCTCAGTTGTTTTGCTTGATGATGGCATTAGCATGAAAACATTTCCTATCAAAGTTGAAAGAAGCATCTTTCATATTGGCATTTTCATATGGAGTGCATGCTTACTGTACATAGCAAAACGAATAAATTAAAGCCATAGTTCTACTACTAAAACATACGATTCAGTAAAAGGACATGACAACATTCTCTTTTCAGAAATCTATTAAAACTATGATGACCAAGCATCTTTTAAAGTACCGTATATACTCGAGTATAAGCCGACCCGAATATAAGCCGAGGTACCTAATTTTACCACAAAAACTGGGAAAAACTATTGACTCGAGTATAAGCCGAGGGTGGGAAATGAGGCAGCTACTGGTCAATGTAAAAAATAAAGATAGAGCCAAGTAAAATAACATGAATATTTATTTGAACGAAAAACAATAAAAGTGCAAAAGGGGGAAGGAGGATTCCCAGCTTTAGAAAATTTAGAACTACGCCGCCTTTGGTATGACCTGAGCATAGCTCATAAAATTATCTGCTACAATGTACTTCCTATCAATGACTACTTCAGCTTCAACCACAACAATACACGAGAACACAATAGATTCAAACTTAAAAGTGAACCTCTCCAATCTAGATTGCAGAAAATGTGACTTCAGTAACAGAGTTGTTAATGCCTGGAATGTGCTACCTGACTCTGTGGTCTCTTCCCAAAATCCCCAAAGCCTTAACCAAAGACTATCTAGTATTGACCTCACCCCATTCCTAAGAGGTCTGTAAGGGGCGTGCATAAGAGCACCAGCGTGCCTACCGTCCCTGTCCTAATGTTCCCTTTAGTTGTATTCCTTTTATGTATTCAATTCATGCTTATATTTATATAATTATTTAATATGTATTTGACAAAATAAAATGAATAGAATAGAATAGAATAGAATAGAATAGAATAGAATAGAATAGAATAGAATAGAATAGAATAGAATAGAATTTTTATTGGCCAAGTGTGATTGGACACACAAGGAATGAATGAATGAATGAATGAGTGAATAGAATAGAATAGAATAGAATAGAATAGAATAGAATAGAATTTTTATTGGCCAAGTGTGATTGGACACACAAGGAATGAATGAATGAATGAATGAGTGAATAGAATAGAATAGAATAGAATAGAATAGAATAGAATAGAATAGAATAGAATTTTTATTGGCTAAGTGTGATTGGACACACAAGGATCTACCACTTCTTTGGATGCCCTTCCCAAATTGAACACTGCAAGCATGAAAATGAGTCCTCCTTTAGCTTCCAAGGGACCAGGGTGCCTCTGAAGGTCAGTGCTCTAAGTACTAAGAACCCAGCACAAATCTAAGCCTGTATGCACACCAACAGTGAAAATACCCTGCACAGTGTCTCTTGGAAGAAGGTTATTTTTCATAGCCGTTGGGGTGGCTCTTTTTTTTTTTTTTTGGCAGGGCAATAAGGGTCTCTAATATCATTAAACCCACTTTAGAAGTCTCTCTGTGTGTGTGTGTGTGTGTGTGTGAGAGAGAGAGAGAGAGAGAGAGGGAGGCTCCGGCTGAGCAAAGCGGCGGCGGGGAGGCCCAGAAGCAGGGAAGTAGTCGGAGATCTGCTTGATGGGGCGGATGGGACCTGGGCAGGCGTCGATGGCCATGTGCTCCTGGATGCTGATGGGCGGCTTGTCGCCTTTGCGGTGGCTCATGCAGGTGGCGCCCGGGAAGGAGGCGGCTGCGGGGCTGCTGCGGGAGCCGCTGGTGCTGCTGGTGCTGTTGATGCTGCTGCCGCCGCCGTTGCTGCCGCCAGGAGAGGCCGTCGCCAGCCCGGCCCTGCAGCGCCGGCGCCCGGCCACGCTGCTGGCTGCTGGAGGAGGCGGAGGAGGACGGGAGGCGAGCAGCGGCGGCGGTGGGCGGCGGACGGCGGACGGCAACGGTGGGCGGTGGAGGTGATGTCACCGGCTCTGCCCAGCCCTGCCCAGGCGAGGCCAGCAAAGGGCCGGGCGAAGGCGACCGAGGCGGGGCTCGCAGCCCAGCTGAGCCGCTACGGAGGGAGGGAGAGCGGGCCGGCTAGGCTCCGGGAAGGCAAACGGGAGGCGTTCGTCACGGGATAGACTGCTGGGATCCACCGGGATAGACTGCTGCTGGAGCTGGAGGCCCGAAGGAAAGGGAAGGGGAGGGGTGGCTGAGGACGGGCTCGTTTAAGGCTCTTCCAAAGCAGCCCTGCTGAACCGCTACGGAGGGGAGGGAGAGCGGGCCGGCTAGGCTCCGGGAAGGCAAACGGGAGGCGTTCGTCACGGGATAGACTGCTGCTGGAGCTGGAGGCTCAAGGAAGGGAAGGGAGGGTGGCTGAGGACGGGCTCGTTTAAGGCTCTTCCAAAGCAGCCCTGCTAAACCGCCACGGAAGGGAGGGAGGCGGGGCCGCAGTAACTGAGAAAAGCCTGGCGAGGCGGCTGGGCTACCTTCTGGCCTCATGAGTCGGCCGTCCGTCCGTCCGTCACTTCTCGGCTCGGCAGCCGGTTTTGAAAAAGGTTCCGTCGCTGGGTTTGGGACTTTTGTTTTTAAAAAACACCACCTTCCCTTTTCTCCCTAGTTGGGGCGTTTTCCCAGTTCCTGTTTTTTCCGCCTTGCCTGTTGAGTTTTACCTGACAAGTTTCTTGCGCTTCCCTCGACCTCCCTCCTCCCTCCGTCCCTTTCCCTTCCCCCTCCCTCCCTCCCTGTCTTGTTTGTAGCCCCAGCGTCCCCTTTCGGTTGTATTTAAATCCAGAGCTTGAAACCTCCTCAGTGGGAGGAGAGGAAGCGTCGATTTGGCAGCTGACCGCACTTGCAGGCTGGGTAAGGAGAGCCCTAGGCGGCCTGCGGCGCCGGGGGAGGGAGAAAAGAAGAAGCAGCCAAGAAAAAGGGGTGGGGTGGGGTGGGGAAATGAATTTAGGAGGCGGCGTGTGTGTGTGTGTGTGTGTGTGTGTGTGTGTGTGTGTGTGTGTGTGTGTCTGCGCGCCCGTCCGTAATGCCAGCTATTTCTTTGAAGGCGGGTGTGTAGCCAGGCGCCTCCTTCCTTCGCTTGAAACCGGGAGGTTTCACTCTTCGCTCCCTGCGTGTGTATTTGTCAACAATTATAACTCTTGATTGGGGTCCCTTGCCTTGCCTCGCCTCTCCCTCGTGCCCTCTCTGTCAACGCTGTCAACAATTATAACTAACGCGGGTAATTGTGCGTGAGGGGTGTCTTGGCGTGTGTCCACATAGGAATAAATGCATGCGCGCACTAACGAGAGCTAGCTGCCTGCGGTAGAAAGGACTCGCTGCAAGAGGAAGGGCTGAACGGCTTGGCTCGAGTATAAGCCGAGAGGGCGCTTTTCAGCACAAAAAACGTGCTGAAAAACTCGGCTTATACTCGAGTATATACGGTATATGTTTCTGTCTTTATTCGATTTTAGATCGATTTTTTACTTTTAAAATTTTTTAGAAGCTTGGGAAATCCGTAAATTTTTAATGTCAGAATATTAGTACTGTCAGACAAGTTGGGAGAGCCAGTTTGTGAAATAGTTTAAGGCACCAGACTAGAAACAAGGAAACAGCGAGTTTTAGATCTGCCTTAAGCATTTAAATCAGCAGGATGATTTTAAGCTAGTTACTCTCTCATCCTTAGGAAAAAGGAAATGGCAAAATTCTTCTGAAAATGTTGGTAAGAAAATTGCATGGCCTTATCCAGACAGTTGCCAGGAAGCAAGACTGACTTGAACATATCATTGGGTATTTTTTGGGAAGACATTTAGGGAAAATATTGTTTCACTTTGGTTGTTCCTCATCTTTTGTCATTACCATTTAGAATCTCTAAAACAAAAATCAAACATTTGGATATCTACTTTATTCCAATCCCCTTTTTCATCCTTAAACATGATAGCTGTAGGATTCTCTGCCAGGTATTTACATATCAACGTTTGTACCTTGCATAGGATAGAATACGTCTAAATCACTGTTTAATTGTATTTGAAGTAGTTAGGGCAAATGGATATGATAAGAAAGAGTTTCTTCTAGCTAGAAGGCAAGACTTAATACTTCTTCCTACACTATGGAGGAAACATTTCTTTAATTTTCCCTTTTACCTTACAGAAAAAGAAATTGCTTTTTAAGTAGAAAAAAGAGAAGTGTTCCTTTGGGACCTGATTGCAACAAAGAAGTGATCTAGGAAAGTTTAGTAGCATCTAAGGAATACCCTGGCTGCAGTGAGATGTCAAACAATATATAAGTCCAGCTGCAGTATTTCTTCCTTAATCAGGACAATTTCCGGATCTGATTTATATGCAGTCCTAAATCCATTAATGGAAGACAGGGACTATTGAGATCAATGCCTTATAGCTAGAAGATATCCATCCAGTCCCATAAGTTTGATTATTGAATTTAAATAATGACCTTGGAATCTTTGGATTTGGTTAGTATTATAAATAAAATATTGTTATAAAATATGCTTATATAAAATAAAATAAAATAAAATAAAATAAAATAAAATAAAATAAAATAAAATAGCCAAAAATACTTTCGGAATCTGAGAAAAAATTCAACAATAATTTGTTTTGATTTCAAGAAAGGCCAAGACCATTTCAGAGTATTACATTACAAAATACTGATGTGTTAATAGAGTTTGGTAAGGATTCCCCCCCTCCCTTTACACTAATAAAGAAACTGTACAGCTACTTAATGGCTTTTGCAAGAAACATACTTTTTTGTTTTTATTTTAGCATCAAGACTGTGGAAGGTACGATATACCTTCATAATAACTGCATAATAACTGTATTCAGTGAGTTCTAATAGAAAATAAGATGCAAAATATTCAGGACTATTCAGAAATAAACACAACTTCTGAGAAGAATTAGTCCCAACATTAAAAACCTAATTATTCTATTCTATTCTGGATATTTTATTGATATTAACGTGCACATTTGCCAGCTATTATTTTTATGAGTTACATTTTAAATTGACTAAAATCTGATATGAGATGTTACTAATACGAATACATATGTATAGTTAACACAGTCTTTTTCAAAAAATCATTTTAAAGCACATTCAGGACCGTTTGTAATCTTAGTTCTGTTATCAACTACTAAATGTAAACTGCTCAACATTATAACCCAATTCTGACAAGTTTTTTCTAGCATTGATTTTCACATTTTTGTGCCCTTCTGTTCTCTGAACAATTTAGCAAGGAATTGTTTTCTTGATGTGAAAATAATGTACACATAGATAGTCAGCAACAAAAGCCCAAAGTCTTTTTCTATAAACATAATGATATCTTAAAAGAACTCTTTCATCTTCCCAAACTGCATACTTCCCAAATCAGAAACTGTTCATATGTGCTTCTTAAGAGATTAAAAGATTGGAATTGTTTATTTTAGAATAGAGAGTAAAATGTGATCAAAACTGTATTTTTAAAAAAGAGAAGAGTGTTGTGAAAACAACTAGGGGAAATCTACTTCATTCCTGAAGAAAAAAGAGGAAATGAAAAATTGATAAAAAGAAAATTGCATTTCCGTATACAGTGCAAGACGATTTTGGAAGTCACATTATGGAGACAAGATTAACAAAATAAATGGACATCTTTGGCAGATGGATGTTCACGGTGTGTTTTCAGAGGTTGTATTAAAGGTATCTCTAATGCAAAACAAAGTACCTCTGTATAAACCAGTTCTTTCTAAATAGCTAAATTGAGGCTTTCTCCATTATCACTTCAAACTCATATTTCTAAGGGGTACAAGGTATAGATATAAAAATAATATACTATCCTTCAGAAATGTGGTGTGAAATTGTGAGAATTTGCAGAAAAATTGTCCTTAATTATAATTATTCAAACTTGGGAAAGCTTCAAGGACACTATATCCCTTTTATTTTCCTAATCTCCAAATTTAAAAGAGCTAAACAGAAAGTAATAGTAGATTAGAAAATAGAAAGTAGAAGACTGGCATGAATAATAGCCATTATAAAATGTTTTTCCAATATTGGCATTCCAAACTGAAATGATAAAAGATTTGGGTAAGCATGTGATGGAATTTTGAGATGAAAAAAAAAACTGAACTCCCTTCAGTTCTGGTATTAAAGATTAATCTCAAGAAATAGTAGATAATTAAAAATAAAAATAGGATGCATCTAATCGATTTTTAAGATCGGTTGACAGCTTTAGTATATTAAATAACTAACTGGAAAATGTGGAATACTTGATGCTGTTTGTATTTGGTTGTCTTGCAAGCAGACATTTCATTACCTCACTAGGTAACATGGGTCTGGATGGGGACGAACAGACTCCGACTCAACCCATCCAAGGAGTGGCTGTGGATGCCAGCGCCCCGGCACAGTCAGCTTACCCCATTGCTGACTGTGGGGGGCGAATCGCTAGCCCCCAGGGGGGCGAATCGCTAGCCCCCAGGGAATCGGTGCGCAATTTAGGCGTTCTCCTGGACCACGGCTGTCTTTAGAAGACCATCTGACGGCTGTCACCAGGGAAGCTTTTTATCAGGTTCACCTGATTCGCCAATTGCGCCCTTTCCTGGACCGGGACTCGTTATGCACAGTCACTCATGCCCTCGTCACTTCCCGTCTGGATTACTGCAATGCTCTCTATATGGGGCTCCCCTTAAAGAGCATCCAGAGGCTCCAACTGGTACAGAATGCGGCCGCGCGGGGGATTGAGGGAGCACCGCGTAGCTCCCATGTAACACCTCTCCTGCGCAGGCTGCACTGGTTGCCGGTGGTCTTCTGGGTGCGCTTCAAGGTGTTGGTCATCACCTTTAAAGTGCTCCATGGCATGGGACCGGGATATCTACGGGACCGCCTGCTGCCGCCAGTTACCTCCCATCGTCTGGTGCGTCCAGTGTGCTCTCATAGGGAGGGCCTCCTTAGGGTGCCGTTGGCCAACCAATGTCGGCTGGCGGCCCCCAGGGGAAGAGCATTCTCTGTGGGAGCCCCGGCCTTGTAGAACGAGTTGCCGGTGGGACTCCGTCTTCTCCCTGATGTTCGGACCTTTAAGTGCGAGCTCAAGACCTTCTTTTTTAACCAAGCGGGGCTGGCCTGATTGATTTTAAATATTGTGGGGTTTTTAGTGGGCTTTTAACAGGGTTTTTTTATCTTTCTGTAATTTTTATTTAACTATTTTTAACATACGGTGTTTAAATTAGATTTTTAAATTTGGTACTGTATTTTAAAATTTTTCTGGTTTATTGTTGTTTTATCTGGTGTACACCGCCCTGAGTCTTCGGAGAAGGGCGGTATAAAAATGTAAATAATAAATAAATAAATAAATAAACATCATCAGTGCTAGTAAATGTGGATTTTGTACCAAAATCTAAAAATGCTAAGGAAATACTGGAGGCTTGGTATTCAGACAAATCAGTCATCAATAGACACATTCAGATAAATCACATGTACAAATCATTCAAAAGAGAAAATAAAAAAGCTAAGAAGGAAACAAAAAGATCCTCCCTTTCACCAGCCAATAACAACATAAGCAGGGATTAAAACCAGACAAACAAATCAAGTAGAAACAATACCAGAATCAAGGAACCACCAAGGAAAAAACACATCCCACCAATACCACATCCGAGCAGGGCAATCTACCATAAATCCCACAGAAAAACTCCACATTCACTACACTGATGATATTATCTATCATCGGTTTAGGTAATGAAATGTTCTGCAAACAAGTAACCAAGCAACAAACAAACCAACCAACAAAAATTACAGTTCAACACTGAGCTACATTAAAATAAATTAAGTCATTATTAAAATATGTAATATGTAAATCCTATTAGGAAAGAGGTTAAGATTCAGGATGACCTTGTCATTATCTGCCTTTTGAAACATCATCTTCTAGAAATTAGATTGGCTATGACCCTAATGGCATTTCACAAGGCCTTAAAGAAATAGTTTTGCCACTAGGCTTTGGGAATTAGATGTCTCAATGGGTTTGTGCAGAGATAATATTGATTGCTATTGGTTTTTGCGGAATATATTTTATGTGTTTTATACTGTTTTTTTTCTTTTATATAGCTTTTTAATTGCTATTAGCCACTTGGATTCATGTATTTGAAATGGCTGGCCATAGAAATTGAAATAACAAGTACACAATTGACAGAATTGACAATTGCAGACCATTACTTCCCATCACACAATTATGCCAAGATGATAACAAACTCAACTGATTTATTTCTCTCTCTTCAGCTATAAATTTAATTTTACTTTCATCTAAATGAGATACTCTAATGCAAGGTAATTTGTTGTATTCGTAATGCAATGAATACAACAAAATACCTTATGCCACCAGACTTGAAATCCTGGGTTTAGAAAATTTAGAACTCCGCCACCTTCGACAGGACCTGTGTTTAACTCATAGAATCATCTATTGCAATGTTCTTCCTGTTGAAAACTTCTTCATCTTCAATCACAACAATACAAGTGCAAACAATAGATTTAAACTTAATGTTAACCGCTTCAATCTTGATTGCAGAAAATATGACTTCTGTAACAGAGTTATTAATGCTTGGAACACATTACCTGACTCTGTGGTCTCTTCTCAAAATCCCAAAATCTTTAAACAAAAATTGTCTACTATTGAACTCACCCCATTCCTAAGAGGTCTAATAAGGGGCGTGCATAAGAGCACAAACGTGCCTATCGTTCCCTGTCTTATTGTTCCTCTTCATTATATCCAATTAATATAGTTATTACATACTTATGCTCATATATATGCTTATATATTATATAGTTATTTCATGTAATGCTTATATATACTGTTATGACAAAATAAAGAAAATAAAAAATAAAAAAGGTATATAGAAAATATTTTTAAAACAAGCTATATCTTAATGAGGCAGCACTTGGTCTGATGTTAAATAATATTTAAATTATGAAATTACAGTCTGAATTAAAGCAATGGATTAATATTCTTAGGTAAGGATTATATATGCAGAGGAATTTAATCAAAACCATATGGTCAATTACTGTTAATCTATGACATTATTTTTTAATACAATATATTTTTGTTGCCAACAAATCAAAATTATATAATATAATTAATCTTTATGTCAAAGAGAAAAGGAATAAAGCATCATTATGAAGGTCATCATTATACAGATTTTTTTCTTTCCATCTCTCCTTTTGTTAATTTAAATCAATGATAATAAGAGCAATTTAATTCAAATTGGTAAAATAATTTAAATTAATAGTAAAAAGACTTAACAATTGCAATGACCAAAAGATAGCCATTATATAACAGCTATTTAACACAGAAACAAAGGATTGAATACGCAATTTGACATAATTAAAGCTCATTTAACTAAGGCTTTTGCATGATTCACCTTGTACCTGCTTACAGGCAAAGACTTAAAAACCACAAAACCAACAATTAAATCAGTGAAGATCTGGACTGAGGAGGCAAAGTTAAAACTACAGGCCTACCTTGACTTGCACTGATTGGAATGTTTTTGAAAGTATCTCTGCAAACTTAGATGAACTCACAGAAACTGTAACATCATATGTCAGCTTCTGTGAAGACCTCTGTGTACTGACCAGGAACTTGCAAATATACAGTAACAACAAACCTTGGTTCACACCTAAACTTAAGCAGCTACGACATTCCAAAGAGGAAGCCTACAGAAAAGGTGATAAAATGCTGTACAATCAGACCAGAAATGTAGTAACAAGAGAGTCAGAGCAGCAAAAAGAAGCTACTTTGAAAAGCTAAAGAATCAGTTCTCAACAAATGAACCAGCAAACATGTGGAAAACTCTTAAAAATATCACCGGTTATGGCAAACCTCCTTCCCAGGCTGAAGGAAATCAACAACTGGCAGATGACCTGAAGGTGTTTTATTGCAGGTTTGAAAGGAAACTACAGCCACCTATCTCCACAACCCCCATCTCAGACACACTAACAACAGCCAAGCCTCCTACAACTGACCCCATCTCATTGGATTCACAACCCCTAGTGATCACAGAAAAGGAAGTGCAAGACCTAGTTCACAGACAAAAGCCAGGAAAAGCTCCAGGCCCAGACAAGATAACTCCTTCTTGCTTAAAAGTCAGTACTGACCAATTGGCCCCCATATTCACCCGTATCTTCAATAAATTGCTAGAGATGTGCTATGTTCCTTCTTGCTTCAAACGCTCTACTATCAACCCAGTGCCGAAGATGCCCACCATCAAGGAACTGAACTACAGACCACTTGCTCTAACATCTGTAGTTATGAAAACCTTTGAAAGTCTGGTGCTGTTTCACTTGAAAACCATCACAGATCCACTGTTAGACCCCCTGCAATTTGCATATTGAGCAAATAGATCAACAGATGATCCCGTTAATATGGCTGTGCACTAAATCCTATAGCATCTAGAATCTCCAAAGACCTACATGAGGGTCCTCTTTGTAGACTTTAGTTCAGCATTCAACAACATCATTCCAGACATTCTTCTAACTAAGCTAAACCAGCTAGCGGTATCTGAACACACTTGTAAATGGATCATAAGTGTTCTGTCCCCCCCCAACCACAACCAAGAAGACACGCGAGCTGACTATATTTGCCAGCAATTTATTCCTATGACAGATATCAGTTCTGGCAACGAACCTGTGATTGCCTGCCAAGTTCTTTTATCTCCTCAGAAGCCAGCGTAGCTGCAGGTCATTGCTGGAGCAACCAAGAATTCAGAAATAAACAGAAATCCAGAAGCTAAATTCTTAGTCTCGAAATATTGCAGCCAAAGTTTCCAAAAGTCAGTTTTTGTCCGTCACAAGAAGCTATAGAGCAGCTCCTCCTGCTTTTATACCCTGTGGGGTGTGGCTCTGTGACTCAGCACTCTCTGGGCCTGCCCCACCCCTTCTTTTGTTGTTCCCACCTCTCCTTTTTTCGATGCCTGGGATTTAACCAGGACTGATTGTCAGCAGCTGGGTCTTGAGGTGTTGCCTGGGGTGGGGGGAGGTGCGGGAGAAAGAGGCCTCATCATCTCCTCCACCTGCCATGCCTCTGGGACCTGGAGTGGAGCCAGAGAGGAAGGTCCTGCAGAGGGAAGCCCTGTTGGCTCTTTCCCCTCACTCTCTGAGTCACTCTCTGCCAGGAGGCCGGGCTCAGGAGCCGAAGACACAACAATAAGCTTCCTAACAGACAGGAAGCAACAGGTGAAGCTAAGCAGAATCACATCAGATACCTGTACAATTAGCACAGGAGCCCCACAAGGCTGTGTGCTCTCTCCACTTCTCTCTATATACCAATCACTGCATCTCAAATTATCCATCTGTTAAACTACTGAAGTTCACAGATAACACAACAGTGATCGGTTTCATTCAAGACAATGATGAATCAGCATACAGACAGGAGGTTGAACAACTAGCCACGTGGTGCGACCAGAAAAATCTGGAACTGAACACATTCAAAACTGTAGAAATGGTGGTGGACTTTAGGAGAAACCCTCCCATACTACCACCGCTTACAATACTAGACAACACAGTATCAACAGAAGAGACTTTCAAATTTCTAGGTTTTACCATATCTCATGACCTAAAATGGACACCAAACATCAAAAACGTCATCAAAAAAGCACAACAAAGAATGTTCTTTCTGCGTCAACTCAGAAAGCTCAAACTGTCCAAGGAGCTGCTGATACAGTTCTACAGAGGAATTATTGAGTCTGTCATCTGCACCTCTATAACTGTCTGGTTCGGTTCTGCAACCCAACAAGACAGACACAGACTTCAGAGGATAATTAGAACTGCAGAAAAAACAATTGCAACCAATCTGCCTTCCACTGAGGACCTGTATACTGCACGAGTCAAAAAGAGGCTAGTTACTAAGTCTGCCTTACTATTAATCTTATCGTTCCTATCACCCATCTCCTTCCACTTATGACTAAGACTGTAACCTTGTTGCTGGTATCCTTAAGATTTATACTGACTGTTTCCCTATGACTATCATTAAGCGTTGTACCTTATGATTCTTGACAAATGTATCTTTTCTTTTATGTAAACCGAGAGAGTATGCATCAAGACAAATTCCTTGTGTGTTCAATCATACTTGGCCAATAAAAATTCTATTCTATTCTATTCTATTCTATTCTATTCTATTCTATTCTAGTCTAGTCTAGTCTAGTCTAGTCTAGTCTAGTCTAGTCTAGTCTAGTCTAGTCTATGAATAACTTCAAAAATCCAGAACATATATTTTTTTTGACTCTGATCAAATAAGTCCATTTTGAATTCCTTCTGTTTATTTTATTGATCTTTAATTCCATCAAATAATGTTCCATAAACTGATTTCTTCTCATTTTCTTTTTGTCTCCTCAGAAATAACTTCATAGTTTAACACTTTTTTAAAATCAAAGATAAGGGGACTTTCTAATCACTCTTCCTATTTTATTATTTGTACATCTCCCTAAGACATTTTTTCCATATCACCTTTTTTTTTAAAAAAAAATCCAAATCCACATTCAAAGGAGCCAGATTCTCTGTTTTATCCAGTAAAATCTGTTGTCCTTCTATATCCTCTGCTACCATTTCAGACAATCTTGTAAGTACTTTTTGAATACATTATTCCCCCAAAACCTTAATTTCTTCAGTTAGTCAAATAGTATGTCAACTGTTTATTTTCCATTCAAAAAACTTCATATAGGAAGATTTCTTTCACTTAATCAAAATTTTCTTATATTTTTTATAAAATTTTAAATATTATACAGGCAACAGGTGGTCTAGAATGTTAATTTTGAAAAGATAAGTGAACCCAATGTCCTTCTGAAGACTCTGAACCACAGCTTAGGCAGGATGTTTTTCCCCATTTTACAATCTCTTCCCAGGGAGATTCTCCTATACAGCAAAGTTGTGTTTTACTTTCCTTGATCCGGAAATGAGTTCTTAGATGCTGGTCCACTTACTGGCTCCTCTTTTCACTGTGGTTGTTGGCTCCACAAAAGCAGAGCCGTCTTTAGTCCACTATTGACTGAATAACAATCAGTTGCAATATTGATATATTTTTCAGTTCCTTAAAACTAGCTAATTTACTCAAACCTTTACCTTCATTAATTGTTTTATATCAGTTTGGGACTCTTGGAAGTATACTTCAGTGCACTTCTTGGGAACATTTTAAAGAGGATTTAGAGATTTAGTTTAGTTTATCATATTCTTGATAAATCTATTTTAGCAATCTTTCCTCTGATGCTTTTATATTTTCATGTTTTGCCCTTTTCATCTGTTTAATGATAGCTTCTGTACATCCAAGGCAATAATTTAGGATATGCTTCTTTCCTTATGTGAAAGGCACTTTTCACAAACTTAAAGCAGACTTTTTCTAGCAGGGAAGTGTTATCATTCATGTCAGTGACTTGCCTGAATATTCCTGGATGATTAAAAGCAGCAGCACTATTCTTTCAGCAGACGTTCTATAAAACCAAATTATTAATCATGACTCCACTGGCATACACAAAGTATCTTTCAAGCCTGTTAGCACTTTGGAAATTAATTCATTCTTTACTGAAGCCACTGTCTTGTTCTGAGGAGGCTGTTTTTGTCACTTCCTTCAGAATGACACTAAATTAAGTTGCAATGGTTGTTACTGTAAATCACAGTCTAATTTACTTGTCACTGTGTTATGACACTTGGTTAAAACTGCTCTTTAATTGCATGTATAAATTATGCATTAACAATTCCTCACGGCAACCCTAATACTACATTAAAATATCCTGGTTCTGGAGGGCAGGGAGTGGAGGATAGAAAGATTGAATTATTGTCACAACTTTAAGCTGAGATTTGAATGTATATGATATATGTGGGAAAGCTGTATGTTGCATTTTATTTCTAACTCTGTGTGCTTTTTTTAAAATGGAAATTCTATCAAAGGTTGAATTAAGCAAACTAAATCAAGCAAACTGGAACATTACAACCATTTAATGGGCCATGTTGTTTGTGTTTTCTTGAGACTTTTATTAGCCACTGGGGCGTTTAGTCTTTCTTGATTTTCAGATGCTATTTAAGCAGGATTGAGCCAATCCTATTAAACCTTTTGAATGACAATTTTCATAAAATCAGTTTTTGAAAAGCAGATTGTATTTTCTTAACAGGAAATAGTACTGGCATATATTTATAGTATTAGTGTCAGACAAACTTATTTCCACATGTTCATAAATAATGAATTATTTCAGGCTGGAAAAGGAGTATTCGGGAAAATTTCAAATGAAGTTGTATAAAAGCAAAACAAAGACAACAACAGCAGTAGCAGCAACGACAAATTAGGAGTAGCATTTTTAAAATCATGTCCAACAATATTTCTGATCATCTTTTGCAAATCAACCATTTGTCTGCTACTAATTACCATATTACTCATGATACAGAAAAAGATCTTGTAATGGTAGGCAAAAGTGCTTTCCGAGTAACTTCTATCCTCACATCTTAGAACTTTGTATACCAAAGCCAGTATTTCAAATACAAAAAACATTCATAATTTAATTAATATGTTTTTACCATATAATTTTTGAATTTAAAAAAGTAGAAATAAAGAGTTTGAGGTCACTGCTTTCTGAGCACTGTATGCTAATTTAAGAACAGTTTAGAAACTGACATCAACTTTTTTATTTGAATGCAAACAGTTTTTCTATTAAATTTCCATTCAGTTATAAATGGCTGTTTTGATAAGCCTCCAGTTTTTAGGCTCTCATACAGGTAATCTTCAACTTACGACCACAACTGGGACCAGAAATTCCATTTGTAAAGAAGGCAGTTAAGTGAGTTGTGCCTGGTTTTGTGCTATGGGTGTTAAGTGAATCACTGCATTTGTTAAGTGAATCATGTGATCATTATTAAAATATGACTTTGCTTATGAAAAGTAAGCTGGAAAGATAGCAAATAGTTATCACATAACTCCTGGGCACTGCAACCATCATAAATACATGCCAGTTGCCACATGCACAAATTTTAATCTGTGATGGTCACAAGTTCAAGGACTGGTTTTAAAATACTTTTTCAGTGCATTTGTAACTTCAAATAGTCATAGAATGAATAGCTATGAATCGAGGCCTATCCGTACATATTTTTAAAAAAAACCATGAATCTTATTACAAAAATATCAAAATGTCTGTGATTACTCTGGGCAGAAGACTGCTGCCATTTGCTTTTCTGTTTGGAAGTATAGCTCCATGCCAGATACATTCAGATTGAATGTTCTTGAACAGAATGTTTATATATATAAGATTTTTAGGTGAAGGAAATGACTGGATCTTATTTCATAATTTACTGATCTGAGTTTTAAATCCAACAATGTAAACTTATATGGAAGTTCCTTGATATTATGAGGTTAGAATCTTTTTAAATATTTTTGAAAACATTTTTTTTATCAACTGATGTTCAGAAGAAAAAAACTGGCAACTAGTTTTTGGTTTTTTGCTTCTTGAGATCCCAAAACCTGACTTTTGCTGTCAAAAGAATCAGTCACTAAAAAGTGGGAGGATGATCCACTTATAGATGGGTGTTTTATTTCGTTTTTGTTGGAATACTGTCATGAACCCATTCACATTTCAACTTGACCATGTTGGTTGATCTGATCCAAAAACGCATCCTGATTTCAGAAAATATATACACATTTTCACATAATTTGAGAGACATCAACATCCTCTGTTGTGTAAATAGTAACATCCAATAGTATTTAAAAATAATCAGAATAGTTTCATATATATTTTAAAAATGACTGGTTAAAATAAGTTTAAAATATGTATTTCTTTCTCATCATGACATTCATAACAATATAATCCTTTACAATCCACATATATTCCTGATATATATATTCCTTACCACACACATATTCCTCAGAACATAATGTATGTTTTAGGAAAAAAATTCTGTTCACACTATGAGAAAAGTAAAACCAGAAAAGTTGTAAAGAAACACTTGGAATACTGCATTCAGTTTTAGTCGCCGCGATGTAAAAAAGATGCTGAAACTCTAGAAAGAGTGCAGAGAAGAGCAACAAAGATGATTAGGGGACCGGAGGCTAAAACATATGAAGAACGATTGCAGGAACTGGGTATGTCTAGTTTAATGAAAAGAAGGACTAGGGGAGACATGATAGTAGTATTCCAATATCTCAGGGGCTGCCACAAACAAGAGGGAGTCGGGCTGTTCTCCAAAGCACCTGAGGGTAGAACAAGAAGCAATGGATGGAAACTAATCAAAGAAAGAAGCAACTTAGAACTAAGGAGAAATTTCCTGACAGTTAGAACAATTAATAAGTGGAACGACTTGCCTGCAGAAGTTGTGAATGCTCCAACACTGGAAATTTTTAAGAAAATGTTGGATAACCATCTGTCTGAGATGGTGTAGGGTTTCCTGCCTGGGCAGGGGGTTGGACTAGAAGGCCTCCAAGGTCCCTTCCAACTCTTTTGTTATATTTATATTTATAAATAACGATTTCCTCTTAAAATCTTTTTATTAAAAATAGGAATAATTATATCTGAATGTGAAGCACACCTCCATCACAGTCATTTGCCACAAGATTCTATTGTGTTAACTGAAAGCAGAATAATAGCTTTCCAATCAGTTATTCAACAGGATAATTTTGAGGCCAAAGCTTCTATGATACAAATCAGATGAAGGATGTTTTGAGATAGGAGCTTGCTATGTATTCTATACCTGTAATTGAAATAAAATAATTGACTGGTCTACAGCTTTATTGGTCTAGACATGAGGAAAAAAAACATGAGCTTGCTATGCTTATGATACAAAAGGAGAATTTGAAAGTTAGATTTCATAGTGACAAATCCTTAGCCTGGAAGTTTCTGACTAATATCTCTTGGACTAATTTTCATTAGTCTCCATCCAGCTTTGTCAATAGTGAAAGAAAAAGGAAGGAAGGAAGGAAGGAAGGAAGGAAGGAAGGAAGGAAGGAAGGAAGGAAGGAAGGAAGGAAGGTGGAGATGGTATTTCAGAACATCTATGGATACCAGGTTAGCTCTCAAAGCCTTGTGCTTTTGTTTAAATTCTCCTTAAGTTTCTAAAATCACTAGAACAACAGTATTTGTGTAATTACTTTAAAAGATTTTGCTACTGTACCTTTTTATTTTTTAAAAAAGGATTTTAATATTGGGCCTCCATAGTCTCTCATTTTTCAGTGAGAGAACATAATAATCTATCAAAGTTATTGTTACTCTACTTAACTAAAAATTGCATGTTTCTTTTGGCAAATGAGCGATAATTTCATACCTATAATGCTCAAGATGTTCTTATCCCATCAACCAGAATTGTTAGGTAGGAATGATTTCCACTGCACAGGAATAGACACTATTTTCTATAGACTTTACTGCAAAGTAAAATAAAATCTGAAACTGGCTTAGATGGCTAAATCAGAGAACTCCTTTGTTCTGTGCTTTTGATCAGCATGTTTTTTCTCACAGAAAAGAAAGTCTAGCCTTCACTGATTTCCAATGTCCTTAAATCTGGATAGAGAGCATTCAGTTCTCTAGATTAAAAAGTGTTTTAGTGTGGTGCTTCAAAATGATATCTCAGTTTGGTTTACACTGGAGACAGATATAATTTGCATAAGTAGAATAAGTGTCATTTATTTTTGTCTTTCTTCTACTATTTTTCCCTGGATTTTTAACCACTGTTGCATAAAAACATTGTCGAAAGTTGAAATTTTGCAGACTAATGTTAACATTTAACTTTGTCCAAATGAAGCAGTATCTTAGTAGGAATGTTTAAGAAATATTTTCCCAGTCATAACCAATAATTATGTAATGGTATGGTATGTGGGAGAAAGGCCTTGAAAAATGAAGCAAAGAGATGCTGTTCTAGGTAATGATCAGATAAGAGAGAGGGGAGCCCATAGTGTGTGGGAGATTTGTATTTTCAGATTTCCAATAATTGCTTCATGTAGCCTTACAATAGAGTAGAAGTATCTGGTCTGGTCTGTTTCCTGACTGGTATACCTGGGAAGACTAACATCAATCTCACAAGTTTGAAAGTACTATTCTCCGACTGTTTCCTTTACAGCCTGAACAGTTAAGAGGAGTGCCTTCTGAGCCTTTTTCTTCATCTGTTATAAGCTATAGCCTACACCTTCTCTTAACTGATCATTCCTTAGGCAGCTTCTCTTTGTCCTTTTTCTCAAGGTCTTTTTCACAGGCCAATACATTGGCTTTGTATTGTGCATTACCTTTTCCAGAGCTATGGATGGATGAAATACTCCTCTTAAACAAATACTATTCTGATTTTCGCAATTCAGCAGTCCTATGCTTCTCTGAAACCTGGTTAAATGAATCCATTGAAAATAGCAGCCTGAACATTCCAGGATTTCAAATTGAACGATCAGACAGGGTTCCAGAAACATCTGGTAAAAAGAAAGGAGGAGGCTTATGCCTATATATTAATTCAACCTGGTGTCAAGATTTTAACATAATTTACAAATTCTGTGACAACAATTTAGAGACTCTAATTATCAACTGCAAACCTTACTATTCGCCTCGTGAATTTTCCTCATTTCTTCTAATTGCTGTTTATGTCCCACCACAAGCCTGTGTAAACGAGGCATTACGAACTCTAGCTGACCAAATCATGGAGGCTGAAGCCAAACACCCTGATTCACTGGCCATTGTTTTGGGAGATCTAAACAAGGCAAACTTAAGGAAAGAACTACCAAAATACTTTCAGCATGTCAATTGTCCCACCAGAGGCAAGAATACTCTAGACCACTGCTACACAACACTAAAAGATGCCTATCGGTCTTTACCACGTGCAGCTGTAGGACACTCTGATCATTGCATGATTCACCTTGTACCTGCTTACAGGCAAAGACTTAAAGCCATAAAACCAATAATTAAATCAGTGAAAACCTGGACGGAGGAATCAGAATTAAAGCTACAGGCATGTTTTGACTGCACTGATTGGAATATTTTAAAGATACCTCTGCAGACCTGGATGAACTCACAGATACTGTAACATCATATGTCAGCTTCTGTGAAGACCTATGTACCTACAAGGAACTTGCGAATACACAGTAATAACAAACCTTGGTTTACACCTAAACTTAAGCAGCTACGACATTCCAAAGAGGAAGCCTACAGAAAAGGTGATAAAATGCTGTACAATCAGGCCAGAAATGCACTAACAAGGGAGATAAGAGCAGCAAAAAGATGCTACTCTGAAAAGCTAAAGAATCAATTTTCAGCAAATGAACCAGCAAACATGTGGAAAACTCTTAAAAATATCACCGGCTATGGCAAACCTCCTTCCCAGGCTGAAGGTAATCAACAACTGGCAGATGACCTGAATGAGTTTTACTGCAGGTTTGAAAGGAAACTACAGCCACCTATCTCCACAACCCCCATCTCAGACACACCAACAACAGCCAAGCCTCCTACAACTGACCCCAATTCATTGGGTTCACAACCCTAGTGATCACAGAAAAGGAAGTGCAGGACCTATTTCACAGAGAAAAGCCAGGAAAAGCTCCAGGCCCAGACAAGATAACTCCTTCTTGCTTAAAAGTCTGTGCTGACCAATTGGCCCCCATCTTCACCCATATTTTCAATAAATCACTAGAGATGTGCTATGTTCCTTCTTGCTTCAAACGCTCTACCATCATCCCAGTGCCGAAGAAGCCCACCATCAAGGAACTGAATGACTACAGACCAGTTGCTCTAACATCTGTAGTCATGAAAACCTTTGAAAGGCTAGTGCTTTCCTACCTGAAAACCATCACGAATCCGCTCTTAGACCCCTTGCAATTTGCATACCGAGCAAATAGATCAACAGATGATGCTGTTAATATGGCTCTGCACTACATCCTACAACATCTTGAGTCTCCAAAGACCTATGCAAGGGTCCTTTTTGTAGACTTTAGTTCAGCATTCAATACCATCATTCCAGACATTCTAAACTAAACTAAGCTAAACCAGCTACAGGTACCGGAACAGACTTGTAAGTGGATCACAAGCTTCCTAACAAACAGGAAGCAGCAGGTGAAGCTAAGCAAGATCACATCAAATACCTGTACAATTAGCACAGGGGCCCCCCAAGGCTGTGTGCTCTCCCCACTTCTCTTCTCTGTATACCAATGACTGCATCTCCAATGATCCATTTGTTAAGCTACTGAAATTCGCAGATGACACAACAGTGATTGGCCTCATGCAAGACAATGACGAATCCGCATATAGAGGAGAGGTCGAACGACTAGCCTTGTGGTGCAACCAAAACAATCTGGAACTGAACACACTCAAAACCGTAGAAATGGTGGTAGATTTTAGGAAAAACCCTTCCATACTTCCACCTCTCACAATACTTGACAACACAGTATCAACAGTAGAAACCTTCAAATTTCTGGGTTCTATCATATCGCAAGATCTCAAATGGACAGCTAACATCAAAACATCATTAAAAAGGACAACAAAGAATGTTCTTTCTGCGCCAACTCAGTAAGCTCAAACTGCCCAAGGAGCTGCTGATCCAGTTCTACAGAGGAATTATTGAGTCTGTCATTTGCACCTCTATAACTGTCTGGTTCGGTTCTGCAACCCAACAAGAAAACACAGACTTCAGAGGATAATTAGAACTGCAGAAAAATAATTGCTACCAACTTGCCTTCCATTGAGGACCTGTATACTGCACGAATCAAGAAGAGGCCGTGAAAATATTTGCAGATCCCTCGCATCCTGGACATAAACTGTTTCAACTCCTACCTCAAAACGACGCTATAGAGCACTGCACACCAGAACAACTAGACACAAGAACAGTTTTTTCCCGAAGGCCATCACTCTGCTAAACAAATAATTCCCTCAACACTGTCAGACTATTTACTGAATCTGCACTACTATTAATCTTCTCATCGTTCCCATCACCAATCTCTTTCCACTTATGACTGTATGACTATAACTTGTTGCTGGCAATCCTTATGATTTATATTGATATATTGATCATCAATTGTGTTGTAAATGTTGTACCTTGATGAACGTATCTTTTCTTTTATGTACACTGAGAGCATATGCACCAAGACAAATTCCTTGTGTGTCCAATCACACTTGGCCAATAAAATTCTATTCTATTCTATTCTATAATGGCATTTTTACGCTTGTTCATAATCTTAATAAAGGAATATCAAAGAATGATTTGCAGCTACATAAAAAAACAACAGAACAAATGAATTAGCAAAATCTCAAAATAGATCTAAAGGAATCAAGACAAATGATTTCCGTCCCCATTAAAACTGAAAATTTTAAAAAAGCAAAGGTAGAACAAAGAACTATCTTGCTGACTCATATTTGCTCCAAAGAAAAGGGTGGTAATGCTCACAGAGGAACAATGAATCAAAGAAGCTAAAATAGGATTCAACAGTCAACCAGTCCAGAGTGACTTAGTAAGGCAAGGACTGTAGTAGATCAACAAAAAGGAAAGTTCATAAAAATAGGTTACCATTCAAAATAAAGAAACAATTTTCAAAACAGACAAAGGGAAAATTGTAATTTATAGACCTAACTTGACAAAGCTTGTTGGAAAGAACTTACTTCAGACATATGTTTTTCTCTGATAGCTGCATTCTCATTGTAATAACCAAAGTTAAAAGAAAAGATAAAAACAAATATGATCCGATGAATTCAGTTTACTCAGGAAGTATTTTCAGATAATCTTTTTAGATAAAAATAAAAATGCCTACACACTGATAGTTATTGTGTAGTTTTGATCAATTTTCTTGAGTGCCAGCTCTAGCATATTGTATCCTACTTAATATATGCACAGTAGTATATTAATAGCTATTGTCAGTATTAACATACTTAATTCAAAATATGTACAAGATAAAGTGACAAGAACAGGGAAGGACAAATAAACAATTTGGTCCTGAAAAAACATTCATCTTTGTAATGGTTTTCTACTTTTATCTGAAATCCTATGAATTGCATAGTTGCAGTTAATATCGCTCATTCAAACAAATTAATCACACTACTAACATGGGATACCTCTTGCCCATATCCTTTCATCTTTCTGGGTGACCTTAATCTATCTTCTATTAACTGGATAACAAATGAATGTACAACTGAACCCATCCATAGAATAGAATAGAATTTTATTGGCCAAGTGTGATTGGACGCACAAGGAATTTGTCTTGGTGCATATGCTCTCAGTGTACATAAAAAAAAAGATACGTTCATCAAGGTACAACATTTACAACACAATTGATGGTCAATATATCAATATAAATCATAAGGATTGCCAGCAACAAGTTATAGTCATACAGTCATAAGTGGAAAGAGATTGGTGATGGGAACTATGAAACGATTAATAGTAGTGCAGATTCAGTAAATAGTCTGACAGTGTTGAGGGAATTATTTGTTTAGCAGAGTGATGGCCTTCAGGAAAAAACTGTTCTTGTGTTTAGTTGTTCTGGTGTGCAGTGCTCTATAGCGTTGTTTTGAGGGTAGGAGTTGAAACAGTTTATGTCCAGGATGCGAGGGATCTGCAAATATTTTCACGGCCCTCTTCTTGATTCATGCAGTATACAGGTCCTCAATGGAAGGCAGGTTGGTAGCAATTATTTTTTCTGCAGTTCTAATTATCCTCTGAAGTCTGTGTTTTTCTTGTTGGGTTGCAGACCCGAACCAGACAGTTATAGAGGTGCAAATGACAGACTCAATAATTCCTCTGTAGAACTGGATCAGCAGCTCCTTGGGCAGTTTGAGCTTACTGAGTTGGCGCAGAAAGAACATTCTTTGTTGTCCTTTTTTAATGATGTTTTTGATGTTAGCTGTCCATTTGAGATCTTGCGATATGATAGAACCCAGAAATTTGAAGGTTTCTACTGTTGATACTGTGTTGTCAAGTATTGTGAGAGGTGGAAGTATGGAAGGGTTTCTCCTAAAGTCTACCACCATTTCTACAGTTTTGAGTGTGTTCAGTTCCAGATTGTTTTGGTTGCACCACAAGGCTAGTCGTTCGACCTCTCGTCTATATGCGGATTCGTCATTGTCTCGAATGAGACCAATCACTGTTGTGTCATCTGCGAACTTCAGTAGCTTAACAGATGGATCATTGGAGATGCAGTCATTGGTATACAGAGAGAAGAGAAGTGGGGAGAGCACACAGTCTTGGGGGGCCCCTGTGCTAATTGTACAGGTATTTGATGTGATCTTGTTTAGCTTCACCTGCTGCTTCCTGTTTGTTAGGAAGCTTGTGATCCACTTACAAGTCTGTTCCGGTACCTGTAGCTGGTTTAGCTTAGTTAGAAGTATGTCTGGAATGATGGTATTGAATGCTGAACTAAAGTCTACAAAAAGGACCCTTGCATAGGTCTTTGGAGACTCAAGATGTTGTAGGATGTAGTGCAGAGCCATATTAACAGCATCATCTGTTGATCTGTTGAAAGAACTTGTGGGGATTTTTAGATAGGGAATTTTTAAGGGGGGGAGGGTAAGGGCGGGTGCTGGGGGTAGCCCGCCGAGGGAGGGGCCAGTCACTGTGCGTATTTGCGGCAGGGTTTTAATAGGTCCGGAGGTTTTGGGGGAGGGTGATGTTCCTGACGATGAGGGTGGTTCCATCTGTGTGGTTAGTGGGAGAGGCAGATATGGCGTGGGGGGCCGTATCGAGAGTTGGGAGCACGTGTTCGATGTCTGAAAGCGATCACGTGCTCCGGCCCCTCAGTTCCTACCCATTCCTCGGGTGGCCATGATCCTCAGAGCTTGGATCTTCGGTTGATGTTATGTAATGCCCGGTCCGTGGCTAATAAAGCTCCCCTGATTTGTGATCTTATTCAGGGGGAGTCCGCAAACCTTATGGGCATTACGGAGACCTGGTTGGGTCCAGAGGGGGGGGTTCCCCTTGTTGAGCTGTGCCCTCCAGGTTTACGAGCATTTCATCAGCCGAGGGCCCAAGGTAGGGGTGGGGGGGTGGGGGTTGTCATTAAGGAAGATCTAGAGCCGAGGGAGGCCACTGTTCCTCAGATTGCCGGCTGTGAATCCCTCTATGTGAGGTGGGGCCATAGGAATCAGTTGGGCTTGTTGATCGCGTACCTGGCTCCTTGCTGCATGACCACAGCCCTGCCCGAGCTGTTGGAGGTACTTGCCACTGTGGCGGTTGAGACCCCCAGACTTATAGTCATGGGGGATTTCAACCTACCATCAGCTGGCTTCTTATCGACTGCAGCTCGGGAGTTCCAGGCTTCCATGACAGCCTTGGACCTGATTCGAGTAAATGATGGCCCTACGCACATGGGGGGAGGCACGCTGGATCTGATTTATATCTATGGACAGTGGTTAAATGATCTGGAATTAGATGATTTAGTAACAGAACCAATGTCATGGTCCGATCATTTTCTCCTTCGCCTAGACTTCCGAACCGCCATTCACCATCGCAGGGAGACTGAACCTATACGTTGGTTCCATCCCAGGCACCTGATGGATCCCGAGAGGTTCCTGACGGAGCTTGGGCCATTCCCTGAGGATCTGGCCCACGGCACGACTGAGGAACTAGTTGTGGCCTGGGAACAGGCCGCGGCTGGGGCCTTGGATCGTGTCGCGCCTTTGCGGCCTCTGACCCGGCGCAGATCTCGTCCGGCCCCTTGGTTCCCCGAGGGGCTGAGGGAGATGAAACGCCGGAGAAGACGCCTAGAGAGCACCTGGAGGTCCAGTGGTTCCGAAGCTGATCGGACACTAGTTAGCCTACCTAGTGGCAATGAGGGAGGCGAGGCGTTCCTACGCCTCCACCCTCATTGCGTCGGCAGATAACCGCCCGGCCGCCCTGTTTCGGGTGACCCGCTCCCTCCTTCATCAGGAGGTGCGGTATGACCCTTTGCAGGGACGAGCCGAGGAGTTTAGTGGTTATCTATACGATAAAATCGCTCAGCTCCGGAATGGTCTGGACCGAAATTGGGATGATCCAAGCGAGGGAGAGGAGGCACGTCTTGTTGAGTCTGTCTGGGATGAGTTTGACCCTGTGGCTCCCGAGGACATGGACAGGTTGTTGGGGAGGCTTCACGCCACTACATGTTTACTGGACCTGTGTCCTTCCTGGCTGGTATTGGCCACTCAGGAGGTGACACGAGGCTGGCTCCAGAGGATTATTAACGCTTCTTTGTTGGAAGGGGTTTTCCCTGCCGCCTTGAAAGAGACGGTGGTGAGACCCCTCCTCAAGAAGCCCTCTTTGGATCCAGCTATTTTGGGTAATTACCGTCCAGTCTCCAACCTTCGCTTTGTTGCGAAGATTGTAGAGAGTGCTGTGGCGCGACAGCTACCCCAATACCTGGATGAAGCCGTCTATCTAGATCCGTTCCAGTCCGGCTTCTGACCCGGATACAGCACGGAGACAGTTTTGGTCGCATTGGTGGATGATCTCTGGAGGGCCAGGGACAGGGGTTATTCCTCTGCCCTGGTCCTATTAGACCTCTCAGCGGCTTTTGATACCATTGACCATGGTATCTTGCTGCGCCGGTTGGGGGGATTGGGAGTGGGAGGCACCGTGTATCGGTGGTTCTCCTCCTATCTCTCCGACCGGTCGCAGACGGTGTTGACAGGGGGACAGACATTGACCGCGAGGTGCCTCACTTGTGGGGTGCCGCAGGGGTCGATCCTCTCGCCCCTTCTGTTCAACATCTATATGAAGCCGCTGGGTGAGATCATCAGTGGCTTCGGGGTGAGATACCAGCAGTACGCTGATGACACCCAGCTGTATTTTTCCACCCCGGGCCACCCCAATGAAGTTGTTGAAGTGCTGTCCCGGTGTTTGGAAGCCGTACGGGTCTGGATGGGGAGAAACAGGCTCAAGCTTAATCCCTCCAAGACGGAGTGGCTATGGATGCCGGCATCCCGATTCAGTCAGCTGCAGCCGCAGCTGACTGTTGGAGGCGAGTTATTGGCCCCAAAGGATAGGGTGCGCAACTTAGGTGTCCTCCTGGATGAGCGGCTGTCATTTGAAGATCATTTGACGGCCGTCTCCAGGGGGGCCTTCCACCAGGTGCGCCTGGTTCGGCAGTTGCGCCCCTTCCTTGATCGGGATGCCTTGTGCACAGTCACTCATGCGCTCATTACCTCTCGCTTGGATTATTGTAATGCTCTCTACATGGGGCTCCCTTGAGGTGCACTCGGAGGCTTCAGTTAGTCCAGAATGCAGCTGCGCGGGTGATTGAGGGAGCTAGGCGTAGCTCCCACGTAACACCGCTCCTGCGCAGACTGCACTGGCTACCTGTGGCCTTTCGAGTGCACTTTAAGGTTTTGGTTATGACCTTTAAAGCGCTCCATGGCTTAGGGCCTCGGTACTTACGGGACCGCCTGCTGTTACCGCATGCCTCCCACCGACCTATACACTCTCACAGAGAGGGACTTCTCAGGGTGCCGTCCGCCAAGCAATGTCGGCTGGCGGCCCCCAGGGGAAGGTCCTTCTCTGTGGGGGCTCCCACACTCTAGAACGAGCTTCCCCCGGGTTTACGCCAAATACCCGACCTTCGGACCTTTCGCCGCGAACTGAAGACACATCTTTTCAATCACGCGGGGCTGGCTTAAGTTTTATCGATTTTAAATTTCTTATTACTAATTTTAAATGGGGTTTTAGTTTTTTATATATTTTAAAGTTTTTAGGCTAATTATAATAAGTTTTTTAACTTGCATTTTAAATTGTATATTGTATTGTCTGTTTTTTACTTTTGCCTGTACACCGCCCTGAGTCCTTCAGGAGAAGGGCGGTATAATAATCAAATAAATAAATAAATAAATAAATAAAATCTATTTGCTCGGTATGCAAATTGCAAGGGGTCTAACAGCGGATCCGTGATGGTTTTCAGGTAGGAAAGCACTAGCCTTTCAAAGGTTTTCATGACTACAGATGTTAAAGCAACTGGTCTGTAGTCATTCAGTTCCTTGATGGTGGGCTTCTTCGGCACTGGGATGATGGTAGAGCGTTTGAAGCAAGAAGGAACATAACACATCTCTAGTGATTTATTGAAAATATGGGTGAAGATGGGGGCCAATTGGTCAGCACAGACTTTTAAGCAAGAAGGAGTTATCTTGTCTGGGCCTGGAGCTTTTCCTGGCTTTTGTCTGTGAAATAGGTCCTGCACTTCCTTTTCTGTGATCACTAGGGGTTGTGAACCCAATGAAATGGGGTCAGTTGTAGGAGGCTTGGCTGTTGTTGGTGTATCTGAGATGGGGGTTGTGGAGATAGGTGGCTGTAGTTTCCTTTCAAACCTGCAGTAAAACTCATTCAGGTCATCTGCCAGTTGTTGATTACCTTCAGCCTGGGAAGGAGGTTTGCCATAGCCGGTGATATTTTTAAGAGTTTTCCACATGTTTGCTGGTTCATTTGCTGAAAACTGATTCTTTAGCTTTTCAGAGTAGCTTCTTTTTGCTGCTCTTATCTCCCTTGTTAGTGCATTTCTGGCCTGATTGTACAGCATTTTATCATCTTTTCTGTAGGCTTCCTCTTTGGAATGTCGTAGCTGCTTAAGTTTAGGTGTAAACCAAGGTTTGTTGTTACTGTGTATTCGCAAATTCCTTGTAGGCACACATAGGTCTTCACAGAAGCTGACATATGATGTTACAGTATCTGTGAGTTCATCCAGGTCTGCAGAGGTATCTTTAAAAATATTCCAATCAGTGCAGTCAAAACATGCCTGTAGCTTTAATTCTGATTCCTCCGTCCAGGTTTTCACTGATTTAATTATTGGTTTTGTGGCTTTAAGTCTTTGCCTGTAAGCAGGTACAAGGTGAATCATGCAATGATCAGAGTGTCCTACAGCTGCACGTGGTAAAGACCGATAGGCATCTTTTAGTGTTGTGTAGCAATGGTCTAGAGTATTCTTGCCTCTGGTGGGACAATTGACATGCTGAAAGTATTTTGGTAGCTCTTTCCTTAAGTTTGCCTTGTTTAGATCTCCCAAAACAATGGCCAGTGAATCAGGGTGTTTGGCTTCAGCCTCCATGATTTGGTCAGCTAGAGTTCGTAATGCCTTGTTTACACAGGCTTGTGGTGGGACATAAACAGCAATTAGAAGAAATGAGGAAAATTCACGAGGCGAATAGTAAGGTTTGCAGTTGATAATTAGAGTCTCTAAATTGTTGTCACAGAATTTGTAAATTATTTTAAAATCTTGACACCAGTTTCTGCTAATATATAGGCATAAGCCTCCTCCTTTCTTTTTACCAGATGTTTCTGGAATCCTGTCTGATCGTTCAATTTGAAATCCTGGAATGTTCAGGCTGCTATTTTCAATTGATTCATTTAACCAGGTTTCAGTACTACCTATACAATGCTGTTACAAACCTTGGTTTAGAACAACTAGTAACTAACAATACAAGACTAAACAACTGCCTTGACCTCATCTTCTGCAACAACACAAACTCAATTTATGGACTACAAATAAAAGAACCCTTTTCCACAGCGACCACAGCATGATAGACTTTTGTCTCAATATACGCCCTTACATAAATCGTCATAATAATGGTATTCCAAACTACAATTTCAAAAAAGTCAACTATGACCTTATAAACAACGACCTTTCATTTCTTGACTGGCAAAACCTTTTCTCAACCTGCATCACTACAGAAGACCACTATAAAGTTTTCCTACTTGAAGTCAATAGAGTCATTAATCTTTATATACCACAAACCACCACCAAAACCAGAAAAAACAAATTACCCATATCAATAAAAAAGCTTCAATCCAAAAAAAAATCCCTTTGGAGAAGAAACAAAAAGGGCTATGTAGTAAATTTCAAAAACCGCTACAGAAATATATGCAATCAAATAAAAACTGAATGCACCAATTACCACACCAAGCAAGAAGAAGACCTCTTGTGCACAAATTCCAATCGTGCTTTTTATAATTTTGTGAACAACAAACTTAAAGACTCAAGATCCATCCCACCACTAAAAGATTCTAACGACAAAGAATATAATGATGAAACAGTTAAGGAAAACTGTTCAACACATTCTTTGGCTCAGTTTTTGTTAACAGCGATGACACATATCCGACATTCCCCAATCGTACCAACAATGAGTGCAACGACCTAACACACATAGATTTCACAGAAGATAATGTTGAAAAAGCTCTTCGCAAACTGAAACCATCCCTATCTATTGGACCTGATGGATTATGTGCATACGTCTTAAAAAAGCTTTCTACTAATATAGCAGAACCCCTAAACATAATCTTTGAAAAAGCTTTCACGACCAGTTTCCTTCCCAAACTTTGGTCACTTGCCACGGTCATCCTATCTTCAAAAAAGGAGACCCCAGCCTAGTTGAAAATTACAGACCTATCTGTCTTTGCTGTGTCACCTGAAAAGTAATGGAATCTATCATCAACCAATCAATTACCTTCCATCTAGAAACAAACAACCTACTCTCTAATAAACAATTTGGTTTCAGAAAAAAATTATCATGTAATTTACAACTTCTTCACTGCAAAAACATATGGACTACAAATCTTGGTCAGAGCAAAGCAATAGATGCAATCTACGTAGACTTCTGTAAAGCTTTTGACTCAGTAGTATATAACATAACATAATATAACAACAGAGTTGGAAGGGACCTTGGAGGCCTTCTAGTCCAACCGTCTGCCCAGGCAGGAAACCCTACACCATCTCAGTCAGATGGTTATCCAACATTTTCTTAAAAATTTTCAGTGTTGGAGCATTCACAACTTCTGAAGGCAAGTCGTTCCACTTATTAATTGTTCTAACTGTCAGGAAATTTCTCCTTAGTTCTAAGTTGCTTCTTTCTTTGATCAGTTTCCACCCATTGCTTCTTGTTCTTCCCTCAGGTGCTTTGGAGAACAGCCCGACTCCCTCCTCTTTGTGGCAGCCCCGAGAAACTGGAACAAAGCTATCATGTCTCCCCTAGTCCTTCTCTTTGTTAAACTAGACATACCCAGTTCCTGCAACCGTTCTTCATATGTTTTATCCTCCAGTCCCCTAATCATCTTTGTTGCTCTTCTCTGCACTCTTTCTAGAGTCTCAACATCTTTTTTGCATCGTGGCGACCAAAACTGGATGCAATATTCCAAGTGTGGCCTTACCAAGGCATTATAAAGTGGTACTAACACTTCACGTGATCTTGATTCTATCCCTCTGTTTATGCAGCCCAGAACTGTGTTGGCTTTTTTGGCAGCTGTTGCACACTGCTGGCTCATATCTAAATGACTATCCACTAGGACTCCAAGATCCCTCTCACAGGTACTACTATTGAGCAAGGTACCACATATACGGTACTGGTTCATTTTGTTTTTTTGGCCTAAATGTAGAACCTTACTTTTTTCACTGTTGAATTTTATTTTGTTAGATAGCGCCCAATGTTCAAGTCTGTCAAGATCTTTCTGTAACTTGAGCCTATCTTCTGGAGTGTTGGCTATTCCTGCCAGCTTGGTGTCATCTGCAAATTTGATGAGTTCCCCATCTATCCCCTCGTCCAAGTCATTGATGAAGATGTTGAAGAGTACTGGGCCTAAAACAGAGCCTTGGGGTACTCCACTGCATACTTCCCTCCATGTGGATGTAGTTCCGTTGAGGACTACACGTTGAGTGCGGTTGGTCAGCAAGTTACGAATCCATCTGGTGGTGGTGCTGTCTAACCCACATTTTTCTACTTTATCTAGTAGTAGGTTATGGTCTACTTTATCAAATGCTTTACTGAAGTTCAAGTAAATTATATCAACAGCATTCCTCTGGTCTACTAATTTTGTCATTTTGTCAAAGAATGCGATAAGATTAGTCTGGCATGATCTGTTTTTGACAAACCCATGTTGGCTTTTGGTTATTACTTTGTTTGCTTCTAGGTGTTCGGTGATTCGTTGCTTGATTATCTTTTCCAGAATCTTCCCCGGTATTGAGGTCAGACTGATAGGTCTGTAGTTTCCTGGATCTGTTTTTTTTCCTTTTTTGAAGATGGGAACTACATCAGCTCTTTTCCAGTCCTCTGGCAGCTCCCCTGTGCTCCAGGATCTTTGAAAGATATAGTTCAGTGGTTCTGAGATCACGTCTGCCAGTTCCTTCAGAACCTTGGGGTGTAATCCATCCGATCCTGGTGATTTGAACTCGTCTAGGGTAGATGGGTGTTCACTTACCATTTTCTTCCCTATTTTAACTTGTGTTTCTAATCTGTTTTTTGTAGTGCTGTTTTTGATAGGTTGGATTGTTTTTTCCTTTTGTGTAAAGACAGATGCAAAGTATGAGTTAAGTATGATAAACATGATAAACTTCTCCTAAAACTAAAATCCTATGGCATCTCAGGACCCCTCCACAATTGGATAACTGCTTTTCTATCAAACAGACAAGTGGTCAAAATTGGCAATGCTATATCAAATCCTGTTCCTGTTAAAAATGGTGTTCCCCAAGGCAGCGTTCTTGGACCAACACTCTTCATATTATACATTAATGATCTCTGTGACCATATTACAAGTAATTGTGTTCTCTTTGCTGACAATGTCAAACTATTTAACACCACCAACAATACAGCTATTCTCCAAAAAGACCTTGACTTTTTATCTGAATGGTCTAAAACTTGGCAACTCCAAATCTCAACCAGCAAATGCTCAGTCTTACATATTGGAAAAAAGAACCAAAACACTAAGTACAAGCTTGATTACATTACCTTACTGATGACCCCCACCCTCTTAAAGATTTTGGGAGTTTTCATATCAAATGATCTAAGTGCCAAAGCCCACTGTAACTACATCACAAAGAAGACCTCAAAAGTTGTAAACCTAATCTTGCATAGCTTCTTCTCCAAAAACGCTACACTACTAACCAGAGCATATAAAACATTTGCTAGACCAATTCTTGAATACAGCTCGATTGTTTGGAACCCATACCACATTTCTGACATCAATACAATTGAACGTGTCCAGAAATATTTTACAAGAAGAGTACTCCACTCCTCCGAATACAACAAAATACCTTATGCCACCAGACTTGAAATCCTGGGTTTAGAAAATTTAGAACTACGCCGTCTCCGACATGACTTGAGTTTAACTCATAGAATTATCTATTACAATGTCCTTCCTGTCAAAGACTACTTCAGCTTCAATTGCAACGATACACGAGCACACAATAGATTTAAGCTTAATGTTAACCGCTCCAATCTTGATTGCAGAAAATATGACTTCAGTAACAGGTTCATGCCTGGAATACACTACCTGACTCTGTGGTCTCTTCCCAAAATCTCCAAAGCTTCAACCAAAAACTGTCTACCATTGACCTCGCCCCATTTCTAAGAGGTCTGTAAGGGGCGTGCATAAGAGCCCAAGAGTGCCTACCATTCCTGTCCTATTATTTCCTTTTGTTATATCCAATTAATATAGTTATTACATACTCATACTGATAAATATGCTTATATATTGTATAATTATTTCATGCTTATGTTTATATATACTGTTACAAAATTAATTAATTAATTAATTAATTAATTAATTAATTAATTAATAAGGGTGTTCCTTGATTTTCTCTAAGTCCTAGAGCAGTTTTATTAATATTTTGCTTTTGTATTCATGTCAATATGGATGCTTTTGACAGTTTCAAGCAGATGAAACATGAAATAATTTAGTTGTTCTAAATGTGATCAGCCTTGGGCAACATGACCTTAAAATATACAACAATAATAAACTCCCCCAGTGCATTCAGTGGCAAAAATTCCAAAATACTCGTTTTATTATCTAAATCTATTCACACAAGGGATAACCTTTCCGTTATCTACACATACAAAGGGATTCTGATGGCAATAATACTACCTTTGCTAAAATGGCAAGAACAATGACACTTATTCTAAAATGTATCCATTACTAAATTCCACACAGAATTAATTAAGGATTCAGTTAAAACATAGCTATCTACCCCTCACAGTAGGAAAACCTCAAACATATTTCTTGTGTGTGTCAGCTCTTCAAAGTAGAACAGACTAGGAAACTAAAATCTTATAGGCCAATATTACTTTTATTTATAAAGATACAGTAATAGAATCTTGTAAGTTTGATTGTGCTTTACCATTCCCTCCCATAATCTTCCTGTGAATTAGGGATGATCTTGTCTCAGATGTTTTCTCAGGTTAAATTTCTGCCCCAAATTCAGTCCTCTTTCTGCACCTTGTCTTGGAAGCACTTCCTCCTGTCTTCAAGGCCATTCCTTCTCTTTCTACAAGCAAGAATTCCAAAAACTGAGCACACTAAGTTTGTACAAACGAATTTGAAAGGACCCATATCATCAACAACAAAATTTTCAGATTTTATACTGTACTACCGGTATAGAAAAGAAAGTTTTCTTTCAGGTTTTGTTCAATTAGAATTCCCTGCAGCCCCAACCATTATAAGGAACATCAGCAAATATGAAGAACAGATTCTCAGACTAAAACATAATTCCTTTGAATCTGATGGCTATACCTGAGATTGATTTGATTTTAAGGGACCAACTACATGTGAACATTTTGCTTTTCCATATACAGTATATCTACACTGTGTGCACAATTATTAGGCAAGTGAATATTTTGACTGTATCATCGTTTTATCCATATTTTCCACCTCCTAGCTATATAAACTTGTATTCTTAGTGAATATAAGCATATTAGGTAATGTGTATCTGTGTAATGAGGGAGGGTATGGCCTAAAGAAATCAACACCATAAATCAAGCTGTGCATAATTATTTGGCAGCTTCTTTTCTTCAGACAAAATGGGCCAAAAAAAGAGATTTAACTAATTCCGAAAAGTCAAAAATTGTAAAAAATCTTTCAGAGAGATGCAGCACTCTTGAAATTGCTAAGATATTGGGGCATGATCACAAAACCACCAAACATTTTGTTGCATGTAGTCAACAGAGTTGCAAGAAATTTGTTGAGAAAAAAAAGACACACATTAACTGCCAAAGAAATCAAGTGTGAAGCTACCAGGAACCCATTATCCTCCAGTGCTGTCATATTCCAGAACTGCAATCTACCTAGAGTGCCCAGAAGTACAAGGTATTCAGTGCTCAGACACATGGCCAAGGTAAGGAAGGCTGAAACCTGACCACCAGTGAGCGAGACACATAAGTTGAAATGGCAAGACTGGGTCAAGAAATATCTGAAGACAGATTTTTCAAAGGTTTTATGAACTGATGAGATGAGAGTGACTGTTGACGGATCAAATGGATGGGCCCATGGCTGGATCAGTAATGGGCACAGAGCTCCACTTCGACTCAGACACCAGCAAGGTAGAGGTGGGGTATTGGTATGGGCTGATATTATTAAAAATGAGCTAGTTGGATTTTTTCGAGTTGAAAATGGACTCAAAATCAACTCCCAAAACTACTGCCAGTTTTTAGAAGACACTTTCTTCTATTTTGAGTTGTTTGCTATTATTTTCACTTTAACAGATGCAGATAAACAAGTGAGAAGAGCAAATTTTTGTTTTTCATTTAGTTGATGTTTGCAGATTAGTCGGCTGTTTCGCAGCATTCTGTGTGGGTGTGGTCCTTAGGTCGTTAAGACTACTGGGTACACAGCTAGGACCACACCACACCGGATGGTACAAAACAGCCGACTAATCTGCAAACATCAACTCCATCAACCAATCAAGATGTAATAACTTGTGGGGTGCCTCAGGGGTCGATTCTCTCGCCTACCCTGTTCAACATCTATATGAAGCCGCTGGGTGAGGTCATCAGTGGTTTCGGGGTGAGTTATCATCTGTACGCTGATGATACTCAGCTGTACTTCTCCACCCCGGACCACCCCAACGAAGCGGTCGAAGTGCTGTCCCGGTGCCTGGAAGCCGTACGGGTCTGGATAGGGAGAAACAGACTCAAGCTCAATCCCTCCAAGACGGAGTGGCTGTGGATGCCAGCATCCCGGTACAGTCAGCTGCATCCGCAGCTGACTGTTGGGGGCGAGTTAGTGGCCCCAAAGGAGGTGGTTCGCAACTTGGGCGTCCTCCTGGATGGACGGCTGTCTTTTGATGAACACCTGGCGGCCGTCGCCAGGAGGGCCTTTTACCAGGTTCGCCTGGTTCGCCAGTTGCGTCCCTTCCTTGACCGGGATGCCTTATGCACGGTCACTCACGCTCTGGTTACGTCTAGGCTGGATTATTGCAATGCTCTCTACATGGGGCTGCCCTTGAGGTGCACCCGGAGGCTGCAGTTAGTCCAGAATGCGGCTGCGCGAGTAGTAACGGGAGCCGCTCGTGGCTCCCATGTGACATCGCTGCTCCGTAGCTTGCACTGGCTTCCTGTGGTCTTTCGGGTGCGCTTCAAGATTTTGGTAACTATCTTTAAAGCGCTCCATGGCTTAGGACCCGGGTACTTACGAGACCGCCTGCTGTTACCCTTTGCCTCCCATCGACCCGTACGCTCGCACAGAGAGGGTCTCCTCAGGGTGCTGTCCGCCAAACAGTGTCGGCTGGCGGCCCCCAGGAGTAGGGCCTTCTCTCTGGGGGCAGTGACGCTCTGGAACGAACTTCCCCCCGGCCTGCATCAAGTGCCTGATCTTCAGACCTTCCGTCGTGAGCTCAAAACATATTTATTCATTAAAGCGGGACTGGCATAATTAGTGATGTATTTTAATTGGGTTTTAATATTTTTAACTTTTTAACTTAAATTTTAATAATCAGCCTTTAAAATTTGCTCTTTTTAAATGTTGTTTTAAATTGTATATATCTTTGTTTTTATTCTGGCTGTACACCGCCCTGAGTCCTTTGGGAGAAGGGCGGTATAAAAATTTAATAAATAAATAAATAAATAAACACAGCCAACCAACCCGCTTACAGCAACAAAGCCAGCACTCCACATCTCCCCACCAGTATTTATAGAGAGACGGCAGCTCCGACTACGCTTTGCTCGCAGAAGCACAAAGCCATAAGCACCAGCCTGAAGATGATGAGTGGGACCTCGTCAAAACGTCGCCAAGATACTCTCAACCTTACACAGGAAAAGACCCGAATACGCCAAGACTTGCATGCATGTGTACATATGGGGTGTATATATGGGGTGAGTTATCATCTGTACGCTGATGATACCCAGCTGTACTTCTCCACCCCAGGCCACCCCAGCGAAGCTGTCGAAGTGCTGTCCCGTTGTTTGGAGGCTGTACGGGTCTGGATGGGGAGAAACAGACTCAGACTCAATCCATCTAAGACGGAGTGGCTGTGGATGCCGGCATCCCGGTACAGTCAGCTGCATCCGCAGCTGACTGTTGGGGCGAGTTAGTGGCCCCAACGGAAAAGGTGAGCAACTTGGGCGTTCTCCTGGATGGACGGCTGTCGTTTGAAGATCACTTGACGGCCGTCTCCAGGAGAGCTTTTTACCAGGTTCGCCTGGTCCGCCAGTTGCGCCCCTTTCTTGACCGGGATGCCTTATGCACGGTCACTCATGCTCTCGTCACTTCTCGACTGGATTATTGCAATGCTCTCTACATGGGGCTGCCCTTGAGGTGCACCCGGAGGCTGCAGTTAGTCCAGAATGCGGCTGCGCGAGTAGTAACGGGAGCCGCTCGTGGCTCCCATGTGACATCGCTGCTCCGTAGCTTGCACTGGCTTCCTGTGGTCTTTCGGGTGCGCTTCAAGATTTTGGTAACTATCTTTAAAGCGCTCCATGGCTTAGGACCCGGGGACTTACGAGACCGCCTGCTGTTACCCTTTGCCTCCCACCGCCCCGTACGCTCGCACAGAGAGGGTCTCCTCAGGGTGCTGTCCGCCAAACAGTGTCGGCTGGCGGCCCCCAGGAGTAGGGCCTTCTCTCTGGGGGCAGTGACGCTCTGGAACGAACTTCCCCCCGGCCTGCATCAAGTGCCTGATCTTCAGACCTTCCGTCGTGAGCTCAAAACATATTTATTCATTAAAGCGGGACTGGCATAATTAGTGATGTATTTTAATTGGGTTTTAATATTTTTAACTTTTTAACTTAAATTTTAATAATCAGCCTTTAAAATTTGCTCTTTTTAAATGTTGTTTTAAATTGTATATATCTTTGTTTTTATTCTGGCTGTACACCGCCCTGAGTCCTTTGGGAGAAGGGCGGTATAAAAATTTAATAAATAAATAAATAAATAAACACAGCCAACCAACCCGCTTACAGCAACAAAGCCAGCACTCCACATCTCCCCACCAGTATTTATAGAGAGACGGCAGCTCCGACTACGCTTTGCTCAGAAGCGCAAAGCCATAAACACCAGCCTGAAGATGATGAGTGGGACCTCGTCAAAACGTCGCCAAGATACTCTCAACCTTACACAGGAAAAGACCCGAATCCGCCAAGACTTGCATGCATGTGTACATATGGGGTGTATATATGGGGTGAGTTATCATCTGTACGCTGATGATACCCAGCTGTACTTCTCCACCCCAGGCCAACCCAGCGAAGCTGTTGAAGTGCTGTCCCGTTGTTTGGAGGGTGTACGCGTCTGGATGGGGAGAAACAGACTCAGGCTCAATCCATCCAAGACGGAGTGGCTGTGGATGCCGGCATCCCGGTACAGTCAGCTGCAACCGCAGCTGGCTGGTGGGGGGGAGGGATTGGCCCCAACAGAAAGGTGAGCAACTTGGGCGTTCTCCTGGATGGACGGCTGTCGCTTGAAGATCACTTGACGGCCGTCTCCAGGAGAGCTTTTACCAGGTTCGCCTGGTCCGCCAGTTGCGCCTTTCTTGACCGGGATGCCTTATGCACGGTCACTCACGCTCTGGTTACGTCTAGGCTGGATTATTGCAATGCTCTCTACATGGGGCTACCCTTGAAGTGTACTCGGAGACTTCAGTTAGTCCAGAATGCAGCTGCTGGTGATTGAGGAGCACCACGTTGCTCTCGGTAACACCACTCCTGCGCAGTCTGCACTAGCTACCTGTGGTCTTCCGGTGCGCTTCAAGGTTTTGGTTACCACCTTCAAAGCGCTCCATGGCTTAGGGCCCGGTACTTACGGGACCGCCTGCTGTTTCCACATGCCTCCCACCGACCCGTACGCTCGCACAGAGAGGGTCTCCTCAGGGTGCTGTCCGCCAAACAGTGTCGGCTGGCGGCCCCCAGGAGGAGGGCCTTCTCTCTGGGGGCTGTGACGCTCTGGAACGAACTTCCCCCCGGCCTGCATCAAGTGCCTGATCTTCAGACCTTCCGTCGTGAGCTCAAAACATATTTATTCATTAAAGCGGGACTGGCATAATTAGTGATGTATTTTAATTGGGTTTTAATATTTTTAACTTTTTAACTTAAATTTTAATAATCAGCCTTTAAAATTTGCTCTTTTTAAATGTTGTTTTAAATTGTATATATCTTTGTTTTTATTCTGGCTGTACACCGCCCTGAGTCCTTTGGGAGAAGGGCGGTATAAAAATTTAATAAATAAATAAATAAATAAACACAGCCAACCAACCCGCTTACAGCAACAAAGCCAGCTCTCCACATCTCCCCACCAGTATTTATAGAGAGACGGCAGCTCCGACTATGCTTTGCTCGCAGAAGCACAAAGCCATAAGCACCAGCCTGAAGATGATGAGTGGGACCTCGTCAAAACGTCGCCAAGATACTCTCAACCTTACACAGGAAAAGACCCGAATACGCCAAGACTTGCATGCATGTGTACATATGGGGTATACATATGGGGTGAGTTATCATCTGTACGCTGATGATACCCAGCTGTACTTCTCCACCCCAGGCCACCCCAGCGAAGCTGTCGAAGTGCTGTCCCGTTGTTTGGAGGCTGTACGGGTCTGGATGGGGAGAAACAGACTCAGACTCAATCCATCCAAGACGGAGTGGCTGTGGATGCCGGCATCCCGGTACAGTCAGCTGCAACCGCGGCTGACTGTTGGGGGCGAGTCATTGGCCCCAACAGAAAGGGTGAGCAACTTGGGCGTTCTCCTGGATGGACGGCTGTCGTTTGAAGATCACTTGACGGCCGTCTCCAGGAGAGCTTTTTACCAGGTTCGCCTGGTCCGCCAGTTGCGCCCCTTTCTTGACCGGGATGCCTTATGCACGGTCACTCATGCTCTCGTCACTTCTCGACTGGATTATTGCAATGCTCTCTACATGGGGCTACCCTTGAAGTGTACTCGGAGACTTCAGTTAGTCCAGAATGCAGCTGCGCGGGTGATTGAGGGAGCACCACGTTGCTCTCGGGTAACACCACTCCTGCGCAGTCTGCACTAGCTACCTGTGGTCTTCCGGGTGCGCTTCAAGGTTTTGGTTACCACCTTCAAAGCGCTCCATGGCTTAGGGCCCGGGTACTTACGGGACCGCCTGCTGTTTCCACATGCCTCCCACCGACCCGTACGCTCTCACAGAGAGGGTCTTCTCAGGGTGCCGTCCGCCAAGCAGTGTCGGCTGGTGGCCTCCAGGGGAAGGTCCTTCTCTGTGGGAGCACCTACCCTCTGGAACGAACTTCCCCCCGTTTTACGCCAATTGCCTGACCTTCGGACCTTTCGCCGGGAACTGAAAACTTATTTATTTATCCAAGCGGGACTGGCCTGATTTTTAAATTCTAAATTTTTAATTTTTAATTTTTAATTGTAATTTTACTGGGTATTTTATATGGTCAATTGGACGGTTTTAATTTCGGCCTTTTATTGAATAAGCTTTTTAATTGTTATTTTAATATGTACATTAATTGTTTTAAATGAAGGCTGTACACCGCCCTGAGTCCTTCGGGAGAAGGGCGGTATAAAAGTTTAATTAATAAAATAATAATAAAATAAATAAATAAATATATGTATGTATGTATGTATGTATGTGTTTGTGTGTATATGTATGTATGTATGTGTGTATATATATATATGTGTGTGTGTGTGTGTGTGTATATATATATATGTGTGTGTGTGTGTGTGTGTGTGTGTGTGTGTATATATATATATATATATATATATATGTATGTATGTATGTATGTATATAGGTCTTTGGTTATTCGAGTTTTCTCCCACGTAAAATTGGAAGTGTCTTGGTGACGTTTCGACGAAGTCTCATTTGTCATCTTCAGGCTTCAGCTTCGTGCTTCTAGGAGCAATGTGTGTTCGCAGCTGTCTCTTCCTTTTAACTGCTAGTGGGGGTTTGAACTGATTGGGTGGGAGCTTGGCGGTGCTCTGATTGGCTGGAGGTGTGTCCTGTTTGGGTGGAGGCTTGGTTGTGCTCAGATTAGTCTGAGTTGCAGGGTGATTTGAGCTGGTGAGCTGCTGCATTGCTGTTGTTTGGCTTCGTGTTCGTGGTCATGCTACATCTTCATGGTGGGTGTCAGTCTGCTGCATGTATGGATTGGAGGGGTTTGAAATGGCTAATGTTGCAGCTGCGGTCTGGCTTCTGGTCCTTGGTTGTGCTCATCATCGTTGTGGATTTGAGTCTGCTTTCTGGGTGGATGTGTGGTGGTGACATCCTGTGTGGACCTCGTGAGTGTGGGTCTGGTGTCATTCCTCGTGTTAGGGACTCGTTTGTCAATAAGGGCGGGTTTCCAAATGGCTGGTAGGCGGGAGGTATCATCTCGTTTATTCATGCTGTGTGGGCGTTTTTCTATCTCGATGGCTTCTCTGATTATTCTGTTGTTAAAGTATTCAGTTTTGGCGATAGTTCTGGTCTTTTTAAAGTAAATATTGAGCTCACCAGCTCAAATCCCCCTGCAACTCAGACTAATCTGAGCACAACCAAGCCCCCACCTAAACAGGACACACCTCCAGCCAATCAGAGCACAGCCAAGCTCCCACCCAATCAGTTCAAACCCCACTACCAGTTAAAAGGAAGAAACAGCTGCGAACACACATTGTTCCTAGAAGCATGAAGCTGAAGCCTGAAGATGACGAATGAGACTTCATCGAAACATCGCCAAGACACTTCCAATTTTACATGGGAGAAAACCTGAATAACCAAAGACCTACATACAAACACCCGTGAAAACCTCAGAAAACATATATATACTTATATACACACACAAAAATTGTTATAGATATACCAAAAAATTGTCACAAATTGACAGCTATAATTCTGTAACCAATTTTTTTTCTTGTGGATATTGCAACGACACAGAATTTTATACTGCATGTGTGGTAGCCGGGTTTGTATATTTAATCCTGGAAAAGACATCTTAAAAAGAAATGAAATATCCAGCTAAACAATTAATTAACCTATTAATTCAGTTAACAAAATGAATGCTGTAAGGAGCACAGATGGTTGCTGAATTCATTCAAAAAAATATGTTACTATTAACGTGTCATTTTTAAACATAACTCAGCATCTGAACATTTCTTAACAATTACTTTGTATGTAAACATATAGCTAACATGATAAAAAAATCTTCTCCAGTCTTTATATTAGAATTATTAAAGCAACAAATTGGGCACATGACACTTTGTTTTTTGAACTGATATAGTGCAAATTTTGAACAGCATTTGGAAGAACTGCAATGTCTGGCATGCATAACATCTGGAAGGGCAAAGATATTAGCCCCACAACCAAATAAAGATTAGTTAACTCAATAATTTTTCTAATTGTTACTTATGGCTACAAAACGTGGATAAAGGTCCTCTGGTAAAGGACTCTGATAGGAGAAGGGCAGACACCTTTGACAGCAGCAATTATTGGCAGCAATTATTACACATCCCATTGACTGCAAAATAACAAACAAAGAAGTTCTAGACCAAATCTCACCAAAAATATCACTTGAAGCCAAGATCGCCAAATGGAGTCTGTCATACTTTGGTGATATCACAAGTGCTGACTCACTTGATATCATAAGTGCTGACAGAATCGAAAAGTCAATTATGCTGAGAGTGATCAGCAGAAAAAGGAGAAGAGGCCAAACAAGTACTTGGCTGGACACTATAAAGAATGACACCAGGATGACCATGGCAGATCTGAAGGAAGCGATGTAAGCAAGACAGAGGGCCTGGAGACTAGTGATGCATAGAGTGGCCAAGGGTTGGACATAACTGAATGGCCGATGACAACAAGTGGAAATTTCATGAGTTATCCCATGAGTTATCCCATGAGAAATCCTAGTTATCCTAGGATAATTTTAAACTGAATACTACAGAATACAAAATATAATTTTGAGTTGGAGTGGGAAGGGACCTTGAAGATCTTCTAGCCCAACCACCTGCTCAAGAAAGAGATCCTGCACCATTTCAGATAAATGGCTGTCCAGTCTCTTCTTAAAACTAATGGAGCACAGCTTCTGACAGTAAACCGTTTCTCTGGTTAACTGCATTCACTATTAGGAAATTTCTCATTAGTTCTAAGTTGTTTCTCTCCTTGATCTATTTCCACCCATTGTTTCTTGTCTTGCCTTCTAGTGCTTTGAGGAATAGGTTGACCCATTTTTCTTTGTGGCAACCCTCAAATATTGGAACACTGCTATCATGTTTCCCCAGTCCTTCTTTATGTAATATATATAATTTATTTATGTATTTAAAATAATATTAATTGTAATAACATTATAAACTTCACTTAATAAGTAAGGTTGAATAAGGTAAGCAAGTTCCTCAACTTGCTCACTGCTAAAGATATTTTGAGGAAGTAACTTATTTTAACCAAAATAACCCTCTTTCCATCCCTTTCAACCAATAGTTAAGAAGTGTTAAAATGTAACACTTCCTCCTTCTCTTTTAAATTGAAAAAACAACAGTACTTAAGACAAGGGATTCATATTATGAATATGCATGCTTCACAGATGATTCCAAAGTGTTTTGGCCCTCTATGAGCATGCTGTCTCTCAGCAATTCATTAAAGCAGCTAGTCTTTTTTTCCCCATACATCTGTTTTAAGGTGACAATTCATTTAATGCTGTGGAACTTACCTGCTGGGAAATGAAGTTCTCATCAAGACTGCTGCTATTGCTACAGAAATTTCAAATCTCCATCTGCTACTGTGTTCTAATCAACATGTTTTTACTTCCATGCCACAGAATAAGAGAAAAGGAAGTATCTTAGTGTGTTATGAATTTTGAGAACATTGTGGATGTTCCTGTAAAATGTCTGCAGGAGGGCTTTGCCATAAACCAGTTGTCCTGTGTGACACAATTATTATAGTGTCACAAGACACTGCACTTCTGGAATGCCTTCCTACCAAACTTCTTTTAAGGGAAGATTTACATAAACCATTGAGCTACAGCCTCCTATTGAAAGGCATGAAAGAAAGGAAGGAAGGGAGGGAGGGAGGGAGGAAGGAAGGAAGGAAGGAAGGAAGGAAGGAAGGAAGGAAGGAAGGAAGGAAGGAAGGAAGAAAGAAAGAAAGAAAGAAAGAGGAAGTGCAGCAGCTTTCTCAAAAATGAAATAAGGAGAAATATGTTTTATAAATTGAAAGAATGGCTATAATGAAGTCCAGGAAAGAGCCAGAAATCCTCCTTCTTCAAATATTAGTGAGCCAGAAGAGATTTGGAAGCTTATTACATCTGTCTCTTCTTGACTTGTGCATTAAGAATAAAGTTTTCTTAAAGCTGATGCATTCTAACCACTGTGCCACCACGGCTCATGATAAAATTGACCAGCTCCAGATTGGTAAAGAAATAGGATAAAGTTGTATGCTATCTTTAAATATATAGTGAGAAAGACTGGATTGGGAGAAAATGAGTATGGTTAACACTGTAAAAAGAAACACCTATAATCTGCACTATGCTGCAACTGCACTAGTGCACTATGACGGCTGAAAATGCAAATAATCTGAAAGTTCTAGCAATGAAAGTAAAGGAAAAAATATAAGATTATATTCAAATATAAATAATACCAACCTAATGACAAAAGCACAGCAATTACTCTCAGAAGCAACAATTATCTGCCTTTTAGGATCAACTAACAACAGTACAGGATCCAACAGTCACGTAATATGCTGCAGGCTAGCAATGAAGACCTGGAAAAAAGACTTTCCCTGAGACATTCTATGAAAGTGAAAGTTGGACACTGAAGATGCAGGAAAGAAAGAGCACAGACTCTTTTGAGAAGACACTTAAGAATACTATAGATAGTCAAGGAAACAATAAGCCACTTGAAGAACTCAATCTAGAGTTTCCTTTCAAGACACAAATGATCAGGTTCAAATTATCATATTTCTCTTGAGAAATGTATAAGGCTGGGAAAAGAGAAAAGGATGATCAACACCAAGATGGAAGGCTGGATTAGTGCAGCGATAGATGCATCATTAGAAGACAGGAAGGGTGAATTTAAGGATAGACCATCATGGTGAAGGTCTACTTAATTAGTTACTGAGTGACTTATGGCACATAATCAATGATCAATCACTAGAATCTTGTCTCACTAATTTGATAACCTGCCAGTCTTTCACTATTTCTATACAGACTGTGGCTTTCTATTCTGTTTTTAGGTTTCATATGATCAGAAAGCTAAGTTGTCCTTCAGATTTAAATGAGGTTGAGATGAACCTAAGCCTTTACTGATTGTTTGTAACCAGATTGTAATAGATTGTTCATCAGTACTAATTCATGATTTGGTTTTTATCTATACCTAAATTTCTTTTTTTAATGAAGCCAGTAAATCTTTCCTTGCTAGCCCAAAGTATAGCCCATTATTACAAATTGAGAAACTTTTGAAATGTATCTTCTGGCAAAATAAACATGGTATTTCCATATATTGCATAGTGTAGTGATCATATATGATCATAGTGTAGTGAACTGTTACTGGAGAGACCCAGGTTTTGTCCAGCCTCAGCCATGGAAACTTAATAGGTGATTTTGGACCTGAACCTATCAGCAAAAATTGATACTGCGAGGAAAAAAAAATAGAACAAATAAGCACTTTGCATACCTTGAATATATGAACAAAAAGTAGGACATAAATCTAACAAACAAACAAAACAAAACAAAAAACCTGGAAATTATACAAAAAAAGCTCTGTAAGACAAACTTAGCCAATCTTGCTTTGAAATTATCACTGCCTATTCCATAAACACTTATTTCTAATCTCCTTTTGTCACCCAAATTTATAAATATATATTTACATATTACATTAATCTGCTTTTCTATGACAGTGAACAGGATAACAAAATAATGTACTGTACTGTATGCTATAATATATTTATATGCATTTATTACCTTACAGTACATATTTATATTTCAGCAGGCTAAACTGAAGGGAATGAAACTTGTTGTTACTGTTTAATTATAATTACGGGACCGCCTACTGCTACCGAATACCTCTCACCGACCCGTGCGCTCTCACAGAGAGGGACTCCTCAGGGTGCCGTCAGCTAGGCAATGTCTGGCGACGCCCAGGAGACGGGCCTTCTCTGTGGGGGCTCCCACCCTCTGGAACGAACTCCCCCCAGGACTCCGTCAACTTCCGGACCTCCGAACCTTCCGTCGCGAGCTTAAGACACATTTATTCATCTGTGCAGGACTGGACTAGATTTTAAATTTATAGGGGTTTTAATTAGTTTTAATATTTATATCATTTTTTAAGAATCTGGCTTTAGAATAAGTTTTTTAATGGTTATTTTAAGTATATTACTGTTTTTATTTGCCTGTGAACCGCCCTGAGTCCTTCGGGAGATAGGGCAGTATACAAATTTGAATAATAAATAAATAATAAATAAATAAATAAATAATTATTTTGATTTACATCCCAGCTTTTTGCCCATAGGAAATATTAAAAAAATATTTGTGGAAATATTTCCACAAATTTATTTAATGTGCCCATTAAATAAAATTATGGAAAAACCTCATACAGGGCAATTAATGTGTAACTAGGATGCAAATACAAAGAAACCAGAATTCATTCGCAATATTTGAAGGATTAAAAGAGAGAAAATTATAGTATATATTTATTTATTTAGAGTATTTATTTATTTATTTATTTATTTATTTATTTAATCGTATTTATATACCGCCCTATCTCCCGAAGGACTCAGGGCGGTTTACAGGCACTTAAAAAACACATAAACACATAAATACAATATAAAAACAATTAAAAAACTTATTCTATAAGCCCGTTAATTAAAATATAAAAATAAAACCCAATTAAAACCCATAAATTTAAAATCTAGCTCAGTCCTGCACAATTAAATAAGTATGTTTTAAGCCCGCGGGGGAAGGTCCGAAGGTCCGGAAGCTGACGAAGTCCGGGGGGTAGTTCGTTCCAGAGGGTGGGAGCCCCCACAGAGAAGGCCCTTCCCCTGGGCGTCGCCAGACGACATTGCCTCGCTGACGGCACCCTGAGGAGACCCTCTCTATGAGAGCGCACGGGTCGGTGAGAGGTATTCGGTAGCAGTAGGCGGTCCCGTAAATAACCCGGCCCAATGCCATATGTATGGGCATACAATGTCAGGGAAATCTACCATGCTAGACACAATGTAGTCCCGACTGCCTAGATTGCTAGTTCCTCCCATTCTGCACTTACACACCTATCCTTGGTGCACTGCAGGGGGAGGGGGTGAACTAGATTTACACTAATTAGCTAGTGTTCTTGGGTTGCTGGCTCTTCTAGGCTCCTCTGCCAGTCTCACTTCACCTCGTTGCCATGCCTCACATCTGGCCAGGTCCAATGCCAGCTTCTGCTCTCTTCACACGAGTGCAGCTAGGGTTTTTTTCCCCTCCACCTAAGTGGTATCCATTTATCTACTTGCAATTTGCATGTTTTTGAACTGCTTGGTGGGCAGGAGCTAGGATTGAGTAATGAGACTTACTCTGTCTCATGGAGCTGGGTTCATTGAAGACTATTTCTAGCAGGCAGTTCCAGTATCATACCACAATTATAGAAATTCTGCACTCTAAACTAACGCAGCGAGCAGTGCCTGTCCATACTTGTATCGGATTATAAGCTTTATGACAGATAGAAAGCAGCAGGTGAAGCTATTAATAAAATCACATCGAATATCCATTCAATTAGCATAAGCGCCCCTGAGGACTGTGTGCTCTCTCTTTTACTCTAGTCTCTCTATACCAGGGGTGAAATGCTCCCAGTTCCGACCGGATTGCCCGATCTGGTAGCGATGGTGGTGGATGGTTCGGAGAACCAGTAGCAAAAATCACGCCCCCCGCCCCCGGCCCAGCTGAGCCGCGCGATCATCAGAGGTTTTTTTTTTTTTAACTTTTAAAAGCATTATTTCTTCGGCTGAAAAAATGCTTTTAAAAATAAAAAAAAGCCTGTGATGATCGCGCAACTCACCTGGGATCGTCAGAACCCTTTAAAAGCATTTTTTTACAACCTCTTGGGCTGAAGAGGTTGTAAAAAAAAAGCTTTTAAAAGGCTTCTCTGGCAATCTCAGCTGAGTTGCCTGATTGCCAGAACCTTTTAAAAGCATTTTAAGCTCAGCTGAAGAGGTTGTAAAAAAATGCTTTTAAAAGGTTCTGGCGATCAGGCAACTCAGCTCTCCAATGACTCTATACCAATGACTTCTGTTAAAGTACTGAAGTCTGCAGATGATACAACAGTCATTGATCTCATTCGAGATGACGATGAATCTGCCTACAGATAGGAAATTGAACAACTGGCTCTGGAGTGCAGCTGTACACTTAAAACTGTAGAGTGAAAGTGGATTTTAGGAGGAGCCCTTCTATTCTACCACCTCTTACAATATTAGACAACATATATCAATAGTAGACTGTTTTACCTTTCTGGGTCCTATAATCTCCCAGGATCTGAAATTGACTCCTAACTTTAGAACATTAGAACAAATAACAGAATAACAGAATAAGTGTCAGCCCTGCCCCACCTGTCTCTCTAGCAATGAAAGATGCTTGACTCAGAAAGTTACATGGCTCTTTTACTAGAGACAACTAGATGCAGAGAAAGCAAGGCCAGATTTAATAAAAACTTGCTTTGAACCCTTAGCCTTCTCCTCTTTTTACCAGTTTATCAGTGCCCAATAGGATAGTAACTAGATGTTTTGAGAACAGGACACTTCGAGAAGCAGTTAACATTCCATTCCCAGGCCCTGAGTGCCAGACATCCTTGAAGTGGATTGATGAAGCTGGTTCACACCTCTCCTTCCTCTTCATGCTGGTCTCCCCCCTTTAACAAAAACACTCTTACCCAATCTCTCCCCCTCCCTCTCAGGATTGTAGCAGGCTGCACAATAAGCAATGGGGAGGGCAGCCTGACATGTTGGAGGTCATCCAGTCCAACCCCTGCACAAGCAGGTGACCCTATACCATTTCAGACAAATGGCTGTCCAGTGATGGGGCACACACAATTTCTGAATGCAAGCTGTTTCACTGGTTAATTGTTCTCACTGTTAGGAAATTTTTCAGGTCAGAAATGTACTAACAAGGGAGATCAGAGCAGCAAAAAGAAGCTACTCTGAAAAGCTAAAAAAATCAGTTCTCAACAAATGAACCAGCAAACATGTGGAAAACTCTTAAAAATATCACCAGCTATGGCAAACCTCCTTCCCAGGCTGAAGAAAATCAACAACTGGCAGATGACCTGAAGGTGTTTTACTGCAGGTTTGAAAGGAAACTACAGCCACCTATCTCCACAACCCCAATCTCAGACACACCAACAAGCCTCCTACAACTGACCCCATCCCATTGGGTTCACAACCCCTAGTGATCACAGAAAAGGAAGTGCAGGACCTATTTCACAGACAAAAGCCAGGAAAAGCTCCAGGCCCAGACAAGATAATTCCTTCTTGCTTAAAAGTCTGTGCTGACCAATTGGCCCCCATCTTCACCCATATCTTCAATAAATCACTAGAGATGTGCTATGTTACTTTTTGCTTCAAACGCTCTACCATCATCCCAGTGCCGAAGAAGCCCACCATCAAGCAACTGAATGACTATAGACCAGTTGCTTTAACATCTGTAGTCATGAAAACCTTTGAAAGGCTAGTGCTGTCCCACTTGAAAACCATCATGGATCCGCTGTTAGACCCCTTGCAATTTGCATACCGAGCAAATAGATCAACAGATGATGCTGTTCATATGGCTCTGTACTACATCCTACAACATTGAGTCTCTCATTTGCACCTTTATAACTGTCTGGTTCGGTTCTGCAACCCAACAAGAAAGACAAAGACTTCAGAGGATAATTAGAACTGCAGAAAAAATAATTGCTACCAACCTGCCTTCCACTGAGGACCTGTATACTGCACGAATCAAGAAGGGGGCCGTTAAAATATTTACAGATCCCTCACATCCTGGACATAAACTGTTTCAACTCCTACCCTCAAAACGACGCTATAGAGCACTGCGCACCAGAACAACTAGACACAAGAACAGTTTTTTGCCGAACGCCATCATTCTGCTAAACAAATAATTCCCTCAACATTGTCAAACTATTTACTAAATCTGCACTATTAATCTTCTCATCATTCCCATCACCCATCTCCTTCCATTATGACTGTATGACTGTAACTTTGTTGCTGGTAATCCTTATAATTTATATTGATATTGATTGTTTCCAGATTGCTTATTTGTACCCTATGACCATCACTAAGTGTTTTAAGTGTTGTACCTTGATGAAGGTATCTTTTCTTTTATGTACACTGAGAGCATATGCACCAAGACAAATTCCTTGTGTGTCCATTCACACTTGGCTAATAAAAAAATTCTATTCTATTCTATTCTATTCTATTCTATTCTATTCTATTCTATTCTATTCTATTCTATTCTATTCTATTTTGTTCTAGGTTGCTTCTGTCCTTGATTAGTTTCCATCGATTGGTTCTTGTCTTGCCTTCTTTAGAAAATAGTTGCCCCCCCCCTTGTTTTTGTGACAGCCCTCATTACAATGGCACAAGAAAGAATGTTTTTCCTGTGTCAACTTAGAAAGTTCAGAGTGCCCAAGGAGCTATTGATATAGTTCTACAGAGGAATTGTGGGGTCTCTCATTTGTACTTCTATAATTGTCTGGATTGGTACAGCAACCAAACAGGATAGCTACAGATTTCAATGGGTAGTTAGGACTGCAGAAAAAAAAAGTTGCAACCAGCCTGCCTTCCATTGAGGACCTGTATACTCCATGGATCAGAAATAGGACTGCTAAAATATCTACTGATCCCTCATATCCTGGGCAAAAACTGTTTCAACTTCTCTCCTCAGAATGCCACTATAGGGCATTGCATGCCAAAACAACTAGACACAAGACAGTTTTTTCCCTGTGCCATCACCCTGCTGAATGCCAAATTACCACATGTCTAAAGATATTTACCCATGCAGCTGTACTGTTACCAACTGTACCAACAGCTGTACTGTTATCAATCTCATCTTTTCTACTTCCTTCTCCTATTAGTATGTTATGATTATATTACATTGTTGTTTATATGTACACTGAGAGTTTATGAACCGGAGACAAATTTGTTGTATATCCAACCACACTTGGCCAATAAATTTATTCCATTCCATTCCATTCCATCCTTGGAACAGAATAGCAGAGAACAAGGAATATAAAGAAGAAAATAATCATTCAAGAAACTTTACTGCCTCTGGATTATTACCATAAAGTTTCACTATTGAATTTCCTCTGACAATAAAAGAAATTATGTCCTATATAGTAGTTTCCCTTCAATAAAAATATATGTTAGAGATTAGGTTTCAAAAAAGATGGGATTTTCCTCTTTCATTGTCAAAATGCTGGTGGAAAAGCAAAGCCCTATCAAAAGTTCCACAAATGGCTTAATACCTCAACTCATTTTTTTATTGCTTCTGTAACAACAAATATTTTAATAAGATTGAGCATGCACACACATACATACTGGAAATATGTATACTAATTTTTTTCTGGATGAATAACTTTCATATAACTTAAAGGAATGTCCAGCTAATATTCTGGCATGGCAGTGATATAATAAAATACACTTGTGCATAATTAAAAAAAACACACCAGAAAACATTTTTTAAATAACTTCACGGCTTTATTATTCTAATATTGTTCAAAAATACTTAATAACAACTTATTAATTTTACAGTTTGAGTTATTTTGTTATAGAAAAGTTTCTTGAGTCCAAAGTGTGGGGAAAGCCCAGAAAAAAAAATCAGAATAAGTCCACCTTATAATAGGTACTCCTTTTTTAAGATAATTACTTCGGCCTTCAAGAGTCTGTAACTTTACCTTATTAGCAATAAAGATCAGATGTGTCTTGTTTCCTGTGTTCCTGAATTTGTGAAGATTACGGAAGGGAAAATTCAACTTCACAAAGGCATAGTATCAAATATGATGGGTGAAATAAGTAAATTTACAAACCAGAAAGTTGCATTTTATATGGTTAATATAAGCCTGAGTGTCATAATAGGTTTTGTGCTTTCTCATTTTTTAAAAAGACACATAGATGGAATTAATAACTGAGACCTTCCTCAGTAGTAACATGTGCTTTTCAGCATTGACTTTTCTTCACTAAACATAATTATTTTTGCCAATTGTTGCAGGTAAGATACAGTAACAGTGTACATTCTGTCTTTTCAATATGGCTACATGGCACATTGCTTCAACAACATTGGAAAGTATTAATAAATTCTTTCAAAACACTAAGTCTTCAGGATCCAGAAATGTGGTGGTTTTTTTAAATTTCATCTTCCTGTATGAATCAGATCAACTACCTCCCCGTATATCAATCAGCTCAAATCCTTTGACCAATCATCTCATTTTCTTATCCGTATACACTATCAGTATTGGAAGAACTATATTATACACTGTAAGCCGCCCTGAGTCTTCAGAGAAGGGCGGGATATAAATGTAAATAAAAAAAATAAAAATAAAATAAAACTAATAGTTCTGACCATAATTAGTATTATCTAAGTAACTTTATCTAACTCTTAAGTACTTTGTACTATAATGATCAAATAAGTCTCTTTTGAAGAATCTGCTACTGGTTAATACATCCTCTCCAAAATTAGTGTATTCCATATATGCTTTGTTTGCAATTCTTTCAGTGTCTACTCTGGAAAGTGGATTTATAGCACGGATGAGAAGTACTAAGTTATGTAAAACTAGTATCAAGTGTAAGCAACCCTACCCTCTTGTGGATAGCTAATGTCAATAGCTAAAGTCAGTAACTTTATTGTTTACTACACGTTACAAGAATGTCACCAGACTGCTCATAGGAATGACCAGATAAGACTTCATAGATCTCTGTCAAGCTTATGCTTCTTATGGGTGCACTCATTTAACTTAACTTCCTTCCAGCCTAGCTAGCAGTTTCCTAACAGCTACTAAGAGAGTAGCGTTCATCTGAAAATTGTTTTTATTTGTTCCACTATTTCCATTGTGCTTTTCCTTTTTTAAATAAGTTTTTATTAAAATATTTACAAAGAATATAAAAAACTAACACAAACTAATAATAAGAAAATAGATTCAAACTTAATGTCAACCGCTTCAAACTTGATTGCAGAAAATATGATTTCTATAACAGAATTGTTAACGCTTGGAACTCATTACCTGACTCTATAGTCTCTACTCAAAATCCCAAAATCTTCAACCAAAAACTGTCTACTTTTGACCTCACCCCATTCCTAAGAGGACTATAAGGGGCGTGCATAAGAGAACAAAAGTGCCTACCGTTCCTGTCCTATTGTTCCTTTTCATTATATCAAATTAACATAGTTATTGCATTCTTTTGCTTATATATATATTTTTTGTTATATGATGTGTTGTTGTTTTATGTCAACGTTTGTATACTGTTGTGACAAATGAAATAAAAAAAAAGCAAGAAGGGAGAAAAACGTGGAAGGAAAGAATAAAAAGAAATAGAAGACACTTCTGATTTCCTTTGTAACAAATATAAATACAATTACAAAAATAGCTCTTACTTTATGATTACAAAAATGAAAAGATAATTTTAATTATTATCCAGGATTTCTTTTCTAATCTTCAAAATTACAAATTATGTTCACTTTGTCAGTCCTGGAGGCCATCTTTTCTTTTGTATCTTCAGGGTTGCCACACTTAGTCTGTGGGAAACTGGGACAGGGGTTTGCATGGAGTTGGTAGAAGTACTTAGCCATAACAACTTACTTTTCTCTGAGAGTCAAGGATGCTCAGCCTGCACCTGGAATAGTGTGACTGGGAGGCATCTCCAGTTGGGATGGTGGATTGATTGGACCATGTGATGGACATGTGGGTGCAGGGGAATGGACTTCGACTTTCCTTTGGGTGGGGAAAGCCCAGGAGCTTTTAGATTCGGGTTTTCCCAGATGTGCCAATGTGACATCTTTAATAAAATGGAACTTTGAGGAACTGTTGGCCTTGGAGTCTTCTTTGGTTGGGGGTGTTACTTGGAACCCTGACACACTTTTTTATTTCAACCAAAAAAAATCTATAAGAAGTTTCCAGTTAGCCATAAATGTAGGCATTGTTCCCTTATCAAAGAAGTTAATTTAACTATTTCTGCAAGTTCAACCATCTTCACCAACAATTCCTCCATTGTGGTTAGTGTTGAACCATCTTCTTGCAGTTATCATATATATAAAAAAAAGTTACACAATTTTTTTTTATAGTTGCCTGTCCATTAGTCCCAAAAGAAAAGTATATAGTTTTAGTTGTATTTTAACATTTACAATCTTCTGGATTAATGAATTTGTATCCAATATTTTAAACTTTTTTACATGTCCACTAAATGTCAATTAATGTTGCTGAGATTTGGTTTTCTATTGTATTTTTCATTGACGTAAATGATGTTGATGTAGAAATGTTAATGTGCAACCATTTATCCATAAATACTGTTGGAAGGAAAATCCAGGTGGTTCAGTTCCAAAATGGGAGAAAGATGCTGGAAATAACATGGACGCTGATTGGAAAGAAAGATTCTGTTTATTGATGAGCAGAACCAACACACACATACACACAGAGTCCTGTTCTGGGACAGTGACCAATTGGTTTAGTTTTACATGGGCTTTTGTACAGTTTTTACAGCATTTTGTAATCTGGAGGCTTGCTTTGTGTGTTTTTATTATTTGATTGTTTTACTTGTTTCACAAAGGCTCATGATGGGTCTTAATTATCACTTCCTTAGTCCTAATCCTGTCAGGCATGTGTAATTGATTTTATCCTATTATCTATTGCCTCTAGCCTGCCTTTCATAATAGACAGGTATTGTTTTCTCAATGAATGGGTTTAAGGTCATGTCCTGTCCTTAATCGCATCACCCTGGAGCTGAAGATATTTTGTTTATGAATATATTGTTAATGGGCACAAAATATCCATTTCTAAATTTCTAAATTTCTGTAAAGCTTTTGACTCAGTAGTACATGATAAACTTCTCCAAAAACTAAAATCCTAAGGCATCTCAGAACCCCCTCCACAATTGGATAACAACTTTCCTGACAAACAGACAACAAGTGGTCAAAATTGGCAATGCTATATCAAATCCCGTTCCTGTCAAAAGTGGCGTTCCCCAAGGCAGCGTTCTTGGACCAACACTCTTCATATTATACATTAATGATCTCTGTGACCAAATAACAAGTAATTGTGTTCTCTTTGCTGACAATGTCAAACTATTTAACACCACCAAAAGAGAAGAGAAGAGAGAATAGAATTTATTGGCCAAGTGTGATTGGACACACAAGGAATTTGTCTTGGTGCATATGCTCTCAGTGTACATAAAAGAAAAGATACGTTCATCAAGGTACAACATTTACAACACAATTGATGATCAATATATCAATATAAATCATAAGGATTGCCAGCAACAAGTTATAGTCATACAGTCATAAGTGGAAAGAGATTGGTGATGGGAACTATGAAACGATTAATAGTAGTGCAGATTCAGTAAATAGTCTGACAGTGTTGAGGGAATTATTTGTTTAGCAGAGTGATGGCCTTCGGGAAAAAACTGTTCTTGTGTCTAGTTGTTCTGGTGTGCAGTGCTCTATAGCGTCGTTTTGAGGGTAGGAGTTGAAACAGTTTATGTCCAGGATGCGAGGGATCTGCAAATATTTTCACGGCTCTCTTCTTGATTCGTGCAGTATACAGGTCCTCAATGGAAGGCAAGTTGGTAGCAATTATTTTTTCTGCAGTTCTAATTATCCTCTGAAGTCTGTGTTTTTCTTGTTGGGTTGCAGAACCGAACCAGACAGTTATAGAGGTGCAAATGACAGACTCAATAATTCCTCTGTAGAACTGGATCAGCAGCTCCTTGGGCAGTTTGAGCTTACTGAGTTGGCGCAGAAAGAACATTCTTTGTTGTCCTTTTTAATGATGTTTTGATGTTAGCTGTCCATTTGAGATCTTGCGATATGATAGAACCCAGAAATTTGAAGGTTTCTACTGTTGATACTGTGTTGTCAAGTATTGTGAGAGGTGGAAGTATGGAAGGGTTTTTCCTAAAATCTACCACCATTTCTACGGTTTTGAGTGTGTTCAGTTCCAGATTGTTTTGGTTGCACCACAAGGCTAGTCGTTCGACCTCTCGCCTATATGCGGATTCGTCATTGTCTCGAATGAGACCAATCACTGTTGTGTCATCTGCAAACTTCAGTAGCTTAACAAATGGATCATTGGAGATGCAGTCATTGGTATACAGAGAGAAGAGAAGTGGGGAGAGCACACAGCCTTGGGGGGCCCCTGTGCTAATTGTACAGGTATTTGATGTGATCTTGCTTAGCTTCACCTGCTGCTTCCTGTTTGTTAGGAAGCTTGTGATCCACTTACAAGTCTGTTCCGGTACCTGTAGCTGGTTTAGCTTAGTTAGAAGAATGTCTGGAATGATGGTATTGAATGCTGAACTAAAGTCTACAAAAAGGACCCTTGCATAGGTCTTTGGAGACTCAAGATGTTGTAGGATGTAGTGCAGAGCCATATTAACAGCATCATCTGTTGATCTATTTGCTTGGTATGCAAATTGCAAGGGGTCTAAAAGCGGATTCGTGATGGTTTTCAGGTAGGAAAGCACTAGCCTTTCAAAGGTTTTCATGACTACAGATGTTAGAGCAACTGGTCTGTAGTCATTTAGTTCCTTGATGGTGGGCTTCTTCGGCACTGGGATGATGGTAGAGCGTTTGAAGCAAGAAGGAACATAGCACATCTCTAGTGATTTATTGAAAATATGGGTGAAGATGGGGGCCAATTGGTCAGCACAGACTTTTAAGCAAGAAGGAGTTATCTTGTCTGGGCCTGGCGCTTTTCCTGGCTTTTGTCTGTGAAATAGGTCCTGCACTTCCTTTTCTGTGATCACTAGGGGTTGTGAACCCAATGAAATGGGGTCAGTTGTAGGAGGCTTGGCTGTTGTTGCTGTGTCTGAGATGGGGGTTGTGGAGATAGGTGGCTGTAGTTTCCTTTCAAACCTGCAGTAAAACTCATTCAGGTCATCTGCCAGTTGTTGATTACCTTCAGCCTGGGAAGGAGGTTTGCCATAGCCGGTGATATTTTTAAGAGTTTTCCACATGTTTGCTGGTTCATTTGCTGAAAATTGATTCTTTAGCTTTTCAGAGTAGCTTCTTTTTGCTGCTCTTATCTCCCTTGTTAGTGCATTTCTGGCCTGATTGTACAGCATTTTATCACAAAAATACAGCTACCCTTCAAAAAGACCTTGACTTTGTATCTGAATGGTCTAAAACTTGGCAACGCCAAATCTCTACCAGCAAATGTTCAGTCTTGCATATTGGAAAAAAGAACCCAAACACTAAGTACAAGCTTAATGGACATTACCTTACAGATGACCCACACCCTGTTAAAGATCTTGGAGTTTTCATATCAAATGATCTAAGTGCCAAAGCCCACTGCAACTACATTGCAAAAAAAGCTTTAAGAGTTGTAAACCTAATCTTGCGTAGCTTCTTCTCCAAAAACACTACTCTACTAACCAGAGCATATAAAACATTTGCTAGACCAACTCTTGAATACAGCTCGACTGTCTGGAATCCATACCACATTTCTGACATCAATACAATTGAACATGTCCAGAAATATTTTACAAGAAGAGTTCTCCACTCCTCTGAATACAACAAAATACCTTATGCCACCAGACTTGAAATCCTGGGTTTAGAAAATTTAGAACTACGCCGTCTCCAACATGACTTGAGTTTAACTCATAGAATTATCTATGTCCTTCCTGTCAAAGACTACTTCAATTGCAACGATACACGAGCACACAATAGATTTAAGCTTAATGTTAACCGCTCCAATCTTGATTGCAGAAAATATGACTTCAGTAACAGAGTTGTTAATGCTTGGAATACACTACCTGACTCTGTGGTCTCTTCCCAAAATCCCCAAATGTTCAACCAAAAACTGTCAACTATTGACCTCACCCCATTCCTAAGAGGTCTATAAGGGGCGTGCATAAGAGCACAAGAGTGCCTACTATTCCTGTCCTATTGTTTCCTTTCTTTATACTCAATTAATTTAGTTATTACATACTCATACTTATATATATACTTATATAGTGTATAGTTATTTCATGTTTACGCTCATATATACTGTGTGACAAAAATAAATAAATAAATAAATAAAATAAAGACTTTTGGCATTGCTTGGGGCTGTTTTACAATACAGGAAATTGGGGATGCTTTCTGTCTTTAAGAGTATGTTTCTCCATTTCTCCTTTGGGGAAATACAATATTCTGCTTCTTTTAATATTCCCCAAAATAATTCATCCTTCTTGGAGGGGGATTCTCACAATATAATGCATTAAAATACAGAGAAAATTTTCCTCTCCTTCCTCTTTTTCATTAAGGAAAGTTTTGAAAAAGACATCAAGGCAGATCCCAGCAGTACCCTGGCTCTAGCTGTTTTAATAATGCTTCAACTTATCTCCAGAAGTTACAGCTACTAGGCAGTGGGAAGAATACAGAACAGCAGTTTCAAGGTATATATTTAGGCACAGAAAAAAGAGAGGCCAACAGATATAACTGGCTATATTTGGATTCCTTTGTTGAGAAAATTTTGAAAGGTTAATGCCACATTATTTGTTGGCCTTAGAGTTAGCTTGTTTTTATGTATAAATCTGGACTTCCCCAATATTTCAATTTTTTTAAAAAAATCCACATTTCTGAATTAACATTAAAAGGAAGGTTGACTAAGAGCTAAATTTTCATGTGAATTGCAAATTAACCTGTCCTGCTCTAAAACAAGCACCATTGTGTATACCAGTGTTTGTGGAGTCTGGAGTTTGATCATGACTGAGATCAAGGTTGACTCAAACCTCCATCCTTCCAAGGTCAATAAAATGAGGGGTCAGATTGTTGGGGGTAATATAATGCTTCTACATAGTAAATCTCCCAGAGAACACTGGAAAATGTTATGGGGCAATATATAAACCTAAATGCTATTTCTATTTCTACTGTGGAGGATGTAGAGGGCTATGACAGAACTTACCTCTTATATGTGCATAGCTACTACATGTGGTAGCTAACTCTGGATTCCTTTCAATAATGTAGATACATCACAACTCAAATGTCTTTTGATACACTTATCCAAACAATTAGGCTTTATTTTAATTGGTGATTTTTCAGATGCTTTGTAACCAATTACTTCCTTGAGTTCAACCACTATTAATTATAATATGTCAACATCCTTAGTATTTATTAATTGATGAAATAATATTTGCACAGATCTACCTGATGACTATATGGACAAATGTCTCCTATTTTAGTATCCTTAATAATAATTTTATAATTCTTCCAAGAATATGCCAGTGATCCAGTAAAATTTTATCATTTCTATAAGGCCTGTTTGAGCTATTAAGGATATGCACTTCTTAGCTGACAGGATATGCGTGAAAAATCTGAAGAATGCCAGGACTTTTTATAGGAAACTTTATAATTACTGCATTTCATACTCCCTCATTCTCTCTCATTCTCTCTCCCTCCCTCTCCTTTTCTTAATGTTAGATGAAAGAAACTGAACAAAAAACATTTCAGGGGAAAAAGAAACCCTGAGAGCTGATATAATTCCATGAAACTATTGCAACCTCAAAACTTCCTATGCAATGTACCTTTTATGGAATCAGTTTGACAGTTAGTAGATTGTGCCACAACTAATTGAAAAATTTGATTTGCTGTTCGAGATCAACAGAAATCTGTCCTAATGTTTTCTCAAAACAAACTCAGTCCTGCTCTGGATTAGTAATCCAGACAAGGAGACAGCACTTGTCATGAAAAACAAGCACTAGCTAATGTCTTTGATAAGTTATTAGCATCTGATTGATGGAGCATGTCACAGACAATTAGAATTTGGAATTAGAAAAGGATTGGAAGAACTGGAACTTCTTTTTTTCAGATATTTATTTACCTGAAATATATTTATTATGAAAACTCCCATGTATATGTGCCCCACCAGCATGGCTTTCAAAACAATGAACAATTCGGCCCGGTTACAGCACTGAGACGGCTTTGGTCGCGTTGGTGGATGATCTCTGGAGGGCCAGGGATAGGGGATGTTCCTCTGCCCTGGTCCTATTAGACCTCTCAGCGGCTTTCGATACCATCGACCATGGTATCCTGCTGCGCCGGTTGGGGGGATTGGGAGTGGGAGGCACCGTTTATCGGTGGTTCTCCTCCTATCTCTCCGATCGGTCGCAGACGGTGTTGACAGGGGGGCAGAGGTCGGCTCCGAGGCGCCTCACTTGTGGGGTGCCACAGGGGTCGATCCTCTCGCCCCTTCTGTTCAACATCTATATGAAGCCGCTGGGTGAGATCATCAGTGGCTTCGGTGTGAGGTACCAGCTGTACGCTGATGACACCCAGCTGTACTTTTCCACACCGGGCCACCCCAACGAAGCTATCGAAGTGTTTTCCCGGTGCTTGGAGGCCGTACGGGTCTGGATGGGGAGAAATAGGCTCAAGCTCAATCCCTCCAAGACTGAGTGGCTGTGGATGCCGGCATCCCGGTACAGTCAGCTGAGTCCTCGGCTGACTGTTGGGGGCGAGTCATTGGCCCCGATGGAAGGGGTGCGCAACTTGGGCGTCCTCCTGGATGAACGGCTGTCTTTTGAAGATCATTTGACGGCCGTCTCCAGGAGAGCTTTTTACCAGGTCCGCCTGGTGCGCCAGTTGCGCCCCTTTCTAGACCGGGATGCCCTATGCACGGTCACTCACGCCCTCGTGACGTCCCGCCTGGATTACTGCAATGCTCTCTACATGGGGCTCCCCTTGAAGGGCATCCGGAGGCTGCAGTTAGTTCATGGCTCCCGTATGACACCAATCCTGCGCAGACTGCACTGGCTACCTGTGGCCTTCCGGGTGCGCTTCAAGGTTTTGGTGACCACCTTCAAAGCGCTCCATGGCATAGGGCCGGGTTATCTACGGGACCGCCTACTGCTACCTAATACCTCTCACCGTCCCGTGCGCTCTCACAGAGAGGGACTCCTCAGGGTGCCGTCAGCTAGGCAATGCCGTCTGGCGACGCCCAGGGGAAGGGCCTTCTCTGTGGGGGCTCCCACCCTCTGGAACGAACTCCCGCCAGGACTCTGTCAACTTCCGGACCTCCGAACCTTCCGTCGCGAGCTCAAGACACATTTATTCATCTGTGCAGGACTGGCTTAGATTTTAAATTTATAGGGGTTTTAAATTGGTTTTAATATTTATATTTATATTTTAAAATTTGGCATTAGAATAAGTTTTTTAATGGTTATTTTAATGTGTATATAAATGTTTTATTTGTCTGTGAACCGCCCTGAGTCCTTCGGGAGATAGGGCGGTATACAAATATGAATAATAAATAAATAAATAAATTCAAAATGTAGTGCGATAAATATGATCAATCTCTCTCTCTCTCTCTCTCTCTCACACACACACACACACACACACACATACTTCAAAAAACAGAAATGCCACCTGAAAATAACCACCCAAAACATAGTTTATCAAAATGATAGAATGAGAATGTGCTACTCATGGGAGAAAGAGGCATTTCTGATATATATATTGAAAAAAGGTATTCTTAAGAACACCCAGAAAGATTCCAGAAAGCAGCAGCTTGGAAATAGGGGTAATGACTGGCAGATGAAAAGGTTAATTTTGGCTTAGGTAACTGTAGTGGCTGTTGAAGATGGACTGTTTCAAACTAAAAAATACCTGAACAGGGATCCAAAAATACATTAGATACTGTTTGCATTCCTGACGACGCTTTAGTTTGTAAGCGCTCTCAAATCCATGAAGAATTCAAGGCCACAATCTAGGGAAGGTGGCTGGCCCAATCTGTACTGAAGGTGGAAGGATCCTTATCTACTCAATCCTAAAAAATTTCATTTCTGCTCCAAGTAACAGATGTGACAAGATCAAAGATTTTACTTGTCAAAAGATCATCAAGCTTAACTGTTAACTTATTTAAGCAAAGCAAGATAAATGTTGTCCTTAATACCCGTAAGTCCTTTAATTCTCACAGAGAGGGTACGCTCTCACAGAGAGGGTCTTCTCAGGGTGCCGTCCGCCAAGCAATGCCGGCTGGCGGCCCCCAGGGGAAGGGCCTTCTCTGTTGGAGCTCCTACTCTCTGGAACGACCTTCCCCCCCGGTTTGCGTCAAATATCTGACCTTCGGACCTTTCGTCGGGAATTAAAAACTTATTTATTCATCCAAGTGGGACTGGACTGATTTTTTAGATTTTTTAAATTTCTAAATTTTAAAATTTTAAATTTTTTATATTTCCTGTAATTTTATATGGGGTATTTTAGGTTGGTCAATTCGACGGTTTTAATTCGGCCACTATTGAATAGGTATTTTAAATTGATTTTTAACTGTGTATATTTATTGTTTTTATCTTGGCTGTACACCGCCCTGAGTCCTTCGGGAGAAGGGCGGTATAAAAGTTTAATAAATAAATAAATAAATAAATAAAATAAATTCCAGACGTAGACAGAATAGATGGGCTAGAAATATATTTGATTCAGATACTATGTTAAACTTAGATTATAATCTTTATAGGCACAGGCATAGAGTGTACAAAGTTGAGATCAGAAAGAAAGGTCCTCACTTGGACTGTCTATATGTCTGAAGTGCCTGTACTGAGAATTTAAGCATACTTACTCAGCTTGCTGCTGAGAAAATAAAAATAGTTTTTATGTTTTATAGCTGGGTTGAGTAAACTGGGAGAAAATGGAACATTGTTTCACACTGTCCTTTTCAATCAAATCCTTCTGCCCTTACACATATCCATGGCATCAACACTAAGCTGCAATCAGTACTAATGTTCACTGCAATATTTGGAAACTTAGTCACCCCCTAATAAGGTCAAAATTGGCATCCCAATGCCTAAAAGCCCATCAACTCACAAAGCAAGAGAAAAGATTCTCTTAGAATTTTTATCAAAGTATATGTTGAGTAGTGTATGTTGTAAGAATATAACATCATTAGGTTTTGTCAAAAGTTATTGCACTGATGTAAAATTATTAAAATGCCCCTCTAGTATTATGACATCAAATCTTGCCAGTAAAAAAGTTGTTTTATATTTATGGCATTATATTCTTGAATGCTCCTGAAACATTTCACTAGCATCTTCAGTTCATGGTGCCATAATAATTTCATCTCAGAAGAAGTTTGAATACAAATATGTTTTTATAGAGAACATCTGTAGAAAAGCTTCTAGCTCACAAATCCCAGTACCTAAACATATCCTAGTGAAACATGTTAAGATGCCTCATATAAGAGACAATATTTTAGGTGCCCTAAATTATTTCATAATTTACAAATCTAGATAACATTTGAATTAGGCATAGACACCAGATAAAAGCTACTATAATTAATTTGGTACTGGTAGGCATGATTTCTAACTACATATTAGTCTGAATATCACTTTTACAAACGTTCCAAGGAAAGTTCCATATTAAAATAGACTAAACAAAATGGTGATTGAATAAATATGACCACAACTGTTTCCATTAGAAAGAAGCTGCTTCTTTTGCTATAGAAAAGCAAGTCTAACTATAGCAGCCACCTGACTTCCAAAAAGCAATGTCTTAAATCTCAAAACTTGATTATTCAGAGATAATACAAATAAAAAAGTTATCCCCAGAATCTTAAATAGCCTTGTCTGTAGGTTGCTACATAGATTGAACTCATTTTGTCCACACTGTGCTTCCTGTTTTTATTATAATACCCAGAGAACTGTTCCAGACTTCCAAGGCTTTCTATCGGGGGCGAGTCGTTGGCCCCGATGGAGAAGGTACGCAACTTGGGCATGCTCCTGGATGGTCGGTTGTCCTTTGAAGATCATTTGACGACCATCTCCAGGAGAGCTTTGTATCAGGTTCGCCTGATCCATCCTTCCTGGACCGGGATGCCCTATGCATGGTCACTCATGCTCTCGTTACCTCTCGTCTGGACTACTGCAATGCTCTCTACATGGGGCTCCCCTTGAAGAGCACCCGGAGACTTCAGCTAGTCCAAAATGCGGCTGCGCGGGTTATTGAGGGAGCGGTTCGAAGCTCCCACGTAACACCTATCCTGCGCAGACTGCACTGGCTACCTGTTGTTTTCCGGGTGCGCTTCAAGGTATTGGTTACCACCTTTAAAGTGCTCCATGGCTTAGGACCGGGCTACTTACGGGACCGTCTACTGCCAGCCTCTATTTCCCAGCGTCCGGTGCGTTCCCACAGAGATGGACTCCTCAGGGTGCCATCAGCCAAACAATGTCGACTGGCGGCCCCCAGGGGGAGGGCCTTCTCTGTGGGGGCTCCTACCCTGTGGAACGAGCTTCCCCTCGGGCTTCGACAACTACCTGACCTTAGGACCTTTCGCCACGAACTTAAAACCAATTTATTTCGTATGGCTGGACTGGCCTGATTTTAAATTTTAAATTTTAAATTTTAATTGTGGGTTTTAAATTTCTTTAATTTTTATGGGGTGTAATGTTATTTTAAATTTTCTGGCGAATTTGAATCAGTTTTTTAAGGGTTGTTTTAATTATGGTGTATGTTTCTGTTTGTATTTTATCTGCCTGTTCACCACCCTGAGTCCTTCGGGAGAAGGGCGGTATACAAATTAAAACATTATTATTATTATTATTATTATTATTATTATTATTATTATTATTATTATTATTATTATTATTATTATTATTATTATTATTATTAATATCAGTTTAAAAAGTGGCTAAATAGATATGACTTCTTCTTCTAGAAGATCAGAATATTTCAGAAGCTTGTCTCCCAGTAACTTTATATAGGTTATAAGAAATTTAGAGAACAACATATTATCCCGAAGGGCCTTGCAAAGTAATCAAAACAACCATGACCTTCTTGAGTCTTCAACAAATCTAAGTGTATTCCAGAATTTATACACGTATAAAAGAAAGCTTGGGACACAGTGGCTCAGGGGCTAGGACGTTGAGCTTGTCGATCGAAAGGTCGGCAGCTCAGCGGTTCCCTAGTGCTGCCATGTAACGGGGTGAGCTCCCATTACTTGTCCCAGCTTCTGCCAACCTAGCAGTTTCGAAAGCACATAAAAATGCAAGTAGAAAAAATAGGGACCACCTTTGGTGGGAAGGTAACAGCGTTCCGTGCGCCTTTAGCATTGAGTCATGCCGGCCACATGACCACGGAGACGTCTTCGGACAGAGCTGGCTCTTCGGCTTTGAAACAGAGATGAGCACCGCCCCCTAGAGTCGGCAACAACTAGCATCTTTACCTTTACCTAAAAGAAAGCTATTTCCTCCCACTATTTTTTTTGTATTTGTGTCATGATATCACCAGCATGGGGAAAGAAGCCAAATTGCAGCACAATTCTGTGTTCATTATCCGTGTTTCTGATACAGTAGTCACTTTATTAACTGATTGATTGGTTACACTTCTATGCCACATATCTCCCTTACAAGGTAACTCCGGGCATCTTACAAATTATAGTATTAAAAAAATCACATGGAAGCCAAATAATGTATATAAACATATAGAATTATGTATGTTTCATCAACCAATAACATTTATATCCCGTTTTGCTTCCCAGTATAATGACATAAAAATAATCCAACAATGCATGAATAAAATGAAGGTACTGGGCAACATACAGTAAAACAAAAGGAGAGCTTCCAAATGCAAGATGCCTATTCAGTGTAATAGAAAAAGCAGATGTCATTTTATGAATCTTACTGAAGCATGGCAGTACTCTTTAGTTTAATACATTAGCTAACATCTGTTTAGAAGTTTCCCAGGTAATATTCCACAACTATCTCTTTAAAACAGTTGCAGAAACAGCACAAACCTAACACCATTTTCTGTCAAATATAAAATACAATGATAAAAAAATGTATACTTTCCCTCAAATTGTAGAAAGCAGAAAAGAACACCCAACATTATTATGTTTGTTAGTTGGGTCAATACATTTCAAAGGTGGCAGTTAATGAAATTAACCCGTAAACCATTTTGCTTTGAAACTTACCCCTAACCATTTCATGATGATGTGTTCAGACTCATTCCAACTTAAATAGTCAGTTTTTTTAGAACATTCTGCAAGAAGAATATGTCAATCTATTTAGACAACCCTCTGCTCTGAAATCACATTAAAGTATTGTTTCAGAACTTTAAAGTTATGATTAAAAACTAGAACTAGTGATGATCTAGTTTTGGTCCAAATGTTAGTAAATAAAAGGTTTTTACTTTTATTTGCTTTTTATTTTTTCCTTTAAAAATGCATTCCCTCAAAGCAACTATCAATTCTTGGTTAGGGTTTGATTCATGTTTGAAAGACAAAATATCTTCTGCTTTTTTATATGGTGCTACTTGAGATGGAAATTTAAGTTTAAGAAGAAAAAGTGGAAGAGAGAGAAATTAAATTCTCTCTTTAAATATTATTACTTTTCTCCCCACACTGTAGACTCAATTTAAAGAGAACAATAAGTGCTAAAAATAAACATAATATATAACCATCTCTCAGGCAATGTCAAGTAACAATGGAAAAAGAGTCATGACAATTTTTAAGTGAGAATTTTAATGAATCTTCTTCCCTCATGATTCAGTGTTAAGTATCATTCATTTTCAAATTGGTCATAATTTTCTTTTAAAACACTGCCATCTTGTCAAAATCTGCCAAAGTTGTTGAATAGTAAAGGAACTGTGCCCAAGATAGAAACCAATAATGACAAAGTGTGTTGGTAGCTGAAATGAAATACACTCCATGTATTTGTTTATACAATATTTGAAAAATAACTCCTCCTGTTTCAAATCATAAGGCAGTACAGAAACTTTAGGGGTGAGGGAGTTGCCATAAGCCTGAAACCAGGAACTTAATGGCTGACTTTAGCCTGACTCCCAAGTTATGCTCAAAAAATCCACTCTCATACAATAATGTATTAAAATTTCACTTATTTGTAATAGCGAAGTCCGTTCAAAGTAACCTATAAAAATGATTAGCTTCACTTTTATAGAAGGCTAAACTTCATATACATAAAAGGTACTTTCTGTTTCTAGATGAACATCTGAACAATCCTAATTTCATGACTCCAGCTTCAATGACAAATGATTAATCTTTAATCTCTACATCTCTGATAAATTTTAGTTGAAATTTATTTACAGTCAAAGACTAAAATATCTAAAGCATTAATTTATAATCAGATAAAACTGTATGGGGAAATAATTAAGAGATTAACAGAATTACAGGCTTTTCAGGCAGAAATAAATAACCAAACTTGGTTTTTTTCTTGCAGATGTTTCATTACCCAACTAGGTACCATCATCAATGAATTAATGATGTTACCTAGTCAGAGAATGAAATGTCTGCAAGCATACAACCAAACAAAAAATAGAGTGTTCAAATCTGAGTACCGTTATTTCTTCCCACTGGAGAAATAAATCAACCAGCAGGCATTGCCAATATTAATTGTAACTGTAATTGAACAACCTTTGGCAACCCTGATGGATATTTCTGTAAATTTCCCTCCTAAGAAAAGTAGAGATTTTTCCTTATCACTTAGCATTTAGCAGAGGGTTCAATAGTGACACTAATAATTCAGTGCCATGGTCTGCACAAAAGTATAAACAAAATTGTCCTAATTCCCGTCTTTGGAAAAGAATATATTATTAAACCTATCCTGTAAAACCACTGATGGAAAATTGTTAAATATGGCTAATAAAATATACCATATAAGGAGTGTGCATAGTTTTCACTCAGGTCCTCCAAAAAGGTGGGAAAATACTTGAATCTCATTGGCTAAGCTGGATCTCTCACTCTCTATTAAAACAGTTTGAAAGACTTAGAGAAAGAAGCTGAACCAGCACAGGGCAATGCCACCCAGTTCCAGCCTCCACAGTATTAAAGGTTACTGAGAGGTCAATGGGACTGAGGATGGTTGTGCTACCCCCATTTCGTTCTCGCTAGAGATCTTCAACAAGCACAACCAATGCTGTATCTGTCTCATAAGACCCTTTTTGGTGCAAAGCGTGGGGACTGTTACCACGAACAATTGAGGTTTCAATTTACTGCTTTATTACTCAAACCTATACACAAGAATCTTTTCAAACTAAGAGTTTGCATCTATAAAACTAAATAAGGTTCAACAACATCAAGAGGAACTGGACTTCATCCTTTTATGATTAATAGAGATTCTAAATTAAGTCCCTGCTTGACTCCCCCCCAATTCTGCCAGTTTCTCTTTGACAGTATATTGCCTTCTTGACAGTTTTCTTGTTTTCTGATCCAAGTTTTTATGTTTAATTTGTTTCCAGTCAACTATTCCACCTGTATATCAAAAAAAGCAGGGACTGCCAGGTATTAGTTTCTTTAATAATGTTTGTATCATTTAGCTTTAATTTCAAATTTTTGGGAATTCATTTGATATACCTGGTAGAGATATTTTATTTGACTTGACTCCATAATAAATCACTTGCTTCCACAAATCCCAAATTATTTCTTTCCTTCTTCTGCTAATATGGTACTGCCTTTATGAAATCTTCATTTAAACTGTATCAATTAATAATTATTCAGTGACCATCAAAATTAAATTGTATTTCACCATCCTTGATAATTTTGCCTTCCTTTATGGCAATAATTGCATATATCATAATCCAAAATGGCATTCCAATTTTTTTTTTTTGAATTATTTTGTGCTTTTTAATGTGGATCCTAGTTCAATCTTCGTTTTTCCAAATAATTTTAAATCATCCATATAGAATAAATGTTAAATGTTTCTTTTTATGACAACTGTGGGAAAGGAAAGGAAAGGAAAGGAAAGGAAAGGAAAGGAAAGGAAAGGAAAGGAAAGGAAAGGAAAGGAAAGATAGTATACAAGAAATAAGTCCCTTCGGTGCAATCCTAAAATGTCTGGCAAATCACTTGAACACCATCAGCATTGACAAAATCACGATCAGTCAATTGCAAATAGCAGCTTTATTTGCAACAGCTTATGTCCTGTGATGGTACCTTTAACACCATTAAACAATATCTATCTATCCCAGGATCTTAGGAAGGACTCAATAGATGGACAAAATACCAAATTCAATCTGGTTGCCTGTTGTGATCAACCAATCAGAACCTCCAGTTGATGTCACAGCAGTACAGACACAGAGGAACGGGTCTCCACATTCCCTGTTCTGAATTCTTCATGTTTGTGGGCTCCAGAGGGAGAAAGCCACCCTGTAGGGGCAGTGAAGCAAAGAGGGGCACCCTGTGAGGTCGGGGAGAGTTGCAACTCTCCTGTCTGGTCCAGATTTATTTTTCCCTCGCAGCCATGGCAAGAAGAAGAAGCAGCTAAAGATGGCTGCTAGAAAGCCGGGACAACTGAACAAAAACAGCTAAGGCTGGTGCTGGAGAGAAGGTGAGCCATGTTGGAATTGGGGGAGAGGATTTTTCTTTCGCTTTAAACCTAACCCCAAGAAACAATTCAGAATCATTTGCTCAGAACTATGTGTTAAAGCGGAGTTTGAGCATTTTAGGGGCACTCTGAAGAAATACCTAACTGGAAATGAAAGGTGCAGGATTTGCTTTTCCTTTTTCCTCTCTTTCTTTTAAAGCATAGCAATTAAAGTATGAAGCGGGCAAGAAATGATGGATGGATGACTCCTTTTTTGTTGTTGTTCTGAGTTGCTTCTAACCCCCCCCCTCTATTTTTTTTTCTTTTTATTTTTTTTCTTTAGGCAGTTAGACGTTAGACAGGAAAGAAAGAAAAAGTTTCTTAATAAAGGGTGACATGATTAAAAGCTAGAATAAGTGATAGAAATAAAGGGAATATTAATGTATAGATTTTTATTTTATAAAATGAAAGTAATAATGAGAAAATGTGGAATAATTGAATGATAGACTAGATAGATGTGTATTGTTATTAAAAATACATAAATTGACTGAATGTAATAATTATGTTTAATCTGATCGATTTCATTTGGAATGTATGACGCCCAGGCGCACACACACAGTCATGCCACACTGACATTTTTATAAAAATAATAATAATAATAAACTGTTTTTAAAAACCCATTATTTCAAATCACTAATACAAGTAGTCCTTGACTTATGACCTTAATTGTGATCAAAATTTCATAAGTGATTGTGATTGTAAATAGAGTCAGACCTAATTTTACAACTATTTTTACAATGGCTGTTAAGCAAATCATGCAGATGTTAAGTAAATGCAGTTTCCCAATAAGGATTTTTTGCCAGAAATTTGCAATCTGCAATCACATGAGTGCACAATGCTGCAACCAGTTGTAATTGCAAGCCTGTTGTCAAGCACCTCAATTATGATCACATGACCAGAGAGTGCTGGTTTGTTCCAAGTCCAATTCAATCAATCAATCAGACCCTTGGAGGTCTTTTAGTCAATGATTGTGAGAGTATAGGTCATAAGTCACTTTTTCCTAGGCGATCATAACTTTGAATCATCATGAAACTAATGTTTGAGGACAACCTTTATAAACATCCATGGACAAGGCAATAAGTCCAGACATGGAAACATTTAATAATGTAAATATAAGACTAAATCTCACATGACTTCAGTAGTTCGGAGGCTATCTTAATTATAATCAGAAGAGAGCAGCAACAAATGCTCCTCAGATTATTCTGGTTAGTTTAAAGACATTTTTCCTGGTTAAGCATACAGTAAGGCTCAAAATACGTACAAGGTTTGTCATTCTCTATATTTTTACCAAATACAGAGGGTATAAATAATTCAACACCCGGAGATGGTTTGATGACACAATTTATCATGAGTTTGAATGAAATCCTAATATTTAAATGGTTGCCAAAGATATTTCAACCAAGAAAATGTCCCTGTTATGTATCTACCTATAATCCTTTTCTAGGTGTTAAACTAAGAAATATATGTTCACATTACTTGAACTGAACTGCATGACAAAATCACCAATTAAAGGAAGAGAGTTATGAAGACCTTTTACAAGACATACGATGCATAACAGTGCAGAAGAGAAGCCATTTTACCTAAGAAAGCACAGGGGAAAATGAGATTAAATATCCTGCCATTACAATAATCTTCTGCAATAGAACTACAAAGCACAATAAAATTTACATTCTCATAATATATTGAATATAATTTATATTGCATTATTTGAACATGCAAGAAAACTGGAAGACAATATAAAGCTCATTAAAGACCATGGAAAACCATTTTTTGTCATCTTGAGGTTTTGAGTTTCTCTTTTAGTCTTTATTCATTTACATTCAGTCTTTATTCAGCTGTGAGATTTTCAAGATCACTACTGAATGTCTTCCTAACTAGCTTCTATGGTATCATCAATTGCTGAACACTATGCTTTCCAGTTTTGCAGTTAGGCTATCTTGTAATTCTTTGGCTTTTTCCTCACATTACAAGGAAATCCATATTTGGAACAGAGAGGATCGCTGATTTGAAAGAGGGATTAAAGAAGCCATCTATGTCAAAATTGAGCAGCCCTCACTTAACAGAGGGGGAGGGATAGAATAGAATAGAATAGAATAGAATTTTTTATTGGCCAAGTGTGATTGGACACACAAGGAATTTGTCTTGGTGCATATGCTCTCAGTGTACATAAAAGAAAAGATACGTTCATCAAGGTACAACATTTACAACACATTATTAGCCTGTAGCCTTGTGGGGAAATGATAAAATTTGCACAATTTCTGAGAAAGAAGCTGTAATGTATCTTTAAGAGTTTTGGAGGGAAAACTGAGCGGGAAAAAGCACGTTGCTGATTGGATGAAGCCTCTGGCTAAACTGTATATAAAGAGAGGGTTTTCCCAGCCCGAGCCGCTGGGTTCACCATATAGTAAAGAGCTGTTGTCACTATCCTGGTCTCCTGCCTCGTTATTGCCCGAATTTAACACTGGCGACGAGGGTGGGATCTCGAGGCTAGGAGCGCCAGGAAAAAAGCTGAATTCACCAGGAAGACGCGAACCCAGCAAACAAGGGGCGGAAAGCAGCGATGTCCAGCTACACACCGCCAGCGCCATTCGACCCAGCTAAGGAAAAATGGGGGTCATACATGGCTCGTTTCGAGTGTTTCCTCGAGGCGAACGAACTCCAAGGAGTCTCAGACAACAGGAAGCGAGCATATTTCCTGAGCCACTGCGGTCCAGAGGTTTTCGACACCGCAGAATCGTTGGCGGAGCCAACGCCGGTACAATCGGTGCCGTGGCAGACTCTACAGACCGTATTGAAAGCCCATTATGCACCAACGCCGTCCAAGTATGTGCAACGGTACGAATTCAGGGAGCGTAGGCAGCAAGAGGGCGAGTCCATCAGCGTATACATGGCAGCCCTGAGGAAAGCCACGAACCATTGCGAGTACCGAGACTTGGAAGAGGCATTGATGGAGCAACTCATTCATGGGGTCAGGGACATCCGTTTGCGACGGCGGCTGCTGTCCAAAAGCAACTTGACGCTGGCAAACGCCTTGGATGAAGCCAGGGCTCATGAGATGTCTACCCAAGCGGCGGAAACCCTACAAAAGCAGGTCGCACCAACGGCTGGTGCGAAATTAACCCCCGTTCACAATGAAGAGGTCCAGGCCGAGTCGGACGGTGAGGGGGAGGAAGGGGTCTTCCACACCGGGGGGCCGGAGATAGGAGACCGGGGTGACTGCGCGAGTTGTGGAGGGCAACACCAACGACAACAATGCAAATTTAAGGATGCGACTTGTCGGCGGTGCGAAAGGAAGGGGCACATAGCACAGGCCTGTCGAGCACCCCAACCTTCCCGCCAAAAATTCAAACTGACCAACCAGAGCGCGGGAACGGCGAAGCGGCCCGTGATTGGTCAATTCAAAAAAGGCGCGAAGTTGAATCAGACTGCCGTGAGAGTGGGTCACGCAGCAACACGCCTAGAGAAAAAAATCTTTACGAAAACAAAGATTGAGGGGGTGCCGTGCCGATTGGAGGTGGACACCGGCTCAGCGATCACGATCATGTCCTGGGACACTCTCGTGAAAGCCTTACCCGCCATCGCAAAGCGCAAGCTGAAACCACAGAACTTAAAGGTACAAGACTACCAAGGGAATCGCATCCCTGTTCGAGGGGTAACGTCCGTCCACGTCGAGTATGGACAATACAAGAAAACTCTGCCCATCACCATAGTCGATGGGATCCTGCCAAGCTTGTTGGGACTGGACTGGTTCCGAGCATTGGGCATGGGAGTGACTGGAATCTTCAGAAACGAAGTCAACCTCAAAGACGCACTCATGAAGGAATTTGGGGACGTTTTCAGAGACTGCCTGGGCAAGTACACGGGGACCCCTATTTCTTTTAACTTAGACCCACAAGTTGCCCCTATTCGTTTAAAGGCTAGGAGGGTCCCGTTCGCCCTAAAGCCCAGGATTGACCGGGAACTGGACAAGCTAGTAAACCAGGGAATTCTAGTGCCAGTTGACCATGCTATGGGAGACCCTATAGTCACCCCAGTCAAACCGGACGGGTCGGTCCGGATTTGCGCTGACTATAAGGCAACGCTTAACAAAGCGTTGCAAAAGAGTGCTTACCCCGTCCCGGTGGTACAGCACTTACTGCACTCAATGGGGCAAGGGCAGGTTTTTGCCAAGCTAGACTTGGCCCAAGCCTATCAACAGCTGCCTGTAGATAGCAGCACAGCCGAAGCGCAGACAATTGTGACTCACAGAGGGGCTTTTAAGTGTACCCGGTTACAGTTTGGGGTTAGTGTGGCTCCAGGGTTATTTCAGAACCTAATGGAGCGGCTATTGCAGGGACTACCAGGGGTGGTACCATACTTTGACGATGTACTGGTATCCGCTGAGAATCTAGAGGAATTATTAGCCTCCTTATCCAATACAATGGCACACTGCCATTAGTGTTAAGCTGCGATGCATCTCCCTATGGGGTGGGGGCTGTGCTCAGCCACAGGTTGCCAAATGGCACAGAAGCCCCTATTGCATATTACTCCCGAACAATGTCATCAGCTGAAAGGAATTATAGCCAGCTAGATAGGGAAGCCTTGGCTATAGTCTCCGGAGTAAAGAAATTCCATGAATATGTATTTGGTCGTGATTTCGAAATCATCACGGACCATAGACCTTTGCTAGGCCTGTTGGCAGGTGACCGCCCAACGCCCGTGGCACTTTCGCCCAGACTGACCAGATGGACTATCTTCCTAGCGGCGTATTCTTACAAACTACTACACTGGCCAGGGAAGGAATTAGGGCATGCGGACGCCCTGAGCAGATGCCCGTTACCAGAGACTATCAAGACCCCACTCCGGGACACCAGTTCTGCTAATTGACTCTTTGGACTCTGGCCCAGTCACATCCAAAGAGGTGGCTCGGCTTCGTACAAGGACATTACAATAAGGACTGTAATTGGTTGGGTACAAAGAGGTTGGCCCGCTACCGGGCAGCGTTTTAAAGAATTTGTGAAAACGTGGGAACTCTCAGCTCAAGGGGTGCCTGCTATGGGGGATCGAGTGGTGATCCCGGAGAAATTGAGGAAAAGGTATTGGAGCTCCTTCACGAAGGCCACCCAGGGATCGTGAGAATGAAGGGTCTAGCGAGAAGCTATGTGTGGTGGCCCTTAATGGACACGGAAATTGCTGAAAGGGTAGGGAAATGCCAGGCCTGCCAGGAGTCCAGACCGCTACCCCAACGGCCCCGATTCGGAATGGGAGAGACCCCAGGGCCCTTGGTCTAGGATCCATATCGATTTTGCCGCCCTTCCACGGCCAAACCTTTCTGGTAGTAGTCGATGCCTACTCCAAATGGCTGGAAATCATTCTCATGAGATCCATGACAGCCGAGGCCGTGATTTCAGTCCTACGGCACCTATTTGTAACCCACGGGTTGCCCGACACTTTAGTTTCCGATAACGGCCCGCAATTCACGGCAACCCAGTTTGAGGGGTACTTGGCAGAGGAGGGCATCCGGCATGTCCTCGGCGCCTTTCCACCCTGCGACGAACGGCCTTGCAGAACGTTTCGTTCGAGCGCAAAGGAAGCATTGTCCAGAATCAGGCCAGGCGATTGGCAAACAAAATCGATACATTCCTAGCAGTCCAACACAGAACCCCTGTGTAACAACTGGCCGCAGCCCGGCAGAGCTATTAATGGGTCGGAAGCTTAGGTGCCCACTAGACCGCTTAAACCCAAACTACACACCAGACGGTTACAAAGGGCACACGGTAAAACAAGAGGATGGCAGTAGGCGACCTAGTGTGGGCACACAACTACAGCGAGGCCCGACCTGGTTAGCAGGAAAATCCTAGAGATAACAGGACCAAAATCATATCTAGTAGAGATAGAGGATGGCGGGTATGGAAGCGCCACATAGACCAAATAAGGAAACGCATAACCGGTAAATCAGAATCAGACGAAACAGGCCCTGACTATCCAATGTTTGAATCCACAGCTGACTCAAACCCGGGGCAAACGCGGGACTTATCTGAGTTCCAGGAGGTCCAGCGACGCCAACCGGTTCCTCCTGAAGACAGCAGGGACGACTCTGCAAATAATCCAGGGCCGGATGGCCTAGAGGAGGAGCTGAGAGGAACAAACAGTCCCTCTGGTCAGCTCGACTCACTCCCAGAAAATGAATTGCGCAGGTCCGAAAGAGTCAGGAGACGCCCAGTCTACTTGCGTGATTACGTAGAAAAATAAGATGTTAATTCTATGTAAATATTGGTAAAGTGTTCTCTGGGAGGGAAGGAGTGTAATGTATCTTTAAGAGTTTTGGAGGGAAAACTGAGCAGGAAAAAGCACGTTGCTGATTGGATGAAGCCTCTGGCTAAACTGTATATAAAGAGAGGGTTTTCCCAGCCCGAGCCGCTGGGTTCACCATATAGTAAAGAGCTGTTGTCACTATCCTGGTCTCCTGCCTCGTTATTGCCCAAATTTAACAGAAGCTAAAATGATTCTTCACTCAGATTTGTACCATTTCCTATTTTATAAACCATGAGATGCTGCAAGATAAAAGTACCGTATATACTCGAGTATAAGCCGACCCGAATATAAGCCGAGGTACCTAATTTTACCACAAAAAACTGGGAAAAACTATTGACTCGAGTATAAGCCTAGGGTGGGAAATGAGGCAGCTACTGGTCAATGTAAAAAATAAAGATAGAGCCAAGTAAAATAACATGAATATTTATTTGAACGAAAAACAATAAAAGTGCAAAAGGGGGTCCCCAAAAAGAATATGGTATCAAAAATACAGTATCTTTAAAAGTAACAGCAACCAAGCTAACGAGCTAAAATCCTCAAAACTGGAGTTCTCCTCCTCATCATCTGTTTGTCCAAACAGAGCTTCAGCTACTTCAGCTTCTGTGATGTTATCCGCATATACGTTGTCGTCATCACTGAGTTCACAGTCGTCATCATCACTGCTGTCACTCTCATACAATGCGCTGTCTTCACTGCCATCCATAGCATTACTAATGCCACATTTCTTGAAGGCACGTTGCACCATGTCCTCTGGAATATCTTCCCATGCATCACGAACCCACTGTGCTATTAGTTCTATGTCTGGCTTTCTCAGATTTCCAACTTTTGTCAGACGAGCTTTACCAGATGTCATCCATTCATGCCACATCCTTCGCACACGGTCCTTGAAAGGTTTATTTAAACTGACATCTAGGGGCTGCAATACAGATGTAAGCCCACCTGGAATAACGGCCAAAGTGACTTGAGATGACTTTGCCAATTTTTTTATGTCATCAGATGTGTGGGCTCTGAACATATCCCAAACTAACAGTGATCTTCTAGTCCAGTCCCCACTCCTCAAGCAAGAGATCCTATACTGTTTCAGACAAAGGATTGTCCAGTCTGTTCTTTAAAAACCCTCCAGGAATGAAGTGTCCAATAAGGTTCAAATTGCAAGTAGTCCTCAATTTAAGACTGCAATTGAGCCCAAAACGTTGTTTTGTTATTTTCCCTAACTGTATGTATCCCCTGCCCCCATTTCGTCAGGCTGCCATCAAAGCACGGCTGAATATTATTATTATTATTATTATTATTATTATTATTATTATTATTATTATCATTATCATCATTATCATCATCATCATCATCATCATTATTATTATCATTATTATCATTATTATCATTATCATCATCATTATTATTATTATTATTATTATCATTATCATTATTATCATTATCATCATCATTATTATTATTATTATCATTATCATTATCATTATTATCATTATCATCATCATCATCATCATCATCATTATTATTATTATCATTATCATCATCATCATCATCATCATCATCATTATTATTATTATTATTATTATTATTATTATTCCGCCCTTCTCCCGAAGGACTCAGTGCGGTGAAGTAAGATTCAACAGCGGCAGGGAGGAGCTGGCTCTGTGTTTGTGTGTGTGTAGTATGCGCGCGTTGGCCGCCCTGTTTCCTGGTGCTCTGCTCCCTGACCCCAGTGGCAGTCCTTACTCTCTCTCTCTTTCTTTCCTTCGTTCCCCAGTTCAGAGCTCGGACTGCTCTTATTTTCCTCCCCTTTTCTTTTCTTTTCCTTCCTTACACCAGCCGCCCACCTATGCCAAGGTCTCCTGGCTTTTCGCTCTCTGTAAGCAGCGGCTTCTCGGCAGCGCCCCCGCCTCCAATTGGTTTGGAGAAGGAAAGCTAATTGCTGATCTCGCGAGTCGGTTTCTTTTGCCTCCTTCTTCTTCCTCACTCGGGGAGAAGCAAAGTATAGTTAGCCTGAAAAACTGAACCGTGTGACTGGCGGGAGAGAAGGACGGCGCCGGGAGGCGGGGAGAAATCGTTTGTTCTTGCCGTATTTCTCCGCTTTCCAAGAGGCTTTCTTTTCACCTCTTTCTCCCCACCTCCCCAATTTCCATAGGGGAAAAAAAACCCTGGGGAAAACTTGGCAAAAATAAAATAAAATAAAAAGTACTGAGTGCAAATGTTTTTTTATACTGTAGTTGAGTTTTCCACGTTTCTTTCACATTCCGAGGCGAGAGGAGGGCGAGTAAGAGGAGGCGAGGTGACAACGCCCCTCCGCCCCTCCGAGGCGAGAGGAGGACGAGTGAGAGGGGGCGAAATGTCGAACGCCCCTCCGCCCCGCCCCTCCGCCCCGCCCCTCCACCGCCGCCATCAGCGGCGGAAGAACGCCGGAGGCCAGCCGCCGCCCAAACGAGCCGGCCGAGCTGCCAAAGCATGCCGGCAGCATTTGGGGTCGTCCTGCCAGCACTTCACGGCGGCCTCCCCACCCACCCACCACCCACCCCACTGCCGCCGCACTCAATTTCGGCTGAGAGGAGGCGAGGTGACAACGCCCCTCCGCCTCCGAGGGCAAGAGGAGGACGAGTGAGAGGGGGCGAAATGTCGAACGCCCCTCCGCCCCGCCCCTCCGCCGACCACCGCCGCCGCCATCAAAAGCGGCGGAAGAACGCCGGAGGCCAGCCGCCGCCCAAACGAGCCGGCCGAGCTGGCAAAGCATGCCGGCAGCATTTGGGCTCGCCCTGCCAGCACTTCACGGCGGCCTCCCCACCCACCCACCCACCCCACTGCCGCCGCACTCAATTTCGGCTGGAGAGGAGGCGAGGTGACAACGCCTCCGCCCCTCCGAGGGCAAGAGGAGGCGAGTGAGAGGGGCGAAATGTCGAACGCCCCTCCGCCCGCCCCTCCGCCGACCACCGCCGCCGCCATCAGCGGCGGAAGAACGCCGGAGGCCAGCCGCCGCCCAAACGAGCCGGCCGAGCTGGCAAAGCATGCCGGCAGCATTTGGGCTCGTCCTGCCAGCACTTCACGGCGGCCTCCCCACCACCACCCACCCCACTGCCGCCGCACTCAATTTCGGCTGGAGAGGAGGCGAGGTGACAACGCCTCCGCCCCTCCGAGGGCAAGAGGAGGCGAGTGAGAGGGGCGAAATGTCGAACGCCCCTCCGCCCGCCCCTCCGCCGACCACCGCCGCCGCCATCAGCGGCGGAAGAAACGCCGAGGCCAGCCGCCGCCCAAACGAGCCGGCCGAGCTGGCAAAGCATGCCGGCAGCATTTGGGCTCGTCCTGCCAGCACTTCACGGCGGCCTCCCCACCACCACCCACCCCACTGCCGCCGCACTCAATTTCGGCTTTTCGGAGAGGAGGCGGGGTGACAACGCCTCCGCCCCTCCGAGGCGAGAGGAGGACAGTGAGAGGCGAAATGTCGAACGCCCCCTCCGACCCCCGCCCCCTCCGCCGACCACCGCCGCTGCCGCCATCAAAAAGCGGCGGAAGAAAACGCCGGAGGCCAGCCGCCGCCCCAAAATGAGCCGGCCGAGCTGGCAAAGCATGCCTGCAGCATTTGGGCTCGTCCTGCCGGCCCAGCTGCAAGGGTAGACTCGAGTATAAGCCGAGGGGGCGCTTTTCAGCACAAAAAACGTGCTGAAAAACTCGGCTTATACTCGAGTATATACGGTATCATTTGTATATTTCTCAAGACCTCAAGTTATTACATTTCTCTAATCTGGTGTCCTATAAATAGGTTGGCTTCACTCTCTCACGTATACTATTGTATCTGGTTAATAGATATATATGACAAGGCTAAATAAAATTTAATGAGTATACATGGCAGTATTTATAATAAATTAAGATAAGATAGTAGTTGTTTAATATGTAGATAATGGATTTGCATCCCTACTGCGCTCTCAGGCATTCTCAGCTAAAATTCCCAAATTCCTGGATATTTCTACAACGGATACGTTCTCGTGAACTTCGCACAGAACTTAAAAGAAGACAAGACAATGGTGAATCCAACCTATACATCGACTACCGTGCTGATTGCATAAAAAATAAAACCTGCAATCAAAAAATCACCTCCAAACCCCCCACCACCCATAACAATCAACCAGCCATCCCAGTATTCAATCAAGTACCCATCCCCCTACCTCCCATTCAACCAACCATCTTACCAGCCATCCAACCAACAGCCATCCAACCAACAATCCAACCAGCCATCCAAACAACCATCCAAACAGCCATCCAAACAGCCATCCAAGCAGCTATCCAATCAGCCATCCAAACAGCCATCCAACCAGCCATCCAAACAGCCACCCAACAATCCACCCAACCATCCATCCAAACAACCATCCATCCAAACATCCAAACTACCATCCAACCATCTATACAACCATCTATTGTACACAACCCCCAACCTACTAACACCCAAAACTAGGTATGTACGCCCCTTACCTCTTCAACACCAATCATATCAGATCTCAAATGCAAATTGATAAATGCAAGAAGCATAGTCAACAAATTACCTGAATTTATCCTCTTATTAAACAGTGGCACATTTGATATCATTTTTGTTTGTGAAACATGGCTGAATTCATCCCTTCCTGACTCCATTATCTCAAACAAAGAATATCAAGTCTATCGATCAGATCGGGAAAACCGAAGAGGTGGTGGAGTGGCTATCTTTTACAAAAAGACACTGAATCTAAAAAATATCCAAGTAGCACATAAACTCTCTCTTCCTGAAACTATAGTATGCGACCTATCCCTTGACACTACTCTTTGATTCTTACTATGCTACAGAGCCCCCGACTATGACATTACCCACGCAAATATGCTAACTTCAATGCTAACATGGGCTACCTCTTGCCCATACCCTCTCATCTTCCTGGGTGACCTAAATCTACCTCTCATTAACTGGACAACTAATGAATGTTCAACTGACCCAATCCATACTACACTATACAACGCTGTTACAAACCTAGGTCTTGAACAACTTTTAACTAACAATACAAGACTCAACAACTGCCTTGACCTCATCTTCTGCAACAATCCAAACTCAATTTACGGACTACAAATTAAAGAACCTTTTTCAAACAGTGACCACTGCATGATTGATTTTCGTCTCAATATACGTCCATACTTAAATCGTCATAACAACAGAACTCCCAACTACAACTTCAAGAAAGCCAATTACGACCTTATAAACAACGACAAACTGGCAAAATCTGTTTGCAACCTGCATAACCGCTGATGACCTCTATAGAGTCTTCCTACTTGAAATCAATAGAGTCATTAAATTATATGTACCACGAACGACTACCATGTCCAAGAAAAACAAACTACCCATATCAATAAAAAAGCTTCAATCAAAAAAAAAATCCCTCTGGAAAAGAAACAAAAAAGGCTATGTTACAAACTTCAGAAACCGCTACAGAAACATATGCAACCAAATAAAAACTGAATGCACAAATTACCACACCAAGCAAGAAGAGAACCTTCTACGCACAAATTCTAATCGTGCCTTTTATAATTTTGTCAACAATAAACTTAAAGACTCAAGATCCATCCCACCACTAAAAGATTCTAACAACAAAGAATGCAATGACGAAACAGTCAAAGCAAACCTCTTCAACATTTTCTTTGGCTCAGTTTTTGTAAACTCCGATAACACATATCCAACATTCCACAAACGAACCAGCAATGACTATGATGATTTAACTCATATAGATTTCACAGAAGACAATGTTGGTAAAGCTCTTCACAACTTAAAACCATCGCTTTCTATTGGACCTGATGGACTATGTGCATATTTCTTAAAAAAACTTTCCATTAATATAGCTGAACCCCTAAGTATTATCTTTGATAAAGCTTTCACTACCAGTTCTCTTCCCAAACTATGGTCACTAGCCACAGTCATCCCCATCTTCAAAAAAGGAGACCCCAGCTTAGTCGAAAACTACAGACCGATCTCCCTTTGCTGCGTCACCTGCAAAGTCATGGAATCTATCATCAACCAATCCATTACCTCACACTTAGAAACTAACAACCTACTCTCCAACAAACAATTTGGTTTCAGGAAACAGTTATCATGTAACTTACAACTTCTCCACTGCAAAAACATATGGACTTCAAATCTAGATCAAGGCAAATCAATAGATGCAATCTACATAGACTTCTGCAAAGCTTTTGACTCAGTAGTACACGATAAACTTCTCCTTAAACTAACATCCTATGGCATCTCAGGACCCCTCCACAAATGGATATCTGCTTTTCTGTCTAACAGACAACAAGTGGTCAAAATCGGCAATGCTTTATCAAATCCTGTTCCTGTCAAGAGTGGCGTTCCTGGACTTCCGGTGGTTTCGTTTTCCCCGAGGAGGACGCCTGGAATGGCGTCCCGAACTGAGATTCTGTAAAAGCTGGTGAAACAGCGGGAGAACGGCTGTTAGCCAGCTTCAAAGCTTTTCTCTGGGTGAAAGAGATTAGCCAGAGCGGCTGGAGAGCAGAAGATTGCCCCAGGGGCTCTGCTTTCTTATGCAGAGTCTCGGAGGGCTGCCTGCATAACCCAGCTCCACTCCAGACTCGGCTCGATCCTGTTAATTAAGCAGGACAAGAGGAAAACGCCCACCTCTGCTCAATTGATTCCGTTTTGAATAACTTAAAGCAGACGGGACAAATACAAGTGATCGATTACTGGGGAAGCAAGAAGAGAGCTGACTTCTACTCCTTTTTAAAAGGGGAAAACTTTTTCTCACCTGAACTTAGTGAAGGAAGAAATGGCGTCTGAGAGGAAGTGGATTGGAGGCTGCTTGTGAGAGAAAGTGAAGTTCGTCTTTGTGGATTTTAGCTGAATAGAAGCTTTCCAGAGGAGGCAAGGTGAAAGTTTTTATTTTACAACTTTAATTGGAGACTTTTGAGACTTTTGAGATTTTATAATTCTAATTGGAGACTTTACTTAAATTAAAATGGCTTCTAAGCCACCAAAAGTTCCCATGATGAGAAGGGGGTCTGAAACTAATTTAGAAGATATATTAAAGGAACAGAATAGAGTTTCTGAAGAGCGATTTAAAGAAATTATGAATAATATTCATGGTGTGAAGGATCAACTTAGGGAAGAAATTAAAGAGACTAATAAAAAAATTAGAGAAGATTTATTGATGGTTTTCCAAGGTTTGGCAAAAAATTTGGAAGTAATGGAGGATAAAGTGGAAGTAATTAGTCAAGCAAATCAGTATTTGGATAATAAAGTTGGAGAGCTTCAAAATAAAGTGGATAAAAATGAGGATCATGTGGTGGTATTGCAATATAGAGCGTTGGAGAAGGCTTTGAGAATTAGGGGTCTTCAAGACCGGAAGGAAGAAGATCTTAAAAAAGTTATATCAGAAGCCTTAGCTGAAATGTTAGGCATGGACCCTCGAGAAGTTGATTTTCAAATTGATAAGGCATATAGGGTTAATTCTTGGGTAGCGAGGCAGAAAAAGCTCCCAAGAGATATTGTAATTTACTTTTTAACTTCTACAATAAGAAATCAGATTTTGCAAGCTACATACCAAAAGAAATTGCAAATAGCAGAACAGGAGGTGTTGGTTTTGAAAGAGATCCCTGCTAAAATGTTAAAGGATAGAAGGAATTTGAGGTTTTTACACAAGAGCTTAAGAAGCATCAGATTCAATATAGATGGGAGGTTCCAATTGGTTTAACAGTATTTTTCAAGGCAGGAGATATCGAATTGATACTGAATTGAAAGCAAAGATTTTCTTTTAATGTATTGAAAGTGGATGTAGAAACAGTGGATAAAAGTCTTCAAGAGAAACAGAGTGGGGAAGCTGAAACTGCACCTGTGATATCAGTACCTCAAGAACAATCTCAAGAACAAAGAGTGACAAGGGGAGCTATTAGGCGTAAGGAGATGGAGGAACGACTTCAAAGACAGGAACGGGATTCTACTACTGAAGCTGTGGGAGGAGCCAAGCCGAAGAGTGAAGGTCTTCAGCTAATTGCTCAGAAGCTTCAAGAGGCCAGAGATGGCAAATAAATTTTTGACATGGAATGTTAATGGTTTAAATTCAGCACAGAAAAGAAGAAAAATATTCCATTATTTGAAACAATTTAAAAATGATGTGATATGTTTGCAAGAGACACATATAAAATTATCAGATCAGAAATATTTGATTAATTCGAAATTAGGTAAACATTTTGTTTCTTCTGCTCGAATAAGAAAAATGGTATAGTTATATATTTGAAGAAAAATATATCAAGTAAATTAATTGAAACGGACATTCAAGGAAGATATATTGCTATTGAATTGATTTTAGAAGGAAAAAGACACTTGTGATTGGCATATATGCACCTAATCAACAACAAGAAAAATTTTATAAACTGTTACATGAAAAATTGACTTTTTGGGACTATAAAACATTTATTATATTAGGGGATTGGAATGGTGTAATGGACACTAGAAGAGATAAAGAACTCTTTCTAAGAAAATTCCTATGCATGCAAAATTGCCTAAATCTTTTTTTGATTTGATGGAAGATTTTGAGTTGAAAGATATATGGAGAAGGCAGAATTTTGATGATAGAGATTATACTTATTTTTCGGACAGGCATCAATCTTTTTCACGTATTGATTTTATATTAATTACCAATGACTTGCTTTCTAGGGTTAGGAAAACAAAGATATTTCCAAGGTGTTTAACTGATCATAGTCCGGTATGGATGGAGTTGCAATATGAAGGTGGAAGAAGATCATGGAGAATAAATGAAAATTTGTTTAGATATGAGGATAATGTAAATCAATGTAAAAAACAAATGAAAGAATTTTTTGATTATAATTTGGGAAAGGAGACTTCGATAGAAATGGTGTGGGACGCGAGCAAGGCCTTTATGAGAGGAAATTTGATATATATTAATAGTAGACAGAGGAGAAAACTACAAAAACAGCGTAGGGATTTAGAAGAGGAAATTCAGAGGAAACAACAATTATTGGTATATAATCCACATGATTTAAAAACTACTGAAGCGATAAAGATATTACAGAGTCAATTTAATATGTTAATGGCAGATCAGGTGGCAACCAATATACAATATGCTAAACATAATACTTTTTGTAATGCCAATAAATCAGGGAGGTGGTTGGCTTATATGTTAAGGAAAAGACAGAAAGCACGTACTATTGAAGGAATTGAATACAAGGGTAAAGTGCGATTTCAACAGGATAAAATTAAAAAAGCTTTCTTGGAATATTATACAAATTTATATGCCAGAGATACAATATTGAATATGGATATTGATAAATATTTGAAAGAATATAAAGTTAAAGGTTTAACTAATGAACAAAGGAAGAGTTGAATCGGCCTATAACTTCTGAGGAAATTATTTTGGTAATAAAGCAATTAAAAATAGGAAATCCCAGGCACAGATGGACTTACAGCAATATATTATAAAAAGTTACAGGATGAGATAGTTGGTCCACTTATGGAGTTATTTAATCAGATATTGATGGGAGGAGGTACCACCATCATGGAGGACTACTTTTATTTCATTGATACCAAAAGAGGATCAGGATTGTACTAAGCCTGGGAATTATAGACCGATTTCACTCTTGAATAATGATTATAAGATTTTGCAAAAATAATGGCAAATAGGTTAATGGAAATTGTACAACAAAGGATTCACACTGACCAGTCTGGTTTCATAAAGGGAGACAAATGAGGAATAATGTTAGGCAGATAGTGAATTTATTGGAATATTTGGAAAAGAAAATCAGATTCCGCAGCGTTTATATTCTTGGATGCAGAGAAAGCTTTTGATCGTTTGCATTGGGAATTTTATTTAAATTATCAGACAAAATGCAATTTGGAAATGGTTTTACGAATACTTAGGGCAATTTATGGAGAGCAAACAGCTCAGATAATAATTAATGGTAGTTTGACAGATAGTTTTAAAATTGCGAAAGGAACAAGGCAGGGTGTCCTTTATCACCTTTATTGTTTATTTTATCTTTGGAACCTTTATTGGATAAGATAAGAGAGTTAAGGGAGATAGAGGTATTAGAATTAGAAGATATGAATATAAAGTTAGAGCATTTGCAGATGATTTGGTTGTTATGTTGACTCAGCCTATAAATTCAGTGTATATTTGTTGGAAGTAATTAATCAATATGGAAGGGTCTCAGGGTTTAAAGTGAATCAAAATAAAACAAAAGTGTTAACCAAAAATATGATTAAGAACCAGAAAGAAAAACTAGAGGAAATAACAGGATTTGAAATTGTAAAAAAGGTTAAATATTTAGGAGTCTTTCTTACTTCATCAAATGGAAATTGTATAAGAATAATTATGATGTGTTATGGAAAAAATTCAGAAGGAAATGAATACTTGGAAAAATTACAATTATCTTTGTTAGGAGAATAGCAGCTATAAAATGAATGTTCTGCCTAAATTCTTGTTCTTGTTTCAGATGATACCAATAATTAAGAAAGATAAAAATTTGGATGAATGGCAGATTGGAATTAATAAATTTATATGGGAAGGAAAAAGCGAGAGTTAAAATGAAAATAATGCAAGATACACGGAAAGAGGAGGATTAAAATGCCTAATTTAAAACTGTATTATGAAGGAGTTGTTCTTTCGGTAATAAGTGATTGGTTTAATTTGACGGAGGAAAGGATTTTGAATATAGAAGGTTATGATTTATTATATGGTTGGCATGCATATTTATTGTATGATAAGAAAGTAGATAAAGCTTTTAAGAATCATGTGTTGAGAATTTCTCTTCTGCGTGTCTGGAAAAATATTATTATAAGTTAAATTATAAAATTCCTATATGGGTATGTCCTCGCACGCAGTAGAGAATATAAATATAGAACAGGAACAAGAAATGATTACTTATAAAGATCTTTTATACAATGAGAGGAAATTTACAACTAAAATCTTTGGATACATTAAAAGAAGAAGGGAGGAATTATACTTGGTTTCAATATGGACAGTTAAAGGCTAGATGGAAAGAAGATCAAAAAATTGGTATCATTCAAAATGAAGAAAATCTGGTTAAACAAATTAGAAATCAAACTCAGGGGCATATAAAGAGATTGTATACTGTGTTGATAGAAATAGATTCTGAAAGAGATTTAATAAAGGATTGTATGATAAAATGGGCACAGAATATTCAAGAACCAATAATGTTGGATACATGGGAAAAATTTGGTTAGAAATGTTAAATTTACGCAAGCGCAGAATTTAAGGAAAATTTTTATAAGATGTTTTATAGATGGCATTTAGATCCTAAGAAATTATCATGTATGTATCCAGATATGCAAGCGAAATGTTGGAGATGTAATTGTGATGATGCTACATATTTTCATGTATGGTGGACTTGTAAGAAAATTAAGTCTTTCTGGATAAGAATCTGGTGGATTATGCAGAATGTTCTGAAGAAGAAGATAAAGTTTCTCCCGCAATTTTTCCTTTTGGGAATAACAACGGACTGTACAGTGATTGAGACTAAGTTGATTTTGAACTTAATAACAGCAGCACGACTGTTGATTGGACAATATTGGAAGAAAAAAGAATTACCCACAATAGAAGAATGGATATTGAAAGTTTCCAATTTGGCTGAGATGGCTAAAATCTCAGCCTTCTTGAAAGACAGTACTCAAGAAAAATATTTAAATGAATGGAAGAACTGGATTGATTATATTCAAAATAGATATCAGATTAAGAAATTTCGGATTGCTTTTGAATGAAGGATGTTATTTTGATTTTAATGGAAGAAGTCAGGTTATGTGAGAGAGAAAGATTATAATTGTGTTAGATTTTAAAAGTTTAATGTATGACTGTTTTGTTTAAGGAACTATACCTTGTGTTTGCTCCGGGAAGTCCGGGGGGGGGAGGGGGGTTTAGGAGGGAGGGGGGGAGGGGGAAAAATTTAATTGTTGTAAAACTTTTTTAATAAAAAAAAAAAGTATAAACATGGACATGAAAAAAAAAAAAAAGAGTGGCGTTCCTCAATGCAGCGTCCTTGGACCAACACTCTTTATTCTATACATTAATGATCTTTGTGACCATATCTCAAGTAATTGTGTTCTCTTTGCTGACGATGTCAAACTATTTAACACCACAGATAACACTTCTATAATTCAAAACGACCTTGACCATCTAACTGCTTGGTCTAAAAATTGGCAGCTCCAAATTTCAACCAGCAAATGCTCAGTCTTACATATAGGAAAAAAGAACCCTAAAACTAAGTACATACTAGATGGACATTACCTTACAGACGACCCCCATCCCGTTAAAGACCTTGGAGTCTTCATGTCAAATGATCTAAGTGCCAAAGCCCACTGCAACTACATAGCAAAAAAAGCTCTAAGAGTTGTAAACCTAATTTTGCGTAGCTTCTTTTCCAAAACACCACACTACTAACCAGAGCATATAAAACATTTGCTAGACCAATTCTAGAATACAGCTCACCTGTTTGGAACCTCACCACATCTCTGACATCAATACAATTGAACGTGTCCAGAAATATTTTACAAGAAGAGTTCTCCATTCCTCTGAAAACAGCAAAATACCTTATCCCACCAGACTTGAAATCCTAGGCTTAGAAAACTTGGAACTCCGTCGCCTTCGACAAGACCTAAGTTTAACTCACAGAATCATCTATTGTAATGTCCTTCCTGTCAAAGACTACTTCAGCTTTAATTGCAATAATACAAGGGCAACCAATAGATTTTAACTTAATGTAAACCGCTTTAATCTAGATTGCAGAAAATATGACTTCTGCAACAGAATCATCAGTGCTTGGAATACTTTACCTGACTCTGTGGTCTCTTCCCATAATCCTAAAAGCTTTAACCAAAAACTTTCTACTATTGACCTCACCCCATTCCTAAGAGGACCATAAGGGGCGTGCATAAGCGCACAAACGTGCCTACCGTTCCTGTCCTATTGTTTTTCTTTTCTTCTTCCTATATATGTTTATATGTGTATATACTATATAATCTTTTTGTATGATGTTGTGACAAAATAAATAAAATTTAAAAAAAAAATTGGACAAGCTGGCTGTAAGCAATGGCAGTTATTTGAAGTGCATTAATTTGTTTACCCATCATCTATATTGAGATAAAGAGAAAGAGAAAATAACCAGTGGAAGAAGATGACAGCAAAGGTGAGCAATAATGAAAAGGAATGGATATTAGTCATGTTTCTTGGGAATATGAATTTTCTCATTTCAGATGTATGTAAAGAAGATAGGATTTAAAGAATAAAAATATTTAGATGACGTGAGACTTATGCCTGTATAGAGAATATCATATAGTGAGGCAAACTAAAACCCATGTCTTACCTTGTGCCATTGTCCAAACTCTGCCAATCCCCCATTTCTAACATTATGAAACAATGCAGTACATCTTTATATAGCAGATTGTGGCTGCTGATCGGAATCCAACGCTTATTGGCTTACTCATATACTGGCACAAATATAGTATTTCTTCAGTATTTCTTTATATTAAGCTGGTGATCAAGATTTTTAAAGATAGGTTCAAAATCTTAACTCAGATATGGAACAGAATTATGTAATAGTTAACTTCCTAAGGTAATCTAAAAGTTCTGAAAAAGCAGTTGACTTTATTGGAACTAAACTGAACTACTAGACTGTTCCTGTTACAGAGGCAGAGAGGTTTTTTTTCTATGAGATTACTTCTATATATAAAATTGGATATGGATTTCTTCTATCTTTGAATTGGGGGAAGAGCAAAGGCTAGATATTATCTGTTTTAAGGAAATGCTCTTTGCAGAGGACAGTTAAGTTTTCATTAAATTTGTCTACATGTGAACTCCAGAAAAATCATAAAACTAAGATTTAACATCTAGAGACAATGCTCAATATAAAAACAGAACAAAATGGTATAATTGCTATATGATTTAAGCATCAGCAAATAAATTTGTATGATCTCTCCTCAGCAGTGATCAATAATACAAAATTATCTCCCCAAAATCCATTGTATTATATTACTAGATACTCCTAGGAAAATGACTGGATATAGACCACACACATACACACATACACACACCCCTGCATGATAATCCTAGTACTGTGTTAATTTCATTTTTTCTCTTAAAATTTAAATTTTACTTGTGAATTGAATCCATACTACAGGTCATTATAGCTTACAACAGAGGTGTCAAAACTCAAGGCTTGAGGGCCACATCCAGCCCATGGGATGCTTAGATCTGGCCCGCAGGGCTGCCCTGGAAATAGTGAAGGGCTGGCCCGGGGTGCCTCTGCCAGTGAAAACAGAGCTCGGAAGGGCAGAGCTCCCGAGCTCTGTTTTCACTGGCAGAAAGCTGCAGGAAGCCATCCAGGCCAAACACGGGGCCTGGGTAGGTCCACGTGCGCCCTTCCTGAGCTCCTTTTTTGCTAGCAGAGGGCTGCAGGAGGCCATTCAGGCCGAAAATGAGGCCAGGGGATTACACACACCCTTGAGCTTTGTTTGCGCTGGCAGACAGCTAGCAAAACAAATTAAAAGGAAAAAAAAGAAAAGGAGAAATGTTTCCCTTTTTGCATTTGAGCATCCAAGAATGGGCAGGAAAGGAGAAAGGGAAAGAGGAAAGACAAAGAAAAAGAAGGGAAGGTGGGAAGAGAGAAAGGAAAGAAAAAAGGAAAGAAGGGAAGGAAGAAGAAAGGAGAATGAAGAGGGAAGGAAAAAGAAAAGGAAGGGAGGAAGGAAGGAAGGAAGGAAGGAAGGAAGGACGGGAGGGAGGGAGGAAGGAAGGAAAAGTCTGTCTTAGCACCTCCCCATATCCCCTTGTCCCGTCCTCCTGACTGCTTGTGGTGGTCTCCCATCCTATCACTGAGGATGCTTTAGTACAAGGCCGGGTCTCCTTGTGTGGAGAGGGAGTGGATCTCCCTCTGATCCACTTCGCCCTCCTGTACACTTCGCCCTCCTGGCCAAGCAGAGCGAGAGCAGCAACAGCTTTGCGGAGGAGGTAAGCGAAGCCAGGTACCCCCTCAGGGCTGAGCTGTGGGGTCCCAGTGTCCTGGGAGCTCAAGGGCTGGGCTGTGTACTTGCTGTCTGCTGCCTAGGACTCTGGAAAGCCTGTGCTGCCATCCAGGGGTCTTCTGTGTGGCCTGAGAGCAGCAGCGAGGCTTTTCTGGAGGCCAAGGGTTTGACGTTCTCCCTGGTCTCACCTTGGTCTACTGGAGACAATGGATCCTCCCAGCCCCACCAGGTTACCACTTGTGCCCCCAACACAATTGATGTTGAGCTTGCCACACCCTCCCTGGGCATACCCACCTGGCCTCCTGAGGTCAAACACAACCCTGATGCAGCCCTCAATGAAATCGAGTTTGACACCCCTGGCATACAAGGTTAGAGAACTGCTTAGTTATAGTGAGATTGTCCAGAAATGCATATCACATTCAAAGTGATATGGTTTCTTTGAAGAGCCTAAATGTAAAAATGAAATTAAAAAAACTTGTTTTTCTCAGGGCTATTGTTGGCTGAAATATATACAATATATTTAATATCATACCGGAAATATATAGTTTTGCTATTGTTTCAAAAAAATTGTTGGAAATACATATACCTCACATATTTTACTCATTTGATAACAAAGAAGTCAGAAGTTTAGGTATATGGATTACTATTCTAGACAAGAATTTCAACTATACACATATGATATCATTTGTGATCTTTTCAGAACAATTCTTGACTATTATTTATTTATTTATTTATTTATTTATTTATTTATTTATTTATTTATTTATTTATTTATTTATTTATTTATTTATACTTTTATACCGCCCTTCTCCCGAAGGACTCAGGGCGGTATACAGCCTTCATTTAAAACAATTAATATACATATTAAAATAACAATTAAAAAGCTTATTCAATAAAAGGCCGAAATTAAAACCGTCCAATTGACCATATAAAATACCCAATAAAATTACAATTTAAAATTTAGAATTTAACAATCAGGCCAGTCCCGCTTGGATAAATAAATAAGTTTTCAGTTCCCGGCGAAAGGTCCGAAGGTCAGGCAATTGGCGTAAACCGGGGGGAAGTTCGTTCCAGAGAGTAGGTGCTCCCACAGAGAAGGACCTTCCCCTGGGGGCCGCCAGCCGACACTGCTTGGCGGACGGCACCCTGAGAAGACCCTCTCTGTGAGAGCGTACGGGTCGGTGGGAGGCATATGGTAACAGCAGGCGGTCCCGTAAGTACCCGGGCCCTAAGCCATGGAGCGCTTTGAAGGTGGTAACCAAAACCTTGAAGCGCACCCGGAAGACCACAGGTAGCCAGTGCAGACTGCGCAGGAGTGGTGTTACCCGGGAGCAACGTGGTGCTCCCTCAATCACCCGCGCAGCTGCATTCTGGACTAACTGAAGTCTCCGAGTGCACTTCAGGGGTAGCCCCACGTAGAGAGCATTGCAATAATCCAGGCGAGAAGTGACGAGAGCATGAGTGACCGTGCATAAGGCATCCCGGTCAAGAAAGGGGCGCAACTGGCGGACCAGGCGAACCTGGTAAAAAGCTCTCCTGGAGACGGCTGTCAGGTGATCTTCAAATAACAACCGTCCATCCAGGAGAATGCCCAAGTTGCGCAACCTTTCCGTTGGGGCCAGTGACTCGCCCCCAACAGTCAGCCGTGGTTGCAGCTGACTGTACCGGGATGCTGGCATCCACAGCCACTCCGTCTTGGATGGATTGAGTTTGAGTCTGTTTCTCCCCATCCAGACCCGTACGGCCTCCAAACAACGGGACAGCACTTCGACAGCTTCGCTGGGGTGGCCCGGGGTGGAGAAGTACAGCTGGGTATCATCAGCGTACAGATGATAACTCACCCCAAAGCCACTGATGACCTCGCCCAACGGCTTCATGTAGATGTTGAACAGGAGAGGCGAGAGAATCGACCCCTGCGGCACCCCACAAGTGAAGCGCCTCGCGGCCGATCTCTGCCCCCCTGTCAACACCGTCTGCAACCGGTCGGAGAGGTAGGAGGAGAACCACCGATAAACGGTGCTTCCCACTCCCAACCCCTCCAACCGGCGCAGCAGGATACCATGGTCGATGGTGTCAAAAGCCGATGAGAGATCCAACAGGACCAGGGCAGAGGAGCAACCCCTATCCCTGGCCCTCCAGAGGTCATCCACCAGCGTGACCAAAGCTGTCTCCGTGCTATACCTGGGCCGGAAGCCGGTCTGGAACGGGTCTAGATAGACAGCTTCATCCAGGTACTGAGGGAACTGCCGTGCCACCACATTCTCAACAACCTTCGCCACAAAGCGAAGGTTGGAGACTGGACGATAATTACCCAAAATAGCTGGGTCCAGGGAAGGCTTCTTGAGGAGGGGTCTCACCACCGCCTCTTTCAAGGCGGCGGGAAAGATCCCTTCCATCAAAGAAGCATTTATAATACCCCGGAGTCAGCCTCGTGTCACATCCTGAGTGGCCAGCACCAGCCAGGAGGGACACGGGTCCAGTAAACATGTAGTGGCATGTAACCTCCCCAGTAGCCTGTCCACGTCCTCGAGAGCCACAGAATCAAACTCATCCCAAACAACATCAACAAGATGCGCCTCAGTCATCTCATCCGGATCATTGCAATCTTGGTCCAAGCTATCCTGAAGCTGAGCGATTTGATTATATAGATAACCGCTAAAGTCCTCGGCACGTCCCTGTAAGGGGTCATCCCGTCCCCCCTGGTGAAGGAGGGAACGGGTCACCCGAAACAGGGCGGCCGGGCGGTTATCTGCCGACGCAATGAGGGAGGAAGCGTAAGCACGCCTCACTACCCTCAGTGCCACTAGGTAGGTCTTTGAGAAAAACCTAACTAGTGTCTGATCAGCCTCGGAACGGCTGGACCTCCAGACACTCTCTAGGCGTCTTCTCCGGCGTTTCATCTCTCTCAGCTCCTCAGAGAACCAAGGAGCTAATTGAGATCTGCGCCGGGTCAGAGGCCGCAAAGGCACGACACGGTCCAAAGCCCCAGCCGCGGCCTGTTCCCAGGCCGCCACTAGTTCTTCGGTCGTGCCGTGGGCAAGTTCCTCAGGAAACGGCCCAAGCTCCATCTGGAACCTCTCAGGGTCCATCAGGCGCCTGGGACGGAACCAACGCATTGGTTCTGTCTCCCTGCGGTGGTGGGTAGCGGTCTGAAAGTCTAGGCGGAGGAGAAAATGATCTGACCATGACACCGGTGTCGTCACTAAATCTCTTACTACCAGATCATTAAACCACTGTCCAGAGATATAAATCAGGTCCAGCGCGGATCCCCCCGTGTGAGTAGGGCCATCCGTTACTTGAATCCGTCATGGAAGCCTGGAACTCCTGAACCACTGTTGACGACAAGCCGGCCGATGGCAAGTTGAAATCACCCATGACCAAAAGTCTGGGGATCTCAACAGCCACCCCGGCAAGCACCTCCAGCAGCTCAGGTAGGGCTGTAGTCACGTAGCAAGGAGCCAGGTACGCGATCAACAAGCCCATCTGATTCTTATGGCCCCACTTCACAAGAAAGGATTCACAGCCGGCTATCTGAGGAACAGTGGTCTCTCTCGGCTCCAGACCCTCTTTCATTACAACCGCCACCCCTCCACCCCTACCCTGGGCCCTCGGTTGATGGAATGCTCGGAAACCTGGAGGGCACAGTTCAACTAGGGGCACCCCCCCTTCTGCGCCCAACCAGGTCTCCGTAATGCCCATAAAGTCCGTGGACTCCCCCTGAATAAGATCACAAATCAGGGGGGCCTTGTTAACCACGGACCGGGCATTACACAACATCAACCGGAGGCCCGGGCTATGAGGATCCTGGCCTTCTGGGGAACGGGGAAAGACTGGGGGGCCAGAGCACGTGATCGCTTTTAAACAGCGAACATGTGCTCCCAACGAATGATACGGCCCCTTGCTTCCACCATATCTGCCCCTCCCACTTACCGTACAGATGGAACCAACTTCCACATCTGGAACGTACCCCTCACCCCCGTCCCTCGGACCTGATGAAAAAATGCCGTGAACTGGGACTGGACCTACCCTCCCCGATGGGTTCTTCCCCCCACCCGTCACTTCCCTCCCCCCCTTTAAAAAACCCTTATTAAAAAACCTATGTACAAAACCCCATAAATTCTTCTTCCTCGCATGCCACCTCTCTGGGACCCAAGACCCCTCGTTAAGGCCGGCCCTCGATAACCCAGAGGGCCATTCCTGTGAGGCGGGGGAACCTCGCAGTCGAAGAAGTTCGGCAGCCGTATATTTCATGCATAAAGATCTAAATAACAGCGGGGAGAAAGGAGTTCCCAGGTCGCTAGATGGTATTGTGGACGGCGGGCAGAACCAGGACAGTCACAAACCAACGGCCAGAAGGCCGGTAGGGCAACAGTTAGATGGAATAAAAGATGGAAGTTGGGCTGGTGGATTCTGCCCATAATGTCGCCCCTCAACTAAAGTCAGAGTTCCACCTGCCAGAGCTGTCCGTGACCAAACCGGCGGTAACAATGCCACTCAGAAAATGCGGCAAACCGTCCAGCCATCCGCAGTGATGACATATGCGGTCAGTGATGACAAATGCGGTCATAGCGGAACCATAGTACGACCCAATGATCCAGATGATTACCGATGGTACAATGATGATGACAAAACGGCAAATGGTCCAGCAATAGAACCGCAGTCCGGCCCAGCTCTTTGCAGTGGGCGCCACTCCTTACCACTCCGCGCCCCTCCGGAATAGCCCCCGCCATCTGCTGTCCAAAGGGTCGTTGGTATCAGTGCTGCTAAACAGAGCCGCTAAAAAGATCAGCGGCCCACTCTCAGCCGCCGATGTCCTGACGGCCGGCTGCAGCAACCCACGGTCCAGCCCGGCCATTTCTAGCGCGCACCAATCCGCGCCCTCCTTATTGAACTATAAGGAGATATAGCAAGGTCCTTATGCATCTTCTCACATTGTTTTGTTGTAGAGTATCACTAGTTTGGTCATAAATCAAGATCAAGAGATTATAAACTAATCTCTCATCATAATTTCTGGAAAAAGCAAAGTCACTCTAAAATTTAACTTCTGTGAATGTTAGTCTTTTAAAAATTATCTGCAATAATTAAAGCCTACCCAATAATTTAGAAGGTTCTCTGGGTGAATGTCAAATATTAACAGGAACCAAGGAACCAAGCAGTAGTGGGTTTCAAAACCTATTGCTACCAGTTCACTTGTGGGTGCTTGCATGCTCGCAACGCTTCTGTGCATGCGCAGGGTGTGTCCAGGTGGGTGGGCGGAGCCTACTCCACTGCTGCTACTGGTTCACCCAATCAGAGGCAAACCAGTAGCAACCCACCACTGGAACCAAGGGCTTACAACAATGAATATATGAGGGAAAATATTTTGGAAATATATGTAAGAAAAGAGCAACCATTCTGAGATTGCCTGCACTCAGAAATGAAAAGTGTCATTTTTATTTCATACCTTAGTCTTCTTTTCACAAAGTGAGGAACAGTAGATATTACACAAAGCCCACTGAAATAAATTGGAGAGTGTAAAAAACCTACTCTACTATACAATGTAATTAAATCAGCAGTATAATAGCAAGCTCCTCAAATAAACCTTTATGGCATTTTATGTTTTGTTTGTCACAGTCAAAGTAGTTGAAATGTATTTTTAATCTTAATATTTCACTAATGCTTAAAAATTAACATCACAAAATTCCAACAGAATATTAAAAGAGACAATTTTTATTATTTAGTGAAAAGAAAACCTTCTTGGTCAGCGCAAACCTCAAGTGAGCTTAAGCAAATGTTCCAAAAATAAACTGATATCATATATATATAAAAAAATCATATGAAAAAATAAATCACTTTTTTTATCACTGTTAAGCTAAGAGATATTCGGTCAATTTTCTCCACATATATCAGTGTTATGAAATAATATTAGACTGCCTTTACAGAAAATAATGAATTCTATTATGCACACAGAACCAACATATTTTATATCCAGTGCAAATTGATGAAACATTGATTATATTATTTCATTTTTCATATGAACTTTCATACAGCAACAAGGTTTAGCTGGTGATAGTTATTGTCATCAGCATCATTATCATTGTTATAATGTTGTGTTATCATAGTATGAATACTTTTATTTGCTGATTTTCCAAGTTTGTTATATTTTATTAGACTATGAAAATTGCACAAGCAGTTTGATTATTTATTTATTTTATTTATTTATTATTTAGATTTTTATACCGCCCTTCTCCCGAAGGACTCAGCCAGATTATAAAAACAATACAATATACAAATTAAAAAAGAGACTTAAAATAACATATTCTATAATTGGCCGAAAATATAAAACCATCAAATTTAACCCATAAAATTCATAAAAATACCCCAATTAAAAATTTTAAAATTCAAAAAGTTTAAAAAATTTAAGTCAGTCCCTCTTGAATAAATAAGTGCGTTTTCAATTCACGGCGAAAGGTCCGAAGGTCAGGTAGTTGACGCAAACCAGGGGGAAGTTCGTTCCAGAGGGTAGGTGCTCCTACAGAGAAGGCCCTTCCCCTGGGGGCCGCCAGCCGACATTGCTTGGCGGACGGCACCCTGAGAAGACCCTCTCTGTGTGAGCGTACAGGTCGGTGGGAGGCATATGGTAACAGCAGGCGGTCCCGTAAGTACCCGGGCCCTAGGCCATGGAGCGCTTTAAAGGTGGTAACCAAAACCTTGAAGCGCACCCGAAAGACCACAGGTAGCCAGTGCAGACTGCGCAGGAGCGGTGTTACACGGGAGCAACGTGTGGCTCCCTCGATCAGCCACGCAGCTGCATTCTGAACTAACTGAAGCCTCCGAGTGCACTTCAAGGGTAGCCCTATGTAGAGAGCATTGCAATAATCCAAACGAGAAGTGACAAGAGCGTGAGTGACCGTGCATAAGGCATCCTGGTCAAGGAAGGGGAGCAACTGACGAACCAAACGCACCTGGTAAAAAGCTCTCCTGGAGACTGCCGCCAAATGATCTTCAAACGACAGCAGTCCATCCAGGAGAATACCCAAGTTGCACACCCTTTCTGTTGGGGCCAATGACTCGTCCCCAACAGTCAGCTGCGTTTGCAGCTGACTGTACCGGGGTGCCGGCATCCACAGCCACTCCATCTTGGAGGGATTGAGCTTGAGTCTGTTTCTCCCCATCCAAACCCGTACGGCTTCCAGGCACCGGGACAGTACTTCGACAGCTTCGTTGAGGTGGCCCGGGGTGGAAAAGTACAGCTGCGTATCATCAGCGTACAGCTGGTAACTCACCCAAAGCCACTGATGACCTCACCCAACGGCTTCATATAGATGTTGAACAGGAGAGGTGAGAGAATCGACCCCTGAGGCACCCCACAAGTAAGGCGCCTCGCGGTCAATCTCTGCCCTCCTGTCAACACCGTCTGCGACCGGTCAGAGAGATAGGAGAAGAACCACCGATAAACGGTGCCTCCCACTCCCAAGCTCTCCAACCAGTGCAGCAGGATACCATGGTCGATGGTATCAAAAGCCGCTGAGAGATCTAACAGGACCAGGGCAGAGGAACAACCCCTATCCCTGGCCCTCCAGAGGTCATCCACCAACGCGACCAAAGCTGTCTCCATACTATATCCGGACCGGAGGCCAGACTGGAACGGGTCTAGATAGACAGCTTCATCCAGGTACCGGGGAAGCTGCCATGCCACCACACTCTCTACAACCTTCGCCACAAAGCGAAGGTTGGAGACTGGACGATAATTTCCCAAAATAGCTGGGTCCAGGGAAGGCTTCTTGAGGAGGGGTCTCACCACCACCTATTTAAGGCGGCGGGGAAAACCCCTTCCAACAATGAAGCATTTATAATTCCCTGGAGCCAGCCTCGTGTCACCTCCTGAGTGGCCAGCACCAGCCAGGAGGGACACGGGTCCAGTAAACATGTAGTGGCATGTAACCTCCCCAGTAGCCTGTCCACGTCCTCGAGAGCCACAGAATCAAACTCATCCCAAACAACCTCAACAAGACCCTCCGTCATCTCACTTGGATCATCGCAATTTTGGTCCAAACTTTCCCGAAGCTGAACGATTTTATCATATAGATAACCACTAAACTCCTCGGCACGTCCCTGCAAGGGGTCATCCCGCCCCTCCTGATGAAGGAGAGAGCGGGTCACCCGAAACAGGGCGGCCGGGCGGTTATCTGCCGACGCAATGAGGGTGGAAACAAAAGAACGTTTCGCCTCCCTCAGTGCCACTAGGTAGGTCTTCGGAATGGCTGGACCTCCAGGTACTCTCTAGGCGTCTTCTCCGGCGTTTCATCTCTCTCAGCTCCTCAGAGAACCAAGGGGCCAATTGAGATCTGCGCCGGGTCAGATGCCGCAAAGGCACGACACGGTCCAAAGCCCCAGCCGTGGCGTTCCCAGGCCGTAACTAATTCTTCACCCGTGCCGTGGGCAAGATCCTCAGGGAACGGCCCAAGCTCCGTCAGGAACCTCTCGGGGTCCATCAGGTGCCTGGGACGGAACCAACACATTGGTTCCGTCTCCCTGCAGTAGTGAGCGGCGGTCTGAAAGTCCAGGCGAAGGAGAAAATGATCTGACCATGACACAGGTTCCGTCACTAAATCTCCTAATACCAGATCATTAAACCATTGTCCAGAGATATAAATCAAGTCCAGTGTGCCCCCCCCAATGTGTGTAGGGCCATCAGTTACTTGAATCAGGTCCAAAGCCGTCATGGAAGCCTGGAACTCCTGGACCACCGTTGATGACAAGCCGGCCGATGGCAAGTTGAAATCCCCCATGACCAAAAGTCTGGGGATCTCAACCGCCACTCCAGCAAGCACCTCCAGTAGCTCAGGTAGGGCTGTAGTCACGCAGCAAGGAGCCAGGTACGTGATCAACAAACCCATCTGATTCCTATGGCCCCACTTCACAAGGAGGGATTCACAACCGGCTATCTGAGGCACAGTGGACTCTCTAGGCTCTAGACCTTCTCTAATCACAACCGCCACCCCTCCACCCCTACCTTGGGCTCTCGGTTGATGTAATGCTCGGAAACCCGGAGGGCACAGTTTAACCAGGTGTACATCCCCTTCTGTGCCCAACCAGGTCTCCATAATGCCCATAAAGTCCGTGGACTCTCCCTGAATAAGATCGCAGATCAGGGGGCCCTTATTGACCACGGACCGGGCATTGCACAACATCAACCGGAGGCCCAGGCTCTGAGGGTCTTGGCCTTCCGGGGAACGGGTAAGGACTAAGGGGCCGGAGCACGTGATCGCTTTTAAACAGCGAGCACGTACTCCCAAAAAACGATACGGCCCCTTGCTTCCGCCATATCTGCCCCTCCCACTTACCATACAGATGCAATGGCCCTCAACACCTGGAACACACCCCTCCCCCCCGCCCTCAGACCAGATGGAAGAACGCCGCAAACAGGCCCAGGAACTGGACATTCCCTCCCCGATGGGTTTTTCCCCCCACCCGTCTCTTCCCTCCCCCCCCCTTAAAAGACCTTTTTTAAAAAACCTATTTACAAACCCCCAGAGGTTCTTCTTCATCACATGCCACCTCTCCGGATCCCAAGACCCCTCGTTAAGGCAGGCCCTCGATAACACAGAGGGCCATTCCTGCGAGGCGGGGGAACCTCGCAGTCGAAGAAGTTCAGTAGGCGAATATTTCATGAAAAGATTATAAATAACAGCAGGAAAAAAAAGGGCATCCCTGCTCGGTACAATAGATGATATTGCGGCCTACGGTCAGAGCTGGGACAGTCACGAACCAGGCCAGTAGAACGGCCGGTAATGGGACTAATAAAGATGGAAATTCAGCTAATGGATTCCGCCCGCTGATGCCGCCGATGATAAATGCGGCAAAAAATTTCGCCCGCCAATGCCGCCCATGACTAATTCCGAAGCCACCCATAATTGATGCCACTAATGCCGAAAGCAGGAAAAAAGATTTCTAGCCACCGATGTCATACGCGGCCAGAAATCAGCTGGAATCAAATTCCGCCTGCCAGAGCCACCAGTGTCCAACGCCGCTGGTATCAATGCCGCTGATGACAAATGCGGCAAAACGATCCAGCCGCCGATGTCGTAATGCGGCTAATAGGCAACAGTCGATGTCGATGGTATCGCTGGTATCAATGCCACTGATGACAGACAATGCCGCTGATGACCGACGTGGCAAACAACCCAGCTGCCGATGTTGTGCGCGGCCAGCAAGCAGCAAGCAGCAGTCCGGCCCAGCCATTTTCAGCGGACGCCGCTTCGCGCCCCCCAAAATGGCCGCCACCATCCGCTACCCGTCCGCGACTCCAGCCCCGTTCCCAGCAACCGAGGATACAGCGAGGCCCAAAGGCCTCCCCTCGGTTGCTGGAATGATGGCATGCGGGGCGGAGGACTCAGGCAGCTCGGCAATCGACATCCACGGCATCTCAGCCCAGGAAAACCCCGCCCGCCATCAGCATAAAATTCAAAACGCCGCCATTCTTGCGCATGCGTATAAGAAGAAGATTATCAATTTGGTGCCTTTGTTTACATTCTGCAAACTAACATCCATTCATGCTTCTCTTTCATTTTGTATATAATGTATATATGGTAGACTTGAGATTCTGCCAAATCTACAGGGAGGCTGAACATACTTGAATGGTCCACTTTAGCAACTGTTGGGCCTGCTTGGGTTCCAAAGCAAGCTAGGAAAGATCCTGGAGACACTGCTGCACAGTCCTGTGTTGCTTTTAGTTGCAACCTGGAATTTGACTGAAGTCCCAGACAGGATCATGCCTATGAACCCTTCTCTTGACCCCTAAGGCTCAACATTCCCTGTGGTTCATGGAGAGGCTGAAAGTGTTAAAAATGATCAAAAGAATGCTAGAGTACTGCTGAGGGAAACAAAGAATGAATCTGACTGAATACAGGTCAGAGCTGCAATTAAGGCCTACTTCATTACAGTAGGAGCAGCGAAATACCAATATTTCACTGCACTTACTATATCCACAGCCTGTTGTCCAATGACCCTGTTCAAGGTCACCTGATCCCTACTCAGTAAAGGGGCGTGGATAATTATCTTAAGCGCTGCACAGAGGGTTTGTGCAACATCTGATGGTTATGTTTGTGCTCGGTTAGAGTTCAAGCATGGTGCGCTAATTATTGATCTACTTCCAGGTTAAATTCAAGATATTATCATCTTTAAAGTCCTCCATGACATGGGTCCAGGATATTTGTCAAATTATCTTTCCTCAATAGGACTGGCCCATCTATTCGTGCTGGTGGAAGTGGCCTACTACAAATACCTTCACCCAAGGAATTTAGACTGGTGGGATCCAAGAGAAGATTCTTTTCTGCCAGGGCACCTTAGTTTTGAAATATCTTGTCATAGGAGGTGAGATTCACCCCTCTTGTTTAAGGTAAAGGTAAAGGTTTCCCTTGCACATATGTGCTAGTCATTCCCGACCCTAGAGAGCAGTGCTCATCTCCATTTCAAAGCTGAAGAGCCAGCGCTATCCGAAGACGTCTCCATGGTCATGTGACCAGCATGACTAAACACCAAAGGCGCACGGAACACTGTTACCTTCCCACCAAAGGTGGTCCCTATTTTTCTACTTCCATCCTTTTTTAATGCTTTCGAACTGCTAGGTTGGCAGAAGCTGGGACAAGTAATGGAAACTCACCCCATTAAACGGCACTAGGGATTCCCCTCTTGTTTAGTCTTCAGGCAAAGCCTTAAAACTTGGTTATACTGGTTGGCTTGGATTCTGAAGGAGAAGCTGTTGGCTGGAGGTGGTTGCTGCAGTAATGCCAAAAGCACCATCATCTCTCCCCTTTTTTTAGTTTGTTTGAATGTTTTGGTACTTTTAATCTGTTTTTATATTTATAATTATTTTTATATTTGCATACTTTATCACATTGCGAGCTATTCAGTCACCTTGAACCACAAGATGAGCAGTAAATAAATTTAATAATAATAATAATATTGGATGATCTACACAAAATACCGTTTGTATGCAACCAAGAACTCTTTCAACCATAAAATACCCCAGACTTATAATTGTCAAAAAGAGAAAACAGTCTGATTAGTGGACATGGCAGTACCAGGAGACAGCTGAATAGAATAGAAAGAATTGGAGAAGGTAACAAAATACAAAAACCTGTAAAGAGAAATAGAATGACTGTGACAAAAGAAAGCAAAGATAGTATTAATAGTAATAAATGCCTTGGGTGAAATCACAAAGCAACTGGAGAACCATTTGAAAACCATTGACTTTGACAAAATTATCATCAGTCAATTGTGAAAGACTGTTTGACTCGAACAGTTTACATATTTAACACCATCAAACATCAAATCTGTTTATTCCAGGTCCTTGGAAAGGACTTAATAGGATAAAAATGTCAAATCCATCTGGCATCTGGCTGACTGGGCAACAAGACGTAATATAAAAGACATCGATATTTTAGTCCTTTCTATGACAGTAGAATATAGAGATGCGGTGGCTCTGTGGCTAAGATGCTGAACTTGTCGATTGAAAGGTCAGCAGTTCAGTAGTTCGAATCACTAGTGCCACATAAGTTACTTGTCCCAGCTTCTACCAACATAGCAGTTCTAAAGTACATAAAAAATGCAAATAGAAAAATAGGGACCACTATGGTGGGAAGGTAACAGCGTTCTGTGAGCTTTTGGCATTTAGTCATGCCAGCCACATGACCATGGAGACCTCTTCAGACAGCGCTGGCTCTTCGGCTTTGAAACAGAGATGAGCACTCCCCCCTAGAATCGGGAACGACTAGCACATATGTGTGAGGGGAACCTTGCCTTTACCTTTTTATGACAGTAGAATACTGCTAGAAAACAGCAATATATTCTTTTAGTTGCCATTCTTGCACACTATGCAAACATTATACCTTACAAAACCCAGTCTTAAAGTTTAAGTACTTAAAGAAGCATATTATAATTAACTAAGTACCCAAAAAATAAAACAGGATAAATTAATTTCAGAAATAATGTGTAAGTGCTGATATAACTTTTGCTACTAACTTTATTGCTGTAAGATTGAGTACAAAAATATATTTAAACACTCTGTTTAAATACATAAACTTAATAAGATGGAAGGGGAGCAATTAGGGTCTATATGCAAAACTACTTACTGAATTTTAGTTATTCCTTAATGCTTTTCAACCAACTGGTTGTATTGATAACCAAGATGACTCAGGTATAATGCAAGAGAAAGTTCTTAATGCATAATTATCGGTGTAATGGGGATTCAAATTTGATTAAATAAATGCATATATGAAACCAGGAAATATTAGCTATTCTGGAAGAAATTGAATTAAAATACAACAAGAAATGAAATTTTCCACAAAAAATCCCTTTCAGCTGCCTTTAGTTTAAATCTTTTTATGCATTTTTAAAATAATGCCTCAAATTGTTACACCAAATCTCTAGTGTTGACAGAGTAATAGAACTATATAGCTAAATTTTGTACAATGGAATTTTGTACTATCAGATCTGACAATTATGTGAAAGGTTTAATTCTTTCCTAGCCAAACATTAGTCTCCTAGTAATGAAGTCTAGTCTTCTACCCCGATGAAAATAAGGTTTTCTGAAAAAGCTTAGTTTTAGGAAGCCTAGAGAAAACCAGATTCACACATAATCTCTCTTATGGACAGATGGACAGCAATATATTTTTTAAAAAAATAAATAAAACATTTCAACTTATTTTATTATGCACAATAATGCATGCAGATATACTATGATAAGAACTGCATGTATCATCATGTGTTCCCATGAAATGTTGTGGCTTTTGTTGTATTGACAGTGGCCATTTAGGTATATGTTTTATGGATCTGGGACTACATATATTTTCTTTTTTAATGGTTTTATTTGCTGTTGACCACTCAGAATCATTCAGTCAGAGTCAGTTGGTGACCATCAAATATATAAATAACTCGCTGTTTAATGATGACCTGCATATTTAAAAGATGCAATATATTTGGTTGTACATAACTAATTAATGAAATATTACAAATTCTCACCTAAAATATGGAGTTAATTCTATGAAGCTCTCTAAATTCCTATTTATGTTTTATTTTTCTCTTAGATTATGTTGTGGCATGCCAGCTGCCAGCAGAGCTGGCGGCAGACTCGGATGAGGAGGAGGTTGGGGAAGAACTTGGGCCAGTTCTGGAGCTTGAGGAAGGCTCTGATGGATGCTCAACATCAGACACAGAGAAAGAGCCAGGGCCATCCAGCATTTCCCAGCCACCGGAGAGGCAGCTGCCTTTGGAGTCAGAGATGAATGAGGAGGAAGAACAGCTGGGGCCTGATGAACGTATGCGCAGAGCAGATAGGAGAGGTGAACAACGAAGCACAAGGAGTCAAATGTGGATGCAGAAATGGCCACTCCCTGGCTGGGGAATAAATAGGAGAAAAGGGGAGTGGTGGTTGTTGCAGACAACCATTCGCATTTCTGGAGGTTTTGGTCATTGTGTTTCATGCGACAAAGAGTGCCCTGCTAGAACTGAGGTTTGTTTATTTGAATTGACTTAATTTGCAGCCTTGCAAATAGTCTTGCAAGTATCATAACAAGCTGATAAGGCCTATTGCTTCAGTTAACTCCTCGCAGGACTCTTGCCTGGACTTCATTAATTCACAAGATGTAAATAAAGAGGGATTTTTCTTTCCGAGGAGTCCATTTCTTGCTTCTGCGAAGACTGGGTCAGAACACATTGTAATAGAGCTCCCTCAATGAAGGCTGGGATGAAATTATCTACATACTTGGGAAGGTAGCTTCAATTATTAAATATTAATGAGCAACCTCAGGATCTCTGGTTTCCCTTTCTTCGATAGTAAATCCAGTGGATGGCAGCTCTTAGACTGTAGGGATTATATTATGAAAAGAATATCGCAAAATTAGTACAATATTTGACAGAAAAAAGCAGGAAACAAATAGGAGATGAAAATTAATATTGAAAGGAATACAAATAGTACAGAGAAGTAAAGAAAAGCAGTCATTAAAGCTAAGAGACTAGTATTAATTAGGATTATTACCCAAGTTCAACCACTGAAATCCTAAAGTCAACCAATTAAAAGAATTTAAGGCAGTGATGGATAATCTTATTGTTGTCATGTGCTGAAAGTGCGCACATGTGCCTGCACACATAATGCAATGCAGTGGTGGGTTGCTACCGGTTCTCCCCGGTTCTTGCGAACTGGTAGTGGAAATTTTGAGTAGTTCAGAGAACCGGTAAATACCACCTCTGCCTGGCCCTGTCCTCCATCTATTTGCTGCCTCCCGAATCCCAGCTGATCAGCTAGAAGGAAAAAATCAGGGCTCATTTGACAAAGAAGAAAAAAACAAAACAAGATACCGTCGCTTTAAATTGAGAAGCCAAGAAGCAGATGCTGAAAGGAGGTTTTTACCTGCAGAAGCGAAGTGACATTCAGCAGTTCGTTTCTGGGTCAGCTGAACAACAAACTGGATAAGAGGAGGGATTCTATGTTTTTGAAGTTTTGGGGTTTGTGCAACATGGGCTTTGTGTTTCTAAAAAGGTTTGGGAGATTTCCATTGTGAAATATCCTATCTTGAATGAGTTTTCTGCCTGCTTGTAAATGGAGCCAAACTTCTGGTTTCCACTTTCTATTATCTCTAAGCACTGGTAGCTGTTTTCTTCTTACAAAGTTTCCTTTATGCAGCTGGCAGGAATTTGGAATGAGTATCAGGCAGGTTCCTTGTTAGCAGCTTGATTTTTCCTTGCGTTTCTGGGAGCCTTTTCTTTTGAGTAATATTTTATTTGGGGAAATGAAGAGGGGGAAATTTGATTCCTTCCCAGAGCAGGTTAGTGGGTTGGGGAGGAAATGGGGATTTTGAAGTATCCTTCCCGTCATGCACACCACACCACACCACGCCCACCAAACCACACCCACAGAACCAGTAGTAAAAAAAATTGAAACCGACCACTGAATAAGTCCATCTTAATATGCTATTCCTGGTATGTGTTGTTTTGTATACATATAGAGAAAGAAGCACTCTTGTAATCTTTGAATTTTAGGCTTGCTGTCAAACATCAGCCATAATACTAATGACTGTTTTGAACAATATGCAGATTGTATTACACGAATGGCTATTTTATATGTGAAATTATTACTGAAAAATTTCTGCACCTATATTGGTTCACACTGTCAGGAAATTTCTCCTTCGTTTTAGGTTGCTTCTCTCTTTGTTCAATTTCCATCCATTGCTTCTTGTTTTCCCTTCTGATGCTTTGGAAAATACATTGCCCCCTCTTCTTTCTGGCAGCACTTTAAAAGCCTGTTGCCTAGTACACTCTTGGGCAAAGCATGTGAGCCATTTCCTCCTTTCAATGGTTCATGAAAGTGCATCTATAGTATGTAGATAATGAAGTTGAAAAATGGTGAGCAACATTTTTACAGTACTATAGATATGTTGAGGCTGGGTATGACAAGGAATGGAATGGCTGGGAGGACAGGCCAGGTGAGGCACCCTTGATATGAGTGACATTGAGTTGGCCACACCTACCCAGTCACATGACCAAGTCACGTCCACTGTCACATGACCATCAAGCCACGCCCACAAAATAAGACATAGAGCTAAGATAGAGCTGCTAGTAAAAAAATTTAGAACCCACCTCTGATGCAATGCGCACATGACAAACCCCCATGCATGCGTCCAAACCTCCCTGCACCCCATTTTGGGCTTAGTAGGCCACATTGCAGCCTCCTGGGGCCAAAATGGGCTGCAGGGGGTCCCCCCCACAGCCCTTTTTTCGCCCCAGGAGGTTGCAGGGAGGTCTGCTAGGGCCAAAACAGGCTGCAGGGGCAAACAGCACCCCCGCATGCTCCCACCCCTGTGCAGGCGCACATGTCCCCTGCTCCAGTGCATGCATGCGTTCCCTTCCCATGCATGTGCTTGTGACCCTCCCCAGCCCCCCAGGCATGCATGCACTTTTCCCGCATGCACCTTGCCCCATGCACATGCACAGCAGAGACCCAAAAATCAGCTGGCCAGCGGGTGTCGCGCACACATGCGGGGTGAAGCTGAGCTGGGCGATGGCTCGCATGCCTGCAGAGAAGGCTCTGCGTGCCAGCTGTGGCACACGTGTCATAGGTTCGCCATCACAGATTTAAGGGAAACTAAATCACATTCAGTCGGTGTGAACAATGGAATTTATGCCAAGGCTTAATAATGATGTATTCAGAGGTCCTGTACAAAAATTAAATGAATGTTGTTTACAAAGCAAGACCAACCAAAAGGATGTGTGAGGTGATCTGTCCAAAATAGCAGCTATAATATCTGAACTTTCAGTCTTAGTCACAGAAACATCTTGGGTGAATCAGGCCAGGCAATGTACAATTCATAAATGACCTTGTTAAGTGGCTATACTAACAATGGCTAATAATACTCGAAATCTAACATTTCTGGAAGAGGTTGCCTGCTAGAATGATTTTTTCCCACGATTTTGTCTTCTCTATATTTCTCCACCTGCCATATAGTTTGTTTTATGTAGGTATAATTAGGCATAAGTCAATAAGAATTTGTTATTTTAGTTATCGTATATTTTTCCCATAAATCTTATTTTGGTTAAAATAAAAATAAAAAAAAGCTCACAAGGTATCTGAAGACAAGACAAGAAGCAATGGATGAAAACTAATCAAGGAGGCAACCAACCCAGCAGAGAAATTTCTTGACATAGAATAATTAATCAGTGGAACAGCTTGCTTCCAGAAGTTGTAGATGCTCCAACACTAGAGATTAGACAACTATGTGTCTGAAATGGTATAGGGTTTCCTGCTTGAGCAGGAGGTTGGACTAGAAGACCTCCAAGGTCTCTTCTGTCAGGGAAACACTTTAAGAGCTGACCAGCTGATATAAGGCAAGGAATGGGTCAGCAAGGTTTTTTGGATGATACAACTTTAAGAGGCTGTATATATGAAAGAGGCCCTGTGAGGGCGTCTTTCTCTCCATGTGTGCTTCCATGCTATAGTTGATTATTGATTGCCTCGTATTTGTATGTATATATTCCTTATAGATAAACCACTATTTGAAAGACAAAACTCTGTTTATTGTATTTTGCTCCTGGATTGCCTCAAAATAGTCACACTGTGTGCACTCTGATAGAGAGAAGACCGGAGTGACTAGAGAAACCAGAGAGAAGAGAAACCCAGTGAGAGCTTGCTCCAGAGTCAGAGGGTTTGTGCATCATGGTTTTTTAGTGGTTAGTGCTTGTAATGGAAACAAGCAACATGGCTTTCATCAGATAATGGGAGGAGATTTCGTGGTGTCTTGGCTCAATGAGAGAAACTACTTCTCCTGGAGTGAAAAGATGGAGATGTACCTGCAAAGGGAGTTGTGGATGATAGTTACTAATCCACCAGCAGTCCTGGATGATGGAGACTGGAGCGGAAATGAAAAGACATTAGCCAGCATAATTCTGGCTTTGGAGGACAGTCAACTGATACACGTGAGAGGTCTCCAGTCTGCGAAAGAGTGCTGGGAGGCTTTGTGCAGTATGTATGTTAGAGAGACTGTGGGCAGTAAAGTGTTGCTGACAAGGATATTGTATAAAGTACAACTGAAGCCAGGGGAGAGCATGTCCACACATCTGCAGGCTATGAGAAAGACATTCCTAGAATTAGAGGAAAGAGGAATGATGTTTACTGAGGCACACAAGGTATATGTGGTGCTCAATTCATTGGACACTTCACTTGAGGCCGTTCGGGTCTGGATGGGGATGAACAGGCTCCGACTCAACCCATCCAAGAAGGAGTGGCTGTGGATGCCGGCGTCCCGGCACAGTCAGCTTACTCCATCGCTGACTGTGGGGGGCGAATCGTTAGCCCCCAGGGAATCGGTGCGCAATTTAGGCGTTCTCCTGGATGCACGGCTGTCTTTAGAAGACCATTTGACAGCCGTCACCAGGGGAGCTTTTCATCAGGTTCGCCTGATTCGCCAATTGCGCCCTTTCCTGGACCGGGACGCGTTATGCACGGTCACTCATGCCCTCGTCACTTCCCGTCTGGATTACTGCAATGCTGTCTACATGGGGCTCCCCTTGAGGAGCACCCGGAGCTCCAACTGGTGCAGAATGCGGCTGCGCGGGGGATTGTGGGAGCTCCTCGTAGCTCCCATGTAACACCTCTCCTGCGTAGGCTGCATTGGTTGCCGGTGGTCTTCCGGGTGCGCTTCAAGGTGTTGGTTATCACCTTTAAAGCGCTCCATTGCATTGGACCGGGATATTTACGGGACCGCCTGCTGCCGACAGTTACCTCCCATTGTCTGATAAGTCCAGTGCGCGCCCACAGGGAGGGTCTTCTTAGGGTGCCGTCGGCTAGTCAATGTCGACTGGCGGCTCCCAGGGGAAGGGCATTCCCTGTGGGGGCCCCGGCTTTATGGAATGAGCTGCCGGTGGGACTCCATCTCCTCCCTGATCTCCGGACCTTTAAGCGCGAGCTCAAGACTTTCTTTTTTCACCAAGCGGGGCTGGCCTGACTGATTTTAGTATGGGGATTTTAGTGGGTTTTTTATAGGGTTTTACCTAGGTTTTAGTTTTGATAAATTTTAGCTAATATTTTAATGTTACAGCGATTGAATCAGTTTTTTAAATTTGATAGTGTAATTTAAATTTTGGGGGATTTTTGTTGTTTTATTGGCTGTACACCGCCCTGAGTCTTCGGAGAAGGGCGGTATAAAAATATGAATAAATAAATAAATAAATGGGACGTTCTCGTGACTAGCCTAGAGTCTATGCAAGAAACAGACTTAACCATGACATATTTGACTGGCCAATTGCTGGAGGAAGAACAGAAATGGCTGGACAGGTGACTAAGAAAGGGAGGAGATAACGTTCAGCACAGGCCAAAATCTGCAACATCCTAGGATGCTGGCAGAGCAGCTAAGACTGTTTACACAATGAAGCAGTGCTACACATGTGGTTCTACACACCATCTCCAGAGACACTGCCCTGAGAGAAGAAACAGAGGAGCAGCAAGACAAGAGTGTAGGGCATGACATGAGGAGCGGTTCTTTATCATCATTTTCTCTGGCAGCAACAGCATTTGAAAGCACTAGAAACACTTGGGTGTTGAACAGTGGGGTAAGTCAGCATATTGCAAATAATCCACAGACATTTTCTGGCTTGAGACCAGCTAAGCAAACATTTGTTAGTTTGGCCAATGGTCAACAATCTGCTGTTTAAGAGGAAAGTAAAGTCTATGTACCTGAGATAAGAGAAACATTAGACAATGTCTTATATGTACCTGTAGATCATAATCTGCTGAGTATTTCCAGGTTAGAAAGTCAACGATATGAAATACTGTTTGCAGTAATAAAGATATATCTTCTGAGTGGTTCATTGCAAGTCGAGTTAGAGTATTTGTAACGAATCCAGTAAGTACCAAGACACATGGTTATGGTCATTGCCTAAGAAAACATAAGATAAATGGAAGAAGCCAGAGTTAAAGAGAATGTCAGGCAGACAGATATACCAAACTAAGGAAACTGAACTAGTGAAAAGAGAAAGTGAAGGTATTCAGCCAAGAGATGGTGAACAAGTTGTAAGGAAAAATAATGAGACAGAGTGTACATAGCCATTAGAAAATGAAATTAGGAGCAATTCTAGCAGCAGCAATAGTAATGGTACTAGTAGTTTTTGTAGCAGTGAGAATAGAAAGCAGGATGCGAGGACATAATAGAAATAGAAAGCAGCATGAATATGTTAAAGCATTCAGCTGTTCAGCTTTAAAGGGGTGGAGTGTCAGGGAAATACTTTTAAGGGCTGACCAGCTGCTACAGTGATATAAGGCAGGGAATGAGTCAGCAGTTTTTGGGCTGATACAACTTTAAGAGGTTGTATATATGAGAGGCCCTGTGAGGGTGTCTCTCTCTATTTTTTATTTCATTTTATTTTTATTTATTTATTTATTTTGTCACACAGTATATATAAGCTTAAGTATGAAATAACTATACAATATATAAGCATATATATGAGTATGACTATGTAATAACTATATTAATTGGATATAACGAAAGGAAACAATAGGACAGGAACGGTAGGCACGTTTATGCTCTTATGCACGACCCTTACAGACCTCTTAGGAATGGGGTGAGGTCAACAGTCGACAGTTTTTGGTTGAAGCTTTGGGGATTTTGGGAAGAGACCACAGAGTTAGGTAGTGTATTCCAAGTATTAACAACTCTATTACTGAAGTCATATTTTCTGCAATCAAGATTGGAGCGGTTAACATTAAGCTTAAATCTATTGTGTGCTCGTGTATTGTTGCAATTGAAGCTGAAGTAGTCTTCGACAGGAAGGACATTGTAATAGATGATTCTATCAGTTAAACTCAGGTCATGTCGAAGGTGGTATAGTTCTAAATTTTCTAAACCCAGGATTTCAGGGCATAAGGTATTTTGTTGTATTTAGAGGAGTGGAGAACTCTTCTTGTAAAATATTTCTGGACATGTTCAATTGTATTGATGTCAGAAATGTGGTATGGGTTCCAGACAGTCAAGTTGTATTCAAGAATTGTTCTAGCAAATGTTTTATATGCTCTGATTAGTAGTGTAGCGTTTTTGGAGAAGAAGCTATGCAAGATTAGGTTTACAACTTTTACGGCCTTTTTTGCGATGTAGGTACAGTGGGCTTTGGCACTTAGATCATTTGATATGAAAACTCCAAGATCTTTAACAGGGTGGGGGTCATCAGTAAGGTAATGTCCATCAAGCTTGTACTTAGTGTTTAGGTTCTTTTTTCCAATATGTAAGACTTAGCATTTGCTGGTTGAGATTTGGAGTTGCCAAGTTTTAGACCATTCAGATAAAAAGTAGCTGTATTGTTGGTGGTGTTAAATAGTTTGACATCGTCAGCAAAGAGAACACAATTACTTGTAATATGGTCACAGAGATCATTAATGTATAATATGAAGAGTGTTGGTCCAAGAACGCTGCCTCGGGGAATGCCACTTTTTACAGGAACAGGATTTGATAAAGCATTGCCAATTTTGACCACTTGTTGTCTGTTTGATAGAAAAGCTGTTATCCAATTGTGGAGGGGTCCTGAAACGCCGTAGGATTTTAGTTTTAGGAGAAGTTTATCATATACTACTGAGTCAAAAGCTTTACAGAACTCTATGTAGATTGCATCTATTGCTTTGCCCTGATCAAGATTTGTAGTCCATATGTTTTTGCAGTGAAGAAGTTGTAAATTACATGATAATTTTTTTCTGAAACCAAATTGTTTATTAGAGAGTAGGTTGTTTGTTTCTAGATGGAAGGTAATGGATTAGTTGATGGTAGATTCCATTACTTTGCAGGTGACACAGCAAAAAGAAATAGGTCTGTAATTTTCAACTAGGCTGGGGTCTCCTTTTTTGAAGATAGGGATGACCATGGCAAGTGACCAAAGTTTGGGGAGGGAACTGGTCGTGAAAGCTTTTTCAAAAATTATGCTTAGGAGTTCTGCTATATTAGTGGAAATCTTTTTTAAGAAGTATGCACATAGTCCATCAGGTCCAATAGATAGGGATGGTTTTAGTTTGCGAAGAGCTTTTTCAGCATTATCTTCTGTGAAATCTATATTTGTTAGGTCGTTGTACTCACTGTTGGTACGATTGGGGAATGTCGTGTATAAGTCATTACTGTTAACAAAGACTGGACCAAAGAATGTGTTGAAGAGGTTTGCTTTAACTTTTTCATCATTATATTCTTTGTCGTTAGAATCTTTTAGTGGTGGGATGGATCTCGAGTCTTTAAGTTTCTTGTTATAAATTATAAAATTATAATTTTAAATTATAAAAAGCACGATTGGAATTTGTGCACAAGAGGTCTTCTTCTTGCTTGGTGTGGTAATTGGTGCATTCAGTTTTTATTTGATTGCATATATTTCTGTAGTGGTTTTTGAAATTTGCTACATAGTCCTTTTTTGTTTCTTCTCCAGAGGGATTTTTTTTGGGATTGAAGTTTTTTATTGATATGGGCAATTTGTTTTTTTCTGTTTTTGGTGGTGGTTTGTGGTATGTAAAGATTAATTACTCTATTGACTTCAAGTAGGAAAACTTTATAGTGGTCTTCTGCAGTGATGCAGGTTGAGAACAGATTTTGCCAGTCAAGAAATGAGAGGTCGTTGCTTATAAGGTCATAGTTGGCTTTTTTGAAATTGTAGTTTGGAATACCGTTATTATGATGATTTATGTAAGGGCGTATATTGAGACAAAAGTCTATCATGCTGTGGTCGCTGTTGGAAAAGGGTTCTTTTATTTGTAGTCCATAAATTGAGTTTGTGTTGTTTCAGAAGATGAGGTCAAGGCAGTTGTTGAGTCTTGTATTATTAGTTACTAGTTGTTCTAGACCAAGGTTTGTAACAGCGTTGTATAGGGTACTATGGATGGGTTCAGTTGTACATTCATTTGTTATCCAGTTAATAGAAGGTAGATTAAGGTCACCCAGGAAGATGAGAGGCTATGGGCAAGAGGTAGCCCATGTTAGTAGTGTGGTTAACATGTTTGCATGAGAGATGTCGCAGTCAGGGGCTCTGTAGCATAGTAAGAATTGAAGTGTGATGTTAAAGGACAGGTCGCATACAATAGTATCAGGAAGAGAAAGTTTGTGTGTAACTTGAATATTTTTTAGATTCAGTGACCTTTTGTAAAAGATAGCCACTCCACCTCCTCTGCGGGTTTCGCGATCTGACCGAAAACATGATACTTTTTGTTTGAAATAATGGAGTCAGGGAGGGATGAGTTCAGCCATGTTTCGCAAACAAATATAATATCAAATGTACCAATGTTTAACAAGAGGATAAATTCAGGCAATTTATTTACAATGCTTCTTGCATTTATCAATTTGCATTTAAGATCTGCAGTGTTTGGTGTAGAAGAAGTAAGGGGCATGCGTACCTAGTTTTGAATGATAGTTGGTTGAGGGCTATGTACGACGGGTGGTTGGAGGTTGGATGTTTGTTCAACATTTGTTTGAACAATGGATGGTTGAGCATTGGATGGTTGGAGATTTTGCATAGGTGGTTGGAGGTTGGTTGGTTGAACATCGGTTGGTTGAACAAAGGTTGGTTGCACAGTGGATGGTTGGTGATTCTGTAAGACGGGTGTTTGGAGAGAAGCACACACTCTCTCCATGTGTGCTTCTGTGCTATAGTTGGTGATTGATTGCCTGACTTTGCCTAGTACATGTATGTATATATTCCTTGTAGATAAACCACTATTTGAAAGACAAGCCTCTGTTTACTGTATTTTGCTCCTGAGTTGCCTCAAAACAATCACACTTTGTACACTCTGACATCTTCCAACTCTGTTATTCTATTATTGTGTAATTCTACTTACTCTAATAACAATCCACAGCAAATTTAATTGAAGGACATATTTTAAAATATCTAAGGCCCACCAAATCAACCCACAGCAGTGACATTAACTTGGTTTACATATCTGTAAATTAATGAAAATTTATTTTATCCACAGATATTTGATCATTTTCAGAAACAGTCTCCAAAGCATTCCATATAATTTTTTAGTACAATAATGAAATGCTAACATGATTCAAATCTTAGGTGTTATGCTAATACATACCACAGTACTTGCAAAATGTGAAAACTAGCTATTCAGACAAGATCTCATGAGAGGTACCAGGTTTTTTTTCTCAACTAGAGGTGACTTTCATAGAAAATAGAATATCTTTTTTGACCCTCCAGGCATTCTAAATAATAGTTTTTTATATATCATAAAATATTAGTCTTTGCAGAGTTTAACGAACAACCCTAAATTAAATAAGTAAGACGTTAGATGATAAATAAGGCAGATTAATTAATTTTAGAGCATATGTATTTATTTGGTAAAAGAATATGTAACAGAAAATCAGCATCATTCAAAGGAAGAACTCAGTTCAGACTGTAAATTAGCCAAGACCATGATTTTCACAGTCACATTTTCAAAGAGATAAAATCCCATGTTGAGAAAGTATTTAATTAAAACATGGGTATTTTAAATAAAAAGAAGTTCAGAGCTTTGCAGTTAAGATTCCCTGAGTGCATAGAAGAAATTTGATTAAAAAGAAAAGCTAAACAAATCTTTCTCTATGTCTTTAAATTATAGCTATTTTATATATAGAAAAAGCAATAGTGTGAATAATTATACATTTAGTCTATAGCCTTCAATAAAAAGACCTTCATTCAGCAACATATTTAATGTACACACATATATACAGACACATATGAATACATGTATGCACTGCATTAGAAACCTTCATCTTTTGCTATACAATGTATCATCATTAAAATTCAATCATGTAGCTGGCCTGATTAATTTCTGGGTTAATTTTGTTATATTTAAATACTTCTTTCTCTCAAGACAGTCACTCCCTCAAGATCTGAGGAAATATTCTGCTTCCTTATTCAAATTAATTTTTTCTAAGAGTAAATTGCAATGTAAATTGCATGAGTGATTCTGAACTAGCAAGTCACACTTGTTTCAATTTAAATGACCATGCAAAGAGAGTATAATTCTATAAAGGGTGGTCTGCTGAAACTAACAAGATATGCTACTGACTACATGTGCTGATTGGGATAGAATTGCACCCAATCCCTTAAGTGCACCAAGGGTATTTCTTGTTAAAACTTTTATAATGATCTAATGATGATTCAACTAAGTGATGAGTTTATATTGTATGTTTAAGCTTCATTCACATATAAGAATCCTTCACTGAAACTGACATCCCTTATATGGAAGATTTTATCAGTGTATATTACCTGCATATATCAGTACATGTACAGAGTCCCTTTTCCTACTGGCTTCATCCCAAGGTGTCAGGAAAGCATTTTCCCTACAGGTAAGAAATGTGGGTAAAGTACATACCAGTTGTTGTGGTGAGCTGACACAACTCCATTATATTTCTATCACAACCTTTATTTATACTGGGAGATGAGAGATGGAAGAACCAAGTATAGACTTGTTTTTTTACATACTTTGAGATATTATTGCATTCCATTTCTGCAAACAATATGATTGATGAAAGAATATTGATAAGGTTAAATGAAAACTATTCAAATTCCAGCTCAAGAACAATATTCATTATATTTGGAATATTCTTTCCAGGCCTTTCCAATTAGGAATTCTGGAGCTGTAATCCTAAAAACATCTGAAAAATGCCAGTCTGGGAAAAAAGCCTTAGACCATGCTTATTTAATTAGACTTATCAGGAAGATGATTTTTCAATACACATAGCTATATAGTTGCATTTACTGTATTAATGTATAGCAAGAAGCTTATTCTGATACTATAGTAGAAAAATCTCTGCGCTGTGCTTTTAAAAGCACAAAACTATAGAAATTTACATAAAATCAAAATAACAAGTTGTATATGCTCAGACAATATAACAGCCAATTTAGGCATAAAATTATAGCTTTTCCATATATAAGGGACTGCGAACAGGACCAAATTTAAACAGTATATTTGTATCTCCACAAATATACTCTGATAATATTCCTGCAAATTATAAATATTAGATTAGACACAGGGGGCTCTCTCCAGCAAAATTGAGTACAACAGAAAATTCTTGCTAATGAATATAAATAGTAATTTGTGCTCTTGTGAAATAAAGCACAAACATGCTAAAGCTGCTTGCTCTGTGGTAAAATCACACAGGTGCATAATGTATTTCAAAATTTTGCACTCTAGATTTTTAGACTCACCGCAAGATGATTCTGATGAAGCTTCTTGGATAAGAAGCAAAAAGTCTTGTTCTTCCTCAAAGGAAAAAATATAGTCCAGTTGCCTTTTGAAAAAGCACCTTTGAGACAACCATGATCTGGTTGACTGAGAATCTCTAAAGATCACATATAAGTTGTGTATCTCAACTGATGATATAAATCAAGCTTCCTAAATCCAATATACTGCAAGTGTGCTATGAATCTCCCGTCAAATTCCCAAAGAAATATGGCAAAGCTTTTAACTTAGCTCCTAACCATATTTCTAACAAGCTTCCATCATATCTGATGATGTTATCAGTAATAATGAAAGTAGTTTTACCTGGATGAGAACATGACCAGGAAACAGAATACAAAACTTTCATCAACAATGTTCTTATAAAAGGACAGAGTAACAGAGTTGGAAGGGACCTTGGAAGTCTTCTAGTCCAATCCCCTGCTGAAGCAGGAGATCCTATATCCGTAATGGCGAACCTGTAGCACACGTGCCCAAAGTGGCACACGAAGCCATGTCGCCCAGCACACGCAGCCTTGCCTGTTTGTCTTCCGGGTTTATGGCACGCAATGATCAGCTGTCCTTCATGCACGCAGCAGTGCCGAAAACCAGTGTGAACATGCACACTGGCCAGCTGATTGTCAGGTGTGAATACACGCCAGAACCCAGAAGTTTGGTTTCTCTGGAGCGCGATCCCTTCACGCACGTGCACAGCAGTGCCGAAAACCAGCCTGCACATGCACACCACTAGCTGTTTGTCAGGCATGCATGCACACTAGAACATGAAAGTTCAGCTTTTTCAGAGTGCAGCCTCGACGAGCGTGCACACGACGTTTCTATGTGACCTTTTTGGCACTCAGTGCCAAAAAGGTTCGCCATCACTGTCCTATATCATTTCAAACTAAAATAGCTGTACAATCACTCTTTAAAAGCTTCCAGTGATAGAGCATTCACAATTTCTGAAGACAAGCTATTCCACTGATTTATTGTTCTGTCAGGAAATTTCTCCTTAGTTCTAGGTTGTTTCTCTCCTTGGTTAGTTTTCAACCATCGCTTCCCATTTTGCCTACTGGTGCTTTGGAGAATGCTTTGGTGCTTTCTTTCTTCTTTGTGGCAGCCCTTAAAATATTAGAACACTGCTATTATGTCACAACTAATCCTTATTTTCACTAGACTAGACATATACAATTCCTGCAACCATTCTTCATATGTTTTAGTTTCCAGCCTCCAAATCATCTTTACTGCTTTTCTCTGCACTCCAGAGTTTCTATCTTTTTTTATAATAAGGTGAATAAAACTGGATGCAATATTCTAAGTGTGGTCTCACCAAGGCCTTATAAAATGGTACTAACACTTCATGTGATCTTGATTCTATCCTTCTGTTAATGCAGTCTAGGACTTCATTGTGGGTTTTTTGGTGCCCACAGTACACTGCTGGCTCATATTTAAATAACTGTCTACTAGGATTCTAAGATTCCTTTAGCACAGTGGTCACCAACTGGTGGTCCGTGGACCACTGGTGGTCCATGAGAAAATTTGATGGTCTGCAGAAAAAATTATTTGAATTTTTTATATTGCACTACATATAGTGCAATATTTAGTGCAATATAGGGGGTCCTGAAACTATGGCTCCTGGGCCGGATACATGCAATGAACATTTGTGTTGCTGCAGAGAGTCTCCCCCTTCTGGGTCTTTTTGTGTGAGTCGAAGCGGGGGGGCAGAAATTCCAACTTGGGGTCTGCTTCAGCCTCCTGGTACAGGGCTTTGGGTGAAGGCTGGAGGGAAGTGCTGCTGGTGGTGAAAAGCCAGAGGGCCTTGTTCCAGTGAGATTGCATCATGGCCTGGAACTGGCTGACCATCACAGCCCACTGAACCTTCAGGTGCCAGTACCTAGTCTTGCACTCACGCAGGTCTTCCCTCTGCTTGAAAAGCCTATGCTCATAGTCATCAGTGAGGTACTTCTGCTGAGCCTCCTTCTTGGTCAGATCCAATTTGAACTGAGCTGTTTTGCCAACTCTTTCTCAGGGTGGCTTCTTAGCTCCAACAATTGCTTCCTGTTGGGGCCCTAAGGAGCCCTAGTGGGGAGGGGAGGAGTGGCTGGAAGGGTGGGTGAGTAGAGGCTGGCGAGGCACCCCTCGACGTGAGTGACATCCAGTTGGCCACACCCATCCAGTCACATGACCACCTAGCCATGCCCATCCAGCTGGTCATTACGCAGATCATATTTAAAATTACTAATTTAGTAGTCCTTGAAGTCCAAAAGGTACCTGCCCTGAGGCAAATTTCACTTAATCTATATCTGTACATTTGGTTTTTCTTGCATAAGTGTAGACCTTATTTTTCTCTACATTTAATTTCAATTTGTTAAACAGGGCCCAGTATTCAAGTCTGTCAAGATCCATTTGGATCTTGATCCTATCTTCTGGGGTGTGGTTACTTCTGCTAGCTTGGTATTCATCTGCAAATTTTATGAGTTTGCTTTTTATTCCCTCATTCTAAAGAGGCAGTAATTTAAGCATTCAGAAGATAACACTGGTCTATTTTTTTCTAAAGAAGTATTTTAAACAAGCATCTAGAGATACAGAGAAGGGATAATAAATATTAGCACTTTTTCCATAATACTTGAATTGTGGAGAAGCAAACAGGATATCTGAAAGGTCGATGACTTGCATATGAATTAATTCCAAACAGAAATGTAAAATCCAAAGGAGACATGTATACTTAGCATCTGCATAGGGTGGAATATTTTAAAGTAACTTTTTCATTGAGACAGCAACTTGTGTGGCAAAATATTTTTATCATATTAGTTGCAGTCTTGGGCCTCTCCTTTATACTTTATAGATATAAAGATTTTTATCCAACTGGGCAAGGGAGTTACGGTTCAACGTTTCTCTTCCAATCCGCTAGCGACTTGGACCCAACATCTTTGTCACCATTCCAGTCATTAATGTGTATTAAGAACTTGAAATCTACTTGATTGGAATTTTTATTTCATTGATGGAAAGCCATTGGATAGGTTAAGCCAATTTTCCTTCATTTCTTTTTCCTAAGCAGCAAAGCTTTTCTTCATTTTATATCCATTTAGCAGAAAAACTATGTTGGATCAAACATTTTCAGATAAGAGAGAAATCCCTTTGCACAGGAGCTGGGATTATCCAAACCAGAAATGTTGTGTTCAGTTTCTCTAATTATGGCTCTGATAGAAATTAAACTATCTGAAGAAAAAAAAATTCTCCTTGGAGAAAATTATCACTGATCCTTTTTTATTACAAATAATTCACTAAACAATCATTTTAAAATGTACATTTTAATTTACATTGTTTCTAATATAAGGAGTTTTTAAACCCAGTTTTTTCTAATGCATATAGTTCTTAATGTAAATCCCCTAAAATAATTTAAATATTCCACGTAGCTTTCCCTTTAATTGTTCCTTTTGCATGCATATTTATTTATTTATTTATTTATTTTATTAAATTTTTATACCGCCCTTCTCCCGAAGGACTCAGGGCGGTGTACAGCCAGAATAAAATACAGGATATATACAATTAAAACGAATTAAAATATAACAATTACTAAACGGCTGAGAATTAAAATGGATTTAAAATTTAAAATATTAATAAAACCCAATTTAAAATCAATCTATTTATGCCAGTCCCGCTTGAATAAATAAATATGTTTTTAGCTCATGACGGAAGGTCCGAAGATCAGGCACTTGACGTAGGCCAGGGGGGAGTTCATTCCAGAGCGTCGATGCTCCCACAGAGAAGGCCCTACTCCTGGGGGCCGCCAGCCAACATTGTTTGGCGGACGGCACCCTGACGAGACCCTCTCTGTGAGAGCGTATGGGTCGGTGGAAGGCATAGGGTAACAGCAGGCGGTCTCGTAAGTACCCGGGTCCTAAGCCATGGAGCGCTTTAAAGGTGGTAACCAGAATCTTGAAGCGCACCCGAAAGACTACAGGAAGCCAGTGCAGACTACGGAGCAGTGGTGTTACGTGGGAGCCACGAGCGGCTCCCATTACTACTCACGCAGCTGCATTCTGGACTAACTGCAGCCTCCGGGTGCACCTCAAGGGCAGCCCCATGTAGAGAGCATTGCAGTAATCCAGCCGAGACGTAACCAGAGCATGAGTGACTGTGCATAAGACATCCCGGTCAAGGAAGGGATGCAACTGGCGAACCAAGCAAACTTGGTAAAAGGCCCTCCTGGCGACAGCCGCCAGATGTTCATCAAAGGACAGCCGTCCATCCAGGAGGACACCCAAGTTGCGAACCACCTCCTTTGGGGCCACTAACTCGCCCCCAACAGTCAGCTGCGGATGCAGCTGACTGTACCGGGGTGCCGGCATCCACAGCCACTCCGTCTTGGAGGGATTGAGCTTGAGTCTGTTTCACCTCATCCAGACCCGTACAGCTTCCAGGCACCGGGGCATACACATATTAAAACCAAGCTTCATTTGTCAGATGCGTCTCTCACAAGCAGTGAATGTATTTAATCACACACACACACAAAAAGATACTACTCAGTTTTGTTCATGACATTGTGAACCCTCTGTCCCATATCTTGCAAATCCAACTCTATAGAAAACTGGTTGAGCTTTTTATACAGCCTCCTTCAGTCACAAGCATATTTTGGAATAGTTAGCACACAAAGTAGGCTACCTGAAATTACATTCTATTGTAACATTTTAAATATCTTTTGTATGCTACTGAAGAGCTTGATGGAATAAATATAATAAAAACTCATTAAAATGCACTGGAAGAATATTTTCAAGGTTACCCAGCTATTATTAAGAATGACTGCCAGGTTAACCAAAAGGAAGGGAAAAAACAAGGGAAAAAGGGGGTTCTTGCTAAAACATAAAAAGGTAACACTATTATGAAAAATCACCCAATGTTTTGTCAATGTCTAGGGAATATGCTAGGCAAAGATTTACTGGGGTACTTAAGATCTATATATGAAGGTTCTAATATAAAGAAAAAATAAAGGAAAACTAATGGTAAAAATGGACATCACCATTTTAAAACATGGACATCATTTAAAAACATTTTAAAACATGGACATCACCAGATGGTCAACACTGAAATCAGATTGACTATGTGCTCTGCAGCCAAAGATGGAGAAGCTCTATACAGTCAGTAAAAACAAGACCAGGAGCTGACTGTGGCTCAGATCATGAGCTTCTTCTTGCAAAATTTAGGCTTAAACTAAAGAAAGTAGGGAAAAGCACCAGGCCACTCAGGTATGAACTAAATCATATCCCTGATGAATATACAGTAGAGGTGACAAATAGATTTAAAGAATTAGATCTGATAGACAGAGTGCCTGATGAACTATGGACGGAGGTTCGCAACATTGTACAAGAGGTAGCAACTAAAACCATTCCAAAGAAAAAGAAATGCAAGAAAGCAAAATCTGAGGAAGCTCTGCAAATAGCTGAGGAAAGAATGGAAGCGAAAGGCAAGGGAGAAAGAGAAAGATACACCCAGTTGAATGCAGAATTCCAGAGAATAGCTAGAAGAGATAAGAATGCATTATTAAATGAACAGTGCAAAGAAATAGAAGAAAACAATAGAAGAGGGAGGACCAGAGATCTATTCAAGAAAATTGGAGATATGAAGGGAACATTTCATGCAAAGGTGGGCATGATAAAGGACCAAAATGGCAGGGACCTAACAGAGGCAGGAGAGATTAAGAAGAGGTGGCAAAATTACACAGAAGAACTATACAAGAATGAGCTTAACATCCCTGATAACCCCATGGGGTGGTCACTAATCTTGAGCCAGACATCCTAGAATGTGAAATCAAATGGGCCTTAGGAAATCTGAGCAACAACAAAGCTAGTGGAGGAGACAGTATTCCAGCTGAGCTATTCAAAATCTTAAAAGACGACGCAGTAAAAGTGCTACACCCAATTTGCCAGCAAATTTGGAAAACTCAACAATGGCCACAGGATTGGAAAAGGTCAGTTTACATTCCAATTCCAAAGAAAGGCAATGCCAAAGAATGTTCAAACTATCGCACCATTGCACTCATTTCACATGCTAGTAAGGTTATGCTTAAAATCCTACAAGCTAGGCTCCAGCAATATGTGGATCGAGAACTACCAGAAGTACAGGCAGGATTTCGTAGAGGCAGAGGAACTAGAGATCAAATTGCCAACATACGCTGGATCATGGAGAAAGCTAGGGAGTTCCAGAAAAACTTCTGCTTCATTGACTATGCTAAAGCCTTTGATTGTGTGGATCACAACAAATTGTGGCAAGTTCTTAAAGAGATGGGAGTACCAGACCATCTTATTTGTCTCTTGAGAAACCTGTATGCGGGTCAAGAAGCCACAGTGAGAACTGGACACGGAACCACTGATTGGTTCAAAATTGGGAAAGGAGTCCGGCAAGGCTGTATAATATCACCCTGCCTATTTAACTTATATGCAGAACACATCATGAGAAAGGCGGGGCTAGAAGAATCAAAAATTGGAATTAAGATTGCCGGAAGAAATATCAACAACCTCAGATATGCAGATGATACCACTCTAATGGCAGAAAGCGAAAAGGAACTAAAGAGTCTCTTGATGCGGGCGAAGGAGGAGAGTGCAAAAGTTGGCTTGAAACTCAACATTAAGAAAACTAAAATCATGGCATCCATCCCTTTCAATCCCTGGCAGATAGATGGTGAAGAAATGGAGGTAGTGACAGATTTTACTTTCCTGGGCTCCAAGATTACCACAGATGGGGACTGCAGCCAAGAAATTAAAAGATGCTTGCTCCTGGGGAGGAAAGCTATGGGAAATCTAGACAGCGTACTAAAAAGCAGAGACATCACCCTGCCAATCAAAGTGCGTATAGTCAAAGCTATGGTTTTCCCACTTGCAATGTATGGCTGTGAAGGTTGGACCATAAGAAAGGCTGAGCGCCAAAGAATCGAGGCCTTTGAACTCTTGTGCTGGAGAAGACTCCTGAGAGTCCCTTGGACCGCAAGGCAAACAAACAAGTCAGTTCTAGAGGAGATCAACCCTGACTGCTCTTTAGAAGGCCAGATCCTGAAGATGAAACTGAAATACTTTGGCCACCTAATGAGAAAGAAGGACTCACTGGAGAAGAGCCTAATGCTGGGAAAGATTGAGGTCAAAAGAAGAAGGGGACGACAGAGAACGAGGCTGGATGGAGTCACTGAAGCAGTATGCATGAATTTAAATGGACTCCAGAGGATGGTAGAGGACAGGAAGGCCTGGAGGAATGTTGTCCATGGGGTCGCAATGGGTCGGACACGACTTCGCAACTAACAACAACAATGGTAAAAAATATAAAAATATTCAAGAATAAATTGATAATGCTGTGAAATAAAGGTAATAACACATTCTTAGTTTGATATTTTAGAGTCTAACAAAAATTAGCAGTTACAGAGAAAGGAGAAAAATTTGATCAGTCCAAAATTTGATGAACAGGAGGGGCGAGAGAATCGACCCCTGTGGCACCCCACAAGTGAGGTGCCTCGGGGCCAACCTCTGCCCCCCTGCCAACACCGTCTGCGACCGATCGGAGAGATAGGAGGAGAACCACTGATAAACGGTGCCTCCCACTCCCAATCCCTCCAATCGGTGCAGCAGGATACCATGGTCGATGGTATCAAAAGCCGCTGAGAGGTCTAATAGGACCAGGGCAGAGGAATAATCTTCTCATTGTTCCTATCACCCATCTCCTCCCACTTATGACTGTATGACTGTAACCTTGTTGCTGGTATCCTTAAGATTTATATTGACTGTTTCCCTATGACTATCATTAAGTGTTGTACCTTATGATTCTTGACAAATGTGTCTTTTCTTTTATGTACTCCGAGAGCGTATGCACCAAGACAAATTCCTTGTCTGTCTAATCACACTTGGCCAATAAAGAATTCTGTTCTGTTCTGTTCTGTTCTATTCTATTCTATTCTATTTATAGTCTACAGGATGTATAGTCTACTGTATCATGTCACCAAGTAAGAAGAACTGCTACTTCAACATTCATTGGGTCTTAAACAAACACGCAAGAAAACAGTTGCATCTCACACCTACTCCCATTAAAGGCACTGTTATACTCTACAGAAATTTATTCATGAAGACCCCTAAAGCTAGTACATTGAATATGGAGGCAGAAAACTATCTCAGATCTTATAATAGGAGAACAACTGTTGTTTATCATCCCAAGTAGTGTCCTTTGCTTTAAAGCAAATCCTTTGCTTTAAGCAACATAAACAAGAGAGCATAAAATAAGATATTCTAAGTTATGATTCGACCGGAAGCGTCACGGCGAGACAGATGGGGGAAAGCAAGCTCCACCAAACTCTGTGAATTCCCAGGCCGACGAACCGCCATTTGAGGAGTCTTCGGACCAGAGCTGTCCTGTAGTGATGGTGAAGAAGGAGAGGTGCGTCGGATGACTGAGAGGAATCAGCAAGTTCCTCGGAGGTCAGAGGAAAATTCTTCAACTCAACAATGTGGGAGATGGCTATGGCAGCTATCACTAAGCTGGGGCAAACGGACCAAGTTTTTGAGCAGGAGCGGTGATTTGGATGAAATATCAAAGCCAGGTGAGTGAATACCAACTCACAAAGAAGCACTCTAAATTTGATATTTGCAAAAAAAAATTTGGCGGTGGAATAGCAGCTAAATTAAGAAGGACTGTAAACATAGCAAAATAAAAGAAATGGAAGCAGTACCCAAAGACCTGAGAGAACTTTGACTTTTAAAACTGAAGCAGAGACCCCTCAAACAAAAAAGAAGAAATAAGGGAGCCCTTAATTAAAGCTGGAAAATTTGGAGACTTTTAAAACTTGTTACAGACTACAAAAAGGAAAAAAGGAAAAAAACGGAGGATTTAAAACTACAAAGTGGTGGAATTTCTCTGATTTCCTTTTTCTTCTATGAATTGGAATTAAGTAAATTGGGATATGGATCTTAAATGGGACTAACTGGAAGAACTAAAAAGTTAAAGCAAAACAAGGTGAGGCTTTAAGTAAAGGAAACAAAATGGATACTTTTGCTAATTGTTGATTGAATTGTGGATTGGAAAGTGACACCCTCAGGCAGAAGAGAAAATTACTCTGAATAACATTTGCTGTGGAAAATTTCTTTACTGTAGCGATAACACTGGTGAGAACCGAAAGGGAGGGTTTTGTTAACAAACTGTTTGACTCTGATAAAAATAAGATCTACAACCCCCCCAAAAATAGCACAGGGAATAATTTTTTTATTATTATTTGAATTTATATCCTGCCTTCTCTGAAGACTCAGGGCGGCTTACATTGTGTTAAGCAATTGAAATGATGGAAGAGAGATGAAGCGCCGGAAAAGACGCCTAGAGAGTGCCTGGAGGTCCAGCCGCACCAAATCTGACCAAACACTAGTTAGGTCACATATTCAGACCTATCTAGTGGCGATAAGAACGGCGAAACATAATTATTTCTCCGCTCTTATCGCATCGGCAGATAATCGCCCAGCTACCCTGTTTAGGGTGACCCGCTCCCTGCTCTCGCAGGAAGCTCGGGAGGACCCCTTGCAGGTACGTGCTGAGGATTTTGTACAGTATCTGTCCGATAAAATCGCTCGGATCCGGGATGGACTGGACGCTGATTGGATAGATTCGGGTGAGATGGCGGGGACAAGTCTTGTGGATATTACCTGGGTTGAGTTTGATCCTGTGACTCCTGATGACATGGACAGGTTGCTGGGCAGGCTGAATCCCACCACATGTTTATTGGACCCGTGTCCCTCCTGGTTGGTACTGGCCACACAGGAGGTGACACGAGGCTGGCTCCTGGGAGTTACCAATGCTTCCTTGTTGGGGGGCTTTTTCCCCACCGCCTTGAAAGAGGCGGTGGTGAGGCCCCTCCTCAAGAAGCCTTCCCTGGACCCAGCTATATTGGCGAACTATCGTCCAGTCTCCAACCTTCGCTTTTTGGCGAAGGTTGTTGAGAGTGTGGTGGCATATCAGCTTCCCCAGCACCTGGAGGAGTCTGTCTTTCTAGATCCGTTCCAGTCCGGCTTCAGACCTGGATACAGCACTGAGACGGCTTTGGTCGCGTTGGTGGATGACCTCTGGAGGGCTCGGGATAGGGGATGTTCCTCTGTCCTGGTCCTGTTAGACCTCTCAGTGGCTTTTGATACCATCAACCATGGTATCTGTTGTGTCTCGTCCGATCTCACCTCAGCCAGGGTCTTCTTATCTGCTTCCGAACATGGAGGAATGTTCTAGTATGCCTCCCGGCCCCAGCCCTGGCTCCATGCCCAGACAGGCTGAAGAGGAAGAAATACCTCCAGCCCCCAGCTCTGGCTCCATGCCCAGGCAAACGGAGCAACTAGACCCCTCCCCCTCCTCCACAGCATGTGAGCCTGAGGGAGGTCAATTACCAACAGCTGCCGACTGGAGTGACCCTCGCGTCAGAAGACTTGATAGGCGGAGGCAACAGAAAGAAGGGAGGGGCAGGCCTGGATAAGTGCTGAGTCATGGAGCCACATCCCATGGCCTATATAAAGGATCTGCTTTCTGGCATTCTCTGAGTCAGGCAAAGTCTAAACATATCTTGCTGAAGTCACTTTCTGGTCTCCTGCCTGCCCTGAGGACTTTGCTAGGACTTTGGCAGAGCTGCAGAGGCACACCTGATTCAGATTTCCCTGACCCGGCCGTCAGCGGAGGAGTGGGACACGACAGTATCCTGCTGAGGCGGTTGGAGGGATTGGGAGTGGGGGGCACCATTTATCGGTGGTTCTCATCCTATCTCTCTGACCATTCGCAAATGGTGTTGGCAGGGGGGCAGAGATCGACTCCTAGGTACCTCACTTGTGGGGTGCCTCAGGGGTCGGTTCTCTCACCTCTCCTGTTCAACATCTACATGAAGCCACTGGGTGAGGTTATCCGTGGTTTCGGGGTGGATTATCATCTGTACACTGACGATACTCAGCTGTACATTTCCACCCCGAACCACCCCAACGAAGTGGTCGAGGTGATGGCCCGGTGTCTTGAAGTTGCGCAGGTCTGGATGGGGAGGAACAGGCTCCAACTCAACCCTACCAAGACAGAGTGGCTGTGGGTTCCGGCGTCCCAGTACAGTCAGCTTACACCTTCGCTGACTGTTGGGGGTGAAGTATTGGCCCACAGGGGAAGGGTGCGCAACTTGGGCGTTCTCCTGGACGATCGGCTGTCTTTAGAAAAACATCTGACGGCCGTCGCCAGGGGAGCATTTTATCAGGTTCGCCTGATCCACCAGTTGCGCTCCTTCCTTGACCGGGATACCTTGCGCACAGTCACTCACGCCCTCGTTACTTCTCGCCTGGACTATTGCAATGCTCTCTACATGGGGCTCCCCTTGAAGAGCACCAGAAGGCTCCAGCTAGTCCAGAATGCGGCTGCGCAAGTAATAGAGGGAGCACCACGTTGCTCCCATATAACACATATCCTGCGTGGCCTACACTGGCTGCCGGTAGCCTTCCGGGTGCAATTCAAGGTGTTAGTGACCACCTTTAAAGCGCTCCATGGCTTAGGACCGGGCTATTTACAAGACTGCCTACTGCCACCGCTGGCCTCCCAACGACCTGTGCGCTCCCACAGAGTGGGCCTGCTCAGGGTGCCATCGACCAGACAATGTCGGTTGGCGGCCCCCAGGGGGAGAGCCTTCTCTGTGGTAGCACCGGCCCTGTGGAACGAGTTACCTCCAGGGTTACGCCAACTCCCCAACCTCCGAACCTTCAAGCGGGAACTGAAGACCTTACTATTCAATCGTGCGGGACTTGCCTGAGTGCATTTTAATTATAATTTTAAATTTTAAGGGTTTTAATGTCGGTCTATGACCGTTTTAGTTAAATTAGGCCTATTTAATATTTTGTTTTAAATTTGTTTTAAATTTGTTATTTATATTATGTATTTTTTGTGTTTTTAAAAAAGGCTGTAAACCGCCCTGAGTCCTTCGGGAGAAGGGCGGTATAGAAATTACACTATAAATAAATAAATAAATATGACTTTTAAGCAAGAAATAAAAGAAATAATTACAAGACCTTATGGAAAGCAGGAACCAGAAGAAATAAGAGCTGTACGAGAACTGACAGCAAACAAAAAATCCATGAAGCAAGAGAAGGAGTTGGAAGATGATGAAAAGAATAGGGAGGATGAATTATTAAATGATTGTGAAATTTTAAAACAGTTTAAGGGGAGAGATGAAGGGATCTCCAGAAAAGGGGAAAATAAAAAGGAAAATAGCACAAAGAAGTTGAGGAAAGTAAATGGAAAAATACTAAAAACAAGAAGGGGAAAAAATAATGAGGGAATGAAGAGATAAGGAAAGAAAGAAAGGAAGGGAAAAAACACTAAATCAAAGGATTACATAGGGACTAATAGATAAAAACAAAAAATGGGGGAAGGAAAGAAAAAGAGAATGGATAGAAAAATAGAACAAGCAAAGAGAGCATGGAATTTTTAAAAGAAAAGAAAAGAAGAGAATTGAAATAAATTAAGGGTTAAAATATTAATGAAATGGGAATATAAAAATATTAGACTTTTTGAAATGATGAAAATGTTTGAAGGTTATTATGTTTTTATTAAGAATAATGCAGAAGCTAATTTGGAAAAAAATAAGAGTTTTGCTTGTTTTTTATTTTCTTTATAGGATTATGGATAACAATTTAAAAACTGTCATTGAAATGTAAAGATATGATTGATGTTGAAGTTATGCAGAAGATTGAAAAGAAAGAATTTAGTAAATGGGAATATAAGGGTTTAACATGAATGGGAAAAAAAGGGGGGGAGAGAAGGATAAATTTGATTAAAGATTAAAATGGGGGATGGAGGGTTAGATTAGATTTTTAAGAGAAATGCAAATAGGGAAATAAAAAAAAGGGAAGGAAAATATATTGATAAAAGCTTATAAGAAGTGTTGTAAAAAACCAAACTGGGTGTAAAACATGTACCTGGCTGATATTTTGTTCAGAAAAGATATATTGTATGTTGTTATTTGTGTGTAAAAAATTAAAAAAATCTTCTAACTTATATATGTGAGAGCAGGAAGTGGTGTCCTGCTAGATCATGGGTGTCAACTCGATCGTATCATGTGATGTCACGTGATGTATCGTGACATTTTTTTCCCTTTGTGGAGCTGGGGTGGGCGTGGCCTGTGTGTGACACATCCGCCCCATGGGCTGCCAGTTTAACACCCCTGTGCTAGAAGTTTAAGAACCAGCTCACCCAAATCTATTGATGCCACTGTGCTGCAGTGTGAGCTGTGGAACAGCTGACTTGTGCAAAAGGTGTTGAAACTTTGTGCACTTCTGTTGTTAACTGATTCCCAAAAATTCAGAAAATTTTCTCACAAGCCAGTGCAAGTAACCTCCAATACATCTTTGAAGTTAGATCATCTCACTCACTTTTCCCAAACCATGAATTGAAGAAGCTTCTTGGATGAGAAGTGAAATGTCTTCAAGCAAAACAAAAAAGTAAAGTTGCCTTTTGCAAAAGCATCTTTATACTTCCGTTATAGGACCAATATATTTATAATGTGATTCAATTGCCATGATGTCCAATACACTGCAATTAGAAAAGTTTGTCTAATAACTCCAAATGTCATTTTTTCTGGTTAAGGCATAAATCACATAAAGACAGCTCAATTGGATTGGATATCATATTTTCCATCGTGGCTAACTAACTCTTACAGGAACCCACTCGCTCATATGAACATAGCTGTATTCACCCAGATTTTGCTCCCTTCCTTCTAAGCAATAATACTAAAAAGTATTTTTTCAGTGCTGTTTTGTTTGTATTGTTTGAAGACTTGTGAAAAGCAGGTTCAGATTGTTTGAAAAGAGGTGTGAGTTGTGGAAAGGAAATGTTTCAAAGGCTCCACCTTAAGGGCTTGCTAGAAGTCTGCCTGGGAATTTACTTTTTTATTTTCAAGATTATTTTTTTTACCCATAGTAATATTAAAAATGGATTTCTGAAATCTGTGTATCTCTTGCTTCCTCAGTTTGTCAACTATGTGAGGTTTGGCTACATATTATCTCTGGACCCAAGATTTCTATTTACTTAAATTCAGTTAATAAACATTGATAATCTTGCATCTACAAAATAGTTTAAGCCATCATATTCCTTTGCCAGAAAATTCTATAATTCTATAAACAATATTTTATTTCCTTGGATCTTCTTCAGATTAATTTCATTGGATAGCAAGAAGACATGTATTTACCAATATGCTTCATTATTTCTTCTGTTACTTCAATATTTTTAAATAACAAGATTCAAAGGCTTGTCCTGAAAATCTGCCTGGATTCATTTGGTGGTGGTGGTGGTTTTCTTTGTATTTTCCTTCCCTTACCACATGTTGATCTATTTACAGTTTTCACATGCAGCAGAAACATAAGTTTATAGCAAATCTACTGTGGTACTGGACTACATTAACAATTCCCAAAAAACTTTAGCTACCAGCCCTTTTCCCCTAAAGAATATATATTGATTTATATTTTAACTAAGTTACCCATTGAAACATTAAATTTCATTAACATCTAATTAATTATTCCCAATTCTACCTCATAAGAACAAATTTTATGTTTATTTTATTTATTTCATTCAAATCCGTGGCTGCCCAAATGCTCAATGACTCCAGGAGCTTACAAACAAAAGAAATTACAATACCTAACTAAAAAGAGACCAGCCAAGCAGAACCAACAACCAATTTTAAAATAGACCACACTAAACTAAATTAAACTAAAAGGAGTTCCACAACTGCTCTGTTTTAAGGGCTGGGAGAATAACCAAGTTTTAATTAATTTCCAGAATGTCATGAGAAAAGGAGCCATATAAATCTTTAGGAGCACATCTTGGATCTCACAAGATATCGCTGTTTGATGAATAAGACTCAAGAGTACACCATGCCCAGAAGGACTTTAAAGGTGATAACTATCTTCTAGAAGCCAACAAGTAACCATGGCAATGGGATCATGGGACAATAACACACCCCTGCCTGTACTACTGTATACTGTACCAACTGCAACTAATTTTTGTTGTGCATAGTGTAACACTTCCAATTTTATTTAAACTGATCCTCTGTTTCAAATATATTGAATCACAAAAACCCCAGTGTGGAAAACCAGCATTGATCTTTGTTTGCATTTTCATGCAAACTTTCATAAATAAGTTTTGTATTAATTTTTGCCAGTTTCCCTTGGTATATTATGTTTTTACTGCCAGCCGATTTTAATTCTTACTTGATCCAATTTATGCATTTTAATGTCCTCTTCTTTGAGAACAGCATGACAACAGTATAGCTGTCTTCTAATTTTTGTATTGGTAGCCAAAATTAATTTAGTTCCCATCTAAATATTAACTCCTGTTCAAGTCCTGAAACATCATTTAGTAAAGTTGTATGGTATTGTTTTATTTTATTTGCAATCCTAGATAGAAAATGTTTTGACTGAATGTTCTGAATATTTGTGGTCACATGCAAACTTATCTATCTCCCGTCATACTATATAATTTCCTGAGCTATTAGTCCAGCGTCAACATTTGTGTAACCAACGTTTCCTTCTTTCTACCATGTTTCCCCGAAAATAGGACATGTTCTGAAAATAAGGCCAAGCCTGATTTTTGGGTGTAAATATATACCCTCCCCCAAAAATAAGCCCTAGTGACAGGGTGGGCATGGCCAGCACAGGAGGCAGCCCTTTCTTTCCCCGGTCACCTCAGGGCTTCTTGGCCCCTTAATCCAATCACCTGAGCTGCTCAGGCCACCATTCACAGCTGATTCGTGGTGCCACTCCGGCCAGCGCCTCCAGCAAGCATGGGCACTTTTGCCACGGATTGCGGCCACTTCTGCAACAGGAGGCCAAGTGATGCGCCCCATGTGCCTAGCACCAGCCTTCCAAAAGGTACTGCAGCAGCAGCTATCCACAATTTTTTTACCCTTATTTCATCTCAACTGTACTGGGCCATGTGGGTTGGGATGAAATAAGGGTTAAAAAATTGTGGATAGCTCCTGCTACCTTTCGGAAGGTTGGTGCGAGGCGTGAGTCTCCTAATGCAGAAGTGGCTGTGCCTGAGGAGCGCTTTTGGGAGAGAAGGGAAAGGGAAAGCGATCACTTGCAAATTCCCACCCTGCTCCTGCCTCTTGGCAGCCCCAGACACCCAAAGCCCGCACCCGCCCGGCTCCCTTTTCCACAGTGCCTGTCTCTTTATCGAGAACAGTGGCAGGTGGGATGTAGGAGAAGCGAGACGCATGGAGCAAGACAGGGCTCACTCCTCTTGCCATCTCATTTCCCCCTCTCGCAGGATATGGCAGGGCTTCCTGCCCCTGCCCAAATTGGATGCAATTTGGGGGTGTCAGGTGGTGAGGGGTGGGGCCGGGTAAACACAGGATGTGCCTTACCTGCCTTGTAACTTTGTCGTGTGTCTCACCGTTTGCAGGCAAACACGTAGAGTAAAAAAAACCTCACGAATTCAATCAAACTTCTCAAACTTGTGAAAAGCTTGGTTTTACCCTACAAGGTGTTTGCCTGCAGACAAAAGTGAGACACACGACAGAGCTGCAAGGCAGGTAAGACGCGCGTCTCTCATCTCCCTGGTCCCTGGCGAGGGGGGGGAGAAGAGATGGCAAGAGGAGCCCCATCGCACTCCATACGTTTCACTTCTTCCTCACCCTACCTGCCACCCCCCTCGTCAAAGAGACCACAGGGAACAGTAGCAGCCAGGCTGCTGTTACGATACCATTGGGGTGCGTGGAGCCGTCTTACCTGCTTTCCAGCTCTATCATGTGTCTCGCCATTGTCTGCAGGCAAACACATTGTAGGGTAAAAAAAAAAACCTTGTGAGTTCAATCAAATTTCTCAAACTCGCAAGAAGTTTGGTTTTACCCTACAACGTGTTTGCCTGCAGACAATGGCGAGACACGCAACAGAGCTGCAAGGCAGGTAAGATGTGCGTCTTGCGTCTCCTTGGTCCCTGGCGATGGAGGGAGAAGAGACGGCAAGAGGAGCGAGCCCCGTCTCACTCCACGCATCTTGCTTCTCCCATGCCCACATGCCACCCTCCTTGATAAAGAGCTAGTGCTGTGGAAAAGGGAGCTGGGCAGTCACAGGCTTTGGGTGTCTGGGGCTGCCGGGGATTGCCTGGCGGAGAGGCGAAGCAGGCGAGGGGGATGGATGGATGGATGGCGGGCGAGTACCAAGAACACGGGGATATTCCCACCTTTGGTTGCCCCAGTGAACAGCTGACAAGTGGGGCTGTGTTGCACTGCCACAACAGCATATCATAGCAGCAGCCATGAAGTGGCCACGCTCCACCACCAAAATAATAATAAGACCAAGCCCTTATTTTGGGGTTCAAATAAATATAAGACAGGGTCTTATTTTCAGGAAAACACAGTATAGTTTTTTTACTACTTGTAAATTACTTCCATCGTATTCCATCTACATTCTGTTGACATTCCCAAGAACTTCAAACGTTAGTGTGGCAAGGCTTCCCTTTGCAGAAGCCATGCTGATACGGCTTTAACATGGTTTCTATTATTTTCTAACTTTTCACTAAATCATTCAAGACAGATGTCACAATAATGGCCCTATGATTTTCTGACTCTCCCCTGACTGTTGAGTCAGGAAAACATTGAGCAAGGCTGAAAGAAAGTTATAATAGCTATTTTCCAATCTTCTAGTAAAGAGTCTGACTTTAGAGATAAGATGCAGAGATGATTACAAAACAAATGAAACTCTGAAATTGTTTCCCAATTAATTTCACAAATGCTGGGTACATGTCACTAGGATATGATCACTTTTATTTTTAATGCATCACTTAAATCTATACAATTACATCATACTATTACAAAGTGTTAATTCTTCAAATGCTTCCGAAGCAATTTTGGGGCAGGTTGTGACATTTCCACAAAGATGGAAATAAATCAAAAGAATTTGTTCAGTTACCAGCCAGTCCCATTACTTTCCTTGAATAACCTTTCTATGTGTTAATTGTCTGGTTCACCCCCTCCACTCTACCCTAGCCATTTTGCTGTTTCTGATTAATTTAAAAATCAATCTCTCCTTGATTTTAACATTATCTGATTTACATAGTCTAGTATCAGTTCACACATGCATTTCATACAACAAATAATTTCAATATATAACAGATAAATAAAAATCTCAACAGCCTGCAATCATAGGTCTATTCAAAAGAGAGCCCTGCAGAAATTATCTGTTCACACTTCAGCCTAAATCTTCTTTGCTGCATACATATGCCTGTTTAGAAGATCTACAGTGTTCAATATGTCCTACTTTTAAGCAATCAAGTAGAGGATTGCAGCATTCATATGCACATTTTGTTCTGTGATAAAGTTGGAAGGCATTCCAAATGAAAAATATTCTTAAAATTTTAGTCAGCATGTCAGAAATTTACAGAAATTACAATGTCTGAATGTTATTGTGAGCTATAATACAGTATATGTCAAGTTTGATCTCTAGAACAGTCATATCGGTGTTGATATGCCGACTAAATCTATCTGATTTCAATTTTGTTAATTATAAACCATATATAATTTAGACAACAGCTAACATATTACCAGTCCTTTCACATGCAATTTTACACTGCAATCATATACACATTTTCTCAAATCAGTATATTGAAATATACCGATTTCAATCAGACTTACTTCTGATTGAAATCTGATTAAATAACCAGGTAAAATGGTTGTAGGATTACATATTTCAGTAGAAACCCACTATGTGCTTGATTCAGTATCTTATAGCATGCTCTTAACTAAAATTGCAAAGCAAATTGCAAATTCTACAATGCAGTCTTAGGAGAAAAAAAACTTTTTATAGATCTGAGTTTCAAAATAGGCCTATTTAAGTGCATTTAATGTTTAAATCAGATATCACTCAACTAAAATGATAACAGTTCAGGAAATGTTGGCACCATAATCTGATAGACATTTTCCTGAAATTAAAATTTAAATAAATTATGTTATGTAAATACCTAGCGTCTTAGAATCCAAATCCCATAACTTGTACTCCTACAAAGTAGGTCACAGGAAACTAGTAATTTGTCACAGAAAATATATATCTTACAGATAGAAATGTGCATTGCTACATCTTATTTGATTCCCGCTTGCTACAATAAATATCTATCTGCACAACTGAAGCAGAGTTCTCTGAGCATATACTTTGTGCCATGTTATTATTTTATTATTTTTTTCTTGCTTTAATATCAAATGAATAAACGAATGAATAAATGAATAATAAATGAATAAATGTTATTTAGATAATGCATGTTCTAGAAATCTCATTAGCCCTGATTTCTCCATGTATATTGCTGCAATTTATTCATGGAAACTTCAAAACATCAACAGGACAGAATAACAGAGCTGGAAAGATCTTTTAGCCCAACACCTGCTCAGGCAGGAATCCCTATACTTGGCCTGACTACAACTCCAATCAACTGAAATGATGGTACTTGGCATCCCCAATACAACGTCCCTCATTTTCATTCATGACCCTTTTTTTAAAAAAATGCTGTGTTTATTGGTCAGACATTTGTTTTTTTAGGAAGCAGAGTTATGATGGGACGTATTTTTACGGTTGTGATAGAACTTCTTTTATGATTAGACTTATTCAGAGTTCTGGTATAAATATTTCTTCTGGTCAGGGTTAGACTTTCCAATGCAATTCTATAAACTGCAGCAGAACGTACTGCATAGGATTGGGCTGACAGTTGATTAGAAATTAAAAATATGTAATGTTTAGAAGACATTCAGAATTTTAGTTCATATTCTTAGACTGTCCTAAACCAATATTCCTAAATCCTGTCCAGCTTTCTCTAATGGGTAGTGGAGACAGGATTTGTAAGCCAGCACACCTGAAGGGCAACAACTGTCAGAAAGGCCACCAATTAAAAATCAGTTTATAAGTTATTACTGTATTACTATATATTCTTATGTAATGAACCAGACTTCTGTATTCACACACACACACACATTTTATCATATTTACTAGGAAATTAGCACTTCTCAGCAAGAATTATTTTCAAGCAAACATCCTATGTTTGCTGTAAAATACTTATAAATCTTGAATGTAATCTTAAAAAACACCTCGTAAAAAGACTACTTATAAAAGTAAAGCTTTTTACATAGTACTATGTTTCAAAACACTTTAAAATTAAACTTATTACCGGCAGATATATGTATTCAGTCAATGTTGGCAGTATGGTACCAATCACCAATCTGATATGCAGAAGTGTACCTCTTATTGACCAAAATAATCTATGATCATGTAATATGTGGAAGAATAGTACACTTGAGTGATAGTCCTTGAAATTAAATATATTAATATAACGATGTATATGGTGCTAGCGTCTTGTTTTGATATAAGATATAATTATATTTTATCATCTCTGTGCTTAAAGTTGTTTTAAAATCTAAATAGAACATTCTGCAGTTAATATTGCTCTGGCATTACAATAACACCTTTTTACCTATTAGAAACAATTTAAACTTTTGCATAAAATAAGGCACTTACTTTAACGCAAGTCTTATTTTGGTTTACATGTCAAAGCTATGCTTCATAAACTGAAAATTATGACAAAAATTAATCTCAGATAACAAAGAGAAGTTTATGAGGCAGGGGATGTTTTGCAATGAAATGAACAACCAACTTGTAAGTTGACTTATTTCTCTGGAACAGTTCAAGAAGACAGAAAGGAATCCTAATATATTTTATTCAATAACAAAACTAGTAAGGATCATTATTGCACTTCAATAAACTGATATTATTGATCAACGAATAATTATATTATATAATTATATTTATATTGTAGTATCAGCTTTAAGCTGCGTTCTACAAGCTTCAATAGATTTCTAGACATACAAATACAGCCAAGTATACATATATTCACTTTATAAACTTTTGAGTTCCACCTGAAACAATATGTTATGATTTATGAAAAACAGAATTAATATGCTCATGATTCAGATATTATACTTAGGCAGGAGTTCTACAATCTTGTTTTCTATCTCATCCCATCTTTATTCTTCTAGTTCATTATAATCAATAGTGAAGCTAATTTAAAATCCTCTGCCTCACAGGCTCCCTAGAGTGGATTCAGTATTCCCACAACAAAAGATTCAAATTTAAAGGATGCATCATTGCTAAGAGCCATCCCAGCTTTTTATAGCAGCTAAACAGACGCTTTCACTCCCCACTTAACACACAAACAATTTGCTTTGCTGTCGGCCACTTTTGATCGTATTTGTTTCACTTACCTGCTGCTCTCCCAGCACTGTGGATTTCATAAAATGTTTTTCCCTATAAAGAGACCAGAGTCCAATATTTGGCAGGAATATTAGAGTCACCAGGAATAGCAGTGTCATTTGCAGAAATCTTTTCTGTTTTCTCTTCATGGCAAAAAATAGGAAGCAAAGAATAAGCAAGATAAATGAATATTCTCCTTTCCTTTTGTAATTGCAGTGTTTTCTTCCCCTTTTTCCTCACACAAATTCACCCCCAAATCCTGAACTGAAACTTCAATTCCACTATCAGTTCAATTTCCACTTCATAGGGGCAGCAATTGGTAACCTATGGATCCAAGGCAAAAAACAGAATTACATCAGCTAATCTCTGGAACATCACTGAGCTTCAGCCCACTCCATCATTCAAGGAAGACCCAAAAATCCATGGATCAGTTCCATTTCCCCTCCTCCATTCACATAAACCATCAGAGGAAAAGGATGGACTGAGCACACCAGCCAAATGATTGCTAGGGAGTACAACAATCCTGACTGCTGCTGGTGACCAGAAGTTACAGAGGGCAATTGGGGGAAAAGTTGAGGGCAATGTGACCAATTCCTCAGAGAAAAGCAGCAGAATTTGGGGGCAGTGGGAATAAACAAGGAACACTTGGCAAGGTTTCCTATGTCAGATCAATGATATCCTGCTCCTTCCTTCACCCAAAACTGAGAAGGGGCATTTGGACCAGGGAGTCCAAGCTTCTACCCTTTATGGAAGTAGATCTCAGGTCTCATGGTAGGTATACCTGGGACCTTGTAGCCTCCAATTTGAAAAAGGTCTTCAAACTCTCTCACTCCCATGCACACATTCAGCTTTATGCCTCTTGTTCATCTACTGCTTCCCCAGCACATCGGCAATCTCTTTAGCAAGAGGAAAAAGCTCCGTGGCGCTAAATTTGGCAAGACATGTAATTTTCACCAACACACACATATACACGCATCAGTCAATCTTGGTCTGACATTTATAGTAGTCTTCTAATTTATGGCTTGGCAGGTCTACTTTTACAGAGAGCTGCCGCTTCAGGTGTGCGGGGGGGGGGGCCGCGGGGAAAGAAGAGCATCCAAATAACAACATAAAATTCACTCTACGTCTATCGCCACCACATTACCATTCTTCAGAAACAAACAATCCGAGAGGCGAGGGGTTCACAATACATCAGCCTCAAGAACCTTTCCTTGCTTCCAGCAGAACCAAAGATATTAAAAAGTGGGCAGGTAAAACACGCTCGCGTAAGCATTGTCACGTGCGATCCTCTTCTCTCCTCTCCCCTCCCTTCCCCACACACAGTCCCGACCGTCCGTCCATCCATCCATCCGCCCATAGCTCCTTTCCCTTCCTTGATCTGCTTATTGCCAGCCTCAGTTAGTGCAGTGGGTGGTTTTCTAGAGTCACTCCTTATAGAGATAAATCAGCAATGTTGTAGCTCTAGATCGCTTCAAAGAGGGCTGGATGACTCTCTAGAAGATGTTATAAGTCGCTGTGGGAATCCTGCCTTTTGAAAACTGGCTATTGGCTAGCACGTGCCACAAGGACGTCTAATTAGAAATCAGGCCGGGAGAGGAAGGTTGAAGGTGGGAGAGTCGCCGTGTCCCAGGCCCTTTTTCTCGTCGCGCAGAGATTTTCCTGGAGAATCTGCGTCCCTAGCCACCTCACCTGATCCCCCAGTCCAGAGCTCCAGACTCCAGAGCAGGAACGAACGGGAAGAAGCAGCGATTTGCTCCTGGGTTTTCTTTCCTCTCCCGATTCCTTCATGATCAGTGGATCAACAGCCACGCAGCAGCAGCAGCAGCAGCAGCAGCAAGCGCGCGTCTTCGACAAATCGCTCTAGAAGTAGGCGGGGAAGCTTTGGAAAAAAGCAAAGGAAAAGAGAGGCTCAGTCTCTTGTCTTTTCGGAGCGGCTCATACTCCCAGTAACAGCGGTGGGAATCCAACACGGAATTTGCAAGCGGCGGCAACGCCCTAAGCTGTTCCCGCAGCCATTGAGTGCCTGCAGGTGCCTAGGGATTCCAAGAGCCAGATATTAAAGAGAGGCGCTTGCTGGGCCTGAGTGCGTCAGGTTGTCGGGCGTCCTATCTCCATATTGTCAGTGGGAATGAGAAGAAGAAACTAACGAGGGAAAAAGGCATTAAAAGGAGATGGCGAGGCAGCCTCCTAGCGCTGCTTAGTGTCAGAATAACAGGAAAGTTTGCCTGTAAAAAAGAATGACGAACCAGCTTAAAGCGAAGTGTCTTGCACATGCAGTTAAGGCAGGCACTAGTTCTGCCTTGCAAGGTACTAGTCAGCAGTAATGTTGGTGGATTGTTCCGTATCAGACACCAGATGGCAGTTTGCAGCTCTTTCCGAGAAATGGGGGGGAAAATTAATTGCTGCTTGTAAGGCTTAGAAAAGTCCATAACAATTCCAGCGTCAATTGTGTTTGGCAGAAGACCTTTTGTAGGGCAGAAAACAGACCAAGTGAAACCAATCATTGGGGCTGATAAACTACAGAATGTTTTGAAATCACTTTCATTCTTGTACCCAAGCAGTGAAAGGAAAACTCTGCTGGTCTTCCTAGCACATTTGTTCTAACTATTGCTGCTGCTGTAGTTTCATTATAATCTTCAGAAATAGAAATATTTGAAGAATCAAAGTAACTTTATCTTCATGTGGTCCTCCGCACTTTTCTGTGAATAACACTACAAACAATGAACTATGTGTGACAGGACAGTATTTAATACTATATAGTAACGAAAGACATCGCTGCTATGAATATGAATATCCTGTTAAAATGCCACTGCTGTACTGTATGTCATAACCATCTCTACAATGCTATAATATCATGGAGCTTTTAGTGAAGGCTACTGCCTGTTACCACAGTGAAACAGAACACAGCATTCCAAGACTGGGAAGATATAGAAGAAAGTATTAGAAATACTTAATTGTTAGAAATAAAATGAACATGACATGAGTTATGGCATAATAGTCAAAGTTAATATTGAGATGTGGGATTGGAAGATAATAAATTTACAGATTTGGAAGGGTCTTCCAATCCAACCACCTACTCAAGTAGGAGACTCCATACCATTTCAGACAAATGGCTGTCCAATCTCTTCTTGAAAATCTCCAGTGATGGAGCACCCACAACTTCTGAAGCAAAGCTATTTTACTGGTTAATTGTTCTGTCAGGAAATTTCGCCTTATTTGTAGGTTGGCTCTCTCAATTAGTTTCTATCCATTGCTTCCTGTCCTGTCTCCAGGTGTTTGGGAGAATAGGTTGATCCACTCTTCTTTGTAGCAGCTGCTCTCATGTCACCCCTAGTCCTAAATGTTCATTGTCATACCAAAGATTATCTTATGTTTCTAGAAGCATTATCCTATTCAACAAATGTTTATGTTATTCTCACTAAAAACCTGCATTTGTGCTTTTGAATTCTTAGTTCTAGTGAATTTTCCAGCAGGTAGCACTACCTATCTCACCTTGGTTATCGCAGAAAGCTCACACCTGGTACTATTTGGATAGGAGCAGGGGTGAAATGTAAAATTTGTTACTACTGGTTCTGTGGGCGTGGCTTGGTGGTGGTGGGGGTAATGTGGCGGTGGGTGTGGCCAACTTTTTAAATTATTTTTAAAAGCATATTTTCTACAACCTCTTCGGCAGTAAAAAAATGCTTTTAAAAGCTTCTGATGATCAGGCAACTCAGCTGGGATCGCCAGAGGAGCCTTTTAAAAGCATTTTTTTACAACCTCTTCGGCTGAAGAGGTTGAGAAAAAATGCTTTTAAATGGTTTAGACAATCCCAGCTGAGCCACACGATCATCAGAGGCTTTTTTTTCTTTTTTACTTTTAAAAGCATTTTTTCAGCCGAAGAAAAAATGCTTTTAAAGGTAAAAAAAAAAACCTCTTATGATCGCGCGGCTCAGCTGGGCATGGGGGAGCAGGGACTTTTGCTACTGGTTCTCCGAACCACCCTCTGCCATCGCTACCGGATTGCGTGATCTAGTCCAAACCAGGAACATTTCACCCCCTGGATAGGAGTCTATCAAGAAAAAAAAGTTGTGGGCTAGGTTGGAACTTCTGAGAATTTCTGAGAAGAAGGCAACGATGAACTACTTCCATATTGCCAAGAATATATGGAAATTCTGATATAATAATTGAAAACTGACCTTAACATGAGTAAAACATTATTTTCACTTTTTAATTGTGATGATCAAGCTACCAAAATTGCACTGTTAGTTTCTGTGTAATTAATGAAAGTTTTGTGATCCCATATGATCCCAAGAAAGAAAAAACTGATCATGCATGGTGTCCTGAATCATATGAGTTAAAATGCAGTAATAAATAGATTTTGATAAATATAATAAAGATTAGATTTGAAAGATTCTGAGAATGCAGGTAATTTGATGCAACATTCTTTACTATTTTAATCAATGCAAATATTGTGACTATGGAGAGTACTCCAATCAAGTACTGTAATTTCTGTAGTTTGTATAATAGGATCTTTCTTTAACAGAAATAGTGCTGAGTTTCCCTCTCTGAAAGTTGAAAAAACATTTGGAAGAGCGAATTTCCAAATTATGCCTCTTTCTATTTTATATAAATTAATTTTATTACTAGAATGACCTATGTTGAGGCACAAGATCTTCTTTAGCAGGTAGTAAGAGATGGTCATAGATTTCAATTTATGTTTTTCCTGATAAGTACATATCCCAAATTGAACAATATTCCATGCTGCTAAATAATTTTTCTTTATTTTTGTTACTTTTCTGTTAAGTACTATAAATAAAAATGGATAAAATATTTTCCAGGTAAATATGTCAGTTGTTAGTCTTCTATACCACAGATCCAGAGCAACTATTTTTTTTAAAAATGCTGTCATATTGAAATGAATTTAGCAAATATAGTTCAAGAAGAGATCTGAAGTAAGTTTATTGGAAGAAACAGTTGATCAAGATCTTAGTTGATTAAATATTTTTACTGCATTGTTCAAATTCTGGTACATTTAGGTAGAGCAGAATAGTTTCTGTACAAAGCAGAAAGTGGTAAACAATATTAAAAATTTTGAATCAGTAGCCTAATTTGTATCAGGTAACCTTTCATGAAGTTCTGTTCTGCTGGAAAAGTGAATATACAAATACTAGTTTCGTTTTGTTGGATAAAAATCTTGGAAATATACTATTTATTTTAAACATTCTGTGTTCTATCTTGGGATTACATGTACACTAGTTGGATAGATTTTATTTAGTATAGCCTCTTATGACCTAATCTTTTATTTCTGCTTTTCTTCAAAGACAAAAAAGCAAGTAAACATACGTTGAAGTCTTGAAAATATGGATGAAGCTTTTGACCCTGGTAATCAGTAAATGATTTAGTCAGCATGAGCTATTTTAGTCACATTATAGTCAGTAAGTTTCATAGCAAGGTAATCTTGTTTTTATAGTCGTATTAAGATAACAGCCCAGTTTTTGACATTGTAATTATGTTGATCATGTCAAGCTCATTTTTTTTTCATAGTATGATTCTTTTTGTGTATTCTCTTCTTCATTCTTCCTGACTTCCAAAGTTTCTGATACTAAAAAAATTAAGCAGCAAAAACTAAGAAGACTGAAATAAAGGGACAGAGTTTTAATATCAGAGTTTTTCCTTCAAAATTGGAGTGCTCTGATCATGAACTAAGCCCATTGATAATTCATTATCCCATTGATAATTTTTTTTTTTTTTTTTTTTTTCAAAAAAAGTTTTTATTGGTCAAAAAAAAAGTTTATACAAATACATATCAGGTATGGTAAATTTTCATTTTTCTTATACGTGATAAGAATTTTACTCAAAATTTTAAACACATACAACAGCCATATGGCAAGCAGGTGATAATAAGTAGCTAAGTTTACCAATCTTACATACGCAATAAAGAAGGGTCAAGAATAATCAGAATATCATACGAAGAGAATAAGGAAAACCAACACAATACCAAATATCTTTGTCACTTCCTAGTTTTGGATCTCAGAACTCTGGGTTCAGCCTGACCCAACTCAGGGCCGCAACAGCGGCAGCCGCCTCCCCCATGGTCTATAACCTCCCTTCTTCAATTCCTGGGTCATCTGATTCCAGGAGGGCTTTGTGTTCCTCCACGTAGGCCGTAGCCTCCGCAATTGTACTAATTTTTTCGTAATGCCCTCCCGGAAAATCATCAATCCCTCTGGCATCAGCCATCTGAAGCCTACTCCTTCTGGTACAATTTGCTTGACAAAAGTAATATTTCTTTCTCATTTCACGTACCTGTCTGGGAATCTGCCTCAGAATGGCTATCTCCCTGCCCCTATAAGTCAGTGCCCCACTCCTATGTTTTCTAAGAATTTCATCTCGTCTCTCTTTTCACAAATTTGACATGAACCTCTCTAGGAACTGCATGCGTGCGTGCATATTGTGAATTAACTCTATAAACTCGATCCACATCCCAATTCATAAAATCAACACCTCTCCCAAGAAATTCTCCCAACAGTTTAGTCACAACATCTCTCAAGTCTTCTTGGTCCACTTCTTCCAAATTTTGAAACCTAAGGAAATAAGACATTTTATCCATCTGTAGTCCAAGCACAGCATTGCTTGTCGTCTCCCTCTTTTCTGCACTGCCGCATCTCACCCTCCAGACCTTCCACTTTCTGCTTATTTCTGCTGAGACTTGTTGAGTATCCTTTAAATCCTTTTGGATAGTCACAATTTCTGCTCTTATTTCATCCAGTTTCTTGTCCATATTAGATAACTTTTCCAAAATTCTCCATTTCTCCAGCAGTTGGTCTCTGACCTTTGCCATTTAAAAAAATTTTTAAAGTCCTCAGGCAAGCACAGTATCCTTATAATTTCCTCCGGATCCACCAGGGGCACTCACAGGAGCAACGAGTCCAGAGTACAGTTAGTCAACCAGGAAGTCAAGGGAAGTGATGTCATCAAGATTCTCATAGTGAAGGCGGAAGCTGACGCCACCATTGTTCTCAGAGGAGGGGGCCTCAAACCTCCCTCCTAAATTTCTCCATCACCTCTTCTCTCCAGAGCTCCACAAACCGTAATCTTGTTTTTATAGTCGTATTAAGATAACAGCCCAGTTTTTGACATTGTAATTATGTTGATCATGTCAAGCTCATTTTTTTTTCATAGTATGATTCTTTTTGTGTATTCTCTTCTTCATTCTTCCTGACTTCCAAAGTTTCTGATACTAAAAAAATTAAGCAGCAAAAACTAAGAAGACTGAAATAAAGGGACAGAGTTTTAATATCAGAGTTTTTCCTTCAAAATTGGAGTGCTCTGATCATGAACTAAGCCCATTGATAATTCATTATCCCATTGATAATTAACCCATTGATAATTTTTTTTTTTTCAAAAAGTTTATACAAATACATATCAGGTATGGTAAATTTTCATTTTCTTATACAAGATAAGAATTTTACTCAAAATTTTAAACACATACAACAGCCATATGGCAAGCAGGTGATCTGAAGTAGCTAAGTTTACCAATCTTACATACGCAATAAAGAAGGGTCAAGAATAATCAGAATATCATACGAAGAGAATAAGGAAAACCAACACAATACCAAATATCTTTGTCACTTCCTAGTTTTGGATCTCAGAACTCTGGGTTCAGCCTGACCCAACTCAGGGCGCAACAGCGGCAGCCGCCTCCCCCATGGTCTATAACCTCCCTTCTTCAATTCCTGGGTCATCTGATTCCAGGAGGGCTTTGTGTTCCTCCACGTAGGCCGTAGCCTCCGCAATTGTACTAATTTTTTCGTAATGCCCTCCCGGAAAATCATCAATCCCTCTGGCATCAGCCATCTGAAGCCTACTCCTTCTGGTACAATTTGCTTGACAAAAGTAATATTTTCTTTCTCATTTCACGTACCTGTCTGGGAATCTGCCTCAGAATGGCTATCTCCCTGCCCCTATAAGTCAGTGCCCCACTCCTATGTTTTCTAAGAATTTCATCTCGTCTCTCTTTTCACAAATTTGACATGAACCTCTCTAGGAACTGCATGCGTGCGTGCATATTGTGAATTAACTCTATAAACTCGATCCACATCCCAATTCATAAAATCAACACCTCTCCCAAGAAATTCTCCCAACAGTTAGTCACAACATCTCTCAAGTCTTCTTGGTCCACTTCTTCCAAATTTTGAAACCTAAGGAAATAAGACATTTTATCCATCTGTAATCCAAGCACAGCATTGCTTGTCGTCTCCCCTCTTTTCTGCACTGCCGCATCTCACCCTCCAGACCTTCCACTTTCTGCTTATTTCTGCTGAGACTTGTTGAGTATCCTTTAAATCCTTTTGGATAGTCACAATTTCTGCTCTTATTTCATCCAGTTTCTTGTCCATATTAGATAACTTTTCCAAAATTCTCTCCATTTCTCCAGCAGTTGGTCTCTGACCTTTGCCATTTAAAAAAAATTTTTAAAGTCCTCAGGCAAGCACAGTATCCTTATAATTTCCTCCGGATCCACCAGGGGCACTCACAGGAGCAACGAGTCCAGAGTACAGTTAGTCAACCAGGAAGTCAAGGGAAGTGATGTCATCAAGATTCTCATAGTGAAGGCGGAAGCTGACGCCACCATTGTTCCCCAGAGGAGGGGCCTCAAACCTCCCTCCTAAATTTCTCCATCACCTCTTCTCTCCAGAGCTCCACAAAACCGGGAATCTTGTTATTTTAAGTTCTCCTCTCTCCAAAGTGATTCGTACTCCTTCCAGTCGCAGGAGAAAACCCCCGCACTCCGGAGCACTCCACTCACGTTTGCCGATATCCCCTTCCCTTCTTCATTCCTCAATTCTTGTCCGTTCCCTGTTCACCACCAGGCTGCTGCAATTATAAATCCAAAGCCCCGGTGTCACTGGGCACAGCGGCCTAGGCGACGACCAAAATAATGGCCGCGGCCTGTGGCCTCCGAACCCCGCCGAGCCTAGGACGCGCCAGCATCGGTCCCCACAGTCCTGTATGTCGGCTGGGAGACCCCTGGCGAGCCGTCCATGCGGCAGGTGTCCTTTTCGGAACACCTGGCCCCTGAGGGCCTCGGCGGCGGCCGGATTCGGACACTGGAGGCAGGAGAAGCCTTCCAGACGTCCGTTGCCACCGGATACCGGAAGTCGTCCTCTATCCCATTGATAATTAACCCATTGATAATTCATCATAGGATTGAAATTTTAGTACTTTTCAAAAAGGATGAAAAATAAACCAAACTGAAATACATACCCAAATAACAAGGGTTATTTTTAATGTATGAGAATTGTTGAAAAATATTATTGGACTCCCTGGTACAATCCTTTCTAAGAAGGGATGATTCAGACTTCAATATTTTTCTTCTTACCATACAGTTGATTGCAACTAAGCAAATATGTCCTAAAGTTACTAACCTACTTCTTTGAAATGTTGGCATAGGTTGGGATTTAACCGGGGTGAAATGCTCCCAGTTCAGACCAGATCGCCCGATCCGGTAGTGATGGCAGGTGGTTTGGAGAACTGGTAGCAAAAATCCCTCCCCCCCCGCATGCCCAGCTGAGCCGCGTGATCATCAGAGGGTTGTGTTTTTTTTTACTTTTAAAAGAATTTTTTGTTTGGCCGAAAAAATGCTTTTAAAAGTAAAAAAAAAAAGGCCTCTGATGATCATGTGGCTCAGCTGGGATCATCTGAACCTTTTAAAAGCAATTTTTCTCAACCTCTTTGGCTGAAGAGGCTGTTAAAAAAATGCTTTCAAAAGGTTCTAGCGATCAGGCAACTCAGCTGGGATCATCAGTACTCAGCCGAAGAGGTTGTAGAAAAAATGCTTTTAAAAGTAAAAGAGAAAATTTGGCTATGCCCACCCAGTCACATTATCCCCCCCAAGCCACACCCACATAACTGGTAGTAACAAATTTTACATTTGTTATAGCCTGGATTTCTGCCCATGCCCCTATCTCCCTTCCAAAGGTATCTTCCTGTGTCTCCAATTCTCTCTTCAATTCCCTTGATATATTTTCCCCCTGATTTGATTCATCAATCACTGTTATTTTCTTTGTTGTCTCCTCTTTGTCTTCTTTTTTTATTTTCTGATTCTTCATCTCAGTCTTTTCCATCATTTCTATTGTTAGCTCCTCCTTTTCCTGGGCGTCTTGATCTTTGTTCATCCTCCCTTGTATAACATTTTCCATTTTTTCCATAATCTCTTTAACTCAGCTAGCATCGTCACATTTAGGAACACCTTTTGTGATGACAATAAGATTTTATTACTGCTGTAAAATTATACAGTCTTGAAAAGCAAGTCATTATACATCCGATAACATTAGCTTCCATTCTACTTATTAGTGATCTTTGCATACTAATCTGAAATGATAATGGTATTTGATTTCCTAATTATGATTACCTGTATAAGCAGTATGTTATGGTACAGTGTGTTATGGGATCCTCTTATCTGAGTCTACATTTCCTTTGTTGGGAAATATATGACAAGCAACACCATGTGGGAAATGTGAAATGCACTATAAATAAATGTTTGAGATAAATTATTATAGAAGTTGGAAACTTTAATTAAAAGTAAAGCAGGAGAGAGTTCATAGGGAAACATTATTTGTATGATTAAACTCTAAAAAGTATTTCAAAATAAAGTAACAATGAACGTTATTATACCAATAAAGGAGAGTATTTGTAGCTCGGTTGAAATGAGGGGTCCTTGATGCTCTCTGAGCTTGCTTGTTTTGTTGAAGACGTTTCATTACCCTAACTAGGTAACATCATCAGTGCTAGTAAGTGCTGTTTACTGTCAGTTTATATTCTGGTGTCTTGCCTATCTGTGTAGATGGGGCGGTCTAAGGGATTCTTTGTTTGGGCTGTTAACTGATGGCTCTTTGGCAGTTTCTTGATTGTGGTATTCCTTAATTGATTGTTGGTCTGAAGTTGACCTTGATGTTAATCTATGCTGATCTGAGTTCTGATTACTGTTAGAGAGATACTGGAGTCTTTTTCTTTTTTGGGCTGGTTGATTGTCATTTTTACATAATCTATAGATGTTGTTAATGTGTGTAATGATCGCTGATTTGTCAGAGTTTCTAGAAATTCCCTGGCATTTTTGGACTTGGCCTGATCTAGGATTGTCACATTTGCCCAATTGAAATTAAGGATCATATGTCTATATGTTGTGAAATCAAAGAATTTTCATCATGCTCAGGGACTTTTTTTAAAAAAAAAATTTTTAACGAACATCAATGCATGAACAATGTGGTGCCTGGGTGTCATATATTCTAATACAAATAGAACTAATAGCATTAGTCATAGTTATTACTTTCAGTCCAACTTATATATTTCTAATAGTAATACTTATTTATATAAAATTGCAATTGATCCTTATTCAATTATTCCATGTTTTCTCTTACTATTACTCTTATTTTATTATATTCTAATACAAATAAAACTAATAGCATTAGTCATAATTATTACTTTCAATCCATCTTATATATTTCTAATAGTGATAGATATTTAAATAAAGTTGCACTCTTTTGTTACTCAATTATTCCATGTTTTCTCTTATTATTATTCTTATTTTGTTATATAAAACTTTATACACTAATATTCCTCTTTTCTTATTTCTAGTTCTTATCTAACTTCTAATCCTGTCACCTACCTACAAAAGAGAGAGAGAGAGAGAGAGAGAGAGAAAGAGAGAGAGACGAAAAGGAAGGCAAATGAAAACAACACCAAAAATGTAAGATCATCTATCCATTACCTTTTGCTTGCTTCAATACTTTAATTGTTATGCTTTTTTTTCTTTCTGACTTGTCTTCCTTATTCCTCTCTGAGATCTTTATCTCTTTTTGCATCTGCTTCTTGGCTGTTTAATCTGAGTATTTTTCCCACCTCTACCCTCCTTCTCCACTGCCTAGTTTCCAAGATTTCCGCCCATGCCCCTATCTCCCTTCCAAAGGTATCTTCCTGTGTCTCCAATTCTCTTTTCAACTCCCTTGATATATTTTCCCCCTAGTTTGATTCATCAATCACTGTTATTTTCTTTGTTGTCTCCTCTTTGTCTTCTTTTTTTATTTTCTGATTCTTCATCTCAGTCTTTTCCATCATTTCTATTGTTAGCTCCTCCTTTTCCTGGGCGTCTTGATCTTTGCTCATCCTCCCTTGTATAACATTTTCCATTTTTTCCATGATCTCTTTAAATCTTTTCTCCATACTGTCCTTTGTGTTTTGAAAAAGTAACATCATCTCCTTCTAACATTTTTGCACAAACTGAATGTTCCCTCTGCCTTACCTTTGTCTCCTTCTGCTGCATCATTTGGATACCCCAACATAACCCTTTAATTATATTTGGAAGATCTTCCTTTTTTTCCCTCTGTTCTATTGTAAATTGAATTATCTATTTGATTCCTAGTACCATATCTTTTGGACTAAAAGGTGCTTTGAAGTGTAAGACACACCTAGGTTTTGGGGAGGAAAACAAGAAACAGAGGCCTTTGTCTCGGCCTCTCAGCAATTTGCCTCCTTGCAGCAAACAGCAAACAGTGTGGTCAGATTCAGCACAGCCTGATTTAGCATGAGCAACTGATTGGAGGTTGGATCTGCCTCCGAATATCTCTTCAGCTGTTCCAGACTGTGGAGATCGCTGCCGCCCATTGGTGCTGTCACCATCTGTTGCCGGTGTCACCTAGCACCACCTCCCTGTGTCCCATTTTTAGCCTCCATGCATCCCGTTCTCAGCCTCCGCGTGCCCCATTTTTAGCCTCAGCTTATCCCATTTTTGGCCTGTTCCAGGTGGTGAAGATCGCCACTGCCTATCCCCGCCACCTGGAACAGACCAAAAAATGAGATGTGCAGATGCCGAAAAGGGGATGCACGGAGACTGAAAATAGGGCGCTTGGAGGTGGCAATAGGTGATAGCACTGAGGGGCGGCGGCGATCTCCCGCAGCCTGGAACAGCTGATAGGCAGTATTCTGGGAGGCTGATCCAACCACCAGTCAGCTGCTCATGCTAAATTAGCTGTGCTGAACCTGACAACACTGTTTTCTGTTTGCTGCAAGGAGATAAATTGCTGGGAGGCAAAGGCTGGAGGATGGGGGCTGGTGGATGGGCAGGGCTTTGGCAACATTTTCTGTATAAGATGCACAGACATTTCCACCGACTTTTCTGGGGGAAAGAGCATCTTATACTCTGAAAAGTATGGTACTTATTGCTACTGTCTCTTCATGATTTTGTCTTCTTGTAACTTATTTTGATTTGTCTCCTCTACCACTCCTTCAAATTTCTCATCTGTCTTCTGAATATTATGTTAATCTTTTCCCACCATTTGTTGATAACTTTGAACAATCCCATCATCTCCTTATGATTCTTTGTCGCATTTTCATAAATACTTTTAAATATAAATTTAAATTTATAAATTTAATTATAAATGTTTTATCTAGCCCACAAAATCCAAAGTGATGGTTCCATTACTATTTAAAGAGAAAAAAGATGGGGGATGAGGCTTTGCATTGATTTTCATGGAATTAATGCTGTGTGCGTGGAGAACACCTACCCATTTCACCTCATGAAGGACATGCTAAACCATTTAGCCAATGGTAAGGTGTTCACCAAACTGGACTTGAGAGAAGCCTACTTTCGCATAAGAATCAAAGAAGGTAATGAATGGAAGACAGCCTTTAACTGTCCGCTTGACAGCTTCCAATTCAAAGTCATGCCACTTGGTTTGCAGGGAGCCCCAGCAGTCTTCATGTAGTTTATAAATGAAGTGCTACATGAGCATTTTACTCAAAGGGGTTCTAGTTTACCAAGATGACATTCTTATATTTAGCGAAACTCTCAAAGAGCATGTAAAGCTAGTGCAGCAGGTACTGAAAAAACTCCTCGCCACGAAGCTCTATGCAAAGCTGTCAAAATTTTAATTCCATCAAACCTCCCTAGATTATCTCGACTGCCAAATATCCAGTGGAGGAGTGAAAATGGATCCAAGAACAGTGAAAGCAGTGCTAGATTGGCGCCTCCACGCACCCACAAACAGCTTCAAAGCTTCCTAGGGTTTGCAAACATTTACAGGCAATTTATCCCAGCATTTGCAGAAGTCTCCTTGCCCCTAACAGAATTATTAAAAATGGGGTCTCCTCCTGCAACACCACAGCCAAGCCAACCACATGCCTGGTCAATGGACTGCCAAAGTGTCTTTGAGAAATTAAAACGACTCTTTGCTGAGGAGCCAATCCTCCAGAATGACAGTTCTTCATCCAAGTGGTCACCAGCAATGTAACTGTGGCAGCCATGCTCCTACAAAAGGACCCACAAGGACAGCTCCTACCCTGTGCCTACGTGTCTAAGAACTCACCGACACTGAGAGGTGGGTCATTTGGAAGAAAGAAGCCTACGCAGTCTGCTAGGCCCTCCTCTCCTGGAGGCATTTCCTGGAAAAAGGTAAAGTGCTCTTTGAGGTTTGGACTGATCATAAAAATCTTGAAGCTCTAAAAAACCCCAGAAAACTATCTCTCAAACAAATCCGCTGGGCACAATACTTCAAACAGTTTAAAGTCGAGTTGAAGTACTGTATATCCCAGCAGGAAAAAACTAATGGCAGATGCCCTATCAAGAAAACCCCGATTAGATATTTGCAGGGAAGAAGTCATCCACACCATCATTCCCCCTTGCAATCAGCTGCACAAATCACCACTAGGGTTCAAGCCAGGTGACAACCTGATCCCAGGTGGGACAAGCTGACAGCAGCACTGAAAACAGCACTTCCAACTGACCCATGGCTCATAGATAATAGGAAAATCTTGACCATGAGGGATGGACTAGCTTGGAAAGGATCAAAACTATATGTCTCTGCTAGCTTGAGACTGGAAATGCTACAGTGCAGCCATGACTCCTGACTGGCCAGCCATTTCGGATTCTTGAAAAGCCTACACCTAGCCAGGAATTTTGGCTGCCAAAAATGAAAGCTAATGTAGCAGACTATGTGAAAAACTGTGCTACCTGTGCTGCCATGAAAATGAGACTGTCAGCGTTCCAGAAAACCCCACTCCATTTAAAAACTCAGAGGCAAGCATTCTTCAAAGTTCCATTTATCATCCATATATCCACCAAAGCTGACAGGGACCAGGGAAACTCCTGGGCTCCTCCAGCAAGTATCTAGCTCCAGCAGACCTTGGGAGGAAAGCTGTGCTTTCCTCTAAGCGCTGTGGACGGCAGAGGGAAACAGGAGTTTTTCTCTGCACAGAGCTTTTCAGATGAGACTTAGAGGAAAGCATGGCTCATGGCTGTTAAATTTTGCTGTGCTGCGCCAAACGCTTTCCCATAAAGAGTAACGAAGGAGAGAAACAGCCGCTGACCTGGAGAACACGTGACCTGAGCAGCTCTGTGCTCTCCACTGGCTGTTTCTTCCTCTTCGCTCATCCAGCACAGTGAAATGTAGCAGCCACGAGCTGTGCTTTCCTCCAAGTCAAATCCAGAAAGATCTGGCTGGGGAGGGTGCTTCCGTCTGCCGGCTCAGGGCAGAGGACTCAGCTGCAGCCCAGATGAGCCAAGGAACTGCGGGGAGGCTCCCATGTGTTGCATCCCCCTCCCAGCCTTCACCCATGCCTCCATGCTGCCAGCGTCTCCTGAAGCTGCCGCTGTTGGAGCTGCAACAAGGACGGGGGCAGCCCTGTAAGCTGGATGCCCGAAAATGGCACAGAGGCATTGGCCAAGGCTGGGAGGGGGGGTGCAACATGCAGGATGCTCCCCGCAGTTCCTTGGCTTGTCTGGTTGCAGCTGAGCTGGCGGAGGCCGTGCAGGGCACAGCTGGGAGCGTGCTAACTTTGCTCTCCCCAAGTGCTGGATTCTGCTGTTGCCATCGCCCCTGCCCTGCCTGCTCCAGCTGCAACCACGGGGAAAGCCCATCAGAGGAGAGAAGGGGCGCTTTTTGGCCAGGAAGGGCAATGGAGGGAAAGACCACTGCCACCCCACTGCATCCTGCTCTGGATATGGGGCCGAAGTGTCAAAAAAAAGTGTCAAAAAGTCCCAAAATTTTTCGCCACCGTTTCGGTGGGCGTGGTTTGGTGGGGGAGGTCATGTGACTGAGTGCGTGAGTGATGTCAAGTTGGCCATGCCCACTCAGTCATCTCCCCCCCAGCCACACCCACAGAACCGGTAGTAAAAAAGTTTAGAACCCACCCCTGTCCTAAAGATGTTTTTTCAAGAGGCAACTGGACTTTCTGATCATTTGCATTCTTGTAGCAAGTGATTAAGGCCACCTGGTGGTTTATCTGTGATGTTAGAGTCACCTAAGTGGTGCAAATGGTTGTTGAGCCTTCTTGAAAGTTGAAAGAACTGTGTTGTAGATTGGACATAGATGATGTCGTATCTTTCCTCCTCTGTTAAGAAAGAGTTGTTCAATTTTGACATAGAGGTCTCTTTGACCCCTCTTTCAAACCAGTGGTCCTCTCTGTCCAAAATTGGACTTTGGACTTTGCTGTCTTCAAAAGAGTGGCCTTTGTCTGTTAAATGCAGATGGACTGCTAATCAAGTCCTGATGGATTTGTTCTCCCTATGTTATAAACACATGACACATAACATCTTCAAAGCAAAACCAGAAAGTCCAGTTGGCTTTTGAAAAAGCACCTTTGGAACATGTTAAAAGCATGTTCATATTTAAATGACATTTTCAGATTTTGTATTATATATACAGAAATCTAGTAATTTTATGTAAATAAATCTTTCATTTAAAGAAAACGACAATATATAACAATTTGGATATTAAAAAGACATTGGGAAGGGAATGATATTTTAAAATTTAAGTTTAAAGCACAAAATTATTCGGTGTAAAATTAGTTGTAGTTACACAAATCAGCTTCATGGTGGAGCCAAATATATCTTCTTAACAGTTCAATAACAAGCACAAATCCAACATCGTGTGTGTGTAGGTACTTACGTATATTTTTCTGAGAACTTACTTCTAATATGCAGAATAATTAAAACTCTTCTCCAATACATTTTTAAAAATAATTTTATTATATGAAACACTACTACTACAAACTAACCAAATAGTACTGTTAATATAGAATACATGTTTATACCTTCTAGATTAATACCAATAATACCAAACAAGTGTTAATTAACATAAAGGCAATTAGGTATAAACATATTTTTAAGAAATGGGTTTTGAAAAGTTAATAAGTTTTTTAATAAACATTTTTATTTATTCCCTGGAGTCATCTATCATTATCCGGCATAAAAGCAGATATTCTCCCACAAGACCAGCATTTGAAGCATGAGAGCAGCAATTCACTCTGAACTACTTGACTCCACAACCACACCCAGCATTCTTGATTGAATCAACAATTCATTTAAATGAACAATTATATCCAAAGCATCAAAAAAGCATGGTTACCATTTACAACCTTTCTTGCCAGTTTCCCACAAGCAAAGTCTGTGAAGAAGCCAGCAGGGAAGGTTACTTGTTAAGTTACTTGGAAAAGGTTAACTTTCTGATACATCATCAAAACACTTTTTTGTTCCAGTGTCAATGAGACAAAAATCAGTTGGTCATAAATAAATAAATAAAACTCTTAAAAGCTAGTAGCTTTTAATGTTCTCCAAATGGAATTCAGCAATAAATATAGCTTAAATGAACCAAGTTAAAAATCAACTCTTACAAAACATTAAACATTTTAGTGAATCAGAATGTCTTCCTTATCTTGTTCAAGAAAAGTTCAAGATCTAATAGGTGATGCCTTCACTATCCCTTCATTAATAATCCTATCCAACATCTTTAGAGCAGGGGTGAAATGCTACCGGATCGGGCGAGTAGGTAGCGGAGGTTGGGGCTGGTTCAGAGAACTGGTAGCAATCTCTGGCTGGCCCCCGAACCAGTCTGCGGTCTGCAGTCGTGTGAAGGCAGGCAACTGAAGGAAGGCCACGTGAAAGGCAGGAAACTGAGGAAAGCATAGCAGGGCTGCAGGAAGAGGATCTAGAAGATAAGCCAATGATGGCGGTGTGGGGGGGGAAGGGAGATCCACTGTGCTCGGCCTTGGAGGGATCTGGCATGGCTTGCTCGCCTTTTGGGCATGGTGTGCTCGCCTTTTGCACTTGGCTTCTGCCAGGCCTTTGGCTGACTGCCACCTGCTTGCCTTCTCCCCTGCATCCAGCCCATGATGGGGAACACACCACTTCTGGGCTGGGCCACCCATGTTCGGGTCCCTGAAGGGCAGGGTGTGCTCTGCCGCTGCTGCTGCCATCAGCACTGTGGCTGTACAGAAAAAACTCCTGATGCAGCACTGTTCTGGGATGGTGGGGGAGCCCAGGCAAGCTCTACCGCCGCCGCCACCGCTGCTGCCAGAAGCATCCACATGGGAAAACTCCCCGGCACAGTGCAGTTCTGGGATGGCGGGGAGCCCAGGCAAACTCTGCCGCTGCTGCCAGGATTGTCTGGGATGGCGGGAGAGCCCAGGCAAGCTCTGCTGCTGCCGCTGCTGCCACTGTTGCTGCTGCATCCAGGCAGGAAAGCTCCCCGGGAAGGGCTCTGTCTATGTGCCCAGATCAGGGGGGGGGGTGTCTGCATGTGTGAGAGACAGAGAGAGAGAGAAAGAGAGAAAGAAAGAAAAAAGAGAGAGAGAGAAGAGAAAGAAAGAAAGAAAGAAAGAAAGAAAGAAAGAAAGAAAGAAAGAAAGAAAGAAAGCTAGCTAGCTTATGACCACAATTGTGCCCCAAATTTTGGTTGCTAAGCAAGAGCCTTGTTAAGTGAGTTTCACCACATTTTAGAAGTTGGCCACACCCACCCATTCACATGACCACCAAGCCATGCCCACCAAGCCACGCCTACAGAACCGGTAGCAAAAAAAAATTAGATTTCACCCCTGCTTTAAAGTATGGAACATCAATACACAATAGGGGATTGAGGGAGATAAAATGTCCTATGTTTGTTTCCGTTGCTATAATTCTCACTTTTTGCCATATGTAAAAGATGTTTGCCTTCAGTGTGAAGCCTCTTTGATATAAGGGTGGGGGGGGCGAGCTCCAGCAAAATCAGCATGGTATGCAATTTGAAGAATCTCATAGAAAGAAACTTTCATTGCACAGAATCAGTCTCTATGTATGACAGGCAAAAAATCTGATAATAGAAAGGAAGGAAGCAGCAAATACTTCACCTCCACTCTTCCTCTTATGAGTAAAAGCAAGTTCCTTTAAAAATACTTAAAAGAAGCTCTAAAATACAAGACTGAGATTTTTTTTCCATTTTGACTATATTCAGTCTGGAAGATGTTTAATGCATATTTTTTTTATTTTGTTGTCTTTCTGATTGTTAGAAGAGGTAGCTTTCAGAAGAATATACAATGAGTGGTTCAGCTTCTGTATGATTTTTTGGGTTCAGTTCCTTAGAGAGTGTTATTTATTGGATGTTCTCAGAGTCCCTGAACTTGAGTTTCCTTTTATGTGCACTGTTTTTTCCTATGCATCTCAATTTCACTTTCTGTCTCAGAAGGAAATATTTTATTTAATATTTTATCAGTCTGGTCTCTTTGCTGTCCTCTTAAATATCATCTGTTTGAGAAGTTGTGTTGGAGGTGGGAGATATTTCAATCTTTTCTTTTTTTTTGAGATTTTGCTAAAGTTTTCCCTGGAGGTTCTTCAGAAAGTTCTTCAAGTTATAATTCTAAGTTTCTTTTTCTTTCTTTTTTTGAGATTTTGCTAAAGTTTTCCCTGGAGGTTCTTCAGAAAGTTCTTCAAGTTATAATTCTAAGTTTCTTTTTCTTTCTTTTTTCTTTTTTGGTATAATGTATACCAGTATACATTCTATACATAACATTAGAGAAGATCAACCCTGACTGCTCTTTAGAAGGCCAGATCCTGAAGATGAAACTGAAATATAATGAGAAGGAAGGACTCACTGGAGAAGAGCCTAATGCTGAGCAAGATTGAAGGCAAAAGAAGAAAGGGACGACAGAGAATAAGGTGGCTGGATGGAGTCACTGAAGCAGTAGGTGTGAGCTTGAGTGGACTCCAGAGGATGGTGGAGGTTAGGAAGGCCTGGAGGAACGTTGTCCATGGGGTCGCGATGGGTCAGACATGACTTCGCAGCTAACAACAACAATACCAGTATACCAAGTTTTTCATTTTTGAAAATATACTTTAATTATTGGAAAGCTTAATAAAAATGTTTTTCACTTCATAGCTTTTCTTTGTTGTAGCAGGTCTTGCTATGTTTTATGTAAATCAATGTAATTCAAAATATTGTCAAATTGATCACTTTCTGTTTTGTGAAATTTAAGAATTGAATTACAGACTTAAGAACTTAAAAAAAAATCCCACTAAGCTTCTTCTATAAGATAGAAACGTAGAATTCAAAATGAAAATCCATTGATACCAGAAACTGAATTATTCCATAAGCGAAATATCTCAAGAATTAGAAAGAATCAAAATAATATTCATAAACTTTATGGAAGAATTTTGCACATTTCTAAACTAATTCTTTCATTAAGACATATATTTCTATAAGCAAAAGATTTCAAAAGCAACAAAATTTAAATTTGCACCATAATCAATATTTTTAATCTTGCTCGCCATGACCAATTTCAAATCCTTTAAATGAAAATTTTAACCATTATATTTTTCAATAATCTTATAACCTATTTTGGAAACTTTAGTTTGGCAATTAAACTTAGAGAAAGAGACAAGAATAGAAAGAATGACTAAAAAGTCCAAGAAAAAAAGAGAAAAGTAAGAATATAATAAAGAAAAATAAATATATAAATAAGATACTTTCAGCATTCATCACAAGAAATATAAATTAATTTAGTAACTTTTCACTGCTCTAAAGTGAATAGATGAAACACATCCAATATCCTATCTGTTACCCAGTGTTTCTCCAAAAATGTTTGAATGAGATATTTTACAACACATCTAATTAATATGATGGCCAGATTATAGGACAGTGATGGCTAACCTTTTTGCCATCGTGTGCCAGGATGGCGGGGGAAGGTTTGCATGGGTGTGTGCCCACACCCATAATTCTATGCGCCCTGCCCTGCACATGCACTCGCAATCCCCCTCCCCCCACTCCTGGCATGTGATGGCCCGGTAGGCCTGTTTTTCTTTCTCACCTGGCTCCAGATCATCTCTATGCATCTGAGGAGGGTGAAAACAGCCTTCCCCACCTGCTCAGAGGCCCTCCGGAGGCCCAAAACGGCTTGTTTCCCAACTTCCAGTTGGACAGGAAATGACTTTTTTGCTGTCCCCAGCCTCCAGAGCCTCTCTAGGAGTCTCTGGAGGCTAAGGACAGCCAAAAACAAAACTTCCTGTCCAACCAGAAGTTGGGAAATGGGCCATTTTGGGCCTCCAGAGGGCCTGTGGAAAGCTCTTTTCACCCTCCCTAGATGCATAGAGAGTATCTGGAGCCAAGCAAGAAAGAAAAATGGACCTTCCCCACCCATCCCCAGGCCCTCCGAAGGCAGGAGACAGCCTGCTTCCCTACTTCTGGTGGGTCCAGAAGGCCCGAAAATCAGCTGGCTGGTGGTGTGGCTCCGGCCCCCGAGCCTGCCCTCGTGGAGGAGAGTGACTCAGAGAGTGAGGGAGAGGAGCCGGTATTTCAATATTGAGATCTTTTTCCCAATTTGTCCTCATCACTCTTTGTAATTTTTCATCAGAATTTATAATCTTATAAACCCTACATCCCTTTTAATCTTAAACTCCAATCTTCTTCTTTTAATCTGATTCCCTGTACCCTTCACATTCCATGACATTATTTTTATAACTCCCATTTAAAATATAAATTTTTTAATCCTATCCCCGTATCTTCCTTTCTGTGCCCACCACCCGACATTAAACTACCATATAAACAACAATAAGAAAACAGAAAAAAAACAAAAAACAAAACAAACAATAAAGTACAAACAATCTTCTTCCCCCACATCCTCATCGGTTTCGCCTCTATAAAGAGAATGGGGGAGAGGGGACGTGCCAATGCCCGGGCCACTTCTTTCGGGCTGTCTATTTGAATTCATCACTCAGAAAAAAAGATAGCGATGACCCGCATTCAGCTTCGTATTTTCCAAGACTCTTATCTGCTTCTTCTCCTACTGTATCCTCACGACTCTTCTTCTGTTCAACCAACACAGGTGATATTTCTTTCCTCTTTAACCCTTTAGAGTCTTGCCCTCCAATAGCCCCTTTTTCTTCTTCTGAGATTGATGTTTCCGCGTATGTTCCACCCATCTGAAGCATTTGATCTTTTATCTCCATTAAATCCTCCATCTCAATCAGTCCAAGCTCCCGTAAATATAATAATGCATCTATATCTGGGGTGATTACGCATCCTTCCTTTATAAAAAAATTTCAATTGTTGTGGTGGCCTCCAATTGTATTTAATTCCATTATCTCTCAAAACTTTTGTAATTGGTTTTAAAAAAAATCTCCATGCCCTTTCTTCTCTTGATATATCCGGGAAGACTTGAATAGTCTTCCCTTCAAACTTCAAAGCATCTCCCAACTCTCTCACCTTGGCCATAACTTCCAACTTATCACCAAGATTTGCGAACCTGACAAGCACATTCCTGTTAGAACCATTTTGCCTTCTATATCCAATTCTAAAAACACTTGCCAGGTCTGCTATTGTGAACGTAAGTTGCGTATCCAAATCATTAATCCATTTCAGAACCCGCTGTTTCAATTTATCCTCCTTTTCTTCCGAGATTCCTCTGATAACCAAATTATATTTCCTCATCTCTTCTTCCAAAAGACAAATTCTCTTATCTTGCTGCTCATTTTTATAAAATATTTTGCCAATTTGCCGATCTACTTTTGCCTCATGCACATGCATCTGCTCCATTTCATCTTTAATCATTATCATTTCCTCTTTTTGTTTAGCAAAGTTATCATTCATCTCTTGCTTCAAATTTTGCACTTCGGATGTCAGTTTCAATGTCAAATTATCTATACGCTCTGATAGTCCTGCTATTTTTCCCCCAATTTTATTTAAAGCTGCAGCAAGTTGCTGCGTTTCTGAAAGTTGTTGAGTCATTTTGAAAAAAAACCAAAAAATTTCCCAAACTAGGATTCCAAACCAATTTTACAGAGGGTCTTAGTGAAGATCAAAGGACGACAGCCTTTTAATTGAAGCGAAGCGGCTTATGCACTGTTATCTCTCAAGTTCAAGGATACTCCACAAAGAAACACAGAACTTCACAGCTAACATTAATCAGCGCCATTTTTCCTCCACGTCAGCAAAGCAGAAAGAAAGACAAAGCAACTTAAACGAAGCAGAATCCTTTTTTTCCCTGTAATATAAACAAGCTATTAATTTGCTCTCAAGAAAAAAAAAATAAAGAAAAAATTATCCGCTCAGTAAAATCCTTTTGCTGCTAAACAATCCAACAAAAAGTCAGTTTCTCTTCTCTTCAATTAAATTCTGTGTATATTAAATTCTTCTCATTATCAGATTCAATCCTTAATATTCACTCCTTAGCCTCAGCAATAGAAAAGAAATTTTTTTAACACAGAACACGATAGTTAATTTTGGAAAAACAAAACACAGCAATTTATTCCAACTTAACGTGTCTGCCGGCACGGTCATCCCACGCTGTAGAAACTCCTTAATTCAAGCCGTTTCAGATGACCTACCAGTTTTAAATTCAATCTGCTGGGCTGTTAACACTTTCACCTCATGATTTATTAACTTTCATCCATAACAGTGCATTCCAAACGGCATAAATTCTCATAAATCTTCATTAATAAGCCCTGTGAAGTGAAGGAAAGGTCCTTACCCCACCACGGTCATGGCCACGGTCTGAAATACCAGAGTCAGATTGGAATGTGAATTGGAAGAGTAGAATTATGAGAACTTTATCTATAAGGATTAAAGAGCATAATTATAAAGTTGTTTGGAAATGGTATTTGACTCCAGTAAGATTGTCACAAATGGATAAAAAAATTAGTAAAAAATGTTGGAGATGTGAGATGGAATTGGGGACTTATGAACATATGTGGTATAATTGTGATAAGGTTAAAAAGTTTTGGCAACAATTGGAGAAAATGATATTTGAAATGATGGGGAAAGTAATAACATTGAGAGTGGAAACTATATTATTGTTGGTAATTAAGGAAATAGAATTAACAAAATATGAAAAAGAATTGATTAGAATTATGATTATAATAGGTAGAATTATAATAGCTAGATATTGGAAACTAGATGTGATTTTTAGAATAGAAGAGTGGAATTCTGAAATGTGGAAACTAGCTTTAAATGATAAAATGACATGTGATATTAAAATTAAAAGTGGTGTGTATAAAGAAGATATTTTCTGGAAGACTTGGAAACCATTTGTGGACTTTGCGCTTGGAACATTGGACGCTTCAGTACCTGTACTTCGAGAACGTGGATTTTGGCAATCATGAGGATATATCCGAAGACCCAAATCTTCCTTTTATGTATAGCACAAGGGTGTAATAATGTATTTTCTTTTTGTTTGTTTGTTGTAAAAAAAGCAATAAAAAAAATTTTAAAAAAAAAAGTGAGGGAGAGGAGCCAGCAGGACCTCCCTCACCAGGATCCTCCTCGCTGGCACCGCCCCAAGTTCCAGCTGCAGGCCAGGAGGAGGAGCTGACAAGGCCTCCCTCTCCTGGACCCTCCTCCCTGGCAACGCCCCAAGTCCCAACTGCTGATGATCAATCCTGGATTGACCCGAGGCAGCGATGTAAAGATAAGCGTGCGCAACAGAGGAAAAGATGTGGCAGGCTGAGAGAATGCTGAGTCACGGAGCCACACCCCATAGGGGATAAAAGCAGATGGAGCTGCCGTTGGGCTTCGTGACGGACAAAAAACTACCCAGCGTGTGCTGGGCAGCTCAGTCGCTTGGGAATTAAAGGCCTTTCTTTCCTTGGCAACGGGACTTGGACATGAGTGCTTTTATCTCTGTTTGAGATTAAGACTTCAGAATTTGTCAGGCCTCTGCACGGTCGCTGCCAAGTCTTGTGCTTCCTACAGAAGAATCAGCTCTGTGTCAATAAAAGGACTGTGAAACTTGCGTTTCTCCATGATGTGGAAGGGGGGACAAAACAGCTGGCGTGCGCATGTGCACCACAGCTGAGCTGGCGTGCCCACTGATATGGCTACGTGTGCCAGGTGTGGCACGTGTGCCATAGGTTCGCCATCACAGTTATAAGACATATTATAAAGCATCTGCATTTTACTACTGCCAAGATTCTCAATTTTGATTTCACAGCAAAATATGGATGGTTTTCAAAACTATCTGAACATCCTCATTAAAAAATTGAGGTTTACTTTTTTCAGAGGACCTTAATTTCCCATGAATCATATTCAAAGCTGGGGTACAAATGATTTATGTTTAGAAAATCTGAACAAGTCTTTTCTCTGTATACAAAACTTTGTATGAAAAAACCTGACTTTTCCAAAACAGTATACCTCATGACTAAACTAAACATTTAGAGTACTTTGCAAGTCAAGTAATTACATCTTGTTGTTTATTAATGTTCTGATTAGATTAATGGAACTTCTGTAGATGCACCCCATAATTGTAACCTTCCTTCATATCCATACAGTTGATCTGCATACAGTTGAAAATTTATACACCCCTGTTAAAATGCTAGGTTTATGTAAAAAATCAGACCAAGATAAATTACTTCAATTTGTTTACACCTTTAATATAACATATAAGTTGTACAATTCAATTGAAAAAATAATATTGTAAAACAGTACAATAGCATAGTTGCATAAGTGTGCATACCTTCTTATAAATAGGGATGTGACTGTTCAGAATCACATTCAAACTGATGTTAAATAGTTGTCAATGCAAACTTGCCAGCAATTGCAGAGACTGAGTCCATACATTTAGCTCATCTGTGCAGGTAACTGTTTTCTGATATTTACTCAGTTGCTTCTTATAGTGGACTGCACCAGTAGAGGCTAAACCAATTTTGTTGTATACATGATATACAATCACAATAAAGGCTTTGAATTATAGTAAAAGCCATGGTTTGCAAAGAATTTACAAGGCATCAAAGGGATCTCATTGCTGAAAGGTATCAATCAGGAGACAGGTACAAAACAATTTCCAAGGCATTAGACATACCATGGAACACAATAAAGTAAGTCAGTCATCAACAAGTGGAGAAATATGCAGGAATGACATTACCCTCCATAATTGATGAAAAAACAAAAGAAGCTATCAAGAGGCATACAACAAAATTAAAGGAGCTGTAGAATTTTCTGGCAAGTAATGATTATGTACTAGGTGTGAAAACAATCTGCTCTATTCTTCATATGTCTGAGCTATGGGATAGGGTGACAAGAAGTTTTTTCTTACAAAGAAAAACATCCAAGGCCAGCTGCATATTGCAAAAACCTACATTAAGTATGACAAAAACATATGGGAAAGTGTGTTATAGTCTGATGAGACCAAGGTTGAACTTTTAGCCATAATTCCAAAAGATATGTTTGGCACAAAAACATTACGGATCACCAGGAGTACATGTGCATAGTGAAGCATGGTGGTGGCAGCATTTTGCTTTAGGCTGCAACTGAAACTTCAGTGGAACTGAGGCTACCGGTTCTCCCTGGTTCTTGCGAACCGGTAGTAAACATTTTGAGTAGTTTGGAGAACCAGTAAATGCCACCTCTGCCTGGCTCCGCCCCCAATCTATTGCTGCCTCCCATTCCCAGCTGATCGGCTAGAAGGAAAAAATCAGGATTCACTTGACAAAAGAGAGAGAGAAAAAACAAGACACCGTGGCTTTAAATTGAGAAGCCAAGCAACCTCCCAACTGATCGGCTAGAATGAAAAAATCAGGACTCACTTTTTAGCCAGGAGATCACTTCGCCAAGAAGAAGGAAAAAAAAAAAAAGACACTGTCGCTTTAAATTGACAGCAGCTTCTGGAAGGAGATTTTTACTTGCAGAAGCAGTTCGTTTCTGGGTCAGCTGAACAACAAACTGGATAAGAGGAGGAATTCTTATATGGTTCTATGTTTTTGAAGTTTTGGGGTTTGTGCAACATGGGCTTTGTGTTTCTAAAAAGGTTTCGGTAATTTCCATTGTGAAATATCCTGTCTTGAATGAGTTTTCTGCCTGCTTGTAAATGGAGCCGAACTTCCGGCTTCCACTTTATATTATCTCTAAGCACCTGTAGCTGTTTTCTTCTTACAAAGTTTCCTTTATGCAGCTGGTAGGAATGTGGAGGGAATGGGGATTTTGAAGTAATCTTCCCCTGGAATAGGGAGGGAATGGGGATTTTAGGCTTGCTGTCAAACACCAGCCATAATACTTGTAATGTATTTTGAACTTTGAGAGGGAATTTTGGGCGGGAAAATTGCACGTTGCTGATTGGTTGAAGCCTCAACCAAAAGAGTATTTAAAGAGGGGTTTTTGCCGGTTGTTTTTCGCTGGGTCACAATAAACTAAAGAGCTGTTGCCACTCATTGGTCTCCTGCCTCTTCATTGCCCGAACTTAATTTTTGGCGATGAAGGTGGGATGTTGAGGCAGTGAGATCGAACGAAAGAGCTGAAGGAACCAGGAATTCCAAAAACCCAGCCAGTTTGTAAAGGCGGAAAATAGCGATGTCCAGCTACACGCCGCCAGCGCCATTTGACCCAGCCAAGGAGAAATGGGGGTCGTACATGGCTCGCTTCGAGTGTTTCCTCGAAGCGAACGAGCTACAGGGAGTCTCGGACAATCGGAAGCGAGCATACTTCCTGAGCCACTGCGGTCCAGAGGTCTTCGATACGGCGGAGTCACTCTCAGAGCCAACACCGGTACAATCGGTACCGTGGCAGACACTACAAACAACACTTCGAGCGCACTACGCACCGGTACCCTCAAAGTTCGTCCAACGTTTCGAATTGAGGCAACGGGTACAGTGAGAAGGCGAATCAATAAGTGTGTACATGGCCGCGTTGAGGAAAGCCGCAAACCACTGCGAGTACAGAGATTTGGAGGACTCCTTACTCGAACAGCTCATTTATGGGGTCAGAGACATCAGACTACAAAGGCGGCGGCTGTCTAAAAGCAACCTGACTCTAGCGATAGCCCTGGACGAAGCCAGAGCTCATGAGATGTCCACCAAGGTGGCGGAGACCTTGCAAAAGCCAAACGCGCAGGGTGCCGGGACAAAGATTACACCGGTCCACAGTGAGGAAGTCCAGGCCGAATCGGAAGGTGAGGAAGAGGAAGAGGTGTTCCACACCGGGAGGCTGGAGAGAGGTGACCGAGACGAATGTGTGAGTTGTGGGGGGCAACACCAACGGCAAAACTGCAGATTCAAGGACGCGGTTTGTCGGCGGTGTGAAAAAAAAGGACACATAGCTCGGGCCTGCCGAGCCCCCCAACCTTCCCGCCAAAAATTCAAACCGACCAATCAGAGCGCGGGAGCAGCGGCGGCCCGGATTGGTCCATTTAAAAAGGGCGCGAAGTTAAACCAGACCACTGTGAGAGTGGGCCACGCATCGACACGACTAGAGAAGAAAATATTTACCCAAGTCTACATTGAAGGGGTGCCGTGCCCCATGGAAGTAGACACTGGATCGTCAATCATAATTATGTCCTGGGACACCATCGTGAGAGACTTGCCAGCGATCGCTAAACGTCAGCTACAAACCCAGAAGCTGAGAGTGCAGGACTACCAGGGGAATCGGATCCCTGTTCGAGGAGCCACAGCCGTCCAAGTCAAATATGGACAATTCACAAAGACCCTGCCGATCACCATAGTAAACGGAACTCTACCGAGTTTGCTAGGGTTGGACTGGTTCCGAGCTTTGGGCATGGGAGTGACCGGGGTCCACAGGAGCGACGTCATCCTCAGAGACGAACTACTGAAGGAGTTCGAGGACGTATTCAAGGATTGCCTGGGCAAGTATGTGGGGACCCCTATTTCTTTCAACCTCGACCCCCAAGTTGCCCCTATCCGGTTAAAGGATAGGAGGGTCCCATTCACCCTAAAGCCTAAAATTGACCGAGAATTGGACAAGTTAGTAAGCCAGGGAATATTAGTCCCCGTCGACCATGCAAAATGGGAGACACCCATAGTAACCCCAGTCAAACCGGACGGTTCGGTCCGAATTTGCGCTGACTACAAAGCAACGCTTAACAAAGCATTGCAGAAAAGTGCATACCCCGTTCCAGTGGTGCAACACTTGCTACACTCATTAGGGCAAGGGCAGGTCTTCGCCAAACTCGATTTGGCCCAAGCCTACCAGCAGCTACCTGTAGATAGCAGCACAGCTGAGGCGCAGACAATTGTCACGCACCGTGGGGCTTTCAAATGTACGCGACTCCAGTTCAGAGTTAGCGTGGCCCCAGGGCTCTTCCAGAACCTAATGGAGCGATTATTACAGGGCCTGCCAGGAGTGGTACCATACTTCGACGATGTATTGGTATCAGCTGAAAACTTAGAGGAACTCGGGGTAAAACTAAGGAAGGTGTTGGGCATTTTTAGGTCTGCGGGGCTTAAAGTTAAGCTCAACAAATGCCATATTGGGGTGAAATCTGTAGAATTCCTAGGATACAGAATAGACAGGGAAGGGATCCACCCCACGGAGAGCAAGGTACGGGCCATTAGAAAGGCCCCAGCCCCCAAAAATAAAACAGAATTACAGGCATTCTTGGGGCTTGTTAATTTCTATGCGGTATTCTTGAAGAATAAAGCAACAGTTGCCGAGCCGCTACATAAGTTGCTAGCAAAGAAAGCTGTGTGGTCCTGGGGCAAAGAAGAGGCTAGGGCATTTGAGGGGGTAAAAAACCTTTTGTCCAGCGATAGCCTCCTCATCCAGTACAATGGCACGTTGCCACTAGTACTAGTTTGCGACGCTTCACCATATGGGGTGGGGGCAGTGCTCAGCCATAGGTTACCGAATGGAACAGAAGCCCCTATAGCGTATTATTCCCAGACTATGTCCTCTGCGGAAAGGAACTACAGCCAGTTAGATAGGGAAGCGTTGGCCATAGTCTCCGGGGTTAAGAAATTTCACGAATATTTGTTCGGACGAGATTTCGAGATAGTCACGGACCACAGACCCCTTCTAGGGCTTTTAGCGGGTGACCGCCCAACACCCGTGGCACTTTCTCCCAGGCTGACCCGATGGACTATTTTCCTAGCAGCATACTCCTACAAATTGCTCTACCGCCCAGGAAAAGACTTAGGGCATGCGGATGCTCTGAGCAGATGCCCTCTACCAGAGACAATTGAGGACCCCACCCCGGGGACACCCGTCTTACTAATTGACTCTTTGGACTCTGGCCCAGTCACATCCAAGCAGGTGGCTAGGGCATCGTATAGAGACATTACAATTCGGACTGTGATCGGTTGGGTGCAAAGAGGTTGGCCCGCTGCGGCGTTTCAAAGACTTTGCGAAAAAACAATCAGAACTGTCTGTTCAAGGGGGGTGTCTGTTATGGGGGGATAGGGTAGTTATCCCAGAAAAATTACGTGAAAATGTGTTGGAACTGTTGCATGTGGGCCACCCAGGGATTGTGCGGATGAAGAGTTTAGCGAGGAGTTATGTATGGTGGCCCTTAATGGATAAGGACATCAGCGACAGGGTAGGGAAATGCCAATCCTGCCAAGAGTCGAGGTCGCTACCCCCTACAGCCCCAGTTAGAGAGTGGGAGAAACCCCAGGGGCCTTGGTCCAGGATTCACATAGATTTTGTGGGGCCGTTCCATGGGCAGACCTTTTTAATTGTGGTAGATGCCTACTCAAAATGGTTGGAAATAATCCTCATGAAAAGCACAACGGCCGAAGCAGTAATCACAGTCCTAAGGCATCTATTCGTAACACACGGCCTGCCCGACACCCTAGTCTCTGACAATGGCCCGCAATTCACGGCAAATCAGTTTGAGGGGTATCTAGCGGGAGAGGGCATCAGACATGTCCTCTCGGTGCCTTTCCACCCGGCGACAAACGGACTTGCAGAACGTTTCGTTCGGAGCACCAAGGAAGCGCTATCTAGGATAAGTCCAGGCGACTGGCAAACGAAAATAGACACTTTCCTGGCCGTCCAACATAGGACCCCTTGTGTAACAACTGGCCGCAGCCCAGCAGAACTTTTAATGGGCAGGAAACTCAGGTGCCCGCTAGACCGACTAAACCCAACTTATACCCCAGACGGGTACAAGGGTATTCAAGGAAAAACCAGGGAAATGACAGTGGGTGACCTAGTATGGGCACACAACTATAGCGAGGGCCCAACATGGTTAAAAGGGGAAATTCTGGGCATAACCGGACCCAAATCATACGTAGTAGACATGGAGGACAGCCGGGTATGGAAACGCCACATAGACCAGTTAAGAAAACGTATACCAAACAAACTAGAAACCAAACAACCAGGCCCTGACTACCAATTGTTTGAATCTGCAGCTGACTCAAACCCGAGGTGAGCGGAGGTCAATGCCAACCGGTTCCTCCTGAAGGCAACAGGAACGATTCAGCCAATAATCCAGGGCCGGATGGCCTAGAGGAGGAGCTGGGAGGAACAAACAGTCCCTCCGACCAGCTCGACTCTCTCCCAGAGAATGAACTGCGCAGGTCAGAAAGAGTTAGGAGACGCCCTGTCTACCTGCGTGACTACGTAGAGAGATAGCATGTAAATATTATGTAAATAGAGGTACAAAGTGTTCTGGGAGGGAAGGAGTGTAATGTATTTTGAACTTTGAGAGGGAATTTTGGGCGGGAAAATTGCACGTTGCTGATTGGTTGAAGCCTCAACCAAAAGAGTATTTAAAGAGGGGTTTTTGCCGGTTGTTTTTCGCTGGGTCACAATAAACTAAAGAGCTGTTGCCACTCATTGGTCTCCTGCCTCTTCATTGCCCGAACTTAACAATACTAATGACTGTTTTGAACAATATGCAGGTTGTATTACATGAATGGCTATTTTATATGTGAAATTATGACTGAAACCTATATTGGTTCACACTGTCAGGAAGTTTCTCCTTAGTTTTAGATTGCTTCTCTCTTGTTCAATTTCCATCCATTGCTTCTTGTTTTGTCTTCTGGTGCTTTGGAAAATACATTGCCCCCCCTTCTTTCTGGCAGCCCCTTAAAAGCCTGTTGCCTATCACACTATTGCCATTTCCTCCTTTCAGTGCATCTGAAAGTGCATCTATAGTATATAAGATAGTAAAGTTGAAAAAAGGTGAACAACATTTTTGCAGAACTATAGATATGTTGAAGCTGGGTATGACAAGAAATGGCTGGGAGGGGAGGGGCCAGGCGAGGCACCCCTTGATGTGACATTGTGTTGGCCATGCCTACCCAGTCACATGACCATCAAGCCATGCCCACTGTCACATGACCATCAAGCCACGCCCACAAAATAAGCCACGCCCATAGAACCAGTAGTAAAAAAATTAGAACCCACCCCGGGTAGAGGGAATTATGAACAGTTCCAAATACCGGTAATTTTGGCACAACCTTCAGCCCTCTGCTAAAATGCTGAAAATGAAAAAGAATTTCATCATTCATCATAATGACCCAAAGCATACTTCCAAACTGACAAGAGAATAGCTTCACTAGAAGAAAATTAAAATTTTGGAATGGCCCAGCTAGAGTTTGGACCTGAATCAAGTTGAACATCTATGAGGTAACTTGAAAAGGGATGTGCACAGGAGATGCCCTTGCAATCTGATAGATTTAGAGTGCTTTTCCAAGGAAGAGTGGTCAAAGATGTGCCAACTGATAGGCTTCTACCCCAAAAGAATGCTGTCATAAAATCAAAAGGTGCTTCACCAAAGTATCAGCTTAAGAGTGTGCATATACAACCACATTGCATATTTTTATTTTCCCCTAAGAGATTTCAATTTATTTTTCAATTGATTTGTACAGCTAATATTTATTTATTTATTTATTTATTTTATTTATTTTGTCACAACAATATATGTAGGTATCATACAAAAAGATTATATAGTATATAAACACATATATGAGTAAATATAAGGAGGTATAAGCGCATATATATATATGAAGAAGAAAAGAAAAACAATAGGACAGGAACGTTAGGCACGTTTGTGCGCTTATGCACGCCCCTTATGGTCCTCTTAGGAATGGGGTGAGGTCAATAGTAGAAAGTTTTTGGTTAAAGCTTTTAGGATTATGAGAAGAGACCACAGAGTCAGGTAAAGTATTCCAAGCACTGTTGATTCTGTTACAGAAGTCATATTTTCTGCAATCTAGATTAAAGCGGTTGACATTAAGTTTAAATCTATTAGTTGCTCTAGAATTATTGCAATTAAAGCTGACAGGAAGGACATTACAATTGGACTGTGATCGGTTGGGTGCAAAGGGTTGGCCGCTGCGCGGGCGTTCAAAGACTTTGCGAAAAAACAATCAGAACTGTCTGTTCAAGGGGTGTCTGTTATGGGGGATAGGGTAGTTATCCCAGAAAATTACGTGAAAATGTGTTGGAACTGTTGCATGGGCCACCCAGGGATTGTGCGGATGAAGAGTTTAGCGAGGAGTTATGTATGGTGGCCCTTAATGGATAAGGACATCAGCGACAGGGTAGGGAAATGCCAATCCTGCCAAGAGTCGAGGTCGCTACCCCTACAGCCCCAGTTAGAGTGGGAGAAACCCCAGGGCCTTGGTCCAGGATTCACATAGATTTTGTGGGGCCGTTCCATGGGCAGACCTTTTAATTGTGGTAGATGCCTACTCAAAATGGTTGGAAATAATCCTCATGAAAAGCACAACGGCCAAGCAGTAATCACAGTCCTAAGGCATCTATTCGTAACACACGGCCTGCCCGACACCCTAGTCTCTGACAATGGCCCGCAATTCACGGCAAACCAGTTTGAGGGTATCTAGCGGAGAGGGCATCAGACATGTCCTCTCGGTGCCTTTCCACCCGGCGACAAACGGACTTGCAGAATGTTTCGTTCGAGCACCAAGGAAGCGCTATCTAGGATAAGTCCAGGCGACTGGCAAACGAAAATAGACACTTTCCTGGCCCAACATAGGACCCTTGTGTAACAACTGGCCGCAGCCCAGCAGAACTTTTAATGGGCAGGAAACTCAGGTGCCCGCTAGACCGACTAAACCCAACTTATACCCCAGGCGGGTAGAGGGAATTATGAACAGTTCCAAATACCGTAATTTTGGCACAACCTTCAGCCCTCTGCTAAAATGCTGAAAATGAAAAAGAATTTCATCATTCATCATAATGACCCAAAGCATACTTCCAAACTGACAAGAGAATAGCTTCACTAGAAGAAAATTAAAATTTTGGAATGGCCCAGCTAGAGTTTGGACCTGAATCAAGTTGAACATCTATGAGGTAACTTGAAAAGGGATGTGCACAGGAGATGCCCTTGCAATCTGATAGATTTAGAGTGCTTTTCCAAGGAAGAGTGGTCAAAGATGTGCCAACTGATAGGCTTCTACCCCAAAAGAATGCTGTCATAAAATCAAAAGGTGCTTCACCAAAGTATCAGCTTAAGAGTGTGCTATATACAACCACATTGCATATTTTTATTTTCCCCTAAGAGATTTCAATTTATTTTTCAATTGATTTGTACAGCTAATATTTATTTATTTATTTATTTATTTATTTATTTTGTCACAATAATATATATGGGTATCATACAAAAGATTATATAGTATATAAGATAATAAAGTTGAAAAAAGGTGAACAACATTTTTACAGAACTATAGATACATTGAGGCTGGGTGTGACAAGGAATGGCTGGGAGGGGACGGGCCAGGCGAGGCACCCCTTGACATGAGTGACATTGAGTTGGCCATGCCTACCCAGTCACATGACCATCAAGCCATGTCCACTGTCACATGACCATCAAGCCATGCCCACAAAATAAGCCATGCCCACAGAACCAGTAGTAAAAAAGTTTAGAACCCACCCCGGGTAGAGGGAATTATGAACAGTTCCAAATACCGGTAATTTTGGCACAACCTTCAGCCCTCTGCTAAAATGCTGAAAATGAAAAAGAATTTCATCATTCATCATAATGACCCAAAGCATACTTCCAAACTGACAAGAGAATAGCTTCACTAGAAGAAAATTAAAATTTTGGAATGGCCCAGCTAGAGTTTGGACCTGAATCAAGTTGAACATCTATGAGGTAACTTGAAAAGGGATGTGCACAGGAGATGCCCTTGCAATCTGATAGATTTAGAGTGCTTTTCCAAGGAAGAGTGGTCAAAGATGTGCCAACTGATAGGCTTCTACCCCAAAAGAATGCTGTCATAAAATCAAAAGGTGCTTCACCAAAGTATCAGCTTAAGAGTGTGCATATACAACCACATTGCATATTTTTATTTTCCCCTAAGAGATTTCAATTTATTTTTCAATTGATTTGTACAGCTAATATTTATTTATTTATTTATTTATTTATTTATTTTGTCACAACAATATATGTAGGTATCATACAAAACAGATTATATAGTATATAAACACATATATGAGTAAATATGAGGAGGTATAAGCATATGTATAGGAAGAAGAAAAGAAAAACAATAGGACAGGAACGTTAGGCACGTTTGTGCGCTTATGCATGCCCCTTATGGTCCTCTTAGGAATGGGGTGAGGTCAATAGTAGAAAGTTTTTGGTTAAAGCTTTTAGGATATGAGAAGAGACCACAGAGTCAAGTAAAGTATTCCAAGCACTGATGATTCTGTTACAGAAGTCATATTTTCTGCAATCTAGATTAAAGCGGTTGACATTTAAGTTTAAATCTATTAGTTGCTCTAGTATTATTGCAATTAAAGCTGAAGTAGTCTTTAACAGGAAGGACATTACAATAGATGATTCTGTGAGTTAAGCTTAGGTCTTGTCAAAGGCGACGGAGTTCCAAGTTTTCTAAGCCTAGGATTTCAAGTCTGGTGGGATAGGGTATTTTATTGTTTTCAGAGGAATGGAGAACTCTTCTTGTAAAATATTTCTGGACACGTTCAATTGTATTGATGTCAGAGATGTGGTGAGTGTAATGTATCTTTAAGAATTTTGGAGGGAAATTAGAGCGGGAAATAGCACGTTGCTGATTGGCTGTTGCCCCCGACTGAACTGTATATAAAGAGAGGTTTGTCTGTTGTTCGCTGCTGGGTTCACTATAAACTAAAGAGCTGTTGTCACTCATCTGGTCTCCTGCCTCGTTATTGCCCGAATCTAACACTGGCGACGAAGGTGGGATCTCGAGGCAAAAGAGCGCCAGGAACGAACCCAGCAAAATAAGGGCGGATAGCAACAATGTCCAGCTATACACCGCCAGCGCCATTCGACCCAGCCAAAGAAAAATGGGGGTCATACATGGCTCGTTTCGAGTGTTTCCTCGAAGCAAACGAACTCCAGGGGGTCTCCGACAACAGGAAGAGAGCATACTTCCTAAGCCACTGCGGTTCGGAAGTTTTCGACACCGCAGAGTCGCTTTCGGAGCCAACGCCGGTACAGTCGGTACCGTGGCAAACCCTGCAGACCGCCCTTCGGGCTCACTACGCACCGACGCCCTCAAAATTTGTTCAAAGGTTTGAATTGTGGCAACGGATGCAACGAGAGGGCGAATCGATTCGCGAGTACATGGCAGCGCTGAGAAAAGCCGCTAACCACTGCGAATATCGAGACTTGGAAGACGCATTACTCGACCAACTCATCTGCGGGGTCAGAGACATCCGATTGCGACGGCGGCTGCTGTCCAGAAGCAACCTAACACTGGCCGTCGCCTTGGACGAGGCCAGGGCTCACGAGATGTCCACCCAAGCGGCAGAAACCCTGCAAACACCGATCGCGCAGGGGACTGGGGCGAAAACAACCCCGGTCCACAATGAGGAAGTCCAGGCCGAAGAGGACGGCGAGGAAGAGGAAGAAGTCTTCCACACCGGGAGGCCAAGGAAAGACGACCGGGACGAATGCGCGAGTTGCGGGGGACAACACAAACGACAAGACTGCAAATTTAAGGATGCGACTTGTCGGCGGTGCGAAAGGAAGGGGCACATAGCACAGGCCTGTCGAGCGCCCCAACCTTCCCGCCAAAAATTCAAACCGACCAATCAGAGCGCGGGAACGACGAAGAGGCCCGTGATTGGTCGATTCAAAAAAGGCGCGAAACTTAATCAGACTGCCGTGAGAATAGGCCAAGCCGCCACGCGCCTTGAAAAAAAGATTTTCACTAAAACGCACATTGAAGGGGTGCCGTGCCGAATGGAAGTGGACACCGGTTCATCGATCACGATCATGTCCTGGGACACCCTCGTGAAACGTTTGCCAGCCGTCGCGAAGCGCAAGCTGCAACCACAGAAACTAAGGGTACAAGATTACCAAGGAAATCGCATCCCCGTCCGAGGGGTAACGTCCGTCCAAGTCAAGTATGGACAACACAACAAGACCCTGCCCATCACCGTGGTCGGAACCTTGCCGAGCTTGTTGGGACTGGACTGGTTCGGGCATTGGGCATGGGAGTGACCGAGTCTTCCGAACGACGTCGACCTAAAGGACGCATTAATGAAAGAGTTCGGGGACGTCTTCAAAGACTGTTTGGGCAAGTACGAGGGGACCCCAATCTCCTTTAACCTTGACCCACAGGTTGCCCCTATCCGGTTAAAGGCTAGGAGGGTCCCGTTCGCCTGAAGCCCAAAATTGACCGGGAGCTGGACAAACTAGTAAGCCAGGAATACTAGTGCCAGTTGACCATGCAAAGTGGGAGACACCCATAGTCACCCGATCAAACCGGACGGGTCGGTCCGGTTGTGCTGACTACAAGGCAACGCTTAAAGCGTTGCAGAAGAGTGCCTACCCCGTCCCAGTAGTACAACACTTACTGCACTCTTTGGGGAAGGGCCAGGTCTTCGCCAAGCTAGATTTGGCCCAAGCCTATCAGCAGTTACCCGTAGATAGCAACACAGCCGAAGCACAAACGATCAGACGCACAGGGGTGCCTTTAAATGCACCCGGTTACAGTTTGGGGTTAGTGTGGCTCCAGGGTTATTCAGAACCTAATGGGCGGCTATTGCAGGGACTCCCGGTGGTACCGTGCTTTGATGACGTACTGGTATCCGCGAAAATCTAGAGGAATTAGGGTACAAGTTCTGGGCATTTTCCGGTCCGCGGTCTCAAAGTCAAACTGAATAAATGCCAGATAGGGGTAGGATCCGTGGAATTCCTGGGCTATCGGATAGACAAGGAAGGAATCCACCCCACTGAGAGCAAGGTTAGGGCAATCAGGAAGGCCCCAGCTCCCCAAAACAAAACGGAGTTACAGGCGTTTTTAGGTCTGGTCAATTTTTACGCGGTATTTTTAAAAAATAAGGCGACCATAGCCGAACCGCTCCACAAATTGCTAATGAAGACAGCTGTGTGGTCTTGGGGAAAGGCGGAAGCTAGGGCATTCGAAGCAGTAAAAAACCTTCTGTCTAGCGATAGTTTACTGATTCAATACAATGGCACGCTGCCATTGGTGTTAGTTTGTGATGCGTCTCCCTACGGGGTGGGGGCTGTGCTCAGCCACAGGTTGCCAAATGGCACAGAAGCCCCTATAGCATTTTACTCACAAACAATGTCATCGGCTGAAAGAAACTATAGTCAGCTAGACAGAGAAGCCTTGGCCATAGTTTCAAGGGTAAAGAAGTTCCATGAATATGTATTTGGCCGTGATTTCAAAATAGTCACAGACCATAGACCCCTACTAGGACTGTTGGCAGGCGACCGCCCAACGCCCGTGGCACTTTCGCCTAGACTGACCCGTTGGACTATCTTCCTGACTGCGTATTCGTACAAATTGCTGCATCGGCCAGGAAAGGAGTTAGGGCATGCAGACGCTTTGAGCAGATGCCCACTACCAGAGACTATCGAAGACCCCACTCCGGGCGCACCAGTCCTGCTAATTGACTCTTTGGACTCGGGTCCAGTCACTTCCAAGGAGGTGGCTCGGGCTTCTTACAAGGACATTACAATCAGAACTGTAATGGGTTGGATGCAAAGAGGATGGCCCTCGCAGGCGAGCGGTTTAAGGAATATGTAAAGAAACGCGGGAGTTGTCGGCTCAAGGAGGTGTCTGCTCTGGGGGATAGAGTGGTGATCCCGGAGAGTGCGGAAAAATTTTTGGAACTCCTACACGAGGGCCACCCGGGGATAGTGAGGATGAAGGGTTTAGCAAGAAGCTATGTGTGGTGGCCTTTGATGGACAAGGAGATTAGCGACAGGGTAGGAAAATGCCAAGCCTGCCAGGAGTCCAGACCACTACCACCAATGGCCCCAATTCGGGAGTGGGAGACCCCAGGGCCCATGGTCTAGGATCCACATCGATTTTGCGGCCCTTCCATGGGCAAACATTCCTAGTGGTAGTCGATGCCTATTCCAAATGGCTGGAAATCATTCTTATGAGATCCATGACAGCCGAGGCCGTAATCCCAGTCCTGCGGCGCCTATTTGTAACCCACGGGTTACCAGACACCCTAGTCTCCGACAACGGCCCTCAATTCACAGCGACCCTGTTTGAAGGGTACTTGGCAGAAAAGGGCATCAGACATGTCCTCTCGGCGCGTTCCACCCCTGCACGAATGGCCTTGCAGAACGCTCTGCAAGTTTGTCCCTAACGAGTCCCTAACACGAGGAATGACACCAGACCCACACTCACGAGGTCCTCACAGGATGTCACCACCGCACATCCACCCAGAAAGCAGACCCAAACCCACACTGAGGAAGTCCAGGCCGAAGAGGACGGCGAGGAAGAGGAAGAAGTCTTCCACACCGGGAGGCCAAGGAAAGACGACCGGGACGAATGCGCGAGTTGCGGGGGACAACACAAACGACAAGACTGCAAATTTAAGGATGCGACTTGTCGGCGGTGCGAAAGGAAGGGGCACATAGCACAGGCCTGTCGAGCGCCCCAACCTTCCCGCCAAAAATTCAAACCGACCAATCAGAGCGCGGGAACGACGAAGAGGCCCGTGATTGGTCGATTCAAAAAAGGCGCGAAACTTAATCAGACTGCCGTGAGAATAGGCCAAGCCGCCACGCGCCTTGAAAAAAAGATTTTCACTAAAACGCACATTGAAGGGGTGCCGTGCCGAATGGAAGTGGACACCGGTTCATCGATCACGATCATGTCCTGGGACACTCTCGTGAAACGTTTGCCAGCCGTCGCGAAGCGCAAGCTGCAACCACAGAAACTAAGGGTACAAGATTACCAAGGAAATCGCATCCCCGTCCGAGGGGTAACGTCCGTCCAAGTCAAGTATGGACAACACAACAAGACCCTGCCCATCACCGTGGTCGACGGAACCTTGCCGAGCTTGTTGGGACTGGACTGGTTCCGGGCATTGGGCATGGGAGTGACCGGAGTCTTCCGGAACGACGTCGACCTAAAGGACGCATTAATGAAAGAGTTCGGGGACGTCTTCAAAGACTGTTTGGGCAAGTACGAGGGGACCCCAATCTCCTTTAACCTTGACCCACAGGTTGCCAAATGGCACAGAAGCCCCTATAGCATTTTACTCCCGAACAATGTCATCGGCTGAAAGAAACTATAGTCAGCTAGATAGAAGCCTTGGCCATAGTTTCGGGGTAAAGAAGTTCCATGAATATGTATTTGGCCGTGATTTCAAAATAGTCACAGACCATAGACCCTACTAGGACTGTTGGCAGGCGACCTAGCGCCCGTGGCACTTTCGCCTAGACTGACCCGATGGACTATCTTTCTGGCTGCGTATTCGTACAAATTGCTGCATCGGCCAGGAAAGAGTTAGGGCATGCAGGCGCTTTGAGCAGATGCCCACTACCAGAGACTATCGAAGACCCCACTCCGGGCACACCAGTCCTGCTAATTGACTCTTTGGACTCGGGTCCAGTCACTTCCAAGGAGGTGGCTCGGGCTTCTTACAAGGACATTACAATCAGAACTGTAATGGGTTGGGTGCAAAGAGGATGGCCCGCTGCGCCAGGCGAGCGGTTTAAGGAATATGTAAAGAAACGCGGGGAGTTGTCGGCTCAAGGAGGGTGTCTGCTCTGGGGGGATAGAGTGGTGATCCCGGAGAAATTGCGGAAAAAAGTTTTGGAACTCCTACACGAGGGCCACCCCGGGATAGTGAGGATGAAGGGTTTAGCAAGAAGCTATGTGTGGTGGCCTTTGATGGACAAGGAGATTAGCGACAGGGTAGGAAAATGCCAAGCCTGCCAGGAGTCCAGACCACTACCACCAATGGCCCCAATTCGGGAGTGGGAGAGACCCCAGGGCCCATGGTCTAGGATCCACATCGATTTTGCCGGCCCTTTCCACGGGCAAACACTCCTAGTGGTAGTCGATGCCTATTCCAAATGGCTGGAAATCATTCTTATGAGATCCATGACAGCCGAGGCCGTAATCCCAGTCCTGCGGCGCCTATTTGTAACCCACGGGTTACCAGACACCCTAGTCTCCGACAACGGCCCTCAATTCACAGCGACCCTGTTTGAAGGGTACTTGGCAGAAGAGGGCATCAGACATGTCCTCTCGGCGCCGTTCCACCCTGCGACGAACGGCCTTGCAGAACGTTTCGTACGAAGTTTGTCCCTAACGAGTCCCTAACACGAGGAATGACACCAGACCCACACTCACGAGGTCCTCACAGGATGTCACCACCGCACATCCACCCAGAAAGCAGACCCAAACCCACACTGATCATGAAGCACGACCAAGGACCAGAAGCCAGACCGCAGCTGCAACATTAGCCATTTCAAACCCCTCCAATCCATACATGCAGCAGACCGACACCCACTATGAAGATGTAGCACAACCACAAAGCCAAACAACAGCTATGCAGCTCACCAGCTCAAATCCCCCTGCAACACAGACTAAACTGAGCACAAACAAGCCCCCACCAACACAGGACACACCCCCAGCCAATCAGAGCACAAACCCCCCCCCATCCAATCAGAGCACAGCCAAGCTCCCACCCAATCAGTTCAAACCCCCACTAGCAGTTAAAAGGAAGAAACAGCTGCGATCACACATTGCTCCCAGAAGCACGGCTGAAGCCTGAAGATGACGAATGAGACTTCACGAAACGTCACCAAGACACTTCCAATTTTACACGGAGAAAACCCGAACAACCAAAGACCTATATACAAACACCGTGAAAACCTCAGAATATATATATATATATATATATATATATATATATATATATATATATATATATATATATATATATATATATATATATATATATATATATATATAATGTTATATGTTATGTGTTATATGTTATATGTTATATTAAAGGTGGGAAAAATTCTGAAATGATATATTTTGGTCTGGTTTTTTACATCTCAAAAACATGGCATTTTAATAGGGGTGTGTGGACTTTTTACATCCATTGTAGATAATGTTCTTTTAAAAAGAGATGTAAAAATTGAAATAACAGAAGGGTATTTCTATTAAGAGGCTTAGGATAGAATATACACTATCCAGCATTTATTAAGCCTAGGTTCTTTTTAAGTTTAAAGGCCTTGGGATGCACTTAATGATTATGGTCATCATTATATCTCTGCAACATTGACCATAATGTACATTTTCAATACAATCCTAATGTTTACCCGATTAGCATTTTACAGATTATTATATAAGCACTTCCCCCTTTCCTGCTTGAACAAGGAAGGTGTATGCTCTTATGGAACATTTACTTCAAATTTGAAACAAAGATAAATAAGGAGTGTAATTTCTTCAGGCATTTTCAAGGAAAATACTTGCATTTTCAAATAATATATTTTCATTAAATTTAATATCTATGAATTCTTGGAAATAAAGATTTCCAAGTTGGAAGGAGAGAAAGTATATAGATGAATAAAATGTGCTCTCACAGTTTTTCTTCTAGGTATATGACATCCTTGGTCCCCAAAGAAAATACCCCCAAAAAAGCAAATGCTGCAGATTTGCTGAATATGAAATGTGTTGGTCCTTTCCCAACATACTGTATGTATTTTTAGCATAGATTTAGTTGACTTTTGCATTGCCCAGAAAGGCTGGCAGGAAAGGCTTGCAAGTCCAACAAAGGGGCCAGGGTTGGGACTTCCTTCCCACCCTCTTTTGGGGAGATTTGAAACTTCAAGCGAGGTGTGCACTGCAGTCTCACCCACCCTGCCGGCAGCTCTGGGCTAGGCAGCGGTTCGGCTTTCTCAACTGGCTGTGACCTTACTTCCCATGGCTTTCATCCCATGGCTGGTGGCAGAAGGGAAGGTGAGCCAGCCAGGACTGAGTTGTTGCCGCTCGGCTCTCCCCCAGCTTGCATCTAGCCCCCGGCCAGGTTCTCTGCTGCTCGGCCTCATCTGCCAGGGTAGGGGTGACCAGGGAGCACAATGCTATACTGCCTGCATTGACCCTCTGCCAGCCTCTCCTCCCTTGCCACCTGTTGACCCACACACTTTATTATTATTATTTTTATTATTATTATTATTGTTATTATTGTTATTATTATTATTATTATTATTATTATTATTATTATATAATTATATAATTATTATAATAATAAATTATTATTATTATTATTATTATTATTATTATTATTATTATTATTATTATTATTATTATTATTATTATTATTATTATTATTACTACTTGTCTGGGGGGGATTACCAGGGAGCACGAGGCTACACTGCCCACATTGCCTCTCTGCCAGCCACTCCTCCTCACCTGCCCACCGGCCCATGTGCTTTGGCCAAGCATGAGCTGCTGCTGTGAGAACAGTGTGAGCCTCATGGGCTGAAAGGTAAGGCTGACGGCAGGGAAGGAAGATCTGCTCCAGGTTTGCTGCGCTCAGCCAAAGCTGCCTTTTGGTCCTGCTCTGGGCTGCCACCTGCTCGACCTCCGCTCCACCTCAGGTCCCCCATCCAGCCCATGACAAGGAGACATGCTGCTTCCAGGCCAGCCTGGCCAGCGGATGGGCAAGTGGGCGACCCTCAGGGGAGGCATTTTTTCTAAGGCCTCCCATCCAGAGGCCCCATGGAAGTCGAAGCTTGAAGCAAAGGGCGAGTAGGCAGCATGCGGGCAGAGGCCCCAGGAAAGGCCCCCATTCCACTTGCTCACAGGGGGCCATCAAGCACTAAATGGACCTCAATTATTTCCACACTTAATAAAATTTGATTCTATCCTGACTCTTCTTGGGAAACCATCTTCCCTGTTTTGATAGATTCTGAAGCAACCTCCAACTTCATAAGCCTAGCCACAGTCCAGAAATTTAAAATCTCCACAGTTCTTCCAAAGTCTCTATTGCCAGTAATAACTATTGATGGCCAAATTTTAAAAGTAGGCCCCATCATTCACGCCACAGTGCCTTTATACTTGACAATAACTCAAGATCCAGAAACATTAACCCTATACATGACTGGGCACATCAACCTTCCATTAGTGCTGGGAACCACAACATCTCGATCCCACAATTAAGTGGAAGAACCAGTCCATTGCTTTTTATATCCATCAATGTCTTTGTCACCTCCAAAATTCCCCAAAAGCTAATAGAAAGATTCCAAATCTGTCAAGTAAATATACAGATTGTGCTGACGTTTTTGGGGAGAAAGAAGCTTCAGTCCTCCCCATACACAGAGTCTGTGATTGCACTATAAATCTAGTCCCTGTGCCAAGAATCCTACCAAGAAACAAGACCAAATGTCTGAAACTCTGAAACAATATTTGGATTTTAATTTGCAAAACAGATTCATATGAACTTCCCAGACACCTGCCTCAGCTCCCACCTTCTTTGAATCCAAGAAACAAGAATCCAGTGAATTTAACAATAGTGGGGAATCTTCACTGAGAGTGGTCCATTATTATAAAGCTTTGAACTCAATGATAGTAACAGACCATTATCCACTGCCATTAATTCCAGGCCTCTTGGATAGACTGTAGAAAGTACTCATTTTTTGCAAAACTAGACCTCTGCAGTGCTTACAATCTCATTAGGATCAAAAAGGGCCATGAATACTTAATTGCCTTTGATACAGATGAAGCAAATTTGAATACATAGTGACCGCATATGGACTAATTAATCCGGGAGCCATATTTTCCAGATTCATGACCAAGTATTCTCAAATCTCATAGGTAAATTTATCGTGCTCTATCTGAATGACATTTTGATCTACTCTGAGAACAACTCTTAGCATATAGGCTACATGCACACCATTTTCTATAGACCAAGAGATAACTATCTCTTTGCCAAGCCCAAAAAATGTTCCTTTGACCTGCAACAGCTAGACTTCTTGGATTATCATATTTCCACAAAAGGCATATAGATGGACCCCAAGAAGGTCCAAGCAGTCCTAGACTGGCAAGCCCCTTGCACAAACAAATACGTCCAATGCTTCCAAGGCTTTGCTAATTTCTATAGGAAAAATTATATTAGGTTTTGCTCATGAAGCCAAACCACTGATCCAACTGACTAAGAAAGGAGTTAAATTTGTTTGGACTTCAACACATCAGTCAGCATTTAAGGAGATAAAGCAGCTTTGCTTGCCAGGCCTTGCTTCAGCACTCAGACACATTAAAGAGATTTATTGTCCAAACAGATTCTTCAGATGTAGCCATCGGAGCTGTTCTTTTACAAGAAACAACAGCCTTCTGCCATGTGCCTTGTTTTCCAGATCCCTGATGGCCCCAAAACGCAATTATGACATTTTTTTAAAAAAAATATTTTTTTAAATGCAAATTATACAAACATAGTACATATACATCTAAATACAAAAAAAAAAGAATGAAAAAGAAAAAAAATCAATATTACAGTGCACCCCCCTCCTCGGAGACCCTTTTTCCCCTTATATTTCTTTGTCTAGAACAACGAAAAGATATACAATATATTCCAACTTTGCCCTTATCCTCTCCAAAACAACATATATTCTTGAGTAGGTTTATTCCCTTTGCCTTCCACCAACACTGATTTTATAAAGTCCCCCAATATTTCATTATAATTGTTTGCTTTGATCATCCCTTTTTAAAATTTAATTTCCATTGTTAATTTGGCATTTGTTGCCATACTCCAAATTTCATTATACCACTCATTTCTTTGAATATCCCAATTTCATCCCCAATATTTAGCCATCACTAATCTAGCTGCCATTATCAAATTTACAATCAATTCCTTTTTTGTTTCATTTATATCATGTTTTTCCACCAGCAACAGTAATGCAATTCTCGGTGACATGTCTAAATTTACATTCAAAGTGCTCTAATTTCTCTAAACACCATGTCCCATATTTTTTGTGCACTATCACAATCCCACCACGTTTCTATGTTCCAACCTCTTTCTTGCATCTCCAACAAATATTTGTATATTTGCCATCTATTTGATTTAATATATATGGTGTTAGATACCATCTCCATTTCACTTTATATCTATTTTCCTTAACTCTAACTGACATATTCTTATATACTCTTCTATTCAAAATATTGTTCCATTCATTATCATTTATTTCTCCTAAATCTGATTTCCAAATTAATTTTAATTTTTTAAAGCTTTTGCCTGCTCTTCTAATTCAGTTAATATTCTATATATTTTCCCAATTCGTCCTTTACCTTTATATTCTTCATTCACCTCACATTCTTTTATAATCATTTCAAATTTTGTTAACTGTCTATCTTTCTCCTCAAATCTTTCTTCCACTTTTATCCATTTCTCTAATTGTATTAAATTCAATCAATTTAATTTAATATATGCTAAAATGTTCCTTAGTTGTGTTATATTCTTTATCTTGCTCATCCAGTCTTCCCATTAATATATCTGATTTTCTTTTTAGTTTACTAATCCATTCTTTCAACCCAGTCTTGGGGAATTTCTCCATTTCCACCACCGGTGCTAAAGGAGAAATTCCTGGCATTAGTCGGTATCTCCATTTATTCCATAATTCAATCAAATTTTTTAAAAAGGGATTTTGAATCCTCCTAGCAATTTTTTAAATATCCTTTTTAAACTAATATGTTTCTATAGGATCACCTATTTCCCTTAATTCCTTCAACTCTATATCCTTCCATATTAAATCTCTAGTTGCTACTATAATTTCTAATATTTGGAAGATCCAACCGACCCTTTTTTAATGGTTCATACCATAATGCTTTACTTATTCTTGCTGTCTTACCTCCATTACAATACACCTCCAGCAACCTCTGTATTTGCTTTAATCCTTGATCCGAAAATTTAATTAGGATCATCCAGTACCAAAAAAAATAAAAAAAAAATAAAAATTGGTAAAACTTTCATTTTTATCATTGCAATTCTTCCAAACCATGATAATTTTACTTTCTCATATTTATCTATTTTAATAAGATATATTAGTCATATGATCCTGGGTTTGTATGATCTTTAGCTGGTTTCACTATCAGTATTATCAAGGATTGCTTCCAGGAACATGGAATATTTCCCCCTTCCATTATTTTCTTAAACATTATCTTCATCTTCGGCACCAATAGCCGTTTAAAATTTTTATTATCTTCTACACCTAGCCCATCTAACCCTGGTTCCTTACCTATTTTCAATTTATTAATAACCTCCACTATTTCCTTTTCTTCTATTTGTGTTTCCATTATTTCTTTATCATATTCTTGGATTTTACAATTTAAATTCTTTTCTATATATGCCTCACTTTCATTCACATTTATGTCATTTCCCTTATATAGCTTTTCAAAGAATTTCTGAAATATCAACAATTTTTCACTCATCTTCCCCTCCTTATCAAAAGCCAATCAGGCTTTTTGCCTTTTTAGCTTGTGTGGCTCTAGGCAGCATTCTAGAATTTTTATTACTGTGTTCATAAAATTCCCTGTTTAAATATATTATATTTTTTGAACCTGTTCTATCTCAATATTTTGCAACTCTTTTCTTTTAGCTGATAGGATTATTCTATCTACTTTGTATATATTTACTCTGTAGTTCCCTTATTTCCTACTCCAACCATTTTATATGTTTCTTTTTGTTTTTTTAATTATAAGAGTATTTTATCCCTAAACCTCTCACTACTGTTTTCATTGCCATCCCATATTACACCTGTATTACTACCTCCCTCTTCATTTATAGTCCATATTTCTTTTAATTCCCTTTCCATTTTTTCTAAAATCTCTATTTTTAAAAATCCTCAAATCCATTCTCCATTTACCTGCCTGTTTATAATCACAATCTATTTCCATATCCATAGTTACCATTGATGATCAGATATTTTAATTATTTTTTTCTCTGCTGTCATTATTTTAGATAATATTTCTGGTGTTACAAATATATAATCTGTTCTTGCAAAATTTTTATGTCTACCAAAAAAATATGTACCTTGTTTCCCCAAAAATAAGACATTCCCGGATAATAAACCTAATCGGGCTTTTGACTGCATGGGCTAAAATACCCCCAAAATAAGACATTCCCGGATAATAAACCTAATCGGGCTTTTGACTGCATGGGCTAAAATACCCCCAAAATAAGACATTCCCGGATAATAAACCTAATCGGGCTTTTGACTGCATGGGCTAAAATACCCCAAAAATAAGACATTCCCGGATAATAAACCTAATCGGGCTTTTGACTGCATGGGCTAAAATACCCCCCCCCCCAAAATAAGCCTCTCCGAAAATATTTACAATATTTACAGCTGGAAATCAAGTAAGATGGCAAGAAGAGCCCTGTCTTGCTCCATGCACCCAAAATAAGACATTCCCGGATAATAAACCTAATCGGGCTTTTGACTGCATGGGCTAAAATACCCCCCCCCCCAAAATAAGCCTCTCCGAAAATATTTACAATATTTACAGCTGGAAATCAAGTAAGATGGCAAGAAGAGCCCTGTCTTGCTCCATGCACCCCAAAATAATAAGATTTCCCCAAAAATAAGGTCAAGCGCTTATTTTGGTGTTCAAAAAATATAAGACAGGATCTTATTTTCGGGGAAACACAGTACAACTTGCCTATTATGGGCCTTTTCTATCTGGCTTTCAGTTCCTGGGAAGGAAATGGGATGGAACCTCTAATGATGATTTTGTGTTACAGCAAACACTACCTGGTTTGTCAGCACCTTCACAAGAGAAGAAGTTCAATTCCTTTGAGATTAGGTTTCCTTTCTGTGTTTTATGCTGATTTCTATAAAATGCACATTATATTGAAGGGTTTCCTGCAACATATATATACTGATGTCTTTGTATACCTGCATTTCCTTTCTCATGAAGAACATACTTACTGCTGTAAAAGTACATCCTTCCTGCATTAACCTGCATTAAGATCTAAAAACCTCCATAAAATGCCACTCGTTTCCCACAAGATCTCAACTAGCAGAAGCAATCTACACACCTTTGTAGTGCTAATAGGGGACCCAGTGGCTATTTAGAAAGACAATGATGGCCCCACGCACACGGGGAGGCACACTGGATCTGCTTTATATCTCTGGACAGTGGTTAAATGATCTGGTATTAGATGATTTAGTAACGGAACCAATGTCATGGTCGGATCATTTCTCCTTCGCCTAGACTCCCGCACCGCCATTCACCACCGCAGGGAGGCGGAACCTATACGGTGGTTCCGTCCCAGGCGCCTGATGGACCCTGAGAGGTCCCTGACGGAGCTTGGGCCATTCCCTGAGGATCTGGCCCACGGCACGACTGAGGAACTGGTCGTGGCCTGGGAACAGGCCGCGGCGGGCCTGGACCGTGTCGCGCCTTTGCGGCCTCTGACCCGCGAGATCTCGACCGCCCCTTGGTTCTCCGAGGGGCTGAGGGAGATGAAACGCCGGAGAAGACGCCTGGAGAGCACCTGGAGGTCCAGTCGCTCGAACTGATCGACACTAGTTAGGTCCTATTCTAGGACCTACCTAGTGGCAATGAGGAGGCGGCGTTCACGCCTCCACCCTCATTGCGCCGGCAGATAACCGCCCGGCCGCCCTGTTTGGGTCACCCGCCTTCCTACATCAGGAATATTTTGCAACTCTTTTCTTTTAGCTGATAGGATTATTCTATCTACTTTGTATATAGTATACAAATGGATGAAGACTATTGCTTGACATAGTGTAAGCCGCCCTGAGTCTTCGGAGAAGGCGGGATATAAATGCAAAAAAAACAAAAAAAACTTTCTTGAAAAGTTAGAATGATATAATTCAGATTTTAAGAATTTCAGTAGCACTTTTGAACTCTCTTAAGATACATTTAAAGTTGGGAGGTTTGCAAATTCTTCTACATCAGGAATATTTTGCAACTCTTTTCTTTTAGCTGATAGGATTATTCTATCTACTTTGTATATATTTACTCTGTAGTTCCCTTATTTCCTACTCCAACCATTTTATATGTTTCTTTTTGTTTTTTTAATTATAAGAGTATTTTATCCCTAAACCTCTCACTACTGTTTTCATTGCCATCCCATATTACACCTGTATTACTACCTCCCTCTTCATTTATAGTCCATATTTCTTTTAATTCCCTTTCCATTTTTTCTAAAATCTCTATTTTTAAAAATCCTCAAATCCATTCTCCATTTACCTGCCTGTTTATAATCACAATCTATTTCCATATCCATAGTTACCATTGATGATCAGATATTTTAATTATTTTTATCTCTGCTGTCATTATTTTAGATAATATTTCTGGTGTTACAAATATATAATCTGTTCTTGCAAAATTTTTATGTCTACCAAAAAAATATGTACCTTGTTTCCCCAAAAATAAGACATTCCCGGATAATAAACCTAATCGGGCTTTTGACTGCATGGGCTAAAATACCCCCAAAATAATAAGATTTCCCCAAAAATAAGGTCAAGCGCTTATTTTGGTGTTCAAAAAATATAAGACAGGATCTTATTTTCGGGGAAACACAGTACAACTTGCCTATTATGGGCCTTTTCTATCTGGCTTTCAGTTCCTGGGAAGGAAATGGGATGGAACCTCTAATGATGATTTTGTGTTACAGCAAACACTACCTGGTTTGTCAGCACCTTCACAAGAGAAGAAGTTCAATTCCTTTGAGATTAGGTTTCCTTTCTGTGTTTTATGCTGATTTCTATAAAATGCACATTATATTGAAGGGTTTCCTGCAAATATATATAAGTAAAAAAATATGCATCAACTATATTAATTTGATATAATGAAGGGAACAATAGGACAGGAACGGTAGGCACTTTTGTGCTCTTATGCACGCCCCTTATACATCAGAATAGATGTGATTTGTATAGTAATCTGCATAAGTGCAAGCGGTTTAATTAAAGACTTGACCTAAAGTGAAAGGAAACTGGACAAGGAAAGATTTAACCTAGAGATAAGGAGGAATTTTCTTACAGTGAGAACAATTAACCCATGGAACAGAAGTTGCCTTCAGAAGTTGTGGGAACTTCATTACTTGAGATCTTCAAGAAGATATTGGACTGCCATTTGTCAGAAATGGTGTAGGGTCTCCTGCTTGGGGGGGGTTGGACTAGATGGCCTACAAGGTTTCCAACTCTGTTAATCTGTTTTAAAGTTTCCAACCTTTCTAATTAAAATGATATATTCTTAGCTCCTAGGGGAGGGGTGTGCTCTCTCAAATGTTGCAAAAGATAATGTGTGCCTATCTTGCTTTATTTTTTCCTTAAAAATATTTGCCAAAAAAAAATTAAAAATAGCCTATATATATACATTTGTGCAGAGGGAAACTTTTCATTTTCCTGGAGTTTAATTCTAATAATTTATAAATAGTCTATGTGTATATATCTCCTTTGAGTACATATCTTATTCAAACTTGGGCCTCTGGTGGCGCAACAGGCTAATGCAGCCTATTATTAACAGCAACTGCTTGCAATATTGCAGGTTCAAGTCCCACCAGGCCCAAGGTTGACTCAGCCTTCCATCCTTTATAAGGTAGGTAAAATGAGGACCCAGATTGTTGGGGGGCAATAAGTTGACTTTGTATATAGTATACAAATGGATGAAGACTATTGCTTGACATAGTGTAAGCCGCCCTGAGTCTTCGGAGAAGGGCGGGATATAAATGCAAAAAAAACAAAAAAAACAAAAAAAACTTTCTTGAAAAGTTAGAATGATATAATTCAGATTTTAAGAATTTCAGTAGCACTTTTGAACTCTCTTAAGATACATTTAAAGTTGGGAGGTTTGCAAATTCTTCTACATCAGGAATATTTTGCATTCCAAATACAGAAGTTAATAGCAGAACTTTTTACATAGATACCCATGAGAAGCTGGCGTTGGAAATTTGTCCAAAGATGTCTGAGTGAAACTCCTATTCATTTCATAATTCCTTAGAAAATTCTTTTCTTTAGAACCTCACTAAGTTCTTTAACTGTTATGATTTGAACCTCGGTCTTGAATAATAAATTGTAGCCTGCTCATCACAATGCCTCTCACACATAGAAGAGGGAAAGCTTTGAAATACTAATAGAAATAATGTTGCCAGTAGTTCTGTGTTAAAAAAGCTGAACATCATACAAAAAAATAAAGAATTTGTTCTCCTTTGCTGTAAATCCAGTAGGAGGTGGTTGTGGTGTTTTGTTTGTTTGTTTTTTGCTGTTAATTTGCCAGATTTTTTTTCTCTTCTACAAATCAATTTAGTATTCATGTATCTTGCTAGGCAAAATTCTAAGGAAGCTGAAATTCATGAGCTGCTAAGCAGCCTTGTCTGAGCTTTTCTTGTTGCTGGGGGTCAGCTTTTTGCTAACAGGATGCAATCATAAGAAAAAGAAAGTGCCTAAGGGTGAGAATGCAACAGACATTAGAATTATACACTCTGTGAAGCTCATTGAGCTTTCAAAATGCTGTACTTTATGAGTGTATTTGGATCCTAGCCGTGTAGCTTTATGCTTTTGATAGGGTCTCATTAGGCAATCGCATTAAAATAACAGAAGTAGAAAAATAGCCTTTCTTTGATGTGAATTATACAGTGGTTACATTGACATTCAGGTACTAGCATAGACTGATCTTGAAAAGTCTCACTTCCATGAAAAGCATTCCATGATATGACTTATGCTCTTGCTGTACTAAAGGCACTGTGTTATTTGCTTTAATGAGGCTTCTACAATGTTCCCACTGTCAGAGATGTTGATATCCAATTCTATGCTTTAAAAATGAAATCTTTGAACTTTACAAGCATGCCGTTTTTACATTCATCTGGAATGTGCAATCAGAGAATAAAGTAAACTAAGAATAATTTCAAAACAAAACTTACCTATATTTCTTGGAAGGAATCACCATTCTACAATACCTTGAATGTTAAGTATCAGTTTATGAGACATTGATTAGTGCTTCTTTGATGACTAATATTTCTCCTGGATTTGAAATGATGGAAAGGTTATAGCTGACCTGATTTCTGAATGGGTTATACTGGTGCTACCTTAATGAGTCCCAAACAATACATGCCTATAATATTTCAGAGTAGCAGTGTTTATTCTACTTTTAGAAATAAATCACACTGATTTATTTATTTAATAAATTCTCATACTGCTTTTGTTGTTTTAAATCTCAGAAAAGTTGACAATATAACAATTAAAATACAACAATATAATACAATTAAAAGAATATAAAATTAATATTGTCATTAAAAAGGTGGTAGGAAAAAGCAAAAAGCAATAATTATTGCAGCATTTATATAGTATGTCTTTATCTGGTGCCTAAAAGTTATAGTAGGTGCTGATCAATTTCAGAACAATACCTATTGCAGAGAAGCCTCGGCCATATATAACTGCAACACAGCACACTGTTCTTCTAGGCATACATTATGCAAGGAGATCCTCTTCTGGCAATCTTAAAAATAGATGCACTGATCCCAAAGTTATATGCTATAACTTGATTTTGAATTTGGTTCAATAACTAATTAACTCCCATGCAGTTGTTTCAACAATAGTGTATAGCCAAATATTTGGAAATCACATTCTGCACCCATTATAGGCTCCAGGTTCAGTACAAGAACATTTTCATATATAATTTAAATCTAAGTCTAACTGTACAATAATAGTTATAGTCACACTATCACTGTCTAGGGATGAGAATGATTTAAATATACCTCAAAGTATTCTATGAAAATTCTGAATAGAGGTTTGCTATAGTATGTGACGCTAGTTAAAAAATAATCTAACTCAAAGAGGGGTAAGACAGATATCCACTGATATTTAATTTGTAGATCAATTCCCTTATGGACAAAATAAGTACGAGCAACATCTCCTGAAGCTACCCAATAAGCACACAGAAATATGCAAATGAAATTAAAACAACCTGGGAGTTTCAGTAGCATTTTATTCTGAGCTCTGTTATTTCTAAAGCAAGAATTTATTTTTTTAAACCACCCTAGAATAAATATCTGGAAATTAAATAGTTAAAAAATACAGCAAGTTATTTTTTGAAAAAAAAATTAACTCCAGTTTGTCATAGCTCTACCAAATGCAAAGTATTAAATATTTAAAATGTAAAAAATCACCATTACCAACACTTTCACTGTTCTAGCTCACTAAGATCATTTGAGATTATATATCTTCTTATTTACTCTGCAGTGGATCCATTCATAAGTGGTACCTAGTGTGGTACTGAGAAGCGAAGTTAGTTGGATTAAAGTCAAATTGGGTATATGAATCTTTATTATTGTGACTGGCTAAAGATAAACGTTTGTTCAAAAAGGTCTACGTTTTTGATCATGGCAGATAATTATGAATCAAAAAGGAAAAGTTCATCCCTGCAATAATTGCAACCCTAAGTATACTCAGAAGTTATTTTGATGATAAGCTACATTTGAGTGGTAATGTGATTAGGTCAGTTTTGTGCTATACACTTGAAAGCCTGTTGGATAAATTTATCCTGTCCAGGAATGAGTTTCTGAATAATCAAGCACCTTTCTTTAGGTAAAAATATATTTAAATCAAAAAATGTTCCCAAACTAACTACAACTACATCATTTGAACAGAAAAAAAAAGGCAGAAGCACAAATATGGTGGCTTCTAGCTTCAAAAGAATAAAACAATAGTATATTGACTAGGACAGAGAATGGTGAAACATTAAGCCACCATACACAAAGTATCTAGCCTGCTCTACCATCCAGAACCAGCATTTCCTGTCAAAGATCAAGACACTAAATTTGTATCAATTTATTTGAAAGAAATTTTACCTACAATATTCAATGAAGTCTGTTAAATATTATTTGAGATTCATTCTTGAATGGACAGCAAGCATAATCTTCTATGACTAAGTGAAGGAAAGTTACCCTTCACCCAATTTAGAAATTATTCCAAATCATTAAAGTAAATATTAAATAATTTGGGGGTCAAAATACACCTTTCATGCCTTCAAAGGTCTGTCCAGATAGAAAAGTTGCTGTGTTATTCCTCATTTTCCAATCGGCTTATCAGATTTGCTTATTTTATGTTAGTTATTATTGTGATAGAGTAAATAAAAAAGCGTCTTTAAATTTATTTTAGTACCAAGCTTTGGAAAGGCAACATTCTTTATAATTTTATTTTTTCTTCCTTGGAATGCTTCTTGCCTGATTTTGTAGGAGCAGAGCAAATGTTGCTGATTTCACAGTTCTTAAATAAAAGGACACTAAATCAAAATTCTGATTGAATGAAAGCTGCTTTTCAGTTGTAAGATATTTCCATGATAAGCTACATTTGAGTGGTAATGTGATTAGGTCAGTTTTGTGCTATACACTTGAAAGCCTGTTGGATAAATTTATCCTGTCCAGGAATGAGTTTCTGAATAATCAAGCACCTTTCTTTAGGTAAAAATATATTTAAATCAAAAAATGTTCCCAAACTAACTACAACTACATCATTTGAACAGAAAAAAAAAGGCAGAAGCACAAATATGGTGGCTTCTAGCTTCAAAAGAATAAAACAATAGTATATTGACTAGGACAGAGAATGGTGAAACATTAAGCCACCATACACAAAGTATCTAGCCTGCTCTACCATCCAGAACCAGCATTTCCTGTCAAAGATCAAGACACTAAATTTGTATCAATTTATTTGAAAGAAATTTTACCTACAATATTCAATGAAGTCTGTTAAATATTATTTGAGATTCATTCTTGAATGGACAGCAAGCATAATCTTCTATGACTAAGTGAAGGAAAGTTACCCTTCACCCAATTTAGAAATTATTCCAAATCATTAAAGTAAATATTAAATAATTTGGGGGTCAAAATACACCTTTCATGCCTTCAAAGGTCTGTCCAGATAGAAAAGTTGCTGTGTTATTCCTCATTTTCCAATTGGCTTATCAGATTTGCTTATTTTATGTTAGTTATTATTGTGATAGAGTAAATAAAAAAGCGTCTTTAAATTTATTTTAGTACCAAGCTTTGGAAAGGCAACATTCATTATAATTTTATTTTTTCTTCCTTGGAATGCTTCTTGCCTGATTTTGTAGGAGCAGAGCAAATGTTGCTGATTTCACAGTTCTTAAATAAAAGGACACTAAATCAAAATTCTGATTGAATGAAAGCTGCTTTTCAGTTGTAAGATATTTCCAACCAATAGTGGGTGATTTCAAAATTGCATCAGTAACAACAGGCAGAAATTTAATGTCGATGGACATATCAAGTCCAGGGACTGAACTTTCTTACCTTTTCTGGCAATAGATTAAGGTTCTTCATCCAAGGTGATGCTTCTTTCAGCACAAGATTAAGGTTAGGCACCTGAAATTTCTGGCAGAAACAGTGTGCAAGAAGTAATGTCTAACAATTAGACATTACAGCACGGAGACGGCTTTGGTCTCATTGGTGGATGATATCTGGAGGGCTCGGGACAGGGGTTATTCCTCTGCCCTGGTCCTCTTAGATCTCTCAGCGGCTTTTGATACCATCGACCATGGTATCCTGCTGCATCGATTGGGGAGTTTGGGAGTGGGGGGCACCGTTTTTCGGTGGTTCTCATCCTATCTCTCCGACTGATCGCAGACGGTGTTGGCAGGGGGGCAGAGATCGACCGCTAGGCGCCTCATGTGTGGGGTGCCGCAGGGGTCAGTTCTCTCGCCTCTCCTGTTCAACATCTATATGAAGCCGCTGGGTGAGGTTATCAGTGGTTTTGGGGTGAGTTATCAACTGTACACTGATGACACCCAGCTGTACATTTCCACCCCTGACCACCCCAATGAAGCTGTTGAAGTGTTGTCTCGGTGTCTGGAGGCCGTGCGGGTCTGGATGGGGAGAAACAGGCTCAAGCTCAACCCCTCCAAGACTGAGTGGCTGTGGATGCCGGCATCCCGGTACAGTCAGCTGCAACCGCTGCTAACTGTTGGGGGCGAGTCATTGGCCCCAATGGAAAGGGTGCGCAATTTAGGCGTTCTCCTGGATGGGGAGTTGTCCTTTGAAGAACACCTGATGACTATCTCCAGGAGAGCTTTCTACTAGGTCCGCCTGGTCCACCAATTGCGCCCCTTTCTAGACCGGGATTCCCTATGCACAGTCACTCATGCCCTCGTCACTTCTCGCCTGGACTACTGCAATGCTCTCTACATGGAGGCTCCAGTTGGTTCAGAATGCAGCTGTGCAGGTGATAGAGGGAGCCACTCGTGGCTCTCATATAACACCTATCCTGCGCAAGCTGCACTGGCTGCCTGTGGTCTTCCGGGTGCACTTCAAGGTATTGGTTACCACCTTTAAAGTGCTCCATGGCTTAGGACCGGGATATTTATGGGACCGCCTTCTGCTACCACTTTCCTCCCACCGACCTGTGCGCTCCCACAGAGAGGGTCTCCTCAGGGTGCCGTCAGCCAAACAATGTCGACTGGCAACCCCCAGAGGGAGAGCCTTCTCTGTGTGGGCACCTACCCTCTGGAATGAGCTTCCTCCAGGACTTCGTCAACTTCCTGATCTCCGCCGCGAGCTGAAGACGTATTTATTCTTCCGTGCAGGACTGGCATAAAATGGGTTTTAATAGGATTTTAATTGGGGTTTTACGATGTTATGTATCTTATATTTAATTATAGGCTAGATTGAATAAGTTTTTTAATTCTGGTTTTATTGTGTTGTATGTGATTGTTATTTTATCTGGCTGTTAACCGCCCTGAGTCCTTCGGGAGAAGGGCGGTATAAAAATTAAATTAAATTATTATTATTATTATTATTATTATTATTATTATTATTATTATTATTATTATTATTATTATTATTATTAATAAAGAAACCTACAGATACATCTCTTTTTCTTTTGGATGATTTAGTCTCTAGTACTGGATCGAGTTTTCTATCCAGCTGAGTTTTTGATATCATAGCAAACAGGTATTAAGCTCAAAATCTGGTTAAAATCTGAGAAATTTTTCTATTTTCTAACATTAAAATCAGACTGCTAAATATCAAATCTGGCAGAAATGGCAAAAATCTCTGCTTATTTGAAAGACTATACACAAGAAAAATATATTTTAGAATGGAAAATGTGGATTGATTATATTCAAAATAAGTATCAGATAAAAAAATATCAAATAGCATATGAGTAAATTTAGGAAATATTTTGTATTAGATATATTTCTGAAGGAGAGGGGAATTGAGAGTGTGATTAAGTGTGGAGTGACTAGAGATTATAATTTAGGAATTATTTTAGATTATGATTGTTAGTTTTGATACCCTGCATTTTGTTCTGGGAAGTCGGGGTGGGGGGTGGGGGGTAAGGGGGAGGGGAATTGGGGTGTTGAGGATAGAGATGGAGTGATGGTTAATGTACAGGGATTATTGAAGATGTATAAATATAATTAATGTAGGGTCGGGTCTGCCCAGTTACCATTTTAGAACGGTGGGGAGGAGAAAAGAGAGTAGGAGGTAGGAAAGAGGAGAAGAGGAAGGAAGAGGGGTAGAAGAGGGAGAAGGAGTGGAGGGTGGAGGGAGGAGAGGATGTAGATAAGAGAAGGAGAGGAAGGTTTGGAAAGTAAAAGAAGGTAGAAGAGGGAAGAGTGTTAAAAAGGGGGGTGGTGACTGAGCAAGCCCGACTAATTGTATATAACTGTACATTGGATGAATTATTTGATATGATTGTAAAAATAAAACTTTTTTATTAAAAAAAAATCAGACTGCTAAAATAGATTAAAATGCCTACAAGATTTTTTTAAAAAAATACTGATAAAACGTTTTGTTTCATTTATCAGTCCTTAATGACTGTTTTCCATGCAAGACACCAAGCAACTCCTGTTAAAATGATTTGTTATCTTATCTTCAATTTGTTCAGTTTATTTCTGCAATCCAAAAGGCAAAAAGCTTTTAAAATTCTAACAGACAAATGGCCTTGGCTTCCTTTGAGCTAAAATAACTAAACCAAGTAGCTAATTAAAATAAAAAAGGAGTTCACCAGCCAGGAGCAGTACTCAGCAACATCTTTCCCAAGGTCCCCCAGGAACTGAATTTACAATCAAGAATATGGGATTGCTTGTTCACTTTGTAAATCTCCAAAACCATGATCAATGACAGTAGTAAGAACTAACTTACTGGTAATAGGCACCCTAGCAATTAAAACCACTAGGGTTTAATTATAAGTCTAAGAACAGCCCCAAGATATGAACCTGTTACTTCTGAATTGCTTTGTTGCCGTTATCACTATATCATGCCATTAAAGACACTAATTAACAGTCTTACTATATTTGATCTGAATGTCATCAGAATATTAATAACAGTCTCAAAATGTCTAATAACCACCCCTAGCAATAATCTAAATACTAAATAGCAAAAGAGGTAAAACAATGCTTTATGGCTGTGATGGCAAACATATGGGATGCATGCCACAGGTGGCACACATAGTCATATCAGTGGGGATGCGAGCTTAGTTCTGGCATGCACATACTGATTTTTGGGCCTTCTAGGCCTACCAGAAGTAGGGAAACAGGCTGTTTCCTGCCTCCAGAGGGCTTGGGGGTAGTGGGGAAGGACCATTTTTCTCTCTCACCTCTTTCACAGAGCCTTTCTATGAATCTGGGGAAAGTGAAAACAGCCTTCCCCACCCCACCAGAGGCCCTCCAGAGGTCGGAAATGGCCTGTTTGCCAACTTCTCTCTAGGAGTCTCTGGAGGCTAGGGGCGGCAAAAAAAGTGCTTCCTGTCCAACTGGAAGTTGGCAAACAGGCCATTTCTGGCCTCTGGAGGGCCTCCAGGGGGGTGGGGAAGGCCATTTTTGGCCTCCCTAGACTCATAGAGAGGCTCTGGAGCCAGATGAGAGAGAAAAACGGGCCTATTGGGCCATCACATGCCAGGGGTGGGGATGGAGCAGGGTAGGGTCATGCACACATGTGCAGGTGTGGGGCACATAGAATTATGGGTATGGGCATTCGCATGATCCCCTCAGCCCCCACCCGCCCGCCTCCTGGCACGTGATGGCAAAAAGGTTAGCCATCACAGCTTTATGGTATTGAACTACCTAGCTTCCAAAGTGTAAAGGTGTAGTCACTTAATATCACACCCTAAAACTATTACTGTAACTAAGAATAAAACCACTATAATAAAGTACCTCTAATCTAATTATAGACATGCTCCAGGAGTTAATACTGATCAAGCAGTTAGAGATAATGAATGTGGGCCTCTCTAGCTGAATCTGTCCAAAAACAAATTCAGTCCAGACTGATAGAGATCAAAATAATCAGTCTCCTCAAAGAACATGAGCTACAGATACCATCTCAACCAGCTTATCCCAAAGAAAATATTTGTGATTAGAAAGCAATTGGTAAATTCTTCTAGATTAAAAACGATGCTTCATTTTCAGGACAGGGACCTTCAAACAAAAATAAATGTGTCCTTTAGGACTGTATTTGAAATGCCTTAAACTTTTAAAATCTGAAAAGCCTATATAAATGTTGGAATTAGCACTTCCTCATACAGAAATGATGCAGAGTTTGAACAACCTTTTGGATACATAGCTTCTGTCAGAAAGTAGCTGGGGCCAAAAACGTTTTCAGTGATTCATCTGGTAGTGGATTTGCACTAATCCACAACCAAGAATTCCTTCCTGTAATGAGTTATGTCTTATCTTCTCATGTGTGGATTATTGTAGCGTGCTCTATATGGGACTGCTTTGAAGCTGAATTGGAAGCTACAGCTGGCCAAATCACACTTGTGCTACTAGTTATAGGCATATTATGTGTTTATGTGACACCTCACTGTGAAAGCTGTATTGGTTACCAGTGAGTTTCAAATTCAACAAAAGATGTTGTATAAAGCCCTGGCTCTCTGAGAATCACCTCCATCTCATTATTTCTGCCAGTTAGAAAGTGTGCCTTTTCTACTGCAGCCTTTGCAATAGCATACAGATTGTCCCAACCCCACAAAACCTTAATTGACCTCTAAAACCTTCCCTCCCCCCAAAGTCATGGGAAAGATCAGAGTGTGTCCATGTGGTATATTATATCAGTTTTAGTTAGGGTATGGATATACCTTGGTCATATTTACTGCTACACTCTAGATATTGTATCTGTTTTTAATCTGTACACTGCAAAGATTCAGGTGACTTTATCATTTTAAATTATGGATTACCGGTAATTAAAAAATATAGGCCATATTTTAATTATCTAGTAGAAATGGAAATACCTGCATTGTTTTTCTTTTGCTTTGGTCTCCTTTTTCATAGCATATTGTGTTTAACTGATTTTCTATTGGTATACAACTGATGAAGAAAACAAGGTTCTTATGAATATCTGAATAAACAATCATATGCTTAAAAGAGTATTGCAGCTAAATATACAATAGTGATTGCGGCCTTTCAAGAAAATGATTACATCCTCGTGTTTTCTCTCACTTTCAACCACCCGAAATCAGAACAAAATCCTGCTAGTGTTTTTCTTACATAGTTGCTTCATCTCTTACTCTATTGAATATTGATGACCTCCTGTGGTGTCATTCTTTTACAACCTACAAGAGATGCAGGCACATTTTGCATATTTTCCTAAATGTTTTCTTCAAGGTTACTACTGACATCTGGAAGACAGCACAAACATCTTTTATGTTACATTTAACTTGCAAAAGCTAGAAGACAAAAATATAATGAAGCTGTCTCCAAATTCTAGAAATGTTATACTTTGTGTATTGAACTGAGTTTACTCCAATATTTTACAAATGAAAAACAGGAGCATACTTGCAACCCTATTTTTCCTATTTTGATGTTTATTTCTAATTAAACATTATTGAAGTTCTACAATGTGTTGTGCTAAGTGCTTGCATTTATTTAATTTCCTATTGTTTGGTTTATGTATAACAATACCTTGTGATTGACCCGGGAAGCCGGGGGGGTGGTGGGTGAAGGAAGGGGGGAAAGGGGGTTTGCGGGGGGGAGGGGGGAAAAGGGGGAAAATGTTTTTGTTTGTTAAAACTTTTTCAATAAAAAAAAATCCTATTGTTTATCTTTTTTTTACTACCCAGGATAATATTTTATACTAAACAGCAACAACAAATCCTTACAGTTGGTCTATGGTATGAAATAAATCTCTCAAGTTAATTTCACTAATCATAGCACAGAATTATATTGGCATGGTTTCTGGATCCTTAACTACTCAATGTATCTAAGGGTCAAGGGCCACTGACTTTATGATAGCTTTCCATCAGCTGTCAGCCTATCCCTATGCTATTGTAACATACAGCTTTGAAGACAGGTGCCACCAAAATCTGATAGAAAGCTATGAGCAGCATTACAGAATAACACTCACAATTACACAACAATGGACTTCCCATGCCCCCAATGTGCTAAACTCTGATCTTGCAGATTACAGAGCCACCTCCATAGCCACAGATGAACTGTACAACAGAGTATCTTCTTTGAATTGGAAGATTTAATATATATGTAGGTATGTTTTGGTAGAAAACATACATTCATCCTCCAATTCACAGAAAAACATTCCATACTTGACAGCCACTTATCTGGAATGATATACAGTCTCCTGCTTGAGCAGGGAGTTGGACTAGAAGACATATAAGTTCCCTTCCAATTCTCTTATTCTGTTATAATGAACTGTTAATGTGAGAGTAGTCAGCACTGAAGCTCACCAACCCTTGTTCTCAATTGATAATTCCAGAGTATAACATCTCAATACAAGATGTATCCATTTGTGAAATGAGATTCTTGACCATACAGTAGATGTGAACATAGAGACCAATCATTCTTTTTCTTGAAAAAAAAAACCCTCTAAATTTAAAAAGAACCCATTTCATGGAATTTTTTTAACCTGTATAAGATGGGAATTTTATAGACCCAAGTAATGTTGATGCCTATACTTTTTTCTCCATAGGTCAAGCCTTAAGCATGAATATCAACATGACGGGAACTCCTTTGAAGGGCTGTAGAAACAGAGCTTAGATCTCTCCCTCACCCACTTTTGGGATCTGCATTTCTGCAGCCTGCAAGAGCAATTCTCTTTCATACACAGAAGGGAGATGAATTCCTCCAGTGGGGTGGAGAAATGTAGTTCATATCATGAATATCTCAGTTCTGTTCTTACAGTTCCCTTCTCCACACAGAGGCAATTTGAAGTTGGCAGGAAGCACTTTCATTCCATCCATTTAACAAACTGAGAGATTGCTTAATACCCTCATCTGGAAGTGCTGGCACTGATCATTGAGTAAAGCAGTCATGAGGGAATTCCACTTAATGATTGCTTCACTCAACAATCCAGATTCTGGTCCAAATTGTGGTCATAAGTTGAGGACTACCTTTATTGAAAAAATGCCAGTAGATAGGGAAAGTTTCCAAAATGGGATAGTTATAAATATAAAGAGGTGTGTGGGAACTATAGTGTTTTGGAGCCATAAGCACAGAATAAGCTAACATGCTAATTTTTCTGCAACTCAAACCTAGGCTGGATAGCTGCATTTTGAACTGGATAAGTAAACCTAACTGGATGAAAAAATGATTGAGTGCAGATTTTTGTTTAGAAGGTAATAATAACTATTGTTATTTGCATTTGTGTCATCAGTGTCTTTAGAAATAAGAACAAATAACATTGGAGATGTCATAAAGACTTTTTTAATGAATCTCAGTGTGAAAACAGTACTAAACAGAACAAGAGGCTCCATAAAAATCTCCCAAATTGCCTTCTCTTCCATACTATTTAGGATTTTCCACATTGCTTTATTTTAATTTTAAAATCATCTGGAAACCCAATGGCATTAAAACCAATGTTTCTCAAATAAATTCTTCTCCCTGTTGTTGGTAGTCTTGGGCAAGTTAATGTAAAATAGAAATTAAGATTCTGAACATTGTTTAAATCTGTCAACAAAACTCTTCACTCTAGCCAAATGTTTATTTTTTAGGTTCACTTAATAGGCATTTTACTCATTCCATTATGTACTTTCTAACTTAAATAATTAAAAAATGTTATTGGTGTTTCCCAAGTAAACTATTCAAATATTATGATTTTCTATTCTTTATATGCCTATTTGGTAGGTCTGCTTATCATTTAAAAATAATTTTATCAAACAAGATAGTATGTGCAATAATAGGATTGAATTCACCAAGAAGTACTATGACAATTTTTTAAAAAAATATTCCTTGTGCAGAAGTGGGAAATTTTGGAACTCTCAAAGCACCCGAGAATTATACTTTTGAAATTCAGCCATAAAACTACTAGTTTTCAGCAACATAGGTTTCTGAACTGCTTGAACAGTAGAAGTTAGAGATAGGTTTCCTAAATATTGATATTTACTGTATCTTTTGCTCCCCAGAATTGCCCCCCCTCACCTGGGGATATGATTATATCACTTGGCATGACTTTAGGTAAAGGTAAAGGTTCCCCTCGCACATACGTGCTAGTCGTTGCCGACTCTAGGGGGCGGTGCTCATCTCCGTTTCAAAGCCGAAGAGCCAGCGCTGTCCGAAGACGTCTTCATGGTCATGTGGCCGGCATGACTGAACGCCAAAGGCGCACGGAACGCTGTTACCTTCCCACCAAAGATGGTCCCTATTTTTTCTACTTGCATTTTTACATGCTTTCGAAACTGCTAGGTTGGCAGAAGCTGGGACAAGTAACGGGAGCTCACCCCGTTACACGGCAGCACTAGGGATTCGAACCGCTGAGCTGCCGACCTTTCGATCGACAAACTCAACGTTCTAGCCCCTGAGCCACCGCATCCCCTTGGCATGACTTTTAAAGCCTTCAAAAAAGTAAATATAAGAAGGCAAAATCCAATTCAACTCCTATTCAGCAATATATGGGCCATCCCTGCCTTGTACACAATAAAGAGATGGTTTTATGCTGAAATCATGGTCTGGAATTTTTTTGGTAATAGCTATAAGCCATCAAATTTTTGCTATTATCTCTTATCTCTTATCTCTATCTATTTATATTCCATATAATTCTGGATAACTAGTAGAGTTCACATGCTTTGTGTTACTGTCAACCTCTTATTAAACATATTCCCTTATCCCCACTCATTCCACCGAATTCATATGGTTATACAAAAAACATGTGCTGTATTGTCAATTAACACGTCAATTTTGTCATGTCCCTCCTTTGTGCCAGATGCTGGGAAAGGAACCATTTTCTTCATGCCACTATCATTACCATATAATCCTGTCTTTTATCTTTCCCATTGCAAAACACAATGCAAGAATAAAATATTGATCTTGTCTTTTCTAGTGAAGAACAATTAGTGATAGCAGAAAAGAAGAATAGTAATTCAGGAAAGGAGTTCCTATAAGCCTGCTCCTCAGCAAGCAGTTGTTGATACTAACCCCGACAAAAAGACATCTAATGTAAAGCAAGGATCTCCTGGTCAGAGAATAGATAAACGTGAAGATAAGATCTTTGAATTTTTGTCTATAACTCTTTAAAAATGAAGACCGATATGGAATAATATCAAACAAAGAAAAACATTGATTATATTTAAGATTTTCCAAGGCACTATGTGACCTTTATTTCCTTGAATTGTGATGAACCCCCCCCTCCTCTTGACTGTTTAGTGAAAAAAAGTTTATTTTAAAGAAGTTTCTATATAACATTGTTCAGTTTTAATAAATTATCTAACATTGTTGAGCCATGGTGGCGCAGTGGTTAGAGTACAGTACTGCAGGCTACTTCTGCTAACTGCCGGCTGCCTGCAATTTGGCAGTTCAAATCTCACCAGGCTCAAGATTGACTCAGCCTTCATCCTTCTGAGGTGGGTAAAATGAGGATCCAAAATTTTTGGGAGCAATATGCTGACTCTGTAAACTGCTTAGTGAAGGCTGTAAAGCACTGTAAAGCCGTAAATAAGTCTAAGTGCTAGTGCTATTGTTCAGTTTTAATAAATTCCCACAAATGTACTGCAACCATATTTAAAAGTGTGTCCTTAAGAACTATTTTATACCTTTTATGTTCCAGTTGAGTTTTCTGATAAATCATGAGATTATATGAAATACCGTAGTAATAAATTTAGCACTTTATTAGTTAAAAATAACAGTTTATTAGCTTAAAAATAGCAGTATTCTATGGGCACTAAACTGTATTCTTTACATTATTCTTAACATTTTTCAAAAAGGAGAAATAGGGAAAATAAAATTATTGTTGAATTTATGGTTTCATTCTAGCCTGATTTAAAATAATATAGAAATGAATCATGCATTGGTTAATTTACTGTTCTTTGCATTGATCAAATAGCTATAGATATCTGTGTGCTGCATGTGAGTGTGTGTGAGAGTGTTTGTAAAGTTTATAAACTTAACAAAATGCTATCTCCACTATTTGTTAGCCAAGGCAGTTTTATGATACTGACCCTATTTTCCAGTCCAACAAAGACAAAAATGGAGTAATCAACTGACAGAAGTGTTTAGGATTGTTCTTTTAAAATCTCATTTAATTTTATTGCAGTTTTTTCTTTATTCCACATCTTTAAAAGTTTATAGAGCAATTAAACTATCTTATGTGTTGCGTAGTAGGGAAGAGACATAACCTAGCAGTTAACAAATGGAATTTTTTAGATAGATAAACTTTTTGTTCCAGCAACAACTTTGGCACAATACAACAAATAGAAAAGGCAGGAAGATATCTGCTGAATTGCATTAGCTCTCAACATAGTTCAAAATGTTGATCTTAAATTTAAACCCTAATATTCTTCATTGCTTATGGTCAAACTACCTAAAGGAAGCTTGGCTCTACAATTAATTGTCTCCAGTGTGAAAAAAATAAATAATTACAATAACTTCTTTGGGTATTGTAATTATCTTTTTTTCCGGTAGAACACAAGATAAATCAAACATAAATTGTTCTGTATATTTTATTCATTCATTTGCTTGTTTGCTTATAGTTCATAGTTCTTAATTGTCCATCTGTCCGTCAGAGAGGGGCTCTGGGTGATGTAGAGGAGCTCTGGGTGGTGTGGACAACAGGTAGGAAGAAGGAAGGATAATAGCACTGGATACAGGATTTTGAATTGGTTCTGCAATTCTCTCCTCAAAGATGCTCACTTAATACTCATCCTGGATTTTTTCTCCCCTTTTCCTAAGCTTTTATATGCTTCTTAATCTGTTTTACTTCCAGTTCATGTATAATTGTTCTATTGTTTAAAGGAATAATTGCTAGAGCACATGTGTTTGTAAGTACTTCACAATCAGACCAATTGAATTCCTTAATTAATATTCTTTCCTGTGCTGAGTATATTAATCTATGCTCAGTACATTAGTAGTATATATGATGGTTCTTTTCTTCTACTGGTGTTCAAAGAAATTTCAGGGCTTTTTGATTTACCTGGTCATGCTTTTTTCTGGCTTTTCATAGGCTTCAAATCATTAGTTATTTTAATACCACTTAGAAGAAATACATAGCAATTAAAAATGTAAATGTGATGTTTGTTATACTTCAAAAATAGAAAATTAAGCTCAAGCGATCCACCACTATGTTAAGCTTTTATTATAACATAACTATTTATGCTCTATGGATTAAAAGAAATTTAAAATCCTGATGTTAAAGAGTCTACTCAAGATATGTGTTCTCTATCAATTTTTAAAAATATCTCTATATTATGTACTTTGATACTCAAAGTGTATCTAGACAAGTTCCTTCTTCCTACTCACCAGGCACGGTAGCGTGAGCCTGTAATCCAGTTACTCTGGAGGCTGAGGCTGGCAGCAATCCTCTATATCAGTTTTCATTTCCTGAGGGAAAACCCGGAACTCTCAGATTCGGGTTTTCCCAAATGTGCCAGTATACCTACTCTAATAAATGGAACTTTGAGAAATACTTTCCTCGGAGTTTTTAATTGGAGTTTGGATTTTCTGGAATGCTGAACTGACTATGGGGCCACTTTGGGTTCTTAAAAACCCTTCATTTGGTTAGAAGGCAATTCTGGTGGCCAAGAATGAAAACCGACGTAGAGGACTATGTTAGAAGCTGCACTACCTGTGCCACCATGACCGGGGAAGCCCCCTGGTCTTCTCCAGCAAGTGGCAGAACCTACACAACCATGAGATGAGATTGCAATGGACTTTATCGTCGAACATCTGGAAAGCGGAGGAAACACAGTGATTTGGACTGTCATTGATTTACTCTCCAAACAAGCACTCTTCACTGCCTGTGACGGACTACTCTCTGCTAAAAAGCTGGCAAAACTTTTCATGAAGCACATCTACAGGCTACATGGAGTGCCCCAGAGAATAATATCAGATCTAGGGGTCCTGCTAAATTTTGGAAGGAATTCCTGAGGTCCATTGGGTCACCCCAGGGGCTTAGCCTGGCTTTCCATCTGGCTACTAATGGATGAAAAATTGAATGCAATGGTGGAACAATACATCATATGTTATGTAAATTATCAACAAAAAACCGGGCAGAGTTATTACCCTTCAGTTATTATAAGCCAGAAGTGGCTTATAATAATGCAGTACATAGTAGTACAGGGTTGACTCCTTTTCGAATAACTACTGGCATGGATTTTGTGCCTATGCCTGAATTGCCTAGATCATCATATTGATGCCGAACTTAGTGCGGACACTAGATCAGCGTAGCCCACTGAAGCCCAGAACTCCTGAGCTCAAGTGATCTGCCACTAACCAGGGGTAATGACAAGAGCCAAAAAGTTGATTTAATAGCATTGGGAAATCTAACAGGTGGGCAGATTATTTGTAAGTGAAGTGATATATGAAGATTCATTAATGTTATTTACTAATTCTTTTATTGATTGATGGTTGAAGTCTTTGCTGTCCAAATATATATTGGTAAGTAAATGCTGCAAATGAAATGGCAGCAAAGCTAACATTGTTTAAGCCTCATTTATTTTCTCAGTCAACTACAAGCTTTAACTGCTCTTCTTTGTGCCAGTGGAAAGTTCCTTGTCAATGCTGCTTCTGCCAATACAAATGGGAGTCAATTTACCAATCAAATTTTGAATATGGATTCAAAGCTGACCTGTATATCAAATATTCTTTCTATTGCTTTTCAAATAAAATGGCAAGCCACAAATGCCATCCATTCCAGATGAGCCTCTATTTCTATGGTGATGCATTGGCATTCTGCTTCTACTGATTACCTAACTTGAAATATTAAGCTCTAAATTTAATGTAGGTTGTCCTTCCAAATTGGGGTTCAGCTTTCTATCCAGCTCTGTCAAGTCTCCTGAGATCTCAGAAAACTCAGTGATTTAGAGGAATAAACAGTTATTTTTAAATGTTTTTGAATGTTTTATTTTCAAGTTGGAGTTGTACTCTATCTACACTGGTTCAGCTTTTCTATGGGTTCTTATCAAAGTTTGGATGCTATTGCGCCGTCTTTTCTTCATCTTTGTTATTTCTGCCGAAAACTGAGATATATTTTTAAATATTTATTTAATATTTACCCCTTGAAGGTATTCTGAAGCATCAGTAAAAAATGAAATAGGAATTGAATAACACCTGAAGTACTCAAATGGTTTAATAAATTAAAAAAATCAAGATTGTATTTGAAGGGGCTACCTTTTAGCACACTCAAAGCAACAAAATCACTTTAAAGATAACTACTGTTTCCAGCTAAAATAGAAACAAACAAACCGGTGGGAAAAAAGTATGGAGTTGTGTAAAAAAATATAGTAAAGTCAGTTTTTATACTGAGAACGAATTATTGGTTTGAACCATAATGTATGCATGAAAGACTACACCATACATGGTATATCATTCTTTACATGCCATTTGAAGGATTTTGAGATTTTCCTAAAAATAAAATGAATTTAATGTTGTCAATCTTGATCCTTAATAATAATAACAACAGAGTTGGAAGGGACCTTGGAGGTCTTCTAGTCCAACCCCCTGCCCAGGCAGGAAACCCTACACCATCTCAGACAGATGGTTATCCAACATTTTCTTAAAAATCTCTCCTTTAGAATATTATAGTTCTAATACAGTAATGCCAAACTTTAAAAAAAAAAAAAAGCCTAGGATTTACTTCTTCTTTATAAACAAATACACTGTGAAATTTATTGGGTGACTCACAGAAATTTATGAGAATTCTTCAAAAGCATATTAATGTCCTCTGAGGTGAGTGAGTGTGTGTGTCTGTGTGTCTGTGTATCTATGTATATCTCTGTGTGTGTGGTTGTTGTTGAGGTGTTTTTTTTCCCCTCCCAGGATAAAGAACAATATTCTATTACAAGCAAAGGTCAGGATGAGTAATAAATTTGAAACTGTGGTCTGTTTTATCATAATATTGGAATCTAAATGCCACATTCTGTAAGAAAAGGTCAATTTTAGCAAGTCATATTCAACCACTTTCCTAGGCATCAAAGAAAAATCAAGTTTGACATTGCAAAAGCAAATATTGCAGAGTGTATGGAAAACCAAATATCAGATGATTGGCTTGGTGTTCATCAAATGATGACAAAATATGCTATTAGTTAAGTGAAAAGAAAGATAGAACCCTACCAAAGTGCAACTTGAGTATGTATGCTTATAAGTAAATACATTTTATTATGGTCTATTATGTTCCTTGGAGCTTATCCTTAATCCAATGGGTTCTGGATGGCATTCTAATAGTTTTGAAATGGTTACTACCCTAACCTGATGAAATATGTATGGGAGGGCACCTAATAAAATATAAAATCCAGCACCTTCTACACTTCAGTTCAGGAAATGGAGAATATTTTTTCAGAGACTGTTGTGTATATTTCTTTGCATGATTGCAAAAGGCATGCTAAAACTCTGTCTTAAGGGACATGTTGCACACAGCTATCCTATACCCTTAATATTATTTATTTATTTTAAAGCTCCCTCAGCTTGATTTTGATTTTGGCTTGATGTGTATTGGTGTATCTTTATTCAAAACTCAAAGGACCCAATGCAGAAATTACTCTCTTATATAGTGAACATGTTTTATTTTAGGGCTGATTTCAGTAGAGTAGCGGCAAAAGTGTTTATCGCTCAAAATTCAGATTCAAATTCAGTGGTGATATCTGAGCATTAATTTAAATTAAATTTAAATTATCTCATAATATCTAAAGACAGTTAATTACAATAAACAACAATGTTCTATATTCTTAATTAATGCCACTGTGTTCTGGAATATTCCTTTTAGTAAACCACAAGTACAAAAGTACAGACAGGCATGGCACCTACAGCACCTTTTTGTGGCCCTCGGAGACCTTTCCTGAAATTAGTGAAGTCAGAAATATAATCCCTTCCCCAGCAGTTTTAGAGATGGTTCAGGGATAAAGAGGTGTCTTAGGTCTTGCACTTCAGTCTCAGCATCCTTTCTAAGAATCCAGGTCTTGAAATAATTTTTGAATATAGAATTTATATGTCATATAAAAATTGCTATTGTAGGTGTTCAGGATCAGGGGTTCCCAGGCTATTGACCACTATTATTACACATTCAACCATTTGCCAATTTCAAAATATCAAAACTCTGCATTAAATATCCATTAATTTGGTTGGCTATCTGATGTTTATTTGGTTGTTTAATGGATTTATGAATAAATATCTAATGAATATTTTTTCTAATGTTGATTGGGTGCATTAGCTTTCATATGCAGATAATGCCATCTTGTTAGCTGATAATACAAATGATGTTATTTATTAAAGTTATATGCCACTCATCTCATTATCAAGTAACAGTTACTCTTACAAGATTTTCAGAAGTGGTTTGCCTATTTCCTAAGACTGAGAGAAAGTGTCACGCCCAAGGTCGTCCATCTGCCTTGATGCCTAAAGTGGAGATAGAACACCATCTCCCAGTTTTTAGCCTAATGCTTTAATAGCTATATCAAAATGTTTTCATGTTATCATTAGCTTTATTATTTCAGGGTAAACAGTTTTTGTTTCATTTTATTTTAAGAAATCCAGAATGTAAAGCATACAAACTATAGAGCAAATGAATATTAACCAGGATTAGGAAAAAGAAAAGTTATTTGTTGTGTGCTTCCAAACTGGTTGCACTTAACAAGCTAAAGATTATCCCATAACATTAGCAGCTTTACCAGTGAAATAAATGCTGTATGCTATCTTGCTAATTTTGTTGGATATAATCCACTATTATAACCACGAACAATTTTCCCAGATAGCCCTGCGCTGATAAGCAATAACACATTGCTTTGACAGACTTCTGTTCATCGATTTACTATATAAGAGATCACAAATGGGCCACATAATACTTTTCATTTAGTTTCAATAACCACAGATGCCATCTAAAGTGTGTGACAGAATTCAGGTTTTCATTTACATCTATTAGGTTAATATCTATTTTAGATAATATGGCAGGAAGTATTATTAAAGAGAAAAATATGAAACATAAAGAATAACCCTTGCAAAACAGGAATCAACAAATCAATTCTGCAAAGCTAAGCCTCTTCTCAGTAAAGTAAAGACAGAGGCTACCTACCCAAAGGCTTTCATGGGTCAGAACTACGTTTTTGTCAGATTTATGAACTTATCATGTGCACCAGCCAGTTGCTTTCTTCTGGATTCTGGCGCTCCAGCACATGCACGCACACACGCTCCAGTTTTGGCACTCATGCCAAAAAGGTTAACCATCACTGGTCTTTGGCCTTTATTTCTCACATCTGAATGAGTTAGGGTGAGGCTGCAAAGTGCCCAAGAATATCAATCCCTGGTACAGGAGGCATGTATAGGAATACAATTCTCATGAGTTCATTTCTGACCATTGTACTCTAAATCAGGAAGAACATAGCACTTTCTCCCCACACACCTTTCAAGTAATGTCTGTTTCCCTTCCCTTAGCATTGAAATATTTCTATTCCCTTAGCCTCAGACCACTATTTTTCAGACAATCCCATGAACCTGATATTTACAAAGCAGAAACCAACGTTTAGTCATTTCTGAGTTCCATTCAACATTTACTACATTTAGTGTTCAAAATGTTATTAGTAATCAAACTATGTGTTGTATGCAATATACCAGTATTTTTATTTATGCATTGTTAGGGTGCATCACCTACAAATAATATTTAACTTTCAATAATTCCCAATAGTCTTTTATGGAAGAAAATACAGCCACTGATATATTTTAAGAGGGTTTTTTTTATTGTGAGTTTCAATATATTTCATATTTTTGAATGTGAACCTTTAAGAGCTGAGGTGGCGCAGTGGTTGAGTACAGTACTGCAGGCTACTTCAGCTGACTGCTAGCTGCAGTTCAGCAGTTCAAATTTCACCGGCTCAAGGTTGACTCAGCCTTCCATCTTTCCGAGGTGGGTAAAATGAGGACCCAGATTGTTGGTGGCAATATGGTGACTCTGTAAACCACTTAGAGAGGGCTAAGCACTATGAACAGCTAAGCACTATGAAATGGTATATAAGTCTAAGTGCTATTGCTATTGATGTAATTAGTTAGATGAAAATAGTTCACTAGCACTTACGCTGAACAATATAAGTGCAAGTAAGTACAATATAGGAGTGAAATTTTTCCTGCCTATAGGCAGGTTGAGAATATATGGGAAGGTTTAGGTTTAGATCTACTGAATCATGAAGTTCAATCATTAGCTAACTCTAGTTATAGGCATAAAATGAGAACCAGAAAACTTCATAGGCAGTATTGAGAATTTTTAATCCAAAAAACGTCTACTTACAAATAAAGAGCAATGAATTAACTGGAATGTATTTATTGGTAAATATATCATTTATAGGCTTACTTGCTAAGTGAACTCAACTGCAATCAGTTCTAATTCAGTACTTCTGGACTAGAAGGCTCAAAGTATAAAATATTTTAGAATGGTTGCTATTTAATTACTTTTAAAACATTTAGTTTTCTTCAAGCTTATGTAAATATTGAGAAGTAATGCTGAAATTGGATTGCATAAAATGGTTTATTTTAATAAGTTTATATGCATACTGTATGATGAATGAAGATATAAATACTTTTCAAAATCAACCTTTATTTTTAATAAGGAATATTAGTATTATTGTTTCACCTACAGGGACTTTAATCTGATTCCCTAAATTTTGTTGAGTCAGCTCATCTCATCCTTATGAGGTAGAATAGACAGGAAACATTAGAGACCTTCAGAATGACAAGATTGAAAATACTGAGTCTATCTTTAATCCTGAATGAAATAAAATTTTAATTACAAGTTTAATAATTTAAAGAATATGAAATAAATAATAGAAAGCTAAATAATTTTTTCATCCTAAAAAGTTATAAATGGACTGTGACTACAGATAAAATTGGAATCATGAAACTTGACTAGATCTACAAAAGAAATTGACTGAAGTATTAAAATTTTAAAGAGTCAAGTGTCAAATCAAGATAGTAACCTAGATAATCTTTTCTCACTGGATTTACAGAAGAGGCTTGTTAAAATCTTGAAAACTTTTGTCCTTTGGGACAAAGAAGAAATGAAGAGAAATCCCCTGGCTGTAAGAAGTAAAGGGAAGGAAATACAAAGTTGGTTTAGTTAATTAAGGTTAAAATAAGATATTGTTACTTCTGGCTTTCTTTTATGGATTTTCAGTTGACACCAGAACTGAAAATATACTGATATATGAATTTGTTTATAAGGGAGGGATGGGTTATGGAATAAAAAGATATCTGTTTGAAACCTTATAGAAGAGTAGAGTAAGCAAATGTATTTGTACTCACTGTGATGAAGATTGGAAGTAACGTCTGTACATATTTTCTATTTATTCTTTTCTTTTTTCTTCCACTTTTATTGCTTCTCTCTATACTCATTTATTTCTTTAAGTTTAGTTTATGGAATGGAATAGAATTTTATTGGCCAAGTGTGATTGGACACACAAGGAATTTGTCTTGGTGCATATGCTCTCAGTGTACATAAAAGAAAAGATACGTTCATCAAGGTACAACATTTACAACACAATTGATGATCAATATATCAATATAAATCATAAGGATTGCCAGCAACAAGTTATAGTCATACAGTCATAAGTGAAAGGAGATGGGTGATGGGAACTATGAAACGATTAATAGTAGTGCAGATTCAGTAAATAGTCTGACAGTGTTGATGGAATTATTTGTTTAGCAGAGTGATGGCCTTCGGGAAAAAACTGTTCTTGTGTCTAGTTGTTCTGGTGTGCAGTGCTCTATAGCGTCGTTTTGAGGGTAGGAGTTGAAACAGTTTATGTCCAGGATGCGAGGATCTGCAAATATTTTCACGGCCCTCTTCTTGATTCGTGCAGTATACAGGTCCTCAATGGAAGGCAAGTTGGTAGCAATTATTTTTCTGCAGTTCTAATTATCCTCTGAAGTCTGTGTTTTTCTTGTTGGGTTGCAGAACCGAACCAGACAGTTATAGAGGTGCAAATGACAGACTCAATAATTCCTCTGTAGAACTGGATCAGCAGCTCCTTGGGCAGTTTGAGCTTACTGAGTTGGCGCAGAAAGAACATTCTTTGTTGTCCTTTTTTAATGATGTTTGTGATGTTAGCTGTCCATTTGAGATCTTGCGATATGATAGAACCCAGAAATTTGAAGGTTTCTACTGTTGATACTGTGTTGTCAAGTATTGTGAGAGGTGGAAGTATGGAAGGGTTTTCCTAAAATCTACCACCATTTCTACGGTTTTGAGTGTGTTCAGTTCCAGATTGTTTTGGTTGCACCACAAGGCTAGTCGTTCGACCTCTCGTCTATATGCGGATTCGTCATTGTCTCGAATGAGACCAATCACTGTTGTGTCATCTGCGAACTTCAGTAGCTTAACAAATGGATCATTGGAGATGCAGTCATTGGTATACAGAGAGAAGAGAAGTGGGGAGAGCACACAGCCTTGGGGGGCCCCTGTGCTAATTGTACAGGTATTTGATGTGATCTTGCTTAGCTTCACCTGCTGCTTCCTGTTTGTTAGGAAGGTTGTGATCCACTTACAAGTCTGTTCCGGTACCTGTAGCTGGTTTAGCTTAGTTAGAAGAATGTCTGGAATGATGGTATTGAATGCTGAACTAAACTATTTATTATTTATTATTTATTATTTACTATTTATTAGAATATTAGATTATTATCATAATAAAAATCTTAATAAAAATATACAATATTGATAAAAGCATGTGTACCAAATGCTAAAAATGGGTAGATATATAATAATACTTCTACCCATATCTCCTTCATAAACTTTGGTTTTATGGGAAAATATTAAGAGGCAATGTATTTCAATAAGATTTCTATTTAACTTGATTATTTTAAGAATTTTATGAGAACAAGGATGGTGAAATAATTATAACTAGATTGCTATCAAACTATTGAAATTGAAGAATGTGCATGTTATTATCAACTACATTAGTAATAAACATATAATTGATGTTATAGATATTAAATATTATTTATTCACTAACCAATATTTTATTCTTAGGTAACAGAAAAATTGTTTGTTAACAGGTTAACTGAAGAAATAAAATACTGTTAATTTAATGCAGAATCCAGGGGAAAAGATCTCAAGGGCAAATTATTACCTTAATACAAACTGATTATTGTACATAAATTTTTCAACTGTTTATTTACAATGTTGGTAGATATATATATATTTACAATGTTGGTAGATATATACTATCTCTCCCAGAGCTTAAAACTATTATAATATTTTTTAGAGGCTACATTTATATGGTCCTTGGAAAGCACCTCTTTGGTCCTAGATGAGGATACATTTTCATTTCATACAGAGATCTGAGTTAGATGTTCCACACTCACAGAAGTGAATGTTATTTCAATCTTAGAAAAGTATTTTTTTCAGTCTAAGAAAAGGACGCTTATGAGGGCAAGTTTCATTGAAATACAGAACTTATCTACTTCTTTCTCCAGGATATTATCCTAAAGTTAGCTTTCTAAACTCAATCAATGTTAATGTAATAAACATTGTTGTAAATTTTGATTATTATTTTATGAAGATATCTGTACCCGGACGACACACTGCTTAATTGAAGATGGAATTATTATATTAAAAAAAATAAAAATAAAAATTAACTCTGAGCTAACAAAAGAAAGGGGCTGAGACAGATAAAACTTGATCCACTGAATTCAAAGCCTCTATTTTCTCAGTTTATCCACAATTTGTAGCAAATTTATACTAGGATTACGGTTGACGTGCCTAGCCCTTTGTTCCCAGGTTTTTATCTTGAAATTAGTGCTTTAAACTCAAAAAGGGCAAAATAAATAGTAGAGCGGGAATGATATAAGGCTGTGATGGCAAACCTATAGCAAACTGCCAGAAGTGGCATGCAGTGCCCTCTCTGTGGGCATGCAAGCCATTGCCCCAGTTCAGCTCTGCCATGCAGGCACGCATGCCTCACACCAGCCAGCTGGTCTTTGGGTCTTTACTGTGCATGCAGGGGGCATGAGCACATGGGGGGGTGCACTAGAATGTGCAGGGATGGGTTGCATACAGGGTGCGCATGTGCGGGAAGGGGGAGCGCATGCACGGGGGGCGCACACATTGTATTTTGGGGGTTCAGGCGCACATGCGTGCATTCATATGCGCACGCTTGCGCTTCGGGTATTCAGTCCAGAAACGATTAGCCATCACTGATATAAGGGCTTAAGATGAAGAAATGCAAGTTACAATAAAAGCTACTTCTGCATGCATGATCCTTAAAGTTTCTGTAATTAGAAATAGAAATACTGTAGAGAGAGATTGGCTGTGGGGTTGGTATGAAGTTTGACACTGACAGAAAAGTAGAATTGCTCTGCCCAGGGTCTTAAATAACAGCATTCCAGTTTGTTCTTTTTTTTTTTTAATTCAAAAAGTTTTACAAACATTTTTACCCATACTTCCCCCCTCCGCCCTCCAACCCTCACCCTGTCCCCTCCCTCCACCCCCAATCCCCCCACCCCCCATCCCCAGACTTCCCAGAGCAAAACACAGGATATGTCACCTAACAATCATAAACTAGAATAAGCAAACAATCCATAAACTTCCATCCCTCCCCTAGTACCTTAACTCCCCTTATCTATTCAAAAGAAAAAAGAAAAGAAAAGAAAAGAGAACAAACTATTACAATTACATTCTATCCATTCTTAGCTTTTCAGTCCTTCTTCTCCATTCCAATATTCTTTCGTAGACAGTCTTTTAAGTACACTAAAGTTTCTGCTTTCTCTTTTAAGTTCATTAATTTTAGTATCCAATCTTCAATAGTATACAATATTTCATCTTCCAATATTTCAGTAGCAAAAGTCCAATTGCTGATGATTAAAATCAATTTACTCCCTATTATTCTTCCAAGTAATATCTTGTATAGTCCACCAGATTTATAGATCCGTCATACATAATAATAAATAATATCATTTTTATCCAATCCTTAATTATTCTATTAATTATTCTATTATTATCATTACCTTATTTTTTATCCAAATTAATTTAAATTTTAACAAATCCACATATAATCAACTAGCATTACTACAATCACTCCAACATTTAAAATATAAATTCAAACAATACCATTTACATTTAATCCCAATTCTTCCCCATATATCCAACACTATAAATTACCAAATAATTTATAGCCATTTTCATACATTCCTTAATTAAGTCCATTTCTTGTTCTGTTTTTATCAAGACTCCCTCAAATAAAATAATTCAGTTGTTGACAATTCAACCATATATAAACAAATAACATCACTACAGTCACATCTCCAACATTTAAATTATAAATTCAAACAGATACAAATAAATTTTACAAACTCCAAATAACTATTCTTACAAACATATATAAATTAACAAAAGTTAATTATAATTTAACCTTTCCCATAAAGAGAAACTCTGTTCACTTGAAATTGTTGCTTCTTTACTCCTTGTTCTTTACATTTAATAACTACTTGACTCGATCTTTTCTCCTTTACATCCCCTACTTTTTCCAGTATTTCTTCTGCATCAGTTTTAATCCCAACTATTTGATATGGACTTCCAGCCTTTAATACATTAGTATAAAAATCTCTTGCTTTAGGTACTGTATTAAGACAATATTTTCTTCCTGTATGATTTACTGTTAAACCAGCTGGAACATCTCATCTAAACCATATCTGATGATTTTTAAGCTCATCCATCAAAAAAGCAAAATCCTTTCTACTTCTTAACATTTTAATAGAAATTTCTTTCAAAATTAATATCTCTTGTCCTAATATTTGGATTTTATTTTTATAAGGTGCTTGTAAAATTTCATTCCTCATCCTCCTGGTTGTAAAATAAATCACAATATCTCTTGGTAGCTGTTTCTGTCTGGCAACCTTAGAACTAACACGATATATTTTTTCAATTTGAATTAAAACATCTTCTGGTTGCTCTCCAGTCACCTGTGCAAAAACCTCTGCAAAAATTTCTTTTAAATTCTCCTGCTTATTTTCTTTAAGTCCTCTAACTCTCAGAGCAAACTCCATTGATTTAAATTGCAACACCACCAATTCAGTTTGTTCTTTTTTATAGTATAGATGAAGTAGTTAAAAATAATAGAACAATAAAATATTAATATTCAGTTATCTGTAGATACACGTATTCAAGTATTATATATGTATATAAATAATTTGTTAAGTTTTGATCCCTTCTCAGCAGACATTAGAAATACTTAAAATCCATCAAACTGTGTTGTCTTACAACTGAGCTAAATATATTTTTATAACATGAAGAATCAATGCACAAGTATAAAACTTGATTTGCAGATTGTTACCTATTTGAAATATGGTAAAAGAGCTACCTAACCAGTTAAAAGCTGCTATGTGTAATTGCTGGAAACAAGAATCAATATAAACATAAACCTTAATGTAATATATTCTAACAAGTAAAAGGCATTAAGGAGACAAAATAAATGAGGCTTATATTTGTTGAAATGTGCAAATATACATAATTGCCTGCAAATAATAATTTTTAACTATTCCCTGATAAGTTAAGGCACTCTAATCAAGAGAAGACTTTGCATGGATAAGTTTCTACTTTCAGTCCTATAAACCACCAGCTTAATAAAAAAAAGTTAAAAAGTTAGTCACATAAAACTTTCTCTCTGTCCTTCATATGCTATACTAGATGAAGACAGAGATGGGGATCTTGTGGTCATCCAGGTACTCCTGAAATACAATGCTGATATCCATGGTGATGGATGCTGGGAGCTGTACATCAGGATTGTATTCTCCTGAATTGGGATGATAAAATAGTATAACTGATACAATTAGATTTGGTGCCTTAGAAATGAAATAGTGTTAATGATTAATGAACATTTTGCTTGTTCATGTAATCAAGATTATGTTTTAGTTGACTAATATATCCAATAAATAAATGAAATCTTCTGAAAAACTGGCAGGTTAGTAATAGTTTAAATAATAAAATAAGTGTAGCACTTATGGGCAATGCAGGGGGAGAATGATTTCCACTTTAGTGTAAAAGTGCTACTAACTATGGAGCACGTTAACAAAGCCTATTGATGAATTAATGTTTAAAGTGAGATGTGAACTAGTGATTTTCCCAATTAGAGTTATTTCCCTTAACTATTACATTAGCAGCTCTCACTAGGCTTTTAAAGAGTAAAGAAAATTAATTGAACTGCCAATTAGGTGGACTTTTATTACTATAAAGACAGCCCTTTTGAAATATGGTTGCCAGCAGGATCATATCTGATAGAATGAATTAGCTGGATGCTTTGAAAATATTTTTCAATGGTAGTTTGAAACAGGCAAGTTGCATATGGATAATTTGTAGGAATGGCTTTGATAGCTACCAGTATATGTTACAAGTATGCAAAAAAAAAAAGAAGCCTCAAGTCCTACTGTGTAGCTTGATCATGGTGGGGGTGGGGGTGTTCCAGGTAGGATGAGTAAAGAGTAAATATTAGTATATACCAAGAGTATATATTTCCCATCAAGATCAACCACGGCATGAAGGTTATTCCAGCTGCCTAGTTCAAGCAAGCAAAAAACTATACGGACCAGTAATTATATAGGAAGATGCTGGAGTAGATGATCTCTTTAGTGATAATGATAAAGGCATCAATTTATACTGTGCAGGAGAAGGAAATGTAAGCCATTCCTATATTACTATAACCACCCCAAATTATAAAATGTTTGATATAATGCTAAATGTTCGGTCCCTGAAGTCAGATTGCACTCAACATGATGCTGAGGAAAAACTGAGGATCTTTTGGAATACTAATGGTGTTGGATCCAATGATGGAAGAGATGGACACAGCACTTTCAGTAACAACAGCTCTTTATTAGTAGACCAGTACAACCCAACAGAGTGCTAGTCTGGCAGTGTCCTCTTTATATAGAGGGCTGCCAGACAGCTTAGCCAATGAGATTCAAGTATTTTCCCACCTTTTGGAGGACCTGAGTGAAAACTATAGCACACTCCTTATATGGTATATAACAAATGGTATTTATTATGCGTCTAGATTAAAGCATTTGGGATGTCTAGTTATGCATACAGGGAAAGAAAACCCAAATCTATAAAGGCAGAATTACAGTAAAAACATGGAACGAAAGAAACAAACATGAGAAAGCTCAAAACAGTGAAAGAGGAATTTCTTGTCAAATTGATCTCTTAAGTATCAGCAAATTAAGATGGAGTGGGATGGGATACTGTCAGTCAAAGATCACACTATTTATTACTCAGGACATGAAAATCAAAGGAGTGTTGTTGGTTTTATAGTTTGGAGTATAGCTAGAACTATACTTGGCTCCAATGTAGAAAACATTAAAGAGGAAAATGCAATTTCTTAAAGCAACAGGATCTTTTTCTGGGATTCTTTTACAGATACAGCATGAACCCCCAAAAGGCATGGCTGCCATACGCAATTGCAGAGGATAGTATATGTTCACTGTTTTCATTTGTTTTTTCCCTTGGAATTTTGAATCACAGTACAAGCTAATATAAAGCCTTCACAAACAATTTAGTGGAATCTATGTAAAAATAAACAGTTTAACCATAAGCAAACCAGTTTCATGTAGTGATTTAGGCTCTAGGTAAGAAATCAGGAGATCAGGAGTTCTAGTTTCACCTTAGATAATATGCTAACTTGCCCAGTTACTCTTTCTCAGAGCTAGGAAGATGGAAATGGCAAATCACTTCTGAAAAACCTAGCAAGAAAACTGCAGAGACTTGTAGGCAGTCTCTAGAAGACAACATGGCCTCAAAAGCAGATTTCAGAAACAGCATCAGAGTTCTCTGTTCAGAATGATGCAGTGCTAGGAATGGCTAAGATACTGTACAGAACTCCCAGGCTTTTGGTAGATGACCTGAGAATGAAGAAGACACGAAGATGCATACCCCCCATTGGTGTTAGAGGGGAACATATATTTATGTGTATGTAATGTGCATATGCATGTGTGTGACAATTATTATTATCAAAATTATGTGCCACCCATCTAATGGTTCAAAGTGGCTCTGAAAGACTTACAACAAAATAAAACACAAACATCTCATAATTATAAATATAAAAGCAGATTAAAATTACATTTTTTTAAAAAAAAACTTAACTATTTCTGTTAATGCACCAACCACCTCCAGCCAACAAATCCTCAGGACTCCATGCTAGCTGGGATAGCCACGTGTTAAGGCTTTTCCTGAAAGCTAAAAGAGAAGGGCAGATCTTACCTCCTGTGGCAAGTTGTTCCAAGGGTGGGAACCATGGGAGAAAAGTCTCTTTTCCTGGATCCCACCAACTGAAATTCCCAGAAACAGATTGGCATCCAGTTCAGCTCACATACCAGAGGTGATATAACCTAGGGGCCAGTGGTGGGTTTCAAAATTTTTAGTACCGGTTCTGTGGGCATGGCTTATTTGGTAGGCATGGCTTGGCGGTCATATGACTGGATGGGAGTGGCTTGGCAGACATGTGACTGGGTGGGAGTGCTAGGTGGTCATGATCCTAGTTCCCTCTAGGATCCGGACATTTTGCAATCCCCCAAAGAAAACCAGTTTCCATACAGCTCCAAACTTTTAAGGCAAACCAAATACAATTGGCCCTCGATTAATAACCTGTTGCTTAGCAAGTGTTTCAATTTACAACTGACTTCCTCAGAGCTACTTGACCTGTTTTTGGAGTTTTGACAGCCATGCATACACACACACACACACACACACACACACACTTATGACCAGTTACAACATCCTACACAGTCATGTGACTGAGCTTTTTAATGTTTTTTGCCAGTTTCCAACAATTCTTTCTGGTTTCTGGTTAAAAATTCCCATTGCGGAAAATGGACTTGTTTAACAACCACAGTGTTTGCTTATCTGTTTCTCTTTCCCACCCTCCCTCTCTCTCTCTGTCCTTGGAGGTTGGGGAAAGGAACCTCTGAACTGGTGCTAGGTGGTGGGAATCTGATGTCTGGAGGCTGATGAACCACATACTGAAGACCAGACAGGGGCGATCCCACAAAAATAACACATCTGTTGTTGCTTGTGAGTGTTTCTGGTTAAGAGGAAGAGAAGCATGGTGGAAGGAGGCTTGGTGAGTGTCAGAGGGGCAGCGAGTACCTCTGTGGGGCATCTTTTCCTGAGGGCATTGCTAGCAGCCTTTTCCTGCATTTCAGGAGGTCTGTGCTCTTCCCGCTGGTACTTGGCCTCCTCAATGCATGGAGGCAGAAGGCGGCAGTCACAACATGGGTTTCGTTTGCTGCCTGAAAGCTCCGGGCAGCAAGCAGCCAAGCGAACAAGCCAGCAATCTGTGGGCTGCCTCTAATGTGCAGTTTACTCTTGAGCACCATTGGTCTTTCTCCCTGCCTCTCCCGGCCAATGGTGCTCACAAGTAAACTGCAGCTAGGAATCTCAAATACGGCCGGGAATGAATGTTTGTATGGTAGCCGCTGGCTGGAGCTACTAAACAGGCAGCCAAACTAAGTGCCTGAAGGACCCCTTCCTGTCACAGAAAGTCCAGGCAACTTGGCAAGCAGCTGGGTTCCTCAAGAGAGGGAGTTCGCAGGGGGCTATCTACCGTTGGCTACAACACAATCTTCATTCTCATCTGTATTTGAGATTCCTGGCTATGGTTGACTTAGGCAGCTTCTCTCCACCAGAGTGCTCCCTGGATGTGGATTACAGCTCTGAGCCCAAAGCAGCAGGAGGCATGGGCTGCCTTGGCGCTGCCAGCTTTGGGCTCTTAGCCATCCGCAAAGGACGCGCTTGAATTGGCACCGAGACCAGGGTCCCAGGAGGCCATGGGTGAAGACTTCCACAGCTTTCTTTCTGCCTTGCAGAAGCAGAGATGGGCGGGAGGCCCCAGAGCACACAGTTCGCAGCACAGTGCTCTCAGGAGTGTTGCCCTCCCTCCCCCATCCACCTCACTAGTCCAGCCAGTGATCTCCCATGCGCTTCCCTTGCAGGCTAGTTGGCTTCAGGAACCACACGGGGAGGGCTCTGGGGCTGCGCTATTCTGCACTCTTCCCTTGCAGGCTAGCTGATTTCGGGAACCACATGGGGAAGGCTTTGGCTGATTTAGGATGAAAACCTGGAGAAACACCCACTGAAGAAACTGCCTTTTCTCTCCGAATTCTATTCGCAGAGAAAAGGAAGAGGCAGAAGCGGCAGCATCAGTGGCAGCAGAAGGGGCCAACCACTTCGCAGTGGCATGGTTACCCGGTCTCCCTTCGCCTGGCTCTCTGTTAGCAGCCCCGGCCCTAGCCACATTTCCTCCCCCACCACGCTTGTTTACCTTCCATGGCAGCTGGTCCAGAGTCCGGAAGACAAGCTGACCAGAGTTTTTGGCAGCCCCCAGCCAGCTGCTGCTGCTGGAAAACAGCTGTCAAAGAAGTCTCCAAAAAGGTTTCTTTGCAAGCTGCTTTCTCTGCAGGCTGCCAAAAAGTACCAGCAGAAAAAGCTGCTGCTGTTGTCACCATATTCTTTGCAATTGTGCATCCCGTTGGACTTACAAGGCAATGGGATGCGCGTGCATGAAGAAGATGGCGATGACAAACATGGTGGCTGAGGCAAGAAAGTAGCAGCTGGGTGACCGGTTCAGGGTTGTGGCCAGCCAGCCATTACTACCGGTTCTGCAACCTTGGCCAAATTTTCACCAACGATTTTCCCGAACCAGTGCGAACCGGTAGCAACCCAACACTGCTAGGGGCTTCTTAAATTATCCATGCCCCTGCATTCTGAACCAATTGTAGTTTTTGAATATTCTTTAAGGGTAGCCCCTTGTAAAGCATGTTTCAATAATCAAATCAGGAGATAAAAATGAATAAAACAAAGTTCCCTGGAAGGCTGCAGTTATTACTTTAATACTGTTTTCTTAATATGTTAACATTCTTAGCATTATAAATTTAAGAATGTGATAATACTAGCCTTACAATTGTGTTCAAAATTATTATTACCATCATCAACAACAATCCTATTCATGAAAACGGGCTGCTGCTTATAAATCTAGCATCTAGATGTATAGATTGTTCCTAGTAAATGTAATACAGGAAATTATGGCTGAATATTTTCTAACTGTTCCTATGAATGTATGAGACAATTGTGTAAATGTTTGCAAAAAGTTTTGTTTGCTCTTCATTTTGGAATATATGATAAGAAAGTGAAATATTCTTAATAACCTCAACATGACCAGTATTAATTTTTATTATCAGTCACATCTTCTATGAAAAATTCTGTGATGCTAATGCAATAAAAATTGATATGTAGCAAAATAATTATATACAATAAAATAACAAGGTACACAAAGGCATACTATCATTTTTTGGGACAGACTATTAAATCCTAAATATTATTTTAAGGATTATTTATTGTCCATTTGCTTCTCTATTTTTATGTAAGAGTGCTGTGACTCAAACTTGTAAATATATGCAAATTTCTTTCACTATTCTACTGCTATTTGGAACTTTTTCAATAATTTTCATTGTGTTTGACATTGTCAAACTACATTGAATAAATTGCCTGAGCAATGAATGACAGGAGTATATGTCTGAAGACTAAAAAAAAATGAATGATTGAAATTTAGGGAGTCAATGTGCAGGACTCTACTTAATTGCCATATACAATTTCATTAGCAAGCATAGTTTGCTTTTAAAAAAATATTGTCAGCTTTTGTATTCACTTGTAAAATACATGTTTTAAATGTAAATTTATGTAATTGCATATCTTGGAGCAATGGCAAAATCTAAACAACCACATTAACTAAAGGACAAGTTTTTCTGCTGAGAAAGAAGATCATGCCAAGTTGACAACTGAAATAAGAATACTGAAATAAGAATACTGCCTTCTTACCTTTGTCTTATCCTTGACTGGAAATTTGAATTGCTCTGCTTTTTCTGTCTTTAACCTCCCAAACATCTTGAGAAATATTTGAAAAGAAGGGGACTTCCAGCTGATGTCACAGCAATATCAGGTGCAGGGAATGGGTCTCTGTGTTCCTGTGCTGAAACCTCCTTGGTTGTGGGTTCTGAGAGGAGCCAAAGCCACCTTGTAGGGTCAGCAAAGCTAAGGAGGGGCGTCCTGGGAGGTCTTGGGAGAGATCGCAACTCTCCTGCTGAACCCCAGGCTTTTTTCCCTCTATGCCATGGCAAGAAGAAGAGACAGCCTAAATATGGCTGCCATGAAGCTGGGACAGCCAAGAAACATCTAAGAACTGTACTGGAGTGGAGTTGGTGAACAGTGTCTGGAATTGGGTGAGAAGAATCCTTTTTATTTAAAATTCAACCCCAAAAGAATATCCAGGAAAAGAGAAGCTCACTGCTATTTTTAAAAGCAGTGATTTAACATTTTGAGAAGAATTTCAAAATTGAAGGAAAAAGAATCAAAGGGAGAAAGGCAAAAACCATTAAAAATACAGAAAATTGGATTTTTAAATTGGACATTGTTTTGGATAGGCATTTTAAAATGCTAGAACTATTATTAAAAAACTAATATCATCTTTATATTTTGGACTATATTTTGGACTAAAATTGGATAAAACTGGTTAATATTGAAAATTGATCTGAGAGTGCCAACTGCTGACAAAAGGAAGGCATAACACATTCCCAAAATCTTGGGAATACTTGGCTACTGGAGATTTAAATGTGAGAATAAGAAAGACACTATTATTAAAGTAACCTCTGAAGGCTACAACACAAGACTGAATTTATAGAGGGCCTTATGAAGGTTCTGGGAAAATTCTTTGGACTATCCAGAGGATCAGGTTGATCAGTTTGGGGATATAAAGATTCATGAATATTGAACTTTTTGAGAAGTGACTTTAGGTTTGAATACATGGTTTTTGGATTATTGGACAAAAGAGGGACAAAATAAAACCAAACAAGATGCTCCACCAGCAAGAAAAGAGTGGAATTTGAGTAGAAATGGCATTGTTAATTTAAAATATTAGGGATTCTTTGATAAGCTACAAGGAGATTATGAATAAAATGCAGAGCATAGATGGAGAGCTGGAAAACATGATACAAACCAGGGGTGATATTCACTTACCTTTGCTACCAGTTCACAAATTTGAGCATGCATGTGTGCACTCAATTCAGTGGTGGGTTTCAAATTTTTTTACTACAGGTTCTGTAGGTGTGGCTTGGTGGGCATGACTTGCGCAGGAAGGATACTGCAAAATCTCCATTCCCTCCCCACTCCAGGGGAAGGATACTGCAAAATCCCCATTCCCGCCCAATCATCTGGGTCTTGGGAGGCAGAGAATAGATGGGGGTGGGGCCAATCAGAATTTTTACTACCGGTTCTCTTAAATACTCAAAATTTCTGCTACCGGTTCTCCAGAATTGTCAGAACCTGCTGAAACCCACCTCTGACTCAATTCACTCACATGCGCCACCTCTGTGCATGTGCACGGTCTTCCGTGCATGCGCAGAGTGTCAAACATGGGGCATGATGATGGGACATGATGATGGCGGGTGGGTGGAGCCTCCTGCAGTGGCCACTACTGGTTTGCCCGAACTGGATAGAACCGGCTGAATACTACCACTGATACAAAGGACAAGGAGTGATCAAGATGTCCAGGAAGAGGAGGAGCCAGATGAAAGAGTAGATGAAAAAACAGAACAGAAAAACCAACAAATAAAATGATATGACAAGAAGGATATAACTAATAAAACAACAATGGCTGATAAAATAAGCCGAGGGAGAGGATTTTAAGGGAATTAAAAAAAAAATGGAGTTGCAGGAACATTTTTTGGGAAGAGAGAAAGGAGCAAGAGTAGATATTTTGAAAATTAGACAATGGAACAGGGCAGAGAAAGGAGAAAAGTTTAAAATGATTGGTCAAGATAGAGACAAAGATCCAAGAGAAGAATATGGGAAGCAAGCTAAGAAAAGAACAATTAAAGCTTTAAAGCTGGCAAGAGACGATAGATAGAAAGGGAATATTTTTAAATATAATAGTGGCATAATTAAAAGTTAGAATAGGAATGCAAACTAGAGAGAATGGGATTAATGGAATACACATTTTTATATAATGTAATAACAAGAGGGGAAATCAGAATTTGAATGATGGTATTATCAAGTATTCATCAATAATATGGTGATTGCTGTAAAAATAACATACTGAAATATTGAATAATTAAATAATGGAAGATTATAACAACATAAATATGTGTACTAATACTAGAATTATATAAGCTTGTCAAACGTAGTAAATATAATGAATATTATTTTATTTGAACTAAAATGTAAGACACTCAGGTGCCACACTGTTCACGCATTGATATGTTTGAAAAAAAATAAAAAACTTGAAAGAAAGATAGATTTGAAAAGAAGTTGAATATACAGAATAACTCAATCATTGGTGGAATAATAGTACCATAGGCAAACAGCTTCTTAATGCCTTTCCAAATGACACTATTCTGGTGATTGAGATGGTAGCAGTTTAAAAAGTAAAATAATAATAATTTAAAAGAAATACTGAAGCTTTGCCTATCAACATAGTTCCAAATCTTTACAGAATGTATTTGCCTTAAATATTTATTTATTTCCTTACTTACTTACCACTTCCTTCCTTCCTTCCTTCCTTCCTTCCTTCCTTCCTTCCTTCCTTCCTTCCTTAATTAATTAATTAATTAATTAATTAATTAATTATTTAAGAGCCATGGTGATGCAGTAGTTAGAAGCAGTATTGCTGGCTAATTCTGCTGAATGCCAGCAGTTCGATCCTGACCTGCTTAAGGTTGACTGAGCCTTCCATCCTTCTGCGGTCAGCAAAATGAGGATTCAAATTGTTGGGGACAATATGCTGACTCTTTAAACCACTTAGAGAGGGCTGTAAAGCACTATGAAGCTGTATATACAGTAAATTCATGATGTATTGCTATTTATTTAATGTTATTTATAGAGTTGCTTCTCTCATAGCTGTAGCTCAGTATGGCATGCAAAAATATAACCATCATAAAAATATAATGTTGCAATATTAAGCCATATGGAACCCTTGAGAGATTGCTTATGTGCAAAGATCAGCATAAGTAACTTTGGGCAATTTTATCACGTACAAAAGAAATAAGCAGAAACTTGTTTGACATCAAGGCTGCAGTACGATGGTGTGAAATGTATCAACACTTTTGTGATTAACCACAGGACATTCCTTTTCTGATAAGGTTCCTTTCACAAAGCTTCTTAGAAGTTTCTTCTACATACAATTATATGAGAATTGTTAACATGCAGGGTCAGGATGTACAAGATGTATTTCTGTTTGCTACGTGTAGCTTGAATAGTGTAACTGTAGAACGCCTTAGACACGTTTGGGAGTGATGTCCTTGTAGCCTATGTAGGTTGCCATGCAGCTGTACCACGTGGGCAAAAGCAGAGAACAAAGAGCCACCTCATGGTAAAACTCCTCCCAAGAATCACAAGCTTTCTCCCAAAATCATAGGCTTATAGATGTGCGTGCAGCCACGTATTCACATGTTGATTATATGCTAATATGTAACCTCCCCTGCTTACCTTTTGTAACCACCCATTTTTACCTAAACACAATAAAAGGGGGCTCTGGAATTTGCTCTGGGCTTTTTTCATCCCAGACATTCTCTAAGCTCTCATCCCGAGAAGTCCATGAGTCTGTCGTTCATCAGCAGCCTTCATGAGAAGCCCACCAGATGATTCAACAATATAATCCATGATAATCTAGTTCAAAGAATGACCCCAGAAGAAGCTATATCATCAACATGACTCATCTAACTTCCTAGCCCAAATGCCTAGGGAACAGCCCAGTTTTCTGTACCTTATGAAAGGCTAAGAGCTTCAGGACCATCTGATCTCTGCGGGGGGGGGGGGGCAGAGTTGCTTTTCCACAGGTTAGACACAGCCATGCAGGTCAAGATTTCAACAAGAAGGCATTGTTTGAGGGAAGGGACCTGTAGCATGCCCTACCTGCTAGTTCCTAGTGAAACTGGCCAAAACAGTGGGACACAATGGTGTACAAAATATCTTGGAATTTTAATTTCCAAAAGTATTTCCTAATTGTGTATATTAAATTATAATTTGTTAAGCATAAAATTAAATGTCATCTTAAACTATGGAACCTGTTAAACATAACTTTTAAGGAAAATTTAATCCTTAAAATTGATTATATTCCCCAAACCAGGTGTGAAATCCAGCAGGTTTTGACAAGTTCTGAAGAACCAGTAGCGGAAATTTTTAGTAGTTCGGAGAACCAGCAAATGCCACCTCTGGCTGACCCCAGATTGGGGAGAGAATGGAGATTTTGCAGTATCCTTCTCCTGCCCCTCTCACCAAGCCACATCACACCCACCAAGCCATCCCCACAGAACCAGTAGTAAAAAAATTTGGATTTCACCACTGCCCCAAGCTAATATACCTTTTTCAAATGATACAATTCTCCTTATTTAGCTTAACATGATACTTCCTAAATATTGGAATTAGAAGTTTCAATTTGTGTCCACCCTGAGTCACGAATAATCAGTGACTGACTTAGGGCCAGTTATTCTCTCTCAGTTCAATTAAGTTCAGGGCTTGTTGCCTTGAGAAAAATAACAGGAGTGATATTGGATACAATACATTTCATTAATGAATAATGTGTAAGAGAAAGTGCTTTATGACATTTTACTTATTTCAAAATAATAATTCTTGAAGTAGAAGAAAGTATAAAAGAGATAGCGTAAAAAAGTATTAAAGAAAATTGGAGCTTCATAAAAATATAGAACTTTTTATTAGAGCAAACTCCATTAAAGTTTGGAAAATTTTTGGGGAATGTTTTTGAAATTAATGCATTAATGGTATTACATCCAATTCCTTTAGCAAAAAAAAAGTGACTATATCTAAGAATCATTGGATGAAATTTGACAACTCTGAGATAAACTATTATCTCTAATAAAATTGTCAAACAGCCAACAATTTGGAAAATCAGTTTTAGGGAGATAAATAAGGACTGTATTGTTTGTTTCACAATTTCCTGAACAAGAAAATGCAAATGTACAAATAAAAACAGATTTATGCAGGTGAGAGTAAGAAAAATGAAAAATGAAAAACCTTCAGGAAATGACTGTTTTATGACTGAAATGATGAAAGCTGGTAGTCACAGTTTACACAAGATACTAGCAAAACTATATTCAAGATGCCCTAGAGCAGATGTGTGAAACTCACATCGTCACGGCTTCGTCATGTAACATATTGGGACTTTTTCCCCCTTTGCTAAATCAGGCATGCGTGTGGCCAGCGTGTGATGTATCCAGCTTGCAGGCTGGGAGTTTGACAGCTCTGCCCTAGAGAATAAAAAATACCTGATGCATGGAAAAATGCTGAAGTGATTCTTATAGACAGGAAAGGGGCCCAAGATGATTTAAAGAACTATTGCCCAATAAGCCTTCTTTCAGTTATCTACAAAATTTTCACTAAGGTAATTACAAAAAGAACATTGAGAACATTAACTGATGTACAGACTAAGGAGCAGGCAGGTTGTTCAGCTAGTCATTGAAAGGCACAAGAGTACACCATGCCTCTATGCATGGCTTTCGTTGACTACAAAGAGATGTTTGAGTCAGTGGTCACACTTTTTTTTTGACAAACTTAAAACTTATCTGAGTGAAATATATCTTGGTGCTACATGATAGTCATAGCTCATTGTGATGAATATATTTCTTTGGTTTCTCTCTTGACTTAGCAGTATTTATGGAACAAAGACATAATGTCTTCACAAACAGTTGAAAATTGGAAAGGAAGAACAGCTGATATATCCCCAATACTTTCCCCTAAAAAGGATCTGTTTTATTTTTACTTGCAAAATTGCAAAATTGTGTCTTTTGAGTCAAACCAGATATTAATTTATTCTGCTTGCAATTAGCAATTTTCAATGACCAATTATTGGTTTTTTGGAAACAGAGAATAAACAATGAAGTCTACTTTCCTTAAAAGCTGATAATAATGTCTCATTTTCCTGTTGAGGTCTTTTTGATGCACTCTTTCCTCACTCTATCTTCCAAACATTTATGTTCTGTAAATTGATCTATACCCCCAATCTTCATTTTTGCCATGAGTGCTGTGGAAAAGGGATAAAGTGACAGATTAATGATGAGGAAGATATGCTAATTCTACAATTAAGATATCATATTTTTAAGCAGCAGGCAGGAAAAAGAACACAATAATGGAGATGCAGACAGGCCATTACAGTGAAGTTATGAAGCATTAAAAATGAATAAAAGATCCCTTTTGTTGTTATGTATTACTAGAACTATTTGGATTTATTTATTATTTATCTGCTTATTGGCACATCAAATATATCATCCATATATTAAAAATAAACAAGACAACACAGTAATTAGTCAATCAATAATATTTATTTGGTCAATGACCAGCAAAATATAAAAGAACACTAAGATGAAAACAGAATTGAAAATGATCTTTTAAGTAACAGACAAATTGATTTGATAACATACAAAGCTTTGCTCACAGAAGCACGAAGCCAAAAACTCCAGCCTGAAGATGATGAGTGAGACCTCGTCGAAATGTCGCCAAGATACTCTCAACCTTACACGAGAAAAGACCCGAATATCCCAAGACTTACATACCTATACCCATTAAAACCTATATATATTCGTAGGTTTTCACGGCTAAAGGTATGTGTTGTGACTCCAGCTCCCGAGCCTGTCCTCACAGAGGAAGATGACTCTGAAAGTGATGGGAGGAGCTGACAAGGCCTCCCTCTCCAGGACCCTCCTTTCTGGCAACGCCTCAGGCTCCAGCTGAAGGCCAGGAGGAAGGCCTGTCAGAACATCCACTAATAGGGAGTGATGAAAATCAATCTTGGATTGATCCCAGGCAGCATCGGAGGTAGAGGCGTGCGCAGCAAAGGAAAAGGTGAGGAAGGGCCAGAGATTGCTGAATCACTGAGCCATGCCCCACAGGGGATAAAAGTGGGTGGGGTTGTTCTGCAGACTCTGTGACAGACAAAAACTGCATATTGTGAGTTTCAGATGGGATATTTTTCGGAATTAAGGCTTGGACTTTGTGAATGATTTCTGTCTACTCTTTGAACTCTTGGTTGCTCCAGCAACGGACTACAGATACACTGACTCCTGTTTCTAGAGGTGATAAGAAACTTGGCAGGCATTCGGAAAGTAGCTGCCAGCACTTTTATCTGCTACAGGGATTCAGGTCGGCTTGTAAAAATAAATTATTAGCAGACGTCGTTTGCTCATGTGTCTTTCTATGTGTGGTGGGGGGACAGAACAGTATGTAGGTTTTGGCATATTCAGGTCTTTTCCTGTGTAAGGTTGAAAGTATCTAGGCAACGTTTCGACAAGGTCTCACTCGTCATCTTCAGGCTGGAGTTTTTGGCTTCGTGCTTATGCGAGCAAAGCGTGGTTATAACTGCTCTTTCTCTATAATTACTGGTGGGGGGGTTGTGGAGTGCTGACTTAGTTTCTGTAAGCTGATTGGTTGGCTGTGTTGTTACATCTTCATTGGTTAATGGAGTTGATGTTTGAAGCTGTGCTGTTACATTGTGATTGGTTGATGGAGTTGATGTTTACAGATTGGTCAGCTGTTTCGTAGCATCCTGGGTGGGATGTAGCAACTCGGGTCCTGGTCTGGTTCCGAGTTTGAGGTCCTGTTATGTGTTTATGGCATGTATCAGTTTGCTTTGCGAGGGGATTGGAGGGGGGTGGAGCAGCTGGTGATGCTGTCATGGTCTGGCTTCTGGATGGTGGTTGTATTTCGTCTATGGGATGGGTTTGTGTTCAGTTTTGGAGATTAATTTGGTTCCTTCAAAATCAATGTCATGTCCTGTTGCTTTAAGGTGCTGGAAAAGGGAGGAAGTTTTTTCTTCTTTTCTGACTGCATTCTTGCGTTCTGCAAGGCGTGCAACAGGACATGACATTGAATCATCCAGGTGCCCTAAGCTCTATGGTCTCCCCAAGATACACAAAGAAGGAACCCCACTTAGACCATAGTCAGCTCCATAGGCTCACCTCTACAAAACCTACCCAAATTTCTCGCCAAACAACTACAGCCCTATACAGAATCCATCACCTCACACATAAAAAACTCATTCCAGTTCATAGAGATCATAAAGAAACAAAACTTACAGCCCAGCGATCTACTCGTGAGCTTCGATGTCACCCCAACAAAGCTGTTGAAGTGCTGTCCCGGTGTTTGGAAGCCGTACGGGTCTGGATGGGGAGGAACAGGCTCAAGCTTAATCCCTCCAAGACAGAGTGGCTGTGGATGCCGGCACCCCGATTCAGTCAGCTGCAGCCGCAGATGACAGTTGGAGGCGAGTTATTGGCCCCAAAGGAAAGGGTATGCAACTTGGGTGTTCTCCTGGATGAATGGCTGTCATTTGAAGACCATTTGACGGCCGTCTCCAGGAGAGCCTTTCACCAGGTTCGCCTGGTTCGTTAGTTGCGCCCCTTCCTTGATCGGGATGCCTTGTGCACAGTCACTCATGCCCTTGTTACCTCCCGCTTGGATTATTGTAATGCTCTCTACATGGGGCTCCCCTTGAAGTGCACTCGGAGGCTTCAGTTAGTCCAGAACGCAGCTGCGCGGGTGATAGAGGGAGCTTCACATAGCTCCCATGTAACACCACTCCTGCGCAGACTGCACTGGCTACCTGAGTTCTTTCGGGTGAACTTTAAGGTTTTGGTCACTACCTTTAAAGCGCTCCATGGCTTAGGGCCTGGGTACTTACGGGACCGCCTACTGTTACCGCATGCCTCCCACCGACCCGTACGCTCACACAGAGAGGGACTTCTCAGGGTGCCATCCGCCAAACAATGTCGGCTGGCGGCCCCCAGGGGAAGATCCTTCTCTGTGGGGGCTCCTACCCTCTGGAACAAACTTCCCCCTGGTTTACACCAAATACCTGACCGTCGGACCTTCGCCGCAAATTGAAAACATATCTATTTATTCGCGCGGGGCTGGCTTAAATTTTATTGGGTTTTTATTGGGTTTTTAAAATTTTTATTATGAATTTTAATGGGTTTTTTAGTTTTATATGTTTTAAAGTCTTAGGCCAATGGTGTAATAAGTTTTTTAATTCGGGTTTTAATTGTATATTGTATTGTTTGTTTTATTTTGGCTGTACACCGCCCTGAGTCCTTCGGGAGAAGGGCGGTATAAAAATCGAAATAATAATAATAATAATAATAATAATAATAATAATAATAATAATAATAATAATAATAATAATAATATCCCTCTTCACCCAAGTGCCAATCAAAGAAGCCTTCACAGTCATCCAAAACAAATATAAACCCCCCAAGCACATCCTAGATCTGACCAATCACTGCCTATCCAACACATACTTCATCTATAACGGACAAAAATACAAACAAACAGAAGGAGCACCCATGGGATCACCTCTCTCACCTGTCATTGCAAACCTCTACATGGAACACTTTGAAACCCAAGCTCTAGAAAAATCTGACCACAAACCCAAACTCTGGCTCAGATACGTAGGCGACACCTTCATAATCTGGACACATGGGAAAGAAAAACTGGACAACTTCCTCATACACCTCAACAGCCTACACCCCAAAATACAATTCACCATGGAAACAGAAGCTAACAACCAACTTCCCTTCCTGGATGTTTTAGTCTACAGGAAATCCAATGGCTCCCTAGGACACGCCATCTACCAGAAGAAAACACACACAAACCGCTATCAGCACGCACTCTCACATCACCATTCAGCACAGATCAACTCCGTAGCCAAGACACTCATCTCCAGAACAAAACGCTTAGCTGACGAACAACACCTAAAAACCGAACTATACACTCTCACTAACATACTAACATCCAATGGATTCCAAAGAACTAAGATTACCAAACTAATCCAAAAAGAACCCCCCGCTAAAACCCAAGACAGAGAACAAGAAAACGGCACAGCCCTCCTCCCATATATAACAGGCACCACAGACAGAATCAGCAAGATCCTCCACAAGCACAACATCAAGACAGCATTCTGCACAAACCAAAAAATATCCACTATCCTAAGAAGCCCAAAAGACAAAATTGAGTTAGAAAATCAAGGAGTATATGAAATCCCATGCACCGCCTGCAGCACCACATACATCGGACAAACCAACAGAAGAATAAGTGCACGCATTGAAGAACACAAGAACTCAGTCAAAAAAGAGGAACCAACTTCTTCCCTGGTCCAACACCTTAAAGCCACAGGACATAAAATTGATTTTAAAAATACCAGAACTATCGCCAAAACTGAACATTTTAACAACAGAATAATCAGAGAAGCCATCGAGATAGAAAAACGCCCACACAGCATGAATAAACGAGATGATACCTCCCACCTACCAGCCATTTGGAAACCCGCCCTTATCGACAAATGAGTTCCTAACATAAAGAATGACGCAAGACCCACACTCATGAGTGCCACACAGGATGTCACCACCACACATCCACCCAGAAAGCAGACCCAAACCCACACTGATCAGGAAGCACGACCAAGGACCAGAAGCCAGACCGCAGCTGCAACATTAGCCATTTCAAAGCCCTCCAATCCATACATGCAGCAGACTGACACCCACCATGAAGATGTAGCACGACCACGAACGCGAAGCCAAACAACAGCAATGCAGCTCACCAACTCAAATCCCCCTGCATCTCCGACCAACCTGAGCACAACCAAGTCCCCCCGAAACAGAACACACACCCATCCAATCAGAGCACAATCAACCCCACCATCCAATCAGAGCACAGCCAAACCTCCACCCAATCAGAACACACCTCCACCCAATCAGAACACAACGAAGCTCCCAACCAATCAGTTCAAACCCCCACTAGCAGTTAAAAGGAAGAAACAGCTGCGATCACACATTTCTTCTAGAAGCACGAAGCTCGCGGGTGTTTGTATGTAGGTCTTTGGTTATTCGGGTTTTCTCCCGCGTAAAATTGGAAGTGTCTTGGCGACGTTTCGACGAAGTCTCATTCGTCATCTTCAGGCTTCAGCTTCGTGCTTCTGGGAGCAATGTGTGATTGCAGCTGTTTCTTCCTTTTTAACTGCTAGTGGGGGTTTGAACTGATTGGGTGGGAGCTTGGCTGTGCTCTGATTGGATGGGGGTTTTTTGGTGCTCTGATTGGATGGGGGTGTGTCCTCTTTGGGTGGGGGCTTGGTTGTGCTCAGATTAGTCTGAGCTGCAGGGGGATTTGAGCTGGTGAGCTTCACAGCTGTTGTCCGGCTTCGTGTTCATGGTCGTGCTACATCTTCATAGTGGGTGTCAGTCTGCTGCATGTATGGATTGGAGGGGTTTGAAATGGCTAATGTTGCAGCTGCGGTCTGGCTTCTGGTCCTTGGTCGTGCTTCCTGATCAGTGTGGGTTTGGGTCTGCTTTCTGGGTGGATGTGTGGTGGTGACATCCTGTGTGGACCTCGTGAGTGTGGGTCTGGTGTCATTCCTCGTGTTAGGGACTCGTTTGTCAATAAGGGCGGGTTTCCAAATGGCTGGTAGGCGGGAGGTATCATCTCGTTTGTTCATGCTGTGTGGGTGTTTTTCTATCTCGATGGCTTCTCTGATTATTCTGTTGTTAAAGTGTTCAGTTTTGGCGATAGTTCTGATCTTTTTAAAGTCAATATCGTGTCCTGTGGCTTTAAGGTGTTGGACCAGGGAAGAAGTTGGTTCCTCTTTTTTGACTGAGTTCTTGTGTTCTTCAATGCATGCATTTATTCTTCTTTTGGTTTGTCCAACGTATGTGGTGGGGCAGGCGGTGCATGGGATTTCATATACTCCTTGATTTTCTAACTCAATTTTGTCTTTGGGGTTTCTTAGGATGGTGGATATTTTTTGGTTTGTGCAGAATGCTGTCTTGATGTTATGTTTGTGGAGGATCTTGCTGATTCTGTCTGTGGTGCCTTTTATATATGGGAGGAGGGCTGTGCCGTTTTCTTGTTCTCTGTCTTGGGTTTTAGTGGGGGGTTCTTTTTGGATTAGTTTGGTAATCTTATTTCTCTGGAATCCATTGGATGTTAGTACGTTAGTGAGAGTGTGTAGTTCGGTTTTTAGGTGTTGTTCGTCAGCTAAGCGTTTTGTTCTGGAGATGAGTGTCTTGGCTACGGAGTTGATCTGTGCTGGGTGGTGGTGTGAGAGTGCATGCAGATAGCGGTTTGTGTGTGTTTTCTTCTGGTAGATGGTGTGTCCTAGGGAGCCATTGGGTTTCTTGTAGACTAAGACATCTAGGAAGGGAAGTTGGTTGTTAACTTCTGTTTCCATGGTGAACTGTATTTTGGGGTGTAGGCTATTGAGGTGTGTGAGGAAGTTTTCAAGTTTTTCTTTCCCGTGTGGCCAGATTATGAAGGTGTCATCTACGTATCTGAGCCAGAGTTTGCCCTTATTGACAAACGTGTCCCTAACACGAGGAATGACACCAGACCCACACTCACGAGGTCCACACAGGATGTCACCACCACACATCCACCCAGAAAGCAGACCCAAACCCACACTGATCATGAAGCACGATTAAGGACCAGAAGCCAGACCGCAGCTGCAACATTGGCCATTTCAAACCCCTCCAATCCATACATGCAGCAGACTGACACCCACTGTGAAGATGTGGCACGACCGCGAACACGAAGCCGGACAACAGCTGTGAAGCTCACCAGCTCAAATCTCCCTGCAGCTCAGACTAATCTGAGCACAACCAAGCCCCCACCCAAAGAGGACACACCCCCATCCAATCAGAGCACCAAAAAACCCCCATCCAATCAGAGCACAGCCAAGCTCCCACCCAATCAGTTCAAACCCCCACTAGCAGTTAAAAAGGAAGAAACAGCTGCAGTCACACATTGCTCCCAGAAGCACGAAGCTGAAGCCTGAAGATGACGAATGAGACTTCATCGAAACGTCGCCAAGACACTTCCAATTTTATGCGGGAGAAAACCCGAATAACCAAAGATCTACATACAAACACCCGCGAAAACCTCAGAAAACAAATATATATATATATATATATATATATATATATATATATATATATATATATATATATATATATATATATATATATATATATACGCACTCACACACACACATCTATACATACACATACATGTATACATGCATACATGCATGTGCACATGCACGTGCACACACACACACACACAAACTACTATATTGTACTACACATTTTTATTTTATTTTATTTTATTTGTAATAATAACTCTGGGTTTTGTTATCATTTAGAAATGCAATAAAGTAAGTTCTTTAAAGTGCTTAGTGATATTTTTATAGAGGAGTTACCAAATTTTTTATATCATTGTATCAGCTGAAATTGTGCAAACCTGTCATGCTAAACTTTGGCTACCATGGTGTGACTAATCACAAAATACCCAAATATCAGAAAAAAAACAGAAGGCGATGCTGCAGCAACACACCATTTTATTGTTTAAAATTTCATTGGGACCATATAAAGCAGGGGTATCAAACTCAATTTTATTGAGGGCTGCATCTGGGTTGTGTTTGGTCTCTGGGGGGGGTGGATAGGTGTGGCCAGGGTGGGCATGGCCAGCTTGATGTCACTCGTGCCGGGTGCCTGTGGTGGCCTGAGTGCTCTGTCATGAAAACAGAGATTGGGAGGGCTGTGCATGCCCCGAGTTCCATTTTTGCAGGCAAAGGCTCTGCAGGCCGGTCCTTTGCTATTTCCAGGGCCAGATCTAAACATCCCACAGGTCAGATCCAGCCTGCAGGCCTTGAGTTTGATACCTCTGATATAATGCTGAAGAACAAGTGTTAAGCAGAAGTTCTTCAGAAGGTTTATCCATCAATACAATGCTGATAAACATAACCTTATGCAAAAAAAAAAGTAATTAAATAAACTGTTTGGTGTTTTTTTTAAAAAAACCCAAACAAATAAATAAAATTAGCTGAAACAGGAAGTTTGTTGGGAAAAGTGCCCTATGTGCAGTTTTGCTTTTCTGTGCATCATATTAGTGCCCACGTGCTTAGCAATGCAATCAAACAACAATCTTGTTTGATTGTTACATGTGCAGTTAGTCTTCACTTACCACCGTTTGTACAAAGTTATGGTAGACTCATAAAAATTGACCTACAACCTATGCTCCAAGTTATGACCGTTACAGATTCCTGTGGTCATGTGATCGCAATTTTGGTGCTTGGCAACCAGCTTGTATTTATGAAAGTTTCAGTGTCTCATGATCTTGTGATTGTGATTTGCAAACTTCCCAGCTGGCTGCTGACATTATCTGACAAGCAATGTAAACTAGCAATTATCTGACAAGCAATATGAACTATCATGCTTGTTCTCTTAACAAGCATGGTAAAAATGATCATCAAATTGGATCCAATCACATGATGACTTCTCTTCAGCCACATCACTTAGCAACTGAAATTCCCATCACAGTTGTGATTAAAAATTAAGAACTACCTGTAGATGTAGCATACAAAGAATTAATACGGTGTATATTGGGGTGTACATTGTATATTGTGTATATTGTATATTGTGTATATTAGGATGTACATTGGTGGCTCAGGGGCTAGGACGTTGAGCTTGTCAATCAAAAGTCAGTAGCTCAGTGGTTTGAATCCCTAGTGCTGCCGTGTAACGGGGTGAGCTCCTGTTACTTGTCCCAGCTTCTGCCAACCTAGCAGTTTCGAAAGCACGTAAAAATGCAAGTAAAAAAATAGGGACCACCTTTGGTGGGAACGTAACAGCATTCCGTGCGCCTTTGGCATTGAGTCATGCTGGCCACATGACCATGGAGACATCTTCGCACAGTGCTGGCTCTTCGGATTTGAAACGGAGATGAGCACCGCCCCCTAGAGTTGGCTACAACTAGCAGGAATGTGCAAGGGGAACCTTTACCTTTACTTTACCTATATTGTATTTCTAATATGTTTCTCAAGGATGAAAAAAAAGTGTTGGAAAATTTGTGATGCTTCACAAAGTGGCAAGTAGAGAGAATCCACTTTCATTTTTAATATCTTTCTAATCTACACTAATCTTTGTGAAATATTGGTTTTGATTGAGCTGACAGGATGCATTCTAGGTTCCTTTGTTTAAAAAATGTCATTTGTCAGCACACAGGAAGTGTGCTTTCTTTGTTGCTTTCTTTGCTGCTCTCTGGAATTAGGATTCCCCCTGAGTTTCAAATGACTCTTGTTCTACTGATGTTTCAAAGGGTCCTAATTCTTTGCCCCTTTTTGTGTGTGTGTGTAGGAATTTCGCACCCACCCCCCTCCTAGAAGAATGAAATATTTTAGAAAATATTTAAAAAGCAGAATATATTCCCTGGATGAGAAATGGAGAAACATGTTTTAAAGACAAAGCAGCTTCCTGAATCCCCCCACCTTTGTCAATGGGTCAAAGGTAGAAATTCATTCTCCCCACCTTTGTCAATGGGCAATTAAGGCTTCAGCCACACTCACTCAATCCCCCCACCTTTGTCAATGGACCATCATTTGCAACACAATAGGATTCATCTAGCAACAGAAACTCACCACATGGCAAGGCTCAAGCAAGCTTGAGAGACAACCTACAACGTTAGCTAAGACCCCTAGACCACCTGGGAGTTTGACAACCAATCAGGATACTCTTCCTGTGCCCCAGAAAGTTCAAAGCTCAGAAAAAGCATAAAGCCAGGGAGCGCACAGGATCTCATCCCCTTTTCTGTTCAGGAACTCAAGCCATGTGATCCTGACCACCATTAAACCATCTTTCGAAGCAGCCTCCATGTTTCCAGTGTCTTTGTCCCCACTTGGAACTGAACCCAGATGGATATTTCTTCCAACATGTGTTTATGTATTACATATTGCAAAAAAAATCAAAGATTAAAAACTGCTATTTATATTTCTCTGAAATTCCACAATTTTCATTTTTCAGTTAAATCCACTATTCTTGAAAATTTGATTTAATCACATCAAGTCATGTCACAAAATAATATTGCAAATTGTATGTTTTTCAGGGTCTTATATAGTTAAATCCAAAATGAAATGAATAACAAGTGAGTATGAGAAGAACTTTTTTTCCCTGGCCATTTTTCATTTCAAGAATTTTTCCCTTCCAGGGTAGGTGTTTTTTGCCCTTAGAGTAATCCAAAATTTGTAAATGAACTTTAATGAGAAATTCTCAAGCCTTTTATAAAGGATAAATGAATGTGGATTTGTTTGGCACATCTGAAAATCATTCTGTTTCTGTCTTATGGCAGTGTTTGAAGTCTGCTGGATGACTGGGTAGAGGTTTCCTAAAGTTATTATACATATGGAGGAAGTAAGATTCTGAAAGCCTGAGGGCAGGCTATTTATTTCTAATCTCCCTCTTTTCATTGAATTATGAGCCAGTTTCATTCTTAGTTTTAGCTGGAAAAACTAAATATCAATATAATTCTTTCAGGAAACTTCTACATCTGACATATGAAATCGCATTGTTAAGATTTTATGGATTGTCTCTAAAATCGAAATGCAGTTTTTAATGACTTCGCTTAAATTTATAGCCTCCTCTGCCTGAGAGCTTTTCTCCTTGTTTTTCATCATATAATGTAAATGTCAATGAAGTCAGAGAAACTATTTATACATCATGACAAACTACATTCATTACTGGCTATCTGTTTTCTACTTCAGGGGCCAGAAAATGCCGGTACAAGATTATAGTAAATATTTTTCACCATCATAAATATAGAGACAACAAATACAATGGCAATCATGACTGCTGCACTGTTAGTAGTAATTTATTTTATTGGAGTAATTTATGCATCCTTGAATATCTGTACACATACATCCTGTATATTTGTATATAGTGTATGTATATATGGAAGCATACATGCATATGCATAAACATATACATATATACGGGGGTGGGGGGAAGAGAGAGAAAGAGAGGAGGGGAAGTAAGAAGAAAATTAAGGCAGTCATTATGTAGATCTACTATTAACTCTTGGATATTATATATTCAACTTCTATTCAGGCCTAACACCACTGATCCATTTCCACATATGATCAGAAAACTAGATTTCCATAAGCATATTAAAAATATTTTCATTCATGGGTATTTTCAATTGAGAGCACTGCTTCTAATTGTTTGTAATCACATATTTGCTTGTGCTGAACCTGCCTTTAGTCATAGCATCATGCTAACTTTTCAGGTTTCAGTGAATTCATGAAGGTTCCCAACAAAACAGATTGTATTGTTCTATTGATAAAATGCTGAGTATAGGTATTGTTTAGTTTTGAAAGGAAATAGTCTTTGTAGGAGAGAGGGGTAGATATGTAGTGGTGAAGAGTAAAATGTTAAAAACCACCTAAGAGGTCTCTGGCACTTGAAAATGGGAGAAGCTTGAAATAGATTTGATAATTGGCAGGTAAAAAGTTTTTGAATAAAGGTTCCTTATATGGGCTAACTAAAATAATGCATCCGAAATACCAGACTCATTGCTCCCATGAAATTGAAATTTCAAGCATCTTCAGACCTCTTTGTATTGACAAAGTTGTGAGGCACTGCTATGATCAGCTGCAGTCAGCTGCAGTCATGTGATTGTGGTTTCTGACACTTCTTGTCAGCTTCCCACAAGTCACTCTCCCTCTCGTTGCTTTTTTGACAGTCATGGTCATTCGGTTTATCTGAAGGATGACCCAATATTCAATTACATATAAGTATACTTTATTATTTTAACAAGGTAAGTAAGAATGTAGAACTCTAAGTGCCAAAACTTCCATTATTTGTTGGCTAAGGAAAAGAGAAAAAAAAGAAAAGCTTTTTTTCTAGTTTTCTCTCAGTTCATATAAATCTTTCAATTTCAAAATCTTCTTGTCAATCTGTCTAAATTTTTTGCCTTTTGTATCAATTTTAGTTTATGACCAGCATTAGCGTAATAAGTTTGGATTAAAAATATTAAATTATTGAAAGAGGGTGTTTTAAGACTTTGTTGCTGCAGCTTGTTTTCCTAACAGAGACATTTTACTTTAGGATTGTTTGGGAAATGTTCAAAGCATTTATTCATGGTTACATAATATAATGGATTATACATAATACAGTTACGCTTCTTGAAAGAAAAAGTCACATGAATCAAAATGTGGGCAACTTGAGTTAGAAGTAAAGGAAGATTTAAAATGCATGATATGAATGAGCTCAGGTTTGATATCATGATTTTTAGGTATAAGTGATTCTCAGAATGCATTACTCATGTAAACTAATGAAACAAATGTATTGAGAATTTGTAAAAAAAGTATAAATTATTAGCATATTGTTTTAAACTTTTGCAAAAATTCAAATGAACTATAATAAAAATATTTTTTTAAATTTTCAAATCCTAAAAAACAGAATTCTTGTTCATATGTTGATACAGTGAGAGGGGAAGTAGAAACTTTTTTACAGTTAAGAAATATTCCAAATATTATAAATATAGGTACATCATTGATTTCTGCTCTAATATTATATTACTAGCTCAGATTTTGATCTGGCTAACATGGCTATTATTGCACTATGATTTTATCTGACATTTGGTTCTGACTTATGTCAATACTATCTTGTGATTGTTCAATTACTGAGATATGGTCACAAGATAGAATTATAATAATTCCAGGCAGGTTGGTATGCTACAAACATATACCTCATCATTTCAGGTTATTACACCATTTTTTTCCAATTAATCTGTTTCTTGTCCAAGTTACTTATCTAAAGCTCATCCATTTTGTAAAATAGAGCAGAAAACTGTGGTTTCAAAAGAGTGATTTTTGTGCTATTCTAACTTTAACTTCATGCCTAACTTATTGTGCAAGTTACTTTTCTTTTGGCTTCCTCAATTTATTTAATGGGAAATGTCTGGCCTGGATATATCTACCTATCTTAGAAACAATGTCTTAGTGGCTTCAGTGAATGGAAGACAACTTTGTTTTTTTATATAATCATCTACAGGACTATATTTACAATTGCATTTTTTTTTATAATACTAGAAATACAAATGCATTGGTAGTGAACAAGAAGCTTCCTTCCAAATTAAGTATGAATTAATCATCTTTCACTAAAGAAACTCAACGATGCTTTCTTGATGGTGTAATACTATGATTATGTTGGGATAAATCATTGTTCAAAGGGTTTTCTTTTCTTTTCTTTTCTTTTCTTTTCTTTTCTTTTCTTTTCTCCCTTCCTTTCTTTTTGCTTCAGGACTTGAATCCCAAATGCTAAGTCTCATTCATTTTCCTTTGTCTTCTTGTAATGATTGTATTTGTCCAGCTCTGACATTCAATGGTCCCTAATTTCACACTACATTTTTACATTCTATTTTCATCTCATAGATAACTGTAAAATTTCAGATAAAAGAGGCTCTATGGCTCAGGCTTTTTGGGGAAGGCAGGGAATGTCTTTTTTATGTAACTTATCCTTCAAATTACCCCAAGTCTTTATCTTGTTTTTATTAATTACAACTTTACTTGAGTAGAAAAAGGGATGAAATTTGGCTGGACTGTTCCGGAATGCCTAAGATGGGGCTGTGCCATGTGGAGGGTCGGAGTGATGGAGGTGACAATGGAACTGGAGGGACGAGGGAGATATATTCTGCGGGCTGCGTCAACCCCTATTATGGTCCGTGTCATCTTGGTCCTGTGATCTGCGATTGTCATCTATCAGACTATTTATTTTTACCCAACTATTGCCAGGGCTTTTGCCTTGGAAGACTGATTGTCAAACTTTTTTTTCCATCTTGCACCAGGCCCTAAATGGATCCAATTAAGCTGAAATAGTTTTTATTTATTTATCATCTTTATCGATCAGGGTCAATGCCACCTTTTAGCCACCTTTTTCTCTATGAGATACTCACCTTTCGAACTTCTTCGCTTGCGAGATTCCCCCGCCTCGCAAGAATGGCCCTCCACGTTATCGAGGGCCTGCCTTAATGAAGAATCTTGGGACCCAGAGAGAAGAAGAATCTCTGGGGGTTTTCAAATAAGTTTTTAATTAAGGGTTTTTTAAAGGGTGGGAGGGTAAGGATGGGTGGGGGGAGGGAAACCCGTTGGGGAGGGTGCCAAGTCCAGTGTGTGTTCATGGCGTTAAGGTAACAGGTCCGAAGGTGACAGGGGAGGGTTCTGTTCCAGTCCATCAGGGTTGTTCTATCAACACGGTAAGCGGGAGAGGCAGATATGGCGGAAGAGGGGGGCCGTATCAGGTTTTGGGGGTACGCCCTCACTATTTAAGAGCGATCACGTGCTCCGGCCCCCCAGATTTTTCCCGTTCCCCGAGTGGCCAGAGTACTCAGGACTTGGGCCTCCGGCTGATGTTATGCAATGCAAGGTCCGTGATGAAAAAAGCCCCCCTGATTTCAGATCTAATTCAGGAGGGGACCACAGACGTTATGGGCATTATGGAGACCTGGTTGGGCACGGATGGGGGGGTCCCCCTAGTGGAGATGTGCCCACCAGGTTTACGAGCATTCCATCAGCCAAGGGCTCAAGGTAGGGGTGGGGGGGTGGCAGTCATTATTAAGGAAAGCCTGGAACCGAGGGAGACCACTGTGCCTCAGATAGCTGGTTGTGAATCCCTCTATGTGAAGTGGGGTCGTAGGACTCAGGTGGGCTTGCTGATCACGTACCTGGCTCCTTGCTACGTGACAACAGCCCTTCCCAAGCTGTTGGAGTTGCTGGCTGGGTTGGCAGTTGAAACCCCTAGACTGTTGGTCATGGGGGATTTCAATTTGCCATCAACTGGCGTGGCATCCTTGACGGCCCAGGAGTTCATGGCTTCCATGACAGCCATGGACCTGACTCAATTAGTGGATGGCCCTACCCACATCGGCGGAGGCACTCTAGACCTGATTTTTATCTCTGGCCAGTGGTCGAATGATCTTTCTCTTCTTTGTCTGGACTTTCGGACCGCTACTCAACACTGCAGGGAGATGGAACCAATGCGTTGGTTCCGTCCCAGGCGCCTGATGGACTCGGAGAGGTTCCTGATGGAGCTTGGGCCGTTTCCTGAGAATCTGGCCCGCGGCACAGCTGAAGAACTAGTCGCGGCCTGGGAACAGGCCACGGCTGGGGCTTTGGACCGTGTCGTGCCTTTGCGGCCTCTGACCCGGCGTAGGTCTCAACCAGCTCCTTGGTTTTCCGAGGGGCTGAGGGAGATGAAACGCCGGAGAAGATGCCTAGAGAGTGCTTGGAGATCCAGCCATTCGGAAGCTGACCGGACACTAGTTAGGTCATATAGTAGGACCTACCTAGTGGCATTGAGGGAAGCGAAGCGTCTCTATGTCTCCTCCCTCATTGCGTCGGAGGATAACCGCCCGGCCGCCCTGTTTCGGGTGACCCGCTCTCTCCTTCAACAGGAGGGGCGGGAGGTCCCATTACAAGGGCGTGCCGAGGAGTTTAACGGTTATCTATATGATAAAATCATTCAGCTTCGGGATGGATTGGATCAAAATTGGGTAGATCCAGGCGAGAGGTTCGAGACTCGTCTTGTTGAGACTGTTTGGGATAGTTTTGACCCTGTGACTCCCGAGGACATGGACAGGTTGCTGGGGAGGTTGAATGCCACCACATGTTTACTGGACCCGTGCCCCTCCTGGCTGGTGCTGGCCATGCAGGAGGTGACACGAGGCTGGCTCCGGGGGATTACAAATGCTTCTTTGTTGGAGGGGGCTTTTCCTGCTGCCTTGAAAGAGGCGGTGGTGAGACTCCTCCTCAAGAAGCCTTCCCTGGACCCAGCTCTGTTAGGAAATTATCATCCGGTCTCCAACCTTCGCTTTGTGGCGAAGGTTGTAGAGAGTGCGGTGGCACGTCAATTACCCCAGTACCTGGATGAAACTGTCTATCTAGACCCATTCCAGTCCGGCTTTCGACCTGGATACAGTATGGAGACGGCTTTGGTCACGTTGGTTGATGATCTCTGGAGGGCCAGGGACAAGGGTTACTCCTCTGCCCTGGTCCTATTAGACTTCTCAGCGGCTTTCAATATCATTGACCATGGTATCTTGCTGCGCCGGCTGGGGAGTTTGGGAGTGGGAGGCACTGTTTATTGGTGGTTCTCCTCCTATCTCTCTGACCGGTCGCAGACGGTGTTGGCAGGGGGCAGAGATCGACCCCGAGGCGCCTCATGTGTGGGGTGCCACAGGGGTCGATTCTCTCACCTCTCCTGTTCAACATCTATATGAAGCCACTGGGTGAGATCATCAGTGGTTTTGGTGTGAGGTACCAACTGTACGCTGATGATACGTAGCTGTACTTTTCCACCCCAGGCCACTCCAACGAAGCTATCGAAGTACTGTCCCGGTGTCTAGAAGCCGTATGGGTCTGGATGGGGAGGAACAGGCTCAAGCTTAATCCCCCCAAGACGGAGTGGCTGTGGATGCCAGCACCCCGGTGCAGTCAGCTGCAGCCGCGGCTGACTATTGGGGCGAGTCATTGGCCCTGATGGAAAGGGTGCGCAATTTGGGTGTTCTCCTGGATGGGCGGTTGTCTTTTGAAGATCACTTGACGACCATCTCCAGGAGAGCTTTTTATCAGGTCCGCCTAATTCGCCAGTTGCGCCCCTTCCTGGACCGGGATGCACGGTCACTCATGCTCTTGTTACCTCTCGCTTGGATTACTGCAATGCTCTCTACATGGGGCTCCCCTTGAAGAGCACCCGGAGGCTCCAGTTAGTTCAGAATGCAGCTGCGCGGGTGATAGAGGGCGCGGTTCGGAGCTCCCATGTAACACCCATCCTGCGCAGACTGCACTGGCTGCCTGTTGTCTTCCGGGTGCACTTCAAGGTATTAGTTACCACCTTTAAAGCGCTCCATGGCTTAGGACAGGGATACTTACGGGACCATCTACTGCCATCTTGTATCTCCCAGCGACCTGTGCGTTCTCACAGAGAGGGACTCTTTAGGGTGCCGTCAGCCAAGCAATGTCGACTGGCGGCCCCCAGGGGAAGGGCCTTCTCTGTGGGGGCTCTTACCCTGTGGAACGAATTTCCCCCTGGGCTTCGACAAATACCTGACCTTTGGACCTTTCGCCATGAACTTAAGACTTATCTATTCCGTCTTGCAGGACTGGCTTGAATTTTAATTTTTTTAGCTGATTTTATGGGTTTTAATTTTTATTAATTTTTTAGGGTTTGATTGTATTTTAAAATTGGGCCAAATTTAATAAGTTTTTTAATGTCTGTTTTTAGTATTGTATGTGTTTTTCCTGTATTTTATTTTGGCTGTAAACCGCCCTGAGTCCTTCGGGAGAAGGACGGTATACAAATTAAAATGTTGTTGTTGTTGTTGTTGTTGTTGTTGTTGTTGTTGTTGTTGTTGTTGTTGTTATTATTATTATTATTATTATTATTATTATTATTATTATTATTATTATTATTATTATTATTTTTCATGTCATATGTAAGCAATTGCTTTGCTGTAAAAATGATATTTCATTAGGGCATTTTCAACTCTTTTGGCTACAGAACCTCTAATCCTCAAAGTTATTATAGTTTTGGCACCTTCCAAAATGTGGATTTATATTGTATTGCATATTCAGATGCCCTTTACATTTCTATATTTGATGGTTGTGCCCTTTAATATTTCTTTAAATTAAACTTTGAAAATGCACACAAAAGAGCAGAAAAGGTGGGAAAAACAGACTTTTCTATCACTGATTTGCTCTCTGCATTATCTACTTGTTATTTGCTTAAAATATTTTGGAGAACAGGCTAGATTCTTGCAAAAAATTGGCTTTTGAAATTAGTATGTGCACATCTTTTATACAAATTCTATTTTTAACATAGCCTATAGCATATTTCATTTTTATTATATTATCTGAGTTGTATTAATCAATTTGCAATAAATCTGACTCTGTTTCTGCCTTAGATTTAAGATATTATCATTTGGTTCCAGTAGACAAAAGTCAAAACCATGAGAGTTCCCAGATTTTTCTCAAATGTCTTTTCAACCAAGCATGCTGGTGGGAAACAATGGTATTTCATATAAGAGCAACCACATTTTTGAAGCTACCTGTAATTCCTAAATGTTTGAGTAGCTAAATATATTAGTGAAATTTTGAATATATCTATAAGAGGCAATTATAACTATTCAAATACATAGTAGTTTTAAAAGACTTAGAATATTCTAGTTTTGAAAGACCTAGAATACAACTGAGAGTTCAGCATATCAGAAACACCAGCAGTGTTTGCATTTAATGTGCATTTAGTATTAAAGAATCTTTGTTGAAACAGTTGGCTTTACAATAAATATCTTAATCATGAATTCCAATGGCTACTTGGCTGTTTAATTTATCCAAGCTGATACACTTGCTGATAGAAAGGTTTTACATGCTCTGCCCAAAGACGCTGAATAAAACAACTTTGATATCTAATAATACAATATACCAGTGAATGAGCTTTGATACAAGTTAATTTCTTGTCATACTTATGTGATTTAATTAAATGTAGTTTGAGCATATCTAAACCCAGGCACAAAAGCTGCTGATAATTACCGTGTAGCTCATTTACTTGTCTTTGTGCCAGAATTTTAACCAACAGAATTAAAAGGTTTCACCACTTACTGTTGTTTACTTGATTAGTGTCTAGCTTTTTCAGGCTTCTTATGCTGAGAATCTAGGAACAGTAGAGAATGTAGGAACAGTATGCAATTAAGCAATGTGATACTTATCATAAATAAAGAACTCAAAATATTCTTCTCTAATAAATCAAATCAAATCAAACCTTTATTGTCAATGCACATGTATAAAATGAGATTGAATGAGCCTCCCTTGGTGCAGCCTCCCCAAAACACAGAATGCATCCCAATAACTCAAAATAAAGAAAAAGAAACCCCTAAATCCAAATAAGTAGTAACTAGCACACAGTCCCATATATGTATATAACATTATATTATATTACACTGGTATGAATATGTTGCACGTTGCTCTGGCCCTGTACGTCTATCATATTAAACCTAATTATGGTGTTATGTTGCATTCAGAAGTCTGACGGCCTATGGATAAAAGCGATTTTTCAGCCTATTCATTCAGCTGGCTATGTTCCTATATCTCCTGCCCAATGGTAAGAGAGTAAAGAAGTGCTGCCCAGGGTGTGAATCATCCCTGATGATTTTCCTCACTCTGCTAAGGCAGTGGGTCTTGGCGATTTCATTCAGTGAGGTCAGGGCAGTCTATGTGTCAGCCTCCGCATGATATCTTGATTGTTTTATTACTTGGTTAAGTGTTTTATTGCTTATAAAAGCTTACTTTTAGTGTTAAGTATTGGGAATGGAGTAATGTGCCTTTAAAGCTGCTTCGGCTGCCATAATTTTTAATTGAGTTGTTAATGCCTGGAATCCACTACCTGACTCTGTGGTCTCTTCCCAAAATCCCCATAGCTTTAACCAAAGACTATCTACTATTGACCTCACCCCATTCCTAAGAGGTTTGTAAGGGGCATGCATAAGACCACCAGCGTGCCTACCGTTCCTGTCCTAATGTTCCCCTTGATCGTATCCAACTCATATAATTATTTCATGCTTATACTTATATATATATATATACTTATATGTCGTATAGTTATTTCATGCTTATGCTTATATATACCGTTGTGACAAAATAAATAAATAAATAAATAAATAAATAAATAAATAAATAAATAAATAAATAAATAAATAAATAAATAAATAAAAATGGGGGGGAGGAGTTTTAGTCAAAGTCCAAGAGCGGGCTTATGCCAACGAACTCTGCATACCAGACAAGCAGAAGCCACCGGAAGAAGAACACCATGTGAAGCCTAAGATGAAAGGATTCGACTAGACTGTTTGACCTTTGGAGGGAGGAAGGATGTATGAGGGATATGTATGTGTAAGTCACTCCTACTATTCAGATCTTGCTTTTCTTTCATTGCATTCAGTTCATGCTCAGTAAAAGTACCTTTCTCTAAAAACATGGAGTTGGGGGTTTTCTTTCTTGGGTGTTGAACGGAGGCACGCCTGACATTATGATTTTTTTGTGCTGTGCTCATCACCCTCTGTAATGCCTTGCTCTCTGCGGCTGTCAAGCCAGCATACCATACCATAACACAATATGTTTTTTCTATCATAGATCGGTAAAAGGAAGTCATCAGTTGTTGTTCCACCTGATTTTTCTGCAAGACCCTAAAGAAATTGAGTCTCTGTTGAGCCTTCCTGACCACCTGTTATTTTTCCAGGTGAGAACTTGGCTAAAGAAAACCGGAGCATGCGCAAGATGGCGGTATGGTGAACCGGAGCGGAGGCTGGTGGGCCGTTCCTGGTGAAGCTGGGTTGAGGAAGGGGCTTTTTTGCCAGCATGGCCCCAGTACCTTGCTGAGGAACATCTTGTCATCCCGATGAGGGTTATTTTACCCTTGAAAACGGTCGGATCGGCAGAAACGGAGACATAGAGGCATGGAGCATGGACAGCAAGCGGCGGTTCCTGGGCGTGGCTTCCAAGCGCGGCGGGCCTGATTGGGGCGGTGGCTGGCCGGCGGCGGCTTTCCCGGCGTTTCTCCGCCGGCGTTTCTCAGCGTTTCCCCTGTTCATGGCTGCAGTCTCATATGGTGTGTGGCGGCTGACAGGGGCGAGGACGACCGATGGTGGTGCCGGTGAGGCCGTCTGGGGCAGCGGAGGTGATGGAAGGGCCAAGGAAGTGCTGAGGCGGTGAGCCGGGATGGCGAAGATCTGAGGATTAAGCCTTTGAGGATGACTGTGGGCCTGTGGGCTTGAAGGGGGAGGTGGCTGCCGATGGCCCCTCCTGATCATTTCGGCCTGCCTCGGCTTGTTTATACTGGCATGTTTGTTTTGCCAGTGAGGGCCGGGCGGCTGGGGTGTTTGGGGAGCCGGCGGTTCTCACCCCTGGAGAACCAGCAGTGCCCACGGCCTTGGTTGAAGACGCTTGGGCCTTGGTGCCTTAAACAAATTAAACAACGAATAAAACAACTTTGGAGACTTTTGGAGTCCTACTGGGTACCCGACGGAGCCCCTCGAGACCTGGAGCCTTGTTTGTTTGGGGGTTGCTGTGTTAAGGGGACGGTGGTTGCCTTTAAATATCTATGATGCCGGCAGCGATACCCCGATGGGGATGGCGAAGACGGCAATGGCGACGGTGATTTTTCCCCCCTTCCCCCCGGGGGGCTCTATGGTTTCTTGGTGGCTCCGCTGGGGTCCTTGGGGGCTCCCTGAGTGGCTGCTGGATGCCAGGGCGGTGACGACGGTGATGGCTAGGCTATCGTGGAAGACGTTCCACGGCGGTGACGGTCGCCTCGATGACGGATTTTGGAATCCCGAGAGGTGGCATGCTTCTAAGAGAGGGTTAAGGAGATTTTCAAATTTATCTTTTTGTAAACTTTTATCTAATTCTAATAAGGGGTTAGGGGGTGTGGGGGGCACGCCCACAGGGGATTAGGCTACTCCTTTCTAAGGTTCACGATCTGGAGGTTTGTAAATTGGAGGTCTTGAAGGAGGTTAAGGCTCGACCATATATGGGCACTTCCATCTGCACAGTACATGGGAGGGGCAGGTATGGCGGAAGCAGGGGCTCGTATCATGTTCAGGGAGTGCGTTCTCGCTGTTTGAAAGCGATACCGCACTCCGGGCCCCTAGGCTTCAGTCAGGTCCCGAGTGGTAATATCCCTCGGAACCTGGACCTTCGACTGATGTTATGTAATGCTAGGTCTGTCATGAATAAGGCCCCCCTCATATCCAATCTTATTCAAGAGGGGGGAGTGGACCTAATGGGCATTACGGAGACCTGGCTGGGCATGGAAGGGGGGGTTCCCCTCACTGAGATGTGCCCGCCAGGTTTCCGTGCGTTTCATCAGCCGAGGGCCCAGGGTAGGGGTGGGGGGGTAGCGGTTGTTATCAACGAGAGTCTGGATCCGAGGGAGGTTGCTGTCCCGCAGATAGCCGGTTGTGAAACCCTCTTCATGAGGTAGGGCCGGGGGGTGCAGGTGGGCTTGCTGATTATGTACCTGGCTCCTTGCTACGTGGCGGCAGCCCTGCCAGAGCTGCTGGAGATGATAGCCGGGATGGCGGTTGAGACCCCCAGACTTATGGTCATGGGGGATTTCAACTTACCGTTGGCGGGCGATTCATCAACGGCAGCTCGGGAGTTCATGGCTTCCATGACGGCCTTGGACCTGACTCCGGTAGTTGCGGTCCCCACCCACGTTGGGGGTAACACCCTGGACTTGATTTTTGTCTCGGGACAGTGGCTAAATGATCTTGAGTTAGGGGAATTAATATCTCAACCCTTGTCATGGTCAGATCATTTACTCCTTCAGTTAGACTTTCGGACCGCTACACCTCGCCGCAGGGAGACGGAACCGGTCCAATGGTTCCGTCCCAGGCACCTGATGGACCCTGAGAGGTTTCTGACGGAGCTTGGGCCATTTCTGAGGGAGTTAGCCCACGGCTCGGCTGAGGAGCTGGTGGCCGCCTGGGAGGAGGCGGCCACTGGTGCCTTAGACCGCATCGTGCCTTTGTGGCTTCTGACCCGGCAATGAACTCGACCAGCTCCTTGGTACAACAAGGAGCTGAGAGAGATGAAGCGCCGGAAAAGAAGCCTAGAGAGCGACTGGAGGTCCAGCCGTTCCGAATCTGACCGAACACTAGTGAGGTTATATATTCAGACCTATCTAGTGGCGATCAGGGTGGCGAAACATAACTATTTCTCTGCACTCATCGCATCGGCAGATAATCGCCCAGCCACCCTGTTTAGGGTGACCCACTCCCTGCTTAGGCAGGAGGCTCGGGAGGATCCCTTACAGGGACGTGCTAAGGATTTTGTTCAGTATCTGTCTGATAAAATCGCTCAGATTCAGGATGGCTTGGACACTGATTGGATAGATCCAGGTGGGATGGCGGAGACAAGTCTTGAGAGTGTTATCTGGGCTGAGTTTGATCCTGTGACTCCTGATGACATGGACAGGTTGTTGGGTAGGTTGAATTCCACCACATGTTTATTGGACCCATGTCTCTCCTGGATGGTACTGGCCACACGGGAGGTTACACGAGGCTGGCTCCAGGGAGTTACTAATGCTTCTTTGTTGGAGGGTGTTTTCCCCGCCGCTTTGAAAGAGGCGGTGGTGAGGCCCCTCCTCAAGAAGCCCTCCCTGGACCCGGCTGTTTTAGCGAACTACCGTCCAGTCTCCAACCTTCACTTTTTAGCGAAGGTTGTTGAGAGTGTGGTGGCGTATCAACTTCCTCAGCACCTGGAGGAAACTGTCTATCTAGACCCATTCCAGTCTGGTTTCAGGCCCGGATACAGCACCGAGACAGCTTTGGTCGCGTTGGTGGATGACCTCTGGAGAGCCCGGGACAGGGGTTGTTCCTCTGTCCTGGTTCTATTAGATCTCTCAGCAGCTTTTGATACCATCGACCATGGTATCCTGCTGCGACGGTTGGAGGGATTGGGGGTGGGAGGCACCGTTTATCGGTATTTCTCCTCCTATCTCTCTGACCGTTCGCAGACGGTGTTGGCAGGGGGGCAGAGGTTGACCCCAAGGCGCCTCACTTGTGGGGTGCCTCAGGGGTCTGTTCTCTCGCCTCTCCTGTTCAACATCTATATGAAGCCGCTAGGTGAGGTTATCCGTGGTTTCGGGGTGGATTATCATCTGTACGCTGATGATACTCAGCTGTACATTTCCACCCCGAACCACCCCAACGAAGTCGTCAAGGTGATGGGCCGGTGTCTTGAGGCCATGCGGGTCTGGATGGGGAGGAACAGGCTCTGACTCAACCCGTTCAAGACAGAGTGGCTGTGCGTTCCGGCGCCCCAGTTCAGTCAGCTTACACCATCGCTGACTGTGGGGGAGGAAGTCCTGACCCCCAGGGAGGGAGTGCGCAACTTAGGCGTTCTCCTGGATGATCGGCTGTCCTTAGAGGATCATTTGACGGCCGTCGCCAGGGGAGCATTTTATCAGGTCCACCTGATTCGCCAGTTGCGCCCCTTCCTTGACCGGGACGCCTTGCGCACGGTCACTCATGCCCTCGTCACTTCCCGCCTGGACTATTGCAATGCTCTCTACATGGGGCTCCCCTTGAAGAGCACCCGGAGGCTCCAGTTAGTCCAGAATGTGGCCGCGCGGGTGATAGAGGGAGCACCGCATTACTCCCATATAACACCCATCCTGCGCAGTCTACACTGGCTACCGGTAGCCTTCCAGGTGCAATTCAAGGTTTTGGTTACCATCTTTAAAGCGCTCCATGGCTTAGGACCGGGATACCTTTGAGACCGCCTTCTGCCACCGATTGCCTCCCAACGACCCGTGCGCTCCCACAGAGTGGGTCTCCTCAGGGTGCCGTCAACCAAAAAATGTAGGTTGGCGACCCCCAGGGGGAGGGCCTTCTCTGTGGCGGCACCAGCCCTGTGGAACGAGCTTCCTCTGGGATTACGACAACTCCCTGACCTCCGGACCTTCAGACGTGAACTGAAGACTTTATTGTTTCAGCGCGCTGGACTAGCCTAAGAATAAAATGTTTTAACTAAATTTTAAGGGTTTTTTAATGGTTTTTATCAATTTTAGTGATTTGGCCATGATAAAATTTAGTTTTAATTGGGTTTTTAATGTTTATTTATTATATTGTTTTTAATATGCTTGTAAACCGCCCTGAGTCCTACGGGAGATGGTGCGGTATAAAAGTATGATTAATAAAATAAATAAATAATAAAATAAAGTGGAGTCCCAGGAATTTGAAAGAGTAGACCCACTCCACTTAGCACCCCCACCTCCACTTGATGTAGAGTGAGGCATGTTCCACTCTCTGCTTCCAGTAGTTTAGCACCATCTTCTTAGTCTTGCTGGTGTTTAGATGCAAGTTGTTTACTGAGCACCATGTGGATAACTTCTGGACTTCTTCCCTGTATGCTAATTTGTCTCCTCCTGTAATAAGACCCAGTACGGTGGTATCATCTGCAAACTTTATTATCCTATTAGATGGATCAGAAGATATGCAGTCGTATGTGTACAGCAAGCACAGGTAGGGACTAAGCACATAGCCCTGAAGAGAGCCAGTGCTGAGCTTCAGGGAGGAAGAAGTGAAAGACCCATCCTCACTGTGGCCGGTCCATCAGAAAGCCTTTAATCCAATCACAGGTGCGAGAGAGAAAATTCAGGTCAGTCAACTTTTCGATGAGAATACTGGGCAAAATGGTGTTGAAAGCTGAGCTGTAATCTATGAAAAAATTCTGACGTAGTTCCCAGGTTTCTATAGATGACTCACTACAGAATGTAGGGCAGTAGCAATGGCATTGCCTGTCAACCTATTTCTTCTGTAGGCAAACTGATTTTGGTCAAAGTTTGATGGAAGGCATGACCTGCGGTGTTGAAGAACCAGTCTCTTGAAGCACTTCATCACTGCAGATGTTAGTGCAATAGGTCTGTAGTCATTTAGGCTGTTTATTACTGTTTTCTTTGGGACTAGAATGATAGTGGCTGCTTTCAGACATGATGGAACACTGGCTGTTTTCAGGGAGACATTAAAAATCCTTACTAAGACCTCTGATAGTTGGACAGTACAAGTTTTTAACACTATAACCATATCAACTTGAGCATTTATACATTCTTGATTATTATTATCCTTTAAAAATAAATCCCTTTACTATTTGATATATCTTCCTTTCAAAAGATATATAATTTGCCACAAAGTGTATAGTAACCTATTGTTTTTCTAAATCTGAAATACTTTATTCTTTTGTATGCATCAGAATTAGTCAAAGTGGAAGTGATAAGGAGAGGTCATATATTAGGCATGGCAGATTTCCAAAATTACCATATTCATTTATATGGCAAAACATAATTTAAATATACCTTGATCCTAGAGTACCAATATGAAAAGACTGTTATGGATCATTTAGGATGAATCTTTGAGATGATTTAAATTGAGAGTGTTATAACATTTCACTGGTGTAAACTAAAACTGAGTAAGTAGTTCTCAATTTATGACCTTCAGTGACCATTCAAAGTTACTGCAGACCTCTCTAGAGCTACTTGCAACCGTGTTTTGAAGTGTTAATGGCCACCCCGACGGTCATGTGATTGGATTTTGTGCCCTTGGCAAACAGCCTGTATTCATGGCTGTTTGAAGTTCCACGGTCATGTGACCACAATTTGCTATATTATTTGCTAGAAACTGGCAATTTACTTTCAGGGTTTCACTTGGTTTCATGAAACCAAGTTTTGTTGGTTTCATTGGCTTAACAACTGCAATGTTCACTTAACAACTATAGGGTTTGCTTAACAACCTCCACAAATATGTTGTAAAATCAGGTGAGGTCACATGGTAATCTGCTTAATTACTGCCATGACTTATGGCCTAAATTCTGGGTTCTATTATGGTTATGTCAAGAAATACCTGTATTATGGGTTATCTTTAGCATCAGCACTGATGTAAAACTTTTTATAACTTTCTCTTTGCTTTCAAAAAGCAAAAAAAGTCACCACTAGGGAGATTATTTCCTTCTTTCTGGCAAGAGGTGAAAGAGAAATGGTTCCAGGTGAAACAAAATTGGCAATGTTTGAAGGATAAGGAGTTAGAATGGAGAGGCTTTTTCATGGTATGAGGACTATATTGGAAAACATTGCTGCAAAGCTCATTCCTCTCTCTTCTCCTGCATGGAAGACCATTAAAAGCTATTGGTGGATGGTATGCAATGGATAAGTGGAAAAGACTATCCTGAAAGTACTTCAGTTCCAATTTATATAGAGCTATGTAGGTGAACATCAGCACTTTGAAGGGTACCCAGAAATGTACAAGTAGCCAGCAACCATTTAAAAAGTGCTATGTGGGTATAGCAAACCTGATTCATTAATATACAGACCACACACGTTCCTCCAGTTACAGTTTCCAAGTGGTCTTCAGAGGCAGCCTCATGAAAAGGAAGGAAGGAAGAAGGAAGGAAGGAAGGAAGGAAGGAAGGAAGGAAGGAAGGAAGGAAGGAAGGAAGGAAGGAAGCTGTATCAACAGAAGTATAGTGCCAAAACCCAGAGAAGGCATTCCTCTCTTTTCTGTGCTATGAGACCACTTGTTGAAGATTGCATTCAGTATATGTAATGTATTTGAATTTCAGGAGGGAAATTTGGGTGGGAAAATGCACGTTGCTGATTGGCTGATGCCTCAGTCAAAATCCTATTTAAAGAGGGGTTTTTGCCTGTTGGCTTTTGCTGGGATCACAATAAACCAAAGAGCTGTTGTCACTTGTATCGTCTCCTGCCTCTTCATTGCCCGAACACAACATTGGCGACGAGGGTGGGATGTTGAAGGCAGTGAGACCGGGAAAAGAACTGAAGGAATAACTTAGTTTAAAACCCAGCCAGTATCAGGAGCGGATACATAGCGATGTCTAGCTATACGCCGCCAGCGCCATTCGACCCACCCAAGGAGAAGTGGGGGTTGTACATGGCTCGTTTCGAGTGTTTCCTTGAAGCTAACGAACTGCAAGAAGTATCGGATAATCGCAAGCACGCTTACTTCCTGAGCCACTGTGGGCCAGAACTCTTCGATACCGCCGAATCGCTGTCGGAACCAACGCCTGTACAGTTGGTGCCATGGCAAACGCTACAGACAACGCTACGAGCACACTACGCGCCGGTGCCATTGAAGTTTGTACAATGGTTCGAGTTGAGGCAAAGAGTCCAGCGAGAGGGCGAATCGATAAGCATATACATGGCCGCATTAAGGAAAGCCGCAAACCACTGTGAGTATAGAGACTTAGAGGACTCTTTATTAGAACAACTCATTTGTGGGGTCAGGGACATCCGACTACAGAGGTGGCTGCTGTCGAAAAGCAACCTAACCCTGGCGATAGCCCTGGAGGAGGCCAGGGCACACGAGATGTCCACCAAAGTGGCAGAAACCTTACAAAAGCCGAACACGCCGAATGCTGCGGCGAAAGCAACACCAGTCCACAGCGAAGAAATCCAGGCCGAATCGGACGGTGAAGAAGAGGAAGAGGTTTTCCACACCGGGAGGCCAGAGAGAGGCAACCGGGACGAGTGCGTGAGTTGTGGAGGCCAACACCAACGACAGTATTGCAGGTTCAAAGACGCAATTTGTCGGCGGTGTGAAAAGAAAGGACACATAGCTCAGGCCTGTCGAGCCTCCCAACTTTCCCGCCAAAAATTCAAACCGGCAAATCAGCAGGGCGCCGGTTCAGCGAAGCGGCCAGGGATTGGCCAGTTCAAAAAAGGCACGAAGTCGAATCACACCACTGTGCGAGTGGGCCACGCATCGACACGCATAGAAAAGAAAATATTCACTAAGACCTACATCGAAGGAGTGCAGTGTAAAATGGAGGTGGATACTGGCCCATCAATCACGATTATGTCCTGGGACATGGTCGCACGGGACCTGTCAGAAGTCGCGAAATGACAGCTACAACCCCAAAAGCTGAGAGTGCAAGACTACCAGGGAAACCGGATCCCCGTAAAAGGAGCCACAACGGTCAGAGTAAGATATGGACAATTCAAGAAAACCCTGCTGATCACCATCGTTGATGGAAACCTGCCTAGTTTACTGGGACTGGACTGGTTTCGAGCCCTAGGAATGGGCATAACCGGGGTCCACAACAATGGAGTCAACCTGAAGGACGAATTGTTGAAGGAATTCGAGGACGTTTTTCAAGACAGCCTGGGCAAGTACGTGGGGACCCCCATTTCATTCAATTTGGACCCCCAGGTGGCTCCCATTAGATTAAAAGCTAGGAGGGTCCCGTTCGCCCTCAAACCCAAGATTGACAGGGAACTAGATAAGTTAGTAAGCCAGGGAATACTAGTCCCCATCGACCATGCAAAATGGGAGACACCAATAGTGACCCTAGTCAAACTGGACGGATCAGTCCGGATTTGCGCAGACTATAAGGCAATGCTTAACAAAGCATTGCAAAAGAGTGTTTACCCCATTCCCGTAGTGCAACATTTGTTGCACTCGTTAGGGCAGGGACAGGTCTTTGCCAAACTCGATCTGGCTCAAGCCTACCAACAATTACCGGTCGACAACGGAACGGCCGAAGCGCAAACGATTGTCACACATCGGGGCGCTTTTAAATGCACTCGACTTCAGTTCGGAGTTAGTGTAGCCCCTGGGTTATTCCAAAACCTAATGGAACGACTCCTACAAGGTCTACCGGGAGTAGTTCCATATTTCGATGATGTACTGGTATCAGCAGAAAACTTGGAAGAATTAGGGGTCAAATTGCGGAAGGTTTTGGGCATTTTCAGGTCTGCGGGGCTTAAGGTTAAACTCAACAAATGCCAGATAGGAGTTGAATCTGTAGAATTCTTGGGTTACCGGATAGATAAGGAAGGCATCCACCCAGCGGAGAGCAAAGTGCGAGCCATTAGAAGAACTCCAATCCCAAAAAACAAAACAGAATTACAAGCATTTTTGGGGCTTGTGAACTTCTATGCGGTATTTTTAAAAGATAAGGCAATGGTAGCCGAACCGCTACATAAACTGCTAGCGAAAAAAGCTGTGTGGACTTGGGGCAGGGTTGAGGCTAAGGCATTTGAAGGAGTTAAGAATCTCTTGTCCAGCAAGAGCCTTCTTATTCAGTACAATGGGACATTGCCACTAGTACTAGTTTGTGATGCATCACCCTAACAGGGTAGGGGCTGTCCTCAGCCACAGGTTACCGAACAGTTCAGAAGCCCCTATCACATATTTTTCCCGCACAATGTCCGCAGCGGAAAGGAACTATAGCCAACTAGACTGGGAAGCCCTGGCTATAGTTTCTGGGGTTAAAAAATTCCACGAGTACCTGTTTGGGCGGCACTTTGAAATAGTCACAGACCACAGACCTTTATTGGGACTATTGGCGGGGGACCGTCCAACACTGGTTGCATTATCACCCAGGCTGACCCGTTGGACTATTTTCCTGGCAGCATATTCGTACAAACTGTCTCACCGACCGGGCAAGGATTTGGGACATGCGGACGCTTTAAGTAGATGCCCGTTGCCAGAGACTATTGAAGACCCGACCCCAGGGACGTCTTGTTGATTGACTTTTTGGACTCTGGCCCAGTCACATCTGCGGAAGTGACTAGGGCATCTTACAAAGACATTGTCATTAGAACTGTGATCGGTTGGGTGCAGAGGGGATGGCCCGCTGCACCGGGGGATCGTTTCAAAGAGTTTACAAAAAAGCGTTCGGAACTGTCGGTACAAGGGGGTTGTCTGTTATGGGGGGATAGAGTGATTATTCCGGAGAAATTACGAGGGCATGTGTTGGAACTATTGCATGTGGGCCACCTGGGGATTGTGAGGATGAAAAGCCTAGCGAGAAGTTACGTGTGGTGGCCACAAATGGATAAAGACATTAGCCAAGGTAGGGAAATGCCAAGCATGTCAAGAATCAAGGCCACTACCCCCAACAGCCCCCATTAGGGATTGGGAGAAACCCCAGGGTCCTTGGTCCAGGATCCACATAGATTTTGCCGGCTGTTCCATGTGCAGACCTTCTTAATTGTGGTAGATGCCTACTCGAAGTGGTTAGAAATTTTACTCATGAAAACCGTCTCCAGGAGAGCTTTTTACCAGGTTCGCCTGGTTCGCCAGTTGCGCCCCTTTCTGGACCGGGATGCCTTATGCACGGTCACTCATGCTCTCATCACTTCTCGCCTGGATTATTGCAATGCTCTCTACATGGGGCTACCCCTGAGGTGCACCCGGAGACTTCAGCTAGTCCAGAATGCAGCTGCGCGGGTGATTGAGGGAGCACCACGTTGCTCCCGGGTAACACCACTCCTGCGCAGTCTGCACTGGCTACCTGTGGTCTTTCGGGTATGCTTCAGGGTTCTGGTTACCACCTTTAAAGCGCTCCATGGCTTAGGGCCCGGGTACTTACGGGACCGCCTGCTGTTACCTTATGCCTCCCATCGACCCGTACGCTCTCACAGAGAGGGTCTTCTCAGGGTGCCGTCCGCCAAGCAATGCCGGCTGGCGGCCCCCAGGGGAAGGGCCTTCTCTGTTGGAGCTCCTACTCTCTGGAACGACCTTCCCCCCGGTTTGCGCCAAATATCTGACCTTCGGACCTTTCGTCGGGAATTAAAAACTTATTTATTCATCCAAGCGGGACTGGACTGATTTTTTAGATTTTTTAAATTTCTAAATTTTAAATTTTTAAATTTTCTGTAATTTTATATGGGGTATTTTAGGTTGGTCAATTTGACGGTTTTAATTCGGCCATTATTGAATAGGTATTTTAAATTGATTTTTTAACTTTGTATACTTATTGCTTTTTATCTTGGCTGTACACTGCCCTGAGTCCTTCGGGAGAAGGGCGGTATAAAAGTTTAATTAATAAATAAAATAAATAAATAAATAAATAAAAACCACAACAGCGGAAGCGGTAATCACAGTCTTGAGGCATCTATTTGTGACACACGGGTTGCCCGACACTCTAGTGTCCGATAACGGCCCACAGTTCACGGCCACCCAGTTTGAGGGGTACTTGGCAGAAGAGGGCATCTGACATGTCCTCTCGGCACCTTTCCACCCGGCGACGAACGGACTTGCAGAATGTTTCATACGCGGTGCCAAGGAAGCACTATCTAGAATTAGCCCAGGAGATTGGCAATCAAAAATTGATGCCTTCCTGGCAGTTCAACATAGAACTCCCTGTGTGACCACCAGCCGCAGCCCATCGGAGTTATTAATGGGTAGAAGACTCCGGTGCCCCCTAGATCGGTTAAACCCAACATACTCCCCTGATGGGTACCAAAGCACAAAGGGAAGAACCAGAACAATGACAACAGGTGAACCAGTATGGGCACATAACTATAGTGAGGGCCCAGCGTGGCTTAAGGGAACAATTGTAGGAGTGACGGGCCCAAAGTCATACATAGTGGACATGGGGGATGGCCGAGTATGGAGACGCCACATAGATCAATTACGAAAAAGAATACAAAACAATCCAGAAACCAAACAGCCAGACCCTGACTACCCAATATTTGTACCAACAGCTAACTCAACCCCGAGGCGATCGGAGGACTTAGCTGAGTCTGAAGAAGTCCAGCGACGCCAACCGGCTCCTCCAGAGGACAGCAGGGACGACTCTGCCAATAATCCAGGGCTGGATGGCCCAGAGGAGGAGCTGGGAGGAACAAACAGTCCCTCCGACCAGCTCAACTCACTCCCAGGGAATGAATTGCGCAGGTCAGAAAGAGTTAGGAGACGCCCTGTCTACCTGCGTGACCACGTGGAAAAATAATATGCAAAAATACTATGTAAATATGGTGAAATGTGTTCTGGGAGGGGAGGAGTGTAATGTATTTGAATTTCAGGAGGGAAATTTGGGCGGGAAAATGCACGTTGCTGATTGGCTGATGCCTCAGCCAAAATCCTATTTAAAGAGGGGTTTTTGCCTGTTGGCTTTTGCTGGGATCACAATAAACCAAAGAGCTGTTGTCACTTGTATCGTCTCCTGCCTCTTTATTGCCCGAACACAACAGTAGAGAAGATCACATTTTAGGAAAATCATTATCAAACTGGAATATATGTACAGAAAATCTACCAAGATGATAAAAAAACTCCTGGAAGGATAGACTTAAGAAGAATAACAATAGCAATAGCACTTAGACTTATATACTGCTTCACAATGCTTTTACAGTCCTCTCTAAGCAGTTTACAGAGTCCGCATATTGCCCCCAACAATTTTGGTTCCTCATTTTACCCACCTTGGAAGGATGGAAGGCTGAGTCAACCTTGAGTCTGGTGAGATTTGATCTGCCAAATTGCAGGCAGCCAGCTTTCAGCAGAAGTAGCTGCGGTACTGCATTCTAACCACTGCGGCACCACACTCAATGGTTAGAAATGTATTGGATATGTTTAATTTAGGACAGAAAAGATTTCAAAGAGGAATATATGTATCTGAAATATCATAGAGATAGGGTATTGGTTAGACTTGTTCCAAGATGGTCAGATGGTCTCAGGAACTAGCGGACTATCCTTCCCTGGAGGCATTTAGATGTACGCTATATGACCATTGTCAGGGATTCTAAGGTAGTAGCTTCTTATACTAAGGTGGGGAGGACTAGAAGACATCTAGAATCCTTTTCAACACTTATATTCTATGATTCTATGAAAAAGAATTTTTAAATGATAAAGAGATTGAATGTATTTTCTTTTTCTTTGGGTCTGGACTAAAAGGTGATTGATTTTTCTGCCAGCTCAAGTGTCTTCTTCCTTATAGGAAGGATAAGACTTTTGATCTTGATTTTGAACCTATAATAAATCAAGTGAAAAACATAGAAGGCTGCTGATTCAGTCAGAAAAAAATCACCAAAAGCTTTCTATGTTGCAATTAAGCAATAAAGCATTCAAAGAAAAGGGGACTGCCACTTGAAAAAGGTCTGAGGTCACAAGTTCAGAATCTCACTGTGTCAACAATAAGTCAACGTACTAAAGCAACCTTGTAGTAAATTCTGAAATAATGAATTGTACATTGCTGCATGCTACAGCTGAAAAACGGAAGAATTTGATATGTTAGGTTCTGGCTGACAAATAAAATAAATATATAACAATTTAAAACGATCTCAGATCCATGCATTTTTTTGAATTTGGGCATGAAAATCTAGAACAATAGAACAAAGATAGATTAAAAAAATATAGAAAGTGAGATTAAACATCAAGCCAGATATGGGAAAATAGAAAATCATATAAAGTATGCAAAACAAGTAACTTCAAGTTTTCATGAACAAAATAGATTTCAGTAAGATAAGGTTTTCAATAGTTGAAAAAAGAGCAATTCTTTGTGTAACAGATTTAGGCATACTTATTAATGAACAAACTCCATTGAATAGTATGAAATAAATATATAGTGTACTCGAGTCTATGAATTAAGTGACCTCTTTAATTACATAACATCTACATTGAATTTGTTTGTGCTCTGGCAATTAAATTTCTTAAGTATTATTTTAAACAAAAGATTAAAGAAACAGTGTACAGCATAAGGTGATAATACATTTTTCATAATATAATAATTTACATTGTTAATATATATTGTATATTTTAATGTATAATGTATATAAAGTCTATATGAAAATAATGCAAAAAAAATAATGCTGTGGATTTTTTTTTCTTTGCATTTATATCCCGCCCTTCTCCGAAGACTCAGGGCGGCTTACACTATGTCAAGCAATAGTCTTCATCCATTTGTATATTATATACAAAGTCAACTTATTGCCCCCAACAATCTGGGTCCTCATTTTACCTACCTTATAAAGGATGGAAGGCTGAGTCAACCTTGGGCCTGGTGGGACTTGAACCTGCAGTAATTGCAAGCAGCTGTGTTAATAACAGACTGTCTTAGCAGTCTGAGCCACCAGAGGCCCTTTTTAAATATATAAAGTTCTGATACTGCTGGAATTTGGAAGTAGAAAAATAAGTGGGTAAGAATATAACAAATATGCTAGAACATGCCTCTGGATGTATGTTACTGGTGGTTTGCCTCAATGGTCGCGTTGGTGGATGATCTCTGGAGGGCCAGGGATAGGGGTTGCTCCTCTGTCCTGGTCCTATTAGACCTCTCAGCGGCTTTCGATACCATCGACCATGGTATCCTGCTGCGTCGGTTGGAGGGATTGGGAGTGGGAGGCACCGTTTATCGGTGGTTCTCCTCCTATCTCTCAACAGCAAACAGTGTTGACAGGGGCAGGGGTTGGCCCCGAGGCGCCTCACTTGTGGGGTGCCGCAGGGGTCGATTCTCTCGCCCCTTCTGTTCAACATCTATATGAAGCCGCTGGGTGAGATCATCAGTGGCTTCGGTGTGAGATACCAGCTGTACGCTGATGACACCCAGCTGTACTTTTCCACACCGGGCCACCCCAATGAAGCTATCAAAGTGCTGTCCCAGTGTTTGGAAGCCGTACGGGTCTGGATGGGGAGAAACAGGCTCAAGCTAAATCCCTCCAAGACAGAGTGGCTGTGGATGCCGGCATCCCGGTACAGTCAGCTGAGTCCTCGGCTGACTGTTGGGGGCGAGTCACTGGCCCCGATGGAGAGGGTGCGCAACTTGGGCGTTCTCCTGGATGAACAGCTGTCTTTTGAAGACCATTTGACGGCCGTCTCCAGGAGAGCTTTCCACCAGGTTCGCCTGGTGCGCCAGTTGCGCCCCTTTCTAGACCGGGATGCCTTATGCACGGTCACTCACGCCCTCGTGACGTCTCGCCTGGATTACTGCAATGCTCTCTACATGGGGCTCCCTTTGAGGGGCATCCGGAGGCTTCAGTTAGTCCAGAATGCGGCTGCGCGGGTGATAGAGGGAGCCCCTCGTGGCTCCCGTGTGACACCTATCCTGCGCAGACTGCACTGGCTACCTGTGGCCTTCCGGGTGCGCTTCAAGGTGTTGGTGACAATCTTTAAAGCGCTCCATGGCATAGGGCCGGGCTATTTACGGGACCGCCTACTGCTACCAAATACCTCTCACCGACCCGTGCGCTCTCACAGGAAGGGACTCCTCAGGGTGCCATCAGCTAGGCAGTGCCGTCTGGCGAAACCCAGGGGAAGGGCCTTCTCTGTGGGGGCTCCCACCCTCTGGAACGAACTCCCTCCAGGACTTCGTCAACTTCCGGACCTCCGAACCTTTCGTCGCGAGCTTAAAACACACCTATTCATCTGCGCGGGACTGGATTAGATTTTAAAGAAATTGGTTTTAAGGGGTTTTTATTATTTATATTGTTTTAAAAATTTGGCTATAGAATAAGTTTTTTAATTGTTGTTTTTAATCTGTATTTATATGTGTTTTAACTGCCTGTGAACCGCCCTGAGTCCTTAGGGAGATAGGGCGGTATATAAATATAAATAAATAAATAAATAAATAAATGGCAATGTACCCAGTGTACACAATTAACAACATATTTTATGTACCAGAGACAAAAAATACCCGGTCTTTCTACTTGCTATTTATGTGACATATATGACTCTTTAGCTCTTGTTTTGGTCCATTTCTATTTCAAGATGTAAGCTTACAATGTTTGAAACAGTTGTTGTTGTTGTTATTGTTAACCATTTAAAAAAAGAAACAATAGTCCAACCTACCAAAAACATAACTGTAAAATACAAACTAGAAATAAAAGTTAAAATAAGCCAAAAAAAAACCTCTGTCTGATATTGATACAAATCGCCAGGGCCTAATGAATCTAAAGAACATCCCAGAGTTATAAAGGAGTTGACAGATGTCATCTCACAACCACTGTACCACATCTTTCAAAAATTCTGGAGCACTGGGGAACTACCAGAAGACTGGAAAAGAGCTGATGTGGTTCCCATCTTCAACAAAGGGGGGAAAAAACAGACCCAGGAAACTACAGACCAATCAGCCTAACATCAATACCTGGAAAGATACTGGAAAAGATAATAAAAAAATAGATCTGCCAACATCTAGAAATGAGTAAAGTAATAACTAGAAGTCAGCATGGGTTTGTTAAAAACAGATCATGTCAAACCAATCTTATTTCATTTTTCAACATAATGACTAAATTAGTAGACCAGCGAAATACTGTGGGCATAATATATTTAGACTTCAGCAAAGCGTTTGACAAACCCTAACCTTAATCACAACCTACTCCTTCATAACCTAGAAAAATGTGTGATAGACTACATCACCATCAGATGGATTTGTAACTGGCTGACAAACCATACTCAATTAGTAATCCTTAATGGTACTACATCTACATGGAGGGAAGTAAGTAGTGGGGTACCACTACTTATTTCCGTCTTAGGCCCAGTACTTCAATATGTTCATAAATGACTTAGATGAGGGAATAGAAGGGAATTTATCAAATTTGCAGATGATACGAAACTGGCAGGAATGGCCAACACCCTAGATCAGTGGTAGTCAACCTGGTCCCTACCACCCATTAGTGGGCATTCCAGCTTTCATGATGGGCATGAAAGCACTTTCTTTTTAAAAAAAATTAATTGACTTTTTAAAAATTTTTCACAGCATTATTTAAAAATATTTTCATTAGGTTTTCATAAAATTTATTTATTTATTTATTTATTTATTAGATTTCTAGATCGCCCTTCTCCCGAAGGACTCAGGGCGGTGTACAGCCTTATTAAAACCCATAGGTACACAATAAATTTAAAAGACATTTAAAATGAAATATTTAACCGGCCCAATTAAAACTAAAAGCGGTCAAAAGACCGATATAAAACCCTAAAATATAAAATTATAAATAGATTAATACAGTTTAAAATTCAATTAAAACTAAGTTAAATTAAAATATCAAATTAAAATAATATTAAAAATTCCCCGGGACAATTTAAATTTCTGAAAATATACTATTTATATTGCCTGTGCACAAGTTTAGTTCACGTTACTTAAGTAAAAGTAAATGGTGCTATAGTGTGACCGCAAACAAAAGAGCCTTGTCCCAGAATAGCTCACAACTCCCCCTACACCACCCAGCTGTAACAGACAAGCAGAGCTGATAGCTGGCGCCCCCCACAAACCCAACCCATGATGCGTGAGAGGCATGTGCAGGCAACGATACATGGCGCATTACTGTGGAACCGGTGGGTGGTTAGAAAATTTTACTACTAACAGAGATACAAAAGTGGGCACTAGGTATAAAAAGATTGACTACCCCTGCCCTAGATGATAGGCTCAAGATCCAGATGGATCTTGACAGACCTGAACACTGGGCACTATCTAACAAAATGAATTCAATGTAGAGAAAAGTAAAGACTTACACTTATGCAAGAAAAACCCAAAGTACACATATAGACTGGGTGAAACCAAACTTCTTAATAGCAGTAACTTTGAGAGAGATCTTGGAGTCTTAGTGGACAACCAATTAAATATGAGCCAGCAGTGTGCAGCAACAGCCAAAAAAGCCAATGCTAAGATGCATTAACAGAAGGAGATCTTGATCACTTAATCAAGATCAAGTGAGGTACTAATATCACTCTATAAAGTCTTAGTAAGACCACGCCTAGAATACTGCATCCAATTTTGGACACCACGTATAAAAAAGATGTTGAAACTCTAGAAAGAGCTCAGAGAAGAGCAACCAAGATGATTAGGGGACTGGAGGCTAAAACATATGATGAATGGTTGCAGGAACTGGGCATGGCTAGTCTAATGAAGAGAAAGATCAGGGGAGACATAATAGCAGTGTTCCAATATTTGAGGGGCTGCCAAAGAGAGGACGAGGTCAAGCTATTTTCCAAAGCACCTGAAGGACAGACAAGGAATAATGGATAGAAACTGAACAAGGAGAGGTTCAACCTGGGAATAAGGAAAAATTTTCTCACAGTGAAAGCAATCAATCAGTGGAACAGCTTGCCTTCAGAAGTTGTGGGATCTTCATCACCAGAAGCTTTAAAGAAGAGACTGGACTGCTATCTGTTAAAAATGGTGTAGGGTCTGCTTGGGTGGGGATTTGGACTAGATAACCTACAAGGTCCCTTCCAACTCTATTAATATGTGAATATTTAGTTATGTCAGACTCTTGGTGACTTTATAGGCAAGTGTTCTCCATGCTACCCTGTCAAGCACAATGTCAAGATTCCAGAAAAACCTGACTTCCGGTTTGGCACCGTAGGTGATGGCGGTGATCTTTACGATCACCAACCTCTGGATTTTGTGGAATCGCTAGGACAGCTTAAATCTGCTGTCCAGCGGTTCGAAAAACCCTCTCTTCGGGAGAAGAGGAGGGGGTGAGCTGAGGGCAGAGGTTGAATTTCCCTAAAGCCCCTGAGAAAAAAGGGGTTTGAAGGGTTAAGTTCCCTCCAGCAACCCGAAGAGCTCCAGATCCGAGGATTCTTCTGCTTGGGCGGAACCAATCACCACGACCAAACGCCGAGATTTATTTTGGACAATAAAGGATTATACCGGACAGAACGAAAGTGGGAGAACTTTATGCAAGTAGCCAAGCCGATTCCCCGATACTTTGTAACAAGTTTGAAAACAGCAAGAAAATGGAGGCGAATTGTTAACAAGTTAACGAGTGGAAAGCGAAAGTGATACTTTCACAGCTTGCCGTCTGCTCTTGGTAAATTGCATGTTATTTGCTACTTCAACTCTTTAACTCTTTGCTGCCTAGAATCTAGGAGAGATTTTCTTTTTAAATATTGCTTTAAAAAAGCTTTAAAGGACTGTGTTTCTCAGAGGTTAAGAAGATTTAAACTGAATATTAAGTTGGAAATAAATAAATAATTTTATAGAAGATGGCAGCCAAACAATTAAAGTCTACTGTAACAAAGGGCTCTGGAATCTCCTCAGCTGGTGCCTCTCCAGCTCATACAGTGGAGACTAGAACATTGAACTTAGAGGCGGTACAAGAGAATTTAAAAGACTTTATGCAAGAAAAATTTAAAGTAATAACTGAGGAGATGTTGGAAATGAAAGAGCAGATATCAGAAATTCAAGTGGGAAATAAAGAAGTTAAGGAAGGATTTGTAATTGCAGTACAAAGTTTGGCAAATAATGTGATTTTATTGGAAGAGGAGGTTGAAGAAATTAAGCAACATAATTCAAAATTAGATAATAAAATGGCTGAATTTCAAAGTAAAATGGAAAAAACAGATGATGAAATAGTTTTGATACAATACAGAAATATGGAATTTGCTCTAAGAATTCGTGGTCTGAAAGAGAATAAAGAAGAGGATTTAAGGGAAATTTTTTCTGAAGTATTTGCTGAGATATTAGCAGCTCGTCCAGCAGATGTGGCTTATCAAATTGATAAAATATATCATGTGAATTCTTGGATAGCAAGGCAAAAAAAGTTGCCAAGGGATGTTGTTATTTATTTTACAAATAGAACAGTGAGAAATCAGATTTTGCAAGCCTCATATAAGGGGGAGAAGATTCAGATTGCTGGTCAGGATATTTTAATATTAAAGGAAATTCCACCAAAATGTTAAGGGCTAGAAAGGAATTTGCCTTCCTGGTGAATGAACTTAAAAAACGTCAGATTGAATATAGATGGGATATTCCAACTGGTATAATAGTATATTATGCAGGGAAAGTACATCGTCTCAATACAGTTGGAAAAGCGAGAGAATTTTATGTTGAGGCATTAAAGTTGGAAGTCTTTCTCCACTGGATGCTAGAAGAAAGGAGACTGAAGTGAAGGAAAGAGAAGTGAAGCAGGTTCAAGAACAGATTGCGATGGAAGAAGATTTATTACAAGTGTTGGAAATACCTATGACGGGTCCAGATTCAAAAGAACAAAGGCTGACAAGAGCTGCTCCTAAACGCAAGGAACAAGAGATGAAGGCACAACAACAACTGGCAACTACTACAACGGAAACAGTGGGAGGAGCAAGGCCTAAAGCAAAATGTGATTTGCGGCTAGTGTTCCAAAAGTTTCCTTTGGCCGATAATGGCAATTAAACTATTATCTTGGAATGTTAATGGTTTGAATTCACAGAAGAGAAGGAAAGTATTTCATTATTTGAAACAATTTAAAATGACATTACTTGTTTACAAGAAACACATATTAGATCTTTAGACCAGAAATATTTGATAAATTCAAAACTGGGAGTACATTTTGTTGCCTCCTCTTTGGAGAAAAAAAATGGTTTAGTTATATATATAAAGAAGGATATATCAGCAAAATTAATTGAGGTGGATAAGCAAGGAAGATACATTGCTATTGAACTCTTGTTGGAGGGAAAGAAGACATTATTAATAGGAGTTTATGCTCCGAATCAACAACAAGAAAATTTTTTCAAGTTTTTACATAAAAGAATAGTATTTTGGGATTATAAATCATATATATTAATGGGTGATTGGAATGGTGTGTTGGATACTCAAAAGACAAAAAAAAGCTTAAGGAAGATATCAAGCAGTAAATTACCAAAGGCTTTTTGAAATGATGGAGGACTTGGAATTAAGAGATATTTGGAGAGAACATAATACAGAAGAGAGGGATTTTACCTTCTTTTCTGATAGGCACCAATCATTTTCGAGGATTGATTTTATTTTGGTTACTAATGACTTGTATTCTAGAGTGAAGAAGACGAAGATTTGTTCAAGAACTTTATCTGATCATAGTGCAGTTTGGATTGAATTTGACCGGCAAAAGGAGGCTAGGAGATCATGGAGGTTGAATGAGAATTTGTTTAAATATGAACAAAATGTAAATGAATGTAAAAAACAAATGAAAGAATTTTTTATTATGAATATGAAAAAAGAGACATCTATAGAGATGATTTGGGACTCCAGTAAGGCTTATATGAGAGGAAATCTTATACAAATGAATATTAAATACAAAAATAAATTGCAGAAAAAGAAAAGGAACTGGAAGAGGAAATTAAAAGAAAGAACAATTATTGATAAAATAGCCCAGGAAATAGTAAAATAAAAGAATCAATAAATATATTGAGAGGTCAGTTTAATATGTTGATGGCAGATCAAGTAGCAATTAATTTACAATATGTAAAACATAATACGTTTAATAATGCCAATAAGCCAGGAAGATGGCTTGCCTATTTAATAAGGAAAAAACAGAAATCACGAACGATTGATAAAATAGAATATAGGGGTAAGGAAGTTTATCAAAAGAACTTGATTAAAAAAGCATTTTTAGAGTATTATAGTAAGTTATATTCTAGGGATATGGTTGATGATACAGAGATAGAAAGATATTTACAACAACAAAATATTTGTGAGCTTACAGAAAATCAAAGAGAAGAATTGAATCAATTAATTACTTCAGAGGAAATTTTCTTAGCAATTAAACAACTTAAAATCGGTAAAGCACCAGGAACAGATGGTTTAACAGCTGTTTATTATAAAATTTACAAAATGAGATGGTTGAACCACTTAAAGAGTTATTTAATAAAATTCAAATGGGAGGAGATGTTCCCCCTTCATGGAGGACAGCCTTTATTTCGTTAATACCGAAGGAAGATCGAGATGGTATTAAAGCAGAGAATTATAGGCCTATATCACTTTTAAATACTGATTACAAGATATTTACCAAGATATTGGCTAATAGATTAATGCCAGTGATGAATCAAATAATTCATAATGATCAGTCAGGATTTATTAAGGGTAGGCAGATGAGATATAATGTGAGGCAAATCGTAAATTTACTTGAATATTTGGAACGAAACAACCAAGTATCAGCGGCATTCTTTTTGGATGCTGAAAAGCTTTTGATAGATTGGATTGGCAGTTTTGTTTAAAGTAATAGAAAAATGCAATTTGGGGATTATTTTATTCGTGCAATTAAAGCAATATATCAGAAGCAAACAGCACAAATAATAGTAAATGGTGGGTTAACAGAAACTTTTAAAATTGAGCAAGGGACGAGACAGGGATGTCCCTTGTCCCCATTACTTTTATTTTAACTTTAGAAATTCTTCTGAATAACATACGTGGTTCCGATCGAATAAAGGGAATTAGAGTTAAACATCAAGATTATAGATTAAGAGCTTTTGCAGATGACGTGGTTGTTACTGTATCTCAAGCAATATACTCAGTAACTGGTTTAAAAGATATAATTGGTCAGTATGGTAAAGTATCTGGATTTAAGGTGAATCAGCAAAAGACAAAGATGATAACTAAAAATATGAATATACAACAAAAGAAGAGTTAGAAAGAACTTCAGGTTTTGAAATCGTTAAAAGGTTAAATATTTAGGAATATATATTACAGCTTCAAATGTTAAATTATACAAAATAATTATGAGGTATTGTGGCAGAAGGTATGGAAAGAAATGGAGAGTTGGAAGAAGTTACAACTATCTTTGCTGGGAAGAATAGCGGCTATAAAATGAATGTTTTGCCCAGGTTTTGTTTTGTTTCAAATGATACGGTGTTTAAGAATGATATTAAATTACAGGAATGGCAAAAGGGATTAGTAAATTTGTATGGATGGGCAAAAACCAAGAATAAAATTAAAAGTAATGCAGGATATAAGGAAAGGGGTCTTAAAATGCCTAATTTAAAATTGTATTATGAAGCAGTTGTTTTATCATTAATTACTGATTGGATTAATTTAACTGAGGAAAGAGTTCTGAATATAGAAGGTTATGGTTTGTTATATGGGTGGCATGCCTATTTATTATATGATAAGAAAGTTGATAAAATATTTAAAATAATATAATTAGAAATGCATTATTGAGGGTTTGGAGGAAATATCAATACAAATTAGATGGAAAGATTCCAATATGGGCAAACCGAGACACATGATAGAAAATATAAATATATATCAAAAGATGGAGGTAGTTACTTATAAAGAACTTCTTTGTATGGAAAAGGGGAGTTACAATTAAAATCTAGAGAAAAGATGGGGAAGAAGGAAAAATTATACATGGTTCCAATATGGACAACTACAAGCTAGATGGAAATTAGATCAAAAATAGGTGTTAAGCAAATTGAGGATAATTTGTTAAAACAAATGAGAGATCAAGGTCAACAGCATATTAAGAGGTTGTATAATGTATTAGTAGAAATAGATTCAGAGACTGATTTGGTTAAGGATTGTATGATTAAGTGGGCACAAAATTTTCAGCAACCAATAATGTTGGAAACTTGGGAAAGAATTTGGGTGAGGAATGTTAAATTTACACAAGCGCAAAATATGAGAGAAAATTTTATAAGATGTTTTATAGATGGCATTTAGACCCCAAAAAATTGTCATGTATGTATCCTAATGTACAGGCTAAATGCTGGAGATGTGATTGTGAAGATGCTACTTATTATCATATATGGTGGACTTGCAAAAAAGTTAAAGCATTTTGGATTAAAGTATGGTGGATCATGCAGAATATTTTGAAAAGAAGATTAAGTTTACCCGCAGTTCTTTACTAGGAATAATTATGGATTGTACAGCTATAGAGACTAAATTGATTCTGAACTTAATAACAGCCGCAAGACTTTTGATTGCTCAATATTGGAAGAAAGAAGAATTACCTACAATTGAAGAATGGACTCTTAAAGTATCAAACCTGGCAGAAATGGCAAAAATCTCTGCTTACTTGAAAGACTATACACAAGAAAAATATATTTTAGAATGGAAAATGTGGATTGATTATATTCAAAATAAGTATCAGATAAAAAAATATCAAATAGCATATGAGTAAATTTAGGAATAATTTGTATTAGATATATTTTGAAGGAGAGGAATTGAGAGTGTGAATAAGCGTGGAGAGACTAGAGATTATAATTTAGGAATTATTTTAGATTATGATTGTTAGTTTTGATACCCTGCATTTTGTTCTGGGAAGTCGGGTGGGGGTGGGGGTAAGGGAAGGAATTGGGGGTTGAGGTTAGTGATGGAGTGATGGTTAATGTACAGGGATTATTGAAGATGTATAAATATAATTAATGTAGGGTCGGGTCTGACCAGTTGCCATTTTAGAACGGTGGGGAGGGAAAAAAGAGAGAGTAGGAGGTAGGAAAGAGGAGAAGAGGAAGGAAGAGGGGTAGAAGAGGGAGAAGAGTGTAGGGTGGAGGGAGGAGAGGAGGTAGATAAGAGAAGGAGAGGAAGGTTTGGAAAGTAAAAGAAGGTAGAAGAGGGAAGAAGGTTAAAAAGGGGGGTGGTGACTGGGCAGGCCCGACTAATTGTATATAACTGTACATTGGATGAATTATTTGATAAGATTGTAAAAATAAAACTTTTTTATATATATAAAAAAAAAAGATTCCAGAAAAACCTCCTCTGCATAAAAAAACCTCAGAAGCCATTGTCTTTCAGAGTTCTTTACTAGCATAAGGAAACTGGCACACGATGAGTGAAATTCCAAAACTGAAACTTCCGGATTCTTTTCCCAGTTATACAAACCCCAAGAGTCTCACCCCCCTAACCCCTTTGCTGGTCACATGGTCCAACATTCTTCCACTTTATTCGAAACCTCTTCTTGCCACTCCTTCTGCAGATGTGAACACAATCCGACCTTGACCGCTTGAAGAATGTTCCATACCCCTCAACCCCCCTCCTTCCCTTCAGGGGAAAAATGTGGCAGCATCTGGAAACCTAAGGCCTAGTATGGTCTCCAGGGCTGACAGGTGTCCCCCCTTGCAAAAGAAGCTATATCCTAGGAAAGAAAACAAAGAATTAATAAAAAAGAGTGTTGGTGGTCCACACTTCCCTTCTATCCCCCTCTCCCCCCTCCAAGAGGTTTTTTAGGTTTGTCAGGGAAAGTGTCGTGAAATTGTCTAATCAAATTGTCCGCATTTACTTTCCAACTTTTGACCCAAGTAGATTCTGATAATGGATATCCTTTCCAGTGGACTAAATATTGTAATTGACCTCTGTATAGTCTAAAGGATTTTCTTGATCTCATAGTGGGTTTCATCTTGGATTATCAAGGGTGGGGGGGGGGCGGGAGGTAGAGGTCTCAGTCCAGATTGTCTAAAGGTAAAGGTAAAGGTTCCCCTCGCACATACGTGCTAGTCATTGCTGACTCTAGGGGGCGGTGCTCATCTCCGTTTCAAAGCCGAAGAGTCAGCGCTCTCCAAAGATGTCTCCATGGTCATGTGGCCAGCATGACTTAACACCAAAGGCGCACGGAACGGTGTTACCTTCCCACCAAAGGTGGTCCCTAATTTTTCTACTTGCATTTTTACGTGCTTTCGAAACTGCTAGGTTGGCAGAAGCTGGGACAAGTAACGGGAGCTCACCCCATTACATGGCAGCACTAGGGATTCGAACCGCCGAGCTGCCGACCTTTCGATCGACAAGCTCAATGTCCTAGCCCCTGAGCCACCATGTCCCTCCAGATTGTCTAGCAGGTTTTAATAAGCTGCTATGGAATACTGGGTGTATTTTCCCCAATATTCGAGGGAGTTTGAGTTGGAGGGTAACGGGATTAATAATCTTTACAATGGGGAAAGGGCCCACAAATTTTGGACCAAATTTTCTGCTTGGTATTCTCAACCTCAGATACTTAGTAGATAAAAAGACTTTATCTCCAGTATTGATGTCTATATTGTTCAACGTAAGCCTCAATTCTGCTGAGAAAGTAAGCCAGGTGGTGTGGATTTCCATCAAAGGTTGCTTTGAAAGTGGGAGGGGTTGAGTGAAGGGGTGGAGGTGGGTTTAGCTGGCCTGCTTGCGGTTGAAGAGGAATTTGTGGGATGGCTGTTGTTGATGGTTGTAAAAATGCTTGTGGCTGGGGGAGGGGTGAAGCCATCGTGGCTGGTTGCTGAGTTGTAAAGGGGGGTGGAATCCCCCCTGGCTGCTGAGAAGAAAGTCCTTGAAATGCTTCAGCTGGCGTGGCAAAACCTGGCCTGGGGCCCCCAGGAAAGAAAGGTGCTGAACTTGGTGGTTGCCATTGGTATTGGATCCATCCTTGTCCAGGATAAAATGCCCAACTGGGAGGAATGGAAGCAGCAGGAGATAACGTAGGCCTCGGCTGGCAGGAAAAGTAAATGGGGGGGGGGTTGCGGTTCCCCCCAAGTACCTGGTGCTGCCTGAACTCCCTGCTGTCTGAAGGAGGGAAGGGAGGGCCTACTGCGTTCATCGGAATGGCTTCAAGCTTCAGTAATTTCTCCCTTTCTGGTGGGAGGGAAGATGAATTTAGGCTGGGCTAAACTTAATGGCTCTCGAGGGAGTTGAGCTGAGCTTATGCAAAGCCTCACTTCCAAACGCTCAAAAGTTTCCGGGAGGTCCAGTAGGGATTGCAATTTTAGGGGGTTTCTCAGGTCCCAATCCAGTGACTCTCCCGATTCTCCAGTTTTTATTGCCCTCCATTGAGATTTAGAAGAGGTCTCAAAAAAAAAAAAGTTTTTGAGACTTTGAGATTTTACAATTCTAATTAGAGACTTTACTTAAATTAAAATGGCTTTTAAGCCACCAAAAGCTCCCATGACGAGAAGGGGGTCTGAAACTAACTTGGAAGATATGTTAAAGGAACAAAACAGAGTTTCTGAAGAGAGATTTAAAGAAATTATGAATAATATTCACAGTGTGAAGGATCAACTTAGGGAAGAAATTAAAGAGACTAATAAAAAAATTAGAGATGATTTATTGATGGTTTTTCAAGGTTTGGCAAAAAATTTGGAAGTAATGGAGGATAAAGTGGAAGTAATTAGTCAAGCAAATCAGTATTTGGATAATAAAGTTGGAGAGTCCAAAATAAAGTGGATAAAAATGAGGACCATCTGGTGGTATTGCAATATAGAGCGTTGGAGAAGGCTTTGAGAATTAGGGGTCTCCAGGATCGAAAGGAAGAAGATATTAAAAAAGTTATATCAGAAGCCCTAGCTGAAATGTTAGGAATGGACCCTCGAGAAGTCGATTTTCAAATTGATAAGGCATATAGGGTTAATTCTTGGGTAGCAAGGCAGAAAAAGCTCCCAAGAGACATTGTAATTTATTTTTTGACTTCTACAATAAGAAATCAGATTTTGCAAGCTACATACCAAAAGAAATTGCAAATAGGAGAACAGGAGGTGTTGGTTTTGAAAGAGATCCCTGCTAAAATGTTAAAGGATAGAAGGAATTTTAGATTTTTTACACAAGAGCTTAAGAAGCATCAGATTCAATACAGATGGGAGGTTCCAATTGGCTTAACAGTATTTTTTCAAGGCAGGAGATATCGAATTGATACTGAGTTGAAAGCAAAAGATTTTTTTTTAATGTATTGAAAGTGGATGTAGAAACAGTGGATAAAAGTCTTCAAGAGAAACAGAGTGGGGAAGTTGAAACTACACCTGTGATGTCAGTACCTCAAGAACAACCTCAAGAACAAAGAGTGACAAGGGGAGCTATTAGGCGTAAGGAGATAGAGGAACAACTTCAAAGACAGGAACGGGATTCTACTACTGAAGCTGTGGGAGGAGCCAAGCCGAAGAGTGAGAGTCTTCAGCTAATTGCTCAGAAGCTTCAAGAGGCCAGTGATGGCAAATAAATTTTTGACATGGAATGTTAATGGTTTGAATTCAGCACAGAAAAGAAGAAAAATATTTCATTATTTGAAGCAATTTAAAAATGATGTGATATGTTTGCAAGAGATTAATTATTATTAATCTCAATTATTATTATTATTATTATTATTTGATTAATTCGAAATTAGGTAAACATTTTGTTTCTTCTGCTCCGAATAAGAAAAATGGTATAGTTATATATTTGAAGAAAAATATATCAGCTAAATTAATTGAAACGGACATTCAAGGAAGATATATTGCTATTGAATTGATTTTAGAAGGAAAAAAGACACTTGTGATTGGCATATATGCACCTAATCAACAACAAGAAAAATTTTATAAACTGTTACATGAAAAATTGACTCTTTGGGACTATAAAACATTTATTATATTAGGGGATTGGAATGGTGTAATGGATATTAGAAAAGATAAAAGAACTCTTTCTAAGAAAATTCCTATGCATGCAAAACTGCCTAAATCTTTTTTTGATTTGATGGAAGATTTTGAGTTGAAAGATATATGGAGAAGGCAGAATTTTGATGATAGAGACTACACTTATTTTTCGGACAGGCACCAATCTTTTTCACGTATTGACTTTATATTAATTACCAATGACTTGCTTTCTAGGGTTAAGAAAACAAAGATATTTCCAAGGTGTTTAACTGATCATAGTCCGGTATGGATGGAGTTGCAATATGAAGGTGGAAGAAGATCATGGAGAATGAATGAAAATTTGTTTAGATATGAGGATAATGTAAATCAATGTAAAAAACAAATGAAAGAATTTTTTGAGTATATTTTGAATATGGGAACTTCGAGAGAAATGGTGTGGGACGCTAGCAAGGCCTTTATGAGAGGTAATTTGATATATATTAATAATAGACGGGAGAAAATTACAAAAACAGCGTAGGGATTTAGAAGAGGAAATTCAGAGGAAACAACAATTACTGGTATATAATCCACATGATTTAAAAATTAATGAGGCGATAAAGATATTACAGAGTCAATTTAATATGTTAATGGCAGATCAGGTGGCAACCAATATACAATATGTTAAACATAATACTTTTTGTAATGCCAATAAATCAGGGAGGTGGTTGGCTTATATGTTAAGAAAAAGACAGAAAGCACGTATTATTGAAAGAATTGAATATAAGGGTAAAGTGAGATTTCATCAGGATAAAATTAAAAAAGCTTTCTTGGAATATTATACAAATTTATATGCCAGAGATACAATATTGAATATGGATATTGATAAATATTTGGAAGAATATAAGGTTAAAGGTTTAACTAATGAACAAAGGGAAGAGTTGAATCGGTCTATAACGTCTGAGGAAATTATTTTGGTAATAAAGCAATTAAAAATAGGAAAATCCCCGGGCACAGATGGACTTACAGCAATATATTATAAAAAGTTACAGGATGAGATAGTTGGTCCACTTATGGAGTTATTTAATCAGATACTGATGGGAGGAGGAGTGCCACCATCATGGAGGACTACTTTTATTTCACTGATACCAAAAGAGGATCAGGATTGTACTAAGCCTGGGAATTATAGACCGATTTCACTCTTGAATAATGATTATAAGATTTTTGCGAAAATAATGGCAAATAGGTTAATGGAAATTGTACAACAAAGGATTCATACTGACCAGTCTGGTTTTATAAAAGGGAGACAAATGAGGAATAATGTTAGGCAGATAGTGAATTTATTGGAATATTTGGAAAAGAAAAATCAGATTCCGGCAGCGTTTATATTTTTGGATGCAGAGAAAGCTTTTGATTGTTTGCATTGGGAATTTTTATTTAAATTAACAGACAAAATGCAATTTGGAAATGGTTTTATAAGAATACTTAGGGAAATTTATGGAGAGCAAACAGCTCAGATAATAATTAATGGTAGTTTGAATTGCGAAAGGAACAAGGCAGGGGTGTCCTTTATCACCTTTATTGTTTATTTTGTCTTTGGAACCTTTATTGGATAAGATAAGAGAGTTAAGGGAGATAGAGGGTATTAGAATTAGAAGATATGAATATAAAGTCAGAGCATTTGCAGATGATTTGGTTGTTATGTTGACTCAGCCTATAAATTCGAGTGTATATTTGTTGGAAGTAATTAATCAATATGGAAGGGTCTCAGGGTTTAAAGTGAATCAAAATAAAACAAAAGTGTTAACCAAAAATATGATTAAGAATCAGAAAGAAAAACTAGAGGAAATAACAGGATTTGAAATTGTAAAAAAGGTTAAATATTTAGGAGTCTTTCTTACTTCATCAAATGTAAAATTGTATAAGAATAATTATGATGTGTTATGGAAAAAAATTCAGAAGGAAATGAATACTTGGAAAAAATTACAATTATCTTTGTTGGGGAGAATAGCAGCTATAAAAATGAATGTTTTGCCTAAATTCTTGTTCTTGTTTCAGATGATACCAATAATTAAGAAAGACAAAAATTTGGAAGAATGGCAGATTGGAATTAATAAATTTATATGGGAAGGGAAAAAAGTGAGAGTCAAAATGAAAATAATGCAAGATACATGGGAAAGAGGAGGATTAAAAATGCCTAATTTAAAACTGTATTATGAAGCAGTTGTTCTTTCGGTAATAAGTGATTGGTTTAATTTGACGGAGGAAAGGATTTTGAATATAGAAGGTTATGATTTATTATATGGTTGGCATGCATATTTATTGTATGATAAGAAAGTAGATAAAGCTTTTAAGAATCATGTGTTGAGAATTTCTCTTCTGCGTGTCTGGAAAAAATATTATTATAAGTTAAATTATAAAATTCCTATATGGGTAAGTCCTCGGCATGCAGTAGAGAATATAAATATAGAACAGGAACAAGAAATGATTACTTATAAAGATCTTTTATATAATGAGAGGGGAAATCTACAACTAAAATCTTTGGATACATTAAAAGAAGAAGGGAGGAATTATACTTGGTTTCAATATGGACAGTTAAAGGCTAGATGGAAAGAAGATCAGAAAATTGGTATTATTCAAAATGAAGAAAATTTGGTTAAACAAATTAGAAATCAAACCCAGGGCATATAAAGAGATTGTATACTGTGTTGATAGAAATAGATTCTGAAAGAGATTTAATAAAGGATTGTATGATAAAATGGGCACAGAATATTCAGAACCAATAATGTTGGAAACATGGGAAAAATTTGGGTTAGAAATGTTAAATTTACAAGCGCAGAATTTAAGGAAAATTTTTATAAGATGTTTTATAGATGGCATTTAGATCCTAAGAAATTATCATGTATGTATCCAGATATGCAAGCGAAATGTTGGAGATGTAATTGTGATGATGCTACATATTTTCATGTATGGTGGACTTGTAAGAAAATTAAGTCTTTCTGGATAAGAATTTGGTGGATTATGCAGAATGTTCTGAAGAAGAAGATAAAGTTCCTACCACAATTTTTCCTTTTGGGAATAACAACGGACTGTACAGTGATTGAGACTAAGTTGATTTTGAATTTAATAACAGCAGCAAGACTGTTGATTGGACAATATTGGAAGAAAAAAGAACTACCCACAATGGAAGAATGGATATTGAAAGTTTCCAATTTGGCTGAGATGGCTAAAATCTCAGCCTTCTTGAAAGACAATACTCAAGAAAAATATTTAAAAGAATGGAAGAATTGGATTGATTATATTCAAAATAGATATCAGATTAAGAAATTTCAGATTGCCTTTGAATGAAGGACGTTGTTTTTGATTTTAATGGAAGAAGTCAGGTTATGTGAGAGAGAAGGATTATAATTGTGTTAGATTTTAAAAATTTAATGTATGATTATTTGTTTATTGAACTATACAATGTGTTTGCTCCGGGAAGTCGGGGGGGAGGGGGGTTTTGGAGGGAGGGGGAAAGGAGGGGGAGGGGGGAAGGGAGGGGAAAAAATTTAATTGTTGTTGTAAAACCTTTTCAATAAAAAAAAAAGAGAGAGATTGAGAAGAGGGAGGGGGCTCTCCATTCCGCCCTGGGGAAATGTTTTCTCCCAGGGATCTCACTTCTTGCAATTGATGGGGAGGGGTTTGGCCGGAGCAACAGCTTACCCATGAATCGGAGTCTTTAGGCCATGAATCAAGCTGATGAGCAGGCTTTTCCACTTCAGGCTTTTTAGTCATATCTTCCGATGGGAAGTAGGTGATCTCGACCAAGTCCTCAGATTCCAGCCTCTCGGCCCTTTGAAGGCTTTCAGCTTGCTGGCCTTCCATCTTCGCTGGGTCTTTGCACCGCTGTGGAGGTTGCGGAGGCTGGAGCTCAGCACCCCCCTAACGGGCCCCCGAGCAGAGGAGAGGGTACCGTTAAGCCAAAGAAAGTTATGAGTTTTGGAATAATGTCAAGGTTCCAGAAAAACCTCCTCTGCATAAAAAAAAACTCAGAAGCCATTGTCTTTCAGAGTTCTTTACTAGCATAAGGAAACTGGCACACAATGAGTGAAATTCCAAAACTGAACTTCCAGATTCTTTCCCCAGTTATACAAACCCCAAGAGTCCCACCCTCCTAACCCCTTTGCTGGTCACATGGTCCAACGTTCTTCCACTTTATTCGAAACCTCTTGCCACTCCTTCTGCAGATGTGAACACAATCCGACCTTGACCGCTTGAAGAATGTTACCATACCCCTCAACCCCCCTTCTTCCCCTCAGGGGAAAAATGTGGCAGCGTCTGGAAACCTAAGGCCTAGTATGGTCTCCAGGCCCGACACACAGCTTCTTTCAGTTGTTATATGTTTTTGACTTTGTATCAGATTTGATGTTATCAAGCCAGTGTGCTCTTTGCTTGCCCATTCTTCTTTGTCCACTAACCATTCCAGAGGTGGGTTTCAACAGGTTCTGACCAATTCTGGAGAACCGGTTGCAAAAATTTTGAGTAGTTCAGAGAACCAGTAGTAAAAATTCTGACTGGCCCCACCCCCATCTATTCTCTGCCTATATATATTACTAATAGAAGAAAATAATCAAATAATCAAATAATAAAATAATATAATAGTGCCCCCACAACCATGGCTATAACACATCGCACAAGCCATTTAATGGGCTCCATCCCACTCTGGGTTCCCCAGGCCCGCTGACAGAACCAGGTCTTCAGCGCCTTCCAGAAGAGTGTTAGAGTGGGAGCCATTCTAATCTTTAACGGAATGATGTCCCAAAGAGAGGGAGCTACAATGTAGAAGGCCCTTCTTCTGGGTCCCACAAGGTGTATCTCCCTAGGGGATGGGGCCTGCAACATTCCTTGCCTCCCCACTCTAGTGGGTCAGGAAGATGTGACCAGCAAGAGACCCTCAGATTATCTTGTGCCAAGTCGTGAAGGGCTTTAAAGGTGACAACAGTACCTTGAATTGCACATGGAAGCAAATCAGCAACCAATGCTGCTCCTGCAGGAGAGGTGATACATGTGCACACCGAGGTCTGCACAAAATCATGTCGATTACTGCATTTTGCACCAACTGGTGCTTCCAGATGCTCTTCAAGAGTAGTGTTGTAGAGTGTGTTGCAATAGTCAAGACAGGAGGTGACTAGGGCATGAGTGACTGTGAGTAAGGATTGTCGGTCCAGGAAAGGGCATAACTGATGCACAACCCACAGTTGTGCAAAGGTCCTCCTAGCCATGACTGCCACCTGCTCTTCAAGCAGTAGTTATGAATCCAGGAGAACCTCCAGATTATGCACAGGGTCTGCTTGGTGTAGTGCCGCCCCATCCAAGACCAAAGGTGGTAATTCTCCATGGGCCAAAGAACCCCAAACCCAGAGCCACTCAATCTTGCCAGGATTCAGTTTCAACCCGTTGCTCCCCATCCAGCCTTTAATAGTCTCTAGGCACTGCAAGAGAGAGGACATGGCATCGCTTAACTCACTATGGGCTGAGACATATAGCTGAGTATCATCAGCAAATTAATGATACCTCAATCCATGGTGACAGATGATCTTACCCAATGGCTTCATATAAATGTGGAACAGGAGCAGAGAGAGTACCAAGCCTGCAGGACCGTGCAAAGCAATGGGCGAGGGCTGGATCTCTCCCCTCGTATCAATACTGACTGAGACCTGCCACAGAGAAAGGAAGTGAAGCAGGATAGCACATACAAATTCCTCAGAGCACCCCTTCATGTGGACCTCAATCTTTTCCTTCCCCAGGATGAGGCAGCTCACCTTAAAGAGGGTCACTGGGCAATTATCCACAAGCACAATTAGTGTGGAGAAATATTTATACTTCATCACAAAAATTGCCACAAGGTAGGCCTTAATAGAAGCTCTTACCTGTGTTTGATTGAGTTCATCCCTTGTCTTCTGCCAGTGGTGTTCTAAACATCTCTTCATCCATTTCATCCCTCTCTGTTCCTCTATATACTATGGAGGGCAGAGAGGTCTATGCGTGAACAGAGATCGCATGGGCACAATCCTATCCAAAGCTTCAGTCACCTTCCTATTCCAAAATAACTAAGAGCTTGGCTGGACTGTACAGCAGATCTGCAGTTATAACCCCCAGTTCCTTCTGGAACCCATCAGGGTCCATTAGTTGATGGGGGCAGATTAATCTAATAGGCCCTGCCTTCCTGCAGGAGGGTACATATCTCAAGAAACTCATTGCCACCAGACTGTGACCTGATCATGACAGGGGGACCAAGTACAAGTCCACTGATTCCAGGTAACATAGGCACTGTTCCAACAAGAACATCAAATCAGATGTGTGACCATTATTTCTAGTTGGGCCCTGGATGACCTGTGACAGGCCCATTGAAGGCATGGCTTCCATGAAATCTTGGCCTACCTCTGACCACAATGGAAACAGTTGTAGGAGACTTGTTGTTGTTGATATATCTGAGATGGAGAGGGTGGCATAGTTGACAGTGATTTTCTCTCAAAGTTTCAGTAAAACATATTCGGGCTCTCTCCCAGTTGTCAATTTCCTTCAGCATAGAAAGGAGCTTTGCTGTAGTCAGTGATATCTTTAAGGATTATCCACACATTTGCTGGTTCATTTGTTGAGAGCTGATTCTTCAGCTTTTCAGAGTAGCTTCTTTTTGCTGCTCTGATCTCCCTTATTAATACATCTCCTTTGTTGTAGGCTTCCTCTTTGGCATGACATAGCTGCTTGAGTTTAGCTGTGAATCCAGGTTTGTTGTTACTGTTTATTCATAATTTTCTGGTTGGCACACACAGGTCTTCACAAACGCTGACATGATATCACAGTATCTGTGAGTTCATCCACGTCTGCAGAGGTAGTTTCAAAAATGTTCCAATCTGTAGAGTCAAGGCAAACCTGTAGTTTTAATTTTGCCTCCTCAATCCAAGACTTTCGCTGATTTAGTTATTGGTTTTATGGTTTTAAGTCTTTGTCTATAAGTAGGTATAAGCAGTGGTGGGATTCAAGTCATTTAACAACCGGTTCTCTGCCCTAATGATTTCTTCCAACAACCAGTTTGCCAAACTGCTCATAAAGTTAACAACCAGTTCTCCCGAAGTGGTGCGAACTGGCTGAATCCCACCACTGGGTATAAGGTGACTCATACAGTGATCAGTGTCCCATACTGCTTGTGGTAAAAACCAATAAGCATTATTTAATGTTGTATAGCAGTGGTGTAAAATATTATTGCCTCTAGTAAGACAGTTGTCATGCTTAATGTATTTTGGCAACTCTTGGCTTAAGTTAGTTAGCACTGTTGAAATCTCCTAGCACAATGAGAAAGGAGTCTGGGTATCTTTCTTCAGCCTACAGAATCTGGTCAGCTAAAGTTTGTAATTCATTTTTCATGCAAGCTTCCAGTGGAATATACGAAGCAGCCAGAATAAATGAGGAAAACTCTTGCTGGCAATAAAACAGTTTGCAATTGATAAATAATGTCTCTAAGTCCTTGTCTCAAAATTTCTTCAGTGTAGTTACATTTTCACACCATCAGTTGTTTATATAAAAGCAGAGACCTCCTCCCTTTTTTAAAACCAGATGTTTCTGCAATTCTATCTGCTCTTTGAATCTGAAATCCTGGGATTTGCAGGCAGCTATCATTAATTGAATCATTCAGCCATATTTCAATGAAGCAGAAGACTGTTGAATTACAAACGTCTGCATTGTTTCTATTTAAGAGTGGGAGTTCATCTACTTTATTTACTAGTGAGCAAAGATTAGTTAAATGCAGACGGGGAAGGGAGATTTGCTTACCCTGTGCTTCCTGAGCCTTTGTAATACGCCTCCTCCCTTGCCTCTTTTCCTGCTCCTTTTGTTCTTTTTCTGCTTCTTCATTTCCACCAGGCCAAAAGAGATAACTGTTGTTCCTCAGTCAGAATTTCCTCCGATTTGAAAAGAAGGGAGGAATAGTCCCAGAAAGTTGTTTGTTATATAAAGACCATTCTTTGATATTCAAAAGTTCAATTCATACTCAATTGAGTATGAAATTCTTAGAAAGTCACAGAAAATAATAAAAAAACATCAAAACTACAAGAGAGTATTTTACCGAGGCTGCCGTCAGTGGCGCCATCTTGAGGTGACATTTATATTATAGAGAAAGCTGTTAAAAGGTCAAGTTAAATCTTCTACAAAATTGACTGTGGAAGGTTAATTTCAATTGTAAGTTTAAAGTTTAATTTTTGCATTAAGATATTTAAAAATATTTAAAAAGCATAAACATGCAAGCACAGAAATATCTGCCATGAAGTTCAATCCAACTATTACATTAATTACAGATGCAAAATTCTCTGTTTTTAATAAGGCTTGTTTGCTGTTTTACAGATATGTTTAGGATTTGTTTGAGAGTCAGTTGATCTAGTGATTAAGGCATCAGGATAGAAACCAGGAGATTGAGTTCTAATTCTGCCTTAGGGATATAGATAGATAGATAGATAGATAAATAGATAAATAGATAGATAGATAGATAGATAGATAGATAGATAGATAGATAGATAGATGTGTGTGTGTGTGTGTGTGTGTGTGTGTGTGTGTGTGTGTGCGTGTGTGTTTTCGTAGGTTTTCACGGGTATAGGTATGTAGGTCTTGGCATTTTCGGTTCTTTTCCCGTGTAAAGTTGAGAGTATCTTGGCGACGTTTCGATGAGGTCTCACTCATCATCTTCAGGCTGGTGTCTTCGGCTTCGTACTTCTCGACCTACACACACACACACACACATATATATATTCTTTATTTTGATATTTTTATGGTCATCAACAGCAGTAGGAGATAAATCAAGCATGGTTGCTATGCACTGCCAAGAGTTGATTTTGCTGAGATGGACGAAGGAAGGAAGGAAGGAAGGAAGGAAGGAAGGAAGGAAGGAAGGAAGGACGGAAGGAAGGAAGCTAGTTAATGGATCCTGATAGCATAAAACTGTATAGAGCTTTGTAACTATACACTTACAATGTTGGTACAGGTATTGAGACTTCCAGAGAAGAAGCAAGGCCAAACATTTGTTGTCTTAAAGGCCATCTTGTTAATCACTGATTGGTTAAGGCAAGACAGTAATTTTTACTGATTCAGAAAACTATAGAATCAATACATCCAGTGCGCTGTATTCATAATTGGGAGTCAAATTTCTTAGCAAAAATCCTGTATTTCCCATTCAGTGAAATAGATAGAACACAGAAATACGAGGAAAAAATATACACAAACTGATAATTTTGTTGCATTTAATTCACATGAACCAAACGTGAAAAACATGGAAAACATTTCAGCTGATCATTTCCATATACTAATACACCAAAGACAAGGGTTTCTTCCATAATGAATTTGCTACTCTGTAAAGTGCTACATTATGATTCTGAATTTTAGCAACACAACAGATTTGTCTTGAAAGCTTTTGAGATTATTCCCACTTGCCATAATACTGTAAAGCCTGCAGAATGTTGCCTTGACCCCAGATATGACATAGAAGAAATTTATCTCTGAACTGTGGAAGAATATGAAGAACAAATAAAGCTAAGAAATGTGTTATTCTATATGATTCTAATTGGGTTAAGAAGTTCATAAATTAATACATATTTTATCTCACCTCACCTCACCTCATCTGATGTCATCTTATCTGGGTATGTGTTTGTGTAACCATTCTATTTTTCTTCATTTTTGTAGAGAAAAATGAACTTTTATTTCCTGAATACTCATCAACCCTCACACTAATACTGTGAATGTCACCTTTGTTCAGTCTTGTCTAGTCTGTGAGTAGCATTATATTGGCATCTTTCTAAAATAGAATAAAGATACAGAGAATATCTATTGTACCTTCCTTCTTTTTCTTTCAAAACTTATGTTATAAAAAATTTGGGAAAAGACTTCCGGGTGGCTCAACCTCTTCGCTGAGCCCCTAATTAAAGGGGCTCCGCACTGAACATCGTAAAAGCCAGGAAAAGCCGGCTTTAATCTTTTTCCCTGGATGAAAGGGGAAAGATAAGAGTAGCAGGAAATGTTGGTAGACCTCCCCAGAGGCTTTGTTTTAATTAAGCAGAGCCTCGAAGGGTCGACGGGTCCCATAAATATTCCTGCCCTCCGACTTCAGTGCGTGCTTGCAAAAGCAGGAAAAGAAGAAAGTGTCCATCTCTGCTAATTGTCTTATCTTTATGGATCTCTTTAAGCAGACGGAATGAGTGCCAGCGGACAATTATTGGATTGCAAGGATTTTTGATTTCCTGACTTCTACCTTTTAAAAAAGAGAAACTTTTTTTCCTTTGTTTTAATTGACTCTTAAAGATGGCGCCTGAACGGGAGTGAAAGTGACGAATGGAATTTCAAACAGTCTGTGCAACTAAGAAGATAAGAAATGTTATGTGTGGATTTTAATGAAGTGAACTGAGCTCTCCTATACTTAAAGGGAAAAGAAGTTTCTAGACTTATATTTTGTGAATTTTAAAACTGAAATGGCTACTAAACCACCTAAGACTGGGGGCAGAAGGGTTCTGAACCAGCTTTAGAAGATCTGATTAAAGAGCAAGGAAAGTGTCTGAAGAAAGGTTTAAGGAGATTATGGATAATAATGAGAAAATAAGAGAAGAAATAAAGAGAATAATAAAAAATAAGAAGATATCTTGATGGCTTTTCAAGGTTTGGCAAAAAGACTGGAGGTGGTGGAGGAGGAGGTGCAAGAAATTGTTCAGTCAAATCAACAAATAGAAAATAGAATGGGGGGAATGCAAATCAAATTGGATAAAAATGAAGATCAAGTGGTGGTGATGCAGTATAGAATGATGGAAGGAGCTCTGAGAATTAGGGGTTTGAATGAGGAGAAAGGGGAAGATTTAAAAAATTTTTTATCAGAAGCTCTGGCTGAATTTATTGAACTTGATCCACAAGAGGTTGCTTATCAAATTGACAAAATTTATAGAGGAAAAAAGAAGTACCAACAATAGAAGAATGGATATTGAAAGTTGCCAATTTGGCTGAGATGGCGAAGATATCAGCCTTTTTGAAAGACAATACGCAAGAAAGATACTTAAAGGAATGGAAAAAATGGATTGACTATATTCAACGTAGATATCAGACTAAGAGTTATCAGACTGTTTTTGAATGATTATGATGTATTATTTTTGATTGCTTTTGGGGGAAGTTAGGAATTGATGATTGTAGGGGTATAATCAAGTTGGGGTGAAAATTTTTTAGCATATGTTTGTTTTATTTTTAACTATACCTTGTGCTCGTTCCGGGAAGTCGGGGAGGGGTTGCGAAGGGAGGGGGGAGGAGGGGGGGAAAGGGGGAAAAAAATTTTGTAAAACTTTTTGAATAAAAAAAAAAAAATTTGGGAAAAGAAAATGATTTATTACTTTCAACTTTGAACCTATTAAGTCAAAAGTTTGTTCTTCCAAAGAATTTTAAAAGTGTTCTGGTTACATTGTCACTTCAAGGATAATTTGGTAGAATCAAGGCATAAAAGGGGAAAGAAATTAATCAACATTGTTTGGTCAGAGAAAGGTTTAACTGATAAAGGAGAGAATTTATAGCTCAAGACTGAAATGTAGGGTGCTTGGCACTATCTTAGTTGTTTTCTTGCAGACATTTCATTACCCAAACTAGGGAACATCATCAGTGCTATTAAAGAGTGCTATTCTTAGTTTATACTTTAATGGCTTTCCCTAACAGTGTTGGTGGGAGTGGTCTTGGTGGTTCTTTGGTTGGGTTGTTTACTGTTAGCTTATTTTGCAGTTCCTTGTTTATTTCTTGATTGTTGGTCTAATGTTAGTCCTGATGTTAATCTATGATCAACTGAATGTTGATGGCTGGTGGGAGATGTTTTGGTCTGTTTGTTCCATTTTTGTCTTGTTTGTTGTCACTTTTGTACAGTATGTAGATGTTGTTTATGTCTATGTGTCTATTGATGGCCAGGCTTCCAGGAATTTTTTAGAGCTTTTGGACTTGGCTTGGTCCAGGATGGTCACAGTATCCCAGTTGAAATTATGGCTAAGTATGTTCATGTGTTGTGAAATTAAAGAGTTTTTTTAATCATGTCTTTTGACTGCTAGTTGGTATTCATAAATGCTGTCTGCTAGTCTTCTGCCTGTTTGTCCTACATAATGGCTGGTTCAGTCTTTAAATTCTATGTTGTAGATCAGGGGTGTCAAGGTGGCAGCCAGCGGGCTGGATATGTCACACATAGGTCACATCCATCCCAGCTCTGCGAAGGGGAAAATTGTTGTGATACATTACATGATGGCAATGTGACGCTGTGAGATTGACACCCATGTTGCAGATGATTCCTATTTTTTTTCTTTGGTGAATGAAACATCTGCAAGAAAACAACCAAGCTCAAAGGTTTTACTATCTGTGTATAATACAGGTATTTTGACAGCTGTGCCTAGGCTGCTATTTTTTATCTTTTTTTTTTCTTGCAGGATTTAGACATGTTTAGAAATTCTAAAGGCTAAAAATATAAAGGCAATTGTGACTGCATTTTCAGTTGTAAGTTGATGCACCCACATGACTGGCCTCAATTTTACATTTTTTTGCTATAGTTTTTAAATGAATCACCACAGAAGTTAGCAAATCCATGTTTGTTAAGTAAATGCCACAGTCATAAGTATGAACCTGTTCCTTCATATGTGTTTTTTGCTGAAAATTGGCCAAATGTTTTGAAAATCATGGTCACATGACCATAGGATGCTGCAATTGGTTGTAAGATGAGCCAATTGCTAAGTACCAGAAATGCAGTCACATAACTATTGGGGAGGGGGGTGTCATAACACTTAACAAGAACCAGAAGTTCTTTACAGATCATAAACCTCCTGTTTCGTGCCCATTGTAATTTCATAATTTCGTGACTGATCGTAAGTCAAGGATTTCCTGTAGAGCAACTAATCTATCAGAGAAAAGCTATGCTGGCAAGATCTGTAGCTAGACTGTGCAAAATCTATCTAGTTGGCACATAGGTTCCATCAGTGGTAGGATTCAACTGGTTTTGCACCATTTTGGCCAAACTAATTTTTAAATTGCTGGCTAGCCCTGCCCACCCTGCCCTACCTAGTCACTCCTTATCTCACCTCGCCTGCCTTGGCTGGTACCTAAAGTCACCCATAGTTGCTGCTGCTCTCTGGTTCCTTCACTTGCCTCGATCACACAGCCCAGCTGATCTCTGCCTGGTGAGTCTTTCTTCGCTTCCTTCGTTTCTCACCCAGCTGCCTCCCATGCAGACCTGGCAGCCCAACTTGCTAGCCTGCCTTCCCTGCAGCCTTGATGTAAGTCATGTTAAGTTGGCCATGCCAACCCAGTCACATGACCACATAGCCGTGCCCACCAAGTCACATGACCATGAAGCCATGCCACCTAGCCACACCAATGTTAAATTATCTGAATCCCACCACTGGATTCCTTCCTATCTTTCTGAAGTTTCAACACAGTTTTGTTTTTGTGAGAAATGGATATTTTGGAAGCAGATGCCTTACATCATGGGTGTCAAAGTCAATCATGTCACGTGACCCTTTTTTGTCTTTGCAGAGCTGGGATGGGCATGGCCTGTGTGTGACTCATCCAACCCCTGGGCTGCCAATTTGACACTCCTGCCTTACATGCCAAATCTGGCTTGTCAGAAAATGTTGATGGTGCCACTCTCCAAGGGATCAGAGGCTAAGGCAACCAGAAACTGAGTAGTGTCCACAAATGAAGAGCTTCACAAGAATATTAAGTTATTCATTTTATTGAATAATCTATATTAGTCCTGAAATAAATCTGCAGGTGGTAAAAGATTCTGGCATACCTCATATTTGTATGTGTTACATTTCACCCTATGTTTATGTCAATTTTGCTACACTGTTCATACTGTTGAGTTATTTTGCTTAGAAAAATGATTTTTCGATTTTTCCCCTTAGATTCTAAACAGGGGTGAAATGTTACCAGTTCAGACCAGTTCGGGCAAACCATTAGCTAACATTGGGGCTGGTTTGCCATACCAGTAGCAAGCACTGACTGGCCGTGTCCCTGAACTGGTCCACAGCCCACAGTCCTGCCATGCTTCCCTGCCTTCCACATGGCCTTCCTGGCATCCTTGTGGCCAGCTTGTGAAGGCAGGCAAGCAGAAGGCCACATGGAAGGCAGGCAAACATGGCAGGGCTGCGGGGAAATGAGTAGGCTGCTAGCTCCCTTCCCCACAGTCCTGCCATGCTTGCCTGCCTTCCACACTGCCTTCCCAGCATCCCCATGGCCAGCTTGCGAAGGCAGGCAAGCAAAAGGCCATGTGGAAGGCAGGCAAACATGGCAGGGCTGCGGTAAAGGGAGCTAGCAGCCTACTCCCTTCCCTACAGCCCTGCCATGCTTGCCTGCCTTCCACGCTGCCTCCCCGGCAGTCCCCCATGCCCGCTTGCTTTCTGAGGTCGGCTTCCAGCCTGGCCCAGTCAGTGGGTGGGCAGATGGCCCTTGGTGGAGACGCCATCACTGCGCTGCCCCAGGATATATGCAGCAGCCCAGGATATCCACCTGCCCTTGCAGAGCACTGTTGCAGCGCCGCCATTCGCTTTCATCCTTTTCCCGCCGTGAAATGAAAGCGAATGGCGGCAGCGATGCTCCAGGAGGACAGGCGGACATCTGCAACCAGGAGGGAGGGAGGGCAGCAGATTGTTCCAGAACTGCTTCAGAGCCCCAAACCCCACAGAGTCGGCAAAGGAAGCACATGGGCCCAGGTGAAAGGCAGCCTTTTCTGCAGCATCCCTTTCCCCTCTTTGGATTGCCCTGTGGTGGTGGGGGCTCTGCCTTTTCAGAAGCAGGGCGGGTGGTTTGTATAGAGGATTGGTGAGGGGGAGAATGCGTGGCCCTCCGGGATGGAGAGCAGGGAAAAGGCTCCGAAGTTCACTTGGACAGTCAAGCCAGAAGGAAACTCAAAGCATTGGGGGCTTCAGAAGGGCAGAATGTACTTCAAAATGTGCAGCTCCTGGCTCTAACAACAAGTGATGTGAGCGATGTCAAGTTGGCCATGCCCACCCGGTCACATGACTACCAAGCCACGTCCACCAAGCCATATCCACAGAACTGGTAGCGAAAATTTTTAGATTTCACCACTGGTTCTAAACCTAATTAATCTTTATTCAATAACATAGATATTCAGTCTGTCATCCAGATCCTACTTTATCCCTCACCTGTTATACAAGCTGATGGATCTGGGTTCACTGCTCTACTGTCTGATATGATCCAGAATTTTAAGACATACTCTTCCCTATGCATTCCTTTACAAGCAACTTCTCCAATCAATTGAAGTTTAATTGCTGTCCTCAAAAAATATATTAAATTAGCCAAGGCATAACTAGAAGTAGTTATGTAGTTGAAAGCTGACTTTAATATTAAATGTCTGATTTACTGTTCACTCTGGATGAGAAGTGAACTGGAAGAGATTTAATATACTTTTACAAAATAATAAGTTTATAGAGACCATTAAAAACTGCTATTGGAATACATTAAGTTAGATATCCACAAGTATATGGATGTATGCAATAACTACTATAATCGGAATGTCCAGTACATAAATATCAGTGGAAATCTATAAATATACAGATTCAACACAATTATTAAATTATATATCTTGGACATTAATAAGAAACTTCAGTGAAAAAACAATATTATTTTATATATTGTTTATAATTATTATTTTCATGCTATCAAATTAGTCTGTCTCTTGTTGGCATACAAACTAAAATACGATATAAAAACACCCACAATAAGAAAAAAGGAAACAATAAATAAATAAATAAAATTTGTTTCTCAGGCCTTGTTACTACAGGATTCCCAACACAAAAATAATTTAAATCAACAGTAATTAAAATAAGAACAAAATAAAGAACAAAATAAAAATCATAAAAAGTGGTGCCAAATACCATCCATAAGAGGTTAATTTTAAATTTTAAAGTAAACTAAAATTATTACAATAGCAAATTTATTTGTTAACTGTTTCAGATATTAAACAGAAACTTAAATATACAAAACAACACTTTTTTGAACATGCAAATAAACTCAGGAGATGGTTGGCATATAAACTAAGAAAACAGAAAGAAAAGATGATGATATTGTAGTATTTGCAGTTAGTTATTTAGCATATGGCAATGTTACAACTCCCAGGAGACTACAGTGTTAGTATATAGTAGCTTTTTGGCTGCTAAAAAATGCTAGTCCATTTAGTTCACACTTATGTGCTTATCCATGGTACACTACAGGGGGCAAACTGACTTAGCTCCAGAAAGACAAATGGATCCTTCAATGACATCCAGAGTCTTCTCTCACCACTGATATCACCTCACATCATAGTCAGATGTCACATCTGGACAGGTCCAGAACCAGCAGGGGTCGGACTGTACAAAAATCTGCTCATATTTCCCACCGAAGTGATACCTATTTATCCACTCAAATTTCAAACAGTTAGGTGAGTAGAAGCTGAGGCAAGTGATGGAAGTTTACTCCACCACATGGTGCTGGGCCCAATGTAAGGGAGACTGTGGGGTTAGTTTGGCCAGGCAACTTGTTACCCTTCCATGCTATCAAATTTATTTTATTTATTTATTTTTATTATTTATTTTGTCACACAATATACATAAGCATAATGTCGTGTTTTTGGACGACTTCCGGTATCCAGCGGCAACGGACGTCTGGAAGGTTTCTCCTGCCTCCAGCGCCCGAATCCGGCCGCCGCCGAGGCCCTTAGGGGCCAGGTGTTCCGAAAAGGACACCTGCCGTACGGACGGCTCGCCAGGGGTCTCCCAGCCGACATACAGGACTGTGGGGACCGATGCTGGCGCGTCCTAGGCTTGGCGGGGTTCGGAGGCCACAGGCCGCGGCCATTATTTTGGTCGGCGCCTGGGCCGCTGTGCCCGGTGACACCGGGGCATTGGATTTATAACTGCAGCAGCCTGGTGGTGAACAGGGAACGGAGAAGAATTGAGGAGGAGAAGGGAAGGGAATATCGGTAAACGTGAGTGGAGTGCCCCGGAGTGCGGGGGGGTTTTTTCTCCCCTGCGGTTGGAAGGAGCACGAGTTATTTTGGAGAGAGGAGAACTTAAAATAAGAAGATTACCGGTTTTGTGGAGCTCTGGAGAAGAGGTGATGGAGAAATTTAGGAGGGAAGGTTTGAGGCCCCTCCTTCTGGGGAACAGTGGTGGCGCCCAGCTTCCGCCTTCACTATGAGAATTTTGATGACATCACTTCCCTTGACTTCCTGGTTGACTAACTGTACTCTGGACTCGTTGCTCCTGTGAGTGCCCCCTGGTGGATCCGGAGGAAATTACAAGGATACTGTGCTTGCCTGAGGATTTTGATTCTTTTTTTTTCAAATGGCAAAAGGTCAGAGACCAACTGCTGGAGAGATGGAGAGAATTCTGGAAAAGTTATCCAATATGGACAAGAAACTGGATGATTTGCAAAGAGGCCAAACGGAAATAAGAGCAGAAATTGTGACTATCCAAAAGGATTTAAAGGACACTCAACAAGTCTCAGCAGAAAACAAGCAGAAAGTGGAAGGTCTGGAGGGAGAGATGCGGCAGTGCAGAAAAGAGAGGAGACGACAGGCAATGCTGTGCTTGGACTACAGATGGATAAAATGTCTTATTTCCTTAGGTTTCAAAATTTGGAAGAAGTGGACCAAGAAGACTTGAGAGATGTTGTGACTAAATTGTTGGGAGAATTTCTTGGGAGAGGTGTTGATTTCATGAATTGGGATGTGGATCGAGTTTATAGAGTTAATTCGCAATATGCACGCACGCATGCAGTTCCCAGAGAGGTTCATGTCAAATTTGTGAGAAGAGAGACGAGAGATGAAATTCTTAGAAAACATAGGAGTGGGGCACTGATTTACAGGGGCAGGGAGATAGCCATTCTGAGGCAGATTCCCAGACAGGTACGTGAAAAAAGAAAGAAATATTATTTTTTGTCAAGCAAATTGTACCAGAAGGGAGTGGGCTTCAGATGGCTGATGCCAGAGGGATTGATGATTTTCCGGGAGGATGATGATATTGTAGTATTTGCAGTTCGTTATTTAGCATATGGCAATGTTACAACTCCCAGGAGACTACAGTGTTAGTATATAGTAGCTTTTTGGCTGCTAAAAAATGCTAGTCCATTTAGTTCACACTTATGTGCTTATCCATGGTACACTACAGGGGGCAAACTGACTTAGCTCCAGAAAGACAAATGGATCCTTCAATGACATCCAGAGTCTTCTCTCACCACTGATATCACCTCACATCATAGTCAGATGTCACATCTGGACAGGTCCAGAACCAGCAGGGGTCGGACTGTACAAAAATCTGCTCATATTTCCCACCGAAGTGATACCTATTTATCCACTCAAATTTCAAACAGTTAGGTGAGTAGAAGCTGAGGCAAGTGATGGAAGTTTACTCCACCACATGGTGCTGGGCCCAATGTAAGGGAGACTGTGGGGTTAGTTTGGCCAGGCAACTTGTTACCCTTCCATGCTATCAAATTTATTTTATTTATTTATTTTTATTATTTATTTTGTCACACAATATACATAAGCATAATGTCGTGTCCCATTCCTCCGCTGATGGCCAGGTCAGGGAAATCTGAATCAGGCGTGCCTCTGCAGCTCTGCCAAAGTCCTAGCAAAGTCTTCAGGGCAGGCAGGAGATCAGAAAGTGACTTCAGCAAGATATGTTTAGACTTTGCCTGACTCAGAGAATGCCAGAAAGCAGATCCTTTATATAGGCCATGGGGTGTGGCTCCATGACTCAGCACTTATCCAGGCCTGCCCCTCCCTTCCTTCTGTTGTCTCCGCCTATCAAGTCTTCTGACGCGAGGGTCACTCCAATCGGCAGCTGTTGGTAATTGACCTTCCTCAGGCTCACATGCTGTGGAGGAGGGGGAGGGGTCTAGTTGCTCCGTTTGCCTGGGCATGGAGCCAGAGCTCGGGGCTGGAAGTATTTCTTCCTCTTCAGCCTGTCTGGGCATGGAGCCAGGGCTGGGGCCGGGAGGCATACTAGGACATTCTTCAGCGTTCGGAAGCAGATAAGCAGACCCCGGCTGAGGTGAGAGCGGGCAAGACACAACACATAAGCATGAAATAACTATACAATATATGAGCATATATATAAGCATGAGTATGTAATAACTATATTAATTGGATATAACGAAAGGAAACAATAGGACAGGAAAGGTAGGCACGTTTGTGCTCTTATGCACGCCCCTTACAGACCTCTTAGGAATGGGGTGAGGTCAATGGTAGATAGTTTTTGGTTGAAGCTTTGGGGATTTTGGGAAGAGACCAGAGAGTCAGGTAGTGTGTTCCAAGCATTAACAACTCTATTACAAAAGTCATATTTTCTGCAGTCAAGATTGAAGTGGTTAATATTAAATCTGTTATTTGCTCTTGTATTATTGTGACTGAAGCTGAAGTAGTCTTTAATAGGAAAGACATTGCAATAGATGATTCTATGAGTTAAAATCAGGTCATGTCGTAGGCAGCGTAGTTCTAAATTTTCTAAACCCAGGATTTCAAGTCTGGTGGCATAAAGTATTTTGTTGTATTCAGAGGAGTGGAAAACTTCTTGTAAAATATTTCTGGACACGTTCAATTGTATTGATATCAGAAATGTGGTATGGGTTCCAGACAGTTGAGCTATATTCAAGAATTGGTCTAGCAAATGTTTTATATGCTCTGGTTAGCAGTGTAGTGTTTTTGGAGAAGAAGCTGCGCGAGATTAGGTTTACAACTCTTAAAGCCTTTTTTGTGAAGTAGTTGCAGTGGGCTTTGGCACTTAGATCATTTGATATGAAAACTCCAAGGTCTTTGACAGGGTGGGGGTCATCTGTAAGGTAATGTCCATCGAGTTTGTACTTAGTGTTTAGGTTCTTTTTTCCAATATGTAAGACTGAGCATTTGCTGGTTGAGATTTGGAGTTGCCAAGTTTTAGACCATTCAGATACAAAGTCAAGGTCTTTTTGAAGGGTAGCTGTATTGTTGGTGGTGTTAAATAGTTTGACATTGTCAGCAAAGAGAACACAATTACTTGTAATATGGTCACAGAGATCATTAATGTATAATATGAAGAGTGTTGGTCCAAGAACGCTGCCTTGGGGAATGCTACTTTTAACAGGAACAGGATTTGATAGAGCATTGCCAATTTTGAACACTTGTCTGTTTGACAGGAAAGCTGTTATCCAATTGTGGAGGGGTCCTGAGATGCCGTAGGATTTTAGTTTTAGGAGAAGTTTATCATGTACTACTGAGTCAAAAGCTTTACAGAAGTCTATGTAAATTGCATCTATTGTTTTGCCTTGATCAAGATTTGTAGTCCATATGTTTTTACAGTGGAAAAGTTGTAAGTTGCATGATAATTTTTTTCTGAAACCAAATTGTTTATTAGAGAGTAGGTTGTTTGTTTCTAGATGGAGGGTAATGGATTGGTTGATGATAGATTCCATTACTTTGCAGGTGATGCAACACAGAGAAATTGGTCTGTAATTTTCAACTAACCTGGGGTCTCCTTTTTTGAAGACTCGGATGACCATGGCTAGTGACCAAAGTTTGGGAAGGGAGCTGGTCTTGAAAGCTTTTTCAAAGATTATGCTTAGGGGTTCTGCTATATTAGTGGAAAGTTTTTTTAAGAAGTATGCACATAGTCCATCAGGTCCAATAGATAGGGATGGTTTCAGTTTGCGAAGAGCTTTTTCAACATTATCTTCTGTGAAATCTATTTGTGTTAGGTCGTTGTACTCACTGTTGGTATGATAGGGGAATGTCGGAGATGAGCCATTACTGTTAACAGAGACTGAGCCAAAGAATGTGTTAAAGATGTTTGCTTTAGCTGTTTCATCATTATATTCTTTGCCATTAGATTCTTTTAGTGGTGGGATGGATCTCGAGTCTTTAAGTTTGTTGTTTACAAAATTATAAAAAGTACGATTGGAATTCGTGCACAGAAGGTCTTCTTCTTGCTTGGTGTGGTAATTGGTGCATTCAATTTTTATTTGGCTGCATAAAATTTCTGTAGTGGTTTTTAAAATTTGCTACATAGCTCTTTTTGTTTCTTTTCCAGAGAGAAGTAGTAGTGTGGTTAACATGTTCGCATGAGTGATGTCATAGTCAGGGGCTCTGTAGCATAGTAAGAACCGAAGAATCGAACTATTCGAAGAATCGAATAGTTTCAGGAAGAGCAGGTTTATGTGCAACTTGAATATTTTTTAGATTCAGTGACTTTTTGTAAAAGTCCACTCCACCTCCTCTGTGGGTTTCACGATCTGACCGAAAAACATGATACTCTTTGTTTGAAATAATGGATTCAGGGAGGGATGAGTTCAGCTATGTTTCGCAAACAAATATAATATCAAATGTATCATTGTTTAACAAGAGGATAAATTCAGGCAATTTGTTTACAATGCTTCTTGCATTTATTAATTTGTATTTAAGATCTGCAGTGTTTGGTGTAGAAGAAGTAAGGGACATGCATACCTAGTTTTGGATGATAGTTGGTTGGGGGTTATGAACAACGGGTGTTTGGAGGTTGGATGGTTGAGCAATGGTTGGTTGAACAATGGATGGTTGAGCAATGAATGGTTGGAAGTTCTGTACGTTGGGTGATTGGAGGATGGTTGGTTGAGCAAAGATTGGATTGGATACTATTAATGGAAATTGACACTTACATACATATTCATGACATTTCCAAAGATACAACTTGAATTGCAGCTCAATTCACATTGTCACATCGAGAGATGGTGTTTAAAATTGCTTTGGGGACAATGTAAAGTAGCATTCTCTTAAAAAACTGGTTAAGTAGTTTTTCATGCCAAGGATGTTCATGCATGCCTATCACATCCATTTGTATAAGGATAGTCCTTGACTTACAATTATTTATTTAGCGTCCATGTGATATTACATAAGAACTGAAAAAAGTGACTTGCAACTGTCCTTGCACTTACAATTGTTACAGCATCCTATAGTTATATAATCAAAATTCAGACTCTTGGCACCTGGCATATATTCATGATGGTTAGTATCTCAGACTCATGCAACTGCCATTGGGTCATTCCATATCAAGTGGTCTGGGGCTCCCAGCTTGACCATCATGAATTTTGATGAAATTTGTTGTACACATGCACCCACGTCTCCAATGAACATTTGCTGATGCAATACTTGTGGAGATATAGTCATTTATGTGTCCCCATACCGCAATCACTCTGAGATTTCAACAACTTTGAGACATAATATATTCGGCAATATTTGTTGAGAGAAACAAAACTTGGCCATCTTGTACAACTTGTTGTGTTCTATTAAACAAAATAATAAAAGTATTCTCATGAGCGATCTCCTTCTAGATAATTTGGAGCAAAATTGGCCAAAAATGACTGCGGCGCGAAAAAAGGATACAGTTTAGCTTTTTATATCTCTGGAAGAAATGGTATGAGAAACATGAAACTTTGTGCATAATAACTTAACAACATAAGGTTTTTGAATATAAAATTTCATTCTCCTACTGCTTTCCAATAGTTTACCAATTGGGTGTAAAGGTGACATTTTTTGTAAAAATGCCAAAATTACGGTATTTTCAGCCCGCTTTTACAAAAAAAGACCTTCTGGAAACTCTGTTAAATCATTCTCATTAGAAGGAGTGTTGGTCCTACCTGATACAATCAGTATATTGTTCACATAGCACTGGACATGCATGGGAACAGCCCAGAGGTGCGCTGGTAAGGGAGCAAGCAATTTGTTGAAAGCCCTAGGCGCTGACGACAGGCCAAAGGGCAAGGCCCTATACTTATAGCAGATAGCAGGCCTGATAGCAGAAATGAAGATACTGTCTATGATTCTGAGAAATGGGGACATGAAGATAATCCTCAGTGAGGTCAATTGAAGTGAGGAAGTCACCCTCCCTGATGCCGTCCAAAATTGACTGAAGTGAATACATCTTAAACTGCTTATACACAATGCAGCAGTTCAGTCTCTTACAGTCCAGAATTGCCCTATACCCCCCCCAAGCTTTCAGGACTACAAAGAGGATGGAATAAAATCCCATCCAGCATTGGGTCTCTGGAACTGGTTGAATTGCTTGTATATCCAAAAGATGTTGGATAGCGGTTTCCATGAGCCCGCGCTTGATGTTGTTCCCTGAGACAGGGCAGCTAATGAAAAACCTCAGGAGTGTGGAGAGGAACTCTAAGGAGAGGCCTGACCAGACCATCTCCAGAACTCATGCATTGCCGTTGCCTGGCAAACAACGCCAGGCATTCCAATTCTATTTGGGTAAAATAGAAAAGAAACTGAAAAGAAAGTATATAACTATCAGAAGATTGGAGCTGCTTGGTTACCAAACAAGGGAAATATCATACAACAAAGAAGAAAGAAAGAAGAAAGGAATAAAAAAAGAGGAGTGGGGGAGAGGTAGGGGAAGTAGGTATGAGGAGGGAGAGGAGGAGGAAGAAGGTAGGAAAGCAAAAGGAGGGAGGGAAAAAAGGAGAAGAAGGTTTGTTATAAAACGGAGGGAAAGAAATGCAATTAAAATGTTTTATTTTTGTGCTTTCGGTAGAGAGAATAGTGATTATCTATGAATAAGAAAATGTACATTTACAACATGTGTATAAGAAAATAAAAAATAAAAAAAACTTTTAAAAGAAGTCAGGAACTGTCTTCCCTATCAAGGGCCTTCTGAGGTACGTTCTTCTAAGATTCTGCCCTTTTTAAAGCTTTTTTGGTCTCCCAATCGATAGCCTTCTGCCTCCTAGCTGCATCTAGCTCTGAGGCCTTAGAGGCCTCTGTGGTGTCTGGCAGGCTTTGCCATGGCTCTCTTGCCTATGGGTCTCTGCCCAGAGGGTTCTGCCGACTCTGTTTCCCCTGGGGTCAAGAGAGTCAGTTCCATGACAGCCCCGCTGCTCCCCATTCTAATGGCAACAGCCGTGGCTTCTTCGGCCATTTTAAACAAGCAGCTCGTCTGAAACAGCTCCGCTGCCACCTAGCGCGGCAAAAAGCCCTCGCACTTTAGTGTAGGATTTGCTCAGAAACTGGGCAGGGACTCTGAAGCCTATTTAAGCCTGAAGGCTAAGCCTGGGCTATCTGGGCAGCCACCCAGCGCTGGACTCAGGCTTTGATGGACCCAGCTGCTCTCGCTGGCTGATGCTCCCTTGGCTGTCAGCGAGTCCTTGCAAGAGCCAGAATTCAAGGCGGGCCAATACTCGAGCCCAGCGCAACCCTAAGGTTCAGCGGTGATAAGGTGATCCCCACTCACTGCCCTGCCAGGAATTGTCCATTGTCTGGCTTGCTGGTGATCGAATCATGGCCCTCAATGGTATCAGGCTAAAGCCTTTCACGCTGGAAAAGCTGGCTCCACCAGTTGAAGCTGGGAGCAGGCTGACAATCAAGCTCAAAATAGATGGTAATAGATGAATGAAATCTAAGCTATAGAAAAAGGAGAAACAGCTATCCAAGAATGGGTCAGATAGCAAAAACTGTCTTTGACCAAGACCAAGTCAAAAGCTGGAGACTGTTGGCAGAGGGCATGTCTTTGCAGCTTTGACAGACTCGGTCTTATTGGCTGACAGACAAGGACAACCCATTCCTGGATGCTGCCTCCACTATGATGGAGAAAAAGCATATTTCAAACCCTCTAAAAAGTAGGGTTGGTGCTTCATCTCTAACTTATAAAGCCCTACAAATAGGAACAAAGTTGAGGACATTGCTATGGCAGCGTCACATGCATTCTATTATTGTTTCCTCGTTTGTTTTATATAGACATCATTACTACTATTATATTGCATTGGTCCATGGTGACATTGTCACTACCAGTTCAGGCACTTGACCCAGCAACCTCATCACCATAGGGGGCATGCCTGATGGCCAAGCAATACCAGCCACAGGTGGGTTTCTTGGTTCAGGATCCCAAGCCTGTAGTTTGGTTTCTTCCTTGAGGTTCCAAAGCCGTGTGTGGGTATCTGTCCGGTTCCCAAGCTGGCAATTGGGCAACTTATCCTAAGCTGTTCCCAAGCATAAAGTGGGTATCTTATATGGTTTATAAGCCGAAGTCCATACTTTTCGTATGAACTGCCAAATTCCAATGATTGCTTATTTATTATTGAATTTATGTTCTTTAGCATCGCTAAATGTAACTGATGAACTGAAGGCGCTGGAAGCACGTAAATAAGATGTGGTTCTGGAACCCAACCAACATCTTGTCTTTCAGGCCAGTAAAATGAATGAGCAGGGCCTCACAGATGCATAAATGTTACCAACACAACATTTTGTTAGATCAAAATTTCCACGACATTGCCTACCTACCATTTTTTGTCATAAATGCAGGAAACATAACAACCAGGAAATATGTTGGCCAATTTTAAATTCGGATCAACGGTATTGGACATTTTGGCCACAAAGTTAATTGTGTCATTTGAAACTTTTCTGACAGAAATCGAATTTGAATCAACTGATACAAACTGGTGATGATCTCTTGAGCCAACTATTGTGCTGCTAACATTACATCTTTCTTCTTGCAGCATCCTGCTTTCTTCGATTTCTTCCTTTAGTACATATATATATTTAAGTCTGGGAATGTTTCTGTTGAAAAAGTTGAACAGATCAGTCGGTGTCAGTATTTGGTTGGTTGATGATCACTGGAGGCTTTGCTTGAGCAGCCAAATGCTTAGTCGTGCCACCAACCCCATCGCATGGTGATTTGGTGGAATAAAATGAAATAGGGAAACATTCATGGACTTAAATATATATATGTTCTGAAGGAAGAAATCAAAGAAAGCAGGATGCTGTAAGAAGAAAGATGGAAAGTTAGTAGCACAATCTGGTACGCTAACCCTGCCTGCCATCTTCTTGCAAGCTACCTGGGATTTGCAACTTCCTGCCAGCTTTCCCACTGACTTGTTTGTTTGATGCAGGCAAAGGTGAAAAGGTGCTCACTTAACAATTCATGATCGTTGATTTATGATATCAATGAGGATTGCAGGGATTACCATCACTAAACAATACAGCCAATTAATGATCACATTACTTAGCAATGGAAGTTCTATTCTCAATTGCTGTTGTAGTTTAATGTTTTCAATAAAACCTTGTAAAAAAAATACAATAGCAGAATTACCTGTAATTAAATCTTGCAATCTGAACAAATTTATTGAACAAATTTATAAGTACCTTCTGCTATATAAAAAATAATGTGAGAAGGAAGATATGTGGGTTATTTTCTACATTGGTTCAACATACTCAATGAATTGCCTGTTATTACATCATGTCTTAAAGGTTGTATATGTCAATTAAGATGCAGACTGTCTGAAAGGCCTCTGGTTCTATAGATATACCCAAAGGTGTTTTTTCAAGCAGCAACTGGACTTTCTTATTTCACCAGAGCTCCATTGCTCCTCTGCTCCATTACCTGCCCTGTCCTCCCCCCTCGCCTGGTCCTCCTGCTGGCAACTCTTCCCAAATCCCTCAGGCCTGGGACTGCCTGGGACTGCCTTGTCCTGTTCCTCTGGTTGTTCCTCCATTGGCCCTAGTTGCAGTGGTGGTATTCAGCCAGTTCTATCTGGTTCGGGTGAACCGGTAGTGGCAGCTGTGGGAGGCTCTGCCCACACACCTGGATGTCATCATGTCTCATTTTTGACACTCTGCGTATGCACAGAAGTTCCTGCGCATGCGCACACTCACATTTGCAAACTGGTAGCAAAGATAAGTGAATACCACCCCTGCCTAGTTCTGTCTTGTTCTTCTCCTCAGACTCCTTCTCAGTCTCTGATGGGGCCATGACATAAGTTTTTGGTAGGTTGGCCTATTGTTTCTTTTTGTATGAAGACCAATGCAAAGAATGAGTTAAGTAGCTCTGCTTTCTCTCCATTGGTTGTTACTTCTTGGATTTCTTGCTTTTTCTTTTTCAGTGATATTGTACTGGATTGGGCTTTTATGGTCATATTTGTCAGAGTTTCCCAAGCTTCTTGAATTGTTTTAGGATTTTCATCTAAGGAATCTTTCCCAAGTTCTCTTTTAGTTTCTTAAAATCAGCTCTTTTAAAATCTAAGACTCTGGTATAATTATGTTCTATTGCTTGTGTTTGCATTATGTTGAATTCTAGTATGACATGGTCACTCCCATCCAAGGTTCCTGCAGTTTCAACTCCCTCTATCACTTCTTCTCTGTTTGTAAGAATTAAATCCAGTATGGCTGTCCCTCTAGTTCCCTCTTCTATCTTTTGGACAACAAAGTTGTCAACTAGGTTGGTCAGGAACCTATTCAGTTTCTCACTTGGTGCAGAATTAGTCTTCCAGTTGATGTCAGAGTCATTGCTATTGCCATTACTATTGTAGTGTTTTTCTCCATATATTTGTTAATTGGTTTAGCAAAAAGTAGATTTATTTTTTCTGCTTGGTTGGGTGGTCTATAGTATACACCTATGGCAATGTCATTCTTTTTTTCCCCTTTTATATTGACTCATATGCATTCTATGAGGTTTTTGTCTTTGGTTTCATGCATTTCTGTAGCAATATATGTCCATGTATAAGAGGTCATGAATTGGAATAGACATAGCAACAGGTCAGCCAATGATGACTGTTTGGTGACTCAGACAGCTTAGAGCTTGGGTGTGGCTTAACTTGACTGTTCTGTATAAGAGTTGGTTTGTCCTTGCATTATTGCTTCTGTATTATGTAGTTTTTGTGATTATTGATTCTGTACTTCTGGATTTTGAGTTCAGGTTCTGGATTCTGCTATATGGTATAAAGAAGTTTCTTATATAAATGAATTCTGCTGAATTATTTACTTGTGTGCTGGTTGGATTGCTGCAAATTCTAACAGTATAGTGGTCCTTTGGATCTGGATTTTGCTGCCTTCAAAAGAGTGGCCTTTGTCTTTTAAATGAAGATGGATTGCTGAATCTTGTCCTGATGGGCTTGTTCTCCTATGTTGTGCCATGCATTTATGATGTGGTTGTTTTGTTTCCCCAATGTACAGATCTGCACATGGCTCACTGCACATTGTTCTGCCTATACCACATTGCTCAGTTTGTGTCTGGGTGTTTTATCCTTGAAGTAGACAAACTTCTGTATTATTGGGTTTGAAGTGTGCACATATTTTATTTTATTTATTTTATTTATTTATTTCATCAAATACACATTAGATAATATATATAAGCATAAATTGAAAATGTAATGTATTTTGAACTTTGAGAGGGAATTTTGGGCGGGAAAATTGCACGTTGCTGATTGGTTGAAGCCTCAACCAAAAGAGTATTTAAAGAGGGGTTTTTGCCGGTTGTGTTTCGCTGGGTCACAATAAACTAAAGAGCTGTTGCCACTCATTGGTCTCCTGCCTCTTCATTGCCCGAACCTAACATTGGCGATGAAGGTGGGATGTTGAGGCAGTGAGATCGAAAGAAAGAGCTGAAGGAACCAGGAATTCAAAAAACCCAGCCAGTTTGCGAAGGCGGAAAATAGCGATGTCCAGCTACACGCCGCCAGTGCCATTCAACCCAGCCAAGGAGAAATGGGGGTCGTACATGGCTCGCTTTGAGTGTTTCCTCAAAGCGAACGAACTACAGGGAGTCTCGGACAATCGGAAGCGAGCATACTTCCTGAGCCACTGCGGTCCAGAGGTCTTCAATACGGCGGAGTCACTCTCAGAGCCAACGCCGGTACAATCGGTACCGTGGCAGACACTACAAACAACACTTCGAGCGCACTACGCACCGGTACCCTCAAAGTTCGTCCAACGTTTTGAATTGAGGCAACGGGTACAGCGAGAAGGCGAATCAATAAGTGTGTACATGGCTGCATTGAGGAAAGCCGCAAACCACTGCGAGTACAGAGGTTTGGAGGATTCCTTACTCGAACAGCTCATTTGTGGGGTCAGAGACATCAGACTACAAAGGCGGCTGCTGTCTAAAAGCAACCTGACTTTAGCGATAGCCCTGGACGAAGCCAGAGCTCATGAGATGTCCACCAAGGCGGCAGAGACCTTGCAAAAGCCAAATGCGCAAGGTGCCGGGACAAAGACTACACCGGTCCACAATGAGGAAGTCCAGGCCGAATCGGAAGGTGAGGAAGAGGAAGAGGTGTTCCACACCGGGAGGCTGGAGAGAGGTGACCGGGACGAATGTGTGAGTTGTGGGGGGCAACATCAATGGCAAAACTGCAGATTCAAGGACGCGGTTTGTCGGCGGTGTGAAAAAAAAGGACACATAGCTCGGGCCTGCCGAGCCCCCCAACCTTCCCGCCAAAAATTCAAACCGACCAATCAGAGCGCGGGAGCAGCGAAGCGGCCCGGGATTGGTCCATTTAAAAAGGGCGCGAAGTTAAACCAGACCACTGTGAGAGTGGGCCACGCATCGACACGACTAGAGAAGAAAATATTTACCCAAGTCTACATTGAAGGGGTGCCGTGCCCCATGGAAGTAGACACTGGGTCATCAATCACAATTATGTCCTGGGACACCATCGTGAGAGACTTGCCAGCGATCGCTAAACGTCAGCTACAAACCCAGAAGCTGAGAGTGCAGGACTACCAGGGGAATCGGATCCCTGTTCGAGGAGCCACAGCCGTCCAAGTCAAATATGGACAATTCACAAAGACCCTGCCGATCACCATAGTAAACGGAACTCTACCGAGTTTGCTAGGGTTGGACTGGTTCCGAGCTTTGGGCATGGGAGTGACCGGGGTCCACAGGAGCGACGTCATCCTCAGAGACGAACTACTGAAGGAGTTCGAGGACGTATTCAAGGATTGCCTGGGCAAGTACGTGGGGACCCCTATTTCTTTCAACCTCGACCCCCAAGTCGCCCCTATCCGGTTAAAGGCTAGGAGGGTCCCATTCGCCCTAAAGCCTAAAATTGACCGAGAATTGGACAAGTTAGTAAGCCAGGGAATATTGGTCCCCGTCGACCATGCAAAATGGGAAACACCCATAGTAACCCCAGTCAAACCGGACGGTTCGGTCCGAATTTGCGCTGACTACAAAGCAACGCTTAACAAAGCATTGCAGAAAAGTGCATACCCCATTCCAGTGGTGCAACATTTGCTACACTCATTAGGGCAAGGGCAGGTCTTTGCCAAACTCGATTTGGCCCAAGCCTACCAGCAGCTACCTATAGATAGCAGCACAGCTGAGGCGCAGACAATTGTCACGCACCATGGGGCTTTCAAATGTACGCGACTCCAGTTCGGAGTTAGCGTGGCCCCAGGGCTCTTCCAGAACCTAATGGAGCGATTATTACAGGGCCTGCCAGGAGTGGTACCATACTTCGACGATGTATTGGTATCAGCTGAAAACTTAGAGGAACTCGGGGTAAAACTAAGGAAGGTGTTGGGCATTTTTAGGTCTGCGGGGCTTAAAGTTAAGCTCAACAAATGCCATATTGGGGTGAAATCTGTAGAATTCCTAGGATACAGAATAGACAGGGAAGGGATCCACCCCACGGAGAGCAAGGTACGGGCCATTAGAAAGGCCCCAGCCCCCAAAAATAAAACAGAATTACAGGCATTCTTGGGGCTTGTTAATTTCTATGCGGTATTCTTGAAGAATAAAGCAACAGTAGCCGAGCCGCTACATAAGTTGCTAGCAAAGAAAGCTGTGTGGTCCTGGGACAGAGAAGAGGCTAGGGCATTTGAGGGGGTAAAAAACCTTTTGTCCAGCGATAGCCTCCTCATCCAGTACAATGGCACGTTGCCACTAGTGCTAGTTTGCGACGCTTCACCATATCGGGTGGGGGCGGTGCTCAGCCATAGGTTACCGAATGGAACAGAAGCCCCTATAGCTAGGGCATCATATAGAGACATTACAATTCGGACTGTGATCGGTTGGGTGCAAAGGGGTTGGCCCACTGCGCCGGGCGAGCATTTCAAAGACTTTGCGAAAAAACAATCAGAACTCTCTGTTCAAGGGGGGTGTCTGTTATGGGGGGATAGGGTAGTTATCCCAGAAAAATTACGTGAAAATGTGTTGGAACTGTTGCATGTGGGCCACCCAGGGATTGTGCAGATGAAGAGTTTAGCGAGGAGTTATGTATGGTGGCCCTTAATGGATAAGGATATCAGCGACAGGGTAGGGAAATGCCAATCCTGCCAAGAGTCGAGGTCGCTACCCCCTACAGCCCCAGTTAGAGAGTGGGAGAAACCCCAGGGGCCTTGGTCCAGGATTCACATAGATTTTGCGGGGCCGTTCCATGGGCAGACCTTTTTAATTGTGGTAGATGCCTACTCAAAATGGTTAGAAATAATCCTCATGAAAAGCACAACGGCCGAAGCAGTAATCACAGTCCTAAGGCATCTATTCGTAACACACAGCCTGCCCGACACCTTAGTCTCTGACAATGGCCTGCAATTCACGGCAAATCAGTTTGAGGGGTATCTAGCGGGAGAGGGCATCAGACATGTCCTCTCGGCGCCTTTCCACCCGGCGACGAACGGACTTGCAGAATGTTTCGTTCGGAGCACCAAGGAAGCACTATCTAGGATAAGTCAAGGCGACTGGCAAACGAAAATAGACACTTTCCTGGCCGTCCAACATAGGACCCCTTGTGTGACAACTGGCTGCAGTCCAGCAGAACTTTTAATGGGCAGGAAACTCAGGTGCCCGCTAGACCGACTAAACCCAACTTATACCCCAGACGGGTACAAGGGTATTCAAGGAAAAACCAGGGAAATGACAGTGGGTGACCTAGTATGGGCACACAACTATAGCGAGGGCCCAACATGGTTAAAGGGGGAAATTCTGGGCATAACCGGACCCAAATCATACGTAGTAGACATGGAGGACGGCCGGGTATGGAAACGCCACATAGACCAGTTAAGAAAACGTATACCAAACAAACTAGAAACCAAACAACCAGGCCCTGACTACCAATTGTTTGAATCTGCAGCTGACTCAAACCCAAGGCGAGCGGAGGACTTATCTGATTCCGAAGAAGTCCAGCGACGCCAGCCGGTTCCTCCTGAAGGCAACAGGAACGATTCAGCCAATAATCCAGGGCCGGACGGCCTAGAGGAGGAGCTGGGAGGAACAAACAGTCCCTCCGACCAGCTCGACTCTCTGGGAGAGAATGAACTGCGCAGGTCAGAAAGAGTTAGGAGACGCCCTGTCTACCTGCATGACTACGTAGAGAAATAGCATGTAAATATTATGTAAATAGAGGTACAAAGCATTCTGGGAGGGAAGGAGTGTAATGTATTTTGAACTTTGAGGGGGAATTTTGGGCAGGAAAATTGCACGTTGCTGATTGGTTGAAGCCTCAACCAAAAGAGTATTTAAAGAGGGGTTTTTGCCGGTTGTGTTTCACTGGGTCACAATAAACTAAAGAGCTGTTGCCACTCATTGGTCTCCTGCCTCTTCATTGCCCGAACTTAACAGAAAACATAAAATGAATACAACTAAAGGGAACATAAGGACAGGAACAGTAGGCACGCTGGTGCTCTTATGCATTACAGAACTCTTAGGAATGGGGTGAGGTCAACAGTAGACAGTTTTGAGTTAAAGATTTGGGGATTTGGGGATGAGACCATGGAGTCTGGTAGTGCATTACAGGCATTAACAACTCTGTTACTGAAGTCATATTTTCTACAGTCGAGATTAGAGCGGTTCACTTTAAGTATGAATCTATTGTGCGCTCGTGTATTGTTTTAGTTGAAGCTGAAGTAGTCATTGACAGGAAGGACATTGTAGCAGATGATTTTATGAGCTAAGCTCAGGTCATACCGAAAGCGGCGTAGTTCTAAATTTTCTAAACTAGAATTTCAAGTCTCGTGGCATATGGTATTTTGCTGCGATCAGAGGAGTGCAGGACTCTTCCTGTGAAATATTTCTGGACATGCTAATTGTATTAATGTCCAATATGCAGTGTGGATTCCAGACAGATGAGCTGTAATCAAGAATTAGTCTAGCAAATGTTTTGTATGCTCTGGTTAGTAGTGTAATCTTACTGGAGAAGAAGCTACACAAGATTAGGTTTACAACTCTTAATGCCTTTTTGGTGATGTAGTTGCAGTGGGCTTTGGCACTTAGATCATTTGATATGAGAACTCCAAGGTCTTTGACAGAGAGAGGGTCATCTACAAGGTCATGTCCACCTAGCTTGTATTTTGTGTTCTGATTCTTTCTGCCAATGTGTAAGACAGAGCATTTGTTGGTTGACATTTGGAGTTGCCAAATTTTTGACCATTCCGACACAAAGTCCAGGTCTTTTTGAAGGGTAGAAGCATTGTTGGTAGTGTTAAATAGTTTAACATCATCAGCGAAGAGAACACAGTTACTTATAATATGATCACAGAGGTCATTTATGTATAATATGAAGAGTGCTGGTCCTAGAACGCTGCCTTGGAGAACACCGCTATTAACAGGAACAGGATTTGATAGGGCACTGCCTATTTTGACCACTTGTTGCCTGTTTAACAGGAACACAGTTATCCAATTATGGAGGGGTACAGAGATGCCACTGGATTTTAGTTTTATAAATAGTTTGTCGTGTACCACTGAATCAAAAGCTTTACAGAAGTCAATGTAAATTGCATCTACTGTTTTGCCCTGATCAAAATTTGTAGTCCATATGTTTTTGCAGTGTAGAAGTTTTAAATTACATGATAATTTTTTTCTGAAACCAAATTGTTTATTAGAGAGTAGATTGTTTGTTTCAAGATGGAGGGTGATGGATTGGTTGATGATTGATTCCATTACTTTGCAGGTGATGCAGCATAAAGAAATTGGTCTGTAATTTTCAACTAGGCTGGAGTCTCCTTTTTTGAAGACAGGGATGACCGTGACTAGTGACCATAGATTGGGAAGGGAGCTGGTCCTGAAAGATTTTTCAAAGATTATGCTTAGGGGTTCTGCTATAATAGTGGAAAGCTTTTTTAAGAAGTATGCACATAGACCATCAGGTCCGATAGATAGAGATGGTTTCAGTCTATGTAGTGCCTTTTCAACATTATCTTCTGTGAAATCTATTTGTGTTAGATCGTTGTAGTCATTATTGGTATGATTGGACTGAGCCGAAGAATGTGTTAAAGAGGTTTGCTTTAACTGCTTCATCATTGTATTCTTTACTGTTAGATCCTTTTAGGGGTGGAATGGATCTCAAGTCTTTAAGTTTGTTGTTTTCAAAATTATAGGAAGCGCGTATATGTTGTGTTGTCTTCAGTAAGTTCATTGCTTACTTATGCCAACCATTTAATATCCCATTTTCAGTATGTACAAGAATGATTTATAAAAGAAAATTAAGCCTTGGTAAAACAAGTCATCGTAACAATTGATACTTAACTTACCAGCTAAGAAAGATATAATGTTTTCCATCTTGAGACATCTACTGTTATACTTTCCAATTTGGAAAAATACTTGTTTTTCAATAAATCCCTATGATTTTTTTTGTCAACAAAGTATATTCCTAAGTACTTAACCTTTTTTACAATGTTAAACAGTAATACTAAGAACAGATATTGCTTTTTTTATGTCAACATTTGAGGGTTTTTTATTTATTAGATAATCTGCTACAAAAATTTATTACTGAATATATTAATAGTATTAAAGAATCTTTTGGTTATGTAATTGTCAGTACAGCATTAGCACTGTAAATTTCAATGTATATTTTTGAATTGATAATTTAATTCCTGAAAGGTTATTTTCCTGGTGTATTTTCACAGTTAATGGTAATAATGCCTGTATAAATGAAGGAGAAAAGAGACCATTTTGTCTTGTTTCTACATAGTGCATTGTTGTGATAAAAAGTCATTTACTAGTAGTATGGCTTTTTATTTATAAATACTCTGTGTCCAGTCCTTTAAAAAAATAGAACTCTTCATTTTCAAAACTCTTAAGTTTGGACCTTTTCTCCTATTCCTCTTAACCAAACTTTTTCTTTGTTCTCTTTCTCCTGATTTTTCTGGAAGGCACAAGACATTTGAAGTTATATGCATATACTTGTATGCGTCTCCATATGACAGTGAATTGTGTGAGAAAAAAACAATGATTCATGTATGCAAATGTGAATCAATTAATGGAGATAACTTATTGTAATTGCAATTGTTTAACCAGTAATTCCTTGTATTTCTAGTCCTGAAATTTTTGTATATCTGTCAACGGTCCGACTAGCGAACTCAAGAAAAATAGATACTCTCAGGAACTTGTACATCTCAAAGCAAAACTTTATTGATATACCAGTTCAGCACTGAAGAATCAAAACCAACTCTGTTTTTCCCCTCACAATGATTGTATAGTTAAACAATAGTTTCTCTTTCTCCCCACCTGAAGGTGGTCACACTGTCCAATTATGAATTATCCTTTTGTTTTGAGAACAGTTCCCTTCTCTGTCAGACTGTCAGTGGCCTTGGTGGGATCTTGGCTCTCATGGTCTGTCTCTGGAGCGTCTGCATTCTATCTACCTTTCCCAGTTTTTTGGCAAGTTGAATAGCAATAAGACCTAAACACTTCAAAAGCAGTTGAACCTTGACAATATCACTTTTAGCAGGTTAATATACACACTTGCACATAGATATTGACTACTATTTTTTTCAATATTTCAGGACTTATAGTAACAGATGTTGGACATTATTTGTTTAGGTTTATTCTTTTTTCCTATTTATTTTTCTCAAAAAAGGCTGCTTTAAATTTAATTGATAAATATGAGAAAATATGGGCATTAATTTTTTCTGGTGTCAAAGGGCTAGTAATAATCTTAAACATATATAAAACTATAAAATAAAGCTATTTTATAGCTTCTAAATCTACTGATCCAATTAACATCTTGGCTTATCTTGGAATTAAATGATCAGCACATTGCTACTTGACTTCTCCTATTGTGAAGACTTGTGTAGACTTTAAATATGTTTTTATGAATGGCAGAAACAATAAAGCATTTAGCTCAGGTGCAGAAAATCTCTTGCTATTTGCATTCATAATTGTATAATGTCCAGAGTTCTCCAAAATTACACCATCAAAACTTTTGTTGAAAAATTTTATGCATCTTGTATTATTTACATGTGGTTGCATAAGTCATTAAGAATGCATTGATGGACAAAAACAAGTCTTATGAGCTTGTTTAGTATTATCTGTTTTTAAAAGGCTATCATTTTAAATTTTCTTTGATTTATTCTGGGCTGAAAGATGGGATATAAATATTAAAAATTAACAAACTTATTTGAGATAAAAACTTACCACTGTTCTAATGACAAAAAAGAAGATGTCCTTCTTTGTTGTCATCTTATTAGTTGAATGAAATTTGGATGTTTGGTTTTTGTAATTGTAAGGAAAAGCACATTCCCATCCACCGCAATATTTGTAATACAGTACATCTGGAGCACCTGATGTTAAGGGAAAGCTATTATGCACAGAAAAATTACTCATAAGTAATTGATAAAGATTTAATGGCATACCAATTCTACATGAAAACTTTATATTCTAGGGAATTACAAAACAATTAAAGACCCTTTGGTTGACAATTGAAACTTGCAACTCCAGAATTTTAAGCAGCTGCAGCTGCTAGTCTTTACTCTTCTGTATATTTCTGTGTATGTAGTAACACACAAAAATAAAAAGAGAGACAGAGAAGATATTTGCCTGTGTACCATGTGTTTCTAGCAGCTAGGAATTCCCTGCCAGACTTTTGCTAAAGTTGTAAAAAAGATTCTGGTTTAAAGTAGATGTCATCATATTTTATGTTCATAAGATAAAATTATCTGATTCCAGTAATCTTGTCTTAACATTAGGCATGTTATTATCAGCTGAATCAATTATAGCAATGTTCCACTATCTAAAGGGCTGCCACAAAAAAGAGAGGGTTAACTCTTCTCCAAAGCACCTGAAGGTAGAACAAGAAGCAATGAATAGAAACTAATTAATGAAAAAATCAAGCTAGAAATAAGGTGAAATTTCATGACAATTAGAAAAATTAATCAGTGGAATGGCTTGCCTTTAGAAGTTCTGAGTGCTCCATCACTGAAGGTTTTTAATAGAACTGGACAGCTATTTGTCTGAAATTATATAGGGTTCTCCCACTTGAGCAGGGGGTTGGATTAGAAGACCTCAAAGATCATTTCCAACTCTATTTTGTTATTCTCTGTAGGATTTTATTGAAGGTAGTAGACCATAATCTATTACATTGGTCCACGTAAAGGATTAGTAGGTGTGTGTTTTTTTACTTCCCAGTCTAGTGTTGAAAGAGAATTACTACTGTAGAATCATCTTGCTGGCTTCTACATCTAAGAGAGGAATAGAACCAGGTTTCTTCACTTTTACTTCAGCACCTTGGCTTTTATACCACACTGGCTCTATTTATATCTCATTTTTATTTATGTAATATAATATATCCATTATTATTTTTCTTTCTTGGATATTATTACTTTTTATGAGTAATATTGCACTATATGAAAAGAAAATATTTACATTAGTTCATAGTGTTCATAGGTATGTTAGTGAAAATTATGTCTAATAAATATATATTAACCACAATATAATGTTTCACATTAGTCATGCTTTCAGGTTTATTTAGAAGAGTTTTAGCTTTGCACAAATATTTTCTCAATTATTCATTAAGAAAGTTTGAAGTCTTTTGCTTTAAGGAATCCGTACGTTAAATTAATAAAATGTTAAGGCAGTAGCATCTTTTTTTACAGGTAGTTACAGCAGTCTTTTAGAAGAATTCCCCCCCCCCCCGAGATTTACAGAATATTTCTAGAGATGAAGTATTTCTTTCTAAAACAGTAGTTATTAGACAAATGTCTTGGAAATTTTGTGACTCTCTGCAAAGCTGTATAATTTCATACTCAAGCAATAGAGTTCTATCAAAATCATCATTCCCTGTATCTATAAGATTAGTTTTATATCAACTGAAGTAAATGCAAATTTTTTAACAACCAGTTCTCTGTCCTAATGATTGGCTGGGTGGACATGGCTGGGTGATCATGTGACTGGATAGGGATGCCTGGATGGTCATGTGGCTGGGTGGCTGTGGCCAATTTAATGTCACTCACATCAAAGGGTGGCTTGCCAGCTACTCCTTGTCATGTAGCTGTACCCATAGTTCTGTAAAAATGTAGTTCACCTTTTTTCGACTTTATTATATGCATCTACATGCTATAGATGTACTTTCATGGACCACTGAAAGGAGGAATTGGCTCACATTCTTTGCCCAAGAATGTGGTAGGCAGGTCACAAAACAGGCTTTTGAGGGGTTGCCACAAAGAAGGTGGGGGGCAATGTATTTTCCAAAGAAGCAGGAGGCAAAACAAGAAGCAATGGATGGAAACTGAACAAAGGGAGAAACAACCTAAAACTAAGGAGAAACTTCCTGACAGTGAGAACAATTAACCAATGGAACTGCTTGTCTTAAGAGGTTCTGGGTGCTCAAACACTGGAAGTTTTTTTAAAAAAAGACTGGACAACCATTTTTCTGAAATGGTACAGGGTCGTGCCCCCCAAGGTTCCTTCTAAGTGTTTTTCTGTTATTCTGACACTTTTCCCAGGCCCTCCAATCAGATTTTGGCATCCTCAGTTTTCCTGCCTGAGCAGGTGGTTGGACTAGAAAACCTCCAAAGTCCCTTTCAACTCTGTTATTCTGTTATTCCTGAGCTAAATATCTAAGACTCTCATTGAGATCCTCTCTTTTGTGCCCTCTGGACTAATGAGTTAAAGAGCTGCCTCCAGACATTCATTTTAATGAGATTTTTAGAAACCTGCAGTTGAAAGTTCTACATGTCTCCTTATCCTGAAGACCCAATTTCATTTGGAATTTAATGCCAAAATGACTGCCCTTTTGGCATTTCTATTGATACTTCTCCAAAATGCACCCCCAAGAAGCCATCTGTCTCTCTTTCTCTCTCTCTCTCTCTCTCTCTCACACACACACACACACACACACACACACACAATTTAAGCAAATTTCCTTGTCTTGGAGACTTTAGAATCATAGGCTAGAAGAACTTACCTTGGAGGTCTTATAGTCAACCTGGCTTTGGCTGCAAGATACTGCAGGCAGCCTTCCTGCTCCCACTGCCCCATGTGAGGCGGGAGGCCTGGGAGAAAGTGCCTGGTCTGGCCACACAGCAATCCACAAAGGATTCAGTCCTTCCCAGGGAGTAAAGCATGGCTTGGGGAACTGATCTGTCCTGAAGGCGAGCTCCAGAGCAGCGGTGGGGATGGCAGTGACAGAAGGCGAGCTGTGGCAGCAGCGGTGGAGGCGGTGGTGGAAGGCAAAAGCAGAGCTCCAGGGCAGCAGTGGCAGAAGGCAGAAGCGGGGCTCCAGAGTGGTGGCAGCAAGGCTCCGGGAGAGTGAGCGGATGTCGCGGGGCTGCATACGTGCACCGCAGCAGAGCAGCAGTCTTGACCCCAGTGTGGCATCTCCCCTGAGGGCCGCATGCTCACCTGCTGGCGTGCAAGGCCTGGAAGTGGCATGCCCCCCCCATAATGGGCTGGAAGCAGGACCTGAGGGGAAGGGGAAGGCAAGCAGGCGGCAGTTGCCCAGAGACCCTGTGGAAGCTGAACATGGCAGGCCCAAAAGGCAGCTCTTCAGCTGAATGCAGCGGATCTTCCTCCCCCACTGTCAGCATTGGCATTATCTTCCAGAGCTTCCATGCACCACTGCCAGCCTGAAGATCCCAACAGGGTCAGCATGCAGTTGCCTGTGAAGGTAAGGCTGACAGTGGGCCCTCAGGGAAGACGCCATGCTGGGGCCGAGATTGCTGCTCTGCTGCAGTGCACACATGAAGCCCTGGGACATCAGCCTGCCCTCCCAGAATGCCACCACCACTGGGTGCTGGCCTCGCTGGGATCTGTGAAGGGCAGGGCACTCAGGCCAGCAGAGGTGTGTGGAAAGTCTGAAGCTTCCTGAGGCCTTCGGACAGATTAGATTGTCCCAGATATTGCTCTCCAGGAAGGGCTCCGTCGAGGAATGCTGTGTCCCCAGACCAGGCACTTTGTCTTGGGCCTCGAGAAGCGGTAGGAAGCAGAGGGAGAGAAATGATAGGAGAAGGAGGGAGAGAAATGGATTAAGGCTGAGAGAAGCAGTAGGAGGTGGAGGGCGAGAGATACGGGAGGCTTTGGAGATGAGCACCCTTCCCAGCCCTGCTTCCATGATGGGGTGTATGGCCATGCTTACCTCTGCCTCAGGGCTTCTGCTGCTGGAGCGGGCAGGAGCAGCAGAAGGTAGCTAGTCTAGGCAAGCAAGGAGGAACAGAGATTGGAGAAGGAAGGCAGTTGAGGCCGAGAAGTGGGCCACGGCCGCTGCATTATAGGCCAAGGCGGAAGGCAGATAAGCAAGCTGGCTGGGCCACATGGGAGGCAGCTGGGCTGGGATTCGGGCCTTGCTCGTAGGCTCACCCAGGCAGATCAGGGCTGTTCTGCTGGGCCACGGGGAGAATACTATGTGGGATGCAGCTGCAGCGGTGAAGGCAGGCAAACTGGCTGGCCTATGTGGTCCAGGCAGGCAACGGAGCCAGACAGAGAGCAGTAGCAGTTAGGCCGGATGAGCGGGCAAGACGAGGAGTGACTGGCTGGGGACAGCCAGTGATGTGATTTGCTGATTCACTGAACTGCATAGAATCTTAACAATCGGTTCACCTGAACTGGTCTGAACCGGCTGCAGCACACCTCTGGTTAAACTGCAATATTAAAAGCTAATTCTGCTGACTGCCAACAGTTTGAGCCTGACTGCCTCAAGGTTGACTCATCCGTTCATCCTTCTAAGGTCGGTAAAATGAGGACCCAGATTGTTGGGGTAAATATGCTGACTCTTTACAGCCCACTTAGAGAAGGATGTAAAGCACTACGAAGCAGTATATAAGTCTAAGTGCTATTGCTACTAGAAAGTTGCTTTAAAATTTCTTTCCATATATGCTAAGAGTTGAAGATAAATTTCTTGTCCAAAACTGTCACATCTAAAGCCATTGAAGAATGTAATAATATACAGCATAAACAACACCTGCCTGCCTACTCCTGGTATATAATTGAAATCATCTAGAATGAAGTCAAATTCTCTATGGCCAATCAAAGAATAATTCCACAGCAGAATTCCTTTTTGTGAATGGACCATACTTTTACCTATAGAAAGACAGGAGCAGCTTCAGTTGCTTGCTTGCACTTATCATTTGAAAATCTGGTTATTTGTTTTTTACTTCCCCTTTACTTCCTATTCAAAGGAATAGTATCAAAAGGCTAATTTTTCAGCTTTTTAGTTGTTGTTGTTAGTTGTGAAGTCGTGTCCGACCCATCGCTACCCCATGGACAACATTCCTCCAGGCCTTCCTGTCCTCTACCATCCTCTGGAGTCCATTTCAAATCCTGCCTACTGCTTCAGTGACTCCATCCAGCCACCTCGTTCTCTGTCATCCCCTTCTTCTTTTGCCCTCAATCTTTCCCAGCATTAGGCTCTTCTCCAGTGAGTCCTTCTTTCTCATTAGGTGGCCAAAGTATTTCAGTTTCATCTTCAGGATCTGGCCTTCTAAAGAGCAGTCAGGGTTGATCTCCTCTAGAACTGACTTGTTTGTTCGCCTTGCAGTCCAAGGGACTCGCAGGAGTCTTCTCCAGCACCAGAGTTCAAAAGCCTCAATTCTTTGGCACTCAGTCTTTCTTATGGTCCAACCTTCACAGCCATACATTGCAACTGGGAAAACCATAGCTTTGACTATACGCACTTTTGTTGGCAGGGTGATGTCTCTGCTTTTTAGTACGCTGTCTAGATTTGCCATAGCTTTCCTCCCCAGGAGCAAGCATCTTTTAATTTCTTGGCTGCAGTCCCCATCTGCGGTAATCTTGGAGCCCAGGAAAATAAAATCTGTCACTACCTCCATTTCTTCACCATCTTCACCAGGAATTGAAAGGGACGGATGCCATGATTTTAGTTTTCTTAATGTTGAGTTTCAAGCCAACTTTTGCACTCTCCTCCTTCACCCACATCAAGAGACTCTTTAGTTCCTCTTCGCTTTCTGCCATTAGAGTGGTATCATCTGCATATTTGAGGTTGTTGATATTTCTTCCGACAATCTTAATTCCAATTTTTGATTCATTTAGCCCCGCCTTTCTCATGATATGTTCTGCATATAAGTTAAATAGGCAGGGTGATAGTATACAGCCTTGCTGGACTCCTTTCCCAATTTTGAACCAATCAGTGGTTCCGTGTCCAGTTCTCACTGTGGCTTCTTGACCCGCATACAGGTTTCTCAAGAGACAAATAAGTTGGTCTGGTACTCCCATCTCTTTAAGAGCTTGCCACAATTTGTTGTGATCCACACAATCAAAGGCTTTAGCATAGTCAATGAAGCAGAAGTAGATGTTTTTCTGGAACTCCCTAGCTTTCTCCATGATCCAGCGTATGTTGGCAATTTGATCTCTAGTTCCTCTGCTTCTACGAAATCCTGCCTGTACTTCTGGTAGTTCTCGATCCACATACTGCTGGAGCCTAGCTTGTAGGATTTTAAGCATAACCTTACTAGGATGTGAAATGAGTGCAATGATGCGATAGTTTGAACATTCTTTGGCATTGCCTTTCTTTGGAATTGGAATGTAAACTGACCTTTTCCAATCCTGTGGCCATTGTTGAGTTTTCCAAATTTGCTGGCAAATTGGGTGTAGCACTGTTACTGCATCGTCTTTTAAGATTTTGAATAGCTCAGCTGGAATACTGTCTCCTCCAGTAGCTTTGTTGTTGCTCAGATTTCCTAAGGCCCATTTGACTTCACATTCTAGGATGTCTGGCTCAAGGTTAGTGACCAACCCATTGTGGTTATCAGGGATATTAAGCTCATTCTTGTACAGTTCTTCTGTGTAATTTTGCCACCTCTTTTTAATCTCTTCTGCCTCTGTTAGATCACTGCCATTTTGGTCCTTTATCATGCCCATCTTTGCATGAAACGTTCCCTTCATATCTCCAATTTTCTTGAATAGATCTCTGGCCCTCCCTATTCTATTGTTTTCTTCTATTTCTTTGCACTGTTCATTTAAGAAAGCATTCTTATCTCTTCTAGCTGTTCTCTGGAATTCTGCATTCAACTGGGTGTATCTTTCTCTTTCTCCCTTGCCTTTCGCTTCCCTTCTTTCCTCAGCTATTTGCAGAGCTCCCTCAGACAGCCATTTTGCTTTCTTGCATTTCTTTTTCTTTGGAATGGTTTTAGTTGCTACCTCTTGTACAATGTTGCAAACCTCCGTCCATAGTTCTGCAGGCACTCTGTCTATCAGATCTAATTCTTTAAATCTATTTGTCACCTCTACTGTATATTCATCAGGAATATGATTTAGTTCATACCTGAGTGGCCTGGGGCTTTTCCCTACTTTGTTTAGTTTAAGCCTAAATTTTGCAAGAAGAAGCTCATGATCTGAGCCACAGTCAGCTCCTGGTCTTGTTTTTACTGACTGTATAGAGCTTCTCCATCTTTGGCTGCAGAGCACATAATCAATCTGATTTCTGTGTTGACCGTCTGGTGATGTCCATTTGTAGAGTCGTCTCTTAGGTTGTTGGAAAAGAGTGTTTGCTATGACCATCGCATTGCCTTGACAGAATTCTATCAGCCTGTTCCCTGCTTCATTTTGTACTCCAAGGCCATATTTGCCTGTTATTCCAGTTATCTTTTGGCTTCCTACTTTAGCATTCCAATCTCCCATGATGATAAGGATATCATTTTTTGGTGTTAATTCTATCAGGTGCTGTAGGGCTTCATAGAACTGGTCAATTTCATCTTCTTCAGCACCAGTGGTTGGGGCATAGACTTGAACTACTGTGATATTGAATGGTTTGCCTTGGATACGGACTGAGATCATTCTGTCATTTTGGGGATTGTATCCCAGTATTGCTTTTCCTACTTTTTTATTGATTATGAAGGCCACTCCATTTCTTCTGAGGGATTCTTGCCCACAGTAGTATACCTGATAGTCATCTGAATTAAATTCGCCCATTCCCGTCCACTTTAGTTTGCTGATTGCTAAGATGTCGATGTTCAGTCTTGTCATCTCTTGTTTGACCACATCCAGCTTGCCTTGATTCATGGATCTTACATTCCAGGTTCCTATGGAGAAAAAATCTTTACAGCATCGGACTTTCCTTTCACCACCAGATACATCCACAGCTGAGCGTCCTTTCGGCTTTGGCCCAGTCGCTTCATTCTTTCTGGCGCTACTAGTACTAGCCCTCCGCTCTTCCCCAGTAGCATATTGAACACATTCCAACCTGAGGGGCTCATCTTCTGGTGTCATATCTTTTTTCCTTTTTGTACTGTCCATGGGGTTTTCATGGCAAAGATACTGGAGTGGGTTGCCATTTCCTTCTCCAGTGGATTACGTTTTGTCAGAACTCTCTGCTATGACCTGTCCGTCTTGGGTGTCCCTGCATGGCATAGCTCATAGCTTCATTGAGCTACTCAAGCCCCTTCGCCACGACAAGGCAGTAATCCATGAAAGGGAGCTTTTTAGTAAATAAGCTTTAATGGACTGTATCAAAAGCTACATATATTATTCTGAACTTACAATAGTGCGAAAGTAACTTTATTTATTTATTGAATTTATATTGCCTCCTATTTGCCCATGGTGGCTTACAGAATATAAAACCACATTTAAAACAATAAAACTAATAAAAAGAATAAAAAAATAATTATAATATAATATAATATAATATAATATAATATAATATAATATAATATAATATAATATAATATAATATAATATAATATAATATAATATAATATAATATAATATAATATAATAATATAATATAATATAATATAATATAATATAATATAATATAATATAATATAATATAATATAATATAATATAATATAATATAATATAATAAATATAATATAATATAAGATAAGATAAGATAAGATAAGATAAGATAAGATAAGATAAGATAAGATAAGATAAGATAAGATAAGATAAGATAAGATAAGATAATATTTATCTCCTGCCTGGGCAACAGCAGATCACAGAAGCCATTTAATGGGCTCCATCACGCTCTTGGTTCCCCAGGCCCACTGGCAGAACCAAGTCTTTAGCGCCTTCTGGAAGAGTATTAGAATGGTGGCCCTTCTAATCAATGGGGGAATGATGTTCAAGAGAGAGGGAACCACTATGGAGACGGCCCTTCTTCTGGGTCCACCAGGTGTATCCCCCTTGGGGATGGGACCCACAGCATTCCCTGCCTCCCTGCTCTGATGGGTTGGGTAGATGTGACCAGCAAGAGATGACCCCTCAGATAACCTGGTCCCAAGCCATGAAGAGATCATGCTAGCACCTTGAATTGCACCCGGAAGCAAATTGGCAGCCAATGCATTAGGACAATTGTATTAAATAATAATTCCTATTCTTGTTATTTTGTTGTCAGCAGTTCTGAAGAACATTTTTCTAATTCAAATAAAATGTAAAAAGATATCAGTTTCCTTCTCCAACCATCATGCTGAAATTTGCTTCATGCTCTATTTTTTCTATTAAGAAATTATTTTTTTTAATATAAGCAAATAGTAACACTGTAGAGCTGCATTGTATTTTGTAATTCAATTCATAATGTATAGTTTATTCTGTGAAATTGAATGCACTGAATTCATGCATTAAGTTTTTTTACTATCAAAATAAAAGTATGTATTTTTTATTTTGCATAAAATACAGTTTATTTATGAAAAAAGCAACAAATAATTAAAAACAATAGTTTAGTAATATTCATAAATATGCTAGTATAACAAGACTATTTTATATTTGCAACTAGATATAAATGTATTAATAAAATATTTATAGAATATATATTTTGAAAAAAAGAACAAAGAAATAAGGATATTTAAAAAATAGTCAAAATAGATTCAGTTGTCACATGTATTTAATTGTAAACATTTGTTTTGGGAGATACACCTGAAAAAATTAGTTCTGAAAGTAGTTATATTTCCAAAGAAGCTTACCTTGTCTATTTCTACATTTTAATTACAATATTAATAACAATTGCATGTATAGTTGTTTTTAGGCTTATTCTAAAGTTTCTGACCAACTTGACCAACTGCGACCAACTGGAATGCTTTGTTTTAGCATAACTTCTGGCAGAATTGAAAGGATTAGTGGGTTGCTGCCATTTTGAAAAATATACTTTTGGGATTATTCTTTGTGACAAAGAGAACAAATATTAAATAAACTGGATATTTTATAAAATCCAGAGTCCTCAGTATAATATGAAAATACCACAACACAAAAGTAATATGGCATTGGGATATTTGATTGTCCTCCTGAAGAAAATGTTCAGCATGATCCTGAGATAGAGGCATCAAGTCCTTGCTCTTGTAGTTCAGGAAGGGGCACTGAGGTTGCCTGCTCTACACAAAGAAGCAAGGGTGGCAGAAAGTGGTTGGTGACTTGGGTAAGAGCGGCTTTGGAGGGCAAGGGATCCCTTTAAGAGTAGGCTGTGGTGCTGTAGATATGTTTTTGGGGTTTTTTTGGCCAATGAGTCTTATCCATATTTTTTTTCATGTTTTGGTATGATATCTCAGAGTATGTGCACTACAGATATAATTGCTTGGTTGAAAGTTATCCAAGGTCACCATGGATTTATACCTAAACTGCAATTTGAGCATTATATTTTTCTCACTCCTACCTTATTCAAACTGTCCAATGGACCACAGTGGGCTTTTCTTTTCTTCATAATATTTAATTTGCTTGATTTTATCTAAACAATAAGTCTGGCTATAAATAAAATGCTTATCATCATTAGAAATGTTTAAGAAGTTCAGTCAGGAGAAAAACTAAAAGCAAATTATATACTGTGAGCAGACATGCAACACTGAGAGTTCAGAATAAAACATTTAAATAGATAGCACTCTGTAAGAAATGATTACTATCACTGCAGTTGCAATTCACACATAGAGAAATGTCATATAAAGGGAGAAAGAAATTTGGTAATTATTCTATAAATGTAAATTTTAAATCTATTTCAAGTAAAATGAAAAAGAGATATTGGTTATGATAGGTGGTTATATTACACTGACCGCATTTTTTATAGAGATTAGACACAGTGGCAACTCAAGGTTACCAGGAGCAAATGTAGAATTTGAGGGGTAAAATTCATGATATGTTAAACACATGTAATTGGCCTCCTGTTAATTACATAAAATATATAGTGTGCAGCTGTCTTTTTGTTTTAGTTTTTTATAATACCATCTGAGGAAGATTGCAGAAGAAACTCATTCTTATCTGAGACCTTTATGTGCAGAATAAGCCTTCCTTCCCTAGTTACTCAATAACAAAATTCTACTCCTGTGCTTTATACCTATATGGAATACTGAAAAAACAAACGAAGAAAAAAAAAACTCTCTTTGACACTAATGAAGGATTTTTGTATATGAAATAAAAGATTATTTTACACCCATCAAGTAGTAGAAAGATAATATTTAAACACCCACACTAATACAAGGATTAATGTCCCATTTAATGTCAGTCAGATAGTTGGATATTATGAATTTCTGAGCATCTTATGGAAACTTGTTTTGGGGTAATTTTTCAATTAAGCCTTTTTGTTACAGAGAATAAAATAATTTTCCTTGGATTACAAAATTCAGACTCAAAGCAATACAAAAGAAAAAAAAACAAAATATGGAAATGGAAATAAATAAAGCTCAATATATAGTTGCACATGAGTAAATCTGCTTTTTAAAGGTTTTTTTGCATATACTATATCTCCAGATCTATTGCTAGGTCAAGAAGTACATCTATTGTGTATTTCTACTTTGTCATAAAAGTAGGGGAGAGAGATGTCTTCATTAATCCAAAACTCATTTTTTCTAGGATTCACCAAATTCACCAAATCATTTCCCTCCCAAAAAAATTACCTTAGCTCTCTCAAGTCATTTCTACAATCTACAATTCTACAATCAATCCATTAAGAAACCCAAATTTCATACATGACTACAATTCAAGATTTAAAAATGCAAGGATTAAATTTGGAATGCTGGCCTTATTTACAAATTAAAGCTAGATTCAAAAAAGATCAGGAACAATATGTCATATATAAGGAACAATTGGAAATAGATAAATTATTATTAGAATGGGGGGGAAATGATTACAAAAATTTACAATCATTTATTAAGATATAGAATGGAAGACGAAACAGTAAAAGAAACGATCAGTTGGGCAAGAAATTTCGGACACAATATAGAATTAGAAAAGTGGGACAAATTATGGGAAAGAAATTACAAATTTACAATGACAATAGCATATAAAGAAAATCTGTACAAAATGTTTTATAGATGGCATTTGGCTCCAAAGAGATTGGCCAAAATGTTTCCAAATTTGTCACCCAAATGTTGGAGATGTGGCCAGGAATTAGGAACATACTACCACATGTGGTGTATGTGCCCCAAAATAAAAAAAATATTGGTATAAAATTAAGAGATAGTTGGAGGAAATTACATCACAAAAGATAGAATTCAAACCAGGGTTCTTTCTAAAAAGAAACCCCAAAATAGAGAAAATTTTGCAATATATAATATTACACATATTAACGGCAGCAAGGATTACCATTGCACAAGGGTAGAAACAGAATAGCATACCATCAGAGGAAATAGTGATTAGAAAATTTTTAGAATGCACAGAAATGGATAAAATGACAATGGAAATTAAGGAAAGAGACGATTCGGACTATTATAGAGTGTGGAACAAAATGTATAAATGGTTAGAAAAAAGAAACCAAAATAAGAAATGGGAAAATTAATTTAATATTGCTGAAATAAAGAACCATAAGTTGTTAATTATTGTTAATCTCAAAGTATTGATTATGTATATAAGTATAATGTAAACATATGTATTCAGTAGAAAAATTGAGCATAAATAGAGAATATACATATCAATACAGAAGGCTGTAAAAATAGCATATATTGTATTGTTATGTTTGTCTTGGTTTTTACTGTGTTTTTGTCCCTGGTTTTTTCCTGTTTTTAAAGATAAAAAGCTTAATAAAAACTATATATATACATATACATATATATATATATATATATATATATACACACACACACACATTAAAAAAAAAGAATAGCCTTTCTTTTCCCTCTTCCAAGTATCATAAATGACAATCTCCAAATCTCCCAAGACCCCAAGGACTAATCCTTATGTATAAAATGAGTACCAATAACAATAAAGTTTTATTAGCTTCACAAGTTATGAAACAACCTTATTTTCTATATACTTTACCTTTTAATTTTATTTCATTTATTTACTTTTACTTTTGCTTTTACCTTATATTCACCAAAAAATAAAGTTAGACAAATAAATACTGATCTTTATTAGAGCTGTATTAAAGTTCAACATACAGAATTTTCTGCCTCACTATACTCTCTACACTAGAATGAATTCCAAGAGAGCCTCACATACACTTGAGAGAATTGCTTGAAAGCTTGGATAAACTGTGGGGATGAAATTGACTGAACAAGGTGACTCTCTACTGTGGCATCAATTGCTGTGCATGTATGGCAACAGGACCTTCATGCCACAATAGGTCACAGTAAAAACACTTCCAATGCTAGAATGAATTACAGGATGAAGTTACACTGCCCAAAAAAAGGATTCAGTTCTTCTCCAACATGATTTAAATATACAACAATAACAATAATGTTATTCTGGATGATCGAGGATTGATGTAAATCAAATATCAGAATTTGCATATCAATGCTGAATGCTTATTAAAGAAAGAATAGCAATATCAATAGCACTAGCATAGTCTTTTATAGCACTTCATAGTGTTTTACAGCCTCCTCTAAGCAATTTACAGAGTCATCATATTGTCCCCAACAATCTGAGTCCTCATTTTAATGACCTTGGATGGATGGAAGGCTGAATCAACCTTGAATTGTTCAGAATTGAACTCCTAAAGTGAGCAGTGAGTTAGTCTGCAGTACTGCATTCTAGCCACTGTGCCATCATGTCTCTAAGAAGAAAGAAAAGCAGATGCCATGGAGCTGGATCTCCCCATCCCAACCTACTAACATTAACTAGCCTGGAAGGAAAGAGGAAAACCACTGAAAAACAATACTTTCTACTCCCATTTCCTCAATCAGCCCCAAAAGATAAATTTAATAAATAAATAAAAATTAAGAAAAAGATATCCTGATTTATGGTACTAAAACCCACCAAGAAACCAAACAGACCCAGGGCAAATACACTACTTTCATGCTGAGCTATCCAGTGTCATTTAAAAGTTTTTCAAAATCAGTGCTGTCTCATTGTGGCCCACCCTGGAACCTGAATGGAGCCAGATATTCCAATTTCTTCAGTATATGCTGGAGCTGCTAGACTACCATCTTTTCAACAACATTCCTAGAAAGGAAGTTTGGAAACTGGATTACAACTGTCCAGTACTGCTGGTTCTACTAATTACTTTTTAAAGAGGAAACCAGTGTCTCTTTTAAGGCAGATGGAGCTCTCAGTTCTCACCAAGAGACATCCAACTCTACTTGGATTCAGCTTTGATCATCCAGAAGGGGCATGGATATAACATACAGGTGGCAGAATTCAATACTCCAAAGATCCTATTCACTTTTGTGAGAGTAATCAGCTTAAACCTGGCCCAGATAAACAGACAAGACTTTGCCTCAGTCTCCCCCACAACCAGAATCTAACTGCGAGTGCATCCAAGCAAATTTAACCAACAGATTTTAGAACAATCCTCACAATGACCCTACAAATTTTCCCATGTTACCCTTTTATGAAATAAGATTGCTGGGTAGCTATCCACCACGATCTACCTAATGCAATCAGGTTAGAGAATTAAGGGTGTTCTTGCTGTCTATTGCCATGAGATGATACTTAATAAAGGTCCTTGCCTGTGCTCATTTGGATTTTTTCATCTTCCAAAAGGAGCATATAGCTCTTAACAAGATGAAAGCCTTTAAGATAAGTTAAGAAACCAAACACGAAACAAGATTACAGAGCTTTATCAAACTTATCAGAATTACTTAGATATTGAGTTTGATTTGTTTCATAAGGCAGGACCAAAAGAGAAGCAAGGAAGCAAACACAGTCATGTTTCTTGAGGGAAAATTGCTAATAATTTAGGATATGAAATTCTAACCATTACTATTTCCTGCCAAATAGTTGAAACTCTTTCCACAGTGAACATCATCCAACTTCCACAGGAGTTTTGGTGAATGGAAACCTTTGTAAAAGTGGATCTGACAACCATTCAAATTCTTAGCAGTAAACAACCATTTGATTCTCTACTTTTAGTATATTAGATGCTTACTCACAATACAGTCCTATACATATTTATTCAGAAATTTAGTGCTTTTTTGTTATTTAAAAATACATAAGGGTACCCATTGTTTAATTCAGCATCCCTATATTCAGTCCTTTTAAATCTTGATTTTTCCTAAATTTGCAATTAAAATTAGTAGTTGAAATAGGATGAAAGCCTATGATTGTGTTTTCTTTTGATGCAAATAGAGAATATCTGCTTAATATGCAAATTAAAAAGACTGCATTCTTCAGATTCAGGTCTCATTCAGAGGTTCAGGTCAGCCACATGTCAAACGGGAACCTAGATTATCAAGTAAAGATTATCAATATTACATGAAAGTCAGTCAACAATGAAAATTAATTAACATGATCCTTTAGTAAGTAAATAGATTGAAAACGAATTTCTGTTGAACTGAGGCCATGTTGGGAGATATTCCTATAGCATCATGATATAGGAAATTTCAGCCACTATGGTTTGGTATTGACCCTATTGATACACAGCTAAAATTATGATCCTGCCCACTTTCCAGGTAGTAAATGTCACTGAAATCAATGGAATTTTCTTTTGAGTAGATATGTGTAAGATTTCATTCTCTGAAACAATTGTTTCCATTCTGTTATCAGCTTCTTAGCTTTCCTGTAATCAGGTGGCAACACTTAAGAATCCTCTTTTGACTTGAAGAAAGGTAACATAATTTTGCAAAGCATAATTCTGAATATTTGAACCAATACTGCTACATGAAGAATGTGGAAGAATTTTTAGGCATTAAGCACACAATTCCATTAAAACACAAATTGGTACTAGAGGCAAAAGAACAAGTCTAAAAGATAGGGATGAAACCCTTCTATCTAGACATATGCAATTACAATATACATTTAATCAGTAGAGCATTTACTTATTGGATAATAGCTTGTACATGTTAATGAGATTGGAATGATGAGATAATGGGGCATTAATACAATGGCTTCCTTGAGCCAAACACAAGGGTCCAAGAGAATGTGTCTGTTAAGATGTTATTCTTCTCTGGGTATTATCTGGTATTCTTATTTCCAGGATTTTTACAATAACCCTGTGTTTGAATCAGCATTCTTTTGTGTCTAAGTATTTTATGGTTTTATTTTCTGCAGGAAGTGTATTTGGGGAAGGGTAAATTACTTGCCTAACTGAACACCATATTTTATACTTCAGGTATGACATATTAAGATTATCAGAAAACAAATGATGCTTGAAATAATTAATAATTATGTGGTATTAGAAATCAGAAGGTCAGACAGAGAGAAAATGTCAGGTTTTGCAGCTGACAAAAATGGTAAAGCATATAATGGTTTATACATACACACACACACACACACACACACACACACACACACACATGCTATATTATATACAGTAAGAAAATTTAGTTTGACACTGTTGTGCCTTCTGAAAGAGGAAGAGGAAGAAGAGAAGGAGGGGAGGGGGAAAGGAAGACTAAATGACAATGAATGGTATTGCAATTCTACCTGAGCTTTCCTTCTGAATAAGAGTGTCCTGATTTATTTTTGAAAAGCAAGTAAGGGATAAATGAGGATGAACTCTTTATATCTACTGTTTGGTTTTGTATTAATATGAAATCATATCATTAACATAACTTGAGTTCTCATATTATAGAAAGCTTAATAGTTCATTTCCAATCTTTTTCACATGACTGAATTTCTTTCCATCCTTTTCTTTTCATGTCCTTCCCAACCTTTAAAAATACTCACAAGACCAAGGAACCTATCTTAACAGATATCTCTTAAAATTTCCAGACAACAAGGAAAATACTGCTGGACATTAGAATTTTTAATAGATTAATTTCATCTTCACAGGAAGTTTCCTTTTAAGACATAATAATCTATTTTCTTTACTACTCCAACAACACTTTGATCCAATATTTTTCTCAACAAATATGTAAGATAAGAGGTATTGGGAAGATTGGAATGCTTCTTTTAAAGTCTATAATGGATAGAACATAGTTTTTCAGAAAAAATAAAACTAAAAAAAGTTCCTTGTGTATTACACTTGAAATCCATTCCCACAGTTGGACTAAAATTAATCTAAAAGAAATAAAAATGCAATTTCATCCAAGACTATAAGAATAGGTACATCTTTATCTTGAATATAACAAGCTAACCAAGTACATATTTCACTGCAGAAATATTGACTATCAATATTTGGTTGCTGTAATCTTGCTTTCAAATGATTCAATAAAGCATTATAAAGGAATATAATTCCTGGCCAAATGGTTTTCCAATCTTTTCTTGAAAATCTTCAGCAATGGACTACTCACAACTCCAGAAGGCAAGCAGTGCCATGAATTAATTATTCTCATCATCAGGAAATTCTTCCTTAATTCCAGGTTGAATCTCCCTCTGATGAGCTTCCATCCATTGGTTCTTGTGCTGTCCTCAGATGCTTTGGAAAATAACTTAACCTCCCCCCCACATACACAATTAAAGAGCTATATTTAAGCTGTACTCAAATACAGCTCTTTAAGTATTGGAAGATTGGCCATCATGTTGCCCTTAGGCTAGACCAGTGGTTCCCAACTATTTTTTGGCCATGCCCCATCTCAGCATCTCTAACTCCTGATGCCCCCACCCCCATGACATATAATTCTTACTATTCAAAAACTGAACTCCTACTCACATGGAGGAAGCCTAAAAAGATATTAACTTGGTCTAAACAAGGTTCCAAATAAGATGGCATCCATGAAAGAGAAAAATAAAAGAATAAAAGACAGTAGAAGAACTGAAGAACTTAAAAAATAATAGTATGAAGGGATATGAAAAAACAGCAAAGTTTCAAAACATATAATAGAAAACTGAAATGCATAAATATAAAATAATTTTAATGAAAGCTTTTTCTGTAATACTTTGATCATATTAATTACTATACATATTAAAATAAAGGTAACTAACAAATTCAAAATACAATTTGAGCCCACCCCAAGATCATATTTACAATGCAATATTATGCATGTCTACTCAGAAGTAAGTAGCATTGTCTTTAATGGGGCTTACTCCAGGGAAAATGTTTTAGGATTGCAGCATTAGTCTACTTAAATTAGTAAGATCCTTGTGCTTGATGCCTGCTGCAGAGATTTTATATTAGGCTACAATTTAGTCATCTTCAGTCTCAAGTCTCCTCGTTCAGTGATATCCAGTCGATTTTTTTTTCATTAGCACATCATTTACAGCACTAAAGAAACATTCAGCTAAATATGAAGATGGGAATGGTAACAGCTGTTTTCTTGTAAAGTAGGTTGAATTTGGATATTTACTTTCTGTCTCATCACAAAGCCATGCCATTGCTCCTTTTATATTGAATGAAGTTTTAAATGACTCATCATTTTGCATTTCTGAGAAGATGACGCAGAAAGAGGGAAATTTAAAAACATTCATAGCTTAATTTATGAATAATAAGATTGTCATGAATGAAAGGGGGTTGTAACCTATGACACCCCCCCCCCGCTACTTGCCCACTCGGTTTGAACCTGCAGCTTAGTGGGAAATGCTTTGGTAGTTCAGTAGGTGGAGGTGAATCACACAGGCCCAGCAAGGCCTATGCATGCATGGCCCAGCCCCAGATTGCTCTGAGAGAAAAAATACTTACTTAAACTTGGGTCCTGGTTCTGTATCCTCACTTCCACCAGCAGCCATTCACTCTGTCTTCCCACAGAGCAGCTCTCCCTGCAACCACCCAACAGGAAATCCCACTGGAAAGAGAGAGACTCTGCCAGTCCTATAATCCTTAGTGGGAACACATCTGATTGGCTGGCAGTTGCTCCCTCCTCCCCCCAGCTGGGATATCCTTTTCAGACCAGGCCCTAGGAAATGCACTTTAACAAAAACAACAATAGGTATATGAAAATAGATGTCTCATCACAAATATATAAGAACAATTAGCGGGCTTTCAAAAATTCAGTTAATAGCTCATTTTCAAATTGTCCCCATTAAAATCAAATCGCCCCTCTGTGGGGCATTGACCCCACATCGGGAACCACTGGGCTAGACATACCTAGTTTCCTTACCCATTCATTGTACTTCAGAATTATAATTCTGAGGACTAATTAAGAGACTATAATGGAAGCTTTATATATCTGTCTAGTATCTTTAAAAAGTGTCTTTGGGATGATCAGTTTTAAAGCAAATGAAGGAACGTTTTCCCTTTGTTGCATTTTTTGAGAAAAACAGCATTAACTTGGGTCATGCTGGTGGTTTTAAAACAAGATTAGTAAGGAAGAGGGCTCCAGTGACGTCACCGCTCCTGCTGGGTGCTCTAACAGAGCACTCCGTGTTAGAAGATTGTAAAAGTCAGTGAAACAGAAAAAAATCACTGTTCACTGAGCTTAGCATACCCTATGGGAAAAAGGGGGTTATGCAGAGTTGTGGAAAAGTGGAAGATCTGACAGGGGGTTTGCTCTTAAGAGCGAATTTTCCTGGATTTATGGTCCCGCCGAATTCCACTCCCTCCAACTTCAAACACGCTCCTGGTTTTTATCAGGAAAAAGGAGTAGGTGGTCATTTCTGCTCAAAAGGACTTATTAAATTGATTGATCTTCTAAGCAGACGGGAATTTCACAAGCGTTCGATCTTTGATGTAGAATCAGCACGGCAAGTACCGACTCCCTTTCTGAAACCTGAAACCTTTCTTTGTCTTTGATTAATTGACTTTTAAAATGGCGTCTGAAAGTGAAAGTAAATTTTTTTTAGTACGATAAAGTAGCGTTATTTGTGGATTGTTACAAACGGAGTTTTTTTTATACTGAAAGGAGGGAAGGAAAGTTGTTAAGTTTAAATTCCTGATTCTTTTGAAGACAGAATGGCAGCTAAACCTTTAAAGCCTTCTGGAAGAAGGGGATCTGAACCAAGTCTTGAGGAAATATTGAAAGAACAATTAAAACTTTCTGAAGATAGGCAAAAAGAGATGATGGAGAATTTTAATGCAAAAATAAGAAAAGATATTCTCATGGCAGTTCAAGGACTGAGTAAAAAAATTGAGGGATTGGAAGTGGAAATGCAACAGATCTCTCAGTCAAATAAGCATTTAGAAGACAAAATGAAAGGTGTTCAGAAAAAAGTGGATCAAAATGAAGATCAGGTTGTGATATTACAATATAAACTTATGGAAGGAGCTCTTAGAATTCGTGGTATGCAAGAAGAGCGAGGAGAAGACTTAAGAAAAATTATATCAGAAGCATTGGCTGAATTTATTGAAGTGGAACCCCAAGAGGTAGCTTACCAAATTGATAAAATATATAGAGTTAATTCCTGGATTGCAAGACAGAGAAAGCTTCCTCAGGACATTGTGGTTTATTTTGTGAAAAGGACTATGAGAAATCAGATTCTGCAAGTTTCATATCAGACAACTTTAAAAATTGGAGAACAGGAGCTGAAGGTGTTGAAAGAGATTCCTTCAAAGATGTTAAGAGATAGGAAGGAATTTGCTTTTTTTACACAAGAACTTAAAAAACATCAGATTCAATTCAGATGGGAGGTGCCAATTGGACTGACAGTATTCTATCAAGGAAGGAGATATAGAATTGATACTGTTTTAAAGGCAAAGGATTTTCTTTCTACAGTTTTGAAAGTCGAAATAGAAGTGATAGAAAAACTTCAAGAGATTCAAGAAGGCGTGGTGATCCAAGAGCCTTCATTGCTGCCAGTATTAGAGGAACCACAAGAGCAAAGGGTGACAAGAGGAGCTCTTAAGCGTAAAGAAGAGCAACAGTCTCAAAGTAAAAGCCAGGATCCCAGCATGGAAGCTGTGGGAGGAGCTAGACGGAAGATACCGGAGGAGGAGCTTCCGTTGTCTGCTTCAAAGCTTCAGGAGGCCAGTAATGGCAAATAGAATTTTGTCATGGAATGTTAATGGCTTGAATTCAGCTCAGAAAAGAAGGAAAATATTTCACTACTTGAAACAATTTAAAAATGATGTGATTTGTTTGCAAGAGACACATATAAAATTATCAGACCAAAAATATTTAATTAATTCAAAATTGGGTAACCATTTTGTTGCATCAGCTTTGGAAAAGAAGCATGGAATTGTTGTATATATCAGGAAGGATATACCAGCTAAGTTAATTGAGGCAGATATTCAAGGAAGATTTATTGCTATTGAACTGGTGATAGATGCAAAAGACTTTGTTGATAGGTATTTATGCACCTAATCAGCAACAAGAAAAGTTTTACAAAATGTTACATGAGAGGTTGACCCTCTGGGATTATAGTTCGTTTATTTTATTAGGAGACTGGAATGGAGTAATTGATACAAGAAGGATAAGAGAACCTCCTCCAAGAAGATACCTATACATGCAAAATTACCAAAATCCTTTTTGAAATGATGGAAGACTTTGAGTTTAGAGATATATGGAGGTTACGGAATCCAGATGAGAGAGATTTTACTTTTTTTCTGATAGGCATCAATCTTTTCACGTATTGATTTTATTTTAATTTCTAATGACTTGCTTTCTAGGGTGAAGAAAATGAAGATATTTCGAGGTGTTTAACTGACCATAGCCCAGTATGGATGGAATTATTACAAGGGAAAAAAGGTGGTAGAACATGGAGGTTGAATGAAAATCTGTTTAGATATGAGGATAATGTAACTTATTGTAAGAAACAGTTGAAAGAATTTTTTGATTTTAATATGTACAAAGGGACACCTATAGGAACTGTGTGGGAGGCGAGCAAAGCGTTTATTAGAGGGATATTGATTTACTTGGACAATAGGCAAAGGAATAATAAACAAAGGCAGCGTAGGTATTTGGAAGAAGAAATTCAAAGGAAGCAACAGTTATTAATTCAAAACCCACAAGATCATAAACTTAAAGAGGCTATAAAAATATTACAGAGTCAATTTAATATGTTAATGGCAGACCAGGTGGCAACGAATATACAATATGCTAAACATAATACCTTTTGTAATGCAAATAAACCTGGGAGATGGTTGGCATATAATTTAAGGAAGAAACAGAAAGCACGTGTCATACAAAAAATAGAATATAAAGGTAAAGAGATATAGCAGCAGGATAAAATTAAAAGGCATTCTCAGAATTTTATACTGCACTATATGCAAAAGACAAAATATTGAATAGGGACATTTATGATTATTTGAAAGATTATAAGGTTAATATTCTAACATTAGAACAGAGGAGGAGCTGAATCGGCCGATAGCTACTGGAGAAATAGTGGAGGCAATTAAACAATTAAAATGGGAAAACCCTGGTACAGATGGTCTTACAGCAACTTATTATAAAAAAACACAGGATGAAATATTAGGCCCACTTAAAGAATTATTTAATCAGATACAATTAGGAGTGGGAATACCCCCGTCATGGAAAACATCTTTTATTTCACTGATACCAAAAGAGGAGCAAGACTGCTCTAAACCTGGTAACTACAGGCCGATTTCACTTTTAAATAATGATTATAAGATTTTTGTAAAAATAATAGCAAATAGATTAATGTTAGTTTTACAACAAAGAATTCATACTGATCAATCTGGTTTTATAAAAGGGAGGCAGATGAGGAATAATGTTAGACAGATTATTAATATATTGGAATATTTGGAAAAGAAGAATACCTCAGCAGCATTTATTTTTTTGGACGCAGAGAAAGCCTTTGATCGATTGCATTGGGATTTTTTATTTAAATTAATAGAGAAAATGCAATTTGGAGACTGTTTTATTAGAATAATTAAAGCGATTTATGGAGAGCAAACAGCACAGATTATAGTAAATGGTAGTTTGACAGAAGTTATTAAGATTGCGAAAGGAACAAGACAGGGATGTCCCTTATCACCATTATTGTTTGTTTTGACTCTGGAACCATTATTAGATAAAATACGAGAATTAATGAAAATAGAGGGAATTAAGATTAGACAATATGAGTACAAAGTTAGAGCTTTTGCAGATGATGTAGTGGTTACTTTAACAAATCCTATAAATTCAAGTAGATTTTTGTTGGAAGTAATTGATAAATATGGAAAGGTATCAGGATTTAAAATAAATCAGAATAAAACAAAAGTGATAATTAAAAATATGTCTATACAACAGAAACAAAAACTAGAGGAAATGACAGGATTTGAGGTAGTAAAAAAGGTTAAATACTTAGGGGTTTATATTAGTTCATCGAACAGGAAACTGTTTAAGAATAATTATGAGTTGCTATGGCAAAAAGTTCAGAATGATATGAGTGTTTGGAAAAAATTGCAGTTATCGCTATTGGGAAGGATTGCGGCTATTAAAATGAATGTGTTACCTAGATTTTTGTTTCTGTTCCAGATGATACCAATAATTAAAAAGGATAAAAATTTGGAAGATTGGCAGATTGGGATTAACAAATTTATATGGCAGGGTAAAAAGTTGAGGGTTAAAATGAAAATAATACAGGACTCACGGGAAAGAGGTGGTTTAAGAATGCCTAACTTTAAACTATATTATGAAGCAGTAACCCTTTCAGTAATAAGTGACTGGTTTAACTTAACAGAGGAAAGAATTTTGAATATAGAAGGTTATGACTTGTTATATGGATGGCATGCGTACTTATTTTATGAAAAAAAAGTGGATAGGGCTTTTAAGAATCATGTGTTGAGAAGTGCTCTTTATGGTCTGGGAAAAATATTCCTATAAATTAGATTATAAGATTCCTATATGGGCGAGCCCTAGACATGCAATAGAGAATATAAATATAGAACAGAAACAGGAAATGATTACTTATAAAGAACTTTTGTATGCTGAAGGAGGTAGATTGCAATTAAAATCATTACAGGTATTAAATGAAGAAGGGAGGAATTATACTTGGTTTCAATATGGGCAAATAAGTGCTAGATGGAAAGAAGATCAAAAAATTGGTATAATGCAAAGGAGGAAAATTTAATAAAGCAAATTAGAAATCAGACCCAGGAGCATATAAAGAGATTGTATAATGTGTTGCTTGAAATAGATTCGAAAAGGATTTGGTAAAGGATTGTATGATAAAATGGGCACAGAATATTCAGGAACCAATAATGTTGGAAACATGGGAGAAAATTTGGGTTAGAAATGTTAAGTTTACACAAGCACAGAATTTAAGGGAAAATTTTTATAAGATGTTTTATAGATGGCACTTAGATCCCAAAAAATTATCATGTATGTATCCTAATATCCAAGCGAAATGTTGGAGGTGTGATTGTGATGATGCTACATATTTTCATATTTGGTGGACTTGCAAGAAAATTAAGGTCTTTTGGATAAGAATTTGGTGGATTATTCAAAATGTACTGAAGAAGAAGATAAAGTTCCTGCCACAATTTTTCCTTTTGGGAATTATAACGGATTGTACAGGGATTGAGACTAAATTGATTCTGAATTTAATAACAGCAGCAAGACTGTTGATTGGACAATACTGGAAGAAGGAAGAGATACCTACAATAGAAGAATGGATACTGAAAGTTATTAATTTGGCTGAGATGGCTAAAATCTCAGCGTTTTTAAAAGACAATACGCAGGAAAGATATTTAATTGAATGGAAAAATGGATTGATTATCTACAAAACAGATATCAGATTAAGAAATATCAGATTGCCTTTGAATAATTAGAAAGTTATTTTATGTAATGGGAGGGGTTGGGAGATGAAAAGCTTTGGATGTGGTTATTTGGATTGAAGGAAAATGTTATTCTATGTTTGGTTTATGTATAACAATACCTTGTGATTGACCCGGGAAGCCGGGGGGGGGAGGGGGGAAGGGGGTTTTTTGGGAGGGAGGGGGGAAAAAGGGGGAAAAATGTTTTTGTTTTTTAAAACTCTTTCAATAAAAAAAATAAAAAAAAAAGATTAGTAAGGAAGAGTGGTATGGAATTAAATAGTGGTGCATAGTTCTTTCTTTCAGGTGAATGGTACATAGAACTATGTATTTCTATGTACTGATTGTGTATGTGATACAAATGAAACAATAATTTATTTTGGTCAATAAAGAATTACATTTATTTTGCCCTTTCTTTGAGGATGATCTTTTCTTGTCAGCTCAAAAAACTTGGCAAACACATACTTCTTAACTCTGAAAACTTTTCATCACTATTTGATATAAACAAATACACCTTAACCTTGATGGTTTCATTTCCAAGATAAAATGAATTGGTTCTTGGAAAACTCTAGTGAGCTAAGACTATTGAAAAGAGTTGTTAATAATGGTATTTCGGAGATTATGTAAGCTAGTCAAAATACCCATTGGGTGGAACTTTGATGCAGACCTAGCTGTGAATGTGATGCATATCTGACTGGCAAAATGGGCATAAGGTTTTCTTTCTTTTTCTTAATGTATTCTTGAATATTCTTTGTCTGACTTGTGTTATGTTATATTCTTCAGTATTCTTGGTTATTTCTTGATTCTGTCTCATGTGATATTATTATGCTATTTTCTCATTTCCCAAATAACTCTATCAGTAAGGCAGTACAATAGTGGAAAGGTGATTTGCCATTGTAAAATTGTATTAATGGATATCTCATTATAGAATAACACAGCTTACGGGCTATAGTCAGCAAAACTCCATTCTCTGAAACCACAAACTTGTGTCTTTAAATAAGCTTCCTGTTTTTAATCTGTTCAGAATGTATCTGATAATTACAGTTCTACTATGTTTCCTAGTCTTCCTGAACAAAAGCTGGAATTTTTAGGCATACATTTCAAGGACTAGCTCATGAATAATAAAAATCCACTATTGCACTCCACTTTTATGCCTTGCAATTCAGGTGTCAATTTAACCTTATAAGTTAAGAATTTACTAAAATGTTGAATGATCCAGAGAAATATGTTTTCCCTTAGCTGAATTAACTTCAGTGTAAACGAATATAAGTATAAATATTTAACGTTTCTCTTCTATTCCACCTGATCTGATCCCACTTTATTTACTTCAAATTCAAGCAATATCATAATTAAAAAATAGAATAAATGCTGCAATTTATTTGTTTACTAAATTTATACGTCCAGCTGATATACATGACTTTGGGTGGTTAACAATTAAAACAAAAAGCAGAACAAAATTACAAGCAATAATTAAAAGCAAAAAGAAAACAATATAGCTAAGAAATAATCAAATAAAAAATAACAGCTGACAATAAAACACCTCACAGTCAATATTATCAAAAAGCAGGCTCACTCATAGGGTCATAGCCTTGATAGCAAAGCCAAGTCTTTAATGCAGAAGGCAAGGAGAGTCAGGCCAATCTTAGGGAAAATGATGTAAAAGAGAATATGTGTAACTCAAGGTTGAACTTAAATACTTGGTACTCTCTGAGCTTGGTTGTTTGCTTGCAGATGTTTTGTTATCAGACTAGATAACATCTAGTCTCCACTGTTGGCAAGTGTGGAGTTTGGTCCCTGTTTATATATAATTGCTTGGCCTGCTAGTATTGGTGGGGATGTAATTTTTTCCTTGGTAATTTCTTGATCAGAGCTGGTTGATTTTGTTTCTCCTCCTCCTCCTCTTCTTCTTCCTCTTCCTCTTCCTTCTCCTCTTGTTCTTTTTCCTCCTCCTCTTCTTCCTTCTCCTGCTCCTCCACTTCATCTTCTTCTTAGCATATTCCTGCAAGTGCAAGGTCTGCTTTTTGGATCACCAAACACAACTTTGCATGGTCAGCTGCATCTCCAGGGCACTTATCTTTGTTGATGTTGTTTTGCCATCTTTGTTTTGGGCACCTGCAAGGTCGCCGGCCATTGACTTGTAGTTGGTAGGCAGTCTTGGCAATGGTGGAAGATGCTGCTCTCAGGACATGTCCATATCAGCGGAGCTGGCTTTCCCTTATGTTCTTTATAATTGGTGCCACACCAAAATGTTGTCAAATGGTGTCATTTGTGATGTGGTCAAGAAGGGAGATGCCCGATATCCAATGGAGAATTCGCATTTCCATGGCATGGAGATAGCTTTCAGTCCATGTTGTTGCTGCCAAGCATTCAGTACCATACAGTGCAACAGGGTGGATGATTATCTTGTAAATCTTGAATTTAAGGTGGGTTGGCATTTGTCTGTCACATAACACACCAGTGAGTTCTCACCATCACATCCAGGCTGCATTCACCCTTGCTCGCGCCTTGCCATTGATGTTACCATTGCCTTGGAGATGGGATCCCAGATACTGAAAAATGTCTACCTTCTTTAGGTTTTCTCCATTGATTTGAAGCATTCCAGGAGTGGTGACAATCTCTAAGTACTCAGTTTTCTTGATGTTGAGGTGGAGTCCAAAATGATTGAGGCAATCATATAATGTTTGAACTTGCTGCTATACTTTGCCTCTGGTGCTGGAAGCAAGTATAACATCATCAGCATAGAGCATAGTCCAGGGTGCATTCTGTTGCAGGTCATGTGTGAAGGTATCCATGATCAGTATAAACAAAAGTGGTGACAGTGCAGAGCCTTGGTGTACCCCAACCATCACTGGGAATCTGTTGGAGAGGCCAGCCGGGCATCACACTTGGTTGCTGGTGTTTTTGTATAGCATTTTGACCCAGTCAATGAGTGGTTCAGGTACTCCGTGATGTCAGAGGACATACCAGGTCAGTTGGTGTGGGACACAATCAAATGTCTTCTCCCAGATCTAGGAATGCCATGTGTAGTGGTTGTCTCTTTTCATTGTGTTTCTCTATGAGCTGACAGGCTGAAAGATGGCATCAATTGTTCCACATCCTTTAATGAAGCCATACTAGTTGTTTCTCTTCTCTTAATCCTGTTGTTAATTCCTGCTTTTCTGCTTGTTGATTCCTGACATATTCTGGTGTTTTTGTTTCTTTCCTTTTTTTTCATAGTCCCTTTTACTGTCTTGTAAAATTAAAGAACGGTAAAAGAGATAGCTTACCTAAATCTATTATTTCTATGTTACAAACAAATTTTCAAGGGACTTATAGTTTCCCTTCATGAAAAAGAAAATAAATTTTTGTCTTAGCTTTATTTGTTTGTATACTGTAAAAAATAATTGTAAATTGTAATGACTAAAATTAGTATTGTACATTAAAAATATTCTGCACTAAAGAAAATGAAATATCCACTGAAATATGAAATATCCTCTGAATATCTGATCTACATTTAAATTAAACTCTTCTAGAAATAAGGGAGGAAGAATTTAAATTCCAGAGTGATTTTTCCCAGAAACATTTCATTATGTGTCTTGCGCGTTAAAATTCACTTAAATGTAATTATTTCAAAAAGAAGACTGTTTTACTATGGAATCTAGATACAATGGAATATTTACAAAATAATAATAATAATTATTATTATTATTATTATTATTATTATTATTATTATTATTATTATTATTATTATTATTAATAATAATAATAATAATAATAATAATCTACAATCTACAAAATAGATACCAAATGCTATTGCATTATACTGCAACAGTTTCCCCTTATATATTGCTATGCTATTATGTGGTTTAGTTCTGATGCAAATGATCCTCTTTGAATCCTGAGGATTTACCAGTATTGCCAATGGAGATTCACTGATTATATTAGAATGTATAGTTATGATTCAAGTAACTGAATCAGGAGAAAGACATGACAGCAGCAAGAAGAAAGAGAGAATCAGAATAGAGGTGGAAGGGACCTTGGAGTTCTTCTAGTCCAGGTTGATTCAATGCCTCTGTTTATACAACCAAGGATTGTATTAGCTTTTTTTATTGCTGCTGCACACTGCTGACTCCTCCTTAAGTGACCAATGGTGAGGTCCCTCTCACAGGGAGAGCCCTCACAATTGTGAGGTCCCTTAAGTGGCCAACTCCAAGATCTCTCCCACCGTAACTGTTTTTGAGCCAGGTTTTGCCTAATCTGTACTGTATCTTGAGTTTTTCCTGCACGTGTGTAAAACCTTGTTTTTCTCATTAAATTTCATTTTGTTAAATAGGGCCCATTTTTCAAGTCTGTCAAGATCTTATTGATTCTTTATGGGACTTGGGTATGTTTCTTATGTCTTGTACTTTGTAACTGGGATTTACATCCTTTCCATCACTCTACTTCATTATGTTTTTCTTTTTCTTTTTCATTTCTTTTTTCTCTTTATTCTTTCCTCCTTATGTGATTGGTTATCTAGTGGTTTTTGCTTGAAATTAGGTTCTATAGGTCATGAAGATTTGCCTCTTCCCCCCTCAATTTTAGTTTAAAGCCCTTTTGATAAAATGAGCCAGACATTTTCTGAATATATTGTATTGTTTCCAGTTCTTGTGAGGTACAATCTATAGTTTCTGTTCCAATAAGAATTGAATTTCCTATCACCAATTTTCATGTTTTTATTTTCCCTAGGGAAGTCTGGAATACTTTTCTTCCTGTCACAAGAATGCTGGATTGTGCCTATCTTTTTGAAACTATTGATGAATGCTCTTTTGTGAGTGTCTGAATATTTTCTTCTGGGGGAGGCTATGAAAGCAATTGTTCAGTTCCAGAGGGGCTTCATTAGAGAAGGCTAGAGTAGATAGTAGAGGCTTTCCTCTTGGTTGTTGTTTTCTTCTAAAAGTGACATGTTTCCATCAGTTTTACTCTTTAGGTACATATGTAGGCTCATTTTCTTATGGAAGCAGTTTGTTCCCTATTGTGTTCAAATTGGGTGTATCAGTTTTCTTCTTTATGTTCATATATGGGTTCATAATTATTTTTTAAGTAGCTGTTTGTCCCCCATTGTGTTTTATTTTAGTGTACTCTTATTGTTTAGATTGAGATTTCTCACTTTGATCATTGAGTTTCTAGAGTTGTCTCCAAACCCTTTACTTTTTCTTCTAGCAATTCAAGAAGTTTACATTTGATACATACATAGTTTGGGTCTTCTGTGGACATAAGCTGAAACATATGGCACATTTAAAAATTCAGAAAAATTAAAAAAAAGAAATTTATAAAAAAAATTGAAAAATGAATTTAAAAATTGAAAAAACTATTTAAAATTAAAAATAAATTTTAGAGTTTTAAAAAGAATTAAAATAGGAACAAGGAATTTAAAAATTGAAAAAGATTTTTTCTTAAGAAAGAGAATTCAGAGATTTTAAAAATTTAAGAAGTTGTGGCCCTTTATGAAGTAATATGCACTCGTTTTGTTAGAAGCCTCAAGCTACTTTATAGGAGATGCTTTATTCTACTTCCTACCCTGAAAGTTTATCCCTTTCTTCCTGTCCACAAATGCCTTGTACTTATCCTTTTTTTCCTGCTTTCTTGCCCTTTGGTTGCCTGGCCAGTGCCAGGTTTTCAGGTAGGATGTGCTGAGGTGGGAACTCTCCTTAGCTGGTCCAATGCACTGGTCTCAGCTGCTACTGATCTGCTATGCTGGTCTCACTCACTGCTGTGGGCGCTGCTGCTCAGTTGATCCTCTGCGCTACTCCCAGCCACTGCTAATCCACCATGCTGCTCTTAGTCACTGCTCAAGGTACTTCATTCCTCTGCCACATAGCTCCGCACCACTGCTGCCCAAGATCTGCCATGCTGCTCACAGCCCCTGGTATGCTGCCACCTAGCTCCAATTCACTGCTGCTAAGTGGCCTCCACTCAGGTTTGTAATGTGCTGGCTCCACTCAGGTATCAGGCTGGGTCACTGGGTTGCCTCTCCATCTCTCAGCTTGGCTGTCTCTCCTTTTCTCAGATGGGCCACTAGGCCACCTCTTAGTTGATACACTGGACTGCCTCTCAGCTGGGCCACCTTTCAGTTTAGCTACTTCTCACCTCTTTGTTCAAAGAGTGCAAGTTGTCCTTTTAATCCCTCCTGTTAATAATCTTGATGTTGCCCTCTCTCTCCCTCTCTCTCTCTCTCTCTCTCTCTCTGTGTGTGTGTTAGAGAGAGAGAGAGATTAGGGATGTTATTTTATATATAAAAAGTCTATGAAATGACAAAATCTAATTCAGAAAGAAGTTGCTTTTTTGCACTGATAGAAACAATAAAAGAAGTACAATATATTTGTCGGATAAGATACTTTCATATTGTATACTTAAAATCCAGTATTCTTGAATTTCTTATTGACAAAGCCAGTGGCACCTTCAGGAGCATTATAACAGACAAATTCTATACGTATTGCCTGCACAGAGTTGATTATAACATACCGCTGTTTATTTTGCATTTTCCAGAGGTCGTTTTAAACAGATGTAAAAAGTATACATACAATGAAAAGAAATAAACATTTCCTTTTGGAACAATCGACAGAATTTGTTCTGTGAACAAATATGGAATAAAAAGTGAAGGATTAAAAGGAACTGGGGAATTTAAATTCAGAGCTGTTCACCCATTGCCATCAGAGCTTTTCCTTGAACAAAATCCAAGGAGTTTCAAATTTTGTGCAAATGTATCAGTGGAAACTCCAAACAAATGCCGTGTTCCTTCATTTTTTAAAAGTTGTTTTATAACCACAGGTATAGATTACATAATACTCTATGCTGAGCATCTCGTACCTTCAGAAATATTGGTCAAGGATATAGATTTTTTTAAAAAAATAGACATTTAACATTTTTCCTAACAATGTCAACAACAGTTCAGCATTCTTTTTATAGACAGCACTTACACAAAGAGTCACAAAACTGAGCAAAGAAGCAATAACAATAGAGTCATTTCAGCACTAGTCATAAAGACTACAATAGCAAAAATGTTATATTTCTTTAAGATGGTAACCTGCCACAAAGAAGTCTAATTGCATAGCAATATGAATAATCTGTTAATATTTGCTTTTGATTTTACATCTTTCTACAGTAAGAGAAAAGGAAAGCAGAAAACAAAGGAACTAAAATATTGCATTATAAGTCATGAACCACAGACCATATTTAGCTCATTAACAGCATTGGAATGGAAAAGGGTGATTCAGTGGGTAACACCCCTCAAATATCAGACATGTCATGCTATCTTGTACAGTCAGACATGGAGAGGCTCCGGATTACAAAACATAATTATGTGTCTCCCTCTTTGTACTGTCAGCCTGCAATATAACTTCCCACACCCATGACTTAATGGATGAGAGAGCCAACTTGGTTTGCATCACTAAATTGTGATTGGGTCCTCTCTGAAATGTGCCTTCCTGGGTTTCAGGTGTGGCATTAACCAAAGTTTCGAGACAGGGTTGAGGAAGTGACTGTTGTTATTCATGAGTCTCTGGTGACCCTAGACATCTCCAGATGTGAGAGCTCTGTGTATACATACCTACATACCATTTTCTCCCTATAGTGTAGCAGCCTCCCTGCTTGTGCTACTGGACTCTATGTCTGGGTTAGTAGTGGGATTTCAGGGAAACACGTCCCTCTTGGGTAAGAAGGATTTGGGGAACTGTTGCAGAGTCACTGTGAGGAATATTCTCAGTATCTGTCAGTAGTCTTTCTCCTCTCTAACACTCACATGAAACAGATCATTTGACAATAGATAATATAGTATCAACAATGCACATATACAGCTGTAAATCTCAACCCCCAGCCAGCCAGGTGTGGCTATTTCTATGCTCACCAAGTCACTAGAGGATGTGAGGATCTGGATAGGGAGGAACTAAAGAAATGCAAAGCAGTTTGGGTTGTTGGGATACATCATCTTTTACTCTGGATGGAGTTGATTTCCCTTGGACTGAGCTGGTGTGAAGTTTGATTCCTGCTTAAAGAGGAACTTCTGCACAGATTTGTCTTGTGCACCCTTTCCTGCACGGAGTGGCCTTGCTAACAATGCTTGATCACTTCTTGATCTTCATGGGGCTGCCCTTGAATGCCCCCCTCAGCTACTACAGACCCAAAATGCAGCAGCATGTGCAGTATTGGATACCCATAGGCTAGGCCATTGAACACCCCCTTTGCATGAGCTGAACTGGTTCCCATTTTCCTTCCAGGTGCAATTCAAGGTACTGGTTATTACCTGTAAAACTCATGTCATTTGCAATACTACCTATCCTTGAAAATATCTGCCCATCTTATTTGATTGGATAGGCATCTCCAGATCTATGACCTGCAATATTGCCAACTATTAGGACTGTAGAAAGTATGCCTTCTCTGTGGCTGCACTTTTTTCTGGAACACTCTCTTTTGAGCGATCTGGCAGGTGTCCCTATTCAGGAACTGGGAGGGGAGTGGTTGTTTTTGGACATTCCTGGGAGGCGGGGGGAGGGGTGATTAAGGTGCCGGTTTTTAGATTTTGTTTTTTATTGTTTTACAATTTTGTAGTTTTATCATTGTAATGAGCCACTCTCAGTTGTGCTGTAAGATGAGCAGCCATACAAAAATCTTTCAAATAAATAAATATTAATTGAATTGATTTATATAATGCCAATTCTGTCACCATTAGATTATTAATCAGTATTTATAAAATAACAGTGTTGTAAGGGGCTTTAGAGGTTTTCTAGTTCAAACTCAAGCAGGAAACTCTATGCCATTACAGACAAGTGGCTGTCCAATCTCTTCTTAAAAGATTCCAGTGATGGGTAACCCACAACTTCTGAAGGCAAGCCATTCCATTGGTTAATCGTTCTTTCTATCAGGAAATGTAATTCTAGGTTGCTTCTCTCCTTTATTAGTTGCCACCCATTGTTTGTTGTCTTGCCTTCTGATACTTTGGAAAATAGGTTGATCTTTTCTTTGTGGCAGCACCTCAAATATTGGACAACTGCTATCATGTCACCCCAGTCCTTCTTTTCACTAGACTAGGCAAGCCCAGTTCTTGCAACCATTCTTCATATGTTTTACTCTCCCTAATCATCCTTTTTACTCTTCTCTGCATTCTTTCTAGAATCTCAGCATCTTTTTTACATTGTGGTGACCAAATCTGGATGCAGTATTCCAAGTGTTGTCTTTCTAAGACTTTGTAAAGCAATACTAATACCTCATGTGATCTTGATTCTATCTCTCTATTAATGCAAACTAGGATTTCATAGGCTTTTCTGGCCACTGCTGCACGCTGTTGGATCATATATAAATGATTGTCCACTAGGATTCCAAAATCCTTTTCACAGTTACTGGCATTGAACCAAATTTTACTTAGTTTTTACCTTTATGATTGGATTTTTTTGTCTAAACATAAAACTTTACTTTTATCTACATTGAATTTCATTTTAGTAACAGTAACAGAGTTGGAAGGGACCTTGGAGGTCATCTAGTCCAACCCCTGCTCACGCAGGAGACCTATACTAGGGATTCAAACTGCCAAACTGCCAACCTTTCTGATCAACAAGCTCAGCATATTTCTGGATCTTGAGCCTATCTTCTGGAATGTTCCTGCCAGCTTACTGTCATCTGCAAATTTGATGAATTCCCTTCTATTCTCTCATCTAGATCATTTATGAAGATATTGAAGAGTACTGAGCCTAAAATTGAACTTTGGAGAACCCAATGCTTACTTCCCTCCATGTGGATGTAGTTCTATTAAGAACTACATGTTGAATATGGTTTGTTACAAATCCATCTGGTGGTGGTGCTATCTATCCCACATTTTTCTAGCTTACTAATAAATAAGTTGTCAAATGTCAAATGTCTTACTGAAATCTACTTTGTCAAATGTCTTACTGAAATCTAAGTATATGATGTCCACTGCATTTTGCTGGTCCACTAATTTAGTTACTTTGTCAAAGAATGAAATAAGATTTGTTTGGCATGATCTGTTTTTAACAAACCCATGCTGGCTTCTAGTTATAACTTTGAAGATTTGTTGGTTTATTATCTTTTCCAAGATCTTCCCAAGTGTTAATGTCACACTGATTGGGTCTGTAATTTCCTAGATTTGCTTTTTTTCCTCCTTTTTTGAAGATGGCAAATTTATCAACTCTTTTCCAGTCCTCAGGTGGTTCCCTCGTGCTCCTAGAATTAGAAAGACATGTTTCAATGGTTCTGAGATTACATCTGCCAGTTTTTTATTTTTTTGCATGTTTCCCATACTCCTCCCTTGGGATTTTGTATCTCCATGCATCATTCATATTTGATCTAAATATTTCCTCTGTGTCTACCACTTCCTCTTGCTGCCAGACCTTCAATACGCCTATCAGTGCCTCTATCCTCACTTCAGGAATGTCTTTTTCCATAATAAATCCAGTTTTATTCTTTGATCTATTAATATATAATCTTCTTGATCTGTTTCATAAGTTTTATCTTTTTCTTCTCCTTGTTTTCTTGTTTCATTTGTTGCTTTATCTGTTCTGTCCTTTCCTCTGTTTTTTTCTATTTTCTCCTCTATTTCCTGGGTTTCCTCATTTTTCATTGTCATTTGCTGAGCATTTTCTGGTCTCATAACTATATCATGTATCAGATCCTTTTTCTCCCTGTGGTTCTCTGTTATAGTTTCATGAATACTTTGAAACATCAATAGTATTTCATTATGAAATACAATTATTTTTCCCTGTTGAAGCATTTTGCTTTATTTTGATGAGTCAAAAAGTTACTCAATAATCTACCAAAGTCCCAAATTCTCAGTTTCTATAACACCAAATAGTCAATATTGAAACAGTTTACTCAATCCCAAAATTATTCCTCTGGATGCACAATATTTATAGTTCTTTATATTCTTCAACAAGTCAGTTTACTCCTTTCAAGTTCTCCAAAAAGTCTTTTTCTATTTCTCTTCTTTCGGCTTTTAAGCAGTTATCAGACAACATTTATAATCCTAGATGATCCATCAGATTTCCCCATGTCTTTTTAAGCCATATAATCAACTCTTTAATTTCAATGATAATTCCAGGTATTTGTAATCCACTCTACTTAGAAATCTTCAAAAGTCTCAGAATTTGTTCCTCCTCAGCCATGAAGCAAGCAGGTATAAAACAATATGTAAAAAGGCAGTCTTCCAGGTGTTGTTTTTCTACACTCTCTTTTCTGTTTTAATTTCAACATTACACAAAATCTAACAGTTGATTGCTGTTCTGATTTTCTTCAAGCAATTTCTTCCAATCATCAACCAAATATATATACATTTGCCTCAGAGAAACACGTGGGTGGAGTTACTGCTTTGAGGAGAAATTGGGGGTGGGAAACTGCCTCCATCTCATTCACATTTGCTTCAGAGAAGCACGTGAGTATAGTTGCTGCTTTGAGGAGAAATTGGGGGCGGGAAACTGCCTCCATTTCTTTCTTTCCCATTTTGCCTCAGAGAAACACGTGGGTGGAGTTACTGCTTTGAGAAGAAATTGGGGGTGGGAAACTGCCTCCATCTCATTCACATTTGCTTCAGAGAAGCATGTGAGTATAGTTGCTGCTTTGAGGAGAAATTGGGGGTGGGAAACTGCCTCCATTTCTTTCTCATTTTCACAACCTAATCTAATCTAATCACTATAAATCAAAAATAGCAGTAATATATTCAGGGTTGGTCCACTTGAGATTGTGATTTTATTCTATTTCAAAATGATTGGCTTAGTTCAGTGCAATACTTTTTTTGCAGCTGTCTTTCGCAGTACTCTTCAAATTTGGGTACTGTCCTCTTTGTAAACAAATTAGCAGTCTACGTGGACAGATTACCTATCTAGAATCTCTAATCTATGCTCTCCAAGCAGAAATTAGGTGCCCAATTCAGCCATTCCAGCTGCTGTGCCATCAGCCCCCTCTACTACAAAGATCCTGCAGGAAAAGGGCAGTATGGACAACCGTGGGATCTGGCAGGGTGAGAGCTGTGAACCATAAACACAAAGCTTTTACAGTATCCCAGTATAACAGATATAGTGTCCTTGCTGACCTTAATAGGAACACTAAAGTGACAGATCAAGGTAGTTGTGATACTGATAACTCAAACAATCAAGGGATTATGGTCCGAGATGAAGAACTTACTTTGGAAAAGTGTGTATCAAGTGTATCAAGTATTACAGATCGGTCACACAAGAAGAGCACGGTATCCAAAAAGAGAAGCCACCTTCTGATTGGTGATTCAATTGTAAGGGATGTAAATTTAGGAAAGGATAAGGAGGTTTTGAAAGAGGTCAGGTGTCTATCTGGTGCTACTGCCAGCAGAGACAAGAGGCGTATTCTTAAGATAGTCAAGAATGCCAGTAAGGATGCTGATGTTGATGCTATTATACATCTTGGCACAAATGATCTGTCCCAAAAGGATGTACTTTCTGTGCAGAATGATTTCCAGAGCTTGGGGTATGAACTTAATAGCATAGGTTGCAGGCTTATCTTTTCAGAGGCTTTACCAGTACATAAGGAACAAAAAGGTAAAGGCCAGTGTGCAGTGGAGTTTAATGTGTGGCTAAAGGAGTGGTGTAAAAGGGAAGGCTTTGGTTTTATTAGTCATGATGTCTGCAACTGGTCCATGAAAAACTGTACAAAAGAGATGGATTGCATCCATCAAAGAAAGGGACTGAGTTACTTAGCAATAAATTCACAGATTTTCTGGATAAACATTTAAACTGAACAGTGGGGACAGAGAATTAACTGATACAGAAAATTTCTGTCCCCAGCAATCGAAAACTAAAAGGGTTATCAGTGCATGTAACATAGATGTCTGTATGGGTAAGACTATCAGCCCTGCTATCAAGCAAAACCAAGCATTTAACAGTGAGTGCCATACCATGTGCACTAAACCAACAGGTGGCAAGAAAGTAGGGGCAGTCAACACAGGTTATGTAGACAGTAAACACAAGGTCAATCCAAATGGACTCAAATGTCTATACACCAATGCACAGAGTATGAGGAATAAACAGGGTGAATTAGAAATTCAAGTAAATGAGGGCAGATATGATATTGTTGCCATTACGGAAACTTGGTGGGATGAAACTGACAAATGGAACATACAGCTAGAGGGATATAAATTATTTAAAAGAAATAGACCAAATAAAAGAGGAGGTGGAGTTGCACTATATATAAGAAATAACTACATCTCTACAGAAATAGAGCACAACAATGATGAAAATCATCTTGAATGTATTTGGGTCAATATAAAAGGGGTGAAAAATGATATTGCCATAGGTCTATACTATAGGCCACCCAACCAAACAGAGGAAGTAGATGAACTTTTTGCTAGTCAGCTAACTAATGTGTCTAAAGAAGAAGAATCTAAAATTTCTTTTATTTCAAAGTGTTGTTCTCCCTCTATGAGAATTGGTATAGGAGGGGGTGTACGGTTAGGACGGAAAGCAGACGTGTGTTCAGGTTTCAGCAAACTCACATGGAAAACGGGGTGGATTCTCCTAAGTGTTTTTGGTAAATCTAGTTGTACCGTCACGGGGTTGATGATTTTTACTATGGGGAAAGGTCCCACGTATTTGGGTCCAAGTTTCTTAGATTTTTGAGTGGTTTGAAGATATTTGGTGGATAGATAAACCTTATCGCCAACTTGATATTTGTTTTCAGGGGACCTTTTTTTATCTGCTTGTTTTTTATGCGCACGATGAGCGTCGTCGATCGCTTTGCGAGTCATTTTCCATGTGCTTTGTATTTGATCTATCCATTCTGACAAAGAGGAAACAGTAGTTTCCTCTTTTGGGAGTTCCGAGATAGGAACAAAATCTTGACCTGAAGCTATTTTAAAAGGAGTAAATCCCGTGCTACTATGAATTGAGTTGTTGTAGGCAACTTCAGCAAACGGTAAGAGATCTGCCCAATTGTCTTGCTGGTAGTTAACATAACATCGCAGATATTGTTCTAGTACAGAGTTCGAACGTTCACAGCTTCCATTAGTTTGGGGATGATGGGAGGAGCTCAATCCTTGGGCGGAGCCAATGAGTCGTAAAAATTCTCTCCAAAATTGAGAAGTGAATTGAACTCCTCGATCTGAAATGATGCGATCAGGAACTCCGTGGAGTCTATAAATGTGTTGTACAAACAACTTCGCTAGAGTCTTTGAGGAGGGTATTTTTGAACATGGAATAAAATGGACTTGTTTGGAGAAAAGGTCAGTTACCACCCATATAACAGTATTGCCTGAACTTTCAGGTAATTCCACTATGAAATCCATGGATATTTCTTTCCATGGGGTTCCTGGTCTGGCTACCGTTTGAAGCAGTCCAGGAGGTTTTCCCGGAGGCCTTTTGGATGATGCGCAAATAGGACAACTTGCTACATATGCTTGAACGTCTTTTTTAAGACTTGGCCACCAAAATTGTCTTTTAAGAAGATGCAAAGTTTTTACAAATCCAAAATGTCCTGCCATTTTAGCATCATGACATCGTTGTAGGATGGTTTCTCTGAGTGATAGAGGAACATATAGTTTTGTTCCAATCCAAGCTAGTCCATCACGGAGTGTGCATTCGTGGGAATGCGTTAAGTACCAGTCATCGGTGTTTAAAGCTTCTTTAAACGACTTGGTCAGTTCATCTGGGAGCGAGGGGTCAGCCTTGGAGTGGCTTCTAGTTATTGCTGGGGCTGCCAACTGTTGCACGGGAAGTATTGGTCGAACCACCTCGGAACGAGTGCAATTGTATTGGGGCAACCGTGAGAGAGCATCCGCTAAGAAGTTTTTTCCCCCAGGAATGTAATGTAAAGTAAAATTAAAACGGTTAAAATATTGAGACCAGCGAGCTTGTTTAGGTGAAAGTTTTCTAGGAGTCTTTAGAGCTTCTAGATTTTTGTGATCAGTCCAAACTTCAAAAGGATGATTTGAACCCTCTAAGAATTGTCTCCATGTCCGTAGAGCCCAATGAACTGCAAATGCTTCCTTTTCCCAAATAGCCCATCGTCTTTCAGTTTCAGTCAATTTTCGCGAAGTGAAAGCACAGGGTTGTAGTTTACCATCAGTATTGTTTTGGAGCAAAACGGCTCCGACTGCTACATCACTTGCATCAGCTTGTATTACAAAAGGAACATCCATGTCAGGGTGCTTTAAAATAGGTTCGGCGGCAAAGAGTCGTTTCAATTTTTCAAATGCTGCCTGACATTCCATTGTCCATTCGAGAGGTAATGATGGTTTGGGTTTCGTGTCTCCTTTAGTTTTCAAGAGGTTGGTGATTGGTAAAGCAATTTGAGCAAAGGAGGGGATGAATTGACGATAGAAGTTTGCGAATCCTAAAAAACTTTGGAGTTGCTTGCGTGTGCGTGGGGGGGCCCATTCCAAGACAGCTTTTACTTTCTCTGGATCCATTTCTAACCCATCAGCTGAAATGCGATATCCTAAATAGTCTATTTTGGTTTGATGGAAATCACATTTGGATAGCTTGCAATATAGTTCTGCAGATAATAACTTTTTGAGAACAGTTCTTACTAATTTAATATGTTCTTCCATTGTTTCAGTATAGATAAGTATGTCGTCAAGGTAGACAAGAACTCCTTTGAACAGATGCTGATGGAGTATTTCATTAATTAGTTGCATAAAAACTGCGGGCGCCCCCTGCAGTCCAAAGGGCAGTACTCGAAACTGGAAACATCCTAGTGGACAGTTGAAAGCGGTTTTCCATTCATCCCCCTCTTTTATACGAACTCTGTAGTAGGCTTCTCGCAGGTCCAGTTTGGTGAAGAATTTTCCCTTCGCTAAATGTGCTAACATATCTTTCATGAGTGGCATGGGGTATATGTTTTCGGCGCACACGGCGTTTAGGTTCCTATAGTCAACTATAAGACGAAACGAGCCATCTTTCTTTTCCCGGAACATCACTGGCGCAGCCACGCGAGGTCTAGCCGGTTGGATAAACCCTCGCTCAAGGTTTTTGTCTATGAATTTGCGTAGCTCACCCAATTCTTTTTGGGTCATGGGATAAGCTTTTGGTTTTGGAAGCTTTACCCCCGGAAGGATGTCTATGGCACAGTCAATAGGCCTATGGGGAGGAAGTACGTCTGATGCTTTCTCACTAAAGACTTCTCGCAAGTCCCAGTATTCCTTGGGTATTCTCTCCTCCCCGTCTATCCGTTCGATTATTGCCCCCAACGTATCCTGGTGCATGGCCACAGTAGATCCCTTCTTGGGTTCCCCCTTTTCCCCTTTTAATGTTTTGGAACGGAAACGTAGGACTCCCGTTCTCCAGTTAATATGGGGGTTCCATTTCCGCAACCATGACAGGCCTAGCAACAGGGGTTGGTCCATTCCTGGGGCTACTATGAAGTTCAGAATTTCGCGGTGGTCTCCTATTATCATTTCTATGGGTTCTGTTACGAAATGGGCGGGCCCTCCCCCTGCCACAGAGCCATCCAACTGGGCAAACGCTATGGGCCTACTTAGGGTTCTCAATCTTAGTTCCATTTTTTCTACTAGTTCGGGACTGACCATACATCTAGTGCATCCAGAATCGAGTAGTGCTAGCAGTTCCCCCTTATTACCCGAAGAGGGTACATGTATATTGACTGGAATGTCCAAGGGGCCCCGTGCCCAACTCACCAGAAGGTCTTCATCGGACTCTGATGTGGTTTTGCTGTCGTCAGTATCGGGCGACGCTTCGCCATCCTCTTTGATGGGCGTGCCCTTTTTGGCAATGCCCTCCCCCACTTTTGCCGGTTTACGCGCCTTAGCCGCTGGTTTCACTGGTTCCTTTTCACCACCAGAGGTCGCGCTTGGTATCAATTTAACCCTACAGTCGGCTGCTCGGTGGCCTTCTTTTCCACATCTGTAGCACGCAGACGAACGTGGTCTTCCTCCCTCCAATCTAGGGGCGTCCCTATAGGTACCTCCTGGAGAACGGCCAAGGGATGGCCCTCCAGTGCGCTGTCTTCTGCCACGGTCCTTCACTAGTTCGATTTCCATCTCTGCTGCCAGGGTGTACCAGCCATACAGCGTAGTTGGAGAGGCTCGGGCTCGACACAGTTCGTAGAGATCTCCATTCAGACCATCTTTGAAAATGTCCACAAGGGTCACCTCCGACCACCCTCTCATCAAGGGAACTAAATCACTGAACTCCTGGTTATAATCAGCCACCGGTCTCCTCCCTTGCCTGATGGTTTTCATACGACCTTTGGCCTTTTGCTCTGCCAGGGGGTCCTCAAACCTCCTCCTCAGTGCAGTCATAAAATGCTCGTAGTTTTGCAGTAAGGGGGAGTGGTTGGTATATAACGACACATACCACGCAGCTGCTCTTCCGGTCAAATTGTGGGTCACAGCTCTCACTTGTGCTGCCTGTGACCAATAATCTTCCCCCCAGTCTATCATGTGGTCATTCACTTTCGCCAGGAACAGTCCCAATTCCTTCGCATTTCCATCAAATTTCTCTGATATGGGGGGAATTTTGGCTTTTCCTTCCCCTGCGGCCTTGCTTGGTCAGCAGGTGGCGCCCAGCCCCAGCCAATTCAGCTTCCTCTGGGAGAGAGTTCCTGCTCTTCAGAAATCTCACCGCCCTGGGAATCACCCCTAACTGGCCTCTTTGTAATTTCTTCTTCCTCTTCTCCTCCCCCCTTGGAGGACTGAACAGGGGATTCATACCTTTGGCGAGCAGCTTGCCTTACTTTCACTTCACGAAATAGGCGTAGTGCTTCTTCCAATTGGAGGCTGTCTCTGACTTTCTGCTCCTCAGCCCACTCGGAAAAAGTGCGCAGTTTCTCCTTTCTCCTTGTAGTTACTCCAGAGGGAGGTTCCTTGAAGTCGGGTTGCCTCCTCTCTTCTTCCAACTGCATTATCTCCAGCTCAGGGTTAAAACTGACAGAAGAAATACCTCCGGACGCCTCCCCCAGCTCAGCCGGCAGCAGGCCTTCTATCACATTTGGGTTTTCTTCCCCCCCGGTATTGCGATTGCAATCCTGGTTGGTAGACATGATGTGGAGTTCCAACTTAATGTCAGGCTACCTCCGACTATAATCAGGAAAGAATACACCTTGACTTCATTTGGAACAAAGACAAGTACTTTTACTTTTTACAGTCATGATAGCAGCCAAGCTAAGTTGGAACTGAGACAAAATATGGCTAACATATCATATCCCCCCATTTGTCCCTCCTCCTCCAGGAGGTCAGGCTGGTTTGGTCCAATGCCAGCTTCTTCTCAGCCCCTCGTGGTAATCTTCTTCCACAGGTCTCTAGATGTCAGTCATCTTAGGAATGCAGTGTCTGTTAGAAAAACGCGCGCTGATAACACTCAGTCGTTAATCATCCCTCCCCCCTGTTATGTCAGCCGACACTCTTAATAGGCTCCTTTCCCTTACCCTGTACGGTGGTATGATACATCTCATTTCCTAAAGAGTTTTATAATACAGAAATAAACATTTTACATTCTATCTACTGGTATAATCATTCCAAAGCATATGAAGATTGGAGTGGAGGCTGACAGGTACGTAGGAAGCACATCACAGTAGTAATGGGAGATTTTAACTACCCTGACATCAACTGGGAAACAAACTCTGCACCAAGTGGAAGATCCAACAGGTTCCTAACAAACCTAGCAGACAACTTTGTTTCCCAAAAAATAGAGAAGGCAACAAGGGGATCAGCCATACTGGACTTAATTCTCACTAACAGAGATTAAATGATAGAAGGTGTTGAAGCTACAGGAACCTTGGGGGCAAGTGACCACGCAATATTGGAATTCGACATTAAGCAAATACAAGTAGTAGAACAAAGTCAAACTAGAGTCTTGGACTTTAAGAGAGCTAATTTCAATAAACTTAGAGAGAGTTGAGAAGGATTCAATTTATTTATTTTATTTATTTGTTTGTTTATATTTCTAGATGAGAATCCTCAGGGGAAAAACAACTCATGAAGCTTGGGAAATTTTGAAAAGTGAGATTATAAAAGCGCAGTCTAGCACAATACCAATGAAGAAGAAAAATAATAGATCTCAAAAAAACCCAGCATGGATGCATAAAGAACTATCTGACAAATTGAAAGACAAAAAGGACAAATATAAAAAGTGAAAAGAGGGGCAAATAACTAAGGCAGAATATCAGCAAATAGCCCGAGCCTGTAAAGATGAAGTGAGGAAAGCTAAGGCTCACAATGAACAAAGGCTAGCGACAAAAGTAAAAAATAACAAAAAAAGCTTCTTCCAACATGTTAAAAACAAGAAAAAAGTCAAGGAAACAATTGGCCCATTGCTGGGAGAAAGTGGCAAGAAGATGACAAGCAACAGGGAGAAAGCAGTTCTACTTAACTCATTTTTTGCATCTGTCTTTACACAAAAGGAAAAAACAATCCAATCTATCAAAAACAGCACTACAAAAAACAGATTAGAAACACAAGTTAAAATAGGGAAGAAAATGGTAAGTGAACACCTGTCTACCCTAGACGAGTTCAAATCACCAGGACCGGATGGATTACACCCCAAGGTTCTGAAGGAACTGGCAGACGTGATCTCAGAACCACTGAACTATATCTTTCAAAGATCCTGGAGCACAGGGGAGCTGCCAGAGGACTGGAAAAGAGCTGATGTAGTTCCCATCTTCAAAAAAGGAAAGAAAACAGATCCAGGAAACTACAGATCTATCAGCCTGACCTCAATACCGGGGAAGATTCTGGAAAAGATAATCAAGCAACGAATCACTGAACACCTAGAAGCAAACAAAGTAATAATCAAAAGCCAGCATGGGTTTGTCAAAAACAGATCATGCCAGACTAATCTTATTGCATTCTTTGACAAAATGACAAAATTAGTAGACCAGAGGAATGCTGTCGATATAATTTACTTGGACTTCAGGAAAGCATTTGATAAAGTAGACCATAACCTACTACTAGATAAAGTAGAAAAATGTGGGTTAGACAGCACCACCACCAGATGGATTCGTAACTGGCTGACCAACCGCACTCAAGGTGTAGTCCTCAACGGAACTACATCCACATTGAGGGAAGTATGCAGTGGAGTACCCCAAGGCTCTGTTTTAGGCCCAGTATTTTTATTTTTTATTTATTTATTTATTAATCAAATTTTTATACCGCCCTTCTCCTGAAGGACTCAGGGCGGTTTACAGCCAGTTAAAACATCAGACAAAATAAATACAGAAAAAAATACAATTTAAAAAACTAATTCAATTTGGCCCATATAAAAATTAAGAGTAAAATCCAATCAATTAAAACCAATAAAAACTATAACTCTATGCCAGACCTGCGCGGATGAACAAGTATGTCTTCAGCTCGCGGTGGAAGGTTCGAAGCGCCGAAAGTTGGCGAAGTCCTGGGGGAAGTTCATTCCATAGGGTGGGGGTCCCCACAGAGAAGGCCCTGCCTCTGGGGGCCGCCAGCCGACATTGTCTGGCGGACGGCACCCCAAGGAGTCTCTCTCTGTGGGAGCGCACGGGTCGGTGAGAGGCAATCGGTGGCAGTAGGCGGTCCCGTAAGTAACCCGGCCCTAAGCCATGGAGCGCTTTAAAGATAGTGATCAGCACCTTGAAGTGCCCCCGGAAGACCACAGGTAGCCAGTGCAGTCTGCGCAGGAGTGGTGTCACATGGGAGCCACGAGGGGCTCCCTCTATCACCTGCGCAGCTTCATTCTGAACCAACTGGAGCCTCCGGGTGGTCTTCAAGGGGAGCCCCATGTAGAGAGCATTGCAGTAGTCCTCTTCAACATCTTCATCAATGACTTGGACGAGGGGATAGATGGGGAACTCATCAAATTTGCAGATGACACCAAGCTGGCAGGAATAGCCAACACTCCAGAAGATAGGCTCAAGTTACAGAAAGATCTTGACAGACTTGAACATTGGGTACTATCTAACAAAATGAAATTCAACAGTGAAAAAAGTAAGGTTCTACATTTAAGCAAAAAAAAAAAACAAAATGCACAGGTACCGTATATGTGGTACCTTGCTCAATAGTAGTACCTGTGAGAGGGATCTTGGAGTCCTAGTGGATAACCATTTAGATATGAGCCAGCAGTGTGCAGCAGCTGCTAAAAAAGCCAACACAGTTCTGGGCTGCATAAACAGAGGGATAGAATCAAGATCACATGAAATGTTAGTGCCACTTTATAATGCCTTGGTAAGGCCATACTTGGAATATTGCATTCAGTTTTGGTCGCCACGATGTAAAAAAGATGTTGAGACTCTAGAAAGAGTGCAGAGAAGAGCAACAAAGATGATTAGGGGACTGGAGGCTAAAACATATGAAGAACGGTTGCAGGAACTTGGTATGTCTAGTTTAATAAAAAGAAGGACTAGGGGAGACATGATAGCAGTGTTCCAATATCTCAGGGGTTGCCACAAAGAAGAGGGAGTCGGACTGTTTTCCAAAACACCTGTGGGTAGAACAAGAAGCAATGAGTGGAAACTGATCAAGGAAAGAAGCAACTTAGAACTAAGGAGAAATTTTCTGACAGTTAGAACAATTAATAAGTGGAACGACTTGCCTGCACTTGTGAATGCTCCAACACTGGAAATTTTTAAGAAAATGTTGGATAACTATCTGACTGAGATGGTGTAGGGTTTCCTGCCTGGGCAGGGGGTTGGACTAGAAGGCCTCCAAGGTCCCTTCCAACTCTGTTGTTATATTATATTATATTAAATACTTCCAGCATTTTAAAATGCCTTTTCAAAATATTACCAATAAGTTATCCCAGTCTTTCTATATTTTAAAACTTTGTGTTCTCCCTTAGGTTTTACTTTCTTTTGGGTCTGTAATCTTTCTCTAAGTGTTTATTCACCACTTTTTCACTACTTTAAAGAGTCTTTTTAAAAAAAATTCTTTTCTTTGGGGTTAGATCTCTAGTATAGAAGTTGAAAATCACCTCACCCAGTTCCAGTCCACTGTTCATGAACTGCTCCAGCATATTTCTTTCTTTGGTTGTCCCAGATTCACAGCGGTCATAATGGCCACCTTTCTTCTTTGTTGTTGGATGGGAGGGAGCCTTGGATCAGGCAGAAGAACTGCCACTCTCTGTGACTTACAAGACATCCCCACTTTCTTCGTCACCTCTTTAGGGTGACTTTAGCTCCTTAGGGCACTCCAATGATGAGGATTTGGCCTGATTTGGCCATGATTGTCCCGCAGCGATGCCAAACCAGAAGTCTGGAATTGGAATCTTCAAGACACACACACCCTTCTCCACTGGGTTCACAATTGTCCAAAAGTTGTCTTGGCTCACTCCTAAGTGCTCCCATTCAAAACCAGGGAGCAGCACTGCCAAAGAACCAGTTTTAGCAGTGAAATCAGAAAATAGTTGGTAAGAAACTCTTACCACACAGCAGTCATTTTAAAGCAGAAACTATTTCTATTTTCCATAAAGGGTGCAAAGCACTTGATTTGAAATTGATTGATTTGAAAGAGAATACAGAGGTGAGATGATGCTGTGACAAAAAATCTAAGAGTTACCTACCTGCATCTGACTAGAATGCAAGTATGAAAAACCAGCGTTTGACTTAATGTCACAAACTGTATTTTATCACTTTTTCCATCATTGTAGTTTGTACCAAGTTTGTACTTGTCATATGATATCTAAAGCCATACTTTCTACAATTGAGGCAGAACTAAAGCAGTTCTTTACTTAAAATATTAGTTGTACAAGGACACATTCAGTTTTGAACCTGAACATATATTGCCTGGTTCAATGATTATATCTATAATGCTTTTCAACACATTTGTTTATTTGATTTATAAATTGCCTTTCATTCAGTACCTAGTGCTCTGTTCCTACCATTAATCCTCACACTAATCAATCTGTGAGATAGGTTGGTTGACAGAAATTGATAAGCCAAAAGTAATTCACTGAGTTTCTGTGGCTGAGAGTGAACTAAAACCTGGGTTTCTATATGATGCTAAATAAAAAATGCTATAGGAAAAAAACAACACATGTGTCAGAATGGAAAGTGGCAGGAGACATATATGAATATGGGACTCTGAAACATTTATCAATTTCTTGAAGAAAGCTTCCACTTCCAGAAACTGCTGAAGAAAGCAGACATGCAGAAGTGGGGCTCTCCTGATTAATCGAATTAAAAATCTATAAACAAAAATCCAAACATGCACAGAATTGCAACCATAGGAAAGAAAAGCAAATGGAGTCTTTTCCTCCATTCTGGACTCAGACAGAAGAGAAATCTTGGAAATCAAACATTTATTTGGATGCAAATAAATTGATTCTGGTAAGTTCTGCTTGTAGTGTAATCAGACTGCAGTTCCTTTGTGTTCTGTTTCCCCCTCCCAATGCTTCCAACAAAAAGTCAGTCAAAGGCCTCCTTAAAGTTTATTTACACTTGGCTGGATTCCTTCTGGCACAGAGATGTTCTGGCCACGTCTCCCCACGTGCCTGCCAAAATCCCTGGAGATAACCAGAAAATTATAGATAAAGCACGAGTCACTCACGAACAGATTCTTACATCCAGGAAACAGTTTGCCCGTGCAAATTCACTGCTTTGTCCAACACAAAAAGCCAGGAAGCTCTGCCTCCTGCTTTATAGCCCCTGTGGGTGTCACTCCGTGACTCATCATTCCCTGAGCCAGTCCCAAAGCCTCCTTTGCTGCGCGCACCGGTCATGTCTGTGCAGTCTCGCATCGAGCCAAGATTGTTCATCAGAAGAAGGCCCGGGGGAATCAGGTTGGTGCCAGGGAGGGAGAGGGCCCAGGGGAAGCAGGCCTTGCCAGCTCCTCCTCCTCACTCTCTGAATCATCCTCCTCCAAGAGTCTGAGTCTGGGAACCTGGGTCACAACACTTTGTTTCTTTGTTCTCCTGATATCATCACCTTGAGAAAATACCAGCATTGATAATTTTTTTTCATTATTGAGGACATTTTCTTTATATAACTTAACTGTTTTTCTTCAATACTGACTGCATACTTCTTTTTACCATTAGCATAGCATGCTTACACAGACATAATTGCAAAATGAATTACATACAGATCTGATTGCACAAGTTTTCTTTTTCCCTCTCTTTCTCTAGTGAATGAAGTACAGATCTTGTTGCAAGGGTGTTCTTTTTTCCCTTTTCTTTTTCTCTCTGCATATTTATAAGGATTTATATGGATTCTAGTCTATACCAACTAAATAATCATGAATGAACTGAGTAGATTTTTTTTTAAATATATTGAATGATTCTGAGACAACTGAGTGAATATATTAAAAAGTTGTTTACTTGTAAAGTTTTACAACCAGATTGTAAATTTTTATTACGCAGATTGTAAATTTCCCTGAACTGCTTTTATTACTCTGAACTGAAATTGTCATTCTACATTCTTTTATGGATTACAAATAGTCAGAGACTGAGAGGTGGCCCAGCTGAAAGGCAGCCCTGTATCCCAACTGAGATGCGACCTGATGACCCATCTGAGAGAAAGAGAGACAGCCAAGCTTAGAGACAGAGAGACATCCCAGAAACCCACTGACAACTGAAGGGAACCAGTGTGGTGCAAATGGAGACTACTGAGCAGCAGTGAAATGGAGTTAGGTAGCAGCAGACCAGCAGCTATGAACAGACATACATGACATATGAACAGACAGGCATGGCAGACATTGAGCAGCAGTGGTGCAGAGCTACATGGCAGAGGAGCAAAGTGCCCTGAGCAGTGACTATGAGCAGCCCGGTAGATCAGCAGTGGCTGAGAGCAGCACAGTGGATTACCTTAGCAGAATGACAACATCAGCACACTGTACCTGAAAACCCTGGCGGTGGCCAGGCAACCAAAGGGCAACAAAGCAGGGAAAAAAGGATAAGTACAAGATACTTGTGGACAGGGAAGAAAGGGATAAACTTTCAAAGCAGGAAGTAGAGGCTTAAGAACAAAAAATGTCTGAGAAAATAGCCCAAGACTTCCAACAAAAAAAGTGCATATCACTTCATAAATGGCCAAAACCTCTTGTAAATTCTTAAGCTTTTAAAATCTCTGAATTCCCTTTCTTAAGAAAAAATCCTTTTCAATTTTTTTATTTTTTTATTTTTAAATTCCTTGTTTTTAAACTCTTAAATATCATTTTGAATTTTAAATTCTTTTTTCAATTTTTAAATCTTTTTCAATTTTAACATTCTTTTTTCAATTTTTTATAAAATTCTTTTTTTTATCTTTTCAATTTTTCAATTTCTTTTTTCAACTAAACATTTGAAAAAACAGTTTATTTATTTTAATTCTTTAGAAATTGTTAAATTCTTAATGATCTAAGAGGAAAAAAGTAAAAACCATAGAAAAAGAGACAGACAATTAAAGCAGGGATGAATAGTGATGAATTTATCAATACAGAGAACAAAAAGTCAAGAACTCTTGTAAACTCTGGTAAATTGACATTTCACATTTAATTTTTTAAAATTTTTAGCAAACAAAAGAAAAGTCATAGAACTAGAGACAGTATACTATAGTGACTTGCAAAGTGTGCCATATGTTTCAACTTATGCCCACAGAAGACCCAAACTGTGTATGTATCAAATGTAAACTATTTGAATTACTAGAAGAAAAAGTAAAGGGTTTAGAAACAACTCTAGCCACTCTGAAACTCAATGATCAAAGTGAGAAATCTCAATCTAAACAATAAGAGTACACCAAAATAAAACACAATAGGGAACAAACTGCTTCCATAAGAAAATGAGCCTACATACGTACCTAAAGAGCAAAACTGATGGAAACATGTCATTTTTAGAAGAAAACAACAACCAAGAGGAAAGCCCCTACTCTAGCCCTCTCTAATGAAGCCCCTCTGGAACTGAACAATTGCTTTCATAGCCTCCGCCTAGAAGAAAACATTCAGACACTTACAAAAGAGTATTCATCAATAGTTTCTAAAAAGAGACAGAACCCAGCATTCCTGCAACAAGAAGAAAAGTATTCCAGTCTTCCCTAGGGTGGGGGGAAAGGTAAATTTTGGTGATAGTAAATTCAATTCTTAGCAGAACAGAAACTATAGTCTGCAGATCAGGCAGTCAATCTAGGGAGGTATATAGTCTGCCTGGAGCAAAAATCAAAGATATAACTGAGTACATTCCTAAAATAATCAACCCAATGGATTACTACCCCTTTCTTCTCCTACACATGGAGACTAATGACACAACAATTAATCTGAAAACAATAACAAGAGATTATGAATAGCTAGGGAAGAAAGTTAAAGAAATAGATGTCAGTGTTCCAAGTAATGCACCCAAAGAAAACAGAACTCTGAGGCAGGTAGATTCCTCAAGGAATGATTTATTGGATACTTCATATTGGCACAACTGATGAAAACTGACTCTGAAAGTTCCTGCGGTTTTCACCTAATTAAAAAGTAAAACTTCCCCCTTCCACCAAGTCAACAGTCACATTGTCCAATCAAGGTGTTGGCTGGTTGCTTAGTTACTTCACTCCTCTTCTTCCCAGCCACATGTTGGAATGTCCTTCGTTCCTACAGGAAAATGTTTTGCTTTTACTACAAACCCTCAGCTAACTATTTCCCCCTTCCCTGTCCCATCTTCTTCCTTGTTGCAACCATGAAGCCTACAAGATGGCCTCAGCCAGGTTCACTTCAGGGTTGACAATAGGAGCACAAGTGGTGTTTTTATCTATACTTCCAACAAAAGAACAACATCCAATGTGGGAGCAAATGATTTTAGAAATGAACCACTGGCTTAAAAACTGGTGCTATCAATAGAACCTAGATGAAGGGCTACTGACAAGGATGGAGTGAACCTCACAAGAACTGGAAAAAATATATTCAGAAAATGACTGCCTCATCTTATCAAAAGAGCTTTAAACTAAAATTGAGGGAGAGAGGGGCCAATCTTCACAACTTTTAGAACCTAATTCCAAAAATCACTAGATAACTAATCACATAAAGAGGAAGAGAGTAAAGAGAAAAATAATTAAAAAACAAACTTAATGAAGTAGAGTGATGGAAAGGATGTAACAAAGTAAGAGATATAAGAAACATACCCAAGACCCATGAAGGAATCAAATGCCTATACACTAGTGCTCCAAGTTTAGGGAACAAACAGAGTGAAATTGAAGTATTACTACATGAAGGCAGATATGATATAGTTGCCATTAGTGAAAGCCAGTGGGATGAAACTTATGACTAGAATACTCTGATAGAAGGATATAAACTGTTCAAAAGAAACAGTCCTAACAAAAGAGGAGGTGGAGTTGCATTATATATAAAAGAGCACTGCATCTCTACAGAATCGGGGACTTCTAGAGTGACGTCATGGTGTTGCGATTGAAGAAACAGAGCTCCGTCTTCTTGGATTGATTTTCCATGCTTGGAAGCCGATAATGGCGGAAGCATACCCTGGAGAGGTCGGATCTGTAGAGGAGAAATTCTCAGGGTAACAGGGAGGTGCGTGATCCCCCATTACAAAAAGAAAAAAACCCTGGATTTTAGCGCGGAAGAGACTGGCTGTAATAGTTGGATCTGGAGGCGTGACAGCCCATTTGTAAAGAAGGAAGCAAGAAGTGGAGAAACAATTGAGAACATTGGTGATCAGAAACAGGACAGAGTGAGTTACTCAGCTACTTTCCCTATTTGGTGGAATTTAAAAGGTGTGACAAGGGACTCTTAAAAGGAAGAAAAGTGGCGCGCTGGGCGGAGGAGCAGAACAGCATGAAAGAAGCTGAAGAGAGAAAAGAAGGTGATTGGAGGAGTTGAAAGGAAGAGAAAAGAAGAAATTTGAAATTCAGTAAAGATTGGGACTAATTGGATTGAGATTTGAAAGTGAAAAAAGGTGGAGTGTGGATAAACAGCTAAAACGAAGAGGCTTGGAGTATGGATTACAGTGACAATAACAGTGACAATGAATATTAAGAGGAATAAACATCTTGGACGAAGGAACTGGAAAGTAGTGAACGGAAGACGATCTGACAGTGCAGGGAAGTAGGAGAATGGAGAACTTGTTAAGAACCACCAAGAAACTTTAGGCTAGGGAGATCAGAAGCCAGAGGTGTATATTTGTATAGTGTCTATTTAGAAGTAAATAGTATATGTCTAGATTTTCTTTATTTTTATTATTGTTATTATATGTTGTTTAATTGACCCTTGAAAATAGTGATATATTATAAATAAGTGTATATAAATAGATAAATCTAATTGAAAATAGTGGTAAATAATTTAGATTTAAATTTGGAGTAATTATTATTGTCTTTCTTAGTTTTGTATCTTTGCCTATATACCCCTTTTTTATCTGAAGTAATATATTCATGTTGATTTAGGTATTGTTAATTTAATTTATACTGGAAATAGATATTGGTAAGATTACTTCTTTATTATTAACTATATTATTACATTATTATATAACTATACTATATTAATTAATTATACTATATTAATATATTACTATATTATTAACTAATTATACTATCTAAATATTTAAGTATCTGATTATTCTAGTTAATGAAAGTTTAAAAATTGTAATTGAGGGAATATTTAACATTGAAGGGTTGATAGTAAAGATGAACTCCAGGAGGAAAAAGGAAATAGAGCTTTGTATGGTCTTGTGGAGGAAGTTCTTTAAGAAACTAGATATGTCAAATACGACAACAGTGACCAAAGTTGCAAAAAAAAGTTACACAAATGACTGCCTCGCCAGCAGGACAAAAACTGATAGGGGACATGCTGGGAAGTAAGAAAACAGGGACTTCAACAAACTTACAAAGCATGCAGACAACTCTGAATATGATTCAGGAGGTACTTCTAAAAATGCAAGAGTCGATTGGGAAAAACCATGAAGAATTAAAAAATGACATGGACGAGATGAAAAGCAACATAAGAAAATTAGACGAGAGAATGGAAGAAATACAGGAGTCAATGGTTAAGAACGAACAGAGGATAAAAGCAGTAGAAGAAAGAATGGAGCAGATAGAAAAAAATTGGAAGAGACAGAAAAGAAACTGATTACAAAAAATTGAGAACTTGAAGAAGAATTCTGGAAATGGACAATCCCACATTTTATTTTTGATTTCAGAATATCTAAGAAAATAAGGAAGAAGACCTCCTTAATCTTATGGTAGAGTTGCTGGTGGGTAGTTTGAAGATGAGTAAGACCGATTTGCAACACGGGATTGATGAACTGTATAGGGTGCATACTAATTATGCAAGATGGAACAAATTGCCAAGGGAGGTACATATACGGTTTACTAAGAGGACAATTAGAGATAAAATCTATAGGAGAACCCAAGACACAACAATGACATACAAAGGAAAAGAGATTCTGACTCTTAAACAAATACCCAGAAGGATCAAAGAAGGAGTTACCACTTTCTCTCCTCCAGCTTATTAGATATAAAATTATGTTTAGGTGGCTGATTCCAGAGGGCTTGCTAGTGACCTGGCAAGATAAAAAAAATTAGATTAGATAGACAAGGCAAGGGAGTTTTATGATCAGTGCTTAGCAACAGATGAAGAGAGGGAGAGTGGGAAGGAGACAGAGGGTAAGAGCCAGGAAGAAGGAAAAAAGTCAGAAACGGAAGTACAGGAGATGGAGGAAAAAGAGGAGCAGGAAAGAATAGAGACAAGGTCAAGGACACAACAGAACTGAATTTAGGGAAAAGAAATTAGTAGAAAATAGATGGACAAAGAAATTAAATTACTCTCAATCAATATCAATGGCTTAAACTCTCCAGCCAAAAGAAGAAAAATTCTAGCTAAATTACAAAACTATAATACTGATATTACATGCCTACAAGAAACCCACATCAAAAGACAACAAGGGAAAGCTCCTAAATTAGGAAACTTTATTCAGCTCTTGTACCACAAAAAAAGAGAGGAGTAGTTACATACATCAAGGATTGGCTACAACCGAAGTGAATGAGGAGGGAAGAATTCTAGTAACTGAAATAATGATAAGACAAAAAAAGATAACATTGGTGGCTATTTATGCGCCAAATATTAGGCAGGGGGAATTTCATTACAAATTACATAAAAAATTAGCGGAATTGGAAAGTGAAAATATCTGTTTATTGGGAGATTTTAATTCGGTCATAAATCCAAAGCAAGATTATAGATCAGGGAAGAAAAATAAAAAACAAAGGAAGACACTACCATCAACTTTTTTTGATATGGTGCAAGAATTGAATCTAAAAGATATCTAGAGGGAATGGAATCCATAAATATATATATATATATATATATACTTTTTACTCAAACCCACATGATTCATGGTCCAGAATAGATATGATTTGGACGGATTTGGACTTAAGTAAAAATATAGAGGAAGTAGAAATAACAATTAATATATGGGCGAACCATAACCCACTGACACTAAAATGCAGAGGAAGATCTAAACCAAGAGGAAGATGGACCATGAATCAAAAAGTGATAAAAGAAAAAAAGTATATTGAATGGATGGGAAAAGAACTGGATTTCTTCTTGAAGGAAAATTTAAATGAGGACACAACTCTACAGAACCTTTGGGATACAACCAAGGCTTATATCAGAGGCCTGATGATTGCTTATGGGACAAGGAGAAATAGAGAAAAAAGAAGACAACAATTGGATTTACAAAAGAAATTGGAAGAAATGCAGAGTGTAAAATGCAGACCTCCCGAGATAAGAAAATTAGAAAAGAAAGGGATCTGACTAAACATAAAATAAATTTGCTTTACCAGGAGGAAATGGCCCAAAAGCTTAAGGTAACAAAACAGATATATTTTGAACATGCTAATAAGCCAGGAAGATGGCTGGCATACAAATTAAAAAAGGATAAGGAAAAAAGAACAATAGTACAAATGCAGGACGAGGAGGGGAACATTCACCATCGGTTAGATGAAATAAAGACAATAGCCCACAATTATTTTGAAACATTATATACCCAGGAGGAGGAGGATATAAAGAAATACTTGAAAGAAAGAAATTTTCTGACAATATCAGAGAAAATGAAGGAAATGTTGAACAATAGAATTACCATGTCGGAACTGAAGGGAGCTATTCAGAAAACAACAACAACAAAGCATCAGGACCCAATGGCATTCCCTCCGAATTCTATAACGAATTACAGGGCAATCCAAACTACCACAAACATGGAGGGAGACACTAATATCACTCATTCCAAAGGAAGGTACAAGTATACAGCAAATCAAGAACTACCGGCCAATCTCGCTGCTTAATGTAGACTATAAAATTAATGTAACTATAATAGCTGAAAGGGCCAAAAAATTTTTTAAATGAAATTATTGATTCAGATCAAAATGGATTTCATTCATAAGAAACAACACACGGATGATCATGGACACATTATAATACTATGGGGCTCATCCAGACAAGCAGCTGGCATTGATGCTTGTGGATGCTCAGAAAGCATTTGATAATCTAAACTGGAACTTTCTTATCAACCAATTGGAAATTATGAATTTTGGGGAGAAATTTACAGACTTAATTAGAACAATTTATTTGAAACAATTGGCTAGAATAATAATGAATGGTGAAACAACAGAGAAGATTAATATAACTAAAGGTTAAGACAGGGATGTCCCCTGTCACTCCTATTATTTATATTGTCTTTAGAGATATTATTAATATAAATTAGGAAAAATCAAACAATAAAGGGTTTGAAAGTCAAAAAGGAAGAATATAAGGTCCAAGCATTCACAGATGATCTAGTTTTTATCATGGAAAATCCTTTTGAGATGGGAACCATCTTGATAAACAAAGTTGAAGAATTTGGTAAAATAGCGGGGCTTAAAATAAATAAGGAAAAAACTAAAATGTTAACAAAGAATTGTACAAAAGAGACAACAGGATGAATTGGAAAGAAAACTGGGGATTAAAATTGTTAAAAGGGTGAAATATTTAGGAATATGGCTTACGGCAAAATGTTCCACAATAAAAGAAGATAATTATGACAAATTAACACAACAAATACAAAAAGATTTAGATATCTGGGCTAAATTACAGCTATCTTTAATAGGTAGAATAGCCGTAATAAAGACGAATATATTACCTAAATGGTTATATCTATTTCAATTGATACCAATTAGACTAGGGAAACAGTTTTTTGAATACCTAAACAGAATGATAGGTAAATTTATTTGGTGGGGGGGGAAAAGCCCGAATAAAACGTAAACTTCTGCAGGACTCCAGAACCAAAGGAGACTTCGGCCTACCAGATTGGAAATTACATTATCAGGCAGCCACAATAACTTGGTTAAAGGATTGAATTCAACTGATAAATAAGAGAATTTTAATACTAGAAGGCCATGACCTCCAATTGGGATGGCATGCGTTCCTCTGGGAGGGGAAAATTAAGACACATACATACTTCCAGAGACATCTAGTGCAAAATGCTTTGATCAATATTTGATATAATATTTGAGATGTTATAAAGAAAAATCACTATATGAAAGTTCCAATTTGGATATCAACACTGGAAGCCATAATCTATCCCAATGTATTGGACTTAAATAAAATAGTAAGATACTTGGATCTATTAGATGAAAGTGGAAATTTAAAGTCAGAACAGGATTTAAGAAAACAAGGAATAAAAATAGATTGGTGGCCATACTTACAGATCAGAATAAAATACAAAAAAGATAAGGAACAATATGGCATATACAAAGAACAATTGGAACTTGATAAGATATTACTGAGATCCAGGGAAAAAATGATTACCAAATGTATAATTTTTTGCTAAAATTCAAAATGGAAGAAGAAACCATTAAAGAAACAATGATCAGATGGGCAAGAAATTTTGGACATAATATTTATCTGGATCAATGGGATAGATTGTGGGAGAGAAACTACAAGTTAACGATGTCAGCTGCTTATAAAGAAAATTTGTACAAAATGTTTTATAGATGGCATTTGCCACCAGCGAGATTGGCCAGGATGTTTCCAAATAGGTCCCTGAGTTGTTGGAGGTGTGGTCACAAACAAGGGACGTTCTACCACATGTGGTGGATCTGCCCTAAGATTAAGAAATTTTTGGGGAAGATAAAAAACTGGCTGGATGAAATAACAGGGCAGAAAATAGAAAAAAAACCAGAACTATTCCTATTGGGCATTCTGAAGGGAAAATGGAAAAAAATATACAATATATCATATTACACATATTGACGGCATGTAGAATTGTGATATTGTGTATTGTGCTTTTTTGTATTGTGTATTTTAACTTTCGGAAATTCAATAAATATTTTTTTAAAAAAAGAAATACACAAATCAAGGATGAAAACCTCCTAGAATCCACATGGGTCAATATAAAAGGGGGGGATGATATTGCTATAAGCGATATTACAGGCCAATCAATTAAGCAGAAGAAATAGATGAGCTCTTTGCTAATAAAATAACAAATGTATGAAGTAAACATGTTGTTGTGTTAGTTACGAAGTTGTGTCTGACCCACCGCGACTCCATGGCCAATGTTCCTCCAGGCCTTCCTGGCCTCTACCATCCTCTGGAGTGCATTTAAGCTGACGCCTGCTGCTTCAGTGACTCCATCCAGCCACTTCATTCTCTGTCGTCCCCTTCTTTTTTCTTCAATCTTTCCCAGAATTAGGCTCTTCTCCAGTGAGTCCTTCCTTCTCATTAAGGGGCCAAAGTATTTCAGTTTCATCTTCAGGATCTGACCTTCTAAGTGTTGATCTCCTCTAGGACTGACTTGTTTGTTTGCCTTGCAGTCCAAGGGACTTGCAGGAGTTTTCTCCAGCACAAGAGTTCAAAGGCCTCAATTCTGTGGCACTCAGCCTTTCTTATGGTCCAACTGTCACAGCCATACATTGCAACTGGGAAAACCATAGCCTTGACTATACACACTTTTGTTTTCAGGGTGATATCTCTGCTTTTTAGTATTCTGTCTAGATTTGCCATAACCTTCCTCCCCAGGAGCAAGTGTCTTTTAATTTCTTGGCTGCAGTCCCCATCTGCGGTGATCTTGGAGCCCAGGAAAATAAAATCTGTCACTACCGCCATTTCTTCACCATCTATCTGCCAGGAATTGAAAGGGACGGATGCCATGATTTTAGTTTTCTTAATGTTGGGTTATACAATCCTTAGTTGTATCAACAGAGGCACAGAATCAAAATAACTATAAAGCCTTAGTAAGACCACATTTGGAATACTGCATCGAATTTTTGTTACTACATTACAAAAAAGATGTTGAGACTTTGGAAAAAGTGTAAAGATGAACAACTAAGATGATTAAAGGCCTGGAAACTAAAACATATGAAGAACGGTTGTAGAATTTGGGTTGGCTAGTCAAGAGAAAAGAAGGGCTAGGGAGGGACATGATAACAGTATTCCAATATTTGAAAGGCAAAGACGAGGAGGTCAATTTATTTTCCAAAGCATCAGAGGGCAGGACAAGAAACAATGGATGGAAAATAATCAAGGAGAGAAGCAACCTGGAATTAAGGAGAAACTTCCTAACAGTGAAGACAATTAACCAACGGATCAACTTGCCTTCAGTAGTACTTCATCACCGGAGGTTTTTAAGAAGAGATTGGACTGTCACTTGTCTTAAATGGTATAGGATCTTCTGCTTGAGCAGGGGCTTGGACTAGAAGACCTCTAAGGTCCTTCCAGATGTATTCTGATCCTGGAATATGGATACAATCCAGCTAAAGATAAGATACTTTTAAAACTTGTGAGTTCAGCTGGAATTAACTGTGAGCATAATCTATTGTGTTAAGATTTTTGATGAATTAGATTTTAATAATCAATTATTTTTCTTTTATTATTACAAAGAGAAGATAATGTCTCATTCATGGGAAATAATTTTAAGTCTGTTAATATGTTGATATCCCTTATATATACTAAAAGTCTGAATCTGTTTTCTCAATAAAACGGACATCTCCCATAAGATATGAATGCAATTTGCAACATTAAAAAAGTTTAATAAACAATTGAAAGTTATTTTTCAAGACACTGTTTACTACTTGGGTATTAATCATTCTAGACATGAAAACAACTTTTGCAATTGTTGAATCATTGTTGACATTTATAACTTAGCAGTTAACCTTAAATAACTGTAATAAAATTACTGAATAAGTTCACATGGCTATTTTAAGGTGTTTTGTTTCGTTTGTTAATGAAATGAATTGATTACATTTGTCTCAGTTTTATTACAGATTCTACTTAATTGATTGATTGACACTGTCAAGACAATGTCCTCAAATCTGAGGACCTTGCCTGACATCTCCTTCTCACCGTTTGCTACAAAAGACAAGGTGGCTAGTGGAATTGTCTATACCTCTTACATATGTATACAAAATTATCACTTTTTAAACCTACGTTTGTTGTTTCTTTTTATCATCTTGACATTAAGAAACTGGCAACTGCAAGTCAGTATGGCACCTTGAATTAAGTGTTCAATGGCAACAAAAGAATTGTAACATATGCAGGACAATAGGATTCTTCCATCCATAAGATTTTGTTCAAATTGATTCCTTTTTTTTCTTATCAGGTCATGCCATATAAAGGTTATTTAAAAAATCTCATTCATTCAAAATATCTATCAATAAAATTTACTGGGTTCACCTAAGCAAGTAAATGACTCCTGTTTAACCAACCTCACACTGTAATAGAATTTTATAAAATGTTGCTTCGAACTACTTCAAGGAAGGGCAAGATGCAAGTATCATAAATCACAAAAATAAAATTTAGAACTCCTTTCCCCAAAACCAAAGTTTTTACTCAGTAAAAATTACCAATATGTGCCTTGCTGAGTCTATAAATTGTTATGGATCTTGAAGCATCTACAAATCTATTTGTAATAAGATTTCACTTTAAATTGATAAGGAGTAGAGAGATCATATATTTTCTATTTCACAGTAGTAAAAGTCCTTACAGTGTCTGATAAATATGGCAATATATAGATTGTTTCCTAAATTTATAATAAAAATAATGATTATGAATTGTCCACATTTCTACTATTTCTACTAATTTTTTTACAACTAAGAATGGAGTTAAGTATTAGTTATTTAAAATTAAATTAGATGTCAATTAACTGAATAATTTCATCCACTGAAAACTGAACAGAACAGAGCTGGAGGGGACCTTGGAGGTCTTCTAGTCCAGCCCCCTGCTCAAGCAGGACAACCTATACCATCTCAAAGAAGTGACTTTCCAGTGTCTTCTTAAAAACCTCCAATGATTTCCCATGATTTCTGGAGGCAAGCTGTTCCACTGGTTAATTGTCTTCACTGTTAGCAACTTTCTCTTTAATTCCAGGTTGCTTCTCTCTTTGATTAGTTTCCAACCATTTTCTTGTCCTGCCCTCTGGTGCTTTGGAAAATAATTTGACCCTCTATTCTTTGTGGCAGCCCCTCAAACACTGGAATACTGCTATCATGTCACCTTGAATTCTTCTTTTCATTAGACTAGCCTACTTACCAAAAGAAGGTTGTGGTCTACTTTGTCAAATGCCTTAGTGAAATCTAAGTATACTATGTCCACAGTATTTCGCTGATCTACTAATTTAGTCACTGTTGAAAAATGAAATAAGATTGGTTTGTCATGATCTCTTTTTAACAAACCCATGCTGACTTCTAGTTATTACTTTACTCGTTTCTAGGTGTCGGCAGTTCTGTTTTTTTATTATATTTTCCCAGATTTTCCCAGGTATTGATGTTAAACTAATTGGTCTGTAGTTTCCTGGTTCTATTTTTTTCCTCCTTTCTTGAAGAGGTGAACTCTGTGGGGGCTCCCACACTCTGGAACGAACTTCCCCCGGGTTTACGCCAAATACCTGACCTTCGGACATTCCGTCGCGAACTGAAGACACATCTTTTTATTCGCGCGGGGCTGGCTTAAATTGAATTTTATTAAATTTTAAATTTTATTAACTAATTTTAAATGGGGTTTTTAGTTCATTGTATACTTTTCAGGCCAATTTTAAAATAAGTTTTTTAATTGCATTTTAAATTGTATATTGTACTATCTGTTTTATTTTTGCCTGTACACCGCCCTGAGTCCTTCGGGAGAAGGGCGGTATAAAAATCAAATAAATAAATAAATAAATAAAACCACATCAGCCCTTTTTCAGTCTTCAGGTACTTTCCTAGTGGTCCAGGATTTTTGAAAGATAGTGGTTCTGAGATAACATCTGCCAGCTCTTTCAGAACCCTGGGAGTAATCTGTCAGGTTCCAATGATTTAATATTCATCAAGGACAGATAGATGTCTTTTATCATTTTCTTACTTATTTTAATTTTTATTTCTGGTTTGTCTTTAACAGTAGCTTTTTTGGTACGTTGGGCTATATATATTTTTTTTGCATGAAGACTGTTGCAAAGAAAGCTCTGATTTCTCCCTACTGCCTCCCTACTTTCCATCTTTTCTCTTTAGTGGACCTAATGTTTCCTTGCCTTTTTTTTTTTTTTTTGGTTATTAATATGTTGAAATGCTTCCTGATTCTCTGGGCACTTATATACCAGCAGCAATTTTTATTTTCCAAATCTAAAACATTCGTTTTGGCTAATCTTCACTTTTTACTAATGTAATATGGAGATACCCAACTTTTTTTTTAGAAGACATGTGTTGATTACCTAACTTTTCCCTTATCCCCAGTCCGCAATGGAGGCAGGCTAAATTAGATTATCACTGTTTAAGTTTTTTAACAGTGTATTTGAATTCCATCTCCTCCTTCTTGTTTTCCAATTGATCTGCAATGTCTTCCGCACAATCTTAGTCATTATGTGATCGAGGGCTGTAATCTGGTTTACCAACTCTATTTGTGTAAAGTTGTTATTACTTAGTATTCCACTAGTCTGTTAGAATTCTCTGTTTTGTATTTTTTATTACCTGACTTTATTCATTTGTTCTTGTTCTGCACTGTTTGAATGATGATGATTTCTCTTCTGAACAACACTCAGTAATACTTAAAATATTATTTTCAACTTTGGTTTTGATTTTTAGTTAGTTTACCAGTTCTATTTATATTATTAATGTAAGACTGTACATGAGCTGTACATGACTGAAGTACATCTCTTTAGTCATTTTTGTCATATTTAATTCAGCAGCCCTTTTTTCATTAATCACTGTTCTACAGCTTCATTCATGTATTTTATCTTTTCTCTGAGGTGTTGCTGATATTCAGACAGTTGTACTTCTATTTTTTTCACTTGATTGTTCTGAATGTGAGAGAAGTTCCTGTGAGAATAGTTCACATATGATTTTATAAAATAGAGTACTTTTCACAAAATAAATTTTACTGACAAAAATACGATACATGCAGTCATATACATACTAGTGGACACATGCATTCTTTTGTTGAATTCTTTTGTTACAATTGTTTCAGCTGGAACTGACATGGAAGAATTATTGTGGGTTTTTTCTCTGAGAGAATTCAATTAAAATCATCTCCCTTTTTGTTTAATACAGTAAGTGATCAATTTGTGAATCCTGTTTGAAAATTAGAATTATAAATATAATTTTATTCTGAACTTCTGGTGTAGATTTAATAAATGAGAAAAGAGTAGAGACAGTATAACTGAAAGTATGCATGTTTATTTTTTAATAATATTAAAATATTAATAAAAAATATTCTGAAATAAAGGTAATGCTTTAAAATACAGGGCAATGAAATGAGAAACGGGGATTGGTAGCTGAACTAGATTCACCTTTGCTTCTGTTAAAAGTACCATTCTGATGAATATATATTATGGTAGCAGGCATTAATGAATAGAGTCTAATAGAAAGGAAAAGCAACTTCCTGCTTAAAAGTACAAAATGTTTCTCTCAACTTAGGCAAATATGCAAATGAAAATTTGCAAATGTCATTCCTCCATTAAAATAAATTGGAAAATTCCTGTTTGAGAGGAAGATTTGTATGCAGAGATAAATGTATATACCTGAAATTAACGTGGCAGGATTCTGTTCTTTTTTGCCCTTGAGAAATTTATATTACAATCTTCACAGATTCACAGACTTATTTTGACAATTGTATCAGAAATAAAATGGAAGTGGAAAGGTATATAGATTAGCTTTATTTACCGTTAGATGAGGTGCTAGAAAAAAATAATCAATCTGAAATGTATTGAAGTTTTCTGTCTAAATCAATACCAGCGGAGTCTGTCTTGGCAGTGATAAGGGAGATACTGTCTTTCCATGAGGCTAAAAATAGGAGAAGTCACAAGATGAGGCATAATCCAAAATTATCTACTTACTTTTTTCCCCCTATGGAATGAAACTTCAATCTTTGCACTTCAGATTATCTATACAACTGAAAAAGGCAACAGACTGTACCTAGGACCTTGGACCTTTAATCAAATATTGACAGATGAGTTGTTTGAGTTGATAAAAATAGATCTAACACCCAGTGTTCATGAGAACCCTGGTCAACCAGTTGAAGTTTAATGTAAAATGTACATAAATACCCTAGTATATATCAAATGCTAGGCACTACTGTATTAAATTTTGTTAGCATGAATCTATTATTTAAAGCTGAAAAAAGCCCATGTTAGCATATATATTTAACTGAACTGTTCAGATGAATGGTTATTCTCTTCCTATAGTATACTACGCATGAATAATTTAACTGGTTCTGATGTACAAGGAAAAAAATGCAGCTGAACAATTAATTTCATTGAATTCCAATTCCTCTTAGTCCTATGCACCAAGACCAATAAAGGGAGTAACCATTGAACAATATCCAGAGACCCAAATAGCACATACCTGAGGTATGAATTAACACTAAAAAGCATTTAATAGACCGTTTCTATTCAGCTATTCCTATAGTAACATATTTGTTTACATTAATCATATAACACTGCAATCATGCCTAAAAATATTATAAACGACTAATGTAAATAGCTAGACTGTATTACTTAGAATATATTTTCAAAATAAAATGTTATCTTTGCAGACATACTAGATCCTAACATTTGGCAATTTTTTTCACATAAAACATCTATCATTGTTTTGTATGCTACTGCAAAGCCATATTAAATATATAATATAATATATAATATAACAACGGAGTTGGAAGGAATCTTGGAGGCCTTCTAGTCCAACCCCCTGCCCAGGCAGGAAACCCTACACCATCTCAGTCAGATGGTTATCCAACATTTTCTTAAAAATTTTCAGTGTTGGAGCATTCACAACTTCTGCAGGCAAGTCGTTCCACTTATTAATTGTTCTAACTGTCAGAAAATTTCTCCTTAGTTCTAAGTTGCTTCTTTCCTTGATCAGTTTCCACTCATTGCTTCTTGTTCTACCCTCAGGTGTTTTAGAAAACAGTCCGACTCCCTCTTCTTTGTGGCAACCCCTGAGATATTGGAACACTGCTATCATGTCTCCCCTAGTCCTTCTTTTTATTAAACTAGACATACCGAGTTCCTGCAACTGTTCTTCATATGTTTTAGCCTCCAGTCCCCTAATCATCTTTGTTGCTCTTCTCTGCACTCTTTCTAGAGTCTCAACATCTTTTTTACATTCTGGCGATCAAAACTGGATGCAATATTCCAAGTATGGCCTTACCAAGGCATTATAAAGTGGCTCTAACACTTCACGTGATCTTGATTCTATCCCTCTGTTTATGCAGCCCAGAACTGTGTTGGCTTTTTTAGCAGCTGCTGCACACTGCTGGCTCATATTTAAATGGTTATCTACTAGGACGCCAAGATCCCTCTCACAGGTACTACTATTGAGCAAGGTACCACATATCCGGTACCTGTGCATTTTGTTTTGTTTCTTTTGCCTAAATGTAGAACCTTACATTTTTCACTGTTGAATTTCATTTTGTTAGATAGCGCCCAATGTTCAAGTCTGTCAAGATCTTTCTGTAACTTGAGCCTATCTTCTGGAGTGTTGGCTATTCCTGCCAGCTTGGTGTCATCTGTAAATTTGATGAGTTCCCCATCTATCCCCTCGTCCAAGTCATTGATGAAGATGTTGAAGAGTACTGGGCCTAAACAGAGCCTTGGGTACTCCACTGCATACTTCCCTCCATGTGGATGTAGTTCCGTTGAGGACTACACCTTGAGTGCGGTTGGTCAGCCAGTTACGAATCCATCTGGTGGTGGTGCTGTCTAACCCACATTTTTCTACTTTATCTAGTAGTAGGTTATTTTTATCAAATGCTTTCCTGAAGTCCAAGTAAATTATATCGACAGCATTCCTCTGGTCTACTAATTTTGTCATTTTGTCAAAGAATGCAATAAGATTAGTCTGGCATGATCTGTTTTTGACAAACCCATGTTGGCTTTTGGTTATTACTTTGTTTGCTTCTAGGTGTTCGGTGATTTGTTGCTTGATTATCTTTTCCAGAATCTTCCCTGGTATTGAGGTCAGGCTGATAGATCTGTAGTTTCCTGGATCTGTTTTTTTTCCTTTTTTGAAGATGGGAACTACATCTTTTCCAGTCCTCTGGCAGCTCCCCTGTGCTCCAGGATCTTTGAAAGATATAGTTCAGTGGTTCTGAGATCACGTCTGCCAGTTCCTTCAGAACCTTGGGGTGTAATCCATCCGGTCCTGGTGATTTGAACTCGTCTAGGGTAGACAGGTGTTCACTTACCATTTTCTTCCCTATTTTAACTTGTGTTTATAATCTGTTTTTGTAGTGCTGTTTTGATAGGTTGGATTGTTTTTCCTTTTGTGTAAAGACAGATGCAAAAAATGAGTTAAGTAGATCTGCTTTCTCCCTGTTGCTTGTCATCTTCTTGCCACTTTCTCCCAGCAATGGGCCAATTGTTTCCTTGACTTTTTTCTTGTTTTTAACATGTTGGAAGAAGCTTTTTTTGTTATTTTTTACTTTTGTCGCTAGCCTTTGTTCATTGTAAGCCTTAGCTTTCCTCACTTCATCTTTACAGGCTCGGGCTATTTGCTGATATTCTGCCTTAGTTATTTGCCCCTCTTTCCACTTTTTATATTTGTCCTTTTTGTCTTTCAATTTGTCAGATAGTTCTTTATGCATCCATGCTGGGTTTTTTTGAGATCTATTATTTTTCTTCTTCATTGGTATTGTGCTAGACTGCGCTTTTATAATCTCACTTTTCAAAATTTCCCAAGCTTCATGAGTTGTTTTTCCCCTGAGGATTCTCATCTAGAAATATAAACAAACAAACAAATAAAATAAATAAATTGAATCCTTCTCAAGCTCTCTCTAAGTTTATTGAAATTAGCTCTCTTAAAGTCCAAGACTCTAGTTTGACTTTGTTCTATTACTTGTATTTACTTAATGTCAAATTCCAATATTGCGTGGTCACTTGCCCCCAAGGTTCCTGTAGCTTCAACACCTTCTATCATTTAATCTCTGTTAGTGAGAATTAAGTCCAGTATGGCTGATCCCCTTGTTGCCTTCTCTATTTTTTGGGAAACAAAGTTGTCTGCTAGGTTTGTTAGGAACCTGTTGGATCTTCCACTTGGTGCAGAGTTTGTTTCCCAGTTGATGTCAGGGTAGTTAAAATCCCCCATTACTACTATGATGTGCTTCCTACGTACCTTAGTTAGCTGACTAGCAAAAAAATTCAGAAGATTTTCTGAAGGAAGTAAGAACTTTAATATTCACTATACTTTAATACAATGAGATCTGATAGGAATATAGATTGCTTGGAGTTGAATTGGCATGATATACCTGTATTCTAGAATTTCTTTCTTCAATATCTGAGTATTTTTTAAATATTGACTAATTTTAAAATTCTCAGCCTTGGTCATCGTGGATAGGGAATCCTGGGAACTGAATATATATGAATAACCAACTGGGGAAGACTGTAAGATAAGGACAGGCAGATTTTAATTGCTTATTTATTTATTTATTTTGTGTAATAGACTGACCGTAAGCTTAACCCATCTGACCTTGCAGGGGGAAAGGAAAGTTAGAAATTTGAGTAACATGGTTACTCAGACAACCAAGAGAAAGAAGGAAGGCACAGCATTTTTAATACATTTATTGGTACCGTACCATATACATAACTACAAAGATTCATTTATCATATCTGTATTGTGTTGACCTTGACACTGTTTGGCATTGCTCAAATCAATACTAGTTTCTTAAATATCAACAAATCATTGTTCAATAAATGACTGGCAATAATGGTTCTCTTTCTCTTCTATTTTGCTGTCCCTAGGTACTGTGATGTCTACTACCCAGACGTCTTTGTGTTTCTTATTGACAATTGTTAAACCTGTGGAATTACAGGTCACTGCTTGTCAGTCTGAATTCTGAAGTCTCTTCATTTTCTATTACTTTGTCCATTTTGTGGTTCCACCACTTCTTGCTTGCAGGCAAATCAAATAGAAATAGACATAAATGTTCTTAAATAAATAAGGTAATTATTTGAAGAAATAATAGTATTGGTGATATAAAATTAAACTAAGAGTTTTAAAATAAAAAATAGTTATATAATCATTAGTTCTTGCTTCTGAAGTTTAGTTTAAGAATTGTTAAAGGATATATGGAGCAGCTGCTTCTTAAAATTATAATATATTTTTATTTTATTCAAACCAAATTTAAAATACACAATACAGAACTCGAAAAAAATTCCAAAAGGACAAAAAGAAAAAAAAAATCCCCTCTAATTGAATACTAGTATTTTTAAAACAGCAGCGCGTTATCTAATCAAAGCGCAAATTTTAGTTCCTGCTATATGTCAGTCTATTGCAGTTCTATTAATAAATCTCTCATTTTCCCAGTCCTTTTCATCTCTTTATTCCATATATGTTATCTTCATTTGTAGAAGGGAAAGTTTAATTTACTGCAATTATTTGCTTCCATCCCAATTGGGAATAGAGGCAGTTTATCTAGCAAATTAATTGAAGTAGAAGCTTGTACCAATGGATGGTTATCGAAAGCAAATACATATATTGCCAAATGCAGAATCTGCCTCCTTTTAGGAAAAAAGGGAGGTCTTTTATGCTCCCAGTTTCCTCCCTATCTTTTTCCAGCAATCCTTTAACACTCTCCTCTCAGTCTTAGTTCAGCAGCATAACCCTAACCCCAATTCAATCATTTATTTTCCTCCTTCAGCTGATTGACTTATGCTCAGAGTTCCTTACTTATCCACTTCTTGATACTTTTTAGATCTTTTGGTTTCATCAATAAAGTTGAGTTTAAAGTACACTATATTGCATACAAAAAATTAGGTGGTATTGCTTAAATGTTTACATTGTAAGGCTTAGAAGCTGTACTCAGTTACAGCAATCTATACTTGCTTCTATTTTTTTTAATTAAAGAAGTTTTATTTTAACATTCATATCCAATAACATATTTAGTGTACAGTCATATACAATTAATCGGACCTGCCCGGTCACCACCCCCTTCCTTTAACTCTCTTCCCTTCTCTACCTTCTTCTACTTTCCACGACCGTCCTCCCCTTCTCTTATCTACATCCTCTCCTCCTTCCTCCCTACTCCTTTCTTCTCCCTCTTCTATCCCTCTTCCTTCCTTTCCTCTTCCTCCTCTTCTCTTTCCTACCTCCTTCTCTTTTCTCCTCCCTTCCTTCCCATCATTCTGAAATGGTAGCCAGGCAGCTCCAACCTTACATTAATTATACATCTTCAATCATCCCTGTACATTAACCATCAATCCATTTTCTACCCTCATCCCTCCCTCCCCCTCCCTCCCCCTCCCTCCCCTCCTCCCTCCCCCGGGACTTCCCAGAACCGAATACAGGGTATAAAACTAACAATCAAAAATTAAAATATAACACAAATCATAATTCATAGTCACTCCTTTAAAACCTTAACTCCCCTTCCAGCAACAAAGAAAATACATTTCTTCCAATCCATTATATATCAGACCATTCCACTCCTAGAGTTCTCAGAGACTTCCGATTGAGTTGGTATTTGTTCTTCAATAAAGTACATGGTTTTTAATATCCAACCTTCATCAATCAATACCAAAACAACGTTCCATCTTCCAATATTCACCAGGGATTCTTCTGCAATGTCTTTCTTCCTTAAGCAGTCTCTCAAGAATAGTTCATATTTCCAACTTAATTTCTTAAATTTTACTGTCCAATCTCCAAAGGTAAACAATAATCCATCTTTTCATATCTTTGGTATCATTTACATACATCAAATAGTATTACTAATATTATTGTTAATCGTATATTATCTCCACAATATGTCAATTGTAATAATTAAAATCTTCACTTTACCTTGCTTATATCAAATAACATTATTAAAATTACACCTATAACTTATCCAAAATATATCAGTTATAACAATTAAATTCTATTTAACCAAATAACAACATTACATCCATCTCTCAAATATAATATTTAATCCAAATTCCTAAATTTTACTATCTATCCTCCAAAATTAAACAATATTCCATCTTCCTATTCCTTTATACCTCAAATATATCAAATAGTACCCCTAAAATTACACATTTATATCCAAAATAAATCATTTACAAAAGTTAACCATAATCATATATAATAGAATTAAACATTCTCCCTCCCTTTATCTTCTATCTTACACATTTTCCACCATCTATTCACCAACTTAGCATCTATCAATAAAGGATTCCCAATCTTTAATACATTAGTGTAAAAATCTCGTGCTTTGAAAACTGTATTGAGAAAATACTTTCTTCCTTTACAATTCACTGTTAAGCCCACTGGAACCTCCCATCTAAAATATATCTGATGTTTCTTAAGCTCATCCACTAAAAAGGCAAATTCTTTTCTCTTTCTTAACATTTTAAGAGGAATTTCCTTCATCATTATTATATCTTGTCCTAATATTTGGAATTTATTTTTATAAAATGCATGCAAAATTCCATACCTAATCTTCTTAGTTGTAAAATAAATAACCCCATCTCTCAGTAAACACTTCTGCCTTGCCAACCAAGAATTAACACGATAATTTTTTTCAATATTAACTTCAAAATCTTCTGGTTCCACTCCATCTATCTGAGCAAAGGCCTGAGTAAAAATCTCTTTCAAATTTTCCTGCCTACATTCTTTTAATCCCCTCACCCTTATAGCATATTCCATTAATTTATATTGTAATATAACCCTTTCTTCATCTGCCCTATCTACCTTAACCTGAATATCATCTATTTTATTTTCTAAATTCAAATTAATTTGAACTTCATCTATTTTCCTTTGCAAATCTAAATTAACTTGGTTAAGTTCTTCCAGTCTTTCCTCTGTCTGAATACTAGATAGCAATAATGGGGTAATTGATTCCTTTAATTTTTTCATCTCCCTCCTCTGCTCTTCCACCATATCTTTAAAATCCAGTATTTCTTTCTCCATTTCATTAAATTTTTGATCTATTTCTGAAAGATAAACCTCCATAAGCTCCTGTAAAAAATTCCTTAAACCTTCCTTGATATCTTCTTTTAATTTCCGTATCTGAACTGAAGAAATTTCCAGTATTTTAGAAGTGGTTAATTCTCTTTGCTTAAAAGCCATTTTTAAACTAGGTAATACCAAAAAAGAAAAAAGAAAAATTCAGTAAACTTTTCTTCTTAAACACTGTTATTTATTTTATTTTATTTAATCAAATTTTTATACCGCCCTATCTCCCGAAGGACTCAGGGCGGTTTACAGCCTGATAAAAACACAGGAATAAATACAAGATAAAAACAATATTTAAAAAACTTATTGAATTAGGCCAGATTTAAAATTATAATTAAAATAGTAAAAAACCCCATTTAAAAACTAAATTTAAAAATTAAAACTCTAGGCCAGTCCTGCGCAGATAAATAGATGTGTCTTAAGCTCGCGGTAGAAGGTTCGAAGGTCAGGAAGTTGGCGGAGTCCTGGGGGAAGTTCATTCCAGAGGGTGGGAGCCCCCACAGAGAAGGCCCTTTCCCTGGGTGTTGCCAGTCGGCACTGCCTGGCAGACGGCACCCTAAGGAGTCCCTCTCTGTGAGAGCGTATGGGTCGGTGGGAGGCAATCAGTGGCAGTAGACGGTCCCGTAAGTAACCCGGCCCTATGCCATTGAGCGCTTTGAACATAGTTACCAAAACCTTGAAGCGCACCCGAAAGGCCACAGGTAGCCAGTGCAGTCTGCGCAGGAGAGGTGTCACATGGGAGCCACGAGGGGCTCCCTCTATCACCCGCGCAGCCGCATTCTGAACTAACTGCAGTCTCCGGATGCCCTTCAAGGGGAGCCCCATGTAGAGAGCATTGCAGTAATCCAGACGAGATGTCACGAGAGCATGAGTGACCGTGCATAGGGCATCCCAGTCTAGAAAGGGGCGCAACTGGTGAACCAGGCGGACCTGGTAAAAAGCTCTCCTGGAGACAGCCGTCAAATAGTCTTCAAAAGACAGCCGTCCATCCAGGAGAACGCCCAAGTTGCGCACCCTCTCCATTGGGGCCAATGACTCGCCCCCAACAGTCAGCCGCAGCTGCAGCTGACTGTACCGGGGTGCCGGCATCCACAGCCACTCCGTCTTGGAGGGATTGAGTTTGAGCCTGTTTCTCCCCATCCAGACCCGTACGGCCTCCAGACACCGGGACAGCACTTCGATAGCTTCGTTGGGGTGGCCCGGTGTGGAAAAGTACAGCTGAGTATCATCAGCATACAGTTGGTACCTCACACCAAAACCACTGATGATCTCACCCAGCGGCTTCATATAGATGTTGAACAGGAGGGGCGAGAGAATCGACCCCTGTGGCACCCCACAAGTGAGGCACCTCGGGGTCGACCTCTGCCCTCCCATCAACACGGTCTGCAACCGATCAGAGAGATAGGAGGAGAACCACCGATAAACGGTGCCTCCCACTCCCAATCCCTCCAACCGGTGCAGCAAGATACCATGGTCGATGGTATCAAAAGCTGCTGAGAGGTCTAATAGGACCAAGGCAAAGGAATAACCCCTATCCCTGGCCCTCCAGAGATCATCAACCAAAACAACCAAAGCCGTCTCAGTGCTGTATCCGGGCCGAAAGCTAGACTGGAACGGGTCTAGATAGACAGTTTCATCCAGGTACCGGGGTAATTGACATGCCACCACACTGTCTACAACCTTCGCCACAAAGCGAAGGTTGGAGACCGGACGATAATTACCTAATACAGCTGGGTCCAGGGAAGGCTTCTTGAGGAGAGGTCTCACCACCGCCTCTTTCAAGGCGGCTGGAAAGATCCCCTCCAACAAAGAAGCATTTGTAATCCCCTGGAGCCAGCCTCGTGTCACCTCCTGCGTGGCCAGTACCAACCAGGAGGGGCACGGGTCCAGTAAACATGTGGTGGCATTCAGCCTCCCCAATAACCTGTCCATGTCCTCGGGAGCCACAGGGTCAAACTCATCCCAAACAGTCTCAACAAGACAGCTCTCCGACACCTCACCTGGATCCGACATCTCACCTGGATCCACCCAATTTTGATCCAGGCCATCCCGAAGCTGAACGACTGTAATAAAAATATAAAAGAAAAGAGACAAAAAATTCCTTTTTTTAAAAAAATATCTTGTTATATTCTTCTTAAAGGTTCCAGGCCAGCAATTGTAATAAGCATTTCCTTAGCTTTCACTTCCAATACACAAAGCGCCATTTAATTTCAATACACAGTACGCCATTTCCTTTCATCATCTCCAATCTTGACTATAAATACATTCTCTGTCCGGGAGTTAAAATCTTCTTACAATCAAATGCCAATGCTCCTGTTTCAGCTCTGTCCGCGTTAGCAGTCCTTCACTAATCCATTTCAGTCATGGAGATGGGCGCTGCGTTTTGTTCCGCCATTTGGCAGAAGCGTTCCGGATTCCGGAGCTTTTTTCGGGCTATAGAAGGAGCGTTCCCATCAAGCCACCAGAAATCTTCCTGGGGCTTTCCTGGGGGCTCTACTTCAGCCTGAATGCTCACCTCTCCCTCTTTGCCTGAGGGAGAGATTTTCAAGCCACTAGTCAGCAGATTAACGCTGTCTGAGCGGCTCTACAGAATCACACAGAACTGGCGGTCTAAAATAGACCGCCATTAATGAAGCGGAGCCACCGGAAGTCCTATACTTGCTTCTATGGGGACGTGGTGGCTCAGTGGCTAAGATGCTGAGCATGTCGATCAAAAGGTCAGCAGTTCAGAGGCTCATATCCCTAGTGCCGCGTAATGGGGTGCGCTCCCATTACTTGTTCCAGCTACTGCCAACCTAGCAGTTCGAAAGCACATAAAAAATGCAAATAGAAGGTAACAGTGTTTGGTGGGAAGGTAACAGCGTTCCATGAGCTTCTGGCATTTAGTCATGCTGGCCACATGACCATGGAGACGTCTTCAGACAGTGCTGGCTCTTCAGTTTTGAAATGGAGATGAGCACTGCCCCCTAGAGTCAGGAAGGACTAGCACATATGTGCGAGGGGAACTTTTACCTTTACCTTTAAACTTGCTTCTAAAATCTATGCAATAGGAATTTCTTTATAATTACTAATGGCCCAATTTCTCAAACAATCTAATAAAACGAGAGTTCAATAGTGATAAACATTTGATGAAATTCTACTATTCCACATTCTTTCATCTAAGAAATGAAAAAGAAATATTAAAAACCTGATGAAAATGCTTTATTTCCACTCATAATTCAGAAAGTTTGGAATTGTAGGATACAAGGTCTGATTTTCTTTATGGTATATGTCTTAACTGCAATAGATAGAAGAAAGATAATAATAAAGATAAATATAGCATTAAAATAGAAAAATAATAGTATTAATTATATTACTTCTCCATGATCTGAAGCATTATTGTAAAAACTGTATGTGTTAATGCAATTTAAGATGATATTAATACAATAAAGTATTAGTAATTTTTAATATGTGCATCCACTACTTTGGTTAAGGTTTAGAGGTCATGAATGGGGGAAATCATGATCATTTCCCACCATACCAAATAGATCAGTGGTGGGTTTCTAATATTTTTACTACTAGTTCTGTGGTTTGGTAGGCATGGTATGGCTTGGTGGGCGTGGCTTGGGCATGGCAGGGGAAGGATACTGTAAAATCTCCATTCGCTCCTGGTCAGCTGGGACTTGAGAGGCAGAGAATAGATGGGGGTGGGGCCAGTCAGAATTTTTACTACCAGTTCTCTGAACTACTCAAAATTTCCGTTACTGGTTCTTCAGAACTGGTCAGAACCTGCTGAAACCCACCTCTGAACTAGATGTATCTTTCTCATTATAATCAGTTGATAGGTTAAGAGTCAGTATGGTCAGATGGTAGACCTCTGGCAAGAGATAGATGATGCAATATCTCTTATTTTGTGCTTTTTTGGACACAGATTGTTATATATCATAAAGACAATGTGGTAAGGTGGTTAAAGTATTTGACTGATACCTGGGAAATCAAGATTCAAGTCCATCCTTAGCCATAGAAGTTCTTTGACTGACCTATACCTCTTTCTAAGCCTGACCCAACTCAGGAAAAGTATAAGGAAGCATTATGTAATTAAATATTTATGTATATGTACATGAGCTTGTGTTTGTGTATGTGCATGCCTATTATTACATAGATAATTTAGGAATTAATTCCTAGAACTCTGAATAATTCATTGATACCATCCATATTACCTGCACTGAATTTTAAACAACCCTAATATTTCGTCTCTAAGTGGATATGACAGGCAATCATAATCTCTTTCTCCCACAATGAAAAGAATATAAGGATAATATTTGACTCAGAGATTCTTGAGTTCTGAATTACAGTACATAAGCAGGCAATAAAGTGACATTTACAGGTTTCATTTGGTCTGTATTTCAGAATGAAATAAATTCCCTAGCTAACATGCATTGTTTTGTTGAGGACTGTTTTTTTCAAAATGTTGGTTTTCCAAATTATGTGATACACTATTTGATACTTAAAATATTGCCATAATTTTCATATGTGACAGTTTAGCGGTCCTTTTTGGTCCATAGGTGACATTTTTTTCTTAAGTTAATTTAATTTTTGTGTTTTATTAGGGGACTGATATAGGGTTTCTCTAGAGCAAGGCTGTCAAACTTGCAGCCCGTGGGCAGAATATGTCATGCTTTGGCCACGCCCATCTCCATTTTAGTAAAGGGAGGAAAGTCATGCTACATAATGTGACAAAAACATGATGCTGCAAGTTTGAGTCCCCTGCTGTAGAGCTATTGCTTGGTTTCCAGGGACTGCCTGGTGTTGATGCATTGCTTGAAAAATAATTAGAATGCATTTTTTACATGAATATATTAAATTCTATTTATGCATTCATGGAATTAAAGTATCTTTTGAACTGATTTTTAGGATGCAAAAATAGGTGATATTGATGTATAAATAAATGGACACAGACCAGAATTACTCATGGCTTTAATAAATAATTGCAGCTGAGTCACAGCTCATAGTTAGCAATCAGTGTAAAATGAAATAGGATTTACAATTGAAAGGATGATGTACCTTTTTAAAAAGAAAATGTTTCTTTTAAAGGCATTCCAGAATTCAAATTTTCTTTTGTCCTTCTAATATCAGGAAGTAATGAAAATTAGATGTACAGATAGTAGGGTCATGTTAGGAGAATATAATTCATGTTTAATTTATGACAAAATAATTTACAAGTTGACTTGATTCAGCTGTGAAAATTAACATTATAAAAGTGCTTTCAATTTCTGAGCTTTGAATTTCATGAATTCATATTTTATTAAAAAGCATCATAGAAGAGTTTCAATATAATTTATTTGTAAACTAATTGCAAAACATTTCCATTTGCAGAAATCTTGGTGAAGGTGCAAATGAAATATCAAAGAAGAATAATTTTAAGAGAATTCATGCATTATATAACTTCACAAAACATTTGAAATGATTGGAGAATCAAAATATGTGAGATATGGTGGTCATATTTTGAGAATGACAGAGAAGTACATACAAGAGGAATAAAAGTGGCAACTAACTTTTAAAAATTCAAAATACTACATTCTGTACTGCATCCAAGAATACACCACCTAAGAAAAATCACAGAGGAAAGTAAAGGTAAAGGTAAAGGTTCCCCTCACATATATGTGCTAGTCGTTCCTGACTCTAGAAGGTAGTGCTCATCTCCGTTTCAAAGCCAAAGAGCCAGCGCTGTCTGAAGAAATCTCCATGGTCATGTGGCTGGCATATTTAAATGCCAAAGGTGCACAAAACACTGTTACCTTCCCACCAAAGGTGGTCCCTATTTTTCTACTTGTATTTTTTATGTGCTTTTGAACTGCTAGATGGCAGAAGCTGGGAGTAACAGAAACCAGTTGCTCTAACATCTGTAGTCATGAAAACCTTTGAAAGGCTAGTGCTTTCCTACCTGAAAACCATCACGAATCCGCTCTTAGACCCCTTGCAATTTGCATACCGAGCAAATAGATCAACAGATGATGCTGTTAATATGGCTCTGCACTACATCCTACAACATCTTGAGTCTCCAAAGACCTATGCAAGGGTCCTTTTTGTAGACTTTAGTTCAGCATTCAATACCATCATTCCAGACATTCTTCTAACTAAGCTAAACCAGCTACAGGTACCGGAACAGACTTGTAAGTGGATCACAAGCTTCCTAACGAACAGGAAGCAGCAGGTGAAGCTAAGCAAGATCACATCAAATACCTGTACAATTAGCACAGGGGCCCCCCAAGGCTGTGTGCTCTCCCCACTTCTCTTCTCTCTGTATACCAATGACTGCATCTCCAATGATCCATCTGTTAAGCTACTGAAGTTCGCAGATGACACAACAGTGATTGGTCTCATTCGAGACAATGACGAATCCGCATATAGACGAGAGGTCGAACGACTAGCCTTGTGGTGCAACCAAAACAATCTGGAACTGAACACACTCAAAACCGTAGAAATGGTGGTAGACTTTAGGAAAAACCCTTCCATACTTCCACCTCTCACAATACTTGACAACACAGTATCAACAGTAGAAACCTTCAAATTTCTGGGTTCTATCATATCGCAAGATCTCAAATGGACAGCTAACATCAAAAACATCATTAAAAAGGACAACAAAGAATGTTCTTTCTGCGCCAACTCAGTAAGCTCAAACTGCCCAAGGAGCTGCTGATCCAATTCTACAGAGGAATTATTGAGTCTGTCATTTGCACCTCTATAACTGTCTGGTTCGGTTCTGCAACCCAACAAGAAAAACACAGACTTCAGAGGATAATTAGAACTGCAGAAAAAATAATTGCTACCAACTTGCCTTCCATTGAGGACCTGTATACTGCACGAATCAAGAAGAGGGCCGTGAAAATATTTGCAGATCCCTTGCATCCTGGACATAAACTGTTTCAACTCCTACCCTCAAAACGACGCTATAGAGCACTGCACACCAGAACAACTAGACACAAGAACAGTTTTTTCCCGAAGGCCATCACTCTGCTAAACAAATAATTCCATCAATACTGTCAGACTATTTACTGAATCTGCACTACTATTAATCGTCTCAGAGTTCCCATCACCAATCTCTTTCCACTTATGACTGTATGACTATAACTTGTTGCTGGCAATCCTTATGATTTATATTGATATATTGATCATCAATTGTGTTGTAAATGTTGTACCTTGATGAACGTATCTTTTCTTTTATGTACACTGAGAGCATAGCACCAAGACAAATTCCTTGTGTGTCCAATCACACTTGGCCAATAAAATTCTATTCTATTCTATTCTATTCTATTCTATTCTATTATGCGGCAATAGGGATTTGAACTGCTGAACTGCTGACCTTGATCAGCAAGCTCAGCATCTTAGCCACTGAGCCAGGGATGAAATGCTCCCAGTTCGGACCAAATCACCTGATCCGGTAGCGATGGTGGCGGGTGGTTCGGAGAACCAGTAGCAAAAATCCCTGCCCCACCCATGCCCAGCTGAGTCACGTGATCATCAGAGGTTTTTTGTTTTTTGTTTTACTTTTAAAAGCATTTTTTCTTCGGCCGAAAAAATGCTTTTAAAAGTAAAAGAAAAGCCTCTGATGATCGCAGAGTTCAGCTGGGATCATCAGAACCTTTTAAAAGCATTTTTTCTACAACCTTTTCAGCCGAAGAGGTTGTAGAAAAAATGCTTTTAAAAGTAAAAAAAAAAAAAGTTGGCCACGCCCACCCAGTCACATTCCACATACACCCCAAGCCATGCCCACAGAACTGGTAGTAACAAATTTTACATTTCACCCCTGCACTGAGCTATAAACAATTAAGAGATAATGTGTTCGTTCCAAAAATCCAAGCAAAAGAAACATATAGTAAGTCATAAGGTAAAATTAGGGCTGAAAATTCCCATTACCCTTGTTAGGATTCTGGGTCTTACCTCTAATTCTGATATTAAAATGTGTTTATAGAAAACTGTGTAATTCTGGCTTTGTTGTTTATTCCTTGATGTGAAGGGCTTGATAGGATAGCTATCAAGAATCACTTCTCCTATTTTTAAATACTGTATCCCACCATTCCATAGTGGTAGGACCAGTAAAATCTTCTGATCAGGAGAAAGTAGAATGGAGATTAGATGTCCTAATATATGTCTTGTTTTAGACAGGATGGTGAATTCTAAATTTCCATTTGTCTAACATTAGTTGTAGTGTCATAATATATTATTTTTCTACAAAGTGTGAAGATTGTGGATAGATCATACTTGCTTTCAGAATGAAACATCCGTAGTTGTGTGTCACAGAAGCATCTATTGTTGCTTAGCTATTTGGTTTAAAAACATGATAAATAGCTTCCTAGAAGAAAATTAAAAAAGAGATCTTTAGCATAATATTTGAAGGGGAAAAACAAACCAACATGAAATGTATTTGAGACTTCTGCATATATATAGAAATCACTGAGCAAAAGACTATAGAAAATACAATATGTTTGGAAATACTATTATTCATAATTTACAACTAGATAAAATCAAACACATGAGTTGAAAAATTGGAATAACATGTCTATTCAAAACATGGCTTGAAGGGTTTTATATTTAATCTGTGAAACTTTGAAATGGACACCTAGGAAGGATTTATCTAAAGATAGGCAATGTAGAAATATATTCCAGAGTTACTATATGCAATGACTATTATTAAAGGAAGCAATAAAAAAATTGATTGGATTGATTATGTGCCATCTGGACATTTTAGAATCCTAGCAACTGCATAGATGGGTTTTTTCCATTTTGATCTATTATTCTCTTTCCTTGTACCATTCTGTTCATTAAAGCCTTTTTCAGAGAGCTGGGTCTTTGCATAATGTGTCCAAGCAGGATAATTTGAATCTAATCATTTATGCCTCAAGTAAGGATCCTGGGTTGATTTCTTCAATGATCTTCAATGTATTTGAAAATAAATACATTTTAGAAAAACTAAAATCCTATGGCATCTCCAGACCCCTCCATAATTGGATAACTGCGTTCCTGTCAAACAGGCAAAAAGTGGTCAAAATAGGCAGCGCTCTATCAAATCCTGCACCTGTTAATAGCGGTGTCCCCCAAGGCAGCGTTCTAGGACCAACACTCTTCATATTATACATAAATGACCTTTGTGCGTTCTCTTCATCAGTGATGTTTAACTATTTAACACCACCAACAATGCTGCTACCCTTAGAAAAGACCTTGACTTTGTGTCAGAATCAGGGGTGATATGCTCCCGGTTCGGACCAGCTCACCCGATCTGGTAGCAATGGCGGCTGCTGGTTCGGAGGACCGGTAGCAAAAATCTCTGGCCCCGCCCCCTGCCTCTGCTGAGCCACACCATCAGCAGAGGTTTTTTTTTTTACTTTTAAAAGCAGTTTTTCTTCAGCTGAAAATATGCCTTTAAGAGTAAAAAAAACCCCTCTGATGATCACACAGCTGAGCAGAGATCATCAGAACCCTTTAAAAGTTTTTTTTTAAAAAACCTCTTCAGCTGAAGAAAAAAAAAGAAAGAAAGAAAAGAAGTTTTAAAAGACTCCTTTGGCAATCCCAGATGAGTTCCTCATCACCAGAACCTTTAAAAACATGTTTTCTATAGTCGAAGATATGTTAAAACAATTATTTTAAGAGGTTCTGGGCTGCTATGAGAGAACTTCAGCTGAGATTGTCAGAGGAGCTTTTAAAATCTTTTTTTCCTATGGCAATCCCAGAGGACTTTCCTGATCCTCATAAGCTTTTAAACTCACTTTTTAACAGCCCCCACTTACAAGAGCCCCCACCCATGCCCACCCAATTCCTCCTCCTCACCTATAATTACTGCTCCTTTCGGGCTGGCAACACCATGCTTTTCTTCAGTTACTGATTACAGCCTGCTTTGACTGCCTGCTTTGCTGAATGAGGAACTCTGGGAGTTGAAGTCCACAAACCTTAAAGTTACTAAGGTTGGATACCCCTGATCTAAATAAATAAATAAAAATAATAAAATAAAATATTTGTGTAGCTTTTTGAGATTTGGTGTGTTTCTGTAGTGTTTCACTCTAACTACACAAACACCCAAATCTCACAAAACTGTATGTGGCATTTTGTGTGTGTGTGTGTGAGTCAGTTGTGTTGTGTGTGTGTAAAGTGTGAAAGTGTGAGGTTCCTGCTAGTTGCAGGGGCCATTTTGGGTGAAGTGCAGTTGCTTTTACATTGTGTGTGAGTCAGTTGTGTTCTATTGTGTGTGTGTAAAGTGTGAAAGTTCATTTTTGGTACCTCTTACTGTTTTGTATACATTGTTTATGATTTTTATTATTTATTGTTATTGGCCATGCCCACCCAGTCATCTGACCACCAAGCCATGCCCACCAATTAAGCCACGCCCACAGAACCAGTAGGGAAAATTTTTAGATTTTACCCCTGGTTGGAATGCTCTGTCTTACACATTGGCAGAAAGAATCAGAAGACAAAATACAAGCTTGGTGGACATGACCTTATAGATGACCCTCACTCTGTCAAGGACCTTGGAGTACTCATATCAAATGGTTTAAGTGCCAAAACCCACTGTAACAACATCGTCAAAAAGGCATTAAGAGTTGTAAACCTAATCTTGCGTAGCTTCTTCTCTGGTAAGATTACACTACTAACCAGAGCATACAAAACATTTGCTAGACCAATTCTCAAATACAGCTCATTTGTCTGCAACCCACACTGCATATCTGACATTAATACAATTGAGTGTGTCCAGAAATATTTCACAAGAAGAGTCCTCCAGTCCTCTGCTCATAATAAAATACCTTTATGCCACCAGAATTGAAATTCTGGGTTTAGAAAATTTAGAACTACGCTGCCTTCGGTATGACCTGAGCATAGCTCATAAAATCTCTGCTACAATGTCCTTCCTGTCAATGACTACTTCAGCTTCAACCACAACAATATACGAGCAGACAATAGATTCAAACTTAAAGGCATAAAATTAGTTTTATTAGTAATTTTAATGGGGTTTTTAATGGGGGTTTTATGATGTAATGTATTTTAAATGATGGGCCAAATTGAATAAGCTTTTTAACATTGATTTTATTTATATTGTATTTATTGATTGTTGTTTTTACCTGTCTGTAAACCGCCCTGAGTCCTTCAGGAGAAGGGCGGTATAGAAATTAAATTATTATTATTATTATTATTATTATTATTATTATTATTATTATTATTATTATTATTATTATTATTATTATTATTATTATTATTATTATTATTATTATAGTGAACCGCTCCAATCTCGATTGCAGAAAATATGACTTCAGTAACAGAGTTGTTAATGCCTAAAATGCACTACCAGACTCTGTGGTCTCATCCAAAATCCCCAAAATTTTAACCTAAAACTGTTTACTGTTTAACATAAGACTGTCTACATTCCTAAGAGGTCTGTAAGGGGCATGCATAAGAGCACCAGTGTGCCTACCGTCCCTGTCATAATGTTCCCTTTAATTGTATTCATTTTATGTATTCAATTCATGTTTATACTTATATATATATATATATATATATTATTTAATATGTATTCGACAAAATAAATAAATAAATAAATAAATAAATAAATAATGTTTTATTGGCTGTCCACATTATTCTCAAGAGTCTTCTTTTCAGAAGCAAAGTTCAAAGGTGTCAATACATTTGATTCTGATTTCCTCATTCTTACAAATCCTTCCATTTTTTTTCCTGATAAGGTAACTGTTGACTGTGGAAATGTTGTGGATTTATCCTGAATTCAGCAAAGGATTGACAAAATGCTCACAACATTCTGATGAGCAAGCCAGTTTGGCATGGATAGGTGGCAAGCCTATTAGGTGGAACTAGAGTTGGATGAAAGCTAACTTTAACTCTTTATGCCTCCCCACCTAGTAGGGAAGATGGGCAGTATAACAATTTGATAGCTACTGTAAATAAATAAATCTCAAAGAATATTCATCAACATTTCTTCACCAGCATAAACCAAGATAGCAAGTAACATCATGTGAAAAAGGCTTCTCAAATTTTCAGATGACATAAAATAGAATGAAACAATGAATGCAGCCTAGAAGAGAGAAACATAATTCTAAAGGTTCTGAATAAGTCATAGAAGAGAGCTGAAAATATCAGCATTAACTTAATAAGGATAAATGAAAAATTATTCAAATATGTAATTATAGGGTGATGGCACATTAATAGTATTACATTTTAAAAGAATTTTGAAATAGTAGTTAGAAGCTGAGGTGCTAAAACACAAATGCAATTCTAGGCTTCACAGGTCATTATTTCCTGATCACAGAAAATAATAGTTCAACCATAGAACATGTTGTTTATATCCCACCTGTGTCCTTTTCTGGACATCACACTTTAAGAAGGATTCAGGGAAACTGAAACATGTGCAGAAAAGATAGATGAGGATTATCAGAGCCTGGAAACAAATTACATATGTTACCCTTAAAATAACTTCACTTACTGAAGATGAAAACAAATATTAGCTGTTATTTCAAAAAGTGGGTCATGAAATAGAAATATAATATTTTCCAAATTTTCATATATATATATATATATATATATATATATATATATATATATATATATATATATATATATATATATATATATATATATATATATATATATATATATATATATGTCTTTAGTTATTGGGTTTTCTCCCGTGTAAAATTGGAAGTGTCTTGGCGGCGTTTCGAAGTCTCATTCGTCATCTTCAGGCTTCAACCGTGCTTCTGGGAGCAATGTGTGATCGCAGCTGTTTCTTCCTTTTAACTGCTGGTGGGGTTTGAACTGCGGTTAAAGGAAGAAACAGCTGCGATCACACTGCTCAAGCTGAAGCCTGAAGATGACGAATGAGACTTCGTCATCGCCAAGACACTTCCAATTTACACGGAGAAACCCAACAACCAAAGACCTATATACAAACACCCGTGAAAACCTCAGAAAACAAATATATATATATATATATATATATATATATATATATATATATATATATATATATATATATATATATATATATATATATATATATATATATATATTATTATTATTATTATTATTATTATTATTATTATTATTATTATTATTATTATTATTATTATTATTATCATATTTATATACCGCCCTATCTCCCTAGGGACTCAGGGCGGTTCACAGGCAATTAAAAATACATATAAATACAAACTAAAATGACAATTAAAAAACTTATTCTATAGCCGAATTATTAAAAAACAGTATAAATAATAAAAACCCATTTAAAACCAGTAAATTTAAAATCTAATCCAGTCCCGCGCAGATGAATAAGTGTGTTTTAAGCTCGCGATGAAAGGTTCGGAGGTCCGGAAGTTGGCGAAGTCCTGGAGGGAGTTCGTTCCAGAGGGTGGGAGCCCCCACAGAGAAGGCCCTTCCCCTGGGTGTCGCCAGACGACACTGCCTAGTTGACGGCACCCTGAGGAGTCCCTCTCTGTGAGAGCGCATGGGTCGGTGAGAGGTATTCGGTAGCAGTAGGCGGTCCCGTAAATAGCGCGGCCCTATGCCATGGAGCGCTTTAAAGATTGTCACCAACACCTTGAAGCGTACCCGGAAGACCACAGGTAGCCAGTGCAGTCTGCGCAGGATAGGTGTCACGCGGGAGCCACGAGGGGCTCCCTCTATCACCCGCGCAGCCGCATTCTGGACTAACTGGAGCCTCCGGATGCCCCTCAAGGGGAGCCCCATGGGGTGCTGAGATCTGGCCCATGGGGCCATTCTGGAAACAATGAAGGACCAGCTTGCAGTATGTCTCCCAGTGAAAACAGAGCTCAGGAGGGCTGCATGCAGCCTGCTTGAGCTGCTTTTCATTGGCAGAGGGGTGGAGGAGATCACTGCAACTGAAAACGGAGCTTAGGAGCACGTTTTTGCTGGTAGAGCACTCGGGCCATCAAAGGCGCCCTGACATGAGTGACAGTGAGCTGGCCATGCCACCCCCCGCCAGGCCAAACACAACCCTGATGCAACCCTCAATGAAATTAAGTTTGACACCCCTGGCCTTATGATGGTCTTCTTCTCAGTTCTTTGTTGTAGCTGTGGTATAGAATCTCCATGACTGGTGTTTTTTTAAAAAAATTAAAGTATTATTTCCTCTTTTCTGTAATTCATAAAAAAGTCTGATTAGCCCAGAGGCTGTTTGTTTTGTGCTACTAAGAGAAAGAAAATAAACTGGTATTTGATGAGAGATTTCTGAGACCACAAACCAGTTACTTTAGCATTTAAAAAGGAAAAAATATTACAATTGTTTGATGGAAATACCATAATAACATACTGTATACTTTAAAGATGCAAAATATTTTATCAATATTATAATATATATATTAATTTACCACAATCCCTTCACAAAATATATCCTTATTTGTAGCATAATTTCCAATTCTCGTGTAGAGTAGGTTCAACCCCATGTATCTGCTACAATCATCAGTTAATATCAGTCCTGGATGAAACGTGTTTATATGAACACAACTCAGTTTCTCTTTTTGATTCCTGCTGAAATAAATTCTTTGCCCCAATTTTTGCAGATTTAATATTTTGTTTCCACAAAATGCATTTCTTGTAAACAAACTGCATTTTTTCAGTTGTTTAAATAGTGAAATATGTTTTCATTCTTTTTTTTTAGAAGCATTTGTTTAGTCAAACTCCACACTTAAAATCTTAGAAAAATCAATATCTGTATAGCCTAACACAGGGATGTCAAACTCAAGGCTCAGGAGCCCCATGGGGTGCTGAGATCTGGCCCATGGGGCCATTCTGGAAACAATGAAGGACCAGCTTGCAGTATGTCTCCCAGTGAAAACAGAGCTCAGGAGGGCTGCATGCAGCCTGCTTGAGCTCCTTTTCATTGGCAGAGGGTTGCAGGAGATCACTGCAACTGAAAACGGAGCTTAGGAGCACGTTTTTGCTGGTAGAGCACTCGGGCCATCAAAGGCGCCCTGACATGAGTGACAGTGAGCTGGCCATGCCACCCCCCGCCAGGCCAAACACAACCCTGATGCAACCCTCAATGAAATTAAGTTTGACACCCCTGGCCTTATGATGGTCTTCTTCTCAGTTCTTTGTTGTAGCTGTGGTATAGAATCTCCATGACTGGTGTTTTTTTAAAAAAATTAAAGTATTATTTCCTCTTTTCTGTAATTCATAAAAAAGTCTGATTAGCCCAGAGGCTGTTTGTTTTGTGCTACTAAGAGAAAGAAAATAAACTGGTATTTGATGAGAGATTTCTGAGACCACAAACCAGTTACTTTAGCATTTAAAAAGGAAAATCAGTTCCTTCATAGGAAGTTAAATGAAACATTGTTACAGAAAAAAATAGTAATGTCAGTTTGCAAAAAGAAGTGGAAAGAATTTTGCCGCAACAATCTTGTCACAACAATTACAGATGTAATGATGGTTTGGTATGCAAGTAAAGCCTTATGATGAAACATTTATACAATATAATAATAAGCTCAAAAAAGAGACAGGAAAATGCAAGCAATTTTTGATTAGATAAAAAGAAAGAATTAAAAAAACCTCCACAAAAGAATATTATTTTCACAGTAAATTATTCCTATTAGAATAAAAATGAACTACACAAAGGAATTTGGAATATGCAAATAAGTCAGGGAAATGATTGGCATATACATTGAGAAAAGAAAAAGGAAAAAAATATTACAATTGTTTGATGGAAATACCATAATAACATACTGTATACTTTAAAGATGCAAAAATATTTTATCAATATTATTATATATAGAAGAAAGGGTTGATGAATATTTACCAAAACAAAATTTACCAAGGGTCACAGAAAAACAGAAATAATTAATAAATGGGTCTATAACATTAAGTTATAAAGATAAAAATAAAGAAAGTGCCTTTTTCAAATGATTTACATCCTTGTCTTGTTATTACAAGACAAGGATGTAACCAAGACAAGAATGTCACCACTATTATTAATATTAATTTTGAAAATATTTAACAAAGACATAAGACAAAATGATAGAATTGCTGAAGTGAGCATTTAAAGAGAAACATAGATTTACAGGTTTTGTTTTGTTTTTTAATGATTTTGTTATAATAGAAAATCTTTTTAAAGGAATAGAAACATTAATAGAAAAAACCTATAGGATTTTAGAGTTTAAAATTAAATTAAAATTTGCTTGTTTTAAAATTAAGAAGCAAAAGATAAAGATATTAACAAAATATTTGAACATGAAATTGAATTGAAAAGATTTTAAGATTGACTATGACTAATATGAATTGTATATTACTTCAGATTGATTATGTTAAGACATGAAATGAAATAAAGTATATATGTTAAGATGGGAAAAATTACAATTGTTTTTATTGGGCAATTAATATGTGATAAAAATGAATGTATTGCCTAAAATGATTTTAAGTTAAGGTTAATATAGATTTCAAAACCATTATGTTAGGAGTGTCATGATCAAGTGTATGATTATTTAATTAATCAGCTTTATAGTTTGAGATTCTTTACTTGAGCTGTTATGCCACTCATATAATAGATTTTGCAATACTCACAGTGGTGGTATATGGATATAAATTATATGGATGGGCCTGATCATAACTGTCATTGTGCAGTAGATAAAAATAAGAACTGATTCACAACACTATTTGATGGGCACGAAAACAGTCTAAAGATATGTTACCACAGTATGTCCACATAGTTTATTCAGTTGACAATGCAATTCATACACCTACTAATCAAATACTCTTTCCATAGGAACATATGAATCTTCTACATGCTTACTGTTAGTAGTTCTGGATAGTGCAATGCAGTTTCTATGCATGTGCTACTTCAGACTACAGAGTACAATAAATTTTAAACTTAGCACTCTTGATATATTGTCCTGAAAAACTGCAAATCTTGCAAGTGCAGTGTTGTTGGAGAGGTTGATTTGAGCATCAAATTGTAGAAACTACTGGTTGCTTGATTGTTTAACATTCTTGAAACTAAGCCAGAGAATCAAGTTTTAAAGTTTTGTGCTTGTTCAATATGTTCCAAGAGATACTTATACAGTAAACCAGAACATGGCCTTTTTCTTTTCCATTAATCTTTATTGGCTGTTTTATGGAACCTGCAGTGTTCAAGTGATGAAGGATTTTACACATTTTCTGTTTTAATGTATATTACCCCATATAAAATTGATTAAGATATTTTTTGCTTAACTGCAAATTCTACTACATTAGATAATATACTATATTACTCATTGCTGACATTAAGCTAAGGTATTAACACAGATGATGCACAGCCTGTTTTGTTATATTAAAAACCATTCAGTCCCAAATTAACCCAAATTATACAGGGGCTTCTAGAAGTTATGCCCAACATTTTCTTCCAGAACAATACAGTTTTGGTTATAGAAGCTATGCCTTTGGAAGGATTGCATCCTCAGTAGTATGTTACCAATTACATCCTTTGTAATGGACAAAGATATTATAGGTGGTTGGCTAAACATTCTCTATTTTTTCAAGATTCTGAATAGGTTTCTCTCTTAACACCTGCCACTTTCCCAGCTCCTTACTATCTTCCTCACCTCATCCTCTGATGATGCTATTAACTAGGGTTTATTTGGGGGTAGGGTAGGGCTTATATTGCAAGTAGCATGAAAAATCAGGCTAGGGCTCATTTTCGCCGTAGGTCGTATTTTCAGGGAAACATGGAATACATACACATATACAGTGCATTCAGAAAGTATTCAGACCCCCTTCACTTTTGTCAATTTGCTATCCTGCAGCCTGATTCTAGAGTTGTTGAAATTCATTTTTTTCTCATTAATCTACATTCACATAATCACAAAGTAAAAACAGAATTTTAGGAATGTCTGTAAACTTATTAAAAAGAAAAAAATGAAATATTACATTGGCATAAGTATTCAGACCCTTCACTCAGTATTTTGTTGAAGCACCTTTGGCAGCAATTACACACTCAAGTCTTTTTGGGGTATGATGCAACAAGTTTTGCACACCTGGATTTTGAGATTCTCTGCCATTCTTCTCTGCAAATCCGCTCAAGCTAAGTCAAGTTGGATACCGGATAGCCATTTTCAGGTACCTCCAGAGTTGTTACATAGAGTTCAATTCAGGGATCTGAATTACCATTATAGGACATTCACAGAGTTGTCCCTAAGCCCCTCCTGTGTTGTCTTGGCTATGTGCTTAGGATTGTTGTCACGTTGGACAGTAAACCTGCTCAGTCTGATGTCCTGAGCGCTATGGAACAGATTTTCATTGAGGATATCCCTGTACTTTGCGCCATTCAGCTTTCCCTTAATCCTGACTAGTCTCCCAGTTCTTCTGCTGAAAAACACTCCCACAGATAATCCTTGATTTACAACAGTTACAATGGCACTGAAAAAAGTAACTTATGACTGTTTTTCACACTTACGACTGTTGCAGCAAACTGTCATTAGGGCAAAGAAGTGATGTCACATGACCATCTGGCCAGGATGCTGGCCAGGATGCTGCCGCCACCATCATGCTTCATTATATTGGGAAGTTGATAAGTGATGCCTGGTTTCCACCAGACATAACATTTAGAACAGAGGCCAAACAATTCAGTTTTGGTTATAGAAGCTATGCCTTTGGAAGGATTGCATCCTCAGTAGTATGTTACCAATTACATCCTTTGTAATGGACAAAGATATTATAGGTGGTTGGCTAAACATTCTCTATTTTTTCAAGATTCTGAATAGGTTTCTCTCTTAACACCTGCCATTTTCCCAGCTCCTTACTATCTTCCTCACCTCATCCTCTGATGATGCTATTAACTAGGGTTTATTTGGGGGTAGGGTAGGGCTTATATTGCAAGTAGCATGAAAAATCAGGCTAGGGCTCATTTTCGCCGTAGGTCGTATTTTCAGGGAAACATGGAATACATACACATATACAGTGCATTCAGAAAGTATTCAGACCCCCTTCACTTTTGTCAATTTGCTATCCTGCAGCCTGATTCTAGAGTTGTTGAAATTCATTTTTTTCTCATTAATCTACATTCACATAATCACAAAGTAAAAACAGAATTTTAGGAATGTCTGTAAACTTATTAAAAAGAAAAAAATGAAATATTACATTGGCATAAGTATTCAGACCCTTCACTCAGTATTTTGTTGAAGCACCTTTGGCAGCAATTACACACTCAAGTCTTTTTGGGGTATGATGCAACAAGTTTTGCACACCTGGATTTTGAGATTCTCTGCCATTCTTCTCTGCAAATCCGCTCAAGCTAAGTCAAGTTGGATACCGGATAGCCATTTTCAGGTACCTCCAGAGTTGTTACATAGAGTTCAATTCAGGGATCTGAATTACCATTATAGGACATTCACAGAGTTGTCCCTAAGCCCCTCCTGTGTTGTCTTGGCTATGTGCTTAGGATTGTTGTCACGTTGGACAGTAAACCTGCTCAGTCTGATGTCCTGAGCGCTATGGAACAGATTTTCATTGAGGATATCCCTGTACTTTGCGCCATTCAGCTTTCCCTTAATCCTGACTAGTCTCCCAGTTCTTCTGCTGAAAAACACTCCCACAGATAATCCTTGATTTACAACAGTTACAATGGCACTGAAAAAAGTAACTTATGACTGTTTTTCACACTTACGACTGTTGCAGCAAACTGTCATTAGGGCAAAGAAGTGATGTCACATGACCATCTGGCCAGGATGCTGGCCAGGATGCTGCCGCCACCATCATGCTTCATTATATTGGGAAGTTGATAAGTGATGCCTGGTTTCCACCAGACATAACATTTAGAACAGAGGCCAAACAATTCAGTTTTGGTTCATCATACCAGAGAATCTTGTTCCTCACAGTCTCAGAATCTTTCAAGTTCTTTTTTGCAAACCAGAAGCAGGCTTTCATTTGTTTTGCACTGAGAATAGGCTTCTGTCTAACCACTCTGCCATAAAGCTCAGATCAGTGGAGGGCTGCAGTGATGGCTGTCCTTCTGGAATTCTATCTCATCTTCTTCACATAGAATCTTTGGAGCTCAGTCAAAGTGATAGTCAGGTTCTTGGTCACCTGACTTACGAAGGCCCTTTTCTCCAATTGCTCAGTTTGATCAGGCGACCAGCTCTGGCTTTGCTGGCTGAGGAACTTTGGGATTTGAAGTTCACAATAAAATAAAATAAAATAAAATAAAATAAAATAAAATAAAATAAAATAAAATAAAATAAAATAAAATAAAATAAAATAAAATAAAATTTGTGCAGCTTTCTGAGATTTGGTGTGTTTCTGTAGTGTTTCACTCTAACTACACAAACACACAAAATCTCAGAAAGCTGTATGTGACATTTTGTGTGTGTGTGTGTGTGTGTGTGTATGTGTGTGTATGTGTGAGTTGTGTGTGTGAAAAGTGTGAAAGTTGATTTTTGAGCTTTTTGTAGCTGTGTGAAGTGTGAAGTGCAGCTGCTTTTACATTGTGTGTGAGTCAGTTGTGTTGTGTTGTGTGTGTGTAAAGTGTGAAAGTTGGTTTTTGATACCTCTTATTGTTTTTTATAGTTTGTTAATTATTTTTATTATTTATTGTTATTGGCCATGCCCACCCAGTCATCTGACCACCAAGCCATGCCCACCAATTAAGCCACGCCCACAGAACCGGTAGGGAAAATTTTTAGATTTCACCCCGATATATACTTATACTACCTTTATAGTAGTCTTCCCCAGATCTATGTCTTGAGATAATTCTGAGCAATCTGCAGGCAGTTCCTTTAACCACGTGGCTTTTGCTCTGATACTGTATGCATTGTTAGCTGTGAGGCCTTCTGTGGAGAGGTGTGTCCCTTTCCAAATTGTGTCCAATCTATTTTATTTACCACATGGAGTCCATATGTTATGGACTCCAATGAAGGTGTAGAAACATGTCAGCAATGATCTAGAGAAATGGGAAGCACCTGAGTAAATTTCAAGTGTTATTGTAAAGGGTCTGAATACTTATGCCGATGTGATAATTCAGTTTTTAATAAATTTACAGACATTTCTAAAATTCTGTTTTTACCTTGTCGTTATGTGGTACTGAGTATATATTAATGAGAAAAAATGAATTTCAATAACTGTAGAATCAGGCTCCATCATAACAAAATTGAGTGGGTCAAGGGGGGGTGAATACTTTCTGAATGATATATATGTGTGTGTGCGTGTGTGTGTGTGTGTGTGTGTGTGTGTGTGTGTGTGTGTGTGTGTACAATCCCAGGAAAAATTAAATTGAAGGCACTATGTCATTTCATTTATTTTTGTGTCTTATACAAACTTTTGCAAAACAACAAATGGAAATGTCTACATATATTTAAACTATTAATGTAAAAAATAAAAATAAACAGAAAAAATGCAACTTCCATATGTTTTCATGACTGTGCTAAATATCTGATTTTATGATATAATTATAGACAGTGTCCTTAAGCACTTATATTTGAATTAAATAAAATTGAATTACAGATGTTGTATTGCTTGAAGGTTTTTTGTGTGGTTAAAGTTGGATTCACCATTGCTTCTTCTTTCCATTTATTATTTATTTCTTTTATGCTCATTGTATTGTATTTTTATTTTGTTTGGTTTTATTGTACACTAATCAGTTCAGAGTTGGGTGATGCCTAAATTGAATAAATTACATTATTTGGGTAATTTTAATATATGAAAAGATACCTATATCTGAGTGTAAACTGGTATAGTTATAGTCTAGAATGAAATATACAGTATATCATCTTTATAATTCAGAACAACTTTCAGAAGTTGTTAAATGTAATTTGTAAGTCAGAAAGAATCAATAATAATTCAAAGAAATATTTCATTAGGAGCTTATGTTTTGCATCCCATCTCTCAACTTTCAGGCTGAAGTGTCCTAAGAGACTATATTAAACCTTTAATTTTCAGTCTATAATAGACACTGCTTCTGATTAACTAATAATGAAATCAAAAGCAATTCTATGCTTCACATAAACAGAGGGAGTTGAAGTTGCCGGAAGCTTGGGCAAAAGTGACCATGTCATACTGCAATTCAATATAATGCAAACACAAGCAATATAATATAATCCAACTAGTGTCTTAAACTTTAAAAGAGCTGATTTTAACAAACTCAGAGACAGCCTAAGCAAAATTTCATGGATAAATATCCTAAAGAGGAAAACAACTCAAGGAACATGTGAAACACTGAAAAATATTATCATAAAAACCCAGTCACTTGTCTGTAATGGTATAGGTTCTCCTGCTTGAGCAAGGGGCTGGACTACAAACCTCCAAGGTCTCTTCCAGCTCTGTTCTGTTCTGTTCTGTTCTATCCAACACAATAACATTGAAAAGGAAATCCAAGCAATCCAAGAAGAAACCAGCATGGTTGGACAAATATCTCTCTGATAAACTGAAAGACAAAAAAGATAAGTACAAAAAATGGAAAGACGGACACATAACTAAGGCAGAATATCAGAAGATAGCCAGAATCTGCAAAGATGAAGTCAGGAAAGGAAAGGATCAGAATGAACAAAGACTTGAAACAAAAGTCAAAGATAATAATAAAAAAGTTTCTTTCAACATATAAATAAGAAGAAAAAAGCCAATGAAACAGTCACAGTCCACTAAAGAGAGAAGATGGCAAGGAAATTACAAGTAGTCGGGAAAAAGCAGAGCTGCTTAACTCATTCTTTGAATCATTCATCACATAAAAAGAAACTATAGGCCAACCTACCAAAAACATAACTGTAAAAGACAGACTAGAAATAAAAATTAAAATAAGCAAGAAGGTGGTTAGAGAATCTCCATAATAATAGTATATCAAACTACAATTTCAAAAAAGCCATCTATGATCTTATAAACCCCGACCTCTCATCTCTTGACTGGCAAATTCTATTCTCTAACTGTATCACTGCTGAAGACCACTATAGTGTTTTCCTACTTGAAGTCAATAGAGTCATTAAACTATACCTACCACAAACCAGCACCAAAATCAGGAAAAACAAATTACCCATTTCAATAAAAAAGCTCCAATCCAAAAAAAAATCCCTCTGACGAAAAAAACAAAACTGGCTATGTAGCCAACTTTAAAAACCAGTACAAAAATATATGCCACCAAATAAAGACTGAATGCACTAATTACTACATCAAACAAGAAGAAGACCTTCTGCACACAAAATCCAATCGCGCTTTCTATAATTTTGTAAACAACAAATGTAAAGACTCGAGATCCATCCCACCCCTAAAAGGATCTAATGGTAAAGAATGTAATGATGAAACAGTTAAAGCAAACCTCTTTAATACATTCTTCAGCTCAGTCTTTGTTAACAGTAATGGCTCATACCCAAAATTCCCCAGTCGTACCAACAATGATTACAACAACACAAATAGATTTCACAAAAGATAATGTTGAAAAGGTCCTTCACAGACTGAAACCATCTCTATCTATTGGAACTGATGGTCTATGTGCATACTTCTTAAAAATCTTTTCCACTGTTATAGCAAAACCCCTAAGCATAATCTTTGAAAAATCTTTCAGGACCAGCTCCCTTCCCAAACTATGGTCACTAGCCACGGTCATCCCTGTCTTCAAAAAGGAGACCCTAACCTAACTGAAAATTACAGACCAATTTCTTTATGCTGCATCACCTGCAAAGTAATGGAATCAATCATCAACCAATCCATCACCCTCCACCTTGAAACAAACAATCTACTCTCTAATAAACAATTTGGTTTCAGAAAAAAATTATCATGTAATTTAAAACTTCTTCACTGCAAAAACATATGGACTACAAATCTTGATCAGGGCAAAGCAATAGATGCAATTTACATAGACTTATATAAAGTTTTTGACTCAGTGGTACATGACAAACTTCTTCTAAAACTAAAATCCTACGGCATCTCCAGACACTTCCATAATTGGATAACAGCATTCCTGTCAAACATACAACAAGTGGTCAAAATAGGCATTGCCCTATCAAATCCTGTTCCTGTCAATAGCGGTGTCCCCCAAGACAGCGTTCTAGGACAAACACTCTTCATATTATACATTAATGACCTCTGTGACCATATTATAAGTAATTGTGTTCTCTTCGCCGATGATGTTAAACTATTTAACACTATCAATAATGTGGCTACCCTTCAAAAAGACCTTGAGGTGGAGTTGCCAAATGGTCAAAAATTTGGCAACTCCAAATCTCAACCAGCAAATGCTCTGTCTTACACATTGGAAAAAAGAATCAGAACAGTAAATACAAGCTTGATGGACATTACCTTGTAGATGACCCTCACCCTATCAAAGACCTTGGAGTTTTCATATCAAACTATCTAAGTGCCAAAGCCCATTGCAATTACATCGTCAAAAAGGCTTTAAGAGTTGTAAACTTAATCTTGTGTAGCTTCTTCTCCAGAAAGATTACACTACTAACCAGAGCGTACAAAACATTTGCGAGACCAATTCTCTAATACAGCTTGCCTGTCTGGAACCCACACCTCATTTTGGACATTAATACAATTGAGTGTGTCCAGAAATATTTTACAAGAAGAGTTCTCCACTCCTCTGAACACAACAAAATATCTTATGCAACCAGACTTGAAATCCTGGGTTTAGAAAATTTAGAACTCCACCGCCTTCGGCATGACCTGAGTATAATTCATAAAATCATCTGCTACAATGTCCTTCCTGTTGAAGACTATTTCAGCTTCAATTGCAACAATACACGAGCACACAATAGATTTAAACTTAATGTGAACCGCTGCAGTCTTGATTGTAGAAAATATGACTTCAGTAACAGAGTTCTTAATGCCTAAAATGCACTGCCTGACTCTCTGGTCTCTTCCCAAAATCCCCAAAGCTTTATTTATTTATTTATTTATTTATTTTGTCACAACATTATATATAAGCACATATAATGAAAGAAAACAATAGGACAGGAACGGTAGGCACTTTTGTCCACTTATGCCCGCCCCTTATAGTCCCCTTAGGAATGGGGTGAGGTCAATGGTAGACAGTTTTTGGTTAAAGATTTTGGGAGTTTGAGAAGAGACCACAGAGTCAGGTAGTGTATTCCAAGCATTAACAACTCTGTTACTGAAGTCATATTTTCTGCAATCAAGTTTGAAGCGGTTAACATTAAGTTTGAATCTATTGTTTGCTCTTGTATTATTGCGATTGAAGCTGAAGTAGTCTTTAACAGGAAGGACATTGCAATAGAATTTTGCAGGGATGCAATAGAAGCTATCGAAGTGCTGTCCCGGTGTTTGGAAGCCGTACGGGTCTGGATGGGGAGAAACAGGCTCAAGCTCAATCCCTCCAAGACAGAGTGGCTGTGGATGCCGGCATCCCGATACAGTCAGCTGAGTCCACGGCTGACTGTTGGGGGCGAGTCATTGGCCCCGATGGAGAGGGTGCGCAACTTGGGCGTCCTCCTGGATGAACGGCTGTCTTTTGAAGATCATTTGACGGCCATCTCCAGGAGAGCTTTTTACCAGGTTCGCCTGGTGCGCCAGTTGCGCCCCTTTCTAGACCGGGATGCCCTATGCACGGTCACTCACGCCCTCGTGACGTCTCACCTAGATTACTGCAATGCTCTCTACATGGGGCTCCCCTTGAAGGGCATCCGGAGACTGCAGTTAGTTCAGAATGCGGCTGCGCGGGTTATAGAGGGAGCCCCTCGTGGCTCCCGTATGACACCTATCCTGCGCAGGCTGCACTGGCTACCTATGGCCTTCCGGGTGCGCTTCAAGGTTTTGGTAACCACCTTTAAAGCGCTCCATGGCATAGGGCCGGGTTACTTACGGGACCGCCTACTGCTACCGAATACCTCTCACCGACCCGTGCGCTCTCACAGAGAGGGACTCCTCAGGGTGCCGTCAGCTAGGCAGTGTCGTCTGGCGACGCCCAGGGGAAGGGCCTTCTCTGTGGGGGCTCCCACCCTCTGGAACGAACTCCCCCCAGGACTCCGGACCTCCGAACCTTCCGTCGTGAGCTTAAAACATATTTATTCATCTGCGCAGGACTGGGTTAGATTTTAAATTTATAGTGGTTTTAATTGGTTTTAATATTTATACTATTTTTTAATAATTTGGCTTTTAGAATAAGTTTTTTAATGGTTATCTTAATTTGTACATATATGTTTTTTACTTGCCTGTGAACCGCCCTGAGTCCTCCGGGAGATAGGGCGGTATACAAATACGATTAATAAATAAATAAATAAATGATTCTGTGTGTTAAACACAGGTCATGTCTGAATCGGCGGAGTTCTAAGTTTTCTAATGCCAGGATTTCAAGTCTGGAAGTATAAGGTATTTTGTTGTTTACAGAGGAGCAGAGGACTCTTTTTGTAAAATATTTCTGGACTCGTTCAATAGTATTAATGTCGGAGATGTGGTATGGGTTCCAAACAGGTGAGCTGTATTCAAGAATGGGTCTTCCAAATGTTTTGTATGCTCTGGTTAGTAGTGTAGTGTTTTTGGAAAAGAAGCTACGCACAATTAGGTTTACAACTTGTTAGATTCGGGCAATAACGAGGCAGGAAACCAGATGAGTGACAACAGCTCTTTAGTTTATAGTGAACCCAGCAGCGAACAACAGACAAACCCCTCTTTATATACAGTTCAGTCGGAGGCAACAGCCAATCAGCAACGTGCTATTTCCCGCTCTAATTTCCCTCCAAAACTCTTAAAGATACATTACACTCCTTCCCTCCCAGAAAACATTTTACCCCTATTTACATGAAATTAGCATCTTATTTCTCTACGTAGTCACGCAAGTAGACTGGGCGTCTCCTAACTCTTTCGGACCTGCGCAATTCATTCTCTGGGAGTGAGTCGAGCTGGCCGGAGGGACTGTTTGTTCCTCTCAGCTCCTCCTCTAGGCCATCTGGCCCTGGATTATTTGCAGAATCGTTCCTGCTCTCTTCAGGAGGGACCGGTTGGTGTCGCTATACCTCATCACACTCAGATAAGTCCCGCGTTTGCCCCGGGTTTGAGTCAGCTGTGGATTCAAACATTGGATAGTCAGGGCCTGTTTCTGGACTTGTGATTGTTCTTTTTCTTAATTGATCTATGTGGCGCTTCCAAACCCGGCCATCCTCTATCTCTACCCGATACGATTTGGGTCCGGTTGTTTCAAGGATTGTCCCCTTAACCCAATTTGGGCCTTCTCCGTAATTGTGTGCCCATACTGGACTTCCCACTGTCATTTCTCTTGTTTTACCGTTTATCCCTTTGTACCCGTCTGGGGTGTAGTTTGGGTTTAACCGGTCTAGTGGGCACCTCAGCTTCCTGCCCATCAGTAGTTCTGCTGGGCTGCGGCCAGTTGCTACACAGGGGGTTCTGTGTTGCACTGCTAGGAAGGTGTCAATTTTTAATTGCCAATCGCCTGGCCTGATTCTGGACAATGCTTCCTTTGCACTCCGTACGAAACGTTCTGCAAGGCCGTTCGTCGCAGGGTGGAACGGCGCCGAGAGGACATGCCGGATGCCCTCTTCGGCCAAGTACCCTTCAAACAGGGTCGCTGTGAATTGAGGGCCGTTGTCGGAGACTAGGGTGTCTGGTAACCCGTGGGTTACAAAGAGGCGCCGCAGGACTGGAATTACGGCCTCGGCTGTCATGGATCTCATAAGAATGATTTCCAGCCATTTGGAATAGGCATCGACTACCACTAGGAATGTCTGCCCATGGAAGGGGCCGGCAAAATCGATGTGGATCCTAGACCATGGGCCCTGGGGTCTCTCCCACTCCCGAGTTGGGGCCGTTGGTGGTAGTGGTCTGGACTCCTGGCAGGCTTGGCATTTTCCTACCCTGTCGCTAATCTCCTTGTCCATCAAAGGCCACCACACATAGCTTCTTGCTAAACCCTTCATCCTCACTATCCCGGGGTGGCCCTCGTGTAGGAGTTCCAAAACTTTTTTCCGCAATTTCTCCGGGATCACCACTCTATCCCCCCAGAGCAGACACCCTCCTTGAGCCGACAACTCCCCGCGTTTCTTTACATATTCCTTAAACCGCTCGCCCGGCGCAGCGGGCCATCCTCTTTGCACCCAACCCATTACAGTTCTGATTGTAATGTCCTTGTAAGAAGCCCGAGCCACCTCCTTGGAAGTGACTGGACCCGAGTCCAAAGAGTCAATTAGCAGGACTGGTGCGCCCGGAGTGGGGTCTTCGATAGTCTCTGGTAGTGGGCATCTGCTCAAAGCGTCTGCATGCCCTAACTCCTTTCCTGGCCGATGCAGCAATTTGTACGAATACGCAGCCAGAAAGATAGTCCAACGGGTCAGTCTAGGCGAAAGTGCCACGGGCGTTGGGCGGTCGCCTGCCAACAGGCCTAGTAGGGGTCTATGGTCTGTGACTATTTCGAAATCACGGCCAAATACATATTCATGGAACTTCTTTACCCCGGAAACTATGGCCAAGGCTTCTCTATCTAGCTGACTATAGTTTCTTTCAGCCGATGACATTGTTCGGGAGTAAAATGCTATAGGGGCTTCTGTGCCATTTGGCAACCTGTGGCTGAGCACAGCCCCCACCCCGTAGGGAGACGCATCACAAACTAACACCAATGGCAGCGTGCCATTGTATTGAATCAGTAAACTATCGCTAGACAGAAGGTTTTTTACTGCTTCGAATGCCCTAGCTTCCGCCTTTCCCCAAGACCACACAGCTGTCTTCGTTAGTAATTTGTGGAGCGGTTCGGCTATGGTCGCCTTATTTTTTAAAAATACTGCGTAAAAATTGACCAGACCTAAAAACGCCTGTAACTCCGTTTTGTTTTGGGGAGCTGGGGCCTTCCTGATTGCCCTAACCTTGCTCTCAGTGGGGTGGATTCCTTCCTTGTCTATCCGATAGCCCAGGAATTCCACGGATCCTACCCCTATCTGGCATTTATTCAGTTTGACTTTGAGACCGGCGGACCGGAAAATGCCCAGAACTTTTCTCAACCATACCCCTAATTCTTCTAGATTTTCGGCGGATACCAGTACGTCATCAAAGTACGGTACCACCCCGGGGAGTCCCTGCAATAGCCGCTCCATTAGGTTCTGAAATAACCCTGGAGCCACACTAACCCCAAACTGTAACCGGGTGCATTTAAAGGCACCCCTGTGCGTTACGATCGTTTGTGCTTCGGCTGTGTTGCTATCTACGGGTAACTGCTGATAGGCTTGGGCCAAATCTAGCTTGGCGAAGACCTGGCCCTGCCCCAAAGAGTGCAGTAAATGTTGTACTACTAGGACGGGATAGGCATTCTTCTGCAACGCTTTATTAAGCGTTGCCTTGTAGTCAGCACAAATCCGGACCGACCCGTCCGGTTTGATCGGGGTGACTATGGGTGTCTCCCACTTTGCATGGTCAACTGGCACTAGTATTCCCTGGCTTACTAGTTTGTCCAGCTCCCGGTCAATTTTGGGCTTCAGGGCGAACGGGACCCTCCTAGCCTTTAACCGGATAGGGGCAACCTGTGGGTCAAGGTTAAAGGAGATTGGGGTCCCCTCGTACTTGCCCAAACAGTCTTTGAAGACGTCCCCGAACTCTTTCATTAGTGCGTCCTTTAGGTCGACGTCGTTCCGGAAGACTCCGGTCACTCCCATGCCCAATGCCCGGAACCAGTCCAGTCCCAACAAGCTCGGCAAGGTTCCGTCGACCACGGTGATGGGTAGGGTCTTGTTGTGTTGTCCATACTTGACTTGGACGGACGTTACCCCTCGGACGGGGATGCGATTTCCTTGGTAATCTTGTACCCTTAGTTTCTGTGGTTGCAGCTTGCGCTTCGCGACGGCTGGCAAACGTTTCACGAGAGTGTCCCAGGACATGATCGTGATCGATGAACCGGTGTCCACTTCCATTCGGCACGGCACCCCTTCAATGTGCGTTTTAGTAAAAATCTTTTTTTCAAGGCGCGTGGCTGCTTGGCCTACTCTTACGGCAGTCTGATTGAGTTTCGCGCCTTTTTTGAATTGACCAATCACGGGCCTCTTCGTCGTTCCCGCGCTCTGATTGGTCGGTTTGAATTTTTGGCGGGAAGGTTGGGGCGCTCGACAGGCCTGTGCTATGTGCCCCTTCCTTTCGCAACGCCGACAAGTCGCATCCTTAAATTTGCAGTCTTGTCGTTTGTGTTGTCCCCCGCAACTCGCACAGGCCTGTCGAGCGCCCCAACCTTTGTGCATTCGTCCCTGTCTTCTTTCCTTGGCCTCCCGGTGTGGAAGACTTCTTCCTCTTCCTCGCCGTCCTCTTCGGCCTGGACTTCCTCATTGTGGACCGGGGTTGTTTTCGCCCCAGCCCCCATCGCGATCGGTGTTTGCAAGGTTTCTGCCGCTTGGGTAGACATCTCGTGAGCCCTGGCCTCGTCCAAGGCGACGGCCAGTGTTAGGTTGCTTCTGGACAGCAGCCGCCGTCGCAATCGGATGTCTCTGACCCCGCAGATGAGTTGGTCGAGTAATGCGTCTTCCAAGTCTCGGTATTCGCAATGGTTAGCGGCTTTCCTCAGCGCTGCCATGTATTCGCGAATCGATTCGCCCTCTCGTTGCATCCGTTGCCGCAATTCGAACCCTTGAACAAATTTTGAGGGCGTTGGTGCGTAGTGAGCCCGAAGGGCGGTCTGCAGGGTTTGCCACGGTACCGACTGTACCGGCGTTGGCTCCGAAAGCGACTCTGCGGTGTCGAAAACTTCCGAACCGCAGTGGCTTAGGAAGTATGCTCTCTTCCTGTTGTCGGAGACCCCCTGGAGTTCGTTTGCTTCGAGGAAACACTCGAAACGAGCCATGTATGACCCCCATTTTTCTTTGGCTGGGTCGAATGGCGCTGGCGGTGTATAGCTGGACATCATTGCTATCCGCCCTTATTTTGCTGGGTTCGTTCCTGGCGCTCTTTTGCCTCGAGATCCCACCTTCGTCGCCAGTGTTAGATTCGGGCAATAACGAGGCAGGAAACCAGATGAGTGACAACAGCTCTTTAGTTTATAGTGAACCCAGCAGCGAACAACAGACAAACCCCTCTTTATATACAGTTCAGTCGGAGGCAACAGCCAATCAGCAACGTGCTATTTCCCGCTCTAATTTCCCTCCAAAACTCTTAAAGATACATTACACAACTCTTAGAGCCTTTTTTGCTATGTAGTTGCAATGGGCTTTGGCACTTAGATCATTTGATATGAAAACTCCAAGGTCTTTTACAGGGTGGGGGTCATCAGTAAGGCAATGTTCATCAAGTTTCTAAGCAAAGTCAAAGTAGCCAATTGAATTAGATGTCTTTGTTTCCCCATGAAGAGATTCAAAGGTATTTGAAGTGGAAGTTTTGGTTCTTCTGGCTTAGCTAAATCTCAGTAATTGTTGCAATTTTCTTCCATATATGGGCAAAGTTATGTTATTGTATTGAGATACATTGTTATCCAATTTGCATTGTAACTTCTGTTACATTGCAGAAGTTTTTTACATTGTATTGTAACTAAAGTAGAAAATGATGCTTTTCTACTTTTGTCTCTTTTTGTGCTAGGATTTAATTTTGCAAGTGTATTTAGAGAGGAAAAGGAGACTCAAATGTATTCTGCCTTTACTTCTGGTTTGTTCTTTCTTTTTCTCTCCTTCCTGAAACCCATACCCTTTTAACTTCATCCTTCCTGTAATTACAATACAGTGCTTGTGAATTTCCATGTTGAGTTGTCTGCAGTTCCTGAACTCTTCCAGTTTTCATTCCCTTCCTCAACTCTAATACTAAAGATCCCTTTTTCTTTCCTACTTCTCTGTTCTTTCTTGTCTTGTACTGAATACCTTTTACATTATGTGACTGAATCTAAGATAGCATGCATGCTCTCTCATTTCCCGGCAGAACAGATTGTCAAATTATTTCCAAAAATGTTGCCCAAAACCTCCATAGACTTGTTCATGTATTAACCGAGGCTGGAAAGCACACAAAAGAGTACATGATTATAACCTTGGAGGAAACCCTATGTGACATTTACTTTTATGCTAACATATATAAGGTTTATGCTCTAATTATGAACAATGTTTCTTAATTATACAACAAAGTGTTGTATCATTAAGTGTTAAATTGTACCCTATGACCATCATTTGTGTTGTAAATGTTGTACCTTGATGGAGGTATCTTTTCTTTTATGTACACTGAGAGCATATACACCAAGACAAATTCCTTGTGCGTCCAATCACACTTGGCCAATAAAATTCTATTCAAAGTCTAAAATTAAAATGTTTCCTCTAAAATTTCTAAACAAGAACACCATGCAAGTAGTAAAAATAATAGTCAGACAATTGTCCAATTCACAATTACTGCTATTATGTTATTGCAAACAGTTACACCAAGGTTGCACATTTAGTTGTGTTTAATTATATTTATTAAGTTCTTATTATATGTTTGAGCTTTAATTCAAAAGACTGAGTTTGCAGAGGGATCTTATTAAGTTTTGAATGTTCTCTAGTAACAAGTATAGAGAGCCATTAAATATTTCAATGTCACTTACTTTATACTTTAATTTGATCTTTTATGAGCTCCTAGGGTTTTTTGGCAGCAGGGATAGGAAAATAATCTATACTGCTTTACTCACTTTTTGTCTAGTTAACCACCAGTTGCCCTTTGTTTGTATTAAAACTTCACTTTCGTTCTATTTCAGAAAAGATTTTTGCATTTTAGTATTTATTGACTGATTTATAATCTTAGCTGTTTATTACATTTCAAGAAATTACAGGATTTTCCACAACTTTTGAAATTAATAACAGAATTTTGTGTTTTAATACACAAAATGTAAACTATAGTTAATAATGTCTACCATCAGTGAAGGCATAGAATTCAAATAACCCAAAATAATAGATCATAAGAAAGATCTTTCACATTGTTCAGTTCTGAATAAAGGGATATGATGGGCTAAAGAAATGAATGAATGAATGAATTAGTGGTGATTTATAATATGGCAGTCTTCATTTATGTTTCAGTTATGAATTGTCTTTATTGCCATACTGATGAGATTCAGAAAATGCTACTGTGATCTGTAATACATAATTCAACATATTTTATATACATGGTGAAAGCTTGTAATTTTTGTTGTTTCCATAGAATAGAATCTCAGATAGAAAAAGTACACAAGGTCACCCAATTAAAAAGTTATACTTTTATTGTAAAAATGAAGGATTCATATATGTTTCTACCATACAAATTCAATAAAGCCAATAATTTGAGGTTTTGATTTATTCTGAATGTCATAAAGTAAGTATAACTCATTTGGTCTTGACTTAGTTTGTTAGGGTCACATCAAGTACATTATATCCCCCAGGCAGCTAAAATTTAACAGCTCCATAAAAATGTCACAATGACAAAAATCTCATAAAGATAGCATAAATTTAATATGAATGACCACTATTCTGGATTTAGCCTCAGGTGATGGTGAAATTACTTTCTCTTATTAACAGTTTTTGGGTAACCTTACAAAAGAAGCATGTTTAAATAGTGGTACAGTATGTTCTAATTTACACAACATTTAAATAACTTAGAATCCATGGGAAGATGGTATGCCCAATAGAGCGTTGTCTGCTCTCTCCTAAAATAGTAGGCAAATAATTAGATCCCTTTGTTATGTTCTGCTGTACAATGTCCACTATTAAAGAAACAACACTCACTAATGGGAACTAAACATATTTCTTCACAAGCTTATCCTATACACTTTTCACAGCTTTTATAGATTTATTTAACTTCAAATTAACATTAAATTAATGGTAAGATTAGACAAAAGTTATGAAATATAGTTTTCAGAATAAGAAATAGGATTGCATAAATAACAATAATGCTACCGGGAAATAATATAGAAATCATGATAAAATGATCTTTAGTAATAAATAAAATGACCTATTTCCATAAGATAAATCTGATAACTTTTACAGAATCAATACAATGAAAAATGTACAATTTATTCAGTTGTTAAATTATAATTTTAAAAAAAGAGCTCATGATAACTTATATTTAACAAATTAGAAGACAGAATATAGACGTTCAGACAAGCGAATGTGTGTATTAGTTAAAATGTTGAGAGGCATCATGGAAACCTGGCTCAAGACAAGGACATTCATTGGCTGATTTTGGGCCTGTCATTCTCTCTCAGCCAAAATGAAATGTGGAGAAAGGGGAGGAAAAAGCACTATATACTGTATATATATTTGGTACTGCTTGGCTAATCTAATAGCCTAATTCTTCTTTTTCCAGAACAAGAATTAAGAAATCTGGACAGGTTTCTCAATGTCCCTTCATAAATTGAAAAAAAAGTCACACTTTTAATGAGCTACTGTAAGTATAATGTGAATTTTGAGTATGAAACACCAGAGATTACAGTCATTCTCACTATGCTTTTTTACTTAAATTGTGCTGTTTCTTCTGGTAAATTTATTTCTTCAGTTCTCAAAAATGTTATCTGAAATAAGCTTCACTGATATCAGGAATTGTGCGTATACAATATGTTCTAGTTGGATATTGAAACAAACATTTTATATTTGTGCAATTCTTTATATTCTGTATGAATATAATAACATTAATAATACCAATATGAATATTAGTAATGCAAATATGAATAGGCTCTTTTCTTCTAAACAGTAATGGGAAAAAAATAGATAATTCTTTTTTTTTAGAACTATCTATTCAACGTGTAGGAAGCTCTCCTCCTCCTAGAAGAATGAAATATTTTGGGAAATATTAAAAAGGCAGGATAAAATATTTTTCCTAAAGGAGAAATAAAAAACTGCCTTGGAAAATTACACAGAAATGACAATTAATTCAGAATAAAGCAGCATAGTTGCCAGACATTACTCAAAAGGAACATATAAAGCTGCTATTATATTTCCTGTAAATTCCTGGGTGTTATTTAAAGTGCTGGTTTTAACCTGTAATTTCATATATGGTATGCTTTGGCACCTAGAATACTACATCTTCCAACTGGATAAGTTGTTACTATTTCCAGGAAAGACTATTTTTTTTCTCATCCATTATGTAAAGAAAGCTGAGAGCAGGAAATACTGCTTTTCTATTGTAACACTGGGCCTACAGCTTCATCCCAAAAATCAGATTTGCCACTTTAATGTTTCTGGAAAATGTTAAAGATTGAGTTTTTTCAAAGGCATTTAATATGCCTTAATTTTACAAGGGTTGAAAAAAAAGAGAGATTTATGAAAAGTGCAACTTCACAATTGCTTCTGGACTGGTTTCTGAAATGTGAGACTAGTGTTGTCATGTTGCAGCAAAATGTCCTTTTTGTGAATTCTGCTTAATCATTGTTTCAAAGTTTTGATATTGCTATGTAGCACTTTGAGTTGATAATTAAGGAAATACATGTGAATAATATCTGCTTTGCCAAAATCTGTGACTATGAGCTTTCCTTCCAAAACCAGGATTTTGAACTTTCTTCCACAGGTAAAGCTTTGTAATGATTTGATGAAGCAATGCTTCATTGACTCATAATGATGACTTCATATTTTGGTAGCTATGTGTAATCTTTATTCTTGTATTGTGACAAGAATTACAGGCAAATTTCAAGTTTTGAAGCTTTCATTTCTGCCGTTAGCATTTAAGAAATCCATCTTGCAAAATCTTCCAATATTAAAGAAGATCAATAATATGGCCATAGTTCCCTATCAAGTGATTAGCTTGAAAGCAACTTTCCTCTGAGTGATCCATGATTGTCCTTAATCAAGGTATCAACCTTTCTCATGTGAAATTCATTGATTGTTGCCACAGATTGCCCACTTTGTTCTTGATTATACTGGGTTTTTTGGCTCAGTGATACAGTTTTCACATCATAATCATAAACAAACTGCATCTGGTGATGAATTTCATTTGAAGACACTCCTTCAAAAGTTTTTAAAAAATCCAGTGCTTTTGTGCCTAAAGTGCTGAAATGTAGAGATGAGTACTGACTACAGACTTCCATTTCAGAAATAGTTCACACACAACATTTTCTCAAAGCTTCTCATTCACTGAAGTAAAAAAACAGGTGCTAAATAACAGTGATTCTAAAACATTAGTACTGTAATCTGTTGATTATTTACAATATGGAAAGTGTTCCTTCTTATTCAATTCTCATACTATTTTTATTTTTTTATTTTTTCTTTATGTGGTGATGCCAAGTGTAATTGTATTTTATTATGTTTATGTTTTATTTAACTTCTTAAATAAACTTTATTTTGTAAATAATCATAACTCTGGGAATTATAAGTGTGATTTTTAAAAGTTGTCATTTTACCTCAAAGTGCTGGTAATTTATACTATAATTTATACCCTAACTCACCAACACAATGTAGTGTGGGAAGCTCCCCCCCAAGACTGAAATATTTTGGAAAATATTAAAAAATGGCAGAATATTATATTTTCCTAAAGGAGAAATGGTGAAATATGTTTTAGAGGCTTAAGAGTTAAAGAGCTTATTGAAAGAGGAAACCAACTATCTAGATAGCTCTATTCATAAGCAAAGCAAATACTGCAGGCAGAAATCCATTCAAGACAGGATATTTCAAAACTTCTTTCAGCAAAGTTTGACAGCTAACAAAGGCAGGATGGTAGAATTAGAAAGCAACCCCTCACCCAAAATCCAACACAGGACACAGGACGAAAGCCATTAGCCACAATAGGAATTGCCCAACACCCTTTCAGAATACAAGCCTCTTTGTTGCACCACCTCCAGACCAGTTCAAACTTCAAAGTCACAAAAACCTATAAAGATTGATCCACTCATTCAATAATTTGTTCAACTGATCCAGAACTGCACACTGTCTTTGGTGTGGTTCTGCTTCATCAATAAACCAACTTTCTAATCAGCCTCCATGTTGTTTCCAGCATCTTTCTCCCAGCTGGAACTGAACCAGATGGATTTTCCTTCCAATAGTTGACAATATTGCTATTATGTTAGATATTGTGATAGGGAGTGTGTTCTGACCCAGCTCCCCAAACATGACAAACTCTCTGTATTTAAATGAATGATTCCTTCATTAGGAGTGACAAAAAGTTTCTCTCTCAACACAGGCTAACAAGTCTATCCAGCAGAGAGATGACTAGTTGTCTGCCACATCTATTCATCTCCACCCCCTGCCTTTTATCCCCAGAGCTAGGGTGGGTCTTCACTAGCAGCAGTGTCTCTTCCATCCCAAGGATCAGCCCACAGATTTCCTCTGCTCTTCTCTCCTCTCCTCTGCCTTCTGCACATCCACGTATCAGACACTGACTCAGCTGTTCCTCCTCTTCCTTATCAGCCATTTCCAGACCTGGGGGCTGTTGACTCTCCATCTGATGGTTGACAGATGGCCCAGGCTCCATCTCTGTCTCTCTCTGACAGTTCCATTCCCTCTTTCCCCTTGGAACTCCCTGGTTGCCTTGATACTAACCCTGACTCCCACACCTCCTCCTCATCTGATTCAGCTGTTGGAGGGGCTGGTGGCTAACAGGCCACAACAGAGTAATTCTGGAGACATGTAGAAGAGCTACAGACTAGACATCAATTATAAAGAGCAGCTGAGGATACAGAAGGATGTGGACATGGCAATTCATTTCTTGGACTATAATTTTTTGGACTGTAAAGGCAAGACAAATAAATTTATATTAAGAGTTGCAAGATTCTGTTATCTTAACTTTATAATAAAGTTAAAGCTTTTACCCTTGTACATCACCTTAGGTTTTCAAAAACATCTATGTATTGTCTGGACTGGCTTGAAATACACAAATATTTGAATATAATTAAGATTAATCTCCCAAATTTTTGAACTGGATTCATTTAAACTAGGTTGATAATGGTGTTTATTCATTGCTTCGATTATTTACAAAAGTTACAAAATTATCATTTGCAATTAAATTTATAATTGTCTAAAATCCTATATTTTCCTTGTATTCACTGTAAACATTTTCCATGTTTTTGGTGAATGATCAAAGAATGGGAGGAAAGGAAATGAGACAGGATGTTTCTATCTGCTCCAAAAGCCTGAACCTAATTTTAAACAAAGTTTTACTTTTTATTTCATACTATTGATATAAATTTATTCTGTTTTAATTAATAGTGTCTAATAATTCAGTGAATTCATATTGACTGAATTTCTTGAGTTATTGAATTACTCTTTAGTTGAAATATATCAGAATAACGTTTCACATTTGGTTACAGCCTTTCCTTTTCCTTTTCCTTTTCTTTTTCTTTCCTTGTCCTGCAGGTGATGCTGGTAGGCACTGTATTGTTTATATCCATGCTTTTCAAGAACTTCAATCAGTTCTGTGGGCATTAGAACAGATGAAAAAAAACCTTCAAGTGCACTTAAACATGCAGCTGTCTTATCTGTGTCCCAGCTAACAGTGGCTATATGTCATCAAGATTTGTCATTGCCAGTCTTTACAAGAGGTCTCTGCAGGAAGTAGCTGCCTGCTTTATCCTTGTCACCACATGACCCTTCTACCTTTCTAAAACTCAACTTCCAATTTTTTCCCCAAATTCCCCAAACCTTTCCACAGGCATTAAGCAGCTCATGTTTTAGAAGGGGCACTTGAGGAAATAAAAAGCAGAGAAAGCTGGAAACTCAATGGGAGTATTTAACTTGCTTAACAAAAGCAATAGGAATGCTCTGGTTACCTCTCGCTTGGATTACTGCAATGCTCTCTACATGGGGCTCCCCTTGAAGAGCACCCGGAGGCTCCAGTTGGTTCAGAACACAGCTGCGCGGGTGATTGAGGGAGCCGTTCGTGGCTCCTATGTAGCACCGCTCCTGTGCAGACTGCACTGGCTACCTGTGGTCTTTCGGGTGCACTTCAAGGTTTTGGTTACTACCTTCAAAGCACTCCATGGTTTAGGACCGGGTTAGTTACGGGACCGCCTGCTGCTACCGATTACCTCCCACCGACCCGTGCGCTCTCACAGAGAGGGACTCCTCAGGGTGCCATCCGCCAAACAATGTCGGCTGGCGGCCCCCAGGGGAAGAGCCTTCTCTGTGGGGGCTCCCAACCTCTGGAATGAACTTCCCCCAGGATTACGACAACTACCTGACCTTCGGACCTTTCGCCGTGAGTTGAAGACCTACCTATTTATTCGCGCAGGACTGGCATAGAAATTTTAAAATAAATTTTAGCAGTTTTAATATTTTATTTAACTTGGGGTTTTTATGTTCTTACTAGTTTTAATTTGGCCTGATGTTTAATAAGATTTTTTAAATTGTTTTATTATGTATATTGTATTGTTTTTTATTATGGCTGTGAACCGCTCTGAGTCCTTCGGGAGAAGGGCGGTATAAAAATCTAAATAAACTAAACTAAACTAAGCTAAATACAGATGAGTCCCTCTCCCTTTGAACTTTGAAGGCAATATGCTTGAGTATGCATGTATTTCTCCCTAAGAAGTGTCCTTAATCATCAAAATATCCAAGCCTGTTGAGTTTTGTTGGGAATAAGCACAAGTCATCTATTAAAGAAGAAGTCCTTTTTGGCAAACCTCTTCCTGCCAAAATTATCAGAACAGAAATATTTAGTCTGATTAATTCATTTATGAAAGAATATAAAATAGCTTGGCATTTGTGTTGTAGTATATCAACCAATGGAGCAGCAGCTTTGCTTAAACTCATGTTAAGTACTGTGGGCCACATAAAAAAACAGGCCCACATATGAGGCATAACCACTGCTATCTTTATCTTCCAGTGAAATACATGCCACAAGAACTGAAGGTTGTGCTTAACAATGCAGATGAAAATAACATTTTATAAAAGTAAAATCACTGTGTGAAGAAAAAGGGTGTCTGCATAACACAGGCTGCAGCATACTGAAGTGAAGAAAACTCTTGTTGAAAACTGCTGCTTCAGTTCTATGAAGTTCAAGAAAATATACTCCTATTTTTAGTATTATTTTATTTACTATTATTTATTTAAATTTCTAGACCGCCCTTCTCCCGAAGGGCTGTTTACAGCCATATAAAAACAATATTACAAATATTAAGATAATTTAAAATGAAATATTTAAATTTAGGCTAACTCCATTTAAAAACCCATTTAAAATTCCCAATTAAAACTATCAGGCCAGTCCTGCGCGATGAAATAGCCATCTTTTCAGCTCGCGTCGAAAAGTCCGGAGAACAGGGAGTTGGCGGATACCTGGTGGTAGTTCGTTCCAGAGGGTTGGAGCCCTCACAGAGAAGGCCCTCCCCCTGGGGGTCGCCAGTTGATATTGTCTAGCCGACAGCACCCCAAGGAGGCCCACTCTGTGGGAGCGCACTGGTCGCTGGGAGGCCGTTGGTCGCAGTAGGTGGGCCCGTAAATACCCAGGTCCCATGCCATGAAGCGCTTTAAAGATGGTAACCAGTACCTTGAATTGCACCCGGAAGATCACCGGAAGCCAGTGCAGCCTACGCAGGAGTGGTGTTATATGGGAGCCTCGTCTTGCTCCCTCTATCACCTGCGCAGCTGCATTCTGGACCAGTTGAAGCCTCTGGGTGCTCTTCAAGGGGAGCCCCATGTAGAGAGCATTACAGTAGTCCAGATGGGAGGTAACAAGGGCATGAGTGACCGTGCATAGGGCATCCCGGTCTAAGAAAGGACGCAACTGGCAAATCAGGCGAACCTGATAGAAAGCTCCTCTGGCGACGGCCATCATTTGATCTTCCAACGACAGCCGTGCATCCAGAAGAACGCCCAGATTGCGAACCTTCACCGTGGGGGCCAATGACTCACCTCCCACAGTCAGCTATGGAATCAGCTGATTATACTGGGATGCCGGCATCCACAGCCACTCGGTCTTGGATGGGTTGAGCCGGAGCCTGTTTCTCCCCATCCAGACCCGCACGGCCTCTAGACACTGGGACATCACTTTGACGGCTTCATTGGGGTGGTTTGGGGTGGAAATGTACAGCTGCGTATCATCAGCGTACAGATGACACTGCACCCCAAAACCACGGATGATCTCGTCCAGCGGCTTCATATAGATGTTGAACAAGAGGGATGAGAGGACTGACCCCTGTGGCACCCCACATAGGAGGTGCCTCGCGGTCGACCTCTGCCCACCTGCCAACACCGTCTGCGAATGGCCCGAGAGGAAGGAGGAGAACCACCAATAAACGGTGCCTCCCACCCCCAACCCCTCTAGCCGTCGCAGCAGGATACCATGGTCAATGCTATCAAAAGCCACCGAGAGATCCAATAGGACCAGGGCAGAGGAACAACCCCTGTCCCGGGTCCTCCAGAGATCATCCACCAATGCGACCAAAGCCGTCTCTGTGCTGTACCCAGGTCGGAAACCGGACTGGAACGGGTTCAGATAGACAGTTTCCTCCAGGTACAGAGGGAGCTGAGATGCAACCACACTCTCAACAACCTTCTCCACAAAGCGAAGGTTGGAGTCTGGATGGTAGTTCGCTAAAACATCCGGGTCCAGGGAAGGCTTCTTGAGCAGGGGCCTCACCACTGCGTCTTTCAAGGCAGCCAGAAAGACACCCTCTCTCAAAGAAGCGTTAATAATTCCCTGAAGCCAGCCTTGTGTAACCTCCTGTGTGGCCAGTACCAACCAGGAGGGACACGGGTCCAGTAAACATGTGGTTGCTCTCAGCCTTCTCAGTATCCTGTCCATGTCCTCGGGAGCCACAGGATCAAACTCCTCCCAGCTGACAACCTCAAGACCTGCCCCCGTCCCCCCGTCTGAATCTACCCAGTCTGTGTCCAGCCCCTCCCGAATCTGAGCAATTTTATTGTGCAGATACTGTCCAAAATCCTCAGCACGACCTTGCAAGAGGTCCTCCCTGGCCCCCTGAAAAAGAAGGGAATGGGTCACCCTAAACAAGGCGGCCGGGCGATTATCTGCCGATGCAATAAGAGCGGCAAAATATCCCCGTTTCGCCACCCTTATCACCACTAGATAGGTCTGAATATGAGACCTTACTAGTGTTCGATCAGAGTCGGAACGGCTGGCTCTCCAGACACTCTCTAGGCGTCTTTTCCGGTGCTTCATCTCTCTCAGCTCCTCGGAAAACCAGGGAGCCGATCCAGAATAGCGCCGGGTCAGAGGCCGCAAAGGCACGACTCGGTCCAAGGCCCCCGCCGCCACCCTTTCCCATGCGGCAACGAGTTCCTCAGCCGAGTTGTGGGCCAGGGCCTCAGGAATAGGCCCAAGCTCCATCAGTAACCTCTCCGGGTCCATCAGGTGCCTGGGACGGAACCAACGTATTGGTTCCCACTCCCTGTGATGGGGATAGGCAGTTCGAAGATCCAGTCGAAGAAGAGAGTGATCAGACCATGACAAGGGTTTAACGACTAATTCCCTTACATCTAAATCACTCAGCCACTGTCCAGAGACAAAAATTAAGGCCAGCGTGTTTCCTCCAATGTGAGTGGGACCGTCAACTAATTGGATCAGGTCCAAGGCTGTCATGGAGACCTTGAACTCCTGAGCTGCTGCCAATGCCTCAACGAGCGATGGCAGGTTATTTATTTATTTATTTATTATTTAAATTTCTATACCGCCCTTCTCCCGAAGGACTCAGGGCGGTTCACAGCCAAAAATGAAATCCCCCATAACAATAAGTCTGGGGGTATCAACCGCCAGCTCGGTTATCACCTCCAGCAGCTCAGGCAGGGCCGCTGTCACGCCGCAGGGAGCCAGGTATGTGATCAGCAGGCCCACCTGTATCCCACGACCCCACTTCACAAAGAGGGATTCACAGCCAGCTATCTATGGTACAGTGGCCTCCCTCGGCCGCAGATCTTCGTTTATAACAATCGCCACCCCCCACCCCTATCCTGGGTCCTTGGCTGATGAAACGCACAGAAACCCGGTGGGCACATTTCTATAAGGGGTATCCCCCTTCCGTGCCCAACCAGTCTCTGAAATGCCAAAAAGGTCCACACACACCTCCTGTATAAGATTGTAAATGAGGGGGGGACTTCCGGTGGTTTCGTTTTCCCCGAGGAGGACGCCTGGAATGGCGTCCCGAACTGAGAATCTGTAAAAGTTGGTGAAACAGCGGGAGAACGGCTGTTAGCCAGCTTCAAAGCTTTTCTCTGGGTGAAAGAGAATAGCGAAGAGTGGCTGGATAGCAGAAGATTGCCCCAGGGGCTCTGCTTTCTTATGCAGAGTCTCGGAGGGCTGCCTGCATAACCCAGCCCCACTCCAGACTCGGCTCGATCCTGTTAATTAAGCAGGACAAGAGGAAAACGCCCACCTCTGCTCAATTGATTCCGTTTTGAATAACTTAAAGCAGACGGGACAAATACAAGTGATCGATTACTGGGGAAGCAAGAAGAGAGCTGACTTCTACTCCTTTTAAAAGGGAAAACTTTTCTCACTTGAACTTAGTGAAGGAAGAAATGGCGTCTGAGAGGAAGTGGATTGGAGGCTGCTTGTGAGAGAAAGTGAAGTTTGTCTTTGTGGATTTTAGCTGAATAGAAGCTTTCCAGAGGAGGCAAGGTGAAAGTTTTTATTTTACAACTTTAATTGGAGACTTTTTGAGACTTTGAGATTTTATAATTCTAATTAGAGACTTTACTTAAATTAAAATGGCTTCTAAGCCACCAAAAGTTCCCATGACGAGAAGGGGGTCTGAAACTAATTTAGAAGATATATTAAAGGAACAGAATAGAGTTTCTGAAGAGCGATTTAAAGAAATTATGAATAATATTCATGGTGTGAAGGATCAACTTAGGGAAGAAATTAAAGAGACTAATAAAAAATTAGAAGATTTATTGATGGTTTTCAAGGTTTGGCAAAAAATTTGGAAGTAATGGAGGATAAAGTGGAAGTAATTAGTCAAGCAAATCAGTATTTGGATAATAAAGTTGGAGAGCTTCAAAATAAAGTGGATAAAAATGAGGATCATGTGGTGGTATTGCAATATAGAGCGTTGGAGAAGGCTTTGAGAATTAGGGGTCTTCAAGACCGGAAGGAAGAAGATCTTAAAAAAGTTATATCAGAAGCCTTAGCTGAAATGTTAGGCATGGACCCTCGAAGTTGATTTTCAAATTGATAAGGCATATAGGGTTAATTCTTGGGTAGCGAGGCAGAAAAAGCTCCCAAGAGATATTGTAATTACTTTTAACTTCTACAATAAGAAATCAGATTTTGCAAGCTACATACCAAAAGAAATTGCAAATAGCAGAACAGGAGGTGTTGGTTTTGAAAGAGATCCCTGCTAAAATGTTAAAGGATAGAAGGATTTTAGGTTTTTTACACAAGAGCTTAAGAAGCATCAGATTCAATATAGATGGGAGGTTCCAATTGGTTTAACAGTATTTTTTCAAGGCAGGAGATATCGAATTGATACTGAATTGAAAGCAAAAGATTTTCTTTTTAATGTATTGAAAGTGGATGTAGAAACAGTGGATAAAAGTCTTCAAGAGAAACAGAGTGGGGAAGCTGAAACTGCACCTGTGATATCAGTACCTCAAGAACAATCTCAAGAACAAAGAGTGACAAGGGGAGCTATTAGGCGTAAGGAGATGGAGGAACGACTTCAAAGACAGGAACGGGATTCTACTACTGAAGCTGTGGGAGGAGCCAAGCCGAAGAGTGAGGGTCTTCAGCTAATTGCTCAGAAGCTTCAAGAGGCCAGAGATGGCAAATAAATTTTTGACATGGAATGTTAATGGTTTAAATTCAGCACAGAAAAGAAGAAAAATATTCCATTATTTGAAACAATTTAAAAATGATGTGATATGTTTGCAAGAGACACATATAAAATTATCAGATCAGAAATATTTGATTAATTCGAAATTAGGTAAACATTTTGTTTCTTCTGCTCTGAATAAGAAAAATGGTATAGTTATATATTTGAAGAAAAATATATCAAGTAAATTAATTGAAACGGATATTCAAGGAAGATATATTGCTATTGAATTGATTTTAGAAGGAAAAGACACTTGTGATTGGCATATATGCACCTAATCAACAACAAGAAAAATTTTATAAACTGTTACATGAAAAATTGACTTTTTGGGACTATAAAACATTTATTATATTAGGGGATTGGAATGGTGTAATGGACACTAGAAGAGATAAAAGAACTCTTTCTAAGAAAATTCCTATGCATGCAAAATTGCCTAAATCTTTTTTTGATTTGATGGAAGATTTTGAGTTGAAAGATATATGGAGAAGGCAGAATTTTGATGATAGAGATTATACTTATTTTTCGGACAGGCATCAATCTTTTTCACGTATTGATTTTATATTAATTACCAATGACTTGCTTTCTAGGGTTAGGAAAACAAAGATATTTCCAAGGTGTTTAACTGATCATAGTCCGGTATGGATGGAGTTGCAATATGAAGGTGGAAGAAGATCATGGAGAATAAATGAAAATTTGTTTAGATATGAGGATAATGTAAATCAATGTAAAAAACAAATGAAAGAATTTTTTGATTATAATTTGGGAAAGGGAACCTCGATAGAAATGGTGTGGGACGCGAGCAAGGCCTTTATGAGAGGAAATTTGATATATATTAATAGTAGACAGAGGAGAAAACTACAAAAACAGCGTAGGGATTTAGAAGAGGAAATTCAGAGGAAACAACAATTATTGGTATATAATCCACATGATTTAAAAACTACTGAGCGATAAAGATATTACAGAGTCAATTTAATATGTTAATGGCAGATCAGGTGGCAACCAATATACAATATGCTAAACATAATACTTTTGTAATGCCAATAAATCAGGAGGTGGTTGGCTTATATGTTAAGGAAAAGACAGAAAGCACGTACTATTGAAGGAATTGAATACAAGGGTAAAGTGCGATTTCAACAGGATAAAATTAAAAAAGCTTTCTTGGAATATTATACAAATTTATATGCCAGAGATACAATATTGAATATGGATATTGATAAATATTTGAAAGAATATAAAGTTAAAGGTTTAACTAATGAACAAAGGAAGAGTTGAATCGGCCTATAACTTCTGAGGAAATTATTTTGGTAATAAAGCAATTAAAAATAGGGAAATCCCCAGGCACAGATGGACTTACAGCAATATATTATAAAAAGTTACAGGATGAGATAGTTGGTCCACTTATGGAGTTATTTAATCAGATATTGATGGGAGGAGGAGTACCACCATCATGGAGGACTACTTTTATTTCATTGATACCAAAAGAGGATCAGGATTGTACTAAGCCTGGGAATTATAGACCGATTTCACTCTTGAATAATGATTATAAGATTTTTGCAAAAATAATGGCAAATAGGTTAATGGAAATTGTACAACAAAGGATTCACACTGACCAGTCTGGTTTCATAAAAGGGAGACAAATGAGGAATAATGTTAGGCAGATAGTGAATTTATTGGAATATTTGGAAAAGAAAAATCAGATTCCGGCAGCGTTTATATTCTTGGATGCAGAGAAAGCTTTTGATCGTTTGCATTGGGAATTTTTATTTAAATTATCAGACAAAATGCAATTTGGAAATGGTTTTACACGAATACTTAGGGCAATTTATGGAGAGCAAACAGCTCAGATAATAATTAATGGTAGTTTGACAGATAGTTTTAAAATTGCGAAAGGAACAAGGCAGGAGTGTCCTTTATCACCTTTATTGTTTATTTTATCTTTGGAACCTTTATTGGATAAGATAAGAGAGTTAAGGAGATAGAGGGTATTAGAATTAGAAGATATGAATATAAAGTTAGAGCATTTGCAGATGATTTGGTTGTTATGTTGACTCAGCCTATAAATTCAGTGTATATTTGTTGGAAGTAATTAATCAATATGGAAGGGTGCCAGGGTTTAAAGTGAATCAAAATAAAACAAAAGTGTTAAGCAAAAATATGATTAAGAACCAGAAAGAAAGACTAGAGGAAATAACAGGATTTGAAATTGTAAAAAAGGCTAAATATTTAGGAGCCTTTCTTACTTCATCAAATGGAAATTGTATAAGAATAATTATGATGTGTTATGGAAAAAATTCAGAAGGAAATGAATACTTGGAAAAATTACAATTATCTTTGTTAGGAGAATAGCAGCTATAAAATGAATGTTTTGCCTAAATTCTTGTTCTTGTTTCAGATGATACCAATAATTAAGAAAGATAAAAATTTGGATGAATGGCAGATTGGAATTAATAAATTTATATGGGAAGGAAAAAGCGAGAGTCAAAATGAAAATAATGCAAGATACACGGAAAGAGGAGGATTAAAATGCCTAATTTAAAACTGTATTATGAAGCAGTTGTTCTTTCGGTAATAAGTGATTGGTTTAATTTGACGGAGGAAAGGATTTTGAATATAGAAGGTTATGATTTATTATATGGTTGGCATGCATATTTATTGTATGATAAGAAAGTAGATAAAGCTTTTAAGAATCATGTGTTGAGAATTTCTCTTCTGCGTGTCTGGAAAAAATATTATTATAAGTTAAATTATAAAATTCCTATATGGGTATGTCCTCGCACGCAGTAGAGAATATAAATATAGAACAGGAACAAGAAATGATTACTTATAAAGATCTTTTATACAATGAGAGGTCAAATTTACAACTAAAATCTTTGTATACATTAAAAGAAGAAGGGAGGAATTATACTTGGTTTCAATATGGACAGTTAAAGGCTAGATGGAAAGAAGATCAGAAAATTGGTATCATTCAAAATGAAGAAAATCTGGTTAAACAAATTAGAAATCAAACTCAGGGGCATATAAAGAGATTGTATACTGTGTTGATAGAAATAGATTCTGAAAGAGATTTAATAAAGGATTGTATGATAAAATGGGCACAGAATATTCAAGAACCAATAATGTTGGAAACATGGGAAAAAATTTGGGTTAGAAATGTTAAATTTACATAGCGCAGAATTTAAGGAAAATTTTTATAAGATGTTTTATAGATGGCATTTAGATCCTAAGAAAATTATCATGTATGTATCCAGATATGCAAGCGAAATGTTGGAGATGTAATTGTGATGATGCTACATATTTTCATGTATGGTGGACTTGTAAGAAAATTAAGTCTTTCTGGATAAGAATCTGGTGGATTATGCAGAATGTTCTGAAGAAGAAGATAAAGTTTCTACCGCAATTTTTCCTTTTGGGAATAACAACGGACTGTACAGTGATTGAGACTAAGTTGATTTTGAACTTAATAACAGCAGCACGACTGTTGATTGGACAATATTGGAAGAAAAAAGAATTACCCACAATAGAAGAATGGATATTGAAAGTTTCCAATTTGGCTGAGATGGCTAAAATCTCAGCCTTCCTGAAAGACAGTACTCAAGAAAAATATTTAAATGAATGGAAGAACTGGATTGATTATATTCAAAATAGATATCGGATTAAGAAATTTCGGATTGCTTTTGAATGAAGGATGTTATTTTTGATTTTAATGGAAGAAGTCAGGTTATGTGTGAGAGAAAGATTATAATTGTGTTAGATTTTAAAAAGTTTAATGTATGACTGTTTTGTTTAAGGAACTATACCTTGTGTTTGCTCCGGGAAGTCCGGGGGGGGAGGGGGGTTTAGGAGGGAGGGGGGGAGGGGGAAAAATTTAATTGTTGTAAAACTTTTTTAATAAAAAAAAAAAAAGATTGTAAATGAGGGGGGCTTTATTTAAATTGGAATATTATTTTCAATTGGCACAGAACTAAGTGACAAATGTTAAATACATAAACTGACATGGCATACTTGGCTGATATATTCTTATATGAATAATATTCATATTTTATTGCAAAGTATACATGTAGTTAGATTCAGACTTTAATATAAAATAGATGCAGTTCAAGTAAAATTCACATTTTGGAATTAACATAACATAACATAACATCAGAGTTGGAAGGGACCTTGGGGGCCTTCTAGTCCAACCCTCTGCCCAGGCAGGAAACCCTACACCATCTCAGTCAGATGGTTATCCAACATTTTCTTAAAAATTTCCAGTGTTGGAGCATTCACAACTTCTGAAGGCAAGTCGTTCCACTTATTAATTGTTCTAACTGTCAGGAAATTTCTCCTTAGTTCTAAGTTGCTTCTTTCTTTGACCAGTTTCCACCCATTGCTTCTTGTTCTACCCTCAGGTGCTTTGGTGAACAGCCTGACTCCCTCTTCTTTGTGGCAGCCCCTAAGATATTGGAACACAGCTATCATGTCTCCCCTAGTCCTTCTTTTTGTTAAACTAGACATACCCAGTTCCTGCAACTGTTCTTCATATGTTTTAGCCTCCAGTCCCCTAATCATCTTTGTTGCTCTTCTCTGCACTCTTTCTAGAGTCTCAACATCTTTTTTACATCGTGGCGACCAAAACTGAATGCAATATTCCAAGTGTGGCCTTACCAAGGCATTATAAAGTGGCACTTCACGTGATCTTGATTCTATCCCTCTGTTTATGCAGCCCAGAACTGTGTTGGCTTTTTTAACAGCTGCTGCACACTGCTGGCTCATATCTAAATGGTTATCCACTAGGACTCCAAGATCCCTCTCACAGATACTACTATTGAGCAAGGTACCACATATACGGTACTGGTGCATTTTGTTTTTTTGGCCTAAATGTAGAACCTTACTTTTTTCACTGTTGAATTTCATTTTGTTAGATAGCGCCCAATGTTCAAGTCTGTCAAGATCTTTCTGTAACTTGAGCCTATCTTCTGGAGTGTTGGCTATTCCTGCCAGCTTGGTGTCATCTGCAAATTTGATGAGTTCCCCATCTATCCCCTCGTCCAAGTCATAATATTCATTAATATTAATATTAATATTAAGTCATTAATATGTTTCTAAAACCAATCTTGTATTTAACATAATTTTTTTTCACTATCTGTTATTTTTTTAATTAACAAATGACATTTCCATCAATGAAAATGTCAAAGTCTTGATGATAAAACACCTGTCTGATTTGCATGCCAAACTGAAGGAATATTTTCCCACTCTAATAGAAGTATTTGATTGGGCTCGGAATACTTTTATTTCATATACAGCATCTGAATTGCCATTAAAAAAGACTTCCAACTATTTCATATTACAAACATAATTTGCTTTTCCAGAAACTGCAAATTTGTCAATAGAGCTTTTAAAAGAATATTTTGAAATTATCAATGGAAGAGAATATTTGTAGTCCAGGAATGAACTCCCCAGGAGGGACACTCAGTTTGGTTGTTTTCTTTCTGGATGAAAAAAATAGGTGTTTCTGAGAAATGTTAGAAGAGCATGTCATGATTTTTGGATAGATAATCTTTGGATAATTATTTTATGATAAAGTTAAAATTAATTTTAATAATAATAATAATAATAATAATAATAATAATAATAATAATAATAATAATAATAATAATAATAATAATAATAATAATAATAATAATAATAATAATAATAATAATATTTTAATTTTTATACCACCCTTCTCCCGAAGGACTCAGGGCGGTTAACAGCCAGATAAAAATACAATACAATATACAATATAACCCATTTAAAAAACTTATTCAACAATTGGCCAAATTAAAACTATAAAAGACATGATATAAAACCCCGTTTAAAATCCAATTTAAAACCCATGTTATGCCAGTCCTGCTCGGAAGAATAAATACGTCTTCAGCTCGCAGCGAAAGGCCCGGAGGTCAGGAAGTTGACGGAGTCCAGGAGGAAGCTCATTCCAGAGGGTAGGTGCCCCCACAGAGAAGGCTCTCCCCCTGGGGGTCGCCAGCCGGCATTGTTTGGCTGACGGCACCCTGAGGAGACCCTCTCTATGGAAGCGCACCAGTCGGTGGGAGGCATATGGTAACAGAAGGCGGTCCCATAGATATCCGGGTCCTATGCCATGGAGCACTTTAAAGGTAGTAACCAATACCTTGAAGTGCACCCGGAAGACCACAGGTAGCCAGTGCAGCTTGCACAGGAGAGGTGTTATATGGGAGCCACGAGTGGCTCCCTCTATCACCCGCGCAGCTGCATTCTGGACCAACTGGAGCCTCCGGGTGCTCTTCAAGGGGAGCCCCATGTAGAGATCATTGCAGTAGTCTAGGCGAGAGGTGACGAGGGCATGAGTGACCGTGCATAGGGAATCCCGGTCTAGAAAGGGGCACAACTGGCGAACCAGGCATACCTGGTAGAAGGCTCTCCTGGAGACGGTCACCAAATGCTCTTCAAAAGACAACCGTCCATCCAGGAGAACGCCTAGATTGCTCACCCTCTCCATTGGGGCCAATGATTTGCCCCCAACAGTCAGCAGCGGTTGCAGCTGACTGTACTGGGATGCCGGCATCCACAGCCACTCAGTCTTAGAGGGGTTGAGCTTGAGCCTGTTTCTTTCCATCCAGACCTGCACGGCTTCCAGACACCGAGACAACACTTCACCAGCTTCATTGGGGTGGTCCGGGGTGGAAATGTACAGCTGGATGTCATCAGCGTATAGTTGATAACTCACCCCAAAACCACTGATGACCTCACCCAGCAGCTTCATGTAGATGTTGAACAGGAGAGGCGAGAGAACTGACCCATGTGGCACCCCACACAGGAGGCGCCTTGAAGTCGATCTCTGCCCCCCTGTCAACACCGTCTGCAACCGGTCAGAGAGATAGGAGGAGAACCACTGCAAAATGGTGCCTCCCACTCCCAAACCCTCCAACCGGCGCAGCAAGATACCATGGTCGATGGTATCAAAAGCTGCTGTGAGATCTAACAGGACCAGGGCAGAGGAATAACCCCTGTCCCGAGCCCTCCAGAGGTCATCCACCAACGCGACCAAAGCCGTCTCCGTGCTGTACCCAGGCCCGAAACTGGACTGGAACAGGTCTAGATAGATAGATTCATCCAGGTACTGGGGTAACTGATACCACACTCTCAACAACCTTCGCCACAAAGCGAAGGTTGGAGACTGGACGATAATTTTCCAAAACAGCTGGGTCCAGGGATGGCTTCTTGAGGAGGGGCCTCACCACCGCCTCTTTCAAGATGGTGGGAACAATCCCCTCCCTCAAAGAAGCATTAACAATTCCCTGGAGCCAGCCTCGTGTAACCTCCCGAGTGGCCTGTACCAACCAGGAGGGACACGGGTCCAATAAACATGTGGTGGCATTCAGCCCCCCCCCCAGCAACCTGTCCATGTCCTCGGGAGCCACAGGATCAAACTCCTCCCAAATAGGCTCAACAAGACTTGCCTCCGTCACCTCGCCTGAAACTACCCAATTTTGGTCCAAACCGTCCCGGAGCTGAGCAATTTTATCGTACAGATACTTACTAAAGTCCTCGGCACAACCCTGTAAGGGATCATCGCGCACTTCCTGATGGAGGAGAGAGCGAATCACCCTAAACAGGGAGCCCGGGCGGTTATCTGCCGACGCAATGAGGGTAGAGACATAGGCCCGCTTGGCCTCCCTCAGAGCCACTAGGTAGGTCTGAATATGAGACCTAACTAGTGTTCGGTCAGCTTCAGAACGGCTGGCCCTCCAGGCACTCTCTAGGCGTCTTTTCCGGCGTTTCATCTCCCTCAGCTCCTCGGAAAACCAGGGAGCCGGTTGAGACCGCAAAGGCACGACATGGTCCAAAGCGCCCGCTGCGGCCCATTCCCAGGTCGCGACAAGCTCCTCGGCCGAGCCGTGGGCCAGATCCCCAGGGAATGGCCCAAGCTCCATCAGGAACCTCTCCGGGTCCATCAGTCGCCTAGGACGGAACCAACACATTGGCCCCGTCTCCCTGCGGTGTTGAGTGGTGGTCCAAAAGTCCAGACAAAGAAGAGAATGATCTGACCATGACAAAGGTTCAATGACTAGTTCTCCTAGTTCCAGATCATTCAGCCACTGTCGAGAGACAAAAATCAGATCCAGTGTGCTTCCCGCAACATGGGTGGGGCCGTCAATTAGTTGGGTCAGGTCCATGGCCGTCATGGAGGCCATGAACTCCTGAGCTGCCATTGATGACACGCCGGCTGATGGCAAGTTGAAGTCCCCCATGACCATAAGCCTAGGGGTATCAACTGCCATCCCAGCTATCACCTCAAGCAGCTCAGGTAGGGCTGTTGTCACGCAGCAAGGAGTCAGGTACGTGACCAACAAGCCCACCTGCATCCTACGCCCCCACTTCACGTAAAGAGATTCACAACCGGCTATCTGAGATACAGTGGCCTCCCTCGGCTCTAGACTCTCCTTAATAACAACCGCCACCCCTCCATCCCTACCCTGGGCCCTCGGCTGATGGAATGCTCGGAAACCTGGTAGGCACATATCTACAAGGGGTACCCCCCCTTTGGTGCCCAACTAAGTTTCCAAAATGCCCATAAGGTCCGCAGCCCCCCCAAAAAAGGTCATAAATCAGGGGGGCTTTGTTCACAATGGACCTTGCATTGCATAACATCAGCCGAAGGTCCAGGCCCTGGGGATACTGACCACTCAGAGAAAAAGAAAAGTCTGAGGGGCCGGAGCATGCAATCGCTCTTAAACAGCGAGTGCGCAACCCCTGAACATGATATGGCCCCCCGCTTCCGCCATATCTGCCTCTCCCACTTACCGTGCTGATGAGACAACCCTCAGGAACTGGAAAATGAGTCTCCCCCTTCACCTCCGAACCTAATAAAGAATCGCCGTGAGCACTTGCAAGGACTGGCTCCCTCCCCGATGGGTTTCCCCTCCCACCCCCCACCCCAAACCCATCAGTTGCCACCCTCCCCTTAAAATTCCCATTAAAACTCTCCTTAAAAAACGCTTAAAACAATTAATTAAAAATCCCCTAAGCCTCCTATTTTTGGCATGCCACCTCTCGGGGTTCCAAAACCGGTCCTCAAGTTTGGCCCTCGATAATGTAGAGGGCCAAACCCGCGAGAGAGGGGAATCTCGCAGGGCAAGAAGGTCAGCCACTGAAAATGTCCACATAATAGAAATCCGGCAAGCAGACCCATCATGGCGGGTCAAGATGGCAAAATGACAATGCCAGCCTTCCGGGTGAGAACAGTCAGGAATCAGTTCTTAGACGGCAGATGGAAAAAGAACCGCTTTGTGCAGTCAATTAACCAACCCCACATAGGCAATCCAAGGGTGGTCTATGGGAGAGGGGGGGAGGGGAAAAAAAGGAGTCCTACAATGACATGGGCTACCAGGGTTCCGCCTGGACTCCTACTAGAGTCGGAGTCCAGGTCAAGGTCCAGGTCCAGGTCCAGACTTTCTCAAGGCCCAGGTTTTCATTTATCCTCATCATCGTCGAGGCACGATGTGGCGTAACAGATCATAGTCACTCCGGGAGGTGGGGGCCACACAACGGGGACCACACTTCTCTCAGATGCCACTCTCAGCGCCCCAGCAGCACTGAAGCAGCAGAACAATCCAAACTGCCCCAGACCGCTGCAGCAGATCTCAATGTTGCTGACGGCGGCGGCACCCTCCAGGCCAAGCCGCCATAGGAAAAAACATCCCAGTCGGCCCCAGCCAGGATTGTCCAGAACCGTCCTCATCTCCCCCAGCTGGGGGCAGCATCACAACCCTCAAGTTTTAAATTTTGATTTAAAACATCATTTTATTAGGTATGCCATTGAGAACATGGAATAGATATAAAACTAGTATGTGCCCCAAAACATCTATACGATCTCAGCATTAGAAGCATTTTATCATGAAAAACTGCAGGTAACTGCAAATAATTAATGTAGTAGGAAACATTGGAAAATCATCAATGGTAAAAAAATTTTATTTGCATTTATATCCCGCCCTTCTCTGAAGACTCAGGGCGGCTTACACTATGTTAGCAATATTCTTCATCCTATTTGTATATTTATATACAAAGTCAACTTATTGCCCCCAACAATCTGGGTCCTCATTTTACCTACCTTATAAAGGATGGAAGGCTGAGTCAACCTTGGGCCTGGTGGGACTAGAACCTGAAGTAATTGCAGGCGGCTGTGTTAATAACAGACTGCTTTTAGCAGTCTGAGCCACAGAGGCCCAATTTAATGTAGAATTAAATCAAGAGAGCAACTAATGGCAGAAACGTATAGCATATTTTTCGCACTATAAGATGCACTTTCCTTCCCCAAAAAGTGGGTGGAAATGTCTGTGCATCTTATAGAGTGAATGCTGCTGAAGCCCTGCTCACCTGCCAGCTCCTGCCCTTTGGCCATTTTCAGTCTCCATGCATTTTCAACCTTCGTGCTGTTTGCTGTAAGGACGCTAGCCAGATGGATGATGGATCCATCTGATGGATCCATGGATGATGGGAGGCAGAGGCAGATTTTTTTTCTTGTTTTCCTCCCCAAAAGCTAGGTGTGTCTTATGGTCCAGAGTCTTATAGATAAAAAAATACAGTAGTTCTCTATGGTTTCCCCTTTTACAATTATAATAAAGATTTAAAATGGATTAAAAATTTATGTTGTGGATTAAAGTAAGATGGAATTTGAAATACAATGGTATACCAATGATCAACATGTAATTGTTAAAATATAAAAATGTTTGTGGAAATTTGAAACCCTGGAAAAATAGGTTAAAATATATGAAAGTGTAAGAATTTTGGTGATAATATACAGATGAATCAATGGGAAACTATGTGCTTAAAAATATAAAATGCATAAAGTGTATAAAATGCTTTGGTTTTAAAAAACAGTTTTATAAAATGATGTATTATTGGTATATAGAAATTATAAAGTATAATTTTATACTGTATAAAATTTCCAACAAATTTTATGTTGGAAATTTAAACAACTTGAAGGTCATTTTACATTGATAGATTGTTAAATTGATACATTGTATCAATTTAACATTGATACAGAGAATTGAGCTTAATATTCCAGAACTTTTCCTTTTATGGAAAAGTTATGGAAATTGATGAATATATAGAAAAGAGCAATGGGAGATTATTTCAGTATATTATTATGGAGGCTAGATTGCTATATGCACAAAGATAGAGAGATTCAACTTTACCTATCATGGGTGAATGGTTGGTGAAATTGACAAATAATACTGCAATGGATCAATTGACTTTTTTGATTAGAGAAAGAAAATTACTGAAAATTCTTCAATGAGTTTTTGGATTTTTTGTGTGAGAAAGAAGATGATTTTGTAATTTGTGGTTTAACGATTAGAAAAAAATAGTTCATAGAAAGAAGGGAATTGTAATGAAATTAGAGATAATGGCTTGATTAGAGCTGTATGTATATCTGCCAAGAGGGATATTAAAACCTATTTATGCTACCTTTTTTGTTGTTGGATCCATAGCTTATTATAATATGAAAAAAGAAAGAAAAGAAAGAAAAGAAAAATCATTTATATAAAACAACACTTCAGAAGCCTTTTTTATTTCACTGTTGATCCTGTGGTTCATAAAAAACCATTAGAAGTGAATGTGGAGTCTTTTCATAAGAAAAAAGTGAACAAAAGAGATTAATAAACAAGATAAAAGAGCAGCTAATGGGAGACTATATTGATTAAACATTAAAGACCCATATGAAATGCTGTTTGCTGATCCCTCAATACAAGTCCAAATTACTTTGAGAATTTTATACTGAACTGTCCAATAGATGCAAGAAAAGTATAGTGATAAACATATTATTGCAAGCAAGACATTCGTTTTCAAGAGAACAAATGTTTAAAGCAGTGGTAGTCAACCTGGTCCCTACGGCCCACTAGTGGGTGTTCCAGCTTTCATGGTGGGTGGTAGGGGTTTTGTCCGATACTGAAGCACTTTCCTTTTTTTTAATTTAATTGACTTAAATTTTCATAGCATTATTTAAAAACATTTTCGTTAGGTTTTCATAAAATTCCCTGTGACAATTTAAATTTCTGAAAATATACTATTTGTATCGCCCGTGCATAAGTTTGGTTCACGTTACATAAGTGAAACTAAATGACGCTATACTGTGACCGCAAACAAAAGAGCCTCATCCCAGAATAGCTCGCACATCTCGCCCCACATCACCCAGCTGTAACAGACAAGCAGAGCTGGTAGCCGGCGCCCCCCCCCAACCCAATCCACGATGTGCAAGAGGCATGCGCAGACAATGATACACGGTGCATTACTGCGGAACCGGTGGGCAGTTAGAAAATTTTACTACTAACAGAGATACAAAAATGGGCAATAGGTATAAAAAGGTTGACTACCCCGGTTTAAAGTATCTGAATGATCTATAAAACTTTTATTTATTTTAATTCTCCCACTGTTATTAATTATACAGCAATATAATTTTTATTTTACTTATTTATTTGTCAAGAATGTATTAGGTAATAAGTATAAACATGGTTTGGATACATTAAACAGATACAATAGAAGAAACATTAGGACACGGACAGTAGGCACACTGGTGCTCTTATGCACGCCCCTTGTGCAAGTATTTATTCATTTTATTCTGAACATGTATTTCTAGATAATACAATTTTTCAAGTTACATCAATTAAAAGAGTGAATATAATAAACCAAAGGAGACAGCCATAGAATTTTTTTTTAAATTCCAGACACTGTAAACCATCAGTTAAGTAAAATTATGATAAATCATTTCAAAACATGTTATATAATCATTGCTATATTTAGTATTCAGGCAGTACAAATCAAATCCAAAGAAGTCTGTTTTGACTGAGGTCACAATTGATGTGTAGCCCTTATCTCAGTTCAGGAATCTTATCTCATTTCAGGAAGCTAATTTATGACTAGGTTCATATAGAAGTTTGCTGCAGAGAAGTAACCTAAATGTCAAAGAAAAATACTTAAAAGGCAAAAAAAAAATTGCAAGCAGATTTTAAAAATTGGGAATTCTGTCCTGGAATAACATTGGTTGAAAATTAGAGAGATAAAAAAATAAAAATAAATTACAGATAATTTCTTCTCTGACAATGCCTGTCTTAATATATCTCCCATAAATGCAAATTTTAAAATCTGTACAGCATGACTTTTGTCTTTTTGTTGAGAGAAAAGAACAGCAAAAGGAAGGTTTATGTATTTTGAAAATATTTGACAGTTTGTATGCCTGCTACTCAATGAGACTGCAGATTGAAAGGATTATTTTTTCCTGTTGTGATCAAAAGACATGAATGAACTGTACAATCAGGCAAGGTCATCACATTTATGATTGTCTGAGCAATCAATTCCTTCTGCTGATCCTAGTAGTCTTTATTGATCTTTATTCAAGGTCATAAAAATTTTGAATACAGTATATTGCACAAACTTTCCTCTTTTCTCTGTATTCTGATGAAATATTTCAAAAACTATAACTCTGCCTGATAATTTTTGAATGGAAGATTGATTCTAGTTTTATGCAAATGTTCATGTTAATATCAATAAACTTCCAATAAGGAGGAAAGAAGTCCATCCTGTACCCGCATACCTAGAAAACTGAATTCTATTTCAGTTTTCTATCAGTTACAGGCCTGCTAGTCTCTTTAACAAAACAGTTTGGTGAGTAACAGAGAATTGCAGTCCTAACACAAAGAGTTAAATTCTTAAGCAATAGCTCTCTTTCTTCAGTTATCCTTAGTTTTCATTATCTTTGAACAACCAGATTTTCCAGAACCAGGCTGGTAAAAGAAGTCTGGGAACTCAAAATGAATTGCTTCAAAATGAAAGGCAAAAGTTCTAAAAACCAAACAAGTAGAAAATTAAAAAGGCTTTTGTAAAGTCCTTGCTGTTATGACTTGATCCAAGTCTGCCCTGTTGCTGGTCTTCGCTGATTGGCTAAGATGCGAGTAACCGAACAAGCAGAAACCTGCAGCTGCCCTATTGGTACTTCCAGCCTGACAGCTCCTATTTAAGCAGCTGTCAGGTGGCTACTGTTGTTGTCAAAGTTCTAGCTCACGCGAAGTTGCCTTGCTTTGTTAGCTGTTACTGGTTAGCAATAAACAAGTTGTGTTTAATTAACCTAGCCTCAGACTCTCCTTGCCTGGTTCTCCATACAGAACACTGGCGACAAGGATGGGATTGTTTTGAGCTGACGGTTAACGAAGTCATTGACGAGCTGAAGCACCCTGAGCGAATGGTGCCTGGAAGTCACGAGTGATGAGACGTTGCAGCAAGGCAATTTCCCCTCAGTCAGCTGCAATAGCAACTGCCCTTCCTGCCTTTTCACCTTTTGAACCTGCCACCAAAGCCTGGGAAGCCTATCTTGAATGCTTCAAGTGCTTCCTGCAGGCCAACGATCTCACTGATTTGTCCAGCGCCAGGAAACGGGGTTATTTCCTGAGCTCATGCGGCTGTGAAATTTTTGCCACAGCTAGGACCTAGTTGCACCTCAGCCAGTCTTTTCAGTACCTTGGGAGATGCTGTTGGAGAAGTTAAAAAATCACTACTCTCCGACTCCCTCCAGCATAGCTAGGCAGCACGCATTTCAGCAGAGGTCCCAGAGAGAAGGGAAGTCCATTAATGATTATATGGCTTCCCTGTGGGCAGTCGCACTGCATTGCGATTTCTGTGATCTAGACGAAATGCTGTTTGACCAGTTGGTATGTGAGTCAAGGATTTGCGGCTGCAACGATGTTTACTGGCCCTCACTGAGTTGTCCCTCCAAGTGGCCATGGATGAAGCAAGGACATCTGAGATGTCAGACAGATCAGCCACTGAATTACAGTGTTTCCAGGTGGGGATCAATGCCGGCTGTAAGCCGCTATTGGTCCACTATGAAGAGTCCAAGCAAGAGGATCTATCGTCCTTCTATCTGACGAGGACGAAGAGGTGAACCACCTCAAGAAAACTCTGAAGAAAGGATGGGAAACAGCTGTCAAAACCCATCATAGTGGTTGCCTGGGATGCGGCGGAAACCATCACAGATCAAACTGCAGGTTCAAATCTGCTATTTGCAGGTGTTGCGGCAAGACGGGACACCTATCAAGGGTCTGTCGAGCGATCCTTCCAAGCACTGCTGTGCCTACCAACCCTGCCAAGAATAGGAAGAACGCCAAGAAAACAGCTGCCTGATGAGATGACTGCTTTGCTATCACCTGTGCGAAGACATAGCAGCTGTTGCCATCAGCTATGCCGCTGTGGGGGTTCCTGTCAAAAGATTTACCTTATGGTAAATCTGGAAGGAGTACCCTGCAAGATGGAGGTTGACACGGGCTCCTCCAAATCCCTCATCTTGTGACCTACTCTGCAAAGCCTGCTGCCAACCATCACTCAGCAGCACCTCCAGACCTGTCAGATCAAGCTGCGGGACTATCAGGGCAAACCAATTCCAACTGTGGGTTGTGGCATCTTTCACATCTCTTACAAAAAATTTTCAGGTTGGCTGCCTCTCGTCGTGGACAGAGACAACCTTCCAAGCCTCCTAGGGTTGGATTGGTTTTCCGCCCTGCACCTCAATGTCTCCAGGGTCCACACGACCTTTCCAGATGTTCCTGCTCAGCTGTTCAGTGAGTTCACAGATGTCTTCGATGGCCGCCTTGGTAAATATACATTTCTTTTAATCTGGACGCGCAGGTAGTGCCTATCCACCTAAAGCCTTGAAGGGTGCCATTAGCGCTCTCCCTATGGTTGACAGAGAGCTGAACAAACTTATTGCCCAAGGGGTCCTCGAGCCAATAGACTATTCTAATTGGGAGACCCCTATAGTGATCCCTCTTAAGCAGGATGGCTCCATTAGAATTCGCACTGACTACAAATGCACCATCAATTGGGCTCTACAGGCTAATTCATACCCTGTCCCGGTGGTGAAACACCTGCTCCACTCATTAGGCCAAGGATGGGTGTTTGCTAAATTAGACCTGGTGCAGGCTTAGCAGCAGCTCCCGGTGGATATGCCCGCTGCAATGACCCAGGCAATCATCACCCACCGGCGAGCCTTTAAGTGCAAATGCCTGCAGTTTGGGGTTAGCGTTTCCCCTGGGCTTTTCTTTTTTATTTTTTTTTTAATTGAAAAAGTTTTTACGAAAATTTTCACTCCCCTTTCCCCCCCTCCCCCCTCCATCCCCTCCCCCTTCCCTCCAAAACCACCCTCCTCCCTCCCCCCGCAACTTCCCAGAGCAAACACAAGATGTAGTTAAAAAAAACCAAAACAATCATACGCTAAGTTTTCCCTAACACAAATTATAATCCTCCCCTTCTTCTCAAATCCTAACTTCCCCCATACGAATCAGTGATAAATACATCCTAATCATTCAAAGACAATCGGATATCTCCTAATCTGATATCTATTTTGCATATATTCAGTCCATTTTTTCCATTCAGCCCCTGGGCTTTTCCAAAGCTTGATGGAACAGTTGCTTCAGGGGCTTCTGAGGGTGGTGCCATACTTTGACAATGTTTTGATCTCAGCCATCGATCAGTCAGAAACTCATCAGCAAATTAAGGGCCATTCTTAGCCGTCTCAGGGAAGCAGGGCTTAAGCTTAAGAGGGAGAAATGTCATATAGGGGTCCCACAAGTAGAATTTCTGGGGTTTCTGATTGATGCACAGGGAATCCACCCCACACCCTTTAAGGTTGACACCATAAGGAATGCCCTAGCACCAACTAATAAGGCAGAACTACAAGCTTTCCTGGGGCTCCTTAATTTTTACGCCATTTTCCTGCCCTATAAGGCGTCTCTAGCTGAGCCTCTCCACCGGCTATTGGATTCTAACATGCCTTGGCACTTGGGCCGTAGGCCTCCTCCTCCTTCCAGGCTGTCAAGGACACACTCACATCGGCGCCTGTCATCATGCAATATGACAACAGCCTCCTGCTTTCTTTGGCATGCCACACCTCCCCTATGGCATGGGTGCTGTCCTGAGCCATCTATTTCCTGATGGCTCAGAGGCCCCATCCCTTTCTATTCTAGGACCCTATCAGCCCTTGAATGGAACTACAGCCAGCTTGATAGGGAGGCCATGGCAGCCGTGGCTGGAATCAAACAATTCCATGACTACCTGTATGGTCGTTTTTTAAACCTGGTTACTGATCATAAGCCATTGTTGGGACTTTTGGCAGGTGACTGCCAAACGCCTCAAATCCTGTCACCCCGCATGTCCCATTGGGTGGTTTTTGGAGGTCTATTCCTACCAGTTGTTTTATAAGCCTGGCAAATTTATTGGGCATGCAGATGCCCTTAGCCGCTGTCCTCTGCCTGGGGGGATTCAGGATCCAACCCCAACTGTCTCTGTGCTGCTGATTGAGGAACTTCAGTCCCCAATATCCACTATGGATATTAGGGATCTGTCAGCCAAGGACCCAGTTGTTTCTCAGGTCTTGGACTGGGTGCGCAGGGAGTGGCTGCAGTGGCCAGTGCCCCCCCGAGTTTCTGCCTGCAGACAACATGAGTTGTCTGTCCTAAAGGGCTGCCTCTTGTGGGAGAATCTGGTGGTAGTGCCCTCCGAGCTTAGGCAATAGATTTTCACCTGCCTGCACAATGCCCATCCTGGCATAGTGTGAATGAAAGCCCTCAGTCACAGCTATGTGTGGTGGCCCAAGATGGACCAGGAGATAGAGGACTGGATGGCCTGATGCCCTTAGTGTCAAACCTCCAGGCCTGCACCTCCAGCAGCCCCATTCAGGGATTGGGAATCCCCAGGACACCATGGGCACGAGTCCACATGGACTTTGTGGGCCCCTTCCTAGGACAAACTTTCCTGATTCTAGTTGATGCTTACTCGAAGTGGGTCGACCCAAAAAAAATGTTTCAGAAAAAATTTATCATGTAACTTACAACTTATTCACTGCAAAAACATATGGACTACAAATCTTGATCAGGGCAAAGCAATAGATGCAATCTACATAGACTTCTGTAAAGCTTGCTTTTGACTCAGTAGTACATGATAAAATTCTCCTAAAACTAAAATCCTACGGCATTTCAGGACCCCTCCACAATTGGATAACAGCTTTCCTGTCAGACAACAAGCGGTCAAAATTGACAATGCTGTATCAAATCCTGTTCCTGTCAAAAGTGGCGTTCCCCAAGGCAGCATTCTTGGACCAAAACTCTTCGTATTATACATTAATGATATCTGTGACCATATCACAAGTAAATGTGTTTTCTGTGCTGATGATGTCAAACTATTTAACAAAACCAACAATACAACTACCCTTCAAAAAGACCTTGACTTTGTATCTGAATGGTCTAAAACTTGGCAACTCCAAATCTCAACCAGCAAATGCTCAGTCTTACATATTGGAAAAAAGATCCTAAACACTAAGTACAAGCTTGATGGACATTACCTTACAGATGACCCCCACCCTGTTAAAGATCTTGGAGTTTTCATATCAAATGATCCAAGTGCCAAAGCCCTACATCGCAAAAAAGGCTTTAAGAGTTGTAAACTTAATCTTGTGTAGCTTCTTCTCCAGAAAGATTACACTACTAACCAGAGCATATAAAACATTTGCTAGACCAATTCTTGAATACAGCTCGACTGTCTGGAACCCATACCATATTTCTGACATCAATACAATTGAATGTGTCCAGAAATATTTCACAAGAAGAGTTCTCCACTCCTCTGAATACAACAAAATACCTTATGCCACCAGACTTGAAATCCTGGGTTTAGAAAATTTAGAACTACGCTGCCTTCGACATGACCTGAGTTTAACTCATAGAATCATCTATTACAATGTCCTTCCTGTCGAAGACTACTTCAGCTTCAATTGCAACAATACACGAGCACACAACAGATTTAAGCTTAATGTTAACCGCTCCAATCTTGATTGCAGGATCCCCCCCCCTGCGCCCATAGACCACCCCTCAGGATTGGAGATGAGGGGTTGGAGCTCTGACTGAATCATGGCGGTTTGTTTATCTACCGCCCAAGACCTATATCCCGTCTGTCTTCCACTCGGAATTACTGGTGCATCAATTTCCATCTTGACAGGTCCAGGATGGGTCTGTTTGCCGGACTTTTATCATGCGGACATTTACAGCGGCTGACCTTCTTGCCCTGCGAGATTCCCCTCTCTCGTGGGTCTGGCCCCCCACATTATCGAGGGCCCATCTTGAGGACGGGTTTTGGAACCCCGAGAGATGGCATGCCAAAAATAGGAGACTCAGGGGATTTTTAATTAATTATTTTAATCGGGTTTTTAAGGGGAATTTTAATGGGAATTTTAAGGAGGCGGAACTGACGGGTTTGGGTTGGAGGGGAGGTTAGGGCGGGTATTGGGGTAGCCCGTGGGAGGGAAACCAGTCCCTGCGCGTGCTCGTGGCGATTATTTAGTGGGTTCGGAGGTTATGGGGGGGGAATGTGTTCCTTTCCGTGAGGGTGGTTTCATTTGCACGGTAAGTGGGAGGGGCAGATATGGCAGAAGGGGGGGATCGTATCGGTCTAGGGGGTCACGCGTTCGATGTCTGCAATCGATCGCGTGCCCGATCCTCTGACTTTTCCGTTCCCGGATGGTCAAGACCCTCAGAGCCTGGGCCTTCGTCTTATGTTATGCAACGCACGGTCCGTGGCCAATAAGGCCCCCCTAATACACGATCTTATCCAGGGTGGCGCTGCGGATCTTATAGGCGTTACGGAGACCTGGTTGGGCACTGAAGGGGGCGTGCCCCTGGTCGAAATGTGCCCACCAGGTTTCCGTGCATTCCATCAGCCGAGGGCCCAGGGTAGGGGTGGGGGGGTGGCGGTTGCTATTAAAGAGAGTCTAGAGCCGAGGGAGACCACTGTACCTCAGATCGCCGGGTGTGAATCCCTCTTTGTGAGATGGGGTCATCGGTGTCAGATGGGCTTGCTGGTCACGTACCTGGCTCCTTGCTGCGTGACAGCTGCCCTGCCCGAGCTCCTGGAGGTGCTTGCCGGGGTGGCAGTGGAGACCCCCAGACTTTTAGTCATGGGGGACTTTAACTTGCCATCGGCCGGCTCGTCATCGACAGTGGCTCGGGAGTTCATGGCTTCCATGACGGCCTTGGACCTGACTCAAGTAGTGGATGGCCCCACTCACATCGGGTGTGGCACTCTGGATCTTATTTTTATCTCTGGTCAGTGGTTGAAGGATCTGGATTTGAGAGATGTAGTCATAGAACCTTTGTCATGGTCAGATCACTCTCTCCTTCGCCTGGACTTTCTGACCGCCACTCAACACCGCAGGGAGACGGAGCCACAACGTTGGTTCCGTCCCAGGCGCCTGATGGACCCGGAATAGTTCCGGATGGAGCTTGGGCCACTTCCTGAGGGTCTGGCTCACAGCACGGCAGAGGAACTAGCCGCAACCTGGCAACGGGCTGCGGCTGGGGCTTTAGACCGTGTCGTGCCTCTGCGGCCTCTGACCCGGCGCAGATCCCAACCGGCTCCTTGGTTCTCCGAGGAGCTGAGAGGGATGAAACGCCGGAGAAGACGCCTAGAGAGCTCCTGGAGGTCTAGCCGTTTAGAGGCTGATCGGACACTAGTTAGGTCCTATACTAGGACCTACCTGGTGGCACTGAGGGAAGCGAGGCATTGCTACGCCTCCTCCCTCATTGCGTCGGCAGATAACCGCCCAGCCGCCCTGTTTCGGGTGACCCGTTCCCTCCTTCACCAGGGGGAGCGGGATGACCCGTTGCAGGGACGTGCTGAGGAGTTTAACGGTTATCTATACGATAAAATCGTTCAGCTTTGAGACGGTCTAGACCAAAATTGCGACGATTCAGATGAGGCGTCTGAGGGTGGTCTTGGTGACATTTTCTGGGATGAGTTTGACCCTGTGGCTCCCGAGGACATGGACAGGTTGCTGGGTAGGCTGAATGCCACCACGTGTTTACTGGATCCGTGCCCCTCCTGGCTGGTGCTGGCCACTCAGGAGGTGACACGAGGCTGGCTCAGGCGATTACAGTGCCTCCTTGTTGGAGGAGTCTTTCCGGCCGCCTTGAAAGAGGCGGTGGTGAGGCCCTCCTCAAGAAGCCCTCCTGGACCCGGCTGTCTTAGGTAATTATCGTCCGGTCTCCAACCCGCCCAGCGGCGAAGGTTGTAGAAATATGGTGGCATATCAGTTTCCCCTGCACCTGGATGAAACTGTCTATCTAGACCCGTTCCAGTCCGGTTTCCGGCCCGGCTACAGCATGGAGACGGCTTTGGTCGCGTTGGTGGATGATCTCTGGAGGGCCAGGGATAGGGGTTGTTCCTCTGTCCTGGTCCTATTAGACCTCTCAGCGGCTTTCGATACCATCGACCATGGTATCCTGCTGCGCCGGTTGGAGGGATTGGGAGTGGGAGGCACCGTTTATCGGTGGTTCTCCTCCTATCTCTCCGACCGGTCGCAGACGGTGTTGACAGGGGGGCAGAGGTCGGCCCCGAGGCGCCTCACTTGTGGGGTGCCGCAGGGGTCGATTCTCTCGCCCCTTCTGTTCAACATCTATATGAAGCCGCTGGGTGAGATCATCAGTGGCTTCGGTGTGAGGTACCAGCTGGACGCTGATGACACCCAGCTGTACTTCTCAACACCGGGCCACCCCAATGAAGCTATCGAAGTGCTGTCCCGGTGTTTGGAAGCCGTACGGGTCTGGATGGGGAGAAACAGGCTCAAGCTCAATCCTTCCAAGACAGAGTGGCTGTGGATGCCGGCATCCCGGTACAGTCAGCTGAGTCCTCGGCTGACTGTTGGGGGCGAGTCACTGGCCCCGATGGAGAGGGTGCGCAATCTGGGCGTTCTCCTGGATGAACGGCTGTCTTTTGAAGATCATTTGACGGCCGTCTCCAGGAGAGCTTTCCACCAGGTTCGCCTGGTGTGCCAGTTATGCCCCTTTCTAGACCGGGATGCCTTATGCACGGTCACTCACGCCCTCGTGACGTCTCGCCTGGATTATTGCAATGCTCTCTACATGGGGCTCCCCTTGAGGGGCATCCGGAGGCTCCAGTTAGTTCAGAATGCAGCTGCGCGGGTGATAGAGGGAGCCCCTCGTGGCTCCCGTATTACACCTATCCTGCGCAGACTGCACTGGCTACCTGTGGCCTTCCGGGTGCGCTTCAAGGTGGTGACAATCTTTAAAGCGCTCCATGGCATAGGGCCGGGCTACTTACGGGACCGCCTACTGCTACCAAATACCTCTCACCGACCCGTGCGCTCTCACAGAGAGGGACTCCTCAGGGTGCCGTCAGCTAGGCAGTGCCGTCTGGCGACACCCAGGGGAAGGGCCTTCTCTGTGGGGGCTCCCACCCTCTGGAACGAACTCCCTCCAGGACTTCGCCAACTTCCGGACCTCCGAACCTTTCGTCGCGAGCTTATTTATTTATTTATTTATTTAATCGTATTTATATACCGCCCTATCTCCCAAGGGACTTAAAACACACTTATTTATCTGCGCGGGACTGGATTAGATTTTAAAGTTATGGGTTTTAAGGGGTTTTTATTATTTATACTATTTTAAATTTGGGGCAATAGAATAAGTTTTTTAATTGTTTTTTAATCTGTATTTATATGTATTTTAACTGCCTGTGAACCGCCCTGAGTCCTTAGGGAGATAGGGCGGTATATAAATTTGAAAAATAAATAAATAAATAAATAAAATATGACTTCAGTAACAGAGTTGTTAATGCCTGGAATAAACTACCTGACTCTGTCCCAAAATATATTGAGACAAAAGTCTATCATGCTGTGGTCACTGTTGGAAAAGGGTTCTTTTATTTGTAGTCCATAAATTGAGTTTAAGTTGTTGCAGAAGATGACAGTTGTTATCTTCTAGTGTTGTTAGTTACTAGTTGATCAACACCTAGATTTGTAACAGCATTGTTTAGGGTTGTATGGATGGGTTCAGTTGTATATTCATTTATTTTCCAGTTAATAAGAGATAGGTTGAGGTTACCCAGAAAGATGAAAGGATAAGGGCAAGAGGCTGCCCATGTTAGTAGTGTGATTAACTTATTCGCATGTGCAATGTCGTAGTTGGGGGCTCTGTAACATAATAAGAAGCGAAGTGTGATGTTAAAGGACAGTTCGCAGACGATAGTTTCTGGAAGAGTGAGTTTATGTGCAACTTGAATATTTTTTAGATTTAGTGACTTTTTGTAAAAGATAGCTACTCCACCTCCCCTGCGGGTTTCATGATCCAACCGGAAAACATGATATTCTCTTACTGAGATGATGGAGTCAGGGAGGGATGAGTTTAGCCATATTTTACAGACAAATATAATGTCAAATGTACCAGTATTTAATAAGAGGAGAAGTTCGGACATTTTGTTTACAATGCTTCTTGCATTTATTAGTTTGCATTTAAGTTCAGTAGTGGTTGGTATTGAGGAAATAAGCGGTTTGCGTATCTAATCCTGAATGACGGCTGGTTGAACATTCAGTACGAGGGATGGTTGGACGTTTTGGGTGATGGAGGGTTGGATGTTGGGCAATTGATTGTAGGTTTTACTTTTTATGCAGTCAGAGTGGTAGTCGATGTATAGGTTAGATTCACCTTTGTTTTGGCATCTTTTGAGTTCTGTGCGGAGTTCACGGGAGCAGATCTGCTGAAGTAAGGATAGATCAGGCCATGAACGAAGTTTGCTGTGGTTGGGGTTGGTTCTGGCAATTGAATTTATAGTATAAATGAACTTTTATTTGCTGGTCTCATTTTTGCAAATGACTCTACAGAATCTAGGGGCAACTGAGCCATCACTATTCTTGTATTCTGGTCCACCTCTGGAGTCTTCAATGATTTCATCAGGGGAGATGGTAGGTATATTATAGCTTCTAATGATGTTACGAACCTGAGTGATATCTGGTTCACTGGTGTCATCTAATCCAAATAAAATGGCATTTTGATGTTTTTGTTCTCTCTCAATGGTATCTTTGACAAGTATGGCTAGGGGTGACATGATAGCAGTATTCCAGTATTTGAGAGGCTCCTGCAAAGAAGAGGGAATCAACTTATTTTTCAAAGCACCAGAGGGCAAGACAATAAACAATGAATGAAAGCTAATCAATGGGGGGAAGTAACCTGGAATTAAGGACAAACTTCCTAACAGTGAGGACAAATAACCAGTGAAAAGCTTGCCTTCAGAAGTTGGGTGAAGTGATAGGTTCTTTTACTAAATGTTACCCACTGCAGTAAAGTCAGGCTAGAACTAAGATTCCTGCACAAACTTTTCCTCTCAACTCAGCCCTCCTTCCTTGACCAGTCGTTCTTCAGCCAATGGAGAGCCGCATAGGTGTTTTGAGAATTGCCAGGATCTGTGGGGCAATCCACATTCCATTCTCAAGGTATGTGGCCTTCAAGACCGGCACAAGCTGTTTCCATGTCTCTCTGGTCTTTGTCACCACCCTCCCTATTTCCCATAAAAGCTCCATACCATTTGTTCCCTTTGCCTCCCCCTCTCCCCTAGCTTTTTGATAGCAGCATGCCTGCAAGGTTCCAAGCCAAATACTGTCCTAGTGATTCGACCGTCACCAAGGTTTATCTAGGTTTTTGGTAATTCAAGTTCAACAGTTGCAGGATTAATAATTCATTTTATGGGGAAAGGGCCAACGTACTTCAGACCTAGTTTTTTGGAGGGTTGTCTAGATTGCAGGTATTTGGTGAATAGACAGACATTGTCTCCAGTTCTAAAGTCTTTTGATTTTGAGTGCTTCTTGTCGGCTTATTTTTTATATGCTTCCCTTGATGCCTCCAAAGCTTTTCTAACCACTGACCAGGTGTTTTGCAGTTATGAAATCCAATTTTTTAAGTATGCAATCTGTGGGGTAGCCTGGGACAGTTTGGGGATAGAAGTTGTAGGTGCTTCAAATTTAAGATTTTTAAGAAAAGACTGGACAGTCACCTATCTGAAATGGAATAGGGTCTTCTGCTTGAGAAAGAGGTTGCTCTAGAAGACCTCCAAGGTTCCTTCCAGCTCTATTCTGATTGATTGATTAAAGCACTGATTCCACCATCCTTCAGTCCATTCTCCGACTTTTTTCAACAGGAAAAAAAAAAAACTCCTGAGATAATGTATTATAGAAGGAAATATTAAGATGCTTTAAAAACATTGTTTTCAAAACTTTGGGGCTAGAATGAGTATGTTCCCATCAGAAGACATTAATAATATGATGGAGGTTCGGATTAGTAATTATTATTGTAAATGTCCATTGTAATTTTATTTTGGTTACTTTTTGTAAGCCACAAAGCGTTACATTGTTCAAGATGATTGGCCATAAAAGTAAACAATTAAAAATGGAATATAATGTTGATTAACCAATTATAGATGGACACCACTAAACAATCAACCATGTTTAAAGGTCAGTGGAATTAGATGAACTATGTTGCAGTTATCCAAAACAGTCATTGCAGTATCAGTTACCATTTCCATGTATTCACATCTAGGTTTGTGTACCACAAACCTAGTTTATCTAGACTATGGATAATAGTCTTTACCTGTTGTTTAAGAAGTAGTTGTAAATTCAAGAGGAACCACCCTTTTGGGGTGTTGTCTTAAACTCCGAAATAAATCTGAATAAAGTTGAGCAAATGGAAATTAATGGACACAGAAAAATTGATAGTTCACCACTCTTGCTATTACGATGGAAGGAGGAAAATCTTTGTGGTTTCTTGAACATTTAGAGAAAAGAGGGATACAAATGTAATAAATAAATAAAATAAATAACAAGAGAATAACAGATAAATAATGAACTGTATTCATAACTGTTGAAATTATGTATCAAATTATTTTAAAATGAAAATCATTTATAGGTCCTTCCACTATGTGTCAAATAAATGTTAAAATTCTGTTTATTTATTATTTTTATTTAAATATGCATTACCCATAATTCTTTTTAAACAAAATGTTTTTGTATTTAAAAAGAACATTAAGAGAAAAATAATGTAAAAATGGTTATTCCATTTGAGATCAGTGCTTGAACAGTATAAATTAATAGCTCTAAATATATTCCATTTAATTGGACAGGCATTAGTGGTTTGTGGCAGAACCTTTGAGATCTTTAAACACATTGTTTAAAATTGAATGTTCTTATGTCAATGAAATCCTACTGTGAGAGAAAACAGTATTAAATGTTTCATTAATATGCATAGTTTTTTCATATTTATTGCAATTAAACTACCTGGTACTTTGGATAACACTAGCAATGCTGCATTTGAGATAGAGTAATTCTGTAATTAAGATTCTTTTCAGGTGATTATATGCAGAATGGCTAGTGTAAAAAATATATATAATGGATTTTCCCTAATATCTGCCACAGATATATCTTTAAATGGCAATGATTTATATAAGATTAGATATGACTTCAGAGGAAGTAAAAATCAATGACTCTCTGTACCATTGATTTCTAAGACAATTTCTTATCCAAATGTAACAATGAAATCATCCATTAACAATGGGACTGGTTAGTAAATAACAAATAAAAAACCCCTGAAATTTCCTTCTCCTCCTCCATGCTGCCATGCTGGGTCACTTACCTTGCAAAGATGCCTTTGCGGCCTCTGACCCGGCGCCGAACTCAACCAGCTCCTTGGTATAACGAGGAGCTGAGAGAGATGAAGCGCCGGAAAAGACGCCTAGAGAGCGTTTGGAGGTCCAGCCGCTCCGAATCCGACCGAACACTAGTGAGGTCTTATATTCAGACCTACCTAGTGGTGATAAGAACGGCAAAACATAACTATTTTTCCGCTCTTATTGCATCGGCAGATAATTACCCAGCCACCCTGTTTTGGGTGACCTGCTCCCTGCTTGCGCAGGAGGCTCGGAAGGACCCCTTGCAGGGGCGTGCTGAGGATTTTGTACAGTATCTGTCCGATAAAATCGCTCGGATCCAGGACGGACTGGACGCTGATCAGATAGATTCAGGCAGGATGACGGGGACAGGTCTTGTGGATATTACCTGGGCTGAGTTTGATCCTGTGACTCTCGACGACATGGACAGGTTGTTGGGTAGGCTGAATCCCACCACATGTTTATTGGACCCGTGTCCCTCCTGGTTGCTACTGGCCACACAGGAGGTTACACGAGGCTGGCTCCTGGGAGTTACCAACACTTCTTTGTTGGGGGGGCATTTTCCCCGCCACCTTGAAAGAGGCGGTGGTGAGGCCCCTCCTCAAGAAGCCTTCTGTCAGCCTCCACTCCAATCCTCACATCCTTTTGTACACTTTATATTCAGTAGTTAGATTGCAGTGGGGTTTTTGTGTGTAATGTAAATAGCTCATGGATTCAGGTTAAGTGGAGAGGGCCCTTTAAGAATGTTGTTTGACATGAGATCTAGGGGGAGGGGAAATTGATGGTTTATAATCAGCAAGAATGTTAGAGCACGGGCTTTTCAACGGATATTGCATTCCTGAGATGATTTACAGCCAGAGACCGTCGGAAGAAGATTACCACGGGGGGCCGAGAAGGAGCTGGCATTGGACCAGACCTGCCTGACCTCTTGGGGGAAGAGGGACTAACGAGGGGATATGGAATGTTAGCCATATTTTGTCTCAGATCCAACTTTATACTGCTGCAGTATTTATACTGCATTTATTCTTATACTGCTGGCCCACGGCATGACTGAAGAACTAGTCGCGGCCTGGGAACAGGCTGTGGCTGGAGCTTTGAACCGTGTCATGCCTTTGTGGCCTCTAACCCGGCGCCGATCTCAACCAGCTACTTGGTTCTCTGAGGAGCTGAGGGAGATAAAACACCGGAGAAGACGCCTAGAGAGTGTCTGGAGATCCAGTCGCTTCGAAGCTGACTGGACACTAGTTAGGTCCTATAGTAGGACCTACCTAGTGGCATTGAGGGATGCGAAGCGTTCTTACGTTTCCTCCCTCATTGCGTCGGCAGATAACCGCCCGGCCGCCCTGTTTTGGGTGACCCGCTCTCTCTTTCAACAGAAGGGGCAGGGGGACCCATTATCAGGGCGTGCCGAGGAGTTTAACAGTTATCTATACTATAAAATCATTCAGCTTCGGGACGGATTGGATCAAAATTGGGTAGATCCGGGCGAGAGTTCCGAGGCCCGTCTTGTTGAGGTTGTTTGGGATAGTTTTGATCCTGTGACTCCCGAGGACATGGACAGGTTGCTGGGAAGGTTGAATGGCACCACATGTTTACTGGACCCGTGCCCCTCCTGGCTGGTGCTGGCCACGCAGGAGGTGACACGAGGCTGGCTCCAGGGGATTACAAATGCTTCTTTGCGGGAGGGGGTCTTTCCCGCTGCCTTGAAAGAGGCAGTGGTGAGACCTCTCCTCAAGAAGCCTTTCCTGGACCCAGCTGTTTTAGCTAATTACCGTCCAGTCTCCAATCTTCGCTTTACGGCGAAGGTTGTAGAGAGTGCGGTGGCATGTCAGCTACCCCAGTACCTCGATGAAACTGTCTATCTAGATCCGTTCCAGTCCGGCTTTTGACCTGGATACAGTACTGAGACGGCTTTGGTCACGTTGGTGGATGATCTCTGGAGGGCCAGGGATAAGGGTTACTCCTCTGCCCTGGTCCTATTAGACCTCTCAGCGGCTTTTGGTACCATTGACCATGGTATCCTTCTGCGCCGGTTAGAGGGGTTGGGAGTGGGAGGCACCGTTTATCGGTGGTTCTCCTTCTACCTCTCTGACCGGACGCAGATGGTGTTGATGGGGGGGGCAGAGATCGACTCCGAAGCGCCTCCTGTGTGGGGTGCCGCAGGGGTCGATTCTCTCACCCCTCCTGTTCAACATCTACATGAAGCCGCTGGATGAGATCATCAGTGGTTTTGGGGTGAGATACCAGCTGTACGCTGATGACACTCAGCTATACTTTTCCACCCCAGGCCACCCCAATGAAGCTATTGAAGTACTGTCCCGGTGTCTGGAAGCCGTACAGGTCTGGATGGGGAGGAGCAGGCTCAAGCTTAATCCCTCCAAGACGGAGTGGCTGTGGATGCCGGCACCCTGGTACAGTCAGCTGCGGTTGCGGCTGTCTGTCGGGGGCGAGTCATTGGCCCCGATGGAGAAGGTGCGCAACTTGGGCGTGCTCCTGGATGGGCGGTTGTCTTTTGAAGATCATTTGACGACCGTCTCCAGGAGAGCTTTTTATCAGGTTCGTCTCATTCGCCAGTTGCGTCCCTTCCTGGATCGGGATGCCCTATGCACGGTCACTCATGCTCTTGTTACTTCTCGCCTGGACTATTGCAATGCTCTCTACATGGGGCTCCCCTTGAAGAGCACTCAGAGACTCCAGTTAGTCCAGAATGCGGCAGCGTGGGTTATTGAGGGAGCGGTTCGGAGCTCCCACGTAACACCTATCCTGCGCAGACTGCACTGACTACCTGTGGTCTTCCGGGTGCACTTCAAGGTATTGGTGACGACCTTTAAAGCGCTCCATGGCTTAGGACCGGGATATTTACGGGAACGTCTTCTGCCGGCTTCAATCTCCCAGCGACCGGTGCGTTCTCACAGAGAGGGACTCCTTAGAGCGCCGTCAGCCAATCAATTTTGATTGGCGGACCCCAGGGGGAGGGCCTTCTCTGTGGGGGCTCCTACCCTGTGGAACGAGCTTCCCCCTGGACTCTGACAACTGCCCGACCTTAGGACCTTTCGCTGCGAACTTAAAACCTATTTGTTTCGACTTCCGGTGGTTTCGTTTTCCCCGGGAGGACGCTTGGAATGGCGTCCCGAACTGAGATTCTGTAAAAGCTGGTGAAACAGCGGGAGAATGGCTGTTAGCCAGCTTCAAAGCTTTTCTCTGGGTGAAAGAGATTAGCAAGAGCGGCTGGATAGGAGAAGATTGCCCCAGGGGCTCTGCTTTCTTATGCAGAGTCTCGGAGGGCTGCCTGCATAACCCAGCCCCACTCCAGACTCGGCTCGATCCTGTTAATTAAGCAGGACAAGAGGAAAACGCCCACCTCTGCTCAATTGATTCCGTTTTGAATAACTTAAAGCAGACGGGACAAATACAAGTGATCGATTACTGGGGAAGCAAGAAGAGAGCTGACTTCTACTCCTTTTTAAAAGGGGAAAACTTTTTCTCACTTGAACTTAGTGAAGGAAGAAATGGCGTCTGAGAGGAAGTGGATTGGAGGCTGCTTGTGAGAGAAAGTGAAGTTCGTCTTTGTGGATTTTAGCTGAATAGAAGCTTTCCAGAGGAGGCAAGGTGAAAGTTTTTATTTTACAACTTTAATTGGAGACTTTTTGAGACTTTGAGATTTTATAATTCTAATTAGAGACTTTACTTAAATTAAAATGGCTTCTAAGCCACCAAAAGTTCCCATGACGAGAAGGGGGTCTGAAACTAATTTAGAAGATATATTAAAGGAACAGAATAGAGTTTCTGAAGAGCGATTTAAAGAAATTATGAATAATATTCATGGTGTGAAGGATCAACTTAGGGAAGAAATTAAAGAGACTAATAAAAAAATTAGAGAAGATTTATTGATGGTTTTACAGTGTTAGGCAAAAATTTTGGAAGTAATGAAGGATAAAGTGGAAGTAATTAGACAAGCAAATCAGTATTTGGATAATAAAGTTGGAGAGCTTCAAAATAAAGTGGATAAAAATGAGGATCATGTGGTGGTATTGCAATATAGAGCGTTGGAGAAGGCTTTGAGAATTAGGGGTCTTCAAGACCAGAAGGAAGAAGATCTTAAAAAGTTATATCAGAAGCCTTAGCTGAAATGTTAGGCATGGACCCTCGAAGTTGATTTTCAAATTGATATGGCATATAGGGTTAATTCTTGGGTAGCGAGGCAGAAAAAGCTCCCAAGAGATATTGTAATTTATTTTTTAACTTCTACAATAAGAAATCAGATTTTGCAAGCTACATACCAAAAGAAATTGCAAATAGCAGAACAGGAGGTGTTGGTTTTGAAAGAGATCCCTGCTAAAATGTTAAAGGATAGAAGGATTTTAGGTTTTTACACAAGAGCTTAAGAAGCATCAGATTCAATATAGATGGGAGGTTCCAATTGGTTTAACAGTATTTTTTCAAGGCAGGAGATATCGAATTGATACTGAATTGAAAGCAAAAGATTTTCTTTTTAATGTATTGAAAGTGGATGTAGAAACAGTGGATAAAAGTCTTCAAGAGAAACAGAGTGGGGAAGCTGAAACTGCACCTGTGATATCAGTACCTCAAGAACAATCTCAAGAACAAAGAGTCACAAGGGAGCTATTAGGCGTAAGGAGATGGAGGAACGACTTCAAAGACAGGAACGGATTCTACTACTGAAGCTGTGGGAGGAGCCAAGTCAAGAGTGAGGGTCTTCAGCTAATTGCTCAGAAGCTTCAAGAGGCCAGAGATGGCAAATAAATTTTTGACATGGAATGTTAATGGTTTAAATTCAGCACAGAAAAGAAGAAAAATATTCCATTATTTGAAACAATTTAAAAATGATGTGATATGTTTGCAAGAGACACATATAAAATTATCAGATCAGAAATATTTGATTAATTCGAAATTAGGTAAACATTTTGTTTCTTCTGCTCCGAATAAGAAAAATGGTATAGTTATATATTTGAAGAAAAATATATCAAGTAAATTAATTGAAACGGACATTCAAGGAAGATATATTGCTATTGAATTGATTTTAGAAAGAAAAAAGACACTTGTGATTGGCATATATGCACCTAATCAACAACAAGAAAATTTTTATAAATTGTTACATGAAAAATTGACTTTTTGGGACTATAAAACATTTATTATATTAGGGGATTGGAATGGTGTAATGGACACTAGAAGAGATAAAAGAACTCTTTCTAAGAAAATTCCTATGCATGCAAAATTGCCTAAATCTTTTTTTGATTTGATGGAAGATTTTGAGTTGAAAGATATATGGAGAAGGCAGAATTTTGATGATAGAGATTATACTTCTTTTTCGGATAGGCATCAATCTTTTTCACGTATTGATTTTATATTAATTACCAATGACTTGCTTTCTAGGGTTAGGAAAACAAAGATATTTCCAAGGTGTTTAACTGATCATAGTCCGGTATGGATGGAGTTGCAATATGAAGGTGGAAGAAGATCATGGAGAATAAATGAAAATTTGTTTAGATATGAGGATAATGTAAATCAATGTAAAAAACAAATGAAAGAATTTTTTGATTATAATTTGGGAAAGGAACTTCGATAGAAATGGTGTGGACGCGAGCAAGGCCTTTATGAGAGGAAATTTGATATATATTAATAGTAGACAGAGGAGAAAACTACAAAAACAGCGAGGGATTTAGAAGAGGAAATTCAGAGGAAACAACAATTATTGGTATATAATCCACATGATTTAAAAACTACTGAAGCGATAAAGATATTACAGAGTCAATTTAATATGTTAATGGCAGATCAGGTGGCAACCAATATACAATATGCTAAACATAATACTTTTGTAATGCCAATAAATCAGGAGGTGGTTGGCTTATATGTTAAGGAAAAGACAGAAAGCACGTACTATTGAAGGAATTGAATACAAGGGTAAAGTGCGATTTCAACAGGATAAAATTAAAAAAGCTTTCTTGGAATATTATACAAATTTATATGCCAGAGATACAATATTGAATATGGATATTGATAAATATTTGAAAGAATATAAGGTTAAAGGTTTATCTAATGAACAAAGGAAGAGTTGAATCGGCCTATAACTTCTGAGGAAATTATTTTGGTAATAAAGCAATTAAAATAGGAAATCCCCAGGCACAGATGGACTTACAGCAATATATTATAAAAAGTTACAGGATGAGATAGTTGGTCCACTTATGGAGTTATTTAATCAGATATTGATGGGAGGAGGAGTACCACCATCATGGAGGACTACTTTTATTTCATTGATACCAAAAGAGGATCAGGATTGTACTAAGCCTGGGAATTATAGACCGATTTCACTCTTGAATAATGATTATAAGATTTTTGCAAAAATAATGGCAAATAGGTTAATGGAAATTGTACAACAAAGGATTCACACTGACCAGTCTGGTTTTATAAAAGGGAGACAAATGAGGAATAACGTTAGGCAGATAGTGAATTTATTGGAATATTTGGAAAAGAAAAAAATGGAAATGGTTTTACACGAATACTTAGGGCAATTTATGGAGAGCAAACAGCTCAGATAATAATTAATGGTAGTTTGACAGATAGTTTTAAAATTGCGAAAGGAACAAGGCAGGGGTGTCCTTTATCACCTTTATTGTTTATTTTATCTTTGGAACCTTTATTGGATAAGATAAGAGAGTTAAGGGAGATAGAGGGTATTAGAATTAGAAGATATGAATATAAAGTTAGAGCATTTGCAGATGATTTGGTTGTTATGTTGACTCAGCCTATAAATTCGAGTGTATATTTGTTGGAAGTAATTAATCAATATGGAAGGGTCTCAGGGTTTAAAGTGAATCAAAATAAAACAAAAGTGTTAACCAAAAATATGATTAAGAACCAGAAAGAAAAACTAGAGGAAATAACAGGATTTGAAATTGTAAAAAAGGTTAAATATTTAGGAGTCTTTCTTACTTCATCAAATGGAAAATTGTATAAGAATAATTATGATGTGTTATGGAAAAAAATTCAGAAGGAAATGAATACTTGGAAAAATTACAATTATCTTTGTTAGGAGAATAGCAGCTATAAAATGAATGTTTTGCCTAAATTCTTGTTCTTGTTTCAGATGATACCAATAATTAAGAAAGATAAAAATTTGGATGAATGGCAGATTGGAATTAATAAATTTATATGGGAAGGGAAAAAAGCGAGAGTTAAAATGAAAATAATGCAAGATACACGGGAAAGAGGAGGATTAAAAATGCCTAATTTAAAACTGTATTATGAAGCAGTTGTTCTTTCGGTAATAAGTGATTGGTTTAATTTGACGGAGGAAAGGATTTTGAATATAGAAGGTTATGATTTATTATATGGTTGGCATGCATATTTATTGTATGATAAGAAAGTAGATAAAGCTTTTAAGAATCATGTGTTGAGAATTTCTCTTCTGCATGTCTGGAAAAAATATTAGTATAAGTTAAATTATAAAATTCCTATATGGGTATGTCCTCGCACACAGTAGAGAATATAAATATAGAACAGGAACAAGAAATGATTACTTATAAAGATCTTTTATACAATGAGAGGGGAAATTTACAACTAAAATCTTTGGATACATTAAAAGAAGAAGGGAGGAATTATACTTGGTTTCAATATGGACAGTTAAAGGCTAGATGGAAAGAAGATCAGAAAATTGGTATCATTCAAAATGAAGAAAATTTGGTTAAACAAATTAGAAATCAAACTCGGGCATATAAAGAGATTGTATACTGTGTTGATAGAAATAGATTCTGAAAGAGATTTAATAAAGGATTGTATGATAAAATGGGCACAGAATATTCAAGAACCAATAATGTTGGAAACATGGGAAAAAATTTGGGTTAGAAATGTTAAATTTACGCAAGCGCAGAATTTAAGGGAAAATTTTTATAAGATGTTTTATAGATGGCATTTAGATCCTAAGAAATTATCATGTATGTATCCAGATATGCAAGCGAAATGTTGGAGATGTAATTGTGATGATGCTACATATTTTCATGTATGGTGGACTTGTAAGAAAATTAAGTCTTTCTGGATAAGAATCTGGTGGATTATGCAGAATGTTCTGAAGAAGATAAAGTTCCTACCGCAATTTTTCCTTTTGGGAATAACAACGGACTGTACAGTGATTGAGACTAAGTTGATCTTGAACTTAATAACAGCAGCACGACTGTTGATTGGACAATATTGGAAGAAAAAAGAATTACCCACAATAGAAGAATGGATATTGAAAGTTTCCAATTTGGCTGAGATGGCTAAAATCTCAGCCTTCTTGAAAGACAGTACTCAAGAAAAATATTTAAATGAATGGAAGAACTGGATTGATTATATTCAAAATAGATATCAGATTAAGAAATTTCGGATTGCTTTTGAATGAAGGATGTTATTTTTGATTTTAATGGAAGAAGTCAGGTTATGTGAGAGAGAAAGATTATAATTGTGTTAGATTTTAAAAATTTAATGTATGACTGTTTTGTTTAAGGAACTATACCTTGTGTTTGCTCCGGGAAGTCTGGGGGGGGAGGGGAGTTTAGGAGGGAAGGGGGGAGGGGGAAAAATTTAATTGTTGTAAAACTTTTTTAATTAAAAAAAAAAAAACCCTATTTGTTTCGTCTTGCTGGACTGGCTTAATTTTTTAAACTTTCAAATTGATTTATTGAGGTTTTTAAATTTTAGTGATTTTATAGGGTGTAATTGTATTTTAGCTTGGCCAATTGAATAAGTTTTTTATGGGTAGTTCTTAATATTGTATGGGTTTGTTTTCTGTATTTTAACTGGCTGTTCACCGCCCTGAGTCCTTTGGGAGAAGGGCGGTCTATAAATTAAATTATTATTATTATTATTATTATTATTATTATTATTATTATTATTATTATTATTATTATTATTATTATTATTATTATTATTATGTATTTAATAAAAGTACTTTTTTTTATTTACAAATGAAGTCAAGGTGTATTCTTTCCTAAATATAATCAGAGGCAGCCTGACACCTTCCCTGGACCCAGCTATATTGGCGAACTATCGTCCAGTCTCCAACCTTCGCTTTTTGGCGAAGCTTGTTGAGAGTGTGGTGGCATATCAGCTTCCCCAATACCTGGAGGAAACTATCTATCTAGACCCGTTCCAGTCCGGCTTCAGACCTGCATACAGCACGGACACAGCTTTGGTCAGGTTGGTGGATGACCTCTGGAGGGCTCAGGACAGGGGATATTCCTCTGTCCTGGTCCTTTTAGATCTCTCGGCGGCTTTTGATACCATCGACCATGGTATCCTGCTGCGGCAGTTGGAGGGATTGGGGGTGGGGGGCACCGTTTATCGGTGGTTCTCCTCCTATCTCTCGGACCGTTCACAGACGGTGTTGGCAGGGGGGCAGAGATCGACCTCGAGGTGCCTCACTTGTGGGGTGCCACATGGGTCGGTTCTCTCGCCTCTCCTGTTCAACACCTACATGAAGCCACTGGGTGAGGTTATCCATGGTTTCGTGGTGGAATACCATCTGTACGCTGATGATACTCAGCTATACATTTCCACCCCGAACCACCCCAACGAAGCTGTCGATGTGATGGCCCGGTGTCTGGAGGCCGTGCGGGTATGGATGGGGAGGAACAGGCTCCAGCTCAACCCCTCCAAAACTGAGTGGCTGTGGGTTCCGGCATCCCGGTACAGTCAGCTTACGCAATCGCTGACTGTTGGGGGTGAAGTATTTACCCCCAGGGGGAGGGTGCACAACTTGGGCGTTCTCCTGGATGATCGGCTTTCCTTAGAGGAACATTTGATGGCCGTCGCTAGGGGAGCATTTTATCAGGTTCGCCTCATTCGCCAGTTGCGCCCCTTCCTAGACCAGAACTCCTTATGCACGGTCACTCACGCCCTCGTTACTTCCCGCCTGGACTATTGCAATGCTCTCTACATGGGGCTCCCCTTGAAGAGCACCAGGAGGCTCCAGCTAGTCCAGAATGTGGCTGCGCGGGTGATAGAAGGAGCACCTCGTTGCTCCCACATAACACCTATCCTGCGCGGCCTGCACTGGCTGCTGGTAGCCTTCCGGGTGCAATTCAAGGTGCTGGTTATCACCTTTAAAGTGCTCCATGGCTTAGGACCGGGCTATTTATGAGACCGCCTTCTGCCACCGATAGCCTCCCATCGACCTGTGCGCTCCCACAGGGTGGGCCTTCTCAGGGTGCCGTCGACCAAACAATGTCGGTTGGCGGCCCCAGGGGGAGAGCCTTCTCTGTGGTAGCACCAGCCCTTTGGAATGAGCTGCCTCCGGGGTTGCACCAACTCCCCGACCTCTGGACCTTCAAACGTGAACTTAAGACTTTATTATTTCATCGTGTGGGACTGGCCTAAGCGTAATTTTAAATTGCAATTTTAAATGGGTTTTATGTCAGTCTATGACTGTTTTAGTTTGATTCGGCCTATTAAATATTTGTTTTTAATTCTGTTTTAAACTTGCTGTTTGTATTTTGTGTTTTTAAATATGGCTGTAAACTGCCCTGAGTCCTTCGGGAGAAGGGCGGTATAGAAATTAAATTATAAATAAAAATAAAAATAAAATAAAGATCTAGCAAGCTGTCTCTTCTCCAGCCTCTCTGCCATGCAAGATCACAGCCCCCAGAAGCTTCCAGTCTTGATGCACAAAATATGTGCATGCCGACATGAGGCTTTGGGGCAGCACAAAGTGTCCCATCGGCTTGCAAAGAGTTTGGGTGCCGAGACTGGAAGTTTCTGGGGGCTGCAATCTTGGATGACTTCAGGCACACATTCTCTGCAAAAGCGAATGAATTCCTGCAAGATCATGGCCCCCAGAAGCTTCCAGTCTCAGTGCCCAAACTCTTTGCAAGCCAATGGGAGGCTTTGGGACAGCAAAATCATGGCTTTGCCAGCGAGAATAGAACCCAGGAGGGTTAGGCACCAAAGCACTGTAGACTTCTCTCCATTTGCAAAGTCTTTTGTCACAGATCTCATCCAGGTTTTAATTCACAGAGAACAAAGTCCTAAAGTAGTTGAAGATCATATGAGATCAGTAGCATGAGATCTCGTACTACTGATCTTGCGGTACTTAAGTCTCTGTTCTCTGTGAATGCATCAAGGGCCTGAAGCAATGAAACAGGCAAAGAAACCTTGGCAGAGAGGAGACATCTTGTTAGATCATTGTAAAATAAGTGAGTCTCCACAGGCTCAGTGCCCATGAAGACCCAGCAGGAAGGGAATAGACAGTGTGAATGTTGCAGTGCTTCTGCAGTCATTCGTAAAGGTGAACCACCACCGTGGTGCTGCAACATTTGTAACCTTGTGATTGTGGATAATGGATAATGGGGGAGGGGCGGTATGTTGCAACTTCAAATCGTTGCTAAGTGAACTGTTGTAACTCAAGGATTACTTGTAGTAGCACTTTCCCCCTTAATTGTTACTTCATGGAGAAAAACCTTATTAAGCATGCATGTCACTGATAAAGTTGACTGCATGGATTAATCTGTTTCACATGCATCAAATGACTTAGGACCAACTAATAAAGCAGGAGCCTTTGATTAATCAACTAGAACATTACAAAGACATTACATTATGGTGGGGTGGCAGTGAAATTCTGGATGTTTTCAAAGTAAGAGTGATGATGTCACCTGCCAGACCATTGATAAAATTTAGTAATGCTAGTAGTTCTAGCTAGAATATTAATGAACTTTTCAACTTTGGAATTGTTTGTGACAGATTACATAGAAAAAATCAGATAATGGGAAAATAATTAAGTATGAAATAGATAATTTTAAATGAAATTCTTTACTGCTAAATAGTCAGGTTTTGTCAAAACCCATCGTGCTTCATGATTTGATTGTACATACCAAGAACAAACTGGAGTTTGAAAAAAGTTCTGAAGTTCTGCAAAAACTCTCTAGCATTTGAAAAGCTGTGTGTGCATTTGGAAAGCAGTCACATATGCCCGCACTTAGTATAGACAAGTTTAGTTTGTGGTGCTTTGAGTATTCAATAGTTTTTAAAATTGTCAATAAACCATAAGGATTTGGAGAATTGTTAGGTAAGAAAACAATATGTGCAGGTACAATCACTGATGACATTACCTAAATCTAATTTATTTATTTATTTATTTTATTAATTAAATTTCTAGACCGCCCTTCTCCCGAAGGACTCAGGGCGGTGTACAGCCTTATTAAAATACATAGATAGACAATAAATTTAAAATAATTTTAAAATGAAATATTTAACCGGCCAATTTAACTAAAAATAGCAAAACCAATTAAAATCAGTACAAAATTTAAAATTTAAAATTTAAAAAACTAAAAAATCTAATCCAGTCCTGCGCACCTGAATAAGTGTGTTTTAAGTTCACGACGGAAGGTTCTAAGGTCCGAGAGTTGGTGAAGTCCTGGGGGGAGCTCGTTCCAGAGGGCGGGAGCCCCCACAGAGAAGGCCCTTCCCCTGGGTGTCGCCAGACGACACTGCCTAGCTGACGGCACCCTGAGGAGTCCCTCTCTGTGAGAGCGCACGGGTCGGTGAGAGGTATTCGGTAGCAGAAGGCAGTCCCGTAAATAGCCCGGCCCTATGCCATGGAGCGCTTTAAAGGTGATCACCAACACCTTGAAGCGCACCCGGAAGGCCACAGGTAGCCAGTGCAGTCTGCGCAGGATAGGTGTCACCCAGGAGCCACGAGGGGCTCCTTCTATCACCCGCGCAGCTGCATTCTGGACTAACTGCAGTCTCCGGATGCCCTTCAAGGGGAGCCCCATGTAGAGAGCATTGCAGTAGTCTAGGCGAGACGTCACGAGGGCATGAGTGACCGTGCATAGGGCATCCCGGTCTAGAAAGGGGCGCAACTGGCGCACCAGGCGAACCTGGTAAAAAGCTCTCCTGGAGACGGCCGCCAAATGATCTTCAAAGGACAGCCGTTCATCCAGGAGGACGCCCAAGTTCCCCACCCCCCCCATGGGGGCCAATGACCCGCCCCCAACAGTCAGCCGGGGCTGCAGCTGACTGTACCGGGATGCCGGCATCCACAGCCACTCTGTCTTGGAGGGATTGAGCTTGAGCCTGTTTCTCCCCATCCAGACCCATACGGCTTCCAGACACCGGGACAGCACTTCGATAGCTTCATTGGGGTGGCCCGGTGTGGAAAAGTACAGCTGGGTGTCATCAGCGTACAGCTGGTACCTCACACCGAAGCCACTGATGATCTCACCCAGCGGCTTCATATAGATGTTGAACAAGAGGGGCGAGAGAATCGACCCCTGCGGCACCCCACAAGTGAGGCGCCTCGGAGCCGACCTCTGCCCCCCCGTCAACACCGTCTGCGACCGATCGGAGAGATAGGAGGAGAACCACCGATAAACGGTGCCTCCCACTCCCAATCCCTCCAACCAGCGCAGCAGGATACCATGGTCGATGGTATCAAAAGCCGCTGAGAGGTCTAATAGGACCAGGGCAGAGGAACAACCCCTATCCCTGGCCCTCCAGAGATCATCCACCAACGCGACCAAAGCCGTCTCAGTGTTGTAACCGGGCCGGAAACCGGACTGGAACGGGTCTAGATAGACAGTTTCATCCAGGTGTAAGGGAAACTGATATGCCACCATACTCTCTACAACCTTCGCCATAAAGCGAAGGTTGGAGACCGGACGATAATTGCCTAAAACAGCCGGGTCCAAGGCAGGCTTCTTGAGGAGGGGTCTCACCACCGCCTCTTTCAAGGCGGCCGGGAAGACTCCCTCCAACAAGGAAGCACTCGTAATTGCCTGGAGCCAGCCTCGTGTCACCTCCTGGGTGGCCAGCACCAACCAGGAGGGGCACGGGTCCAGTAAACATGTGGTGGCATTCAACCTACCCAACAACCTGTCCATGTCCTCGGGAGCCACAGGGTCAAACTCATCCCATAAAATATCACCAAGACCACCCTCGGACGCCTCCCCTGAGTCACTGCAATTTTGGTCTAATTGTGGAGGGGGGGGAATAAGAAAGAATAAGTTAAATACAAAGGTTTCCAACTTTTGTGATCTGGGAAGCATTTGGAATTTTGCTGCCTTGTGGACAATCTGATGCCTGCATGATAAATGTAAGGTGATGTCTTCGTAAACTATGTTTAACACTTGGTGATATCTCCATGTAGTTTTCCTAGTACCAGACTAGAGCTCTTTTACCATTGTCTTCCTTGGGTTGAAGTGAAATATTTGGATCCTTTTCAGTCAGGATTCAGACCCAGGTATGGGACAGAAAAAACATTGGTTGCACTTTTGGATGATTTCTGGAATGGGCAGGATGGAGGTTTTTAATGATCATCGCTCTACTTTATCTCTTGGTGACTTTCAATATCATTTACCATGATATTCTTTTGCATCAGTTCAGAGGGTTTAGGGAGGGCAACATGGAACAGTACTGATTCACCTCCCTTTTTTAGAGTCAGTTTTATTTGCTGGGGATTAAGGAAGAGACCTTCCAATTTTGGCCCCTGTTGTGTGGAGTTCAATAAAGTTTGGTGTTCACCACTCTCCCATTTAACTTCTACATGAAGGCTGTGGGGTTAGCTCTTCTGTTGCCATAGGATAATGCATGCGGATAACGCATAACTGTACATCTCTGCTACTCATGAATAAGTGATGCTGTGAACACTTTATCCCAATGGCTAGAAGCTGAAAGGATCTTCAATGGGACTTCAAATTGTAAGATTGAGTGGCTTTGGATTTTGGGATCTACTAAATCTAGGACTATTCTGTTTTTGCTTCTGGATGGTTATGTTGTTGTGACCCAGACCCAAGTAGGTAGCAACAAACTCAGTCCGTGATAAAATAAACTTTATTCAAACAGCTGGGAATTACTTCATTCCCAGTGTCGTTCAAATCAAAGTAAAACAGAAGCCTCCCAAACACAAATTCTTCAGTTATTACAAACCTGAGTCCAATTTGGCAAACTGCCAAAGGCCCTTCCTAATAAATGTCCAGAAGTTACAAAAATACAAGCAGAGGACTCAGCTACAACATTGTTTTCCGGCAAGCTGAAACACCAGTGCTGGTCTTGTTTTAAGCCTCATGGGAGGGGCCAATCATCTCTTGGCCCTACTCCCGAGTTGTCTTCTCTGCTTGAGCTGCTCTTGCCTTTTGGCAGCTCTTCTCATGCGTGCATTAGGAACAGGTTCCTCCAGTTCCTCTTCCTCACTGTTATCAGTCTCTGGAGGCTCTAGAGTCCGCACCTCACTTCCCGATGGCCCTGGCTTCACCTCAGCCTCATCACTGTCTGACTCTGTTGCCAGCACCATAGGCTGATGGATCACAACAGGTTAGCATTGACCTAGACAGACCTGATACACAATCTGGGGTCCTCACAACTCCTGTTTGAAGAGTAGTTGTGTTGTGTGTCAGTTGCACCCCTTCCTGGAAGTGTCCTTCTCACATTCACTCATATCCTAGTCACCTATAGATTGAACTATTGTAATGTTCTCTACATAACACTACCCTTCAAGAGTAACCAGAAGCATAAACTGGTACAGAATGCAGTAGAATGGGCAGTTATGTGTACTCCTAAAAGAGCCTTTGTTACACAAGCTGATTGGTTGCCAAACTGCTTCTGGTCCAATCCAAGGTGCTAATTTTGATCTTTAAAGCCCTTCATCACATGAAGCTGATTTATCTATTTCCTCTGCCTGATTATGTTAGCCCATCCCATTAAATCTGGCAGAGGAGGCACTCTAGAGTAGGGATGTCAAACTCAATTTCATTGAGGGCCACATCAGCATTATGGAGTAGGAAGAGAAGACAAGGGTGGGTGCCAAAGTCTCGTCTACCAGAGAAGCCTCACCATCCCTCTCAGGCCACACAGAGGACTCCCAGACAGTGGTGTGGGCTGTCTGGAGCCCTGGCCAATGGAGAAGAGGAGCCCAGCCCAGCCCTCAAGTTCCTGGGGCCTCAGGACCCCTCAGCCCATCCCAGTGCTGGTTCCTTGAGGGGGCATCCAGCCATGCTTACCTCCTCCTCAAGGCTGCTGCTGCTGTGCTTACTCTCCTTGGCTGGGCAACTCATGGTGGGTGTGAAATGGCAAAGTGCATGGGTTAGAGAAAGGCGAGGAGACCCAACTTTGTAAGCAAAGCATCCTCAGTGATAGCATCAGAGGCCAGAATGGGAGCCAGGGGGATGGCTCAAGGGAGCAGGGCTGTTGGTGGCCAAGTGCTAAGGCAGGATTTCCCTCAGACCAGTGGTGGGTTTCAAATTTTTTTACTACTGGTTCTATGGACGTGGCTTGGTGGGCATGGCATGGCTTGGTTGGTGTGGCAGGGGAAAGATACAGTAAAATCTCCATTCCCTCCCCACTCCAGAGGAAGGTTACTGCAAAATCCGCATTTCCTCCCAATCAGCTGGGACTTGGGAGGCAGAGAATAGATGGAGGTGGAGCCAGTCAGAATTTTTACTACCGGTTCTTTGAACTACTCAAAATTTCCACTAACAGTTCTCCAGAACTGGTCAGAACATGCTGAAACCCATCTCTGCCTCAGACCCTTTCTTTCTCTCATTCTAATCTCCTTCCTTCCTTCCTTCCTTCCTTCCTTCCTTCCTTCCTTCCTTCCTTCCTTCCTTCCTTCCTTCCTCCCTTCCTTCCTTCCTTCCTCCCTCCCTCCCTCCCTCCCTCCTTCCTTCTCATTCCCATCTCCTTCCTTTCTCAAGGACTTGAGTTTGACATGTCTGCTCTAGGAGTTCCATTGGACAGTGATTTATATTTTGTGGGTCCTAAGAGGTGGGTCTTCTCTGCCATGGCGTCATCAGGGCTGTGATGTCTTAAGCATATTGTGCAGACAAGGTACAATTGTAGCATAAAGTAAACACAATTGCAAAAGTAAAGCACGTAATTTTCAAACAGCTTGTTGGGAAAGAAATAATAAGATAGCAAAAAATGCATTGGCAAATGTGGGACTGATTGGGGTAGATTGTAGAGGTAATACCAAAATATAATTTTATTATATTTTATTTATCTATATATTAAATTACTGTATTTTATTCCAATTTCATTTTAAATTGTATTTTATCCAATTCCATTTTAAACTGTTTTATCAGATTTTTGGTAATCTCATTTTAGTAATCTGATTTGTGTCTGGAATGTTGCACTTTGATATAGTCCCAGGGCTAATCAATAAAGGAAAGCGAAGTGAAGCGAAGCAAGTAAAGTAAAGTAAAGTAAAGTAAAGTAAAGTAAAGTAAAGTAAAGTAAAGTAAAGTAAAGTAAAGTAAAGTAAAGTAAAGTAAAGTAAAGTAAAGTAAAGTAAAGGTAAAGGTAAAGATAAAGGTAAAGTAAAGTAAAGTAAAGTAAAGTAAAGTAAATGCATTGGTCAGAATTACCTGTTTTTCTTATAATAGCTAATATCAAATTTTACCTTTTAAAATTATTTAAAATATACAGGAATATATTATTTTCATTTATATAGGTGAACATAACTACACTGTCTAATATAAATGTAGAAATCAAATTAAAATTCAGATATTGGATGTATGTTTTATGAGCCATCTGTTATGTATCAATAAAGCTACTTTTTGTAGATAGGCAAGTATAGATGGTTGGCCTTAAGAAATACATATGGTTGTTAATGAATAGCTGCTGTTCGATATAACATCGAACAGCTTGGAAAATATGCATGTCTGTGGCAGAAAAATGAGCTAAGTAACTATTGCAGTGCTTAATTTATTTATATGAGTGAAAAAAAGATTGTCTGACAATTTGGTATTAAGATTATATGTTGAAAACAAAACCAGGATGTAAACATTAATGAAGAATATTCTGTAAATGTATATTTATGTTTACACATATGCATTTTTAGATGTGGCTAAGAATCCATTGTACTCCAAAGAAATCAAAATATTTTACATACAATTTCTTTTAGACTGAATAATAATAAATGCTATCCCAAAGAAACTTCTTGTCGCCTCTGTTTCCATTTGTCAAGTATAAGCTTGGAAATGCCAATTCTACTGAATAGATCAGATGCAAAAAATTATCACAATTGGCAGAAAAAGAAAGAAAGAAAGAAAGAAAGAAAGAAAGAAAGAAAGAAAGAAAGAAAGAGAAAGAAAGAAGGAAGAGGGAGGGAAAGCAAAAAAAGGAGAAAAGGAAGGAAGGAAAGGAGGAAGGGAGGGAGGATTTTATTATAGTTGGATTGCTGTGGTTGGGTGAGTAACTTAATTAAAATAAGTCTAAAATATTGCCATATGGTACCATTTGGGATTAAGAATACATAAAGCAATTGCAAGATGTTGCATGAACAGTGGTAATAACAACTGTGTATAATTTTCATATGCTCGTGGTGAAGCTGTGTCTCTGCCAAGCAACTTTGCTCTTTTAAATCTTTAGTAATGTCTCCAAATGCCAAGCAGTAGGTGGCATTTAATCATCTCCATTCAAATTATTCTAAACAAGCAACTCTTAATAGCTCCCCAGTATCATTAACCACATCAATTATTCAGTCATAACCTTTGGTGGTACATGTGTAATTCTCTAAATTTATGAAGATGCACAGAATGGGATGGTGCTGGCAGCTGTCATTCAAATGACAAACAAATTAAGCAGTCATTTTTCCACTTTTCAAGTAAAATTTCTGGATTGCTATTGTGCTTTAATTATTTGCTCATTTGAATCCCTCAAGAAATATTTTGGAATCATGTATTTCATTCTCTATTAGTGATTTTTCTTCTTTGTAGCTGGCAAATGTATTAATGAAAATTAAAAATAAATATTGTTTTCTTTGTTTCATAATAATATTCTATGTTATCAGGATATTATTCTATTAATAATACAGAAATACAAAGTAGAATACTTATTTTAAGTATTTACAATGCTATAGATTTGTATATATTTTAATTAGAAATTAAAATTAATGAACATGATAATTAATTAATTAATTAATTAATTAATTAAAAATAATTAAACCCTGAGGTATAATTGTTTTTACAACACAGTACTGTAACTTCTGGAAATTTCTCATAATAAAAATGGCATTAGTTTTCCAGGACTCCATTATCTGATTGAGGATTAATACAACTGCCATTCAAAAGTGATTTCAAGTTGTACTAAACAGAATTTATTCTATATGCATGTCAAAGCTAGCTTGATACGACATATTTGTCTTTTCAGTAAGTATGGGATTGACATCAAATAATTGACAAGTATTTTGTTTCAAACATTGATTTAATAAATCTGGAAAAAGAAGATAAATACATTTTAATTATAAAAACAGAGGAAATAATGACTGTCATTGTTTGCTGCTAACAATGCTACATGAATTGTAATCACAAGACTGAATAGTTCTTTTGTTTATATTGTAAAAATTGAAGACTGGCCCCAAGAGATAAAACTTTCCTTTAAAATAAAATGAAATGTTTCACAATAATGAAATTCACATAGCAAATATAAATGTAAAATCGCACATATACAGATACCCATATAGAGGCTTCCATATTAGTATGGTATTGAAGCAGGACCTCAATGCTTTATAATACAAGTGCTTTATGTTTATTTGTTAGGATTATAACAAGATGTATTAGAGATAGAAGTCGACGTGTCACATAAAAGCGGAAGTATATTGTTTGGCAGAGGTGTGGTGTTGCAAGCTTTCTGTAAAGCACAGGAATATTTCTACATGCTGTTCTTTGTAACCTGTTCCAGTAACTATATGTGGTAAGAAAGGAACATCGATAGTAACGTATGCATCAACATATGTATCCGGAAGATGTATGATAAGAGTAGTCCATATTTGGGCTTTTGTCTGTTTTAACCAATTAGGATAGCAACTTCTTTTTGCTTATGACAATATCTGTAACCAAATGTATAAAAGATTATGCTTGAGCCTTGCTCGAGGCTCAGACCTTTGTTTTCCACGTGAGTGGGGGTCTGTGTCCTATTTGCGCAAATAATAAATTAATTCTTGTTTCTCAAATCCTTCATGGTCTTGTCTCCTCACTTTAAGATGAAAGTTTTGTATTACATTTACAGCATAGTATAGTATAGAATTTTCTGTGTTATGTATATTCTCTCATATACAAATATGTATGTGTGTATATGTGAGTATAGAGGGGGGAGGGAGGGAGAGGGAAAGAGAGTTGTGTAAGTGGTAGGTGATACTTTTTTAATATAATATCTGTTTTTATGAACATACTTCATACACATGAAACATAAAATCAAATTCCCTTACTATAAGGATGTGAATTACCTAATTGGTCTTTGCTTTCAAATGAAAATATTATCATATAATTAAATTTAACTAACTCAACTGGCACTTATACAAGGTGAAATTATTATCTGGTATATTTTATCATAACTGAATATTGTCAATATTGAGAACTGGATGATCTATGCTGGAGCTCAGTATTAAAGTATAAATTGCTTTTTCTATTTCCATCACTATGGATTTGTCCGTAATTATGCCAGCCACAAAACTCTGGGATGAGTTGTATTATAGTTGCACAATATAAATATAATAAAGTAATGTAGTTATACATGCAAGTTAATTATTATTAGGTAATGATTACAGAACTCAAAGACTACTCCAAGGCAGGATCTTGAATTAATATTGTATTTAGAATTAATACTGCCAGAAAAATATTTTAGTTATGGCTGTTTCTCCTTAGAATTCCACCCACCCTTGACCTCTTCTGGAACATTTTATTTTAGTTTTTGTGCTGTTACACATTCTATAAATATATTTTTTCCAAATCTGCTGTTATTCTCTTTTGTCTTAGGATAATGGTATTTCGACTACATAATCAGCAAGTGAAAGTGAATAAGCATTAATATACAATGTTGCATTGTCACTGATGTACATTAATTACACCCTTCAATATAATCAGGAATAATTTGAATAAAAGTAGTTCATTAATTGTAGAAAACTGTAGCTATAATAATGCGGTCCCATTCTGACCTAAAAGAATCAGTGATCATAGTTATCTTGACAGGAAACAAGAAATTATTAGCTGTCTTGCTTTTTTAAAAAATTCTGATCAGATAGAATGAAACATGATACTTCCAGAATACTGAGATCTATGAATAATATCACAAATATTGGCTATAGTAATAATTATGGCACTATTAGTTTAATTATATAAAGTTAAAATATAATTCTTGGCATCAAAATAGTCAAAGCCATCTAATATATAATTGTTTCTTTATATTTCATATTTCTAAACCTCCCATATCCTTCAAAGAAGGACTCTGGATGATGTACAATAAAATATAATCTATTAATAAAAACATATAAAAGTAACATTAAAATCTAAAATTAAATTAGGGTTAAAATTTAAAATTATAATATAATGACAATATTAGTTTATTGTTAATTAGTTTATTGTAACAAAACAAGAAAAAATAATATTTTCCTTTAAGAAGCTATGCTGGAAAAAAAAACCAAACTATGCTATAATAGTCCATTCATATTTGTTTGCTGAAGGAAGGTCAACTATCCGATAGAATTTTTCAGAAGTCTTCATGGCTAGGGTTTCATCCTGAATAATAGTGAATCACAAAGTAATCCATATGCATTATATAATATAAAACATATGCAGGGAACAGGCCTACACAAGATATGTTTTGAGTTGCTAGCAGCATAGTGAATCCCTTGGGTTTTAATTACTATTCTGAATATTCTGGCTCCCTGGTAAATTTACAAATGGCTTGAAAATAATATAAGTATATTCATAACTATAATGTTATACTTACCATCTTGGGCATCCAAATAAAATATGAATACTGATTTTTCACTTACCACATTTATATGGGGAAAATATACAGAACCAATGAGAAAAAGGTTGTGGATAATAAACCAGGGTCTGCTGTATATTCTCTGTCACTCTAAACACAAACACAATTAATCTGCTCAGACACAATTTTAAATTTGGCTTAATTTTCTCTACTTCACAATCACAGACCTCTGAAGCTTTACTGAGAAGTGCAACCAAATTTTCAGTCTTCAGAGAGAGATTTTGGTTCTTCCTACAATGACTAGATATTAAGATTGTAAGCTTATGTAGAGGCAAATATGATAGGCTCTCTTCAAGTCTTAAATATATATGTTCTACAAACATTAACTATGTTTGTCTTAAATATATATGTTCTTATATATATATGTTCTACAAACATTAACTATGTAAGGATGTCCAAAAATTTTCATTAGAAATGTTTTACTTTAGGATCATGGAGATCACACAAGTTGTTATCTTGCCCAATGTACACTCTAATTTAAAGACACCATTTATTATACTGGATTTATTTTTTTAATCAGAATATTTGTCTCTCTTTTAAATAGATGTTTGCTGCCAGCCTTATCATTTCCCCCATTTGGTAGTGCAATCTGGAAAGCCAGTTACCAGTTCTCAATAAGGATTGATTCAATATGCTTTTCTTTGTCCTATTTTCAAACTTTTCTAAACATGTTGTTTCACTCATACAACTTTTCTAACTGGATGGAAGCTCTTGGCATTTAATATTGCCTCAAGTCTAACTTTTTCTGGCAGGAGAATATTTGTTCTTATTTACAAAATATTCAAGGGGAAGCTCACAAAACTGATGCAACAGTCAACCATGTCAGATATTTAGGGAGGCAGCCAGCACACCAGGATGCTTATTAAACTCATCTTCAGGACCACATTCCTTCTGAAAATAGAAATATGACTAACAATTAAGGATTCTGAAAAACTAAATATTACAAGCATCTGATGGGACAGTTATTATTACCACTGTAGTGGATAGGAAGAAAATTTAATTGTAACATTATTTTTCAGAGTGCAAGGTTAAGTAATAATTTTTATATTTGCACAGAAGAAGAAAAATTAAAATCACTAAAAATTTCAGACATTGATAGCTTGATTACTTAGCTGGAAGGTGGATTTTCATGGAAATGAATTATCTTATCCAAAGACAAACTTTGCCAACATTGACAGACTCATTAAATTAATTTTCAACAGTAGCTGTCTTCATTAATCCATTTACTGGAACTTTCAGTGAATTTACCTTTTTAAAATGATAGTTACACTGTGTTACAAAATTTTGAGCCAATACTTTATTTTATTGCTTTATATATCTCCCGTTCATGGATCACTGCCTTGTCAAGGCGAAGGGGCTTGCGTAGCTCAATGAAGCTATGAGCTATGTCATGCAGGGCCCCCCAAGATGGACAGGTCATAGCAGAGAGCTCTGGCAAACTGCAATCCACTGGAGAAGGAAATGGCAACCCACTCCAGTATCTTTGCCATGAAAACCCCATGGATAGTACCAAAAGACAAAAAGATATGACACTGGAAGATGATCCCCTCAGGTCGGAAGGTGTCCAATATATACAAGAGGTAGCAACTAAAATCATCCCAAAGAAAAAGAAAGACAAGAAAGCAAAATGGTTGTCTGAGGAAGCTTTACAAATAGCTGAGGAAAGAAGGGAAGCAAAAGGCAAGGGAGAAAGAGAAAGAAAATACATCCAGTTGAATGCAGTATTCCAGAGAATAGCTAGAATAGATAATAATGCATTCTGAAATTAACAGTGATCTCTTCAAGAAAATTGGAGATATGAAGGGAACGTTTCATCCAAAGATGGGCATGATAAAGGACCAAAATGGCATGGATCTAACAGAGACAGAAGAGATTAAGAAGGGGTGGCAAAATTACACAGAAGAACTATACAAGAACAAGCTTAACGTCCATGATAACCACAATGGGGTGGTCACTGACCTCAAGCCAGACATCCTAGAATATGAAGTCAAATGGGCCTTAAGAAGTCTGAGCAACAACAAAGCTAGTGGAGGTGACAGTATTCCAGCTGAGCTATTCAAAATCTTGAAAGACGATGCAGTAAAAGTACTACACTCAATTTGCCAGCAAATTTGGAAAATTCAATAGTGGCCACAGGATTGGAAAAGTTTACATTCCAATTCCAAAGAAGGGCAATGCCAAAGAATGTTCAAACTACCGCACCATTGCACTCATTTCACATGCTAGCAAAGTTATGCTCAACATCCTACAAGCTAGGCTCCAGCAGTATGTGGACCAAGATCTACCAGAAGTACAGGCAGGATTTCAAAGAGGCAGAGGAACTAGAGATCAAATTGCCAGCATATTCTGGATCATGGAGAAAGCTAGGGAGTTCCAGAAAAACATCTACTTCTGTTTCATTGACTATGCTAAAGCCTGGATCACAACAAATTGTGGCAAGTTCTTAAAGAAATGGGAGTACCAGACCATCTTAATTGTCTCTTGAGAAACCTATATGCAGGTCAAGAAGCAACAGTGGGAACTGGACACAGAATCACTGATTGGTTCAAAATTGGGAAAGGAGTTTAGCAAGGCTGTATACAGTCACCCTGCCTATTTAACTTATATGCAGAGCACATCATGAGAAGAGCAGGGCTAGATAAATCACAAACTTGAATTAAGATTGCCGGGAGAAATATCAAAACCTCAGATATGCAGATGATACCACTCTAATGGCAGAAAGTGAAGAGGAACTAAAGAGCCTCTTGATGCAGGTAAAAGAGGAGAGAGCCTCTTGATCTGGTTAAGGAGGGGAGTGCAAAAGTTGGCTTGAAACTCAACATTAAGAAAACTAAGATCATGGCATCCAGCCCTCTCAATTCCTGGCAAATAGATGGGGAAGAAATGGAGGTAGTGACAGATTTTATTTTCCTGGACTCCAAGATCACCGCAGATGGGGACTGCAGCCAAGAAATTAAAAAATGCTTGCTCCTGGGGAGGAAAGCTGTGGCAAATCTAGACAGCATACTAAAAAGCAAAGACATCACTCTGCCAACAAAAGTGTATATAGCCAAGCCTGTGGTTTTCCCAGTTGCAATGTATGGCTGTGAAAGTTGGACCATAAGGAAGGCTGAGCAGCAAAGAATTGATACCTTTGAACTCTGGTGCTGGAGAAGACTCCTGCGAGTCCCTTGGACTGCAAGGCGATCAAATAGGTCAGACTTAAAGGAGATCAACCCTGACTGCTCTTTAGAAGGCCAGATCCTGAAAATGAAACTCAAATACTTCGGCCACTTAATGAGAAGGAAGGGCTCACTGGAGAAGAGCCTAATGCTGGGAATGATTGAGGGCAAAAGGAGAAGGGGACGACAGAGAATGAGGTTGCTTGATGGAGTCATTGAAGCAGTTGGTGTGAGCTTAAATGGACTACAGGGGATGGTAGAGGACAGGAAGGCCTGGAGAAACATTGTCCATGGGGTTGTGATGGGTCAGACATGACTTCGCAATATATATATTGTAGTAGTTTTGTTTTTGTTAATAAGCATCATTTTTATGTATACTGTGTAGTGAAATTCATTTATCACTCCAAGTGATACACTAGAAAGAACTACTAATTGAAAAGAAATAAAAATGTGCAAAACTATTCATTGTAACTGAGAGAAGAGCATTTACCATAAGACTTCTAAATTAAGAAATAAAAGAGATTGCACTGTATGACCCAAGCTTGCTATTATAAAAAGTCAGCATTGCTTAAAAAAAAACACCTGTGAATTATATAGGCTTTTTTCTTTATATTATTTCATTACCCCAGACTAGTTTCAATAGATGGTAACTTTGCAATGCTTTGTTTACAATAGAAGCATTGTATAATTGAGTTATAAGAAAGTAATCCATATAAAATAAAGCTATGCTACTTTTATGTAGCCATTGTATTCCTGTAAAAATAGAGGATACTGGGGGACAAAGGCTCTTTCTATGAAGGGCTTGAGTATCTTATTGTAAATGAGAGATTGAAGCAGGTGTACTTTCAAAATAGCTCCATACTTCAGTGGAGATATTTCTTTCAGACCTTATTTTTACTTCCACAGTTATTGTAAATCATCCCATCTGTCATGATCTAGAAGGAGTGCCTTTTTCTACTGTGGCTCCATGCAATATCTTCCCATCTCCACAAGTGAGAAAGCATGGCTTTCCATCTGCCTTGGGAAGTATTTTAGGAGCTTACATAATGTTTATATTGTGTTCAAACAAATGTTCTTCTCTCACAATATTGCATTTATTTATATTTTAAGATTTTTTTAAAAAACAGCCAGGCCATTGTTTTAAGTGTTGGTTCTACAGCTCTCAGAGTCATGTTCAGTGAGATGGGTGATGATATGAATTTATTAAATAAACCAAATCTACATGACAGGAAGGAACTGTCCAAGATTACCCAGCTATCTTTGTGTCTAAGACAGGATAGAACTCACGGTGTACCAGTGCATAGTCTGATGCCTTAACCTCTACACTAAACTGTATTATTCTCTACTTTCATTAAAATAAAGGAAGTAAAATTATCCCAACTTTATTTTAAATGCAAATTCAGTATCAGCACAAGTGCTTTGTCTCCTTTTGTAAGATGAGTATAACAAGTTTCTGGAATACATGTAGTCCTTGATTTACTGTTCATTTAGTAACCATCAAAAGTTACAACACTGAAAAAATTATTTATGAGCTTTTTTCATATGATCATTCCAGCATTCCCATGGTCCCTTGATCAAAATGCAGAGATATGGCAATTGGCTCATATTTATGATGGTTGCAGTGTGCCAGGGTCGTGTGATCACCTTTTACGACCTTCTGACAAGCCAAGTCAATGGGAAAACCAGATTCAACTGCAGTGATTCACTTAACAATTATGGCAAAAAAGGTGATAAAATGAAACAATATTCTTTTAACAATTGCCACAGAAATTCTGTGCTCAGTTGTGATTGTTAGTCAAGGACTATCTATAAATGGTTGCCTCCATTTTAATCTGGTTCTTCCCTCAGGATTTAGACTTAAATATTGGTGAAGCCCAATTGGTAAAGCTCAATCTTCTATGTTGATTGAGCAGTGTTTTTACCTGGTGTCTCTTATTATCCTTTTTATTGTTTTTGTATGCATTTTATTCTTATTTTTATGCCTTGGTTAGCCCCCAGATATATTTGCTTAGAAGGGGCATCCCTATACATTAGAAATAGATAAATAATCTCATCTGGGCTAGCACAGACTATCTTTTTATGAATCTGAAGATATGTACTGTACACTCATGGAATTAAATGGGGTCATTTGGTTCATTAAGCTCAACACCCTCTTGGAAACTCTTTAAATAACTTTGAACATATGGCTGTGCAACCTCTGCTTGAACACATTATGTTCCTGAAGTCATTTCCTCTATTGTTATAACTGCTGCTACTGTTTTCTATCATATGATTAGAAACTGATTCACTAGAATAACTGAAAACAGTGTATGTGTATTTAAGCAAACATGCCCCTTTGATTATTTCACATAGGAGTTATTTACTTGTCTCCAATCATCATTTCTTTTCTCTGAAGCTATTCAAACTTGTCTGACTCCTTTTTAAATTGTGGTATTGTCCCCTAGCCATAAAGGTAATGTGCAGTCTGATTACACAGAAGAAAGAGTAGGAATTACTTCCTTTGATTTTAAAACCATACTTTTGTCTTTTTAGCAGCTAGATTTGGGGAATTTTTCATTAAAGATAACTTGAGTCTTTTTAAATTGGGAGTGTTTCACAGAAGGGAAATGAAGATTACCAGGGGACTACAAATAGAAACCCTTGAAGAAAAGTTGAGAAAGCTGGGGTTTTTTAACCTATAAAAGATAAGAGATGTAGAGATATGTGATAACACTCCCCAAATAGCTGAAACAATTTCAGCTATTGAAATAATAATAGAAGATCAGAATCTGCGTTCCTCATTCCAAGGTGCAGGACTTGAAATAATTAATCTAAGGTACATGAAAACAAATATCAAATGATAATAGAAAAATCTTTCTAATAGCAGAACCAATTACTAGACGGTTGATTCTTCTTCACTGAATGTCTACAAACAGAGACTGAAATATTTAAATTTGGATTCCAAATGGGAATTGGACTAAATGGATCTGTGATTCTATTTCTATTTAAAATAATATTCAGCTGGTTCTGATAATGTAAACCCATTCAAAGTAAAATAGGTATTCACTGACCAGGTTTCTATCAGTATCAAATTTAAGTCTTATTTCTTCATCTCATTCTTTGAAGTTGACGTGAGGAAGACATCTTATCTTCCTGCAACAACTGAGATTCAAAAGAAGTTGAATAGTGTTGTATTTATTTGTCAGCATTTTGCTGTCTCAATTTAATGAAACAGGTTGCTATTTCATGCAAGTTGGAGGAGTGGGTTGCTAGCATGTCCTTCAGGTGGAGAATGTCAAGAGAAAGTGTAAACTCTTGTCAACTCTGTCTCTGTCAAATTTAATGCCAAATGGTTTTTTTTCTTCAGTGGGACAGGTCTATCAGAGCAACCTGGTCTACCCAATTATGAGACGGAGCTTGAAATAGATCTATACTAGCCTCTCTTTATTTCTTTGTCAGTAAAAAATAAATTTATATCAAATGAATTTTAAAGTTTATTTTTAATTTCTTTCTCATGCTTTTCATTTTCTTAAGGCTGAGAAATCTTTTCTTCTCTTTTTATGAGATTCCACATTCCTTTCCTTTTCCCAAGGCTAGGACACATTATTTCACAATATATTTTTCAGTTCTTAATTTACAATGCTAATCAGTATTATTGGGTAACAAATAAACAGCATGTTATGTACACTGTGATAGATTTTAAATCTTATCGTGTTACCATTAACGAAGTGAATAGTTTATCTGAATTGTTTGTTTTGAAATTAAGTTTGACAGTGTTAGTTAATATATTCTTTGTCAACCACTTGAAGCAAATTTAACTGGAAATATAATGCACATAGTTATAATGCACCACGCGCGGACATGATGTGAACCGGTAGTAAAGGTAAGTAGAACCCACCCCTGCTCTCCAGATGTAGTTCCACTGAAATTCCTGTAATTCCTTGTCATTAACTCATAGTAGTTATTATAATGGGGTGCTTTGGATTCAGAATTCAGGATGTTTTGCTCATTTTCTATTAAGATAGTCTATCAAAAAAAATTCCATTATTGAAATGTGCTGAATAAAATATATAAACTATATAAATATACATTGTTAATATTGTATTCATTTGATCTCCCTTTGCTAATAGAGATGCTTTGATCTAATCAGTGCTTCCATGAACAGAAAAAGGAAGATGCTCCACATCATATATTGTTCTGAAGATTATCCTCAAGTTTCCACAGCATATTTAAAAGACAAAGAAGACAGCAGAGAAAATGGAGACATTACTAAAAATTGAATCTACGGGATTGGAAGTATCTTTTACCAGTGAATGGATGGATGGATGGATGGATGGATGGATGGTGATGATAATGATGATGCTGATACCATCCTATTTTATTCATATTTCCTAGGGAGTAACTCTGTTCCCGCCCCGCCTCCCAAATAAACTGTATTGATTTGGTTTGGTTTGGTTTGGTTTAATTTTGTTTAGTTTATTGATTAGCCGTTGGGCCATATCAAAGTGCAGAGTTCCAGGCAGTATTTAATAGTATATTAAAGGTTTCTTTTATATACTTACATTCTAAAAAGAATTGCTTAAAAGAATTTCATAGCTTGATTCCTGTTCAAATTACATTTTCATGTCTAATGTAGAGCTCTCTTCTTTATATCTATTTTATTTCACTCCATATTTAGTATTAAAGAACATTTACACAAATAATTTAAATCTGATCTCATCACTTTGTTCTGAAAGTTAAAACCATATCAGAGAAAAATGGGTATAGACCTCAAATAGTAGTGATGATATAAACTGGCATAGATCATAATGCTTACTTATTCTTCAGCTTGAAACAATAAATGTAATTTATGAACATCACCTGCACTGCAGTTAAATATTAATGTTCACTGTTTGGGTTACTCAAGCTTTACAGGTGAATATATGGTTTATATGATGATGGAAATATCCTTTAGTTTTCCATTCCTAAGAGCTCATTCTGTCCTTACCTATAAAAATTATATAAATTTATTGTAAATCTATGGGACGACAATCTTTTCAGGTCATTCCACTCATAATTACAACTAATTAAAATGTGTCAAGAAAGGATAGAAATTTATCTCTCCTCATTAAACCTGTAAAGAAGGTGTTAATTAGATGTCAGACTCAGTAACTCACCTAAATGTTTGCTGCCAGTCTAAATTTAGTAAAAAAGAGAAATGGCATTTCTCCCAGAAAAATTGATGTGGTGGATTTAATGGGTTAAATCTGAAGCTACTGTAGAATTTGTATGTGAACCTTTAATTTCTTCAGTAGATTACTTTAAATTACCCATTTCCTAGATCTATCACTTCCTAGTATCTTATCTAGATTGATTCTAAAGTCAAAGTATATAATATATAAATATTTTCTTTTTCAGTTTAAAATGTAAATAGCCTTGATGAATAGCAAGATTCAACAAGATTAAGACCTCATAAGAAAGAGTAACACTTTTCTTCCCACATCATCAGAAGTGATAATAACATCATTAAGCTACACCACCAAGCAAATAGATCTATCTCAGCTAGAGTACCATCTCTCATCCTTGCATCAGTCCCCCAGTGTACATTCAAAAGTCAAATTTCAAAGATGTCCTTAATATTAAGAATGATGGTGCAGTTTTATATTTGAGGTAAAAACATTTCACAAGAAGGGAGCTCCTCCAGAAAATGTTCACCTCTGATCTCCCTGCCATTCTACCTCATATGGGACAGGTATCTCATTGGTGCTCTCCATAGGATGTAGAGATTCTAAGTGGGATAAAAATAAACTTCAAGCCAGGAAAACAGATAATGAGGGTCCAAGCCATGCATCTTTCAGGTGCACCTGGAAACATTTTAATAGCTAAAAGAAACTGGTAATGATTTCTTGAAACATATGTCCCTTGCAAAACTGGACAGTATTATTTATTCAATTGCAAGAAAAGTGAGGTACATTTTTATAGCTTATCTTGTCCTTAAATAAGGATAACCCTTTGGTAGTTGAAAATCAATAAGCACTGAGAAGTTTATCAATTTTAGAATCTAATCCATATACATTCTTTAAATAAACAGAAATACAATTTTAGATAAAGTAATCTACTGCTTGGTGTTCTTAGTTGCACCAAAGGTAACAAGGCTACATAAGTGAATCTGTTAATCACAGGCATGCAAACCTGGCCATGTAGCATTAACAATTAGACTGGAAACTCAAGACTTTTACATAGATCTTCATTAAAGTAAATGCTAAATCTTAGATAGATACTGTTAGAAGAAAGTTTGGGGTTTGAATCCAGACAGGATGGTTTTGAAGAACACACAGACCAAGTTGCATGGAGCAGCGACAATGTTTATTTTGACAGCATAATATGCAGTATATCAAGTAAAAGATAGACTATGAAATCAGAATATATTTATAGTAATAGTGGGCTTTGATTGTGAGGTGTGTAGATGTGTTAATTCAGATGTTCTTGCCCTGAGGACCTGTGAAGTCTGGTGAAGAAGGTCATCTCTTACCCTGTGAGATGTGCTGATCTTTTGTAAGTATTTGTATGAGTATTGCTATTGGAGATTTGCATATCTTTGAGGGGGGGTACTTCCTGATGGATTCACAGTATTGGCTGGCTTCTTGGGGCAATGCACTTTGTTAGTTTCATTGTATCTAGGATGAAAAGATTTCAAGCAGTTTTTGTGACTTTGCACGTTTGCCTATGGAATGGATGGGGGGGGTGTGAGCTGGAAATTTTCTGGCTGGAAAATTTTCCTTCAAACCATAAGGGTGGAGTTTCAAAAATTTCCGGGATTTGGGAGAAGTTGTTTGCTGTTTTATAGTCCTTAATATAAGGACTATATTAAGTTTATTATGGGACTTATACTACAGTTTTCAACTCTTTTAAAATCTTAAAATAGTGAAAGACCATGCTGATGATTTTTAGTGCTTGTGTTTGAATACTTTAAGGGCCATAAAAAAGCAATTTGGAGACCACATGCAGTTGTACTTGAGGGTTTTGTTTCCCTCCCAACTTGCTTATCAATCACATTACTTCTGTAACAATTTCAGCAACCTGGGCAATTTTCATGCACATTACAGTGTGATTTCCAGGGATTATTCTGCCTGGAAATGCTTGTCACTGAAAACAAGTTTAGACAAGTTCTAAATAGTTGTTTTAAGGAAAAAAAACTCTCTTCGTGATTTGTATTTAAAGAGATGAATTATATATTTAAAACATTTTTATACCACCACATTACTCGGAACATTAATGCAGCTTTTGGAGTAGAAGCATTTTAATTCACTCTAAGAGGACCAAAACTGGACAATACTCTGATAAGAGAAAGCTTTTTGATAAATTATCAAGTGACGCCATGAAGACTCATCTGTTTAGAAGTTTCAGTTTTGCCTGAAGAGAGTGTTTCACTCAAGCCTTCAATGAAGGCTTGAATGAATTAGCCTCCGCTCTAATCTTCGTATACTTTTGAATAGTTTATAGCAGTAGATAGAATGTGAAATGTTTATGCTGTATTATCTAACAATTATAGGAATCAGATGTATCATATCACTGTACAGGGTAGGGGAAGGGAGCCTATTATGAGTGTCGGCTGACATAACCTTGTGGGGGGGGATTAACGGCTGAGGATGAATAACGCGGGTTTTTCCTAACTGAAACTGCATTCCTCGAATGACTGACAACTAGAGACCTGTGGAAGAAGATTACCACGAGGGGCCGAGAAGGAGTTGGCATTGGACCAGGCCAGCCTGACCTCCTGAAGGAGGAGGGACAATTGGGGGGGATATGATGTGTTAGCCTTATTCTGTTTCAGATCCAACTTTATACGCTGCCATCATGACTGTAGCTAGTAAAAGTACTTGTCTTTAATTCAAATGAAGTCAAGGTGTTTTCTTTCTTAGCTATAATCAGAGGTAGCCTGACATTAAGTTGGATCTCCAGCATGTCTTCTAACCAGGATTGCAACCGCAATACCGAGGAGGAGAGTTTAAAATGTGAGGAGAGCCAGTCGCTGGCTGAATCGGGAGGCGTCCGGAGGAATTCCTGCTGCCACTTTTAACCCTGAGCTGGAAGATTGCAGAGATCGGTGGATGGAACAACTACAGCTGGAAGATAAAAGTTGGAAACCAGACACAGAAGAGCTTCCTCTGGAGTGACAAAAAGGAAAAAAAAAGAGAAGTTTAGGCTTTCGGATTGGCAGGAAGAGCAAGAGATAAAGGACAAACTCCAGTTAGAGGAAGCCTTGCGTCTTTTCCGTGAAGTGAAAGTAAGGCAAGCAGCCCGTCAAAGGTATGGAACCCCGACCGGGCCTCCTGGGGGAGGGAGAAGAGGAGGAAGATGACACAAGGGGCCAGCTGGAGGTGATTCCCTGGGCAGAGAGATTTCAAGAGCCAGAGCCACGAACCCTCTCCCAGAGGAAGCTGAATTGGATGTGGGTCGCGCCACCTGCTGACCAAGCAAGGCTGCAGGGGAAGGAAAAAGCCAAAATTCCCCATATTAGAAAAATTTGATGGAGATGCGAAGGAGCTGGAATTGTTCCTGGCGATAGTGAATGACCACATGTTAGACTGGGGGGGAGATTATTGGTCACAGGCAGCACAAGTTAGAGCTGTGACCCACAATTTGACCGGAAGAGCAGCTGCATGGTTTGTGTCGCTGTATAAAAACCACTCCCCCCTACTGCAAAATTACGAGCATTTTATTACGGCACTAAGGAGGAGGTTTGAGGACCCCCTGGCGGAGCAGAAGGCCAAAGGTCGAATGAAAACCATCAGGCAAGGGAGGAGACCGGTGGCTGATTATACCCAGGAATTCAGTGATCTAGTCCCCTTGATGAGAGGGTGGTCGGAGGTGATCCTGGTCGACTTTTACAAAGAGGGCCTGAATGGAGATCTCTATGAACTGTGCCGGGCAGGAGCCTCTCCAACTACATTGTATGGCTGGTATACCCTGGCAGCAGAGATGGAAATTGAACTAGCGAAGGACCGTAGCAGAAGGCAGCGCACTGGAAGACCGTACCGGCCCATTCTCCTGGGTGGCCCTCAAGGGACACGCCTAGACCAGAGGAGGAGACAACGATCGACTCGTGCTACAGATGTGGAAAAGAGGGCCATCGGGCAGCCGACTGTCGAGTGAAGTTGGTTCCAAGCACGACCCTGGTGGTGGGAAGGAAGCAGTGAAACCAACTGCTAAGGCGCGAAACCGGCAAAGTGGAGGCGGCATTGCCAAGAAGGGCACGCCCATCCAGGAGGACATGACGTCGACCGACACTGATGACAGCAAAACCACATCAGAGTCCGATGAAGACTTTCTGGTGAGTTGGGCACGGGGCCCCTTGGACATTCCAGTCAACCTGCATGTTCCTCCTCGGGCAACAAGGGAAATGTTAGCATTATTAGATTCGGGATGTACTAGGTGCATGATCAGTCCCGAACTAGTAGAAAAAATGGAACTAAGGTTGAGAACCCTAAGCAGGCCCATAGCATTTGCCCAGTTGGATGGCAGTGTGGCAGGGGGAGGACCCGCCCATTTCGTAACAGAACCCATAGAAATGGAAATTGGAGACCATCGCGAGATTTTAAACTTCATAGTAGCCCCTGGAATGGACCAACCTTTGGTACTAGGACTGTCATGGTTGCGGGAATGGAACCCCATATTAACTGGAGAACGGAGTCTTACGGTTCCGCTGAAGAGCGTTAAAAGGAGGAAAAGGGGGATCCAAGAAGAGTCAGACTATGGCCATGCTCCAAGATAAGTGGGGGGCAATGGTTGAACGGATAGATGGGGAGGAAAGGATACCTAAGGAGTACTGGGACCTGCGGGAAGTCTTTAGTGAGAAAGCATCAGACGTTCTACCTCCCCATAGGCCTATTGATTGTGCCATCGACATCCTACCGGGGGTAAAACTTCCAAAACCAAAAGCTTACCCCATGACCCAAAAAGAATTGGGAGAGCTGCGAAAGTTCATAGACAAAAACCTAGAGCGGGGCTTTATCCAACCAGCTAGGCCTCGTGGCGCACCTGTGATGTTCCGGGAAAAGAAAGATGGCTCATTTCGTCTGATAGTTGACTATAGAAATTTAAACGCAGTGTCTTGAGAACATATACCCCATGCCGCTCATGAAAGATATGTTAGCACACTTAGCGAAGGGGAAGTTCTTCACCAAATTGGACCTGCGAGAAGCTTACTACAGAGTCCGTATAAAGGAGGGGGATGAATGGAAAACCGCTTTCAACTGTCCACTAGGGTGTTTCCAGTTTCGAGTACTGCCTTTTGGTCTACAGGGGGCGCCTGCCGGTTTTTTGCAACTGAGAAAAGTAATACTCCATCAGCATTTGTTCAAAGGGTTCTTGTCTACCTTGACGACATACTCATCTATACAGAAACTATGGAAGAACATATTAAACTAGTAAGAGCAGTTCTCAAAAAGTTATTATCTGCTGAACTGTATTGCAAGCTATCCAAATGTGATTTCCATCAAACTAAAATAGACTACTTAGGGTATCGCATTTCAGCGGATGGATTGGAAATGGATCCAGAAAAGGTGAAAGCTGTTTTGGAATGGGCCCCCACGCACACGCAAACAGCTGCAAAGTTTTTAGGATTTGCAAATTTCTACCGTCAATTCATCCCTTCCTTTGCTCAAATTGCTTTGCCAATCACCAACCTCCTAAAAACTAAAGGAGACACTAAACCCAAACCATCACTGCCCCTCGAATGGACAATGGAATGTCAAGCAGCATTTGAAAAATTGAAACGACTCTTTGCTGCCGAACCAATTTTGAAACACCCCGACATAAATGTTCCTTTTGTAATACAAGCAGATGCCAGTGATGTAGCAGTCGGAGCCGTTTTGCTCCAAAACAATCCTGATGGTAAACTACAACCCTGTGCTTTCACTTCTCGGAAATTGACTGAAACTGAAAGACGATGGGCTATTTGGGAAAAGGAAGCATTTGCAGTTCATTGGGCCCTACGAACATGGAGACAATTCTTAGAAGGTTCAAATCATCCGTTTGAAGTTTGGACTGACCACAAAAATCTAGAGGCCCTAAAAACTCCTAGAAAACTTTCACCTAAACAAGCTCGCTGGGCTCAATATTTTAACCGTTTTAATTTCACCTTACATTACATTCCGGGAGGAAAAAACTTCTTAGCAGATGCTCTCTCACGGTTGCCCCAATACAATTGCACTCGCTCCGAGGTAGTTCAGCCAATACTTCCCGTGCAACAATTGGCAGCTCCAGCTATAACCAGAAGCCACTCCAAACCCGAATCCTCTCTCCCAGATGAACTAACCAAGTCATTTAAAGACGCTTTAAACACCGATGACTGGTACTTAGCGCATTCCCATGAATGCACACTCCGTGATGGACTAGCTTGGATTGGAACAAAACTATACGTTCCTCTCTCACTCAGAGAAACCATCCTACTACGTTGCCATGATGCCAAAATGGCAGGACACTTTGGATTTGTAAAAACCTTACATCTTCTTAAAAGACAATTCTGGTGGCCAAGTCTTAAAAAGGATGTACAAGCATATGTAGCAAGTTGCCCTATTTGCGCATTGTCAAAAAGACCTCCTGGAAAGCCTCCTGGACTACTACAAACGGTAGCCAGGCCAGGAACCCCATGGAAAGAAATATCCATGGATTTCATAGTGGAACTACCTGAAAGCGCAGGCAATACAGTTATATGGGTTGTAACTGACCTTTTCTCCAAACAAGTCCATTTTATTCCATGTTCAAAAATACCCTCCTCAAAGACCCTAGCAAAATTGTTTGTACAACACATTTATAGACTCCACGGAGTTCCTGACCGCATTATTTCAGATCGAGGAGTTCAATTCACTTCTCACTTTTGGAAAGAATTTTTACGACTTATTGGCTCCGCCCAGGGATTAAGCTCCTCCCATCATCCCCAGACTAATGGAAGTTGTGAACGTTCGAACTCTGTACTAGAACAATATTTACGTTGTTATATTAATTACCAGCAGGACAATTGGGCAGACCTCTTACCTTCGCTGAGGTTGCCTATAACAACTCAGTTCATAGTAGCACGGATTTACTCCTTTTAAAATAGCTTCAGGTCAAGATTTTGTACCTATCTCTGAACTTCCAAAGAAGAAACCACAGTTTCCTCTTTGTCAGAATGGATAGATCAAATACAAAGCACCTGGAAAATGACTCAAGGCAATTGACGATGCTCACCGTGCACATAAACAACAAGCAGATAAGAAAAGATCCCTGAGAACAAATACAAAGTGGGTGATAAAGTTTACCTTTCCACAAAATATCTTCAAACCACCCAAAATCTAAAAACTTGGACCCAAATATGTGGGACCTTTCTCCATAGTGAAAATCATCAACCCCGTGACTGTACAACTGGACTTGCCAAAAACACTTAGGCGAATTCACCCCGTTTTCCATGTGAGCTTGTTAAAACCAGAGCATACTTCCACTCTCCGTGCAACCCATACACCCCCTCCTATACCTATTCTCATAGAGGGAGAACAGCATTTTGAAATTAAAGAAATATTAGATTCACGGAAACATAGAAATAAAATTCAATATCTCGTTGCTTGGAAACACTTCCCCTTATCCCAAGCTGAATGGGTAAACAAAGAAGATGTTCGGGCTTCCGAAAAGATAGCACAATTCTATAAAAAATATCCTGACAAACCCTAACTTCTCTTTTTCCTTTCTAGGACTGACGTCCTTGTTGCAGGAGGGCCGAATGTCAGCCTCCGCTCTAATCTTCGTATACTTTTGAATAGTTTATAGCAGTAGATAGAATGTGAAATGTTTATGCTGTATTATCTAACAATTATAGGAATCAGATGTATCATATCACTGTACAGGGTAGGGGAAGGGAGCCTATTATGAGTGTCGGCTGACATAACCTTGTGGGGGGGGGATTAACGGCTGAGGATGAATAACGCGGGTTTTTCCTAACTGAAACTGCATTCCTCGAATGACTGACAACTAGAGACCTGTGGAAGAAGATTACCACGAGGGGCCGAGAAGGAGTTGGCATTGGACCAGGCCAGCCTGACCTCCTGAAGGAGGAGGGACAATTGGGGGGGATATGATGTGTTAGCCTTATTCTGTTTCAGATCCAACTTTATACGCTGCCATCATGACTGTAGCTAGTAAAAGTACTTGTCTTTAATTCAAATGAAGTCAAGGTGTTTTCTTTCTTAGCTATAATCAGAGGTAGCCTGACACAAAGGGTTTTCTTAAAGATATGCACAGTTTATAAGGTGAAACCCAAGCTAGTATTGCTATATCTTACAACTGTCTAATTCAGTTTTTATGGTCAGCTCTTACTCTAGCACATAAATATATATTCCCCTAAATAAAAGCAGAAATTTTATATTCACCCAATGTGGTTTGATCACCAATGTGGTTTGGTCAAGAATGTCAGAATGCCAAATGACAGTTTTTTATTTGCTTCACAGATACAGATCTAGCCCTCTATACACTCTACACAGACAAATTCTGGTACTATATTACTCCTTATCTTTCTGCCTGTCTGTCTCAGCCTTAATGTTGTGACCCAGGTTCCCGGACTTGGACTCCTGGAGGAGGATGATTCAGAGAGTGAGGAGGAGCTGGAAAGGCCTGCTTCCCCTGGGCCCTCTCCCTCCCTGGCACCTACCCAGGAGGAGTAGGAGGGGCTGGCAAGGCCTGATTCTCCCGGGCCTTCTTCTGATTTGGCAATGCCCCAAGAACAATCTTGGCTTGATGTGAGATTGCGCAGACGTGACCGGCGTGCACAGCAGAGGAGGTGTTGGGACAAGGTCAAAGAATGATGAGTCACGGAGTGACACCCACAGGGGCTATAAAGCAGGAGGCGGAACTTCCTGGCTTTTTGTCTTGGATAAAGCAGTGAATTTGCACGTGCAAACTGTTTCAATGGAGGGAAGAATATATTCGTGAGTGACTCTTGCCTTATTTATAATTTCCTAGTTATCTCCAGAGACTTGGCAGCCGCGTGGGTAGACGTGGCCAGAACATCTCTGTGCCAGAAGGAATCCAGCCAAATGTAAATAAACTTGAAAAGAAGGCCTTTGACTGACTTTTTGCTGGGAGTATTGGGAGAGGGAAACAGAACACTTAACAAACACCAGGACCATTTTTGAACATACATAAATAAAATACCTGCCTTTGAAATAGAGTTCTATAAGACTGAATATGGCTCAGTCCCTTAGTGGCATAAAGTGACAAATACTAAATTGTATATTTAATTAAGCAGTTTAACCCTGGTACAATGCAGAGGGAGGCGTGACCAGTGTCGCGATGAGATGATGTGAACCCTGGGGCTGTGGGAAGAATGCCAAAATTCCAGTCATTCTGGGGGTCCTTAATGGACCATAGCTCTCCTGGAGGGACAGCGAACAAAGAAGGCACTAGCCAGCGTGAATAGGGGAGTTGTGAATTCCCTGCAGCACCAGCACCCAGCCTTCGACCCAATAACAAGGAAAGGCAGCCATTAGGAGCTCCCAAAGTCAGGATGGCCACATAAAAAGATTGAACAGGAGCGGAGATTTGAACAGAGTATTATTACCGGGTGAGCGATTGGCCAACTCGCAGGTAAGAAAAAAAAACTTTTAAAGCTGAAAAGATTTTCCGGTTTGAAGTTAGCGGCTAATTGGCATGCGGAAACTTAAAGTGAGAGGAAACAAACAGCAAAGAGGATTTATAAGACAAAAGCCCCAAAAGAAATAACATTCCATCTGGATTTAAAATTAGTTTTGGAAGAAAATATAAATATTAAAAAGAGAACAAAATTGAGAGAAAGCATCTTTTGTTAACAAAGGGACTTAATTGAGAAAGACAAATGAATTGTTTTTGTGGATTAATGAGTGACATTTTTTTTTATTTTTTTTTTATTCAAAAAGTTTTACAAAAAATTTTTCCCCCTTTCCCCCCCCCTCCTCTCCCCTCCCTTCACAACCCCCCTCCCCCCCCCCCGACTTCCCGGAACGGGCACAAGGTATAGTTAAAATAAAACAAACATATGCTAAAAAATTTCATCCCAACTTAATTATACCCCTACAATCATCAATTCCTAACTTCCCCAAAAACAATCAAAATAATACATCATAATCATTCAAAAACAGTCTGATAACTCTTAGTCTGATATCTACGTTGAATATAGTTAATCCATTTTTTCCATTCCTTTAAGTATCTTTCTTGCGTATTATCTTTCAAAAAGGCTGATATCTTCGCCATCTCAGCCAAATTGGCAACCTTCAATATCCATTCTTCTATTGTAGGTACTTCTTTTTTCTTCCAGTATTGTCCTATTAATAATCTTGCTGCTGTTATTAGGTTTAAAATCAATTTAGTCTCAATTACTGTACAATCCGTAATAATTCCCAACAAAAAAAATTGCGGCAGGAACTTTATCTTCTTTTTCAAAACATTTTGTAAAATCCACCAAATTTTTATCCAAAAGGCCTTTATGTCCTTACAAGTCCACCAAATGTGAAAATATGTAGCGTCATCACAATTACATCTCCAACATTTTGCTTGCATATCTGGATACATACACGATAATTTTTTAGGATCTAAATGCCATCTATAAAACATTTTATAAAAATTTTCCCTCAGATTCTGTGCCTGCGTGAATTTAACATTTCTAACCCAAATTTTTCCCAAGTTTCCAATAATATTGGTTCCTGAAAATTTTGTGCCCACTTTATCATACAGTCCTTTACCAAGTCCCTTTCAGAATCTATTTCAAGTAACACATTATACAATCTCTTTATATGCTCCTGAGACTGATTTCTAATTTGCTTTACCAAATTCCCTCGTTCTGCTCTATACCAATTTTCTGATCTTCCTTCCATCTAGCACGTAGTTGCTCATATTGAAACCAAGTATAATTTTTCCCTTCCTCTTTTAATACGTGCAGAGATTTTAATTGCAAATTACCTCTTTCAGTATACAAAAGATCTTTATATGTAATCATTTCCTGATTCTGTTCTATGTTTATATTTTCTATTGTATGTCTAGGACTTGCCCATATAGGAACCTTATAATTTAGTTTATAAGAGTATTTTTTCCAAACACGCAGAAGGGCAGTTCTTAGCACATGATTTTTAAAGGCCTTATCCACTTTTTTGTCATAAATTAAATATGCATGCCATCCATATAACAAATCATAACCTTCTATATTCAAAATTCTTTCCTCTGTTAAATTAAACCAATCACTTATTGCAGAGAGAGCAGCTGCTTCATAGTATAATTTAAAATTGGGCATTTTTAAACCTCCCCTTTCCCGAGAATCTTGAATTATTTTCATTTTAACCCTAGCTTTTTTACCTTCCCATATAAATTTATTAATTCCCTTCTGCCATTCCTCAAGATTCTTATCTTTCTTAATTATTGGTATCATTTGAAAGAGGAATAAAAATCTAGGTAAAACATTCATTTTAATAGCAGCAATTCTCCCAGCAAAGATAATTGCAATTTTTCCAAACAATCAACTCCTTCTGAACTTTTGCCATAAAACCTCATAGTTATTCTTGTACAATTTCACATTTGACGATGTAATATAAACCCTAAGTACTTAACCTTCTTTACAATTTCAAATCCTGTTATTTCCTCTAGTTTTTCTTTCTGTTGTCTGGCCATATTTTTATTATCACTTTTTGTCTTTTCTGATTTACCTTAAACCCTGAAACCTTCCCATATTGATCAATTATTTCCAACAAAGATTTACTAGAATTTATAGGGTTTGTTAAAGTAAACACCAGGTCATCTGCAAAAGCTCTTAGCTTATATTCATGTTGTCTAACTCTAATTCCCTCTATCTCTTTTACTTCTCGTATTTTATCCAATAATGGTTCTAGAGTTAAAATAAACAATAATGGTCTTGTTCCTTTCGCAATCTTAAAAGGTTCTGTTAAGCTACCATTGATTATAATCTGTGCTGTTTGCTCTCCATAAATTGCCCTAATTATTCTTATAAAACCATCTCCAAATTGCATCTTTTCTATTAATTTAAATAAAAAATCCCAATGCAATCGATCAAAAGCTTTCTCTGCATCGAGAATAAATGCTGCTGGAATAAAATTTTTCTTTTCTAGATACTCCAGTAAATTAACAATCTGCCTAACATTATTCTTCATCTGTCTCCCTTTTATAAATCCAGATTGATCATTATGAATTCTTCGCTGCAGAATCAACATTAATCTATTAACTATTATTTTAACAAAAATCTTATAATCATTATTTAAAAGTGAAATTGGTCTATAATTCCCAGGTTTAGAACAATCCTGTTCCTCTTTTGGTATCAATGAAATAAAAGAGGTTCTCCATGAGGGGGGAATTCCCCCTCCTAGTTGTATCTGATTAAATAATTCCTTAAGTGGACCTAACATCTCATCCTGTAAATTCCTATAATAACTAACTGTGAGCCCATCCGTACCAGGAGTTTTCCCCATTTTTAATTGTTTAATTACCAAAATAATTTCTCCAGAGGTTATAGGCAGATTCAGTTCTTCCGTTTGTTCTAAAGTTAAATTTTTAACCTTATATTCCTTCAAATAATTATCAATATCCCTATTCAATATATTATCTTTAAGATATAAATTTGTATAATATTCTAAAAAAGCTTTTTTAATTTTATCCTGTTGATATCTCTCTTTGCCTTTATATTCTATTTTTTCTATAGTACGTTGTTTTTGTCTTTTCCTTAAGGTGTATGCTAACCATCTACCAGGTCTATTTGCATTACAAAAAGTATTATGTTTGGCATATTGTATATTTGTTGCCACCTGATCAGCCATTATCATATTAAATTGATTCTGTAATAACTTTATTGCATCTTTAAGTTTTTGATCATGTAGGTTATGTATTAATAATTGTTGTTTAATGATTAATGAGTGACATTTTGTTGCCCGGATTTGTGTATTGGAGAGAAACATTGCTGGAGAGGGAAAAATAACATTGCATTGCTTAGACTACCAAAAGAAAGAGGAAGACTGAAGGAGTACTTGTTTAAACAGCTGTGGCACAGCTTCAAAAGACTGAAAAGATCAAAGACTTGAACAAGAACAACTTAGAAAAAAAATCTGAATTGGCTTGTATTTGGAAATAGAAAAAAAAAGGGGGGGAAGAGAAAATATTTTGGATTTGAATTTGAACTATACATAAGTTAAAATAAATAAATTTAAAAAGCCTTTCTCCTTATATTGAAAATATGGAGAATTGGGAGGATGAGTATGAGGAACTATGGGAGATGCTTCAAATGGTACGAGAATCCTTTAAGGGAAATAAACAAGCAGAGCTGTGGCTTAAAAATAAAAAAAGAAATTATGAAGAAATTATGAGGAAACAAGAGGAACAAAAATATAATGCTGAAAAAGAAATGAGTGAAGATAAAAATACAGATGATTACATTAGGATTGATAGTGAAAGAATAGAAATGGAGAGGGAGAAGGATACTTTAAAAAAGAAAGGGAAAAAAGAAAAGAAGAAAAGATTGAGGGGAAAAATTAAAAGAGTAAAAAAAACAGATGATTACACTGGGATTGGCAGTGACAGAATAAAGAGAAGAGGAGGAAATAGAGAAAAATTGAGGGGGGAAATTAAAAGAGTAAAAGTGAGAGAAAGGAGGTGGAAAAGAAGATACAAGAAAGAGAAAGAAGAAGATAAAAGAATGGGAGAAAGGGAGAAAAATATTTGAGGTGGGGTTTTGGAGAGACAAAGAAAATGGTTAAAAGGAGGAGAAAAATGAATAGTAGAAAAGAAACTAAAACAGTTGTAGAAATCTTTAGGAATGATGGAAATTAGAAGAAATATATAGATTATTGTAAAAGGGTAGTAAGAAAGGTTGAAATGAAGTGAATGAAGGGAGTAAAAAAGAAGGAATACACTGCTTAATGTAAAATGGAGAAGTAGATGAAATGTGGAAGACAAAATGGGATATATGTTTTCTTTTTCTTTTTGTGTCTGAGAATGCATGGAATGAGAGAGAATTATAGTTGATAGTAAGAAAATAAAATTTAAATATATAAAAGAATGGAAAAATTAATTGAAGTCAAGATAAAAAATTGAAAAGAAGGTAAAAAAGAAGAAGTACATTATTTTAAAAAATAAATAAATAGTCCAGCAGATGGAATGTGAAAGATAGTATGGTTCATAAGTGAAAATGATTGAAATTAAGATGTAAAAGGGAATACAATTGAAAGTAAATGATGTATATTATTGGAAGAGAATAATAGTTATTGAATTGTGAACAAAAATTCTAAGAAAATAAGAGGTAGAAGGTTGTATTAATTGATTGAAAGATACAAATGGAATAGGATGAAGACAATGTTAATAACTAAAATATACGATGGGAGGTTTGAGAAATATACTGAATAAATGAGAAAAACTGGGTTGCCTGGACACCAGAAATATTGAAATGAAAATAAATACAGCAATGGAAAGAGATAAGAAGAAGGAGAGAGATGGAAAGGGATAAAGAGGGAGAGAGAAAGAAGAAAGGGAAGAGGAGAGGAAGAAAGATAGGAGAGAAGATAAGAGTAGGAGAGAAGGTTAGATAGGGAGGAATTAGGGAGGAGGGAGAGAAAGAAAGAAAGGAAGGGGAAGTAGAGAAGGAGTAGGAGAGGAGAGAAGAAAGTAGGCAGGATGAAAGGAGGGAGGAAGAGGAGTGAGAAGGAGAAGAAAGGATTGTTGTGAAAAGGAAAAGATAAAATGGAAGAAAGGCAACCCCGAATATATTATTTATTTATTTTTATTGTTTATTTATTTTGTCAAACACAACAATATATAAAGTATAAGCATGAAATAACCACACAAAATGAATACAACCAAAGGGAACATAAGGACAGGAACGGTAGGCAGGCTGGTACTCTTATGCACGCCCCTTAATATATTTGAATATATTAGGATAAAAATTGAAATAGTTAAAAAAAAGAATGAAAGAGAATGAATATTAATAAAAATGGAGAAATTAGAACTTGAGGGCGAAATAAGGTATGATTTAGTGAAATGAGCAAGGAAATATTAGGATATGGATAAAAATTATGAAAAAAGAATATTCTGGCAAAAATTGTAACTAAGTGAAATATATTTGAATATATTAAATTGCATAAGATATGATATGGCCAATACTCTGTTCATAAACTATGTATGTGTGTAGGGGGGGGATTAAAAAACCAATAAAACTTGTTTTTTTAAAAAAAAAAACCTGGTACAATGCAATCAGTGAACTATTGAATGAAAAGGGTAAACTTAAATTTATGCAAGAATTAGAAATACAAGGTATAAAGATGAATTGGTTTTCTTACTTGCAAATACATTCTAGATACGATAAAGATTTTAAGACAGAAGGTTTCTATAATAATTTGACTAATTTAGATAAAATTTTAACAGGTACTGATGAAAACGTAATTAAAAAATTGTATGGATATTTATTAGAGGTTAAATTGGAAGAACAAGTTAAAGAAACAATGATTGCCTGGGGGGAAAATTTTGGATATGGGATTGACTTAGAGAAATGACAAAAACTGTGGGTGCAAAATTATAAAATGACAATGTCAACTGCATATAAAGAGAATTTGTATAAGATGTTTTACAGGTGGCATCTATCCCCGACGAGAATAGCCAGAATGTTTAAGAATAAATCTGAAAAATGTTGGAAATGTCATCAGATACCAGGTTCATATTACCATATGTGGTAGACGTGCATAGAAGCAAAAAGATACTGGACTAAAATCCACATATGGTTGAAAAAAATGATAAAAAAGCACATAGACTTTAAATCAGAAGTTTTTTATTGGAGATTATACCTGAAACAGAGATAATAACAGAGAATTGAGATATTTGATTGTGAATGTACTAACAGCGGCTAGAATTGTGTTTGCTAAAAATTGGAAAAATGAGAAAATACCAATGCAAGATGAAGTTATTAATAAAATAATGGAATGTGCTGAAATGAGTAAATTGACATTTGAAATCAGAGAACAGGAAGATAAACAATATTATAAGATATGGGACTTATTCTATTAATGGTTAGATAAAAAAAATATGGTAATCAAGTTTGGTAGATGTTTTTACCATACAAGAATTGCAGAAATATACAAAATATAATATAAAGATGTATTATTATTGGTTTGATTCAGGATGATGAAATGAACGGTATTTCATTTGAGATAAAACTTCCAATAGAATATATGAGTATAAACATGGACTTTTCAAGATATAAGAAATGCCTACTCCTTTTTAATTTGCTCTTCTATTAAGAATAGATAATGTGGAAATCATTACTGAATAAGGGAGGAATGGTAATTAAGCTAAATTATGAACAAAAATTGTTTTTTGTGAAATGTGAAAGCATATTGGGGTTTTTTTTTAAGATGAAGGAAGAAATAAAAAAAGGATTGGAGACCTTTTTGAAATTGTAGGGTGAGAATGACTGTATGAGAGAACTTTCTAGATTTTACTTTGTTTTTTACCTTACTTTTCTTTTTTGGAATTGGATTAGGAAACAATAAGTGCGGGGAGACCTTTTTGAAATCAAAGGGTGAGGTTTAAATGAATGAGAGATTTTATAGCTATTTCCTTGTCTTTTTTTTCCTCTTTTCTTTTTTGTTATTGGTCTGTTTTTGAAAAATTAGGTAAAATTATTGTAAAGAGAATTTTTTTGGGGGGGAACATATATTTTTATGAAAAAGGGAGGGGCAAGAAAGGGGGCAAAATATAGGGACTAGACTTGATTTAATATTAATTCCAGGATAGGGGGATGGACTAGATGTTTTAATAGAAATGTGCAAACAAATAAAATTTTAAGAGGGGAAGGGGAAATATTGGATAAACAATATAATGAGGGAGGAAATTTGAAATGTGTTTGATTATGTACCAGGCTGATATCTTGTTCAAAATGATGTATATGTGGTTCGTTTTTTAAAAAAAATAAAAAATAAAAATAAAAAAATGATTGCAGATGCTTTGACAAAACCACTTACAAGAAACAGATTTATAGAATTGAGATCTAAAATGGGATTAATTTAAGAAGTATTTGTTATGTGTGGGTGTTGGAATACATTGTTCACATATTTTGTATTGCAACAACTTGTTACTTATTGAACCAGTAAATAGCAGTGTATATAAGTTTGTAGTTACATCTATGGTATAACTCTATGTCTTTTCTCTGTATAAAGTTTCCTGCTTCCTTCTTGCAGTTAAGCAGAAGAAGCCCATGTGGACTGTGCACTGTTTGTTCTGTGGGGCTATGTACAGAATTTTAACACAAACACAATTGTTCACTGTGAGGCCAGCAACAGTAGGATTGAGACCAATGGCTATACAGTTCACAGACCTGGGATTCTCATTTACAATTTTGTATTATCCTGGCTGGAAGTAATAGATGAAAAAGTGAAGATCTTTCCATTTTTATTAAACTCATCACACTGGAGTACAAGTGTGTAATAGTTATGTTGAGGCAGCAGATTAAAGATACTGACAGCCAATTAAATCTCTTCCCCAGGATGTACTTCTCACCTAAATAAATCAGCCTTACAGATCGCTCATAAATGCTCAGCCAATATCTCACCCTGGGGAAATTGGTCTTAGCTCTCCTGGTAGCATAGTCTTAAAGTCTATTCCAGTCCAAGATGTCCAAGTATTTCTCCTGATTAAATTGCAAGTATTTCTAGGATTAATTCCAAGTGTCAACTGTCCCAATATGCTAGCCAGAAAAAGAAACTACCAAGACATTTCTTTTTCTCCAAGAATATACTTTACTGAAAGGCCATGTGGATACAGAAGTAGAAAGCCAGTTCTACCATTTCACATGTGAAAAGCATAAGATAAATTCCCTTTCCCCTCCCCCCCACCTCCCATTGTCCAATCAGTTGCACCTGAATTGTTTTGAGATGGCTTCTACATGGCACACTTCCCTCCCAGACCACCCTCACATTCTAATGCCTTCCCTCCCCCCTACCATTATTGTTGTGTGGTTGTAAGCAGGCTGCACAGCGAATCAACCAAGTCTTGACTCATTATTTCTAACACCCCTATGACCGACTAATGTCAAAGCTTTTGGAAACCTCACCTTTGGTAATGCTGGCACTGCTGAAGTGCCTTTTACCACCCTGAAGTGTACTGATTTTCCCAGAAATCTGGGACTCGGTCTCTATCCTCTGCTGCATTTCAATTGCATATTCACTCAAGTTCAAAAGATAAACATTCCATCTTCTTCTTTCTAACCAACAAGTCAACAATTGCAAAATGTTATGCAATCATGATTTCAATTTGGTTGAAATATTGCATTAACTTTTAAGTTTCTCTGATGATGTAGCTATGATGATGATGTAGATTTCACTTTTATGATGTAGTTTTTATAGTAACATATATTACCCTACAATACCATTAATGATATATTAATTAATTAATTAAATCAAATTAAATCAAATTAAATTAACTTTTTGTTTTATGAGCACATTGTCTATAAACAAGCAAAATAATTTTTGTTTTGTTCTGTTTTCAGGTTTTATTAAGTGCTTAAAATTCACTGCTCAATTGATGCTTAAATATTTCATTTTCAACATATTACTAGAACAATTTGACCATAGAACTGCTTAAGATCATTCAAGCAGTTTAACAGTCAGGAGGTAATAAAATTCTAATCTGCACATTATTTTGGAGTCATTGATCAAATCCTTGTAATAATTTTAAAACTAAATATATAAACTTACACTTGCATTCCTTGTTCAAATGTTGGACATCTATTGTTTGTTTACTTAAAGCAATATAGCCTTAACTATACATACCATGAATATACATATGTATACAAGCTTTTTTCCTAGTAAAAATAAATTAAATGGTAACCTTTTGCTTCAATTAATGTTTTGCAGGGTCCTGTTTTGGTTCTCATGTGAGAACTGTCAAAGGTGATTTTTCAAATTAAAACTTACTACGGAATATAACAAAAATGTAAGAGTAATAAATTAATATTTACTTTCCTAAGAGAGTTTATCCAGCTCTTCCAAGTTTGATAGAGAAAAAATGCATGAAATCACATAGATAGTTACTTCTTGTTATGAACTGCGGAAAGAAAAAAAAGCAGCATGTTTGGATTTCTAGAAACATCAGGAATCAAGATTACTTATCAGTATGTAATAAAAAAAATAGAAAAAGTCTAAAAATTGCAGAATTTTTAAAACCCATACCCATTTCTTAATAATTCAGTGAGCATAAGCTTACATGAAAGTTCAGTCATTTTTTCAGCAGAAGGGATAACGATACTCTTTTTAAAAAATGATTTTGGTAACAATGAGAGCAAAAATATGCATTCATGTTATAAGCAACCCAACAAGTAAGCAACAAGACTCCTGTAAATCCCTGAAGGCAACATAATACCAGCTGCTACAAGCAGATTTTCATGATTTCAGATCACTGCTTTATTGTTCAACATCAGTTGAAAAGCTTTTCCCATGGCTGCATTAACTTACTTTTCTCTAATCCTTGAGTCAGCAGAAAAATATGCTGACATAAATTTTACAAACTGATGGTAAACTTTATTGTGCCATAATAATTAGGCCAGCCAAATTATGCTGTCATTACTACTTTGATGCAAGAAAAATTAAATAAAAGACATTGGTAAATTCCCCAGTCTTTAATTCTTGATCTACTGTCATGGTGATGAGAAAAGCAATCTTCAGCTGCTGTTCTTATCCTGAGACAAGGATAGTTGAATGTAGGAGGATGTCTGTGATAGAAAATTTCTCTATCTGTCCATTATTTGAATGACAGGTTTAAGTGCAAGTCTAGGCTATAATAATAAGCTGTTATGGAATGTGTTCCTGAAGAAAAAGGAGAGGAAATCCCAGCAACACTGGGGTTTGCCAAAGTAAAGGCAATACATTCTAGAAAGAGGCCTAAAGTAAGAAACAGCTGTTCTGATCCAGCCTTAGCAGAAGCAAGAAACAGACTCATTGTCATGAAAAACTCCTTTTTATTTACCTCTTGTGAATTAATTGCATTCACCCACCGAAAAGTCCAGGAAATAGTTCTTCAAGGAGTTAAGAAGGTCTGCAGTAACAGACCTTATCAGTTCCTTGTGATAATTGCAAGGCCATGAGCTCCCAGCCAAAAGACTGCAAATTAAGTTCTGGCAAGCAGTCTTTGTGGCACGAAACACAATGAGCAACATCTTCAGAAATACAAACTGTTGTCTCCTCTGACAACCACTCCCCTTTCCTTCTATTTATTCCCCAGCCAGGGAGGGGCCATTCAGCATCCATGTGTGCTTTTCTTCCTGAGGAGACTCCTTGTCCTCCGTAGTTCACCTCCCCTAACTACTCTGTGTATACATGCATCTGGAACAGGCCCCAGCTATTCCTCCTCCTCATTCATATCAGCCTCCAAAGGCAGCTGCCTTTCTGGTGGCTGGGAAATGGACAGCCCTGGCTCTATCTCTGTGCCTGATGCAGAGCATCTATCAGAGCCTTCCCCAGACTCCAAAACTGGCCCAAGTTCCTCCCCAACCTCCTCATTGTCTGAGTCTGCTGCCAGCTCTGCTGGCAGCTGGCGGGCCACGACGACAGCATAGTTCCAAGCTGTGTGGGAAGGGAGGAAGAGGTTCATGCCCTAGAATCTCTCAGCATATAACTATTAGGGTAGAAGGATAGAGCTTTAGTCTGGCAAGATTCTGTGTATAAGGTATAAGTAAATAAAGAATTAATTGGATTTCACTGTGTCAACTTTGTGCTTGGGTCTGACATGAGCCCATTTTGTTAACTACCTAGATCAGGGGTGGCAAACTCATGGCCCACAGACTGGATGTCTCACATGCTGGCCATGCCCACCCCAGTTTAGCGAAGGAAAAAATACATCATGTGATGACATGACGTTGAGAGTTTGACACTCTTGACCTAGATGTTTTAAAGAAATTTCTTCCCCTCATTCTCATAGCATGACAACTATTGTTGGCATATTTCAACTCTTGAAGTTTTTATAGCTTTCCTTAGCATGTAAGGAGACATCTTACAGCCAGGGGTGAAATGCTACTGGATTGGACCGGATCGGGCGAGTAGGTAGCGGAGATTGGTTCTGGTTCGCCAATCCAGTAGCAATTGCTGGCTGGCCATGCCCCCGAACCACTCCACAGCCCACAGTCCAGCCTTCGCAAGCTGGATACCGGAACACCGGGAAGGCAGCTTGCCACCTGCTCGCCCTTAGGTCAGGGGCCAGGGCCCATTCCCCGAGGCCACAGAGCTGCCGCCTGCCCCAACCGGGTCAGGGAATGCACCATTCCCCAACACCAGCCGTGTCCCGGAGCCGCCGCCCGCTCTTCCTTCGCCACACAGCTTTCTTCCAGCGGCTGGCTGCCAGGAAAGGCAAGCATCCAAAAGTTACTGGAGTCCCTCTCCTTGAATATGTCGCCACCATTGCTGCTTGTTCCATGCTGTGCAAGCGCACATCGTTTATTTCATTTATTTATCAGCGGCAGGTTGGTTGTGCACTTGCGCAGCCGGCACATAGAACAAGGCGGCATATTCAAGGAGAGCAACTCCAGTAACTTTTGGACCCTTGCATTTCCTGGCAGCCAGCCGCTGGAGGAAAGTAAGTATATGCTGCATGATGAAGGAAGAGCGGGTGGTGGTTCCGGGACAAGGCTGGTGTCGGGGAATGGTGCATTCCCCGACCCAGTTGAGGAGGTGGTGAGCAATGGGCAACTCCGGGACCTCAGGGAATGGGGCATCCCTGGGCCCCAGTCCCTGACCAAAGGCAAAGGGTGAGCAGGTGGTGAGCGGGTGGTGAGCGGGCGGTGAGCGGGCGGTGAACGGGCGGTGAGTGGACGGCAGCTCCGGAGAAAGCCCGGAGTTGGGGAATGGTGCATTCCCCGACCCCGTTGAGGCAGGTGGTGGCTTCGGGGCCTAGGTGACAGGTTGTGAGGGAAAGGGAAAAGGCAGAATAGAAATTAATTTTTTTCCCTACTGGGTTCTGTGGGCGTGGCTTGGTGGGGGGGGGTTGTGACTGAGTGGGCATGACTGTGAGTGACATTGAGTTGGCCATGCCCGCTCAGTCACAGGACACACCCACCCACCAAGCCACAGCCACAGAACAGGTAGCAAAAATTTTTAGATTTCACCCCTGCTTACAGCCTTCCAATATTGAAGAATAAATATAATGTGACCCACATATTTTTTAAAATGTCAGGCTTGACATTTATTCTAATTTATCATCTTTACATATTGTTGCACAGTAATAACACCAACATAGATATTACCATAAACATCATAAATTTGGAAGTTAGTTTCAATTGGAATGACTCCTTTAGCAATCAAAAATACAATCATGGTATTTAAACCATACTAAATAAGTAGACATTACAGACTTCCATTGTATGCACAGTTGAAATCTTCTCACAGCAATTTTCATTCAACTAACATGAAGGAATGTGCCTGGGCATGATGCAAACCAGTAGTAAAGGTAAGTAAAACCCAGCCTGATATGTAGACTCATTTTTTATGGAAACTCTTTGTTGCCTATTGAGTTCAATTTAGGTGTATTAGTTTTCTTCTTTATGTTCATATATGGATTCATCATTATCATCATTATTATTTTTTAGAAGCTGTTTGCTCCCTATTTTATTGTGGTGCAGTCTTCTTGTTTAGGTTGGGATTTCTCACTTTCATTGAGTTTTAAAGTGGCTAAAGTTCCCTCTAGACCCTTTACTTTTTCTTCTAGTAATTCAAGTAGTTTATATTTGATACATACATAGTTTGGGTCTTCTGTTGGCATAAGCTGAAACATATGGCACACTTTACAAATCACTACAGTGTCAGCCTCTATTTCCATGACTTTTTTCTTTGTTTATTTGCTAAGCAATTAAACATTTCTAAAAAAATTAAATATTTTTCTTGCTGCGAAGTGTCAGTTTACAATAGTTCACAAAAGTTATTTACCTTTTGTTTTCTGCCTTGAAAAAGTCATTAGTATCTTTCCTGTTTTAAGTGCCTATTTCTTTTTCTGTGTTCTTTTTTACTTTTTCCTCTTAAATTGTTAAGAAATTAAAATTTTTCTTTTTTAAAAATTTTCTTTTTACTATATAAAGTAAGAGCAACAATTTCAATGTCTATATAAATAGAATGTTGTCTGGTTAATTAGTTTGAGCAATAATAATAATAATAATAGTAACAATAATAACAACAACAACAACCACAACAACAATAATGTTCATTAGTAGTGATCATATAATAACAGTATTTTCTCAACATAATATTAATACTTAATTAATACTAAAGCATATTGATAAAAAACACATAATAAATTTTTTTCTAAAGAATTAAAATAAGTAAACTTTTTTTTAAATGTTTAATTGAAAAAAGAAAATGGAAAATGGAAAAAATAGGGAAAAATTAAAATGGAAAAAGATTGAAAAATTGAAAAAAGAATTTAAAATTGAAAAAAGAATTTAAAATTAAAAATGATATTTAAAAGAATAAATTTTTGACAATTTAAAAATTGAAAAAAGAAACTTAAAAAAAATTGAAAACGTTTTTCTCTTTAAAAAAAAGAATTCAGAGATTTTAAAAATTTAAGAATTTATAAGAGATTTAGGCCCTTTATGAAGTAATATGTACTTTTTTTTTGGTTGGAAGTCTCAGGCTGCTCTTAACCCTCTACTCCCTGCCTTGAAAATTTATTCCTTTCCTTTCCTCCCTGTCCACAAGTGTCTTGTACTTACCCTTTTTTCCTTGCTTTCTTGCCCTTTGGTTTCCTGATCACTGCAAGAATTTTCAGGTATGATGTGCTGATGTAGGGACTTTGCTTAGCTGGTTCACTGTGCTGTTCTCAGCCACTGCTGGTCCATCACATTGTTCTTAGTCACGGGTCGGGGCGCTTTGATCCTCTGCCACATAGCTCTGCACCACTGCTGCTCATAGCCACTGGTCTGCTGCCACCTAGCTCCATGTCACTGCTGCTCAGTGGCCTCCATTTCCATTGCACTGGCTCTGCCCAGGTGTCAGGCTGGGTTGCTAGGCTGCCTCTCCATATCTCAGTTTGGCTGTTTCACCTTCTCTCAGATGGGTTGTCACCAGGGGTGAAATCCAGCAGGTTCTAACAGGTTCTGGAGAACCGGTAGCGGAAATTATGAGTAGCTTGGAGAACCGGCAAATACCACCTCTGGCTGAATCCCAGAATGGGGTTGGAATGGAGATTTTGCAGTATCTTTCCCCTGGAATGGTGTGGGGATGGAAATTTTGCAATATCTTTCCCCTGTCATGCCCACCAAGCCACGCCCACAGAACTGGTAGGGAAAAATTTTGGATTTCATCTAGGGTTGTCACACTACCTCTCAGTTGAGATACTGGGCTGTCTCTCAGCTGGGCCACCTCTCAGTTTGGCTACCTCTCACCTCTTTGTTCAAGGAGTTCAAGTTCTCTTTTTAATCTCTCCTGTAGCTAATCTTGATGGTGCCCTTCACATAGTGTCAGTTTTGGAAGACAATTTTCTTTTTTGCTTCTTAACTGCCACATATTTTAACTGGAAAAGTTGGGAGGGGGTTGTTGTTGGAGCGGTAGAAAGTTAGTCATAGCAACATTCCGTATTCAAGGACTTTTGCCTGTGTCTGATGGAGACTGCCTGAAGATTGTATCCAGTTGAATGTGAAGAGTTGATTGGACAATGTGATGGACTTGTGTGTGGGGGGCAGGGCTGTGAACTGTCAGCTGGGTGTGGAAAACCTGGAAGCGTTCAGATTTGGGTTTTCCCAGATGTACCAACATGACATCTCTAATAAATCGGAACTTTGAGGAACCTCAAGCCTCAGAGCTTTATTTCATTGGGGGTGTTCCTTGGAACCCTGACATATAGTTTGTAATCCATACATGTATTGAAAATGAAAGATGAATAAAATTTGCAAAGTAAAACAAAGTATCAGTTTAAAAGGAAAAAAATAGTATCTCAGCTATAAGGGAAAAAAAGTCAGCTTGTTAGTGTAAAAAAAGATTATACAAATATACATATATACATATATAGATACATACATACATACAGGATAATACAAGGTAGCCCACAAAAATACACAAAATATTTAAAAGTATTAGAAATGTAAGAATATTGTAAAAAAAAAAATTCTTGAAAGTAAATGCGAGGGAGGAGCCAAGTGCTTTCCGATATGCAAAATTCTTTTACTGCAACCTTACATTGATGGGCTGACAATATCATTTGAGATTATTATGGCTTGTTGCGTCTTGCATGTTTACACATATTGTGTGTAATGGTATACTATACTTACTTACCTATTTAGCTACAACTAGACTTAACTATGCAGCCCAATGGCATTTTTTTCAAAATAAATAAATAAATTAACAGAAATAAATTCACAATAAAAACACTGCCACCATCAGGAAGTATCTATCACTAAAAGATGCACTGCTGAGCACCTCTAATGTCTCCAGGCAATGCCAACTCCATCACTGTTACTGGTTTACCAAGTGCTAATGCACCAGCTATACCTTTGTGGCCTGAAATTACCCTTTCTCCCTCTAACATTTTTCAGGAATGTTCTAAAGGAAATCAAGTCAATGATAAGCCCTGAATATTCTGAAATCATGCTACTTAAAGAGTAAATTTAAACTAAATTTAAATTAGTTACAGTTACTATGGGAGGAAGGCTACAGCAACACTGTAAACCTAAATGTTGAATAGAGAGAGGTCAGTTGAGGAGAGGTTGTTTCATGTTGATGCAGAATTTCTCAACAGTGAATATGAGTTTTTAAAAAATGATAGAGAATTCTATATATCCTCACCTCATTGTTTCCAAAAAGAAATGAACACAATTGCATTTGTACTGTGTACTAACATGGCTGGCTCCAGAACAAGGGATCATTTGACAGAGGCATAAGTGCATTTTAAATTCTTTATTATAAGTCAGCAGCCCAGTTTAAATAAGACTTACTAAATAAAATCTAAATAATACAGCTTAAAATAGAATGTGTAAAATAAAACAAGGCATGCCATATTTTAAAAATATACACTCATGCTTACACTATTTTGCTATCAGCAATGTACAAGTTTTACAAGCTGCAAAAAGAAACTTTAAAACACTGAATTACTTTGGGGTCCTTATCTGCCCAGTAAAATTAAACCTAAAATTCTTCTGCCTGTCTATAAATGGGGTTAGAAGAATATTAGTAGCTCTTTACATTTTTCTTGTTATAATTTACAATACAACAGAATATGAGTTAATATTTCAATAGTACCATTTTTACTAAGGCAGAGCCTTTCTGCGTATAGAATTTTACAAAATATTCCATCCAGCTGTGTTGATGGCATAATATTGAATTGTAATAATGTAAATGTCTGTCAAAAATGTGTTGTTTGTAAGTTGATCTAGGTACAATGCTGTTTTGAAATGTGCATTGTAGTGGTCCAATTGTATGTTATCTGATGATTATTATATTCTGATTGCAATTTTATATAGCCTTTTGCTTAATCATCTATAGTGCCTGATTATGTACGATTCACACAAGTATAGCCCCTGAAAAATTATTTGTTCGTTCATACATTAATTTCTTAATATGAGTTTTCCAGAGTAATCTTATTTATTGATTAATGTTAACTGTTTAAGACTTTAACTTACAAAATAACCTTTATCCAATATTTAATGCAGATAGTCATGCCCTTGCCAGACCGCAGCTGCATCATTAGCCATTTCAAACCCTCCAATCCATACATGCAGCAGACTGACACCCACCATGAAGATGTAGCATGACCACGAATGCGAAGCCAAACAACAGCAATACAGCTCACCAACTCAAATCCCCCTGCAACTCAGACTAACCTGAGCACAACCAAGCCCCCCCCAAACAGAACACACCCCCATCCAATCAGAGCACAGCCAACCCCACCATCCAATCAGAGCACAGCCAAACCCCCACCCAATCAGAACACACCTCCTGTCATGTCCCACTCCTCCTCTGACAGCGGGTCTGGGAAGTCTGTATCAAGCGTGGCCACGAAGCCTCTGCAGCTTTGCCAAATTCCTGTCAGAGTTCTCAGGGCAGGCAGGAATCCAAGGTGTGACTTCAGCAACCAGATTAGACTTTGCCTGACTCAAGGAATGCCAAAAAGCAGATCCTTTATATAGGCCATGGGGTATGGCTCCATGAGACAGCACTTATCCAGGCCTGCCCCTCCCTTCCTTTTGCTGACGTTGCCTCTCCATTCTATGGAAGCGGGGATCTGTCCACGTTTTGTCAGCTGCCAGCAATTCTAGCTCGTGGCTGGCTTCTTGCTCACACGCTGTGGGGGGGGGGTTTATTTGCTTAGTCTGTCCGGGCATAGTGCCAGGGCTGGGGGTTGGAGGCATGCCAGGCCATTCTTCTTCACTATCAGTCTCTGGCTCAGATAAAAGGAGATGGGAGGGGTCCGGCTGCGGAGAGGGGGGCGGGCGAGGCACAACACCTCCACCCAATCAGAACACAGCCAAGCTCCCAACCAATCAGTTCAAACCCCCACTAGCAGTTAAAAGGAAGAAACAGCTGCAATCACACATAGCCCCTAGAAGCACGAAGCTGTAAACACCAGCCTGAAGATGATGAATGAGACTTTGTCGAAACATCACCAAGACACTTCCAATTTTACGTGGGAGAAAACTTGCATAACCAAAGATATTCTCTCTCTCTCTCTCTCTCACACACACACACACACACACACACACACAAACATTTCAACGAGGTCTCACTCATCATCTTCAGGCTGGTGCTTTCGGCTGCGTGCTTGTGTGAGCAAAGCGTGGTCGGAACTGCCGTCTCTCTATAAATACTGGTGGGGAGGTGGGAAGTGTTGCTGTGAGTGTGCTGGTTGGCTGTGTGGTTTCATCTTGATTGGTAGATGGAGTGGGTGTTTGCAGATTGGTTGAGGTGGGGAGTGTTGCTATGAGCAGGTTGGTTTGCTGTGTGGTTGCATCTTGATTGATAGATGGAGTGGGTGTTTGCAGATTGGTTGGCTGTTTCATAGCATCCTGTGTGGGTGTGGTCCTAGTCTTTTGTTCCTAAGCTTTGGTGTTGTGGCCTCTGGAGTTCTGTGATGTGATGTCTTGAGCAGATGGCTGTGATGCAGAATCCCAGGTTTTGGTTTGGCTCTGAGTCTGAGGTCTTGTCATGTGTTCCTGGCATGTGTCAGCTTGCATTGTGTGGGGATCAGAGGGGGGCACAGCAGCCAGTGGTGCCAGCATGGTCTGGCTTCTGGATGGTGGTTGTGTTTTGTCTGTGGGATGGGTCTGGGTTTGAATCTGGTGAGAATGATTGGTGGTGGCGTTGTGTGTTATCCTGGGTCCGGTGTCAATTTTTGTGGCTGTGACTTGTTTGTTGACTAAGGCTAGTTTCCAGATGTCTGGTAGGCAGGAGGTATCATCCCGTTTCTTCATATTGCGGGGGTGTTTCTCTATTTCAATGGCTTCCATAATTATTCTCTTGTTATAGTGTTCAGTTTTGGAGATTAATTTGGTTCCTTCAAAATCAATTTCGTGTCCTGTGGTTTTAAGGTGCTGGAAAAGGGAGGAGGTTTTTTATTTCTTTTCTGACTGTGTTCTTGTGTTCTGCGATGCATGCATTTATTCTCCTATTAGTTTGTCTAATGTATGTGGCTGGGCAGATTTTGCATGGTATTTCATAGATTCCTTGGTTTTCTAGATGGATCTTGTCTTTGGGGTTTCTTAAGATGTTGGCTATTTTTTGGTCTGTGCAGAAGGCTGTCTTGATGTTGTGTTTGTGGAGAATTTTGCTGATTTTATCTTTAGTGCCTTGGATGTATGGGAGGAGGGCGATGTTGTTGTCTTGTTCTGTGTCTTGGTTCTTGGGCAGTGTCTCCCTTTGGATTAGGATGGTAATTGTGTTTCTTTGGAATCTGTTAGAGATTAATACATTTGTGAGAGTGTTTAATTCAGTTTTCAGGTTTTGTTGGCTAGGCGTTTGGTTCTGGAGATGAGAGTCTTGGCTACGGAGTTCATCTGTGCAGGGTGGTGATGTGATTGTGCATTTAAGTAGCGGTTGGTGTTGTTGGTTTTTTTTTTCTGGTAGATGGTGTGTCTTAGGGAGCTGTTGAGTTTTTTGTAGATTAAACATCCAGAAAGGGGAGTTGGTTGTTAGCTTCTATTTCCATAGTGAATTGTATTTTGGGGTATAGGCTGTTGAGATGTGTGAGGAAGTTGTTCAGTTTCTCCTTTCCATGTAGCCAAATTATGAAAGTGTCATCTACGTATCTAAGCCAGAGTTTGGGTTTGGGTTCAGATTTATCTAAAGCATTGGTTTCAAAGTATTACATGTATAGGTTTGCGATGACAGGTGAGAGGGGTGATCCCATGGGTGTTCCTTCTATCTGTTTGTATCTTTGTCCATTATGGATGAAGTATGTGTTGGTTGGGCAGTATTTGGTTAGATCTAGGATGTGTTTGGGGAGGTTATATTTGTTCTGGATAGCTGTCAAGGTTTCTTTAATAGGCACTTTGGTGAAGAGGGATATGACATCGAAGCTCATGAGTAGGTTGCTGGGTTGTAGGTTTTGTTTCTTTATTGTTTCTATGAAGTGGAATGAGTTTTGTACGTGTGAGGTGATGGATTCTGCACAAGGTTGAAGTTGTTTGGCAAGGAATTTGATGAGATTTTGTAGAGATTTTGAAGATGATGAGTGAGACCTCATCGAAACGTCGCCAAGATACTCTCAACTTTACATGGGAAAATACCCAAATATGCCATATATATATGTAGGTCTTATATCTATATCTATATCTAGGTTATCTATATCTAGGTTATCTATATAACCTCAGAAAACATATATATATATGTTTTCTGAGGTTTTCGCGGGTGTTTGTATGTAGGTCTTTGGTTATTCGGGTTTTCTCCCGTGTAAAATTGGAAGTGTCTTGGCGGCGTTTCGAAGTCTCATTCGTCATCTTCAGGCTTCAGCTTCGTGCTTCTGGGAGCTCCCAGAAGCACGAAGCTGAAGCCTGAAGATGACGAATGAGACTTCATCGAAACGTCGCCAAGACACTTCCAATTTTACGCGGGAGAAAACCCGAATAACCAAAGACCTACATATATATATATACATACACATACATACATACATATATATATGATATAAAAAACTTGATTAAAGTATTTTAGTTTATCTACAATGCATCGTTGAGATCTTATTTATTGAGCTGTATAACTATCATAAGAAAAATAAAGTTTTTTTAAAAATAATCTATCTATAAAGAAAAAGCAATTCTATATTTCTTAGGTTGAAATGAACAGCTGTATTTGTACTTTTAGTTACTGAATATGTTAAATGTTTCCAAAAATAATGAAGATGCTAAAATATGCTGAGAATAGAAAGTACTATTTATTAAACCCAATCTGTAATTTTATAAGTGTTGGAATATTAACAAGCAGCATATAAATTTAAATGTAAATTCACATGATTTAATACGTTTTTAGGCATTACATATTTTATAAGCATTGTAAGTGTTATGGTTGCACAAAATAGATGGACATAGGTGATACGCACAACTCCTCTGGATTTTTTCAGCCAGATACTCTAATTCCAATTTTCTTCTTCTGAACCACAGCTGCATCTTCTGTTATGTCTATGCTACTTGGGCAGGGAAAATCCAGATGACTACAAGCGAGCAGCAGAGCTGGAGTTTTCTTTACAGATATCTGGTGGTTACCTGAATATTTGCACCAAATTCTTGGTAGCTCTAATTTATGTACACCAGAATGAAATGATTGTAAGACAATTAAAAACAGCATTATTCTGTGGCAAATCTTGCAAGATCGCCCTTTTAACTGTGGAATTAATTGAATAAATTGTATATGAGGGCTGTGAATGCTTCAAAAATTTTTTAGGAAAAATGCTTTGAACTTTGCATGAATTTAACAAGTTTCTGTTTTTCATTAAAACAGCCTAGGCTGGGTTTTTTTCAGGATACCATATCTCTTCATTAATTTAATTCTTAAAATAGGAGCATCTTTTTTCAGGCAACCTTTTTTCCTTGAAGCTAATTCATTTAAACAGATTTTTACCTCTAAAAGGCTAGGTGATTCATAAAAAGCACAATTGCCTATTAAAAAGTCTACAAAATAATACTCTAATAATAAGCAATGCAAAACTGTGAGAGGGGACCAGGAATAACTCCATGGGTTGCATGTTGCACAATTAGGAGGATACTAAAGACAAGAAAAGTTTTTTCTCCACATACCCTTTACATTCTTTAGTTTAGCCTGAACAGTTTTGTGCACACTGTAAGCTCATTAAACATTTACCAAATTTTAAAGCCTTACTTAAGTTGATAGAAAAGCACTCTTTGCCATTGTATCTGTAATGTTTTTATGTCACTATTAAATGTTGTTGTTTGAAAATGTTTCCAGAGATATTTTTTTGTTTTTCTTTTCTTCTTTTTCTTTCATTGTTTTTCTTTTCATTGTTTTTCTTTCATTGTTTTTATTTTCTTCTTCCTATATATGTTTATATGTGTATATACTATATAATCTTTTTGTATGATGTTGTGACAAAATAAATAAATAAATAAAAATAAATATATAATCTTCCATTTTGACTGTTGTATATTCAATATATCTTCTACAAAGTAGCTTGATTGGGATGCTTGCTATATTACTTCACCGTAGCTGTGTGTTTATTTTTTTTAAAAAATGAATGTTATCCCCTTCACTGATTATGACACTGTATAGTGTCTAAGAATCACAGCATCTAATTTAATATGGCATCAGCTTGACAGAATGTTGACAAATTGCTTATAGTGTTTTTTTAAGGAGCCAGTGACTCTAGCTTAATGCCTGACACTTAGCAATGAAAAACTGTCATAAAAACATATTGCAATTATAATAATTACTGAAATTCTATTTTAAATGGATAGGAACAGGAAGTCAATAGCACAAAAATAGATATCGAGGAGCACCAGAACTGCTGACTACAAAGACATTGCTTTTTTCCTAAAATGTAATTACTTATTTATTTATCAATATTCTCCCAGCTAAATCTATGACTCCAGTCAAAATGGCTTTTTAGAGACTCCAAAATGGAGTTTTAGAGACATTTGATGATTTTTATAAAAAGAATAGAATAGAATAGAATAGAATAGAATAGAATAGAATAGAATAGAATAGAATAGAATAGAATAGAATAGAATAGAATTTTTTATTGGCCAAGTATGATTGGACACACAAGGAATTTGTCTTGGTGCATATGCTCTCAGTGTACATAAAAGAAAAGACACCTTCATCAAGGTAAAACATTTACAACACAAATGATGGTCAATATATCAATTTAAATTATAAGGATTAACAGCAACAAAGTTACAGTCATACAGTCATAAGTGGAAAGAGATTGGTGATGGAAACGATGAGAAGATTAATAGTAGTGCAGATTTAGTAAATAGTTTGACAGTGATGAGGGAATTATTTGTTTAGCAGAGTGATGGCCTTCGGGAAAAAACTGTTCTTGTGTCTAGTTGTTCTGTTATGCAGTGCTCTATAGCGTTATTTTGAGGGTAGGAGTTGAAACAGTTTATGTCCAGGATGTGAGGGATCTGTTAAATATTTTCACAGCCCTCTTCTTGATTCGTGCAGTATACAGGTCCTCAATGGAAGGCAGGTTGGTAGCAATTATTTTTTCTGCAGTTCTAATTATCCTCTGAAGTCTGTGTCTTTCTTGTTGGGTTGCAGAACCGAACCAGACAGTTATAGAGGTGCAAATGACAGACTCAATAATTCCTCTGTAGAACTGACTCAGCAGCTCCTTGGGCAGTTTGAGTTTACTGAGTTGGCGCAGAAAGAACATTCTTTGCTGTCCTTTTTTGATGATGTTTTTGATGTTAGCTGTCCATTTTAGATCTTGCGATATGATAGAACCTAGAAATTTAAAGGTTTCTACTGTTGATACTGTGTTGTCTAGTATTGTGAGAGGTGGAAGTATGGAAGGGTTTCTCCTAAAGTCTACCACCATTTCTACGGTTTTGAGTGTGTTCAGTTCCAGATTGTTTCAGTCGCACCACAAGGCTAGTCGTTCGATCTCACATCTATATGCGGATTCGTCATTGCCTTGAATGGGACCAATCACTGTTGTGTCATCTGCGAACTTCAGTAGTTTAACAGATGGATCGTTGGAGATGCAGTCATTGGTATCCAGAGAGAAGAGAAGTGGGGAGAGCACACAGCCTTGGGGGGCCCCTGTGCTAATTGTACAGGTATTTGATGTGATCTTGCTTAGCTTCACCTGCTGCTTCCTGTTTGTTAGGAAGCTTGTGATCCACTTACAAGTCTGTTCCGGTACCTGTAGCTGGTTTAGCTTAGTTAGAAGAGTGTCTGGAATGATGGTATTGAATGCTGAACTAAAGTCTACAAAGAAGACCTTTGCATAGGTCTTTGGAGACTCAAGATATTGTAGGATGTAGTGCAGAGCCATATTAACAGCATCATCTGTTGATCTATTTGCTCGTTATGCAAATTGCAAGGGGTCTAACAGCGGATCCGTGATGGTTTTCAAGTAGGAAAGCACTAGCCTTTCAAAGGTTTTCATGACTACAGATGTTAAAGCAACTGGTCTGTAGTCATTCGTTCCTTGATGGTGGGCTTCTTCGGCACTGGGATGATGGTAGAGCATTTGAAGCAAGAAGGAGCATAGCACATCTTTAGTGATTTATTGAAAATATGGGTGAAGATGGGGGCCAATTGGTCAGCACAGACTTTTAAGCAAGAAGGAGTTATCTTGTCTGGGCCTGGAGCTTTTCCTGGCTTTTGTCTGTGACATAGGTCCTGCATTTCCTTTTCTGTGATCACTAGGGGTTGTGAACCCAATGGGATGGGGTCAGTTGTAGGAGGCTTAGCTGTTGTTGGTGTGTCTGAGATGGGGGTTGTGGAGATAGGTGGCTGTAGTTTCCTTTCAAACCTGCAGTAAAACTCATTCAGGTCATCTGCCAGTTGTTGATTACCTTCAGCCTGGGAAGGAGGTTTGCCATAGCCGGTGATATTTTTAAGAGTTTTCCACATGTTTGCTGGTTCATTTGCTGAAAACTGATTCTTTAGCTTTTCAGAGTAGCTTCTTTTTGCTGCTATGATCTCCCTTGTTAGTGCATTTCTGGTCTGATTGTACAGCAGTTTATCACCTTTTCTGTAGGCTTCCTCTTTGGAATGGCGTAGCTACTTAAATTTAGGTGTGAACCAAGGTTTGTTGTTACTGTATATTTGCAAGTTTCTTGTAGGTACACATAGGTCTTCACAGAAGCTGACATATGATGTTACAGTATCTGTGAGTTCATCCAGGTCTGCATAGGTATCTTCAAAAATATTCCAATCAGTGCAGTCAAAGTGTGCCTGTAGCTTTAATTTTGCCTCCTCCGTCCAGGTCTTCACTGATTTAATTGTTGGTTTTGTGGTTTTAAGTCTTTGCCTGTAAGCAGATACAAGATGAATCATGCAATGATCAGAGTGTCCTACAGCTGCATGTGGTAAAGACCGATAAGCATCTTTTAGTGTTGTATAGCAATGGTCTAGAGTATTTTTGTCTCTGGTGGGACAATTGACATGCTGTAGGTATTTTCGTAGCTCTTTCCTTAAGTTTGCCTTGTTTAGCTCTCCCAAAATAATGGCCAGTGAATCAGGGTGTTTGGCTTCAGCCTCCATGATTTGGTCAACTAGAGTTCGTAATGCCTTGTTTACACAGGCTTGTAGTGGGACATAAACAGCAATTAGAAGAAATGAGGAAAATTCACGAGGAGAATAGTATGGTTTGCAGTTGATAATTAAAGTCTCTAAATTGTTGTCACAAAATTTGTAAATTACTTTTAAATCTTGACACCAGTTGTTGTTAATATATAGGCATAAGCGTCCTCCTTGTCTGATTGTTCAATCTGAAACCCTGGAATGTTCAGGCTGCTATCTTCAGTTGATTCATTTAACCAGATTTCAGAGAAGCATAGGACTGCTGAATTGCGAAAATCAGAATAGTATTTGTTTAAGAGGAGTATTTCATCCATCTTATTTGCAAGTGAACGTACATTTGTTAGGAAAATTGAAGGCAGAGGAGTTTTAATGTGATTTCTTAATCTTAAGAAATCTTAAGAAATTTAATTTCTTAAAAGCACATCTTGGTATTCCTACTTTTCTTTAATGTTAAATCAAGCTCATCTCTTAGTGACTACATGGACACATTGATGAATATGAACACATTGATGTACATGCTCATGTTGTTGGCAGCAGTATGTGTCTGCCATTACTTTCTTCTGGGCGTTTTCAGGTGGAGAAATCTCATATTACTGCCTTGGTTATCTAGAGTCAGCATGATAAGAATGCCACTCTAAAACTTCCTGTATTTCTTCTATATATTTCCTGTCTATTTCCTATATTTCCTGAATATGTAGCCCAACGCTTAGGACTCAGTCACAAGCATAAAATCCAAGACAATCAATCTTGGGTTTTATGCTTGTGATTGGGGATAGAGGTAAAGAATGCTGGGAAGGAAGAAAAATTCAGGAATAAAGTAGGAGATATATGAAGCATACCCAGGATCAGCTATGCAGGACTAAAATGCCTAGACACAAATGTTCAAGTTTGGAGAACAAAGTGAAGTTGAAGTACTAGTACATAAGGGAAAGTATGATATAGTTGCCAATATCAAAATTTGGTGGGCTGAAACTCACAACTGGAATCAGGGGTGAAATGCTACCAGATCAGACTGGATCGGGCAAATAGGTAGCGGAAATAGGGGCTGGTTCTCCAAACTGGAAGCAATGGCTGGCTGGCCACAACCCTAAACCGGTCCATGGCCTGCAGTCCTGCCATGCTTGCCTGCCTTCCACACTGCCTTCCCAGTGTCCCGGTTGCCAGCTTGCGAAGGCAGGCAAGTGGAAGCCCACGTGGAATGCAGGCAAGCATGGCAGGGCTTCAGGGAAGGGAGTAAGCTGCTAGCTCCTTCTCCGCAGCCCTTGATATCTCGGTCTTTCTCGGTCTTTCTCACTCTCTTTTCACTCTGCAGGACTGAGCCAGGAGACAAGAGCACAAACAAACAGCTGTAGCCACTCGAGCCAGCCAAATAAGAGAGGGAGGGAGAGAGAATCAGGTGTCACTGTTTCCCCATCAGTCTCTTGCTCTCTTGCTCTTTTCTCATCTCCCCAATAACTGAACCTTTTTCAGCTGACTCAGAGCTCCCAGGCATTCCGGAGGTCCTGCAATGAGGCAGATCTGGGCTAATGCCATTGCGATCCTGACCGTAGCCTGGATCCTAGGCACATTCTATTGCTTGTGGCAGGACAGCAAGCCTCATTCAGCCATGTCCAGCTGGTCTCCCAGCAGTAGCAGCGGCATTGGCATCGGTGGTGTCAGTGTTAAGAGTGGGCAGAGAAGCTCCGGCTCCTGGAGCCCAGTGCTCGCCAATAGGTTGGTGATTTCCTGCAGAACCAGATGCTGCACTGGTGTGGAGATGTTGGGGGTGGGGAGGAAAGGAAGTGGACTTTAACTACCCTGGCATCAACCGGGAAACAAAGTCTGCATCAGGTTGGTGGTTGAAGTTGCTGGAATCTTGGGCGAGGGTGATCATGTCATATTCAACATAATGCAAACACAAATAATAGAACATAGTTATAGACTTTAAAACAGCTAATTTTAACAAATTAGAAAGTTTGGGAAGGATTCCATGGATGAAAATCTTAAAGAAGAAAACAACTCAAGAACCTTGGGAAACTGTGAAAAATTATAAAAGCACAGTCCAGCTCAATACCACTGAAAAAAACAACAAGAAATCCAAGAAGAAACCAACATGTTTACACAAAGAACTCTCATAGACTGAAAGACAAAAAAAAAGGATAAGTACAAAAAAAATGGAAAGAGGGACCCATAACTAAGGCAAAATATCCAAAAAAGCCTGAACTTGCAAAGAAGATATTAGGATCATAATGAAGTAAGACTTGCCACAAATGTCAATAATAATAATAATAATACACTTTATTTCAACAGGTAGAAAACAAGAAAAAGTTCAAGGAAACAATTGGTCAACTAATGAGAGAAGTAAAGAAAAGTAATGGACAGTAGAGAGAAAGCAGAACTGCTTAACTCATTCTTTGCATCAGTCTTCATACAAAAAGATAATACAGCCCAACCTACAAAAAACATTAAAAGACAGACTTGGAATACAAATTAAAATAAGCAAGAAAATGGTAAGAGAATATCTGTCTGATCTAGATAAGTTCAAATCACTGGAGTCTGATAGTTCTGAATAAACAGACAGATGTGATCTTGGAACCACTGAACCATATCTTTAAAAAATCTTGGAGCACCAGGGAACTATCAGAGGATTGGAAAAGAACTGATGTGATTCCCATCTTCAAACAAGGGGGGAAAAGTAGTTCTCTAATTCAAAAAAAGGGGAAAAAAAACAGATCTAGAAAAGTATAGCCCAATCAGCCTGACATTTATACCTGGGAAGATCTGAAAAAGATAAGCAAACAACAGATTTGCAAACACCTAAAAGCAAGCAAATTATAACCAATAGCAACACGGGTTTGTCAAAAACAGATCATGCCAAACAAATCTTATTTCATTCTTCGGCAAAGTGACTAAATCAATGGATCAGTGAAATGCAGTGGACATAGTATACCTGGATTTCAGTAAGAGATTTGATAAAGGAGACCTCAAACTACTTGTTGGTAAGCTGAAAAAATGTACACCAGATGTGGGGTAATTACCTGATAAACCACACTCAATGTGTAGTGTTAATCAAACTACATCTACATGTAGGGAAGTAAGCACTGAGGGACCCCCGAGGTTCTGTTTTAGGCCGAGTACTCTTCAACATCTTTATTAATGATTTAGATGAGGAAATAGAAGGGGAACTCATCAAATTTGCAGATGACACTAAACTGGCAGGAATAGCCAACACCGTAGAAGAAAGGCTCAAGATTCAGATGGATCTTGACAGACTTAAATACTGGGTCCTATCTAACAAAATGAAATTCAGTATAGAGAAAAGTAAGGTTTTACACTCAGGCAGCAAACACAAAATGTACAGACACGGATCAGATGAAACCTGGCTCAAAAGCAGTAAATATGAGCCAGAAGTGTGGGGTAGCAGCCAAAAAAGCAAATGCAATCCTTGGTTGCATTAATAGAGGGAAACAATCAAGTTCATGTGAAATATTAGTACCTCTTTATCAAGCCTTCGTAATACCATAGTTGGCTACCTTATTATAAAAAAAATGAATAGTCTCTGGAACGAGTGCAGAAAAGGACAACAAAAATGATTAGGGGGTTGGAGGCTAATGATTGGAAGAATTGTGTTTGTCTAGTCTAGTGAAAGGTAGGACTAGGGGTGACATGATAACAGTATTTCAATATAGAATAGAATAGAATAGAATAGAATAGAATAGAATAGAATAGAATAGAATAGAATAGGGTAGGGTAGGGTAGGGTAGGGTAGGGTAGGGTAGGGTAGGGTAGGGTAGGGTAGGGTAGGGTAGGATTTTTTTTTATAGAATAGAATTTTTTATTGGCCAAGTGTGATTGGACACACAAGGAATTTGTCTTAGTGCATATGCTCTCAGGGTACATAAAAGAAAAGATACCTTCATCAAGAATCATAAGGTACAACACTTAATGATAGTCATAGGGTACAAATAAGCAATCAGGAGACAATATCAATATAAATCATAAGGATACAAGCAACAAAGTTACAGTCATACAGTCATAAGTGGAAGGAGATGGGTGATGGGAACGATGAGAAGATTAATAGTTAATCTGTTAATTTGTTTTGACAAATAAAGATATAAATCTTATAATTATAGGTGATCTATTATCATATTAGTCTTTGAAATCTTTTGAAGTTTTTTCTCCCTAAAGAACAATTACAATTTTTTAGACTTTCTCTTTAAGCAAATTTATTTTTAAGCGATTTTTTAATTATACCACATAGCATTTTAAGAGTGGTATTTTAATGAAAACCACTCCTTTTCTTATGTAAATAATTCTCTGTGACCACAGATATAATAATGGAATAATCTACAGTATATGCATATACTTTGAATAAAAATCCAATATACCGTATATTTTAGTCATGTATAGTTCTATCACATGAACATTTTACATTCAATATGCAGTTCACATAAGGTAATGCACATATTTTTCTCAATCAAAATATACAGATACACATAAATAAATTATAGAATTATATATTTTTCATACATGAGAAAAATATGTAGTTTACAGAATCCATTTTAATGTTACATTTTCATATTGCAATAAGATTAGAAAAATATTAATAATCTCTGTATTTAGCCTATTATGAAAAGATTGATAACTAAATAAATAAGACTAGGATGCCAAAATTTATTTTCAGCTAGTCTAACATATGGAAAAATTTAGATTCATAGATCTTTTTTATCTTTATTTTGAATTAAAGAGAAAATATCTCCAGTTTTCTATTGTTTTCTAAATTAATATTTCACTATTCAATATTAAACTTTTCAATATCATATTTTAGCATATATTACAATATGTACAAAATTATTTTGTTGCAGTAAAATGTTATGCTGAAGTTGCACATGTTTATACGGAACTAAAGGAATATCATTAAAAATGATATTCAAAATTTAGTCTCATCAGCCCAATATTGAAGCTAGATGAGGTAAGACTGGGGAAAATTTTGGAATGCTATGCAATATGTTATAGGTTGCAATGAAATCAGAGACATGTTGGTGCAAATAGTGTTCCTTCAACACAGTACCCTTAATCAGTTATCTATTTTATATTTCATCTTATAGCTAATATAAGAGATGATTAAGCTTATAATAAGACAAACATCATCATTCTATTTAAATGCATTAAGGTAAATATTATGCTTTTACATGTGAGAGAAGGAGACTCAATTTGCAGTCCTTTTCTTCTTGTCTATGGAGATTCTCAGTCATCCAGGTCAGGGTCCCAAAGGTGCTTTTTCAAGATGCAAATGGACTCTCTTGTTTTTCTTTGAAAACATTTCACTTCTCATCAGAGAAGGTTCTTCAGCTTCTTACTGGATGGTAGGGAATGGAAGGATTTATATTTCTTGCAGACAGCTTGTCATTTGCATTCTTCTAGAAAGTTGTTGAGGCCATTTGAAGGTTTATCGCTGTTCTCAGGGTTACCTGAGTAATATAAATGGGTTTGGAGCCTTCTTGGAATTGATGAAAGACTGTATTGTACACTGGAGATAAATTATTCAGTTTTGGTCACCACGATGTAAAAAAGATGTTGAGACTCTAGAAAGAGTGCAGAGAAGAGCAACAAAGATGATTAGGGAACTGGAGGCTAAAACATATGAAGAACGGTTGCAGGAATTCGGTATGTCTAGTTTAATGAAAAGAAGGACTAGGGGAGACATGATAGCAGTGTTCCAATATCTCAGGGGTTGCCACAAAGAAGAGGGAGTCAAACTATTCTCCAAAGCACCTGAGGGTAGAACAAGAAGCAATGGGTGGAAACTAATCGAGGAGAGAAGCAACTTAGAACTAAGGAGAAATTTCCTGACAGTTAGAACAATCAATAAGTGGAACAACTTGCCTGCAGAAGTTGTGAATGCACCAACATTGGAAATTTTTAAGAAAATGTTGGATAGCCATTTGTCTGAAATGGTGTAGGGTTTCCTGCCTGGGCAGGGGTTTGGACTAGAAGACCTCCAAGGTCCCTTCCAACTCTGTTATTATGTTATGTTATGATGTCATATCCCTCCCCCTCTGTTGAGAGTGGGCTGTTCCATTTTGACATAAATGGCCTCTTTGACCGTCTTTAAAACCAGTGGTCCTCTCTGTTTAAAATGTGCACTTTGCTGTCTTCAAAAGAGTGGTGTTTGTCTTTTAAATGCAGATTGAGTGCTGAATCTAGTCCTGGTGGGTTTGTTCTTCTATGTTTATTTATTTTATTTTATTTATTTGTCACAACAGTATAGATAAGCATAAGTATGTAATAACTATACGAAATTGGATTCAATCAAGGGAACATTAGGACAGGAACGGTAGGCACATTGGTGCTCTTATGCACACCCCTTACAGACCTCTTAGGAATGGGGTGAGGTCAATAATTTTTGGTTAAAGCTTTGGAGATTTTGAAAAGAGACCACAGAGTCTGGTAGTGCATTCCAGACATTAACAACTCTGTTACTGAAGTCATATTTTCTGCAATCAAGATTGGAGTGGTTCACATTAAGCTTAAATCTATTGTGTGCTCATGTATTGTTGGATTGAAGCTGAAGTAGTCTTCAACAGGAAGGACATTATAAAAGATGATTCTATGAGCTAAACTCAGGTCATGTCGAAGGCGGCGGAGTTCTAAATTTTCTAAACCCAAGATTTCAAGTCTGGTGGCATAAGGTATTTTGTTGTGATCAGGGGAGTGGAGAACTCTTCTTGTAAAATATTTCTGGACACGTTCAATTGTATTAATGTCCGAAATGAGGTATGGGTTCCAGACAGGTGAGCTGTATTCAAGAATTCATCTAGCAAATGTTTTATATGCTCTGGTTAGTAGTGTAGTGTTTCTGGAGAAGAAGCTACGCAAGATTAAGTTTACAACTCTTAAAGCCTTTTTTGTGATGTAGTTGGCACTTAGATCATTTGATATGCAAACTCCAAGGTCTTTAGCGAGGTGGGGGTAATCTACAAGGTAATGTCCATCGAGCTCGTATTTAGTGTTCAGATTCTTTTTTCCAATGTATAAGACAGAGCATTTGCTGGTTGAGATTTGGAGTTGCCATGTTTTTGACCATTCCGACACAAAGTCAAGGTCTTTTTGAAGGGTAGCTGTATTGTTGGTAGTGTTAAATAGTTTAACATCGTCAGCAAAGAGAACACAATTACTTATAATATGGTCACAGAGGTCATTAATGTATAATATGAAGAATGTTGGTCCAAGAATGCTGCCTTGAGGAACGCCGTTATTGACAGGAAAAGGATTTTTTATTTTTATTTTTATTTTTCAAATTTATATACCGCCCTATCTCCCTAAGGACTCAGGGCGGTTCACAGGCAGTTAAAATACATATAAATACAGATTAAAAAACAATTAAAAAACTTATTCTATTGCCCCAAATTTAAAATAGTATAAATAGTAAAAACCCCTTAAAACCCATAACTTTAAAATCTAATCCAGTCCCGCGCAGATAAATAAGTGTGTTTTAAGCTCGCGACGAAAGGTTCGGAGGTCCGGAAGTTGGCGAAGTCCTGGAGGGAGTTCATTCCAGAGGGTGGGAGCCCCCACAGAGAAGGCCCTTCCCCTGGGTGTCGCCAGACGGCACTGCCTAGCTGACAGCACCCTGAGGAGCCCCTCTCTGTGAGAGCGCACGGGTCGGTGAGAGGTATTTGGTAGCAGTAGGCGGTCCCGTAAATAGCCCGGCCCTATGCCATGGAGCGCTTTAAAGATTGTCACCAGCACCTTGAAGCGCACCCGGAAGGCCACAGGTAGCCAGTGCAGTCTGCGCAGGATAGGTGTAACACAGGAGCCACGAGGGGCTCCCTCTATCACCCGCGCGGAACTAACTGGAGCCTCCGGATGCCCCTCAAGGGGAGCCCCATGTAGAGAGCATTGCAATAATCCAGGCGAGACGTCACGAGGGCGTGAGTGACTGTGCATAAGGCATCCCGGTCTAGAAAGGGGTGCAACTGGCGCACCAGGCGAACCTGGTGGAAAGCTCTCCTGGAGACGGCCGTCAAATGATCTTCAAAAGACAGCCGTTCATCCAGGAGAACGCCCAGATTGCGCACCCTCTCCATCGGGGCCAGTGACTCGCCCCCAACAGTCAGCCGAGGACTCAGCTGACTGTACCGGGATGCCGGCATCCACAGCCACTCTGTCTTGGAAGGATTGAGCTTGAGCCTGTTTCTCCCCATCCAGACCCGTCGGCTTCCAAACACGGGACAGCACTTGATAGCTTCATTGGGGTGGCCGGTGTGGAAGTACAGCTGGGTGTCATCAGCGTACAGCTGGTACCTCACACGAAGCCACTGATGATCTCACCCAGCGGCTTCATATAGATGTTGAACAGAAGGCGAGAGAATCGACCCCGCGGCACCCACAAGTGAGGCGCCTGGGGCCGACCTCTGCCCCTGTCAACACCGTCTGCGACTGGTCGGAGAGATAGGAGGAGAACCACCGATAAACGGTGCCTCCACTCCCAATCCTCCAACCGGCGCAGCAGGATACCATGGTCGATGGTATCGAAAGCCGCTGAGAGGTCTAATAGGACCAGGACAGAGGAACAACCCCTATCCCTGGCCCTCAGAGATCATCCACCAACGCGACCAAAGCCGTCTCCGTGCTGTAACCGGGCGGAAACCGGACTGGAGCAGGTCTAGATAGACAGTTTCATCCAGGTGCAGAAACTGATATGCCACCATACTCTCTACAACCTTCGCGTGACGGGTTGGAGACGACGATAATTACCTAAGACAGCGGGTCAGGAGGGCTTCTTGAGGAGGGCCTCACCACCGCCTCTTTCAAGGCGGCGGAAGACTCCCTCCAACAAGGAGGCACTCGTAATCGCCTGGAGCCAGCCTCGTGTCACCTCCTGAGTGGCCAGCACCAGCCAGGAGGGCACGGGTCCAGTAAACACGTGGTGGCATTCAGCCTACCCAACAACCTGTCCATGTCCTCGGAGCCACAGGGTCAAACTCATCCCAGAAAATGTCACCAAGACCACCTCAGACGCCTCATCTGAATCGCCGCAATTTTGGTCTAGACCGTCTCGAGCTGAAAGATTTTATCGTATAGATAACCGTTAAACTCCTCAGCACGTCCCTGCAACGGGTCATCCGCTCCCCTGGTGAAGGAGGGCGGGTCACCCAAACAGGGCGGCTGGGCGGTTATCTGCCGGCGCAATGAGGAGGCGTAGCAATGCCTCGCTTCCCTCAGTGCCACTAGGTAGGTCTAGTATAGGACCTAACTAGTGTCGATCAGCCTCTAAGCGGCTAGACCTCCAGGAGCTCTCTAGGCGTCTTCTCCGGCGTTTCATCCCCTCAGCTCCTCGGAGAACCAAGGGCGGTTGGGATCTGCGCCGGGTCAGAGGCCGCAGAGGCACGACACGGTCTAAAGCCCCAGCCGCAGCCCGTTGCCAGGCTGCGGCTGGTTCCTCTGCCGTGCCGTGAGCCAGACCCTCAGGAAGTGGCCCAAGCTCCGTCCGGAACCTCTCCGGGTCCATCAGGCGCCTGGGGCGGAACCAGCGTTGTGGCTCCGTCTCCCTGCGGTGTTGAGTGGCGGTCAGAAAGTCCAGGCGAAGGAGAGTGATCTGACCATGACAAAGGTTCTATGACTACATCTCTCAAATCCAGATCCTTCAACCACTGACCAGAGATAAAAATAAGATCCAGAGTGCCACCCCCGATGTGAGTGGGGCCATCCACTACTTGAGTCAGGTCCAAGGCCGTCATGGAAGCCATGAACTCCCGAGCCACTGTCGATGACGAGCCGGCCGATGGCAGTTAAAGTCCCCATGACTAAAAGTCTGGGGTCTCCACTGCCCCCCCGGCAGGCACCTCCAGGAGCCCGGGCAGGGCAGCTGTCACGCAGCAAGGAGCCAGATACGTGACCAGAAAGCCCATCTGACACCTATGACCCCATCTCACAAAGAGGGATTCACACCCGGCGATCTGAGGTACAGTGGTCTCCCTCGGCTCTAGACTCTCTTTAATAGCAACCGCCACCCCCCCACCCCTACCCTGGGCCCTCGGCTGATGGAATGCATGGAAACCCGGTGGGCACATTTCGACCAGGGGCACGCCCCCTTCAGTGCCCAACCAGGTCTCCGTAACGCCTATAAGATCCGCAGCGCCACCCTGGATAAGATCGTGTATTAGGGGGGCCTTATTGGCCACGGACCGTGCGTTGCATAACATAAGACGAAGGCCCAGGCTCTGAGGGTCTTGACCATCCGGGGAACGGGAAAAGTCAGAGGGAATAGGGCACTGCCTATTTTGACCACTTGTTGTCTGTTCGACAGGAACGCTGTTATCCAATTGTGGAGGGGTCCTGAAATGCCATAGGATTTTAGTTTTAGGAGAAGTTAATTATGTACTACTGAGTCAAAAGCTTTACAGAAGTCTATGTAGATTGCATCTATTGCTTTGCCCTGATCAAGATTTGTAAGTCCATATGTTTTTGCAGTGAAGAAGTTGTAAATTACAGGATAATTTTTTTCTGAAACCAGATTGTTTATTAGAGAGTAGGTTGTTTGTTTCTAGGTGGAGCATAATGGATTGGTTGATGATTGATTCCATTACTTTGCAGGTGACGCAGCATAAAGAAATTGGTCTGTAATTTTCAACTAGGCTGGGGTCTCCTTTTTTGAAGACAGGGGTGACTGTGGCTAGTGACCAAAGTTTGGGAAGGGAGCTGGTCATGAAAGCTTTTTCAAATATTATGCTTAGGGGTTCTGCTATATTAGTGGAAAGTTTTTTAAGAAGTATGCACATAGTCCATCAGGTCCAATAGACAGAGATGGTTTCAGTTTGCAAAAGGCCTTGTTGTGCCTTGTTGTGCTATATTAGTGGAAAGCTTTTTTAAGAAGTATGCACATAGACCATCAGGTCCAATAGATAGAGATGGTGTCAGTTTGCGAAGAGCCTTGTTGTGCCATGCATTTATGAAGTGGTTGTTTTGTTTCCCCAATGTACAGATCTGTACATTTCACTGCATTTTACTGCTTATACCACATTGCTCAGTTTGTGTCTGGGTGTCCTTGGGGTATATTCCTGGGTTTAAAGTGTGCACATATTTTGTGTTGGCTGAAAATCCTCCTGAGATTTTCAGATATCCCTTATGGAATGACAACATTGCTTTGTTTCTCTGATTTGTTTGTTATGGAGGAGCTCCTGCTGAGTCTTTTTTGGAATTTAATGAAGGTCCCCTTAGGATAACCAGTGGTATAGAGTTCTGATAACTCCAATTTTGTACTCCAATGGGTGGGGAGAATCAAAATATAAGTATTGATCTGTGTGTGGGGGTTTCTGTAAAGTTCAATGTTAAGGCTTCTGTCTTCCTTAATGTGTACTGCACATTAATGTATTCTGCACATTCAGCAATTTCAAGAAGGATCCATACCCATTTGCACTACTCAGGTGACTCTGAAGACACAAATAAAGCTCCAAGTAGCCTAACTGACTTTCTAAAAGAATGCAAATGACCATATGTCTGCAAGTAATAAAAATCCTTCCATTCCCCACCATCCAATCAGAGCTAAAGAAGCTTCTTGGATGAGAAGTGAAACATCTTCAAAGAAAAACAAAAAAGTCCCGTTGCATTTTGAAAAAAACACCTTTGGGTCCTTTTCTTCTTGTTACTGTACATCTCATATCTCTCCCACTTTAAATACCTTGTAAAGGGAACAAGAAAAGTATTGTTCTGACATGTGGTGTTGCAAAATGTGAAATCAGAAGCACAAGATTCTACACCATGCAGACTCAAGAGTATTTCCACAGTAATCAAGCTCACTTTGAGAGTGATTCTATTCCACCATCCCACAAAACTATGATTAAAAAAGGAATTTAATTTGATTTAGATATATGCTTATATGACATGGCTATAACAGGATGTGCATTCCAAAAGCTGTCATCTACAATTATCTTGGCATGCTGTTATGACAGTAATAAGCACCTATGAAGAGATAATTGAAATGCAGTGAATGTACACGTTGACCTAAGCATTTTATTAACCACCTATTATAATAATATATAAATACTCTTTGGATTTTATAATGTGTCCCTTGTTTCACAAACATGCATCAATCCATATGTTAGGCAGAAATAGCTTCTGTCTCTAAGTACCTAATTTTCTTTGGATAAATATAGAGAAAAAAAAGTTTAATGTCACCTTTACCAGAACAATAAAAAAAAAAAGGTGGGGAGGGGAATGCAGTGAGAGAAGAAGGTAAGCAGTTGAGTGGCTCTCAATTTTAAATCTGCACAAATAAAGGAAAAAAAGTTCATTTTATATTCTGATTTTTCATGTAAATACTTGGGATGATGAACAATATTTTTCACTGTTTAACAATACTTGCCATCATTATGTTAATAATACTCAATAATCAACAGGAATATGCACTAACACTAGTTCTAGTTTGTAGTTCTTGGTGTTCTCTGAGCTTGGCTGTTGGCTTACAGATGTTTAATTGCCCAACAAAGTAACATCTTAAGTGCAAGATATAATATACTCTTTAGACCTCTCTTTTCAATATATATCAAGTATGAAATCAGTCAAAATTTTGCACCACACCCAGGTCTTGCTGATTCAAATCCCATTAGGATTTTTTAAAAAAATATTTCCAAAGTTCATCCTTCTTCATTTGCTTTAAGAATTCCAGGGAAGAGACTTCTGGTGGCACCGTAGGCGTTGAAGACAATCCTTTGGGATCGCCAGCCCTGTGATTGTGTTAAAGCCACCTAGGCAGGGAAAATCAGCTATCAGGCAGCTTGAAAACCTTTCCCTCGGGAGAAGAGAGAAAGGCGAGCAGTCGGGTGATGGTAGAGCTCCCCGAAAGCCCCAGGAGCAATTTTAGGGGCTTGAAGGGTGAGAGCTCTTGGAAAGCCCGACAGAGCTCAGGATCCGGGACGCTTCTGCTTTTAAGCAGAACAAAATGTGGTGACCACCTCTGCAATCAACATGAAACTTCAATCTGATTTCAAAGCAGACAGAGCAAAGACAGGAGTTTTGGCAATTACAAGTACTAAACCTTAACTCTGCGTCTATATTGTTCCCTTTTGAAATAACTTAAGAAGAAAAGAGCAAAGGGAATGGTGCCTGTGCTTTAAGAGGGCATGAAAGCGAAAGTAAAGAAAATTTTTGTTAATGTTGTTAGCACCCTTAGCGCTGTTTAAGGATGTTGGAAAGCTGTATTCTATATCTATGCGAAGAGACTTAAAAGTGAAAACTGAAATGACTATAGAATCTAAAGATTTAAGGAGAATTGGATTTATTGAATTTATTGCTCCAAGGTATAAACTTAAAGCAAGAAATGGCCCCTGAGCAAATTAAACCTGGTGTTCTCAAGAGTGCTATAGGTTTGCCAGTTCAAACACACAAGCCACAACTTCTGGTTGATCCAAAGTACTGAACTTGGAAGTTTTACAAGAATCTTTGAAGGATTTTTAAAGGAATCCTTAAAAGAAGCTTTAGAGTTGCAAACTGTTGTTATGGAGGGAAAATTTAGGCAAATTGTAGAAGATTTTGGAAATTAAAGATGTTGTTGAAGCTTGAAACAAGGATATAAGAGAAGAAGACGACTTCCGGTATCCAGTGGCAACGGACGTCTGGAAGGTTTCTCCTGCCTCCAGCGCCCGAATCCGGCCGCCGCCGAGGCCCTCAGGGGCCAGGTGTTCCGAAAAGGACACCTGCCGTACGGACGGCTCGCCAGGGGTCTCCCAGCCGACATACAGGACTGTGGGGACCGATGCTGGCGCGTCCTAGGCTTGGCGGGGTTCGGAGGCCACAGGCCGCGCCATTATTTTGGTCGCCGCTTGCCGCTGTGCCCGTGACACCGGGCATTGATTTATAACTGCAGCAGCCTGGTGGTGAACAGGGCACGGAGAAGAATTGAGGAGGAGAAGGAAGGAATATCGGTAAACGTGAGTGGAGTGCTCCGAGTGCGGGGGTTTTCTCTCCCTGCGGTTGGAAGGAGCACGAGTTATTTTGGAGAGAGGAGAACTTAAAATAAGAAGATTACCGGTTTTGTGGAGCTCTGGAGAGAAGAGGTGATGGAGAAATTTAGGAGGGAAGGTTTGAGGCCCCTCCTTCTGGGGAACAGTGGTGGCGCCCAGCTTCCGCCTTCACTATGAGAATTTTGATGACATCACTTCCTTCGGTTTCCTGGTTGACTAACTGTACTCTGGACTCGTTGCTCCTGTGAGTGCCCCTGGTGGATCCGGAGGAAATTACAAGGATACTGTGCTTGCCTGAGGATTTTGATTTTTTTTTTCAAATGGCAAAGGTCAGAGACCAACTGCTGGAGAGATGGAGAGAATTCTGGAAAAGTTATCCAATATGGACAAGAAACTGGATGATTTGCAAAGAGGCCAAACGGAAATAAGAGAAGAAATTGTGACTATCCAAAAGGATTTAAAGGATACTCAACAAGTCTCAGCAGAAAACAAGCAGAAAGTGGAAGGTCTGAGGGTGAGATGCGGCAGTGCAGAAAAGAGGGGAGAGGAGAGGCAATGCTGTGCTTGGACTACAGATGGATAAAATGTCTTATTTCCTTAGGTTTCAAAATTTGGAAGAAGTGGACCAAGAAGACTTGAGAGATGTTGTGACTAAATTGTTGGGAGAATTTCTTGGGAGAAGTGTTGATTTCATGAATTGGGATGTGGATCGAGTTTATAGAGTTAATTCGCAATATGCACGCATGCAGTTCCCAGAGAGGTTCATGTCAAATTTGTGAGAAGAGAGACGAGAGATGAAATTTTAGAAAACATAGGAGTGGGGCACTGATTTACAGGGGCAGGGAGATAGCCATTCTGAGGCAGATTCCCAGACAGGTACGTGAAAAAGAAAGAAATATTATTTTTGTCAAGCAAATTGTACCAGAAGGAGTGGGCTTCAGATGGCTGATGCCAGAGGATTGATGATTTTCCGGGAGGGCATTACGAAAAAATCAGTACAATTGCGGAGGCTACGGCCTATGTGGAGGAACACAAAGCCTTCCTGGAATCAGATGACCCAGGAATTGAAGAAGGGAGGTTATAGATCATGGGGCTGAAGCGGCTGCCGCTGTTGCGGCCCTGGAGTTGGGTCAGGCTGAACCCAGAGTTCTGAGATCCAAAACTAGGAAGTGATAAAGATATTTGGGATTGTGTTGGTTTTCCTTATTCTCTTTTGTACGATATTCTGTTTATTCTTGACTCTTCTTTATTACGTATTTAAAATTTGCAAACTTTGCTACTTCGTGTCACCTGCTTGCCTTATGGCTGTTGTATGTGTTAAAAAATTTGAGTAAAATTCTTATTTTAGATAAGAAAAATGAAAATTTACCATACCTGATATGTATTTGTATAAACCTTTTTTGACTAATAAAAACTTTTTGAACAAAAAAAAAGGATATAAGAGAAGACATAGTGTTAGCTTTTCAAAGCTTGGCAAAAAATATGATTCAGCTGGATGAAAGGGTGGAAGAAATTAATCAATCTAATTTGAACTTGGAAAATAAAATGGAGGAGATACAGACTAAGCTGGAGAGGGCTGATGAAGAAGTTGTCTTATTACAATATAGATTGATGGAATTTGCCCTGAGAATGAGAGGATTGAAAGAAAATAATTGAGAGAACTTAAAAGAGATCCTTGTAGAGGCTTTTGCACAGATGATTGGAGAGCAACCAGCAGATCTTGTAATTCAAATTGATAAAATTTATCGTGTTAACTCCTGGGTTGCCAGACAGAGACAGTTGCCAAGAGATGTTGTGATTTATTTCACAACTAGGAGGATCAGAAATGAAATTTTACAAGAATCCTATAAAAATAAAATCCAAATAGAAGGACAAGAGGTATTAGTGTTGAAAGAAATTCCTCCTAAAATGTTAAGAAACAGAAAGGAGTTTGCCTTTTTGGTGGATGAACTTAAAAACCAACAGATACAGTTTAGATGGGATGTTCCAGCTAGACTAATAGTGACTTATACAGGAAAAAGATATCGTCTTAACACAATTTGGAAGGCAAGAGATTTTTATACCAATGTATTAAAGGCTGGGAATCTACCATCGCCAGAACCCAGGCAGAGAAGAGAAGGGGAGATGGCAAGAAAGTGGCAGAAGGAAGGAAAGCAGTCACAAGTTCAAGCAGGGGCTGTAATTACTGAAGAAGATTCACTGCAACTTCTAGATACTTTCCAAAGCCAAGAACCACTGGAAAAAACAGGAGATGTAAAGGAGCAAAGAATGACTCGAGCAGCCATTAAACATAAAGAACAAGAAGTAAAGATGCAACAATCACAAGTGATAATTCGAGAAATTAATATAGTAGAAGCTGTGGGTGGGGGGTTAGGCTGAAGAGGAAGAAATGGTAATTAGATTCTCAACTTGGAATGTTAACAGCTTAAACTCACCACAGAAGAGAATGAAGATATTTTATTATTTGCAATTCAAGAATGATGTGATTTGTTTGCAGGAAACATATATTAGAATATTATTAGATTTAAAATATGATTTTCTTTCCAGGTTAGGAAAAGAGAGTTTAGAGATCTTGGAGGTTAAATGGAAATTTGTTTAGATATGAAGAGATTGTAAAATAATGTAAAAGACAAATGAAAGAATTTTCTGTTATGAATAGGTATAGGGGTACATCTAGGGAATTGGTTTGGGATGCAAGCAAAGAATATATGAGGGGAATTTTAATATAAATAAATAATAAATATGACTTAGCAGAAGAAGCGGATGGGAAACTTGGGAAAAAATTTGGGCTAGAAATGTTAAATTTATATAAGAATAAAAAGTATGGTAATAGAGAGTAAATTATTCACAAGACAGATGCATATTGGAATGGAGAAGATGGTTTGATTATATTCAAAAAGTATCAGACTAAGGAGTATCAAATAGTTTATGAATGAATAGAATGTAAGAATTGTATTAGTAATTCTTTTCATGTAAAAAGGGGAGTTAAGGTTCTAGGGGAGTGTTGGGAGCTTATGGATAGTTAGCTTAGTTTAGCTTATATTTGTTAGATGTTATACCTGTATTTTGCTCTGGGAAGTCTGGGAGGGGATGGGTGAAGATGAGTGGGGGGAGGGGGGAGGGGGAGGGAGGAGTGGAGGGAGGAGGAGGGGAATTATTTGTAAAAAAAATTCTTTTTGTAAAACTTTTTAATAAAAAAAAAAAAGAATTTCAGGGAAGTTGCAGCATTTCACTGGTGTTCCAGTCATCTAAGGTAAAAGACTTTCTTTGGGTTATTATTTGGGTTATTAAAAGTTGAGGGTAAAAATAATAAACATAATTTGTTTATGTATGTTTATGCCTATATATGTATGTATGTATGTGTATGTAAGAAGAATATTGTTCTTTGGAAAGATGTGGTAATCTGTTGCCCAGGCTGAATACCTTACAAGGCATGGACAAGGCATGGAAATGTCTTAGTTCCTTGTTCAAATAGGAGTCTTTCGCAAGACTGCAGTGGCATGAGCACAAAGGAGTAGCTTAAATGTGATAAATATTGATATGCCAATACAATGTAATATTGACATTGCAACACATTGTGTTGTAATATTTAGTCCAATGTAACTAAGAAAGGCTGGGCCTAAGTCTGCCCATAAAATAATTCCCAGGAAGCAGAGCAAAAATATCACAGAATATTCTGTCTCAAGAAAAAAGTTGAAAATTGCAATAAAGTCAGTTTTTATTCTGCAGACAAATTTCATCCTATAGTCAAACCAGGTACTTAATAATTTGTAGTCAAATATCACTAGGTCAAGGTCAAAGGTCACATTTCTTTATTTCCAAAAAATTCAAAGGATTTTCCTTTTCTTCAGCTATGAAGCCAAGCTTGGCAATTTGCTTTCCAAAGTATCTAAATTACTGAAAGTATTAATTTGAACATTATTGTATGCTACCCATATCACTATCAAGTGATTCTAGCTAGGTTACAATACATATATAACAATTACAGGATTAAGACATTAAAACGTTGGGCAATAAAAGTTAAACATAAAATTAATATTAAAGTGGATAAAAAGAACCAATGCTTATACAGCATGGAATTGGTGTCCTCTACTAATCTACTAGCCATTTCTATGCCCCCACTGGGCCCCCAAACCAATCGACAGATCTTAAGGCTGTCATTTTTAATCAAGAAAGATTATTTGAAAACCAAAGATTCAGAAAATGTTAAAGGAACTGTTGTCACTTTTAAAAAAGATCAAAACATTTAGCCAATCATTAAAGAAAGGTTTAAACATGCCTTAACTTGCTATTTTTATTAAGTAATGGTGAATTAGTAATAAAAGTAATAACGTTTTATACTCATCTACAAATACAGATTATATTGATTTTCTTTTAGCATATGTATCTACTAAATCCAATTCAGAAACAGTAACAGAGTTGGAAGGGACCTTGGAAGTCATCTAGTCCAACCTATACTAGGGATTCAAACTGCCAACCTTTCTGATTGACAAGCTCAGTGTCTTAGCCACTGAGCCACCTGTTTCAAGTAGTTTAATAGTAAGAAAGACTCCCAATAAGCCATCATTACAGGTATATATCTACATATGACAGGAACCGGAAATACCTCACAGGAGCAGCTGCAGGCAATCCCTCGAGAATCAGGGAATGCATCTCAAACTAATCCTGCCAAGACTGCAGACATAACCACTGTAACACCACCTAGCTAGGCATTTCCTCCTGTATAAAGCAATAGTCAGAAATCTCTTGAAAAAATGTTAAAACCAATAAAATTATAAAAAGGAAAACTGTAGATGGGCTAGATTATATAGCCTTTCCACAGAATCCCATATATATCCACAGAATCCCATATATCCCATATGTTGTTTATGTTGATGCTTATGTATACTGTTGTGACCAAAAAAAAAGTTGACCCCTCTTCTGTGTGGCAGCCCCTCAAATACTAGAATACTGCTATCATCTTATCCCTAGCCCTTTTCTCGAGACTATTTATTTATTTATTATAATAATAATATCAAAGTTGGAAGGGACCTTGGAGGTCTTCTAGTCCAACCCCCTGCCCAGGCAGGAAACCCTACACCATTTCAGACAAATGGCTATCCAACATTTTCTTGAAAATTTCCAGTGTTGGAGCATTTACAACTTCTGCAGGCAAGTTGTTCCACTGATTAATTGTTCTAACTGTCAGGAAATTTCTCCTTAGTTCTAGGTTGCTTCTCTCCTTGATTAGTTTCCACCCATTGCTTCTTGTTCTACCCTCAGGTGCTTTGGAGAATAGTTTGACTCCTTCTTCTTTGTGGCAGCCCCTGAGATATTGGAACACTGCTATCATGTCTCCCCTAGTCCTTCTTTTCATTAAACTAGGCATACCAAGTTCCTGCAACCGTTCTTCATATGTTTTAGGCTCCAGTCCCCTAATCAACTTTGTTGCTCTTCTCTGCACTCTTTCTAGAGTCTCAACGTCCTTTTTACATCATGGCGACCAAAACTGAATGCAATATTCCAAGTGTGGCCTTACCAAGGCATTATAAAGTGGCACTAACACTTCACGTGATCTTGATTCTATCCCTCTGTTTATGCAGCCCAGAACTGTGTTGGCTTATATAAGTATACACATACATACATACCCCTCTTCTTTGTGGCAGCCCCTCAAATACTGGAATACTGCTATCATCTTATCCCTAGCCCTTTTCTCGAGACTATTTATTTATTTATTATTATAATAATATCAAAGTTGGAAGGGACCTTGGAGGTCTTCTAGTCCAACCCCCCGCCCAGGCAGGGAACCCTACATCATTTTAGACAAATCCAACATTTTCTTAAAAATTTCCAGTGTTGGAGCATTCACAACTTCTGCAGGCAAGTTGTTCCACTTATTGATTGTTCTAACTGTTAGGAAATTCATTTAGAGAGAGAGTGTATGTGTATATATGTATGTGTATGTGTATATATAAGCCAACACAGTTCTGGGCTGCATAAACAGAGGGAAAGAATCAAGATCACGTGAAGTGTTAATACCACTTTATAATGCCTTGGTAAGGCCACACCTGGAATATTGCATTCAGTTTTGGTCGCCGCGATGTAAAAAGGATGTTGAGATTCTAGAAAGAGTGCAGAGAAGAGCAACAAAGATGATTAGGGGACTGGAGGCTAGAACATATGAAGAATGGTTGCAGGAACTGGGTATGTCTAGTTTAATGAAAAGAAGGACTAGGGGAGACATGATAGCAGTGTTCCAATATCTCAGGGGCTGCCACAAAGAAGAGGGAGTCAAACTATTCTCCAAAGCACCTGAGGGTAGAACAAGAAGCAATGGGTGGAAACTAATCAAGGAGAGAAGCAACCTATTTATTTATTTATTTATTTATTTTATTAAATTTCTATACCGCCCTTCTCCCGAAGGACTCAGGGCGGTGTACAGCCAAAATAAAACACAGAATATGTACAATTAAAAGAATTTAAAATGAACTATTACTATGCGGCCGATAATTAAAACATTTAAAAATTTAAAATATTATTAAATATTATTAAAACCCCAATTTAAAAGCAACTATTTATGCCAGTCCTGCTTGAATGAATAAATATGATTTAAGCTCACGACGAAAGGTTCGAAGATCAGGCACTTGACGTAAGCTAGGGGGGAGTTCGTTCCAGAGTGTTGGTGCTCCCACAGAGAAGGCCCTACTCCTGGGGGCCGCCAGCCGACATTGTTTGGCGGACGGCACCCTGAGAAGGCCCTCTCTGTGAGAGCGTACGGGTCGGTGGGAGGCATAAGGTAGCAGCAGGCGGTCTCGTAAGTACGGGTCCTAAGCCATGGAGCGCTTTAAAGGTGGTAACCAGAATCTTGAAGCGCACCTGAAAGACTACAGGAAGCCAGTGCAGACTACGGAGCAGTGGTGTTACATGGGAGCCACGAACGGCTCCCGTTACCACTCGCGCAGCTGCATTCTGGACCAACTGCAGCCTCCGGGTGCACCTCAAGGGCAGCCCCATGTAGAGAGCATTGCAATAATCCAGCCGAGACGTAACCAGAGCGTGAGTGACCGTGCATAAGGCATCCCGGTCAAGGAAGGGACGCAACTGGCGAACCAAGCGAACTTGGTAAAAGGCCCTCCTGGTGACGGCCGCCAGATGTTCATCAAAGGACAGCCGACCATCCAGGAGGACGCCCAAGTTGCGAACCACCTCCTTTGGGGCCACTAACTCGCCCCCAACAGTCAGCTGCGGATGCAGCTGACTGTACCGGGGTGCCGGCATCCACAGCCACTCCGTCTTGGAGGGATTGAGCTTGAGTCTGTTTCTCCCCATCCAGACCCGTACGGCTTCCAGGCACCGGGACAGCACTTCGACCGCTTCGTTGGGGTGGTCCAGGGTGGAAAAGTACAGCTGAGTATCATCAGCGTACAGATGATAACTCACCCCGAAACCACTGATGACCTCACCCAACCTAGAACTAAGGAGAAATTTCCTGACAGTTAGAACAATTAATCAGTGGAACAACTTGCCTGCAGAAGTTGTAAATGCTCCAACACTGGAAATTTTCAAGAAAATGTTGGATAGCCATTTGTCTGAAATGGTGTAGGGTTTCCTGCCTGGGCATGGGGTTGGATTAGAAGACCTCCAAGGTCCCTTCCAACTTTGATATTATTATTATAATAAATAAATAAATAGTCTCGAGAAAAGGGCTAGAGATAAGATGATAGCAGTATTCCAGTATTTGAGGGGCTGCCACAAAGAAGAGGGGTCAACTTTTTTTTTGGTCACAACAGTATACATAAGCATCAACATAAACAACAACACATCATATAAGCATATATATAAGCAAAAGTATGCAATAACTATATTAATTTGATATAATGAAAGGAAACAATAGGACAGGAACGGTAGGCATTTTGTGCTCTTATGCACGCCTTTTATATTCCTCTTAGGAATGGGGTCAGGTCAATAGTAGACAGTTTTTGGTTGAAGTTTTTGGGATTTTGAGAAGAGACCACAGAGTCAGGTAGTGTGTTTCAAGCGTTAACAACTCTGTTACAAAAGTCATATTTTCTGCAGTCAAGATTGAAGTGGTTAACATTAAGTTTAAATCTGTTGTTTGCTCTTGTATTATTGCGATTGAAGCTGAAGTAGTCTTTAACAGGAAGGATATTCAATAGATGATTCTGTACATTAAACACAGGTCTTGTCAGTCGGCGGAGTTCTAAATTTTCTAATCCCAGGATTTCAAGTCTGGTGATATAAGGTATTTTGTTGTTTTCAGAGGAGTGGAGAACTCTTCTTGTAAAATATTTCTGGACGTGTTCAATTGTATTAATGTCAGAGATGTGGTATGGGTTCCAGACAGGTGAACTGTATTCAAGAAAAGGTCTAGCAAATGTTTTGTATGCTCTGGTTAGTAGTGTAGAGTTTTTGGAAAAGTAGCTACACAAAACTAGGTTTACAACTCTTAGAGCCTTTTTTGCTATGTAGTTGCAGTGGGCTTTGGCACTTGGATCATTTGATATGAAAACTCGAAGGTCTTTAGGGTGGGGGTCATCTGTAAGGTGATGTCCATCAAGCTTGTACTTAGTGTTTGGGTTCTTTTTTCCAATATGTAAGACTGATCATTTGCTGATTGAGATTTGGAGTTGCCAAGTTTTAGACCAATCGGATACAAAGTCAAGGTCTTTTTGAAGGGTAGTAGTATTGTTGGTGGTGTTAAATAGTTTGACATCATCAGCAAAGAGAACACAATAACTTGAGATAAGGTCACAGAGATCATTTATGTATAGTATGAAGAGCGTTGATCCAAGAACGCTGCCTTGAGGAACGCCACTTTTGACAGGAACAGGATTTGATAGAGCATTACCAATTTTGACCGCTTGTTGTCTGCTTGACAGGAAAGCAGTTATCCAATTGTGAAGAGGTCCTGAAATGCCGTAGGATTTTAGTTTTGGAGAAGTTAATCATGTACTACTGAGTCAAAAGCTTTGCAGAAATCTATGTAGATTGCATCTATTGATCTATTGCCTTGATCAAGATTAGTAGCCCATATGTTTTTGCAGTGGAAAAGTTGTAAGTTATATGATAATTTTTTTCTGAAACCAAATTGTTTATTAGAGAGTAGGTTATTTGTTTCTAGGTGGAGGGTAATGGATTTGTTGATGATAGATTCCATTACTTTGCAGGTGACGCAGCATCGAGAGATTGGTCTGTAATTTTCAACTAGGCTGGGATCTCCTTTTTTGAAGATAGGGATGACTGTGGCTAGAGACCAAAGTTTGGGAAGGGAACTAGTCATGAAAGCTTTATCAAAGATTATGCTTAGGGGTTCTGCTATATTAGTGGAAAGTTTTTTTAAGAAGTATGCACATAGTCCATCAGACCCAATAGATAAAGATGGTTTCAGTTTGCGAAGAGCTTTTTCAACATTATCTTCTGTGAAGTCTATATGTGTTAAGTCATTGTACTCATTGTTTGTACAATTGGGGAATGTCAGATATGAGCCATCACTGTTAACAAAGACTGAGCCAAAGAATGTGTTAAAGAGGTTTGCTTTAACTGTTTCGTCATTACATTCTTTGCCATTAGATTCTTTTAGTGGTGGGATGGATCTTGATTCTTTAAGTTTATTGTTCACAAAATTATAAAAAGCACGATTGGAATTTGTGCACAGAAGGTCTTCTTCTTGCTTGGTGTGGTAAATGGTGCATTCAGTTTTTATTTGGTTGCAAATATTTCTGTAGCGGTTTTTGAAGTTTGCTACATAGTCCTTTTTGTTTCTTCTCCAGAGGGATTTTTTTTGGATTTGAAGCTTTTTTATTGATATGGGTAATTTGTTTTTTTTTATTTTGGTGGTGATTTGTAGTACGTATAGTTTGATGATTCTATTGATTTCAAGTAGGAAAAGTCTATAGTGGTCTTCGGTAGTGATACAGGTTGAGAACAGATTTTGCCAGTCAAGAAATGAGAGGTTGTTGTTTATAAGGTCATAGTTGGCTTTTTTGAAGTTGTAGTTAGGAGTACTATTATTATGGCGATTTATGTGAGGGCATATATTGAGACAAAAGTCTATCATGTGGTGGTTACTGTTGGAAAAGGGTTCTTTTATTTGCAGTCCATAAATTGAGTTTGTGTTATTGCAAAAGATGAGGTCAAGGCAGTTGAGTCTCGTATTGTTAGTTACTAGTTGTTCAAGACCTAGGTTTGTAACAGCATTGTATAGTGTAGTATGGATTGGTTCAGTTGTACATTCATTTGTTATCCAGTTAATAAAAGGTAGATTTAGGTCACCCAGGAAGATGAGAGGATATGGGCAAGAGGTAGCCCATGTTAGCAGTGTGGTTAACATATTTGCATGAGCGATGTCGTAGTCAGGGGCTCTGTAGCATAGTAAGAATCGAAGTGTGATGTTAATGGACATGTCTCATACAATAGTTTCAGGAAGAGAAAGTTTATGTGCAACTTGAATATTTTTTAGGTTCAGTGGTTTTTTGTAAAAGATAGCTACTCCACCTCCTCTGCGGTTTTTACGATCTGATCGAAAAACTTGATACTCTTTGTTTGAAATAATGCAGTCAGGGAGGGATGAGTTCAGCCTTGTTTCACAAACAAATATAATATCAAATGTACCATTGTTTAACAAGAGGATAAATTCAGGCGATTTTGTTTACTTCTTGCATTTATTAATTTACATTTGAGACCTGTAGTGTTTTGTGTAGAAAAGTTATTTTTAAGTTATTAACTTATTTTCCAAAGCATCAGAAAGCAAGACAAGAAACAATGGATGGAAACTAATTAAGGAGAAAAACAACCTGGAATTAAGGAGAAAATTCCTAACAGTGAGGACAACTAACCAATGCAATAGCTTGTATTCAGAAGTTGTAGGTGCTTCATAACTGGAGGCTTTTAAGAAAAGACTGGACAGCTACCAGTCTGAAATGGTCTCCTGCTTGAGCAGGGGGCTGGACTAGAAGACCTTAAAGGTACCTTCCAGCTCTATTCTGATTCAAGATTGATGAATCTCTCTACTCCTTCAAAGGTATCAGCTCATTATAATTCTTCAGTCAGAATTAGTTCTTCTAGAAGTTTCAGGAAACCAAGCAACAAAATTAAATTAAAAAAATAAAAATCACTGAGAAATGTCTTTTATTTGATCAATCACTGACAAATGTCTTTTATTTGATCAATAGAAAAGGTACAACATCATAAACCACAAAGATTATGAGCACCTCTTGTATTAGAGTAAGATTGTCATGTTTAGGTTTAGATTTGCATTTTATTTTCATACAAATATATTAGAAAACTACTTTATCCAAATGCATTATACATAAACACCATCTATAATAAGGTATGTGGTGGCTCAGCGGCTAAGATGCTGAGCTTTTTGATCAGAAGATCAGCAGTTCAGCAGTTCAAATCCCTAGTGCCGCGTAAGGAGTGAGCTCCCGTTACTTGTCCCAGCTTCTGCCAACCTAGCAGTTCGAAAGCAAGTAAAAAATGCAAGTAGAAAAATAGGGATCACTTTGGTGGGAAAGTAACAGCACTCTGTGCACCTTCGGCATTTATTCATCCCAGCCACATGACCATGGAGCCAGGCAGCACTGGCTCTTCAGCTTAGAAACAGAGATGAGCACCACCCCTAGAGCTGGAAATAACTAGCACACATCTGCGAGGGAATCTTTGCCTTTACCTTTAATAATAAGGTCAGCTATATGGAAATGTTCTCCAATACTTCTTCCAATAGGCAGGATTTCACAGTTCCAAGCCTAGCCAGTAAGAAACGAGGCCACACAAATTGTTGGTAGAGCAATTCCCCTTTACTGTTCTCTTGACTCAACACTCAGTGAAATTTGGAGGCTTCCACCTACCAGCTGATTATGAGGGCTCGGCAAGGTTTGCTACAGACTTGCTACAGCAAACACTCTCTGGCTGCTGCTGCTTCGCTCTTCAGGAGCCCTTCCACTAGTCTGTCACGCCCCTCTCCATTACTCTGTTGCAACCCGGCACCCAAAACCCAGCAGTGCACCCAGTGGTGGGATTCAAATAATTTAACAACCAGTTCTCTGCCCTAATGACCAGCTGGGTAAGTGTGGCTGTGGTCATGTGACTGGTTGGGTGTGGCCAATTTGACATCACTCACATCAAGGGGCGCTTCTCCTCACCTGACCTCTTGTGACCATGGGGGTACTGCAATGGTCATAAGTGTGGAAAATGGTCATAAGTCACTTTTTTCAGTGCTATGGTAACTTTGAATGGTCACTAAATGAACTGCTGTAAATCAAGGATTACCTATACGAAAATACAAAAAGCTTATTTGCTTGCAAAAAGCTGCCCTAAATACCAATTATTAGATTTATTTATTTATTATTTATTTATTAATTGGATTTATATACCGCCCTTCTCCCGAAGGACTCAGGGCAGTTTACAGCCAGAATAAAAACACAATAGCACAAAAATTAAAATGATTTTAAAAATCTGATTCCATTAGGCAGAAACAAAATTTCAAAACAATAATAAAACCATAATAAGCCCCTATTAAAATTACTTTAAGTGAGCCCTGCGTGGGAAAACAAAAAAGTCTTCAGCTCGCGACGGAAGGTCCGGAGGTCAGGGAGCTGTCGTATCCCTGGAAGGAGCTCATTCCAGAGGGCAGGTGCCCCCACAGAGAAGGCCCTCCCCCTGGGGGTCACCTGTCGACATTGTTCGACTGATGGCACCCTGAGGAGGCCCTCCCTATGGGAGTGCACAGGTCGATGGGAGGCTGTTGGTGGCAGCAGGCGGTCCCGTAAATAACCCGGTCCTATGCCATGGAGCGCTTTAAAGGTGATAACCAACACCTTGAATTGCACCCGGAAGACCACCGGAAGCCAGTGCAGCTTGCGCAGGAGAGGTGTTATATGGGAGCCTCGAGTTGCTCCCTCTATTACCCGCACAGCCGCATTCTGGACCAGCTGGAGTCTCCGGGTGCTCTTCAAGGGGAGCCTCATGTAGAGAGCATTACAGTAGTCCAGGCGGGAAGTGACAAGGGTGTGAGTGACCGTGCATAAGGCATCCCGGTCTAGGAAGGGATGCAACTGGCGTATCAGGCGAACCTAATAAAAAGCTCCCTTGGCGACGGTTGTCATATGCTCTTCTAAGGACAACCATACATCCAGGAGGACGCCTAAGTTGCGGACCCTCTCCATAGGGGCCAATGACTCGCCCCCAACAATCAGCAATGGAATCGACTGGCTGTACTGGGATGCCGGCATCCACAGCCACTCAGTCTTGGAGGGGTTGAGTCGAAGCCTGTTCTTCCCCATCCAGACCCGCACGCCTCCAGACATTGGGACATCACTTCGACGGCTTTGTTGGGGTGGTTAGGGGTGGAAATGTACAGCTGAATATCATCAGCATACAGATGGCATTGCACCCTAAAACCACGAATGATCTCACCCAGTGGCTTCATATAGATGTTGAACAGAAGAGGCGAGAGAACCGACCCCTGTGGCACCCCACACATGAGATGCCTCGTGGCCGATCTCTGCCCTCCTGCCAACACCGTCTGCAACCGGTCAGAAAGATAGGAGGAGAACCACCAAAGAACAGTGCCCCCCACTCCTAACCCCCCCCCAGCTGTCACAGCAAGATACCATGGTCGATGGTATCAAAAGCAGCTGAGAAATCTAATAGGACCAGGGCAGAGGAACAACCCCTGTCCCGAGCCCTCCAGAGATCATCTACGAACACGATCAAAGTTGTCTCCGTGCTGTACCCAGGCCTGAAGCCGGACTGGAACGGGTCAAGATAGACAGTTTCATCCAGGTACTGGATAGCCACTCTCCAGAATCTTCCTGGTGTGTCTGTTAGAGTAGTACAAGTTTAGTCTGATGAAATTCTTCTTATATAATGTAAGCAAATAAGGAACTAAAATTTAGCTGAATTGTTCTTGGGCTGAGCCTGATGTCCATAATTGCTAGTTTTAAACACATATTGTTTTTCTCAGTTCAAACAAAGGATTAACCGTCATGTTAAAAATTCACATTTCATTTCATTCATTGTTCACTAAACAATGTTGAATAGTAAATTCCATGTGATATACAGAACAGAATTATTTTTAAAATTCTAAATTTCACAGGGACCTACATGAATATACCGTATATACTCGAGTATAAGCCGAGTTTTTCAGCACGTTTTTTGTACTGAAAAGCGCCCCCTCGGCTTATACTCGAGCCAAGCCGTTCAGCCCTTCCTCTTGCAGCGAGTCCTTTCTACCGCAGGCAGCTAGCTCTCGTTAGTGCGCGCGCATGCGTACTTATTCCTATGTGGACACACGCGCACACCCCCTCACGCACAATTACCCGCGCGTTAGTTATAATTGTTGACAGCGTTGACAGAGAGGGCACGAGGGAGAGGCGAGGCAAGGCAAGGGACCCCAATCAAGAGTTATAATTGTTGACAAATACACACGCAGGGAGGGAAGAGTAAAAACCCTCCCGGGTTTCAAGCGAAGGAAGGAGGCGCCTGGCTACACACCCGCCCCTTCAAAGAAATAGCTGGCATTCCTCGCGGGGCGGACGGGCGCAGACACACACACACACACACACACACACACACACACACGCCGCCTCCTAAATTCATTTCCCCACCCCACCCCACCTTTTTCTTGGCTGCTTCTTCTTTTCTCCTCCCCCGGCGCCGCAGGCCGCCTAGGGCTCTCCTTACCCAGCCCGTGCAAGTGCGGTCAGCTGCCAAATCGACGCTTCCTCTCCTCCCACTGAGGAGGTTTCAAGCTCTGGATTTAAATACAACCGAAAGGGGACGCTGGGGCTACAAACAAGACAGGGAGGGAGGGAGGGGAAGGAAAGGGACGGAGGAGGGAGGGAGGTCGAGGAAGCGCAAGAAACTTGTCAGGTAAAACTCAACAGGCAAGGCGGAAAAAACAGGAACTGGGAAAACGCCTCAACTAGGGAGAAAAGGAAGGTGGTGTTTTTTTAAAAACAAAAGTCCCAAACCCAGCGACGGAACCTTTTTCAAAACCGGCTGCCGAGCCGAGAAGTGACGGACGGACGGACGGCCGACTCATGAGGCCAGAAGGTAGCCCAGCCGCCTCGTCAGGCTTTTCTCAGTTACTGCGGCCCGCTCTCCCTCCCTTCCGTAGCGGTTTAGCAGGGCTGCTTTGGAAGAGCCTTAAACGAGCCCGTCCTCAGCCACCCCTCCTTCCCTTCCTTCGAGCCTCCAGCTCCAGCAGCAGTCTATCCCGTGACGAACGCCTCCTGCTTTTGCCTTCCCGAGCCTAGCCGGCCCCGCCTCCTCCCTCCAGAAGCGGTTCAGCAGGGCTGCTTTGAAGAGCCTTAAACGAGCCCGTTCTCAGCCGCCTCCTTCCCTTCCTTCGAGCCTCCAGCTCCAGCAGCAGTCTATCCCGGTGACGAACGCCTCCTGCTTTTGCCTTCCTGAGCCTAGCCGCCCCGCCTCCTCCCCTCCGTAGCGGTTCAGCAGGGCTGCTTTGGAAGAGCCTTAAACGAGCCCGCTCAGCCGCCCTCCCTTCCTTCCTTCCTTCGAGCCTCCAGCTCCAGCAGCAGTCTATCCCGGTAAGAATCCGCCCGCCTACCTTCCCGGAGACTGGCCGCCCGATCTCCTCCCTTCTCTAGCGGGCAGGTGTCTAGGGCTAAAGAACCTTGAGCTCCACCACCCCTCTCCTTCCTTTCCTTCGAGCCTCCAGCTCCAGCAGCAGTCTATCCCGTGGATCCCAGCAGTCTATCCCGTGACGAACGCCTGCTTTTGCCTTCCCGGAGCCTAGCCGCCCCGCCTCCTCCCCTCCGTAGCGGCTCAGCTGGGCTGCGAGCCCCGCCTCGGTCGCCTTCGCCTGCCCTTTGCTGGCCTCGCCTGGGCAGGGCTGGGCAGAGCCGGTGACATCACCTCCACCGCCCACCTGCCGCCGCCGCCGCCGCCGCCGCCGCCGCCGCTGCTCGCCTCCCCGCCTCCCTCCGCCTCCTCCTCCAGCAGCCAGCAGCGTGGCCGGGCGCCGGGCGCTGCAGGGCCGGGCTGGCGACGGCCTCTCCTGGCGGCAGCAACGGCGCGGCAGCAGCATCAACAGCACCAGCAGCACCAGCGGCTCCCGCAGCAGCCCCGCAGCCGCCTCCTTCCCGGGCGCCACCTGCATGAGCCACCGCAAAGGCGACAAGCCGCCCATCAGCATCCAGGAGCACATGGCCATCGACGTCTGCCCAGGTCCCATCCGCCCCATCAAGCAGATCTCCGACTACTTCCCGCGTTTCCCCCGCGGCCTCCCCGCCGCCGCTTTGCTCAGCCGGAGCCTCCCTCTCTCTCTCTCTCTCTCTCACACACACACACACACACACACACAGAGAGAGACTTCTAAAGTGGGTTTAATGATATTAGAGACCCTTATTGCCCTGCCAAAAAAAAAAGAGCCACCCCAACGTCTATGAAAATTAACCTTCTCTGCCAAGAGACACTGTGCAGGGTATTTTCACTATTGGTGTGCATACAGGCTTAGATTTGTGCTGGGTTCTTAGTGCTTAGAGCACTGACCTTCAGAGGCACCCTGGTCCCTTGGAAGCTAAAGGAGGACTCATTTTCATGCTTGCAGTTGTATTGTCAATTTCTGTGAGACAATGTTGTTGAAGTAACTCACTCACTCATTCATTCATTCATTCATTCCTTGTGTGTCCAATCACACTTAGCCAATAAAAATTCTATTCTATTCTATTCTATTCTATTCTATTCTATTCTATTCATTCATTCATTCATTCATTTTATTTTGTCAAATACATATTAAATAATTATATAAATATAAGCATGAATTGAATACATAAAAGGAATACAACTAAAGGGAACATTAGGACAGGGACGGTAGGCACGCTGGTGCTCTTATGCACGCCCCTTACAGACCTCTTAGGAATGGGGTGAGGTCAATACTAGATAGTCTTTGGTTAAGGCTTTGGGGATTTTGGGAAGAGACCACAGAGTCAGGTAGCACATTCCAGGCATTAACAACTCTGTTACTGAAGTCACATTTTCTGCAATCTAGATTGGAGAGGTTCACTTTTAAGTTTGAATCTATTGTGTTCTCGTGTATTGTTGTGGTTGAAGCTGAAGTAGTCATTGATAGGAAGTACATTGTAGCAGATAATTTTATGAGCTATGCTCAGGTCATACCAAAGGCGGCGTAGTTCTAAATTTTCTAAAGCTGGGAATCCTCCTTCCCCCTTTTGCACTTTTATTGTTTTTCGTTCAAATAAATATTCATGTTATTTTACTTGGCTCTATCTTTATTTTTTACATTGACCAGTAGCTGCCTCATTTCCCACCCTCGGCTTATACTCGAGTCAATAGTTTTTCCCAGTTTTTGTGGTAAAATTAGGTACCTCGGCTTATATTCGGGTCGGCTTATACTCGAGTATATACGGTAGTTTCTGCTGTTCAGAAATGATCTCTGATTCAGATTAATAGAATAACAGAGTTAGAAAGGACCTTGAAGGTCTTATAGTCCAACTCCTGCTCGAGCAGGAGACCCTATACCATTTCTGAGAAATGGCTGTCCAGTTTCTTTTTAAAAGCCTTCAGTGATGGAAAACCCACAACTTCTGAAGGCAACCCTTTCCACTGGTTAATTATTCTCACTGTCAGGAAAGTTCTCCTTAGTGCTAGGTTGTGTCTTTCCTTGGTTAGTTTCCAGCCATTGCTTCTTGCCTTGCCTTCTGGCACTTTGGAAAATAGATTGACCTCTGTCTTCTTTGTGACAGCCCCTCAAACATTCATAGAGAATTATGGTTAGGTACAGGTTTAGAGTTCCTGTTAAAATACGTTGATTTCACAGAATGAAAATGCCTGTATAAACAAATTGTATATATTATAAAAACATTATTTTGTCAGCTAGTCTGGGGACCATAAATGAAGATGGAGCCAATGAAATGACTGGTTTACTGCACTGTTGCTGCCATGGGAGGCAGGGTGGGAGCGGGTTTATAATATATGATGGATTTTACAATTTTTTTCAATTTTGTAAGCCATCTGCAATCACCTATGTGTGAACTGGATGGCTATATAACTTTATTTATTAAATAAATAACAATACATGAGCTTTCTTGGCAAAAGGAGTACAATAAACTACGTTTTTATTTATAGAATCACCTCAAGCAATATGGTTACAATAATGAGTTTTATATGCACGTATTGGGTAAGTCTTTAAAACATATTTATAAACTCAAAAAATGTTTATAAGTGCTTTGTTTCTCCAACCGTTCGCAGAAATAACCTCAGTTTTACATGATGGTGTTGTCAGATTTTCAGATGATAAACTTATGCTTTCAAGTACTATTTGTGTATTTTCTGATTGTATCTTCTCAGAAACAGTAGGAAAATGTCATTTGCCTCCACATGGCTGGTTTTCTGTTGATTAAATGGAGCTAGTAGATATTTTCATTTCCCTCCAAAGTTTTTTAAAGTCTGCTTTCTTGGCTTTTGTTGTATTATTTTCTACTGTGTAAAAACAAATGGTAGTCATACCTAACAATTTTCAATTTCATCTTTTTCCTCTTGTATAGTTGCCCTTTCCCCTTTCTTTTCCTGCTCTTCATCAGCTTTCTGCCATCTTCATCTGACCCTCCTAGAGTTGCAAGATGCCAGATTCTGATTCTGGCTGTTCATATCATCCAGGATTGACCCTTAAATCTATGGAGTGATTAAAAAAATGTGCTTTATGGAACACTTCCATAGGGGCCATCCTTAATATTGTACTCAAGCCAATGGAGAGCTTGGGGGCCTTTGGGTCTAGGGAAGCAGTTTTCCTACTGTATGAATATTAATAACAGTGTCTGATTGAGTGGAGCAATTTATCCCAAGGGAACTGCCAGTATGTTTCTGAGTTTTTTTCCTCTTTAAACTGAGGATCACATATATATCAACAGATTTGTTAAAATACAAAAAGAATTGACAGCTGCCAGCTCTGTTAAGGAGAAATTTCATTTTCATTACCACTGAAGTGAACTATTCCATGAATCTCTGATTAAGGTCACTTTGATTCAATAACCTGAAGCTCCCCTAAAGTCAGACTAGCATATTTTGTCTGTTAACTGGATATATACTAAAAAGCACTTTTTATCATTGGGATTTTTGTAAATTCAATACTTAGGTTACATCCATATTGCCATCATTTTCATCCACAACCCTAACTCAGAATAACAATAGGCTACCTTGGAGTTTTGGGTCCTGAGTCATTGGATGCCCCCCCCAAGAAAGATATATCTGCTTTTATTTTAAGATGTTTCAAACCACAGTGCAGCTATGAAAGTACAGTTATCATAATTCATACATGAACACAAACAAGTTATATTCTGTATAGTATATATTTGTGATGACTTCATTTTTTCATTTTTTTTTTCATTTTTATTTACTATTACATCTCAGTTGGGACCCACTTCTAAAGCCATCATTGGCTACCCTAGACATATCCTCTGCACTAGAAAGTAGGCACCTTCAAAAACTGGCCATCCTTCCTCCATAGGGCTTATGGAGGTGCATAAAAACCAGAGATTTCATCAATGCCTTAATCTAAATTTATTTTTGTCATATATATCATTAGTTTTGTGTAGTGAAGAAAAAAAAAGGATATTTTCTCAGAGAGTAGCAAACCACAAGAGTGAATGGAGTAAACTAGCAAGGTACCAAAGTACTTGAAGAAGTAGGACTAATTCAAGGAGATGGAAGGCAAGTTAAGACAGGCTTCTTTGCCAAGAACAATTACCCACATCTCCAAGGAAACACTGATTATTTTCTTTATAGTATTTGTCTACAGAGTAGCAGCTGAAGTTAACCCACACAACTGCAAAAACATCTTCAATCCCAGCAAAAGGTTTCTTCAAGATCCAGCTCCCTGGCAGAGACCATGCTTCCTTTAATTATCTTCTATCTTAGCATACTATGTATTGACTTGTTATTAATTTTCCCAAATATTTCCAATATAGCAGGTATTGGGGAAATTAAAAGGATAGCTATCATCCATCATTCTTCCAAGTGCCACTACCTTAGTGAAATATGCCTGCCAAAGTAAGTAAGATAAATCAAGACAAGATGCTTCTAATAGTTTCTTTAAACTTATCTATTCTCCAAACAATGGCTTTTGATTTAGCTAGTCACATTTTGAAAGACAATCTCAAGGCAATCTAATTAGAGTCAACTCACTTCATAGGAGGATTTCCCGCTCAATCTTTGAAACACCTATGGTGTAATTTTTAAAAAAAAAATTTTATTTTTATTTGCATTTATATCCTGCCCTTCTCCGAAGACTCAGGGCGGCTTACACTATGTCAAGCAATAGTCTTCATCCATTTGTATATTATATACAAAGTCAACTTATTGCCCCCAACAATCTGGGTCCTCATTTTACCTACCTTATAAAGGATGGAAGGCTGAGTCAACCTTGGGCCTGGTGGGACTTGAACCTGCAGTAATTGCAAGCAGCTGCTGTTAATAACAGACTGTCTTAGCAGTCTGAGCCACTCAAGGACTCATAAACTAAACCTTTTATTGTTTCTATATTCTCATCTCAGACATAATTCAAAAGAACAATATGAGTGAATTACAACTAGCAGAGAAAATAGTTGTACAGGAATTCCATGAAGAATAAATTCAGTGTGAAAGGTTGCTAAAGATAGTTTCTTCTTTTCATAGCCTATGAAAAATTACATAGTGCAAAAGAATGTTAAGACTTTTCTCTTACTTTGATGATTAGTTCTGAATTACAAAAATCTGGAACTATTTTATAGCATTAAGGAGAAACTGAAAATTCTAATGGTTTGCTGCCACATAGTAGTTATCTTCATTTCTGCGTATTTGATCTGATTGCCCTATTCATTATTTTAAAATAGTAACATTCAAATAAATAAAAGAGATAGCAGATTCAGAATGAAAAAGATACTCTGTTAAAATACAGAATTCACTTTCTCAACTGAACTGAAATATTTTAAAGTTAGGCCTTGACAAGATCACTCGTACTTTCCAGTTACAATTGTGATATATTAGATGAAATACGTTTCTAATTCCGGAAGCAACGAGAGAAAAGCATTTCCTCGTGTTTATAGTCTAGGTTTCTCACTGGCATCTAGTTGGCCAGTTGGAGAAATAGGATACTGGGGGGGGGAGAAGCACAACTTGGGCTCTATGACTGAGACTCAATTTATTTTTTTCCTGAGAGGAGAGGGAAGAGATAGAGACAAAGAGATCTGGGTAACAGGTGGGTTTCTAAAAACTCATACTGGGTATTTCAATCAAGACAGTCCTGACTCAAGGAACAACCATCCAGAATAAAGTCAATAGACTTGAGTAAAGTTTTCCTAATAGATTTCAGGTAGCACATATTAATGCAGAAAGCTTAGAACAATATGTTTATATTAATGATATATTATATGATATATTATATTAATGATGTAATAAAGTTTATATTACAAAAGTGTTTCTTTCATTACTTACAGATTATTTTTTTGGATTCTCGTTCAACTATACAGTATTATTAAATTTTACATTTACATTACATTTGGTGGACATATAGCATTATTTTTTTTCCATTTGTTTTTATTAATTAATAAATTAGCAGGAAGAACAAATAAAGAAAAAAGGTAAATGAAAAGGACTTAAAGTAAAGATACAAAGACAACATGTAATGTAATGAGAAGGAAGGAAGGAAGGAAGGAAGGAAGGAAGGAAGGAAGGAAGGAAGGAAGGAAGGAAGGAAGGAAGGAAGGAGAAAAACAAGCAAGAAGTCTGTAAGAAAAACGTTCAAGTAGCCCCTTCTTCTCTTCTCTTTTCTTCTCTTCTCTTCTCTTCTCTTCTCTTCAATGTCACTTTACATAATATATACCTAAAGACTGGAACCATTACATTACTATTCCCCCCTTTAAGGACAGCAGAATGGATTAATCTAAGTATTGTCTGATGAGTCTCCTCTGTTTCTCCAGTTAATTATATACATGCTTCTTATTTCATAAACTTTGTCTGACATAAGGAGCAGAAGGAATAATCTTGAGGAATAGGAGGAAGAGCTGCATCCAAGACAATATTCCAATTAAATAAATCTTAGCAAGTCTTGAGCAAAAGTCTCCCTCTCTAGCATTCTTACCCAAGTTACGATTCTGGCCCAAACTCAGATATCTTTCATCTGATCATTGGCTTATTTGTGGCTTTTTCTCCCATTGTTCATGGTTATTCCTTCTGCCCATTGTAACTGGTCAGAAGACAAGAAATTTCTTACTGATGAAGAACAAGGGTCTAGGGAAGGCACAGAAAAACTCCTTGTGTTATAACAGTATATATAAGTATCAGCATGACATTACCATACGAATTGGATACAATCAAAGGGAACATTAGGACAGGAACGGTACATTAGGTATGATCCCAACATAAAGGAAAAGCATAATAATTCATTAAGCTATATGATTAAAACAGTCTGGCACAATTTTTAGAAAAGAGAATATAAGATTGGAAGACCAAAATCAAAAACTGCAAAAGCTGGACTTCTGGGGTGGTGTCACGGTGGTGTTCTTATGCATGCTGGTGTTCTTATGCACGCCCCTTACAGACCTCTTAGGAATGGAGTGAGGTCAATAGTAGATAGTCTTTGGTTAAAGCTTTGGGGATTTTGGGAAGAGACCACAGAGTCTGGTAGTGCCTCCAGTAGTGACTGAGATCACTCCCAAAGTGTGAAAAGCAGTGCCTAAGTGGTGCGAGTGGAAAGGGGGGGAGTAAACAGAAAGAAACAGTATCGAATGGACTGATAGTGAAAGTGTTTGTGTATTGTGAATGGTGATCTGAAAGACTGCCAGGTTTAAAGACTGGGAGATCTGCTATAATAGAGACAATATTGTGGGAATTATACTGAGAGTAGAGAAACAACAGATTTTACTTGGAAAGAAAAAAAGAAAAAAGAAAGAGACGAAGAAGTTGTGGAGAAAGGACAGTGACTGTGCAATCTATTGATAGCAGCCATTTTCCATCTTGGAGAATGACAAGCAGCAGTGAATTTAGAAAGCATAAAGATTAAGTTAAAAAAAATTGATTACCCGGGTGATAACTCTGAAGTGGGACTTAATTATAATTAATTGACTATCTTCTACATATTTTATATATTGATATATCTTTATATGATGTAATGTTATGTTTGTTACGTGTTTTTAATGTGTTTTTGTTTTTTGTTGTATTTTTCTTGTGTTTTTAATGTGTTTTTGTTTTTTGTTGTATTTTTATTTTCTTTATTTTTATCCCCCATGGCGGGGGATCGTCCTTCACCCCATTGCTTCTGAGTGTTCCCTTTTCTTTTGCTGTCCTCTACAGGGTCCAACTTTATTGTTGCCGGTCTCCAGACACAAAAAATTGGGCAAAAAGAGTGGAACCCCGTCTTCCTACACCACACCACCGTGACACCACCCCAGAAGTCCAGCTTTTGCAGTTTTTGATTTTGGTCTTCCAATCTTATATTCTCTTTTCTAAAAATTGTGCCAGACTGTTTTAATCATATAGCTTAATGAATTATTATGCTTTTCCTTTATGTTGGGATCATACCTAATGAAATATTTGTGGTTTTAATTTAAATGTTATTTTTAATGTTTTTTAATGTTTTAGTATTTTCCCCCCCAATACTTTTTAGTCTTTTTACATGATCACCAATATATTCACTAAGACATTTCCAAAATCTATTACTGCATAATTTGTCCACCTTACAATCATTCATGGAATATAATACCATAATTTTATACAAATTTGCCTTTACCTTGTAGTTTGATGTAAATTGAATCAGTTTTTTCATAGTTCTTCCCATTATTCCACAATTATTATTTCTTTAAAATGTTGATCCATTTTATGTTTAAAATTTATGTTTAAATTTTTATGTCTGTTTTATATTTATTTATCTATCTATCTATCTATCTATCTATCTATCTATCTATCTATCTATCTATATTAGAGTTCTTGTTGAACTCTAGAGTGATGCCAGCTGTCTTTTCCGCAGCATTCCTACCATCATAAACAGCAATAGCAGGGTACATGTTTACTGCAGTACACAGGAAATTGCGCGTACCATCATCTTTATTATGCACACTTTATCCCAATATGTATTTAGAGTTTAGGGGAAAATACTATATGTTTGCAATAGCATGACAGGGCCAAATATACAAATAGAATGAGACTATTGCCTTATACACTGTAAGCCGCCCTGAGTCTTCGGAGAAGGGCGGGATATAAATGTAAACAAAAAAAAATAATATCAGAGTTGGAGTTCTCTATTAGAAGCTTAGTATCTATGCAGAGATGTGGTATGCTGTCAAGTGATCCACTTGAACTTGGTTTTGTATGACAGTTTTTAACAGTTGGTTTTTGCGAACCTTTCCTTTGTCCATTTTCTTCAGTACAGAAAAAGCCCAGACTTTCCTTTCTGTAAATTTGGGGAGGAAGTTGGAAGGAGAGGAAGTGCTCTCTATCTATTTCTGCATTATCACATTAGAATGGATAATGAATTATTTCTGCTTTGTTCTTTCACTTTTTTTCTTTCACTGCTTTAACAATATTCACCAAAGTGATAAAATAGCACCAAATCTGTCAGCGTGTTTATGTTGCTGACTCTTTCTCCATGACAACAAAAGAGAAACTCCTACTTTTAGGAATTTAGCTGGCCTCATTCCCTTAACTCTAATTAAGCTTTTCCTATTATATCTATAAAGTTGTTAATTACATCACCTTGTTGATAAGTGATGACAATGATATAGTAATTTGTTTCATAGGAAGAAAGAGAAAGAACTTAGTAGCCAGTAGTCAAAAGTGAATTTGCATTTCCATCTTATTAGCAGTTAAAGTACAAGTTGCTGCTGGTTAAGGAAGAGTTGGACATTGTACTAAAAGGGCAAAATATGGTATAACAGCATAAAGCAGATTCTTTACTCTCTAGTTCTGTTTTGTCCATTTATGAGACTTGATAATAGAAGATAATAAGTACTGTAGTGGAGGCAGAGCAAAACCTTGATGGCAGCATTTAGTACATTAATATAGAAGACCATAACATAAGTCCACCAAGAGACATTTCAGAGTTAGTTTGTTTTTGAATCTAATCGCATAGGTTGCATAGATCACTGTGAAGCACCAGGGAAATAAGAAAATCCAGGCAGTTTAAATGAGTATAAAGATTTATTGCAAGCTTAAGCTCTCTCCAAAAATCTGAAATACTAATACAAAGCAAATTCGCAGTAGATAAGAATCAATGGAATTCAACGTGACTGGATTTAGATTTCTTGTGGGCACAAAGGAATTTATGACTGATGATGCATTTGATCCCTCCTCAGGCTTAGTGAAGAAGGAGTGAAAAGTGGCGGGTGAAAAGTTTTAATTCATTGGTGTGTAGAATTGGTGTGTAGAAATCCAGATGAATGTAATATCTTTCTTAAGTAAATTGGGTCAGTGGTTTGGCTTTATGAGCAAATCCTAGCATAAATTTCCTGTAGAAGTTAGCAAAGCCCAGAAAGCATTGAACTTATTTATTTATTTATTTATTTGTTTATTTATTTATTTATTTATTTGTTTGTTTGTCAAACACAACAGTATATGTAAATATAAGCATGAAATAACCATACAAATTGGATACAAACAAAGGGAACATTAGGACAGGAACGGTAGGCACGCTGGTGCTCTTATGCACGCCCCTTACAGACCTCTTAGGATTGGGTGAGGTCAATAGTATTTGGGTAAAGCTTTGGGGATTTTGGGAAGAGACCACAGAGTCAGGTAGTGCATTCCAGGCATTAACAACTCTGTTACTGAAGTCATATTTTCTGCAATCAAGATTGGAGCGGTTCACTTTAAGTTTAAATCTATTGTGTGTTCGTGTATTTTTGCGATTGAAGCTGAAGTAGTCTTCGACAGGAAGGACATTGTAGCAGATGATTTTATGAGTTATACTCAGGTCATGCCGAAGGCGGCTGAGTTCTAAATTTTCTAAACCCAGGATTTCAAGTCTGGTGGCATAAGGTATTTTGTTGTGATCAGAGGAGTGGAGAACTCTTCTTGTAAAATATTTCTGGACACACTCAATTGTATTAATGTCCGAACTGAGGTGTGGGTTCCAGACAGGTGAGCTGTATTCGAGAATTGGTCTAGCAATTGTTTTGTATGCTCTGGTTAGTAGTGTAATCTTTCTGGAGAAGAAGCTATGCAAGATTAAGTTTACAACTCTTAAAGCCTTTTTGGCGATGTAGTTGCAATGGGCTTTGGCACTTAGATCGTTTGATATGAAAACTCCAAGGTCTTTGACGGGGTGAGGGTCATCTACAAGGTAATGTCCATCAAGCTTGTATTTAGTGTTCTGATTCTGACTCTTGTTGGCTATGTGCGAGGCTTGCCAGTCTAGGACAGCTTGACTTTCCAAAAGCCCATCTGAATGCCTTTTGTCGGAATATAGAAACCCAAGAAATTTAGCTTTTGCAGATCAAATGTGCATTTCTCTGGCTAGGCAAAGAGATGTTTCTTTCTTAGTCTATGGAGAACTGTGCCCACATGCTGAGCTTATGTTCAGAGTAGGCCAAAATATCATTCAGATAGAGTCCCATGAATTTATCTATGAAATCTGAGAATACTTAATTCATAAATCTGGAAAATACAGCTCCTGCATTAATGAGATCATAGGGGATCACTGTGGATTAAATTTGCTGTATCTGGTGTCAAAGACTGTTAAGTATTCATGCCCTTCTTTGATCCTAATGAGGTTTTAAGCATTGCAAAGCTCCAGTCTCATAAAAATGTGCTTTCTGCAGTCTATCTGAGAGGTCTGGTATTAGCAACAATGGATACTGTCACTGAGTACAAAGTTTTCTAATAATGGACCACTCTCAGTGTGTGGGATTGCAGTGTCCCCACATTGTTAGACCCATGGTGATCTTGCTTCTTCAGTATGAAGAAGGTGGGACCTGAGCCAGTAGACTGGGAGGGTTGTATAAATCCTTTTTGCAAATTAGAGTTCAAATATTGTTTCAGAGTTTCTAATTCTTTAGTAGACACTTGATATTGTCTCTTGGTGGGAATCTTGGTACCAGGGACAAGATTTATGGTGCAATCACAGATTCTGGATGAGGGTGGGGACTGAGGTTTCTTCTTCTCCAAAAAGGTCAGCAAAGTTTACTTGGCAGGTTGGGGATTTTTTTGTTAGGGTTTCAGGGAGGGCAGGTGGAGGGTTTTGAAGGGTCAATTGCAGTGAGAAAGCAGTGAGATTGCATTGAGGACTTTCAAAGGCAATAGACTGGTTCCTCCACTTAATAGTGGGATCGTAGTATTGTAACTAAGTAGTCCCTAGCACCAGTGGTAGATCAATGTGGTCAGCCACGTAAAGGATTAACGTTTCAGGATGTTGATTTATTGTTAATTGCAAAGTCACTGTGGTATGAGTGATAGGGCCTGCTTTTAAAAGTTGACCATCAATAGTTACAACTATCATGTTTAATATGGTAAAGTAGACAAATTATGCAGAAGAATGCTCAGCAGGGTTGCATTTTGGCCCATCCCTGTTTAACATTTTTCTAAATGATTTGGAAAACCTCCTAAATGAAGTCAAATGACATTTTCTTACACTTCAATTCAGGAAACAGAACATTTTATTATATGAAAATGGCACAGTGATACTTTTGCGGTCATCCTAGGATTTCATTTGTCAAGGTACTTTGATATTAATACACTGAAAATTAATTACATTATTGTTTTTGATAATAGGATTAGCGACATAATCGCCAACGTCCGATGACGGATATGGTACAAGAAGAAATTGTTTTTTAGACAAGACATAAAACATGTTCATGGTGTTTAAATGAATATAAATTGGATCAGTTTACAGACCATTTGTTGTCTTCACCATAGGTGTTTTGCCACTAAGAAGGCCCTGCCTCTATTCAGTGATTCTTAGAATTTTCCATTTAAAAAACCCTCAACATCCATCAACAATAGTTCAGGTTTACATAGCCAAATCTGTGATTCAAATTAGGTACCAACCTAGTTCAAGGAATTAAAAATTGTCATTATTCATTACAGACTCAATTCCATCAAATTTTGGTTCATGTCCCAAGTTATGTCTCTAATATAGTTTTGCTACTGAAAAAAACTTGTCTTCTTTTAATTTTAGCTTGGTTAGCTGTTCTTAAATTATGATTTACAATAGCTATTCACCTATTGGCACTAGTTCCTTTACATGGTTACATTGATACCGGGCAGTTTTGTTAGCAGACAAAATATGACAAATAGCATCGATTTGACAAAGCTCTCCAGTTTTGAGTAAATGTCAAACTGAACTGAATTGAACTGAAACCTAGAAATCATTCACCAGGATTTGTATGCGGCAGCTGACGTACCTTATTCTTTGGAATAAGATACGAAAAAACCATGTTACATTACACTTTCTATTAAAAATCTTTTCATATGCAAATAGGTTCAGACAGGCTTTTGGCAAATCTAAGTTAATGTCTTCCTTCCCAGAAAATATGGGGAGGGTATAAGGGAATTAGAACTTCCAAAAGACTGGATCCCTCTAATAGCCAGAATATAGTGGCAATGAAGCATACATTCCCCTAGTGTAGCTTTTATTTTAGCTTGCATAATGATGTGATTAATCTTATTTTAACACCTTTTTCTCCACATTCAAATCAATTTTACATTACATATCTTCTCCGTGATCAAATTCTTAAAGAATTTAGCAATGGCAAAGTTTCTTACTGGTGCTAGTAGGATACAAAAGCAAACAGATGTCAAATCATATAGGGATATTGAGAGTTATATTGTTAAAAAAAATTATAATTTTGGATTTTAAAATAATACCATGTTGTGTTATGATCTGTACACTCTTTAAATAAACTGACCAACTTCTCAGCCTGGGAGTGGCACTGATAAAATATTGCCATGGTCCCCCACCATCCATACCCAGACACTCCTTCCTGGTCTAGAAGAAATGGCTTTTGGAAACAATTTGGGAATAATGAGATTTGATCTAACCTTCCTGTATAGTGCCATTAACTGATATAATTTTTATTATGATAATTATAATTAATATATTTTGTTGTTGTTGCTTGTTGCATTTGAATTTAAATAGCATTCAAGCTGCAGCAAAACCAAAACAATATTGCTTTCTTTTTTTACATTCAGGCAAAAATCAAAGGCATTGCCTGACTATAGTCAATACAGTCAGTCCTTAACTTACCACTGTAATGGAGCCTGGGATTTTTGTCGTAAGTAATGAGGAGCATGTCAAGCTCCTCATGTGACTCATCCAGTTTTATGACCTTTTTTTTTTGCTGTGGTCATAAAGGCAATACAGTGGTGTAAAGTGAGTCCATTCATTCCTATGACATTTTTGCTAAAAACTAGCCAAAAAGGCAGAAGCCAGCCAAAAATGTTATAAATGTGACTGCAGAGTGCTGCAACCAGCCATGGAAGTGAGCCTATTGCTAAGGACCCAAAATGCAGTCATATGTCAGGTGTGTGTGTGTGTGTTGTATGTGTGTTTACTGTTGTAAGGTCATAAATACTTTTTGGTGATTGTCATAACTTTACATGGTTGCTAAATGACCGGTGGTTAAGGGAGGACTACCTACTGTATATGTCCAACAAGCTAATGGTAATGTATGTGGTAATATTTTTCTGTGAAGCTGTTTCTGTCCTTTGGATTTATGCAAATATTAACTATTCCAGAAAATTATAAGTCTGAAATTAAGGGAAATAGTGATTGAACAGATTTTTGGGATTTTACTTTACTTTTGAAGGTGATACTAATGCCATCTGCTAGTTCCAATTTTTACCCTACTGGCAAATCTTAGGTTAAATCTGTTATGTTAGGATTAAATCTCTCATAATTAGTGCTACTTTACCAATTTCTTCACTACTGTTATTGTGTAATGGTGAAGTCAAGAAAATGAAAATTTCATAGCTCCATTTGTATGCTAATACAGAAAATTAATTGCCAAAATATTGCTAACAGTTGGCCATATAGCTTTTCCTTAGAAACTGAGAAAGAGTCACATTCCAAGGCAGTCTCTTCTATTGATCAATTGCATCATCAGATAGAATTGCACTAAATTCTGCTCAAATAATGTACTAATCTGGTCTTCCTTGTTATCTGAGTATTACAGTGAAATCCTCATGCCTGTTACAGAACAATAATCTGCTATGAATATCAGATATTATTTGCATGAATACAAGTTCAGAAAATAGCGGACCACTAATACAAGTAAAAGTTGGAATGAGACTAGCAAACTTTCTTAAACAGCACACAATAAATATTTTCATCCTGTATTAAATTTACAGTTTTTCTAATTGGACAAATTAAAATAAATGTCTCAAACTGCATGTCTCATGAATTGCACTATCAGAATTTTCTTCTACTTAATCGCAAAAATTCTGATAAAAAAAATTAACTATGAATAATTGTGTGATTTATTGGATATCAGGTTAGATTAAAAAGTCAGTATTTCTTAAACACTCTACAATTTGAGTTTATTGTTCTTATCCAGTATATTCTCTTATTTAACCATTGTGAAGTTGTTTTTGGGATCTTTTTTTAATCATGCACAGAATATGTTTGCTTTCATTTTTAAATAAAGGAAAGCATATGGTTAAAATACAATGTAGAATTCACTGTGTACAATCAGAATTATGGGCAAAATCTCAAAAACTTGCTTGTAATTTAGAATTTCCCACAAACTGGAAGCCATCTGCTATCAGAGATATTGAGCGGTATTTTTATATAGTTACTAAATCTGGAGAAAGGCCGCAAAGATCCTTAAAATTTGTAATAAGCTGTGCACAATCTTCCTTCCTTCCTTCCTTCCTTCCTTCCTTCCTTCCTTCCTTCCTTCCTTTCTTTCTACTAGTTTACATTAAGCTGCAAAAGAAAAAGCCAGGCAAATATTGTATTATGCAATTATAATCCATTTCTTCAAAATACAACAGGGATATCCATTTAATCCTCATGATTACCCTTCTGCTTGATTTATTCTATGAATACGCTCTCTTCATTATCAATTAAAAAAAAAACTAAAGCAAAGATAATAAATAATAACAGGTGCAGAAAAGCCCAATTACAGTGATTATATAAAGTACTTTTAAAGGCATTTCATATACATCTAAATATGTACAGAATGTCATAGCCGTATTTTTAAATAACATGACATGAATCATCAAAGAAACCAGCATGGATGTATAAAGAACTATCTGACAAATTGAAAAACAAAAAGGACAAGTATAAAAAGTGGAAAGAGGGGCAAATAACAAAGGCAGAATATCAGCAAATAGCCTGAGACTGTAAAGATGAAGTGAGGAAAGTTAAGGCTCACAATGAACAAAGGCTAGCGACAAAAGTAAAAAATAACAAAAAAAGCTTCTTCCAACATGTTAAAAACAAGAAAAAAGTCAAGGAAACAATTGGCCCATTGCTGGGAGAAAGTGGCAAGAAGATGACAAGCAACAGGGAGAAAGCAGATCTACTTAACTCATTTTTTGCATCTGTCTTTACACAAAAGGAAAAAACAATCCAACCTATCAAAAACAGCACCACACAAAAAAAGATTAGGAACACAAGTTAAAATAGGGGAAAAATGGTAAGTGAACATCTGTCTACCCTAGATGAGTTCAAATCACCAGGACCGGATGGATTAAACCCCAGGATTCTGAAGGAACTGGCAGACGAAATCTCAGAACCGCTGAACTATATCTTTCAAAGATTCTGGAGCACAGGGGAACTGCAGAGGACTGGAAAAGAGCTGATGTAGTTCCGATCTTTAAAAAAGGAAAAAAACCAGATCCAGGAAACTACAGACCTATCAGCCTAACTTCAATACCAGGGAAGATTCTGGAAAAGATAATCAAGCAACGAATCATCGAACACCTAGAAGCAAACAAAGTAACAACCAAAAGCCAACATGGGTTTGTCAAAAACAGATCATGCCAGACTAATCCTATTGCATTATTTGACAAAGTGACAAAATTAGTGAACCAGAGGAATGCTGTCGATATAATTTACGTGGACTTCAGTGAAGCATTTGATAAAGTAGACCATAACCTACTACTAGATAAAGTAGAAAAATGTGGGTTAGACAGCACCAGCACCAGCACCAGATGGATTCGTAACTGGCTGACCAACCGCAGTCAACGTGTAGTCCTCAATGGACATATGCAGTGGAGTACCCCAAGGCTCTGTTTTAGGCCCAGTACTCTTCAACATCTTCATCAATGACTTGGACGAGGGGATAGATGGGGAACTCATCAAATTTGCAGATGACACCAAGCTGACAGAAATAGCCAACACTCCAGAAGATAGGCTCAAGATACAAAAAGTTCTTGACAGACTAGAACATTGGGCACTATCTAGCAAAATGAAATTCAACAGTGAAAAAAGTAAGGTTCTACATTTAGGCCAAAAAAACAAAATGCACAGGTACCAGATATGTGGTACCTTGCTTAATAGTAGTAACTGTGAGAGGGATCTTGGAGTCCTAGTGGACAACCATATAGATATGAGCCAGCAGTGTGTAGCAGCTGCCAAAAAAACCAACACTGTTCTGGGCTGCATAAACAGACCGATAGAATCAAGATCATGTGAAGTGTTAATACTACTTTATAATGCCTTGGTAAGGCCACACTTGGAATATTGCATTCAGTTTTGGTCGCCACAATGTAAAAAAGATGTTCTCTGCACTCTAGAAAGAGTGCAGAGAAGAGCAACAAAGATGATTAGGGGACTGAAGGCTAAAACATATGAAGAAGGGTTGCAAGAACTCGGTATGCCTAGTTTAATGAAAAGAAGGACTAGGGGAGACATGATAGGAGTGTTCCAATATCTCAGGGGTTGCCACAAAGAAGAGGGAGTCGGGCTGTTCTCCAAAGCACCTGAGGGTAGAACAAGAAGCAATGGGTGGAAACTAATCAAGGAGAGATGCAACTTAGAACTAAGGAGAAATTTCCTGACAGTTAGAACAATTAATCAGTGGAACAACTTGCCTGCAGAAGTTGTAAATGCTCCATCACTTGAAAGTTTTAAGAAAATGTTGGATAACTATTTCTCTGAAATGGTGTAGGGTTTCCTGCCTGGGCAGGGGATTGAACTAGAAGACCTCCAAGGTCCCTTCCAACTCTGTTGTTGTTGTTGTTGTTGTTGTTGTTGTTGTTGTTATTATTATTATTATTATTATTATTATTATTATTATTATTATTATTATTATTATTATTATTAAAATATAGTCCTTTGTGGCACAGGTGGATATATAACTCTTGGAAATTGCTGTTATCTTCAAATTTTTAGGGTTTTTTTTTGAGAAGGGAGAGGAGGGCTACTTAAGTTAATGCCCAAAATTAACTTTTCAAAAACTTGCAGACAAAATAAGTTTGTGCAAATGATAATATGCAGAAAAAATGAATGGGTAAAATGTTGCTGCTTCTTTAGGTTTGGAGGCTGCCTTCCCTTTCTTCAAGGGACCATGTGAAGTAGCTAGCACTGATCATGGGGAATGGCAGTTGATAGGTTGATGGCCTTCATTGCCATACAGGTAACATCCTGTTGAGCATCGTCTGGGACTGGGGCCTAGACGATGGCTTTCTGTCTGTCTTTAGGAGGTGGTTTCTTCTTTCTGAGGTCTTGAAATGTCATGGTTCCCTTCCTGGGTGCTATGGAATGAGGCTAGATCAATTTCCAATTTACTGGCCAGGACTTACCATTCTTGGAAAGTTCTTGGTGATCTCAGGACTGGCAGGTGTAGAATACCTTGCAATTCAGGCCTTCTCAATTAGCATCACCTGTGGCCAGTCCAATAGACATCACTTGGAATTCTTGGAGGTATGCTCTGATGGAACGTCTCCCTTGCCTGATGGTCCTGATTCTGGCCCTGGCTCTTTGATCTGCCAGAGGGTCCTCTAACCATTGCCTTATTGCCATTATGAATGCATCAGAGTGGTGTACCTCTTCAGTGTCATCATCATGCAATGCCAGAACCCATTCAGTAGCTTTACTTTCTAAAGCCCTGGTAACATAGGCCTCATCACCTGGGAGATCTGGGCCATACTCATCCATGAATTCTCAGACCTGGGTAAGGAAGAATCCTAACTACTTCATTTCTTCATTGAATTTAACTCCCAGCCCAGGTAGACATCACTCATCTCTGGCCACTGGGGCGGTCCATGCTGGTGGTGCTGTAGTGCTGGTGGTGCTGGAATAGGTCAAGCGGCAAACATCCCTGGGCTTCAGATTGGTGCACAATCTGGTTGCTTGGGGACTTTGTGAAGCATGAGCCTGTGAGCCTCTCTCTGTAGAATTCAATTGCTGTTCAAATGCTGAAGCTTGGAGTCCCTCTCAACCCAAATGATGCAGGCTTTGGGTTCAGACCCTCAGGTGAAAGTCATTCCAATTGGAGGTTCCTCCAGCTTCTCCAGTTTCCTGATGTCCAGGGACCATTGGGACTGATTTCTTTCTGGCAAGATTTCTACAACCTCTTAGCTACTCAGGATAGAGGCATCAGTTTCCACTCCACTGTCATAGCCTGGGTCCAGGACAGGTTCAAGCTGGATATACCAGGCCTCTTACTGGGCACATTTTGGTTCCAATTCTTCTCCCAACCTTGGTTTTCACTGCTGCTCCCCAGTTTTGACACAGCTTCTTCCCATTTCTCCATTTCCTCTTCATCCTCATGAGAAAATGCCATGGTTGCACAATCCCCATGGTAGATGCTTTCTCCAGGTGGATTGTTATCACAATTCTGGCTTAATGTCAGTCCTGCCCCAACTTCATCCCTTAAGCAAGAATGATCCTTGACTCAATTCAGTGTGAAAGGTTTACTTTAATAAAGGCCAAGTGGATTACAGTATAACAAAGCCAGAATGCCAAACCTTCCTAGTAAATTTTCCCTATCCAATTCTTCCCCAGTTCCTCACCCTTGCTGGTCCTTATTGTCCAATTGCATTTGAATAAATTGTTTGGTGAATTGTCTCTTCAAGGGGAGGGGGGGCTGGTGGTGAGCCATTGCATTCCATTCCCAGCCTTTTGACCTTGAGCTGGTGTCTCTGGAAGGTATGAGGAATAGTTAGCTTTCTCCCTCCCAACTGGCTCCCCACTGCATAATTCATGGCAGATTGGCAGCTAGCAGATGTGAAGCTCAAGCATATGATTGCAGTTCTGACATAAAGTCAGATGCTACCAAAATCCAACTAAAAAAATAATTCTCATTTTAGTCTTCTAACTATGTATTGTATAGTAAAACCAGACCATATTTAATTAACTATGGCTGAAGTGATACATAAAATTAAGGATTCTTATTATGTAGAGATCTAGTTTATGGATAGCAATGTAAATTAGATTCACATGCAGTTTTATTTCAGATTTTGTCCCTCAGCACAGAAAGATCAGAAATGAAAAATCATCCATCATCATCTGCTCCCATTCTTGCTTTTTCAAGCAAGTGCAATCCTATCTAGTCTCAATCATAAGCTCCAGGAACCACTTTCCTTATTCATAATATATCTGTTTTCTCTGGGTAAATTTCTACTTTGTCTCTGTCATCTATCATAAAACAGCCTCAATATATCAGTTTAAAAGATTCATTGAAATGAGTAGCTGAACATTACAGGGGAAATGAATGATATCTGCATATTACTGATATCTAATATGCAAACTATAATAGTCCAAGATTTTTTAGGTAGGGATTTAAAAGCGTAGTACCCAAAATAGAACCATATTACGTCACAGAGTAGAATAACTGCAGCTATAACCTTCTGACACCAATTGTCCATGAAACAACTGAGTCACCGTATCTACCAAAAACCAATCTGACTAGTCAATCAAAAACAATGGTATAGATTATTGGTAATGAATAGAGGTCCTAAAGAATTGATAGGGTAATTTTAATGTGTCACATAAATTATATGTCATCATGAGATAGACTAGACCAAGAAACTTAATGAACATGAATAATAATGCCACTTTTATTAAAAAGTTACAATGACACATCTTGCAAGTCTGAATGTCTTTACATTCCATAAAAATAATGAGGGTCAATTCTGATATACATTTAAAAATTAAAGTCCTTCAGTTTTTTCAGATTTCTCAGTGTTCTCAGATTTCATTTAACAGACCATCATCTAGGCTACAACCCTTCCTCCTGTCTCTCAAGGTTATTCTCATTACCCATTACAGTTGTTTCCACTGAATCTGTTTATAAAATAGGTATTAAAAACATAATCCAAAATCTTATCAGTATATATCTCATTCAAAACCTCATGTGGGTAACCCTAATTTAGCAACACAATTGGGATTAGCGACTCCATCACTAAGCAATGCAGTCACTAAGTAAAATCACATGACCACATCTTGAGATTTTACTATAGGCAGCAGGCAAATAGCAATAACATAATCATGAGATGCTGCTATAGTATTAAATATCAACTAGTTGTGAAGTGCCAGAGGGATGTTGTGATAGTCATTAAAGAAAGAACTGGTAATAAAGTTAATAAATTTTCAGCACAATTGAACTTTGTATGGTTGTCACTATATGGCAATTATGGCAAGTCACTACAGTAACTTGCAAAATGTGTCACATTTTTCAGCTTATGCCCACAGAAGACCCAAATTATGTATGTATAAAATGTAAACTACACCAATTACTAGAAGAAAAAGTAAAGGGTCTAACCACTCTGAAACTCAATAAACAAACCAAAAAACCTAAACAAGAACGCTACATCAAAATAAAACACAATAAGGAGCAAATAGCTTCTTTAAAAAATGAACCCAAATATGAACATAGAAGAAAACCAATATATCCAAACTGAACACAATAGGGAACAAACAGCTTCTATTTAAAAAAAACAACTACCCTATATATGAACCTAAAGAGCAAGACTGAGGGAACCGTGTCACTTTTAGAAGAAAACAACAGCCAAGAGCAAAGCCCCTACTATCTACCCTGGTCCACTCCAACGAAGCCCCTCTGGAACTGAACAATCTCTTTCATAGCCTCTCCACGGAAGAAAATATACAGACACCCATAAAAGAGCATTCACCAATAGTGTCTAAAAAAAGAGGCACAACCCAGAATTCCTGCAACTGGAAGAAAACTATCACAGACTTCCCTAAGGGGAAAAAAAAGGCAAATAGGAGAGTCAATTCTTAGGGGAACTGAAACTATAGTTTGTTGACTGGGCAGTCAATCTAGGGAGGTATATTGTCTCCATGGAGCAAAACTCAAAGATGTAACTGACTACCTTACTAAGATAATCAACTCCACAGATTAGTACCCCTCTCTTCTACTACTCATGGGGACCAATGACACAACAATGAATCCTCTCTTCTACTACTCATGGGGACCAATGACACAACAATGAATCCGAAAACAATAACAAGAGATTACAAACAGCTAGGGAAGAAAGTTAAAGAATTAGGAGCAAAGTAGTGTTTTCATCTATACTGCACTCCTTTTTAGAAATGTATTTTTTCAGATTGCTTTGCTTTCTTTGCAGGATAACACGTTGAAGTTGAAGGCACCAACAGCAGACAGAAACAGATGGGCGCAGGTCGGAAGGCAGGCAATCCCAATGTGCCATGCAGGTCACAGGCAAGTTGAGAGGCTTTCCAATTTTGCCCAAAAACAATCCTTGCAGCTGTTATTACATGTATAATCAAATAGATGTTTTCTTTGCTAATTTTTTCCAGAAGGATACCCAATAGGAACAGCTCCGGTTTTAGGTCAATATGTTGTTGTATCATTTCTTCTATTCATATCCTAATTTTATTCCAATAGTTTTTAGCTTCTGGGCATATCCACCACATATGATAATAAGATCCTGGTAACTGGTGACATTCCCAACATTTAGCTGATTTATCTTTAAACATTTTTGCCAGTTTTTAAGGGGCATATGCCATCTATAAAACATTTTATGTTGATTTTCTTTATATGCTGTGGACATTGTTAATTTGTAATTCATTTCCCATAACTGTTGCCATTTTTTCTAGATCAATTGAATATCCAAAATTCTTTGCCCAGGCTATCATTGTTTCCTTTATTTGTTCTTCCTCTAGTTCAATATCCAATAAAAAGTTATAAATTTTTAAAATTAGTTGATACTCTGTTCCCATGAGTTTCCTATCCAACTCTGTCTTTTCTAAATGGAAACCATATAGTTTAATATCTTGTTCATATCTTGTTTGTATTTGTATATACATATATCAATCCATCTCAATGCCCTGTTCTTCCAGTTCTTGTTTTCCCTTCAATTCCCCCTTGTCTGTTAATAACTTCTTGACTCTAACAATATTTCTAAAATTAAAAATATTTGGGTGTATTAAAGCTCCTATTGTTGATAACCATATCGGTATTTTCAAATAATGTTTGTCTCTAACTTTCTCCCATACCAATAGCATTGCGTTTCTTATATGTCTGTGAAAGTATGTATGCATCTTACTTCTACCATACCATAAAAATGCATGCAACTCCAATTGTAAATCATGTCCTTCCAAAATTAATAGTCTTATATTTCTTAATTCAACCCATTCCTTCATCCAAGTCAATGCTGCTGCCTGATAATATAGTTCCCAATTCGGCAGTCCAAATCCTCCGCATAGCCTCACATCCTGTAACATTTTTATACTTATTCTTGCTTTTTTCCCTTGCCATATAAATTTCCTTATTATCTTATTTAGATGTTGAAAGTAAGTCTTTTCAATTTTTATTGGTACGTCTGAAATAAGAATGGTAGTCTCGGTAATATATTCATCTTAATTGTTGCAATCCTTCCCATAAATGACAGTTGTAAGTTTTTCCATTTGTCCAAATCTTTCTCAATTTGATCCTTCAGTTTGTAGTAGTTATCCTCCTTTATTGTTACACATCTTGACATTAGATATATTCCTAAGTATTTAAATTTTCACAACTTGTATATCTAATTTTTCTTTTATCTCTCTCTTTTGTTTTTCTGTAATGTTTTTCACCAATATTTTTGTTTTCTCTTTATTTATTTTTAGGCCAGACACCTTTCCATAGCTCTCTATTTGTTCTAATAATTTGGGGCCCGTTGTTCAAGGTTCTTCCAAAATGAATACTAAATCATCAGCAAAGGCTTGCAATTTATACTCTTCTTTTTAAATTTTCATCCCTTTTATCTCTTCATTTTGTCTAATATTTCTACTTAGAACTTCTAAAGTCAAGATAAATAACAATGGTGATAAAGGAAATCCTTGTTCTGTACCCTTTGTTATTTTAACATTTTCTGTCATTTCTCCATTCATCGTTATCTTAGCTGATTATCTCTCATAAATTGTTTTTATGGTGTTTATAAGTCTCTCCCCAAATTCCATTATCTGCAGTTGTTCAATCATAAATTGCCAGTTCACATTATCAAAAACTTTTTGAGCATCTAAAAACATCATCACCATTTGTTTTACTGAATGTATCTTATAATATTCCAACGTATTTAAAATTATCCTCATATTATCTCTAATTTGTCTCTTAAGTAAGAAATCATTTTGATCCATATGAATAAATTCATTTAATAGTCTTTTTAGCCTATTCGCCATTATTGTAGCAAAATCTTATAGTCCACATTTAATAACGAAATTGGTCTATAATTTTTTTTATCAGTTGTAGATCTGCATCTTCTTTAGGTATGAGTGTTATATAGGCCTCCCTCCATGAGTCTGGCATTTTTGCTTTCATTAAAAGTTCATTAAATAGTTCTAGCATAATATTGCTCATCGCTTCTTGTAGCGTTTTATATAATTCCTCTGGGAGACCATCCAGTCCTGGTGCTTTTGTCTTTAAATTGCTTTTGTCAATTCCATCATTGCTATTCTTTCTTCTAGCATTCTTTTGTATTGTTTGGTTATTTTTGCTAAATCTGATTTTTCAAGATATTTTATTATCTCTTCCTTCGAGATTTCCTCCTGGTGGTAAAGCTTTTCATAGTTTTTGAGTTATTATCTTCTTTTCTTCATTTCTATAATGTAATTTCCTTTTTCCACCTTGTAAATATTTTATTATTTTCTTTTCCTTCTCTTTTTTATTTTATATGGTAACCTGGTTTGTTTGCATTTTGAAAAAAATTCTGTTTGGATACTCTTAATTTGTTTGCTAAAGATTCTTGTTCGTTTACTTTTATTTCATGTTTCTTCAATTCCATTCGTTTCTTATTTATTATTTTGACTATCTTTTTGAAATTCATTCTCTAAATTCTTGTATTCCTCTTCCAATTTTTTCTGTTTTTGTCTTTTCTTTCTATTCTTTTTCCCCAAATATGTTATTGCCAAACCTCTGATATATACTTCCATTGTGTCCCACACATTCAGAAATGATGTGTCCTCCTTTTTATTTGTTTTGAAGAAAACTCTAATTCTTTCTATAAACTGTTAAAGTTCCTTTTCATTTAAAATCAAAGTCTATCTTGTCTTTTTCTTTTGGCCTTTCCATATTATTGTCATTGGGTTATGGTCCGCCCATATGTTTGATCCAATTTTTACTTCTTGTATGTTATCTATAAGGTCTGTTGACATCTATATCATATCTATCCTTGACCGTGACAAAAGTCTATTTGAATAGAAAGTGTATTGTTTTTCTTTCAAGTGTTTATGTCTCCAAATATCTTGCATACTCAGTTCTTCTATCATTGTAAAAAAGGATTTTGGTAATGTTTTTCTAGGCTTTTTATTTGTCTTTGTTGTTTTGAAGTCCAAGTCTACATCAATTACATCACTGAAATTGCCCATTATACATATATGTTCATAGTGCAGTTCTAGGTTTTTTCGATGTAATCTACCATAAAATTCTTCTTGTTTTTCATTTGGTGCATATAGTGCTATCAAAAGTATTTGCTTAAAGTTCATTTTTATTTCCACCATCAGAATCTTGCCTTCTTCATCCTCAAAAAGTAATTTAGGTTCTAATTTTTCTTTAATATACAGAGCTACTCCTCTTTTACTTTTTTGTATCAATGAAGTAAATAAGACTCCTGATTTTGGATATTTTAATAATTTTATATATTGCTTTCTAATGTGTAGTTTTTGTAAACATGTAATGTCCATCTTCAAATTACTTAATTTATTTAAGGTTCTATTTCTTTTTGTAGCTGCATTCAATTCATTTACATTTATTGATATTGCTTTTATTTCTTCTTCCATGTCTTATTTATTACTAGTTTTTAATTTCATTGCCCTTGTCTCTCTTTGTTCCATTGAATCCTTTGCTCTTGCTCCTTTTCTTAATGCTCTTTCTTCCTGTTCCTTTGTGCTTTCTTCTTTTTTGTTCACTTCATCTTCAAAAATTGTTTTGTCTCTCCTGCTGCTCCCGCATCTTCTTCCAGTGGTCCACAGAATCATTCATAAAATAGCTTCACTTTTTCAATCGAATCTAATCTGTGTCTTTGTTCTTGCCATGTCACCAAGATCGCCTCAGGTATCAACCATCTGAAACTCACTCCTTTTGATATTAAAATTTTTTGTTAAGAAATGATATTCTCTCCTCAGATCTCTGACAGATCTCAGATCTCAGAACCAAGCTATCTTGGCGACATTTCGACAAGGTCTCACTCATCATCGTCAGGCTGGTGCTTAAGGCTTTGTGCTTGTGCGAGCAAAGCATGGTCAGAGCTGCCGTCTCTCTATAAAATACTGGTGGGGTGGGGTGGAGTATTGGCTTTGTTGCTGTAAGCGGGTTGGTTGGCTGTGTTGTTACATCTTGATCAGTTGATGGAGTTGATATTTGCAGATTAGTCAGCTGTTTCGTAGCATCCTGTGTGGGTGTGGTCCTAGTTGTGTGCCCATTAGTCTTCTGTGTTGTTACGACCTGGGTAATGAGCTGTGTGGTAACATCCTGAGCTCTAGTCTTGTGACATCCTGAGTCTTGTGCTGTAACATCCTGGGTGGTTGGCTGTGTGTAACCTCCTGAGCCTTAGTGTTGTAACCTCTTGAGTTCTGTGACGTAATGTCCTGAGCAGACCTCCCAGGTTTTGGTTTGGCTCCAAGTTTGAGGTCTTGTTGTATGTTCATGGCGTGCATCAGCATGCTTTGTGTGGGGATCGGAGGGTGGCGCAGCAGCTGGTGATGCCAATGCAGTCAGGTGTAGTTGCACTTTGTCTGTGGGATGGGCCTGGGCTTGAATCTGGTGAGGATGATTGGCAGTGGCATCATGTGTCATCCTGGATCCAGTGTCAATTTTCATGGCTGGAACTCGCTTGTTGACTAAGGCTAGTTTCCAGATGTCTGGTAGGCAGGAGGTGTCGTCATGTTGTTCATTTTGTGGGGGTGTTTCTCTATTTCAATGGCTTCCATAATTATTCTCTTGTTGTAGTGTTCGGTATTGGATATTAATTTGGTTCCTTCAAAATCAATTTTATGTCCTGTGGTTTTAAGTGCTGGAAAAGGGAGGAAGTTATTTCTTCTTCTTTTTTTTTTTTTGTTTACATTTATATCCCGCCCTTCTCCGAAGACTCAGGGCGGCTTACAGTGTATAAGGCAATAGTCTCATTCTATTTGTATATTTTTTACAAAGTCAACTTATTGCCCCCCCCAACAATCTGGGTCCTCATTTTACCTACCTTTATAAAGGATGGAAGGCTGAGTCAACCTTGGGCCGGGCTTGAACCTGCAGTAATTGCAGGCTACTGTGTTCTAATAACAGGCTTCTTAACAGCCTGAGCTATTCCGGCCCAATTTTCTGACTGTGTTCTTGTGTTCTGTGATGCATGCATTTATTCTCCTATTAGTTTGTCCAATGTATGTGGCTGGGCAGATTTTGCATGGTATTTCATAGTCTCCTTGGTTTTCTAGATGGATCTTGTCTTTGAGGTTTCTTAAGATGTTGGCTATTTTTTGGTCTGTGCAGAAGGCTGTCTTGATGTTGATTTTGTGAAGAATTTTACTGATTTGATCTGTGGTGCCTTGGATGTACGGGAGGAGGGCGATGCCGTTGTCTTGTTCTGTGTCTCAGTTCTTGGGGCTGTCTCTCTTTGGATTAGGGTGGTAATTGTGTTTCTTTGGAATCTGTTAGAAATTACCGTATATACTCGAGTATAAGCCGAGGTACCTAATTTTACCACAAAAACTGGGAAAAACTATTGACTCGAGTATAAGCCGAGGTACCTAATTTTACCACAAAACTGGGAAAACTATTGACTCGAGTATAAGCCGAGGGTGGAAATGAGGCAGCTACTGGTCAATGTAAAAATAAAGATAGAGCCAAGTAAAATAACATGAATATTTATTTGAACGAAAACAATAAAAGTGCAAAAGGGGAAGGAGGATTCCCAGCTTTAGAAAATTTAGAACTACGCCTTTGGTATGACCTGAGCATAGCTCATAAAATTATCTGCTACAATGTACTTCCTATCAATGACTACTTCAGCTTCAACCACAACAATACACGAGAACACAATAGATTCAAACTTAAAAGTGAACCTCTCCAATCTAGATTGCAGAAAATGTGACTTCAGTAACAGAGTTGTTAATGCCTGGAATGTGCTACCTGACTCTGTGGTCTCTTCCCAAAATCCCCAAAGCCTTAACCAAAGACTATCTAGTATTGACCTCACCCCATTCCTAAGAGGTCTGTAAGGGGCGTGCATAAGAGCACCAGCGTGCCTACCGTCCCTGTCCTAATGTTCCCTTTAGTTGTATTCCTTTTATGTATTCAATTCATGCTTATATTTATATAATTATTTAATATGTATTTGACAAAATAAAATGAATAGAATAGAATAGAATAGAATAGAATAGAATAGAATAGAATAGAATAGAATAGAATAGAATAGAATTTTTATTGGCCAAGTGTGATTGGACACACAAGGAATGAATGAATGAATGAATGAGTGAATAGAATAGAATAGAATAGAATAGAATAGAATAGAATAGAATAGAATAGAATAGAATAGAATAGAATAGAATAGAATTTTTATTGGCCAAGTGTGATTGGACACACAAGGAATGAATGAATGAATGAGTGAGTGAGTGAATAGAATAGAATAGAATAGAATAGAATAGAATAGAATTTTTATTGGCCAAGTGTGATTGGACACACAAGGAATGAATGAATGAATGAATGAGTGAATAGAATAGAATAGAATAGAATAGAATAGAATAGAATAGAATAGAATAGAATAGAATAGAATAGAATAGAATTTTTATTGGCCAAGTGTGATTGGACACACAAGGAATGAATGAATGAATGAGTGAGTGAATAGACTAGACTAGACTAGACTAGACTAGACTAGACTAGACTAGACTAGAATAGAATAGAATAGAATTTTTATTGGCCAAGTGTGATTGGACACACAAGGAATGAATGAATGAATGAGTGAATAGAATAGAATAGAATAGAATAGAATAGAATAGAATAGAATAGAATAGAATAGAATAGAATAGAATAGAATTTTTATTGGCCAAGTGTGATTGGACACACAAGGAATGAATGAATGAATGAGTGAGTGAATAGAATAGAATAGAATAGAATAGAATAGAATAGAATAGAATAGAATAGAATAGAATTTTTATTGGCTAAGTGTGATTGGACACACAAGGATCTACCACTTCTTTGGATGCCCTTCCCAAATTGAACACTGCAAGCATGAAAATGAGTCCTCCTTTAGCTTCCAAGGGACCAGGGTGCCTCTGAAGGTCAGTGCTCTAAGTACTAAGAACCCAGCACAAATCTAAGCCTGTATGCACACCAACAGTGAAAATACCCTGCACAGTGTCTCTTGGAAGAGAAGGTTAATTTTCATAGACGTTGGGGTGGCTCTTTTTTTTTTTTTTTGGCAGGGCAATAAGGGTCTCTAATATCATTAAACCCACTTTAGAAGTCTCTCTGTGTGTGTGTGTGTGTGAGAGAGAGAGAGAGAGAGAGGGAGGCCCCGGCTGAGCAAAGCGGCGGCGGGGAGGCCGCGGGGGAAACGCGGGAAGTAGTCGGAGATCTGCTTGATGGGGCGGATGGGACCTGGGCAGACGTCGATGGCCATGTGCTCCTGGATGCTGATGGGCGGCTTGTCGCCTGCGGTGGCTCATGCAGGTGGCGCCCGGGAAGGAGGCGGCTGCGGGGCTGCTGCGGGAGCCGCTGGTGCTGCTGGTGCTGTTGATGCTGCTGCCGCCGCCGTTGCTGCCGCCAGGAGGCCGTCGCCAGCCCGGCCCTGCCGCCGAGCGCCCGCCACGCTGCTGGCTGCTGGAGGAGGCGGAGGAGGGACGGAGGCAGCAGCGGCGGCGGGCGGCGGACGGCAACGGGTGGGCGGTGGAGGTGATGTCACTGCTCTGCCCAGCCCTGCCCAGGCGAGGCCAGCAAAGGGCCGGGCGAAGGGGCGACCGAGGCGGGCTCGCAGCCCAGCTGAGCCGCCACGGAGGGAGGAGGCGGGGCGGCTAGGCTCGGAAGGCAAAGCAGGGCGTTCGTCCACGGGATAGACTGCTGGGATCCACCGGGATAGACTGCTGCTGGAGCTGGAGGCTCGAAGGAAGGAAGGGAGAGGGGTGGTGGAGCTCAAGGTTCTTAGCCCCAGACACCTGCCCCGCTAGAGAAGGGAGGAGATCGGGCCGCCAGTGTCCGGGAAGGAAGACGGGCCGGATTCTTACTTCGGGATAGACTGCTGCTGGAGCTGGAGGCTCGAAGGAAGGGGAAGGGGAGGGGCGGCTGAGAACGGGCTCGTTTAAGACTCTTCCAAAGCAGCCCTGCTGAACCGCTACGGAGGGAGGGAGGCGGGGCCGGCTAGGCTCAGGAAGGCAAACGGGAGGCGTTCGTCCACGGGATAGACTGCTGCTGGAGCTGGAGGCTCGAAGGAAGGGAAGGGAGGTGGCTGAGGCGGGCTCGCAGCCCAGCTGAGCCGCCACGGAGGGAGGAGAGCGGGCCGGCTAGGCTCGGAAGGCAAACGGGAGGCGTCCCACCGGGATAGACTGCTGGGATCCACCGGGATAGACTGCTGCTGAGCTGGAGGCTCAAGGAAGGGAAGGGAGAGGGGTGGTGGAGCTCAAGGTTCTTAGCCCCAGACACCTGCCCCGCTAGAGAAGGGAGGAGATCGGGCCGCCAGTCTCCGGGAAGGTAGACGGGCCGGATTCTTACTCGGGATAGACTGCTGCTGAGCTGGAGGCTCGAAGGAAGGAAGGAGGGGCGGCTGAGAACGGGCTCGTTTAAGGCTCTTCCAAAGCAGCCCTGCTGAACCGCTACGGAGGGAGGGAGGCGGGGCCGGCTAGGCTCAGGAAGGCAAAACGGGAGGCGTTCGTCCACGGGATAGACTGCTGCTGGAGCTGGAGGCTCGAAGGAAGGGAAGGGAGGTGGCTGAGGCGGGCTCGTTAAGGCTCTTCCAAAGCAGCCCTGCTGAACCGCTACGGAGGGAGGGAGGCGGGGCCGGCTAGGCTCCGGAAGGCAAAACGGGAGGCGTTCGTCACCGGGATAGACTGCTGGAGCTGGAGGCTCAAGGAAGGGAAGGAGGTGGCTGAGGACGGCTCGTTTAAGGCTCTTCCAAAGCAGCCCTGCTGAACCGCTACGGAGGGAGGGAGAGCGGGCCGGCTAGGCTCAGGAAGGCAAAGCAGGGAGGCGTTCGTCCACCGGGATAGACTGCTGCTGGAGCTGGAGCTGGAGGCTCAAGGAAGGGAAGGGAGGGTGGCTGAGGCGGGCTCGTTTAAGGCTCTTCCAGCAGCCCTGCTGAACCGCCACGGAGGGAGGGAGGCGGGGCCGGCTAGGCTCGGAAGGCAAAACGGGAGGCGTTCGTCCACCGGGATAGACTGCTGCTGGAGCTGGAGGCTCAAGGAAGGGAAGGGAGGGTGGCTGAGGACGGGCTCGTTTAGGCTCTTCCAAAGCAGCCCTGCTGAACCGCTACGGAGGGAGGGAGAGCGGGCCGGCTAGGCTCAGGAAGGCAAACGGGAGGCGTCGTCCACCGGGATAGACTGCTGCTGGAGCTGGAGGCTCAAGGAAGGGAAGGGAGGGTGGCTGAGGACGGGCTCGTTTAAGGCTCTTCCAAAGCAGCCCTGCTAAACCGCTACGGAAGGGAGGGAGAGCGGGCCGCAGTAACTGAGAAAAGCCTGACGAGGCGGCTGGGCTACCTTCTGGCCTCATGAGTCGGCCGTCCGTCCGTCACTTCTCGGCTCGGCAGCCGGTTTTGAAAAAGGTTCCGTCGCTGGGTTTCGGGACTTTGTTTTTTTTAAAAACACCACCTTCCCTTTTCTCCCTAGTTGGGGCGTTTCCCAGTTCCTGTTTTTTTCCGCCTTGCCTGTTGAGTTTTACCTGACAAGTTTCTTGCGCTTCCTCGACCTCCCTCCTCCCTCCGTCCTTTCCTTCCCTCCCTCCCTCCCTGTCTTGTTTGTAGCCCCAGCGTCCCCTTTCGGTTGTATTTAAATCCAGAGCTTGAAACCTCCTCAGTGGGAGGAGAGGAAGCGTCGATTTGGCAGCTGACCGCACTTGCACGGGCTGGGTAAGGAGAGCCCTAGGCGGCCTGCGGCGCTGGGAGGGAGAAAAAGAAGAAGCAGCCAAGAAAAAAGGGGTGGGGTGGGGTGGGGGAAATGAATTTAGGAGGGCGAGCGTGTGTGTGTGTGTGTGTGTGTGTGTGTGTGTGTCTGCGCCCGTCCGCGAGGAATGCCAGCTATTTCTTTGAAGGCGGGTGTGTAGCCAGGCGCCCTTCCTTCGCTTGAAACCCGGAGGGTTTTCACTCTTCGCTCCCTGCGTGTGTATTTGTCAACAATTATAACTCTTCGGTCGGGTCCTTGCCTTGCCTCGCCTCCTCGTGCCCTCTCTGTCAACGCTGTCAACAATTATAACTAACGCGGGTAATTGTGCGTGAGGGGTGTGCGTGTGTCCACATAGGAATAAGACGCATGCGCGCACTAACGAGAGCTAGCTGCCTGCGGTAGAAAGGACTCGCTGCAAGAGGAAGGGCTGAACGGCTTGGCTCGAGTATAAGCCGAGGGGGCGCTTTTCAGCACAAAAAACGTGCTGAAAAACTCGGCTTATACTCGAGTATATACGGTAATACATTTGTGAGAGTGTGTAATTCAGTTTTCAGGTTTTGTCGGCTAGGCGTTTGGTTCTGGAGATGAGAGTTTTGGCTACGGAGTTGATCTGTGCAGGGTGGTGATGTGATTGTGCATTTAGGTAGCGGTTGGTATATGTTTTTTTCTGGTTGATGGTGTGTCCTAGGGAGCCGTTGGGTTTTTTGTAGATTAGGACGTCTAGAAAGGGGAGCTGGTTGTTAGCTTCTGTTTCCATAGTAAATTGTATTTTGGGTTGTAGGCTGTTGAGATGTGTGAGGAAGTTGTCCAGTTTTTTCTTTTTAAGTGGCCAAATTACAAAAGTGTCATCTATGTATCTAAGCCAGAGTTTGGGTTTGTGTTCAGATTTATCTAAAGCGTTGGTTTCAAAGTGTAACATGTATAGGTTTGTGATGACAGGTGAGAGGGGTGATCCTATAGGTACTCCTTCTATCTGTTTGTATCTTTGTCCATTGTGGATGAAGTATGTGTTGGTTAGGCAGTGGTTGGTCAGATCTAGGATGTGCTTGGGGGGTTGTATTTGTTTGATAGCTGTCAAGGTTTCTTTAATAGGCACTTGGGTGAAGAGGGATATGACATCGAAGCTCACGAGTAGGTCGATGGGTTGTAGGTTTTGTTTCTTATTGTTCCTATGAAGTGGAATGAGTTTTTTACGTGTGAGGTGATGGATTTTGCATAGGGATGTTTGGCAAGAAATTTGGCAAGATTCTGTAGAGGTGAGCCTATAGAGCTGACTATGGGTCTGAGTGGTGTTCCTTCTTTGTGTATCTTGGGGAGGCCATAGTGCTTGGGGCATCTAGATGATTTCTCTCTGGGGATGATTCTTTGCTGGATATCTTCACTGATGGGAGAGGCTTTTATTTTGGAATTAGTGGTTTTTTCCAGGTAGATGGTGGGGTCTGTGTTTAGAGGTTTGTAAGTGGGGTCTTGGAGTAGATTGGATAGTTTGGCTTGGTAGTCAGATGTGTTCATCACCACTGTGGCATTACCTATGTCTGCTGGGAGAATGATTATGTTATTGTCTTTCCTCAAGTCACAAGACCAGAGCTCAGGATTTTACCACACAGTCCATTACCCAGGTCATTACAACACAGAAGACTAATGAGCACACAACTAAGACCACACTCACACAGGATGGCTCAGAGTGCCTGATGAAACTCGGGGGGGCTGGGGGCTTTAGCAAATTTGCATGGCTTATGAAAAGGGCCTGTTACTACTCCAGAGGGAGTTAAGCTCAGCTATGAAAAGTGGGGGAAACCACCCCCATTCTGGGTTTCAGTGCTTCACTGTACAGGGGGAGTGCGAGCTTTCGTGTCATCTTACAGGTAACAGGTGTGGGACAAGTCTCAAAACATGTCTCATTTTTGTGTTCTGTGTTGGATGTTCTTCCTGTTATTCAAATAAAGCTGGTGGCAAAAGGAAGGAAAAAAATGAAGGAAGGAAGGAAGGAAGGAAGGAAGGAAGGAAGGAAGGAAGGAAGGAAGGAAGGAAGGAAAGAAAGAAAGAAAGAAAGAAAGAAAGAAAGGATGCTACAAAACAGCTGACTAATCTGCAAATAATAACTCCACCAACCAATCAAGATGTAACAACACAGCCAACCAACCCACTTACAGCAACGAAGCCAACACTCCCCACCTCCCCACCAGTATTTATAGAAAGACGGCAGCTCTGACCATGCTTTGGTCACACAAGCACAAAGCTGTAAGCACCAGCCTGAAGATGACAAGTGAGACCTTGTCAAAATGTCGCCAAGATACTCTCAACCTTACACGGGAAAAGACCTGAATACGCCAAGACCTACACACACACACACACACACACACACACACACACGTATGTATGTATATATAAAAAGAAAAAAATGAAAAATCTCAATCAACCACCTCCTCAAAAAATCAAAAATCCATCTAGCCAAAAAGAAAATAGAAATCCTAACATGCAAAAAGAAATAAAAAAGAAGAAAAGAAAAAACTTTCTTCTGATTCTTCTTGTCTTAATCCAAATTCTTGCCAGTCCAGCTTTTCTCAATCCAATGGCAAGAGAACGTATTAAACAAAAAATCCAAAAAAACAAAAAACAAAATGCAGAGTAAAGTGCTTTTTACTTATCTACCAACAAAGCTCAAAACAAGATACTTCAAAGTATTCACAAATAGGTAAATAAAAAGCTACGTGCAAGAGTAAAAGATAATAAAAAACTAGAAACCAAATATAAAATTCAAAGTCCAATCTTCTCTCTTGCACATCTGTTTTCTTATCATCCAACCAAAATGTCAAAGTCAGCCTTAATTAAAATTTCCTTTTCACTGCAGGCCCTTTTCACTGCAGGCTTCAGTAAAGCACAGTACTTTCCATATTTTCAGTCTTTAGTTTAAAATGTTCAAAGTTTCCTTTTTTAATTACCATCATTCCATCAGATTTAAATTAGAATGGGATTCAATCTTCATCAATTAGCTAATCCACATTCTTATTTCTTTTTTTAAAAAATGTTCCCCAACTTCTCTTTTCTCAATAGAAAAAAAAAGAAAAAAAAGCTTTTACTATGCTTTCCTCATTGCCAAATTTACTGGATGTGAGAGCAAATACACACCCGCTCTCACTCCTCACTCTCAGCTAGTCTTTTCCACCCTATTCTTTTACAGGTGGAGAGAAACTCTTTTTCTTAAAAAAGTCTTTCTCATCTTGATGTCACACATTGTCTCCTTTTTTCCTCTTCCGTTGTGGCTGCCCCAGCTTCCTAGCGACTTCTATGGTCACTTTCCTCGCTGCCCGGTTTCAGGAGCTTCTTCTGATCCAGCCAGGAAGTTTGTGATCCCCCTGTGCTGGTCAGTTCGTGCTCCTCTTGTTTGTCATCCCTACAGGACAACTTAGGTCACTTAGGACCCCTGGACAATGGAGATATTGATGGGTCTTCAAGAGGTCTCAAAGAACTCGATGTACCGCAGTGATGCTGGCCACGCCTCCCCCAGTAGTTACTATTTCTTGGCCTCCAAAGTATAAGCACAATAGAAGCTCTTGACTTCTCATTTTCAAATTCAAAACCATTTTTCTTCAGATCTTACCACAATTACTTTTCAATTGTATTAGAAAATTTGACTCTAGTTAAAAGTACAGTAGATCTTCTAGAAGAATTTTTTTGCAAAATTTATTCAGTCACACAAAATTGCCCACTACTTCAAGACAAACTATAGGTTCTTAAATTATGTCCTGTTAATGTTGGCGGGGGAAAGGAAGACCTCATGCCTGAATTCAGCCTAATGAGGGAAAATGATGGAGAATTAAGAAGAAAGTTAAGCAATCCCACAGAAAAAGGTAAGCAAAGTGAAACCACAAATCCACAAACCAGTAAGATAATTTTTCAGACCTCAAATAATAGAGTACACAGGAGCAGATGAGGACTCTAAAAAGGTCATCATTCATTTGTTAAACCAGTTATGCTATGAAAGGCAACTGATGGACTTCCAAAAGGTAGAATGACTCCCACTCAGGGAACCCTGCTAACTTTTCGGCACCATTGTTTTCATTTAAAAAAAAAAAAAAGTATCTTTTTGATCTTCCCAAGTCATGTTTTCCACTTTGAGGAAATACATCTATTTCCAATTCAGTTTGGCCAAGAAGGTACCGGCACTTTAACATACAAATATTATGTTTCTCACTAAGACAACTTCTTACCAACAGAGTCTTTGTGAGAGAAATCCAAATCCAAATCCATCTTGTATAATTCACAGCAATGCAGCTGCTAAAGAATTTCTAAAAGGAAGCTTGATTAACTGTTCTTTTTTATTTATTTATTTATTTTCTCCGAAGACTCAGGGCAGCTTACATTGTGTTAAGCAATAGTCTTCATCCATTTGTATATTATATACAAAGTCAGCTTTTATTACCCCCAACAATCTGGGTCCTCATTTTACCTACCTTATAAAGGATGGAAGGCTAAGTCAACCTTGGGCCTGGTGGGACTTGAACTTGCAGTAATTGCAAGCAGCTGTGTTAATAACAGACTGCTTAGTCTGTTGAGCCACCAGAGGCCCCAAAGTTTTTAGTGCTGTGTATGGCTCACACCAAGCTGACATTATTAAATTCTAGATGACTTGGGAACATTTGTTATGTGACCAGTAAAACATCAAAGTCATTAATAAATTTAGCTTTGCTAACTACCCAAAACAAAAAAAACCTACTTAGAAAAAACCTGATTGTGCGGTTAAAAGCGAGCAACCTACCTGCGATCTCACAGCCATTAAGAATTCAGATCTTGAAAACCCTAATGCAAACTTTGCCATGGAAGAATTCTAATTCATATTCTAATACCCTCTAAAAGAATCAGGATTCTTAAAATTCAAAACTTCCACAGTTGTTCAATTTGATGAGCAGGCTTCTGAGAACTTTGTCTGAATTTCACAAGCTATGACTGCAGGTCCAGCACATAGTACAAAAAGCATGACAGCATGCTGGGTAGTACAAGACAAACACGATAAAAATCCTAGTATGGAATCTAGCTGGCTGTTATTGCAACAGAAGTTCCAATTTCTCCAACCTCCAGCATAGCAAGTATATAACTGGGATGCAAGAAACATGGACAGTCATGGTTATCATTCATACAAAACACATGTAGAAGCATGGCACTCTGACAAATTAGACATCAATTGACACATACACATAAACAATATCTACATATGCAAAAGATACAATCAACAAACCAAAAATAGAACAAAAGTACCAAAGCACCTCCCACCAACAATCAGGACCCAGATGAGCACAGTTTATTTCCAAGATTAATATCAGACCAAAAATCAAGTTAACAATACCCCAATCAAGGAACTGCCAAACAAGCCAAAGTAAACAGCCCAGCCAAAGAAAGTCTTAAGACCTCCCCACCAATACTGATAAGGCAAGCCACAAGAATATAAACTGAAACCAAACCTCACTCCTTACTAGCATTGATGATGTTTGGATAATGAAACATCTGCAAGAAAACATCCAAGTTCAGAGAGCACCAAGTACCTGTCATTTTAGCCCTGAGATACAAACATTTTCCTTTATTGGGAGCTAGGACATGTTGGCAACCTTCTTCTGGAGTACCCAAATGCTACACTGCAACTGAAATATGATTTAATGCTGAGTTGGGCTCTAATGATCATATACTCTACACTAAATTTCACCAGTACTCAAGACCTCAACTCAGTTTGCTTCACTTTTTTGAATCTCTCCAAAGATAAGAGAACAAGCTCTTCTGGACTCTGCATTGCAGAAATGATAAATGGTCAATGGCATGACTAGTGAACCCAAGAAAAGTAAACACTCTCAGGAACTTCAAATCCCAAAAGCAAAACTTTATTGGAGACACCATTTTGGTACTGAAGAATCAAAACCAACTCTGGTTTTTCCTGTGCTTGTATAGTTAAACAATAGCCTCTCTTTCTCCCCTCCCTTGGTTGGTCAACTGGTCCAATAATGAACCATCCTTTTGCTTTGAGAACAGTTTATTTTTCTGTTGGACACCTGCATCAGTGGCCTTGGTGGGATCTTGGCTCTCACAGTCTATCTCTGGAGTGTCTGCATTCTTTCTCCCTTTCCGTCTCCCCAGTTCTTTGGCAAGTTGAACAGCAATAAGACCTAAACATTCAAAAGCAGTTCAGCCTTGACACAGCTCAGTTTCTTTACACAGTTGAGTCTCTCAAAATAGATTATCCAGATGAATTCATGTTTATGACATGGCATGCTAAAAATAGGAGGCTTAGGGGCTTTTTAATTAGTTGTTTTAAGAAATTTTTTAAGGGGAGTTTTAATGGGGATTTTAAGGGTTGGGAGGGGGGGAGGGATTCGACGGGTAGGGGAGAGAACCCGTCGGGAGGGGGGTGGGAGGTTAGGGTGGGTATTGGGAGTAGCCCGCTGGGTGGGGAGCCAGTCCTTGCGCGCTCGTGGCGGTTTAGCAATGGGTTCGGAGGTTATAGGGGATTACGTTCCTTTTGGTGAGGGTGGTTCCATTTGCACGGTAAGTGGGAGGGGCAGATATGGCGGAAGGGGACCGCATCGTTCTGGGGGCGCTCGATGTCTGCAGGCGATCGCGCCCGATCCCTCCCTTCTCCCGTTCCCGGATGGTCAAGACCCTCAGAGCCTGGGCCTCGCCTGATGTTATGCAACACACGGTCCGTGGCCAATAAGGCCCCTAATACATGATCAGATTCAGGGGGGTGCCGTGGATATTATAGGCGTTACGGAGACCTGGTTGGGCACTGAAGGGGGCGTGCCCCTGGTCGAGATGTGCCCACCGGGTTTCCGTGCATTCCATCAGCCGAGGCCCAGGGTAGGGGTGGTGGGGTGGCGGTTGTTATTAAAGAGAGTCTAGAGCCGAGGAGACCACTGTACCTCAGATTGCCGGGTGTGAATCCTCTTGTGAGGTGGGGTCATAGGTGTCAGATGGGCTTGCTGGTCACGCACCTGGCTCCTTGCTGCGTGACAGCCGCCCTGCCCGAGCTCCTGGAGGTGCTGGCTGGGGTGGCAGTTGAGACCCCCAGACTTTTAGTCATGGGGGACTTTAACTTGCCATCTTCCGGCTCGTCATCGACGGCAGCTCGGGAGTTCATGGCTTCCATGACGGCCTTGGACCTGACCCAAGTAGTTGATGGCCCTACTCACATTGGGGGTGGCACTCTGGACCTGATTTTTGTCTCTGGTCAGTGGTTGAGAGATCTGGACTTAAAGGAAATAGTCATTGAACCTTTGTCATGGTCAGATCACTCTCTTCTTCGCCTGGACTTTCTGACCGCCATTCACCACCGCAGGGAGACGGAGCCGATACGTTGGTTCCGTCCCAGGCGCCTGATGGACCCGGATGGGTTCCGGACGGAGCTTGGGCCATTTCCTGAGGGTCTGGCTCACGGCTCGGTTGAGGAACTTGTTGCGGCCTGGGAACGGGCCGCGGCGGGGGCCTTAGACCGTGTTGTGCCTTTGCGGCCTCTGACCCGGCGCAGGTCCCAACCGGCTCCTTGGTTCTCCGAGGAGCTGAGAGGGATGAAGCGCCGGAGAAGACGCCTAGAGAGTTCCTGGAGGTCTAGCCGTTCAGAAGCTGATCGGACACTAGTGAAGTCCTATACTACGACTTACCTAGTGGCATTGAGGGAAGCGAGGCGTAGCTACGCCTCCTCCCTCATTGCATCGGCAGATAACCGCCCAGCCGCCCTGTTTCGGGTGACCCGCTCCCTCCTACACCAGGGGGAGCGGGATGACCCGGTGCAGGGACGTGCTGAGGAGGTTAACGGTTATCTATACGATAAAATCGGTCAGCTTCGGGATGGTTTGGACCAAGATTGCGGTGATACGGGTGAGACGGCTGAGGGTGGTCTTGGTGACATTTTATGGGATGAGTTTGACCCTGTTGCTCCCGAGGACATGGACAGGTTGTTGGGGAGGCTGAATGCCACCACATGTTTACTGGACCCGTGCCCCTCCTGGTTGGTGCTGGCCACGCAGGAGGTGACCCGAGGCTGGCTCCAGGCGATTACGAGCGCTTCTTTGGTGGAGGGTGTCTTTCCGGCCGCCTTGAAAGAGGCGGTGGTGAGGCCCCTCCTCAAGAAGCCTTCCCTGGACCCGGCTGTTTTAGGTAATTATCGTCCGGTCTCCAACCCTCCCTTCGCGGCGAAGGTTGTTGAGAGTATGGTGGCATATCAGTTTCCCTTACACCTGGATGAAACTGTCTATCTAGACCCGTTCCAGTCCGGTTTCCGGCCCGGTTACAGCACGGAGACGGCTTTGGTCGCGTTGGTGGATGATCTCTGGAGGGCCAGGGATAGGGGTTGTTCCTCTGCCCTGGTCCTATTAGACCTCTCAGCGGCTTTCGATACCATCGACCATGGTATCCTGCTGCGCCGGTTGGAGGGATTGGGAGTGGGAGGCACCGTTTATCGGTGGTTCTCCTCCTATCTCTCCGACCGGTCGCAGTCGGTGTTGACAGGGGGGCAGAGGTCGGCCCCGAGGCCCCTCACTTGTGGGGTGCCGCAGGGATCGATCCTCTCGCCCCTTCTGTTCAACATCTACATGAAGCCGCTGGGTGAGATCATCAGTGGGTTCGGTGTGAGGTACCAGCTGTACGCGGATGACACCCAGCTGTACTTTTCCACACCGGACCACCCCAACGAAGCTATCGAAGTGCTGTCCCGGTGCCTGGAGGCCGTACGGGTCTGGATGGGGAGAAACAGGCTCAAGCTCAATCCCTCCAAGACAGAGTGGCTGTGGATGCCGCATCCCGCACAGTCAGCTAAATCCACGGCTGACCATCGGTGGCGAGTCATTGGCCCCGATGGAGAGGGTGCGCAACTTAGGCGCCCTCCTGGATGAACGGCTGTCTCTAGAAGATCATTTGACGGCCGTCTCCAGGAGAGCGTTCTACCAGGTTCGCCTGGTGCGCCAGTTGCGCCCCTTTCTGGACCGGGAGGCCCTTTGCACGGTCACTCACGCCCTTGTGACGTCTCGCCTGGATTACTGCAACGCTCTCTACATGGGGCTTCCCTTGAAGGGCATCCGGAGGCTGCAGTTAGTTCAGAATGCGGCTGCGCGGGTGATAGAGGAGCCCTCGTGGCTCCCGTGATAACACCCATCCTGCGCAGGCTGCACTGGCTACCTGTGGCCTTCCGGGTGCGCTTCAAGGTTTTGGTGACCACCTTTAAAGCGCTCCATGGCATAGGGCCGGGTTATCTACGGGACCGCCTACTGCGACCAGATACCTCTCACCGACCCGTGCGCTCTCACAGAGAGGGACTCCTCAGGGTGCCGTCAGCTAGGCAGTGTCGTTTGGCGACGCCCAGGGGAAGGGCCTTCTCTGTGGGGGCTCCCACCCTCTGGAACGAACTCCCCCCAGGACTCCGTCAACTTCCTGACCTTCGAACCTTCCGTCGCGAGCTTAAGACACATTTATTCATCTGTGCAGGACTGGCTTAGATTTTTAAATTTAGAGATGGGTTTTAAATTGATTTTAATATTTTATATTTTATATTTATATTTCTATTTTTAATAATTCGGGCGCTAGAATAAGTTTTTTAAGGATTATTTTAATTTGTATATTGATATTGATGTTTTATATGCCTGTGAACCGCCCTGAGTCCTTTGGGAGATAGGGCGGTATATAAATTCGAACAATAAAATAAAATACAATAATGACAGAAATCTGACTGCGTGTAAATTATTACAAACTTGCTACCCCATGTGAAGAATTTCAAAATGCTGTCCCATCTAGATAATGATCATCTCCTACTCTGTCTATATCTGTTGTCTTCCACTCAGCAGGTACACCTGGAAGTTTTTTTCATCTATTTAGTCTCAACATCAAGTCAAGGAAGATGTCATGTGAAATAGACCTTGCAGCTCGACCAAAAGACAAAGAGGTTACAGGACAGCCTGAAGAATTGTTGATTGTGCTTGTCAACCTAACTCATAATCCTTTGAATCTATATAAAACTCTAGTGCAAAAGCTAGAACCCTTTGTGGCTTGCAATCCTATTTCTTGGTTGAATGTTTTACAATCTCATTAAAGCCATAGTTTGATAAGGATTGTGTTGAAGCTAAAAACTTCAAATTATAACCTTTGTAAATATGAGACAGGAATAACATAATGACATTTGAACATCTTCTTGTTCAAACATCTGGTGGTCTTCAAGAAGAAAAGAAGTACAAGAAAAACTTGGGAGCAAGCTATTCAAGCAGTGAAGGAAAAGAACTCCATTGTCTTCTGGCATCTAATATTTCACCAGGTCTCCAGAAATCTCATTCTGTTTGATTTACTTGCCACTTTTAAATTTTATAAAAAAAATTTAATATTTTATGTACGTTATTGTACAAATATTTTATTGTGAGAAACATTGGAGTGTTTAAAATTTGACGGGACAGAGAGAGAGGGGGAGGGAGAGAGATGATGTTATATACTTCCTGAAGCCAGTGAATTATGCTTTCAGAAGATATATGAAAATTCCTTCAGATAGATTAAATTTCTTATTGGTAAACTCATGAGGGCAAAAGTCCCTGGAACTGATGTTATTCCCCTGAACTCATAAAAAATGTAGTATGGTAGGCACCAATCCTGGCATCACTTTTAGTTATATTAATACCACCAATTTTGTCCCTGAGGAATGGTGCCTGGCAATTATAATTCCAATCTTCAAGATGGGAAAAAGAATCCTTCTAATTATAAGCCAATTAACATAATCAGCAAACTTTATGCTAAACACCTCCATAATAAACTTAAGGACTGTCTGGATCCAGAAAATATGAGAGCAGAAGAGCAGGCCAGTTTCAGAAACGGTAGAGGCATCATCAATTAATTCTTAAATTTGATTAAAAACCATTCAACCAACAATATAGCATTACTATATGCTATCTACATAAATCTTAAGGTCGTTTTCTATATTCACGACCAAATTATGGAAGAAGCTGGAAGTCTCATCAATCAACTGTAGGTTTCTCTATTTAATCAGATCCCTTATATCAGTGGTAATCAACCTGGTCCCTACTGCCCACTAGTGGGCGTTTCAGCTTTCATGGTGGGCGGTAGGGGTTTTGTCCAATACTTTCCTTTTTTTAAATTTAATTGACTTTTTTAAAAAATTTCATAGCATTATTTAAAAACATTTTCATTAGGTTTTCATAAAATTCCCCGTGACAATTTAAATTTCTGAAAATATACTACTTGTATTGCCTGCGCATAATTTTAGTTCACATTACGTAAGTAAAACTAAATGGCGCTATAGTGTGACTGAAAACAAAAGAGCCTTGTCCCAGAATAGCTCGTGCATCTCCCCCCCACACAACCCAATTGTAACAGACAAGCAAAGCTGGTAGCCAGTGCCCCCACAACCCAATCCACAATGCGCGAGAGGCATGCACAGACGACAATACACTTTATAAATCACCATTTCTGTGGAACCGGTGGGCGGTTAGAAAATTTTACTACTAAGAGAGATACAAAAGTAGGCGGTAGGTATAAAAAGGTTGACTACCCCTGCCTTACACATTCATATAACACTTAAGATCAGATGTAGTAGAGTAGAGTAGGGCAGGGCAGGGCAGGGCAGGGCAGGGCAGAGCAGAGTGACCTTGTAGGTCTTCTAGTCCAACCCCTTGCTCAAGCAGGAGATCCTACACCATTTCTGACAAATGGTAGTCCAATCTGCTGCTGCTGCTGCTGCTGCTGCTGCTGCTGCTGCTGCTGCTGCTCCTCCTCCTCCTCCTCCTCCTCCTCCTCCTCCTCCTCCTCCTCTTCTTCTTCTTCTTCTTCTTCTTCTTCTTCTTCTTCTTCTTCTTCTTCTTCTTCTTCTTCTTCTTCTTCTTCTCCTCCTCCTCCTCCTCCTCCTTCTTTTTGAGAATTTTTTTTATTTTTTTTAGAACAAACCGCATACAGCATTTTTTTTGAACAAAACATCAATCAGGTACATAGTCAACCCCAATTCCTTTTCCCATCACCCTCAATGTATATTTTATCCAATATATTTCCCCTACCCTCTTTAAATTTCATTATTTGCATACCACTAACATAACATTCTTTCTCCCCTCTACCCTGAATTTAACTCTTAAATCAAATCTAGTCCCCCCACCCCTTGCCCCCTTTCACATCTCTCCCTTCTACATCAAAAAAAGAAAAAAAAACATAGCAAAAAATAAAAAACAAGGTAATACCAACTAGCATTCCTTATTTCAAAAAATCTCTCATATATTTAATTCTCATCTTAGTATTAAAAGAAAGAGAAAAAGAAAAAGAAATCTCTTACGTATTTAATTCTCATCTTTTTAGTATTTCAATCTCAATCTATGTTAATTCCCTTCTTGTTACATTTTAAAATTCCTTGCTTTAAAAAACTTATATTCTTGTATTTCAATAATTTCTACTCATACATTTCATTAAACATAAAGATAATTATTCTTAATTTTATCAGAGAAGAAAGAACAGTAGCAAAAAGGAAAAAACAAAATAGTATCAACAGACATACCTTATTTCAAGAAATTTCTCATTCATTTAATTCTCACTTTTTAATATTTCAGAAAAATCTCTTGTATATTTAGTTCTCATCTCTTTAATATTTTAACCTTGTTTAAAATTATCTATTTTTAATAAACAAAAACCAAAGTGAAAAGGAGCCAACATTTCTCTTATTTCAAAAAGTTTCATATTTATGCTTTTATATTCTCTTAGAAGTATTAATCTCAGATCATTGTAGTTTGATTGTATACGCTTAAAAATTCCATATTTTCTTAAATTATCCATTAACTCTCTTTTCCTCTTCCCCCCTTCTTATATCACTCTAATAGCCTCTGTATATTCTTTTAAGTATATAATTCAACATCATAAATTTTTATTCACTGATACTGCCAGAAGCAGGTCTTATTCTTTTTTTCCCCGTATTATTCCAGTCATATAGTTGTTTCTTGTGTTCCTTGCTTAAAAGTCATTTGTGTATTTCTCTTATTATCATAGTTTTCTGCTTTGGTCTTTGAAGTTGTAAGTCTTATTCATTTGAAGGTCGAACAGCTTGTTGATAAAAGCCTCCTTTAAAATTCTCACAGTTTCTTGTCTTAGCCATATAGACTTCAATGGTGACCAATTGCTTGTTGTTACACTTCCACCTTTAGATGTCAGTCTTTAGTCCAGAGTTGCAGTTCATAGTTAACAAAGTATCCATTTTGTTTCTTTTGGTTAGAGCCATGCCTCAATTGTTTCAATTTATTTTCCCTTTTTAACCAGTTTAAAAGAACAGTTTCAATTTAATATCTTGATTAATCCAAATCTGTAAAAAAATAGAAGAGCTCAGAGGTACTCCCTTTAAGTTCTATCATATCGCAAGATCTAAAATGGACAGCTAACTTCAAAAAAGGACAACAAAGAATGTTTTTTCTGCGCCAACTCAGTAAGCTCAAACTGCCCAAGGAGCTGCTGATTCAGTTCTACAGAGGAATTATTGAGTCTGTCATTTGCACCTCCATAACTGTCTGGTTCGGTTCTGCAACCCAACAAGAAAAACACAGACTTCAGAGGATAATTAGAACTGCAGAAAAAATAATTGCTACCAACCTGCCTTCCATTGAGGACTTGTATACTGCACAAATCAAGAAGAGGGCCGTGAAAATATTTGCAGATCCCTCGCATCCTGGACATAAACTGTTTCAACTCCTACCCTCAAAACAACGCTATAGAGCACTGCACACCAGAACAACTAGGCACAAGAACAGTTTTTCCCCGAAGGCCATCACTCTGCTAAATAAATAATTCCCTCAACAATGTCAAACTATTTACTAAATCTACACTACTATTAATCTTCTCATCATTTTCATCACCAATCTCTTTCCTTATGATTTATATTGATATATTGACCATCAATTGTGTTGTAAATGTTGTACCTTGATGAACGTATCTTTTCTTTTATGTACACTGAGAGCATATGCACCAAGACAAATTCCTTGTGTGTCCAATCACACTTGGCCAATAAAATTCTATTCTATTCTAAAGGGACTTTGCAGGTCATTTAGTCCAATTCCTCCACTCAGTGCAAGTTCCTGTAACGACAGTGTTCCTGACAGCTTCTGTTATCACCTTCCAAATTAGACTTTTCTGCCATTGAGCAGTTCTTATCGTCAATAATTTTTTCTTGGTCCATTGAATCATGCTCCTTATAATTAGATCCATCCTTGGCTTATCTTCAGAAACAAATGTGAACAATTATGACCTGTCATCTGCATGACAGGTTTCTACAGATTTTTCTATTCTAGCCTAAACATTCCCATCAATACCTCCAACAGTTCTTTGTACTTCTTTGTTTCTGGGTGTCTTTTTGTCAATGTTCTCCTAAAACTGCCAAAATGTGACATTCTGTACACAGAATATTCTGTACGCAGTCTGACTCCTTGCATTAACTAATTCCAAAGTGAGGGAAAATTGCTACTTTTCCTGATCTGTACACTATGTCAGGGTTGTCAAACTTGCGGCCTGTGGGCCAGATGCGTTAAACTGGCCATGCCCATGCCCGGTTTAACAAAGGTGAAAAGTCATAATACATCACATGATGCCGCCGTGACAACACGAGTTTGACACCCCTGCACTATGTGTTCGTTGTTGCAACCTTGCATGCATCAAAGACACTTTGTAAACTGGAACTATTCTCCTTTTATTCAAGGAATTGTGTTCTATTACAGGGGCTTCAATCCCCAGGCCACAGAGCTGTACCATCGGTGGCCTGTTAGAAACCAGGTCACACAGCTAGATGTGAGCAGCAGGTTATTGAGTGAAACCAAAGCTATCTCCCACTCACCCTCTTCGATCCATTGAAAAATTGATTTCTATGAAACCAGTCCTTGATGCCAAACTGCTGTTCTGTTGCCCTCTACTAATCAAGCCCATCATGATAAATGAAAGGAATGTTAGGAGTTAGAGGCCATCAAAATCTAAGGACACAGGTTACACTTTTCTATTTTATTCTATTTTTTCCATTTTCTGTATCTGCTTTTTTGTTTTCTTGCTCTTTCATAACAATATATTTTTAGAAGCATAACTATTTAATGCATGGTTTATAATAAGAATAGAACAAAAGCAAATTAGATCACACCAAAACTCATCATGTCCAGTATTTAGGTCTCATAATATTCAATAAAATAGCACTAAAAAGTCACAATACAAGTGCAATAACACCTTCTCACTCATGTTCTTTAGGAACTGATCCTGAGAGGCAGGTAAAATAATACAGAATATTATGAAATAATATTGAACACCGTAAAAAGAATGTTTTAACTGTAAAAAAAATTAAGAGCGTTTTTGACAGCGGCTACTTTTTAAACATTACCTTCTCTTTCTCATACAAATGCGCATATTTGAGATTAAAAAGTGTTTTCCAGCTAAATCACATAGGAGTATGTTGCTCTGAGGATATTATTGTCAAGAGTGAAACGTAGGCAGCTACTGTCATTAGAGTAGAAGGGGGAGGAGTTGATTATGAATGGGTTAGTTCAGAGGTGTCAAACTTATATCATCACAGCGGCATCACATGATGTATCGGGACTTGTTTTCCTCCTTCTCTAAATAGGGCATGGCCATGGCCAGCACGTGATGCATACAGCCCTCAGGCCAGGACTTTGACAGTCCTGGGTTAGTTGGACAAATGAAACTTCTGAAGTTCACTGAAACTCATGAGAATCTGGAAACTTTTCAAGGATTTATCAACAGGTGTGAAGAAGAAGGCAAATGGTTCCCATAACAAAGAGAACTTGTTTACATAGTCTTTATGGATTCCTGGGGGTTGGGCTGGGAACTTAATTGTTTAATACTATGAATTGTTGCCTTAGAAAATCAGAGTTAGTTTTACCTTGCCATTACCTTGCTCTGTATTCAATAAATAGTAAGCTTTTCAGAGAAGACATGATCCTGGACTTTTAATTGGAATACTCAAGCTGGATGTTGTCATTAAACTAACTCTCTCCTTTGTAGCCTACCTGGGTTTCCCTCCAGGGAATATTGTAAGAACTGCTTTGGAGAAGAAGACAGATGAAGGGATATTGCAGGGAGAAGCTTCCTCTCATTGTCGGCGACTGTAATCCAGATGGAAGAGACAGCTGTGTTGCTGTCAGTTTGTGCTTCCATGAAGAGGTTGCCTGGGAAAACTCCATATTTGTTACAACCAATGGCTGACCCTAAAAGACCATGGAAAGAAATAGCCATGGATTTCATAATGGAATTACCAGAAAGTGCTGGGAACACAGTAATATGGACAGTAGTTGATTTATTCTCAAAACTAGCACACTTTGTAGCTTGTCCAAAGCTTCCCTCAGCTAAGAGGTTAGCCAAGATGTTTGTGCAACATATTTACAGGCTGTGTGGAATCCCAAAAAGGATAATCTCAGACAGAGGGGTGCAGTTGACAGCAAAATTTTGGAGAGTGTTCATTAGGTCAATAGGATCATCACAAGGACTCAGTTCCAGTTTTAATCCAAGCACCAATGGCACAGATGAATGAGCAAATGCAATGATAGAACAATTTATTTATTTATTTATTTATTTATTTATTTATTTATTTATTTATTTATTTATTTATTTATTTATTTATTTATTGATTGATTGTATTTTTATACCGCCCTATCTCCCTAGGGACTCAGGGCGGTTTACAGGCTGATAAAAACACATATAAATACAAAATAAAACATCCATTAAAAACTTATTCCAAATAGCCAAATAATTAAAAATAACAGTACACATAATAAAACCCATTAAAACCAATTTAAATTTAAAATCTAAAATCTAGTCCAGTCCTGCGCAGATGAATAGATGAGTTTTATGCTCGCGGCGAAAGGTTCGGAGGTCCGGAAGTTGACGAAGTCCTGGGGGAAGCTCGTTCCAAAGGGTGGGAGCCCATACAGAGAAGGCTCTTCCCCTGGGGGCCGTCAGCCGACATTGTTTGGTGGACGGCACCCTGAGGAGTCCCTCTCTGTGAGAGCGCACGGGTCGGTGGGAGGTAATCGGTAGCAGTAGGCGGTCCCGTAAGTAACCCAGTCCTAAACCATGGAGCGCTTTGAAGATCATTACCAAAACCTTGAAGCACACCCGGAAGGCCACAGGCAGCCAGTGCAGTCTGCGCAGGAGAGGTGTTACGTGGGAGCCCCGAGGGGCTCCCTCTATCACCCGCGCAGCCGCATTCTGAACTACCTGGAGTCTCCGGGCGCTCCTCAAGGGGAGCCCCATGTAGAGAGCATTGCAGTAATCCAGACGAGACGTCACGAGAGCATGAGTGACCGTGTATAGGGCATCCCGGTCTAGAAATAACTTATCAAGGAAATTATTAGGCTGATTTATTACTGTTTGCTTAAGTACCATACAATAATGTACTGATTTTACACTTTTCAAAGTGAACTCTGAGATTGAATATATGTGTCATGCCCCCGTCAGAGCCTGAATCGGTGGAAGAAGATGAGCCAGAACTGGAGCAGACAGAGATTAAGGGGATGGCTTTGTTGGCTTGGGAGGAAAATGGGGAGGAGCAGGCTCATTCAGGCCAGATCCTTTCAGGATTGGGACAGTTTAAAGTCAGGGAGGAAGGCGGGGGGGGGGGCAGGATGACCAGGAGAAGCTAAGCAGTGAACATGACAGACAGAGCTCAGGTGATGAACAAGGGCCACCCATCCTGATCCTTGAGCATAGAGAGTGGAGAGAAGGCAAGAACAGTGCAGACTCCCAACTATTTGGAGGAGAGCTCCCCACCCCTCTTCACAAGGCATACTTGGGGACTGAGCCTTAAGAAGAGGCTGTAGGGACGGGCATTTGTTGGGAACAAATGCTGAATTCCTGGAGTGATGAGTGCCGACATTTGAACTTTCCTGGATTCCTTGCATTCTTTCTGGATTTTTTGCTTTACAGCCATGGTGCTCACAGTGTTGGCTGGACTATTTGCAGCCAGAGACTGCTTGAGGGGTGTGTGTGTGTGTGTGTGTGTGTGTGTGTGTGTGTGTGAGAGAGAGAGAGAGAGAGAGAGAGAGATAACTTTGCTCTGGGACTTGCCAGAAATATGGAAGCATTTGGGGAAATTTGGAGCAATTATTTATTTATTTTATTTATTTATTTCTTCATATTTTTATACCGCCCTATCTCCCTAGGGACTCAGGGCGGTTCACAGCCAGATAAAAAATATACAGATAAATACAAAATAAAACCTCAATTAAAAAACTTATTACAAATGGCCGAATAATTAAAATAGCAATATACATAATAAAACCCATTAAAACCAATTAAAATTTTAAAATCTAGTCCAGTCCTGCGCAAATAAATAGATGTGTTTTAAGCTCGTGGCGAAAGGTTCGGAGGTCAGGAAGTTGACGAAGTCTTGGGGGAAGTTCGTTCCAGAGGGAAGTTTAAGAATAAAGGGACAGTTTGAACTTCCAGCTGCCTGTGTTATCTCTGTGCCATGCCCAGGTCATCACAATATGGCTATGCATCCACAATCTTAACTGATTGAATGGATAATAGAAAAAGCACATGGCCAGGGGTATGCAAAGCTCTAGAAAAAGCCCAAAAATGTAAAAAAAAAAAAAAAGCAAAAAACAAGCAGACAAGAAAAAAGCTTCTCCAGAAGGTATTTAAAGTAGGTGATAACGTATATTTGTCCACAAAATGTTTGAACCTCAAAATACCTTGTAAGAAACTAGGGCCTAAATATATAGGTCCTTTTACTATTATAGGGGTCATCCACCCAGTTACAGTAAAATTACAATTAGCAAGGAATTTTAAACCCAGTGTTTCATTGTAACTTGTTGAAGTCAGTTCAAGGATCAACAATGAGTCCAATTGAAAAGTCACCTCCACTTCCAGTTTTAGTTAAGGAAGAAAGGCATTATGAAATTGAAGAAATATTAGATTCTAGATATCATAGGGGAAAGTTGCAATATCAAGTAAAATGGAAAGGATACCCCCTGGTGGATGCACAGTAGGTGGCAGCTACAAATGTTAGAGCAGCTAAGCTAATAAAGAAATTGCATTCTAAATACCCTAACTGACCCCACTGAGAAGGGGGATATTGTATATGGGATATTAATTTTATTTTTTACCTCCAGATCCATTCTTCTTTTGAGGGGGCAGCATGTCAAAAGTGAAACATTGGCAGCTACGTGCCTCTTCATTTCAATTTGTTATTTAAGTAGATACAGAGAAGTGTTGATTACTAATGGGTTAGTTGGAGAAATGAAACTTCTGCAGTTCACTGAAACTCATGAGAGTCTGGAGACTTTTCAAGGAGTTGTGAAGAAGAAGGCAGATGGTTCCCATAACAAAGAAAACTTGTTTACATAATCTATGTGGATTCTGGGGGGGTTGGGCTGGGAACTTAATTGTTTAATACTATGAACTGTTGCCTAAGAAAATCAGAGTTAGTTTTACATCACCCTTACCATGCTATGTATTCAATAAACAGTAAGCTTTTCAGAAAAGACATGATCCTGGACTTTTACCTGGGTTCTTGGGTACTCAAGCTGGATGTTGACAATTATGTAATTATTCATTTAGCCCAAGATGGAGAATAATTATAATAATTTTTGCAGGAAAGTGTTATTTTATATGTGGAGATGTACAACTGAAACTTTACCTTAATGAAACATCATAAACATTAGAAAATAATAAAAGTAAGCAGTAAGTAGATAATATCCCTGAAGTTTTAAAATACTGCCTCAACCTAGGGAGGTGGGAGTGTCCTGAAAAAGATGGGAGACTACCTGGAAAGTAGACCAATTGTATATACTCTCAGCAGGATCACTCAAGACATGAAGATGATCCCAGAGACCTAGCTATATTGGACAGCAGAAATGTGGGAAGATGCTAAAGGTTGGTGATTACCTTAATGAAAATGGCAAAGGAATAATTTTATACTTTGCAGGACTAAACCATTTCAATCTTTACCAATAGAATGGTATATACATGGATATAAAATATAAATTAATTGATAATTAATTGATAAACCAATACCACAACAACAACAGTTTGCGGCACTATGCCATCTGATCCGAAGGCAGAGGTGGAGGGGTCCATTCCAAGAGTAGAGAGTTGTTTAATCTGTACGGTAAGTGGGAGAGGCAGATATGGCGGAAGCGGGGGGCCGCATCGAGTGTTGGGAGCACGTGCTCGCTGTTATAAAGCGATCACGTGCTCCGGCCCCTCAGTCTTCACCTGTTCCCCGGGAGGTCATGGTCCTCAGAGCTTGGGTTTCCGGTTGATGTTATGTAATGCCCGGTCCGTGGTGAATAAGGCCCCCGTGATATGTGATCTTATTCAGGGGGAAGCCGCGGACCTTATGGGCATTACGGAGACCTGGTTGGGTCCAGAGGGGGGGGTTCCCCTTGTGGAGATGTGCCCTCCAGGTTTCCGAGCATTTCATCAACCAAGAGCCCAAGGTAGGGGTGGGGGGGTAGCAGTTGTTATTAGGGAAAGTCTAGAGCTGAGGGAGGCCACTGTACCTCAGATTGCTGGTTGTGAATCCCTCTTTGTGAAGTGGGGCCACCGGAATCAGTTGGGCTTGTTGATCGCGTACCTGGCTCCTTGCTGCGTGACTACAGCCCTACCCGAGTTGTTGGAGGTGCTTGCCGGGGTGGCGGTTGAGACCCCCAGACTTATAGTCATGGGGGACTTTAACCTGCCATTGACGGGCTTGTCATCAACGACGGCTCGGGAGTTCCAGGCTTCCATGACGGCCTTGGACCTGATTCAAGTAAGTGATGGCCCTACGCACATAGGGGGAGGCACACTGGACTTAATTTATATCTCTGGACAGTGGTTAAATGATCTGAAACTAGATAAGTTAGAAACAGAACCAGTGTCATGGTCAGATCATTTTCTCCTTCGCCTAGATTTTCAGACCGCTACCCACCACTGCAGGGAGATGGAACCAACATGCTGGTTCCGTCCCAGGCGCCTGATGGACCCGGAGAGGTTCCTGACGGAGCTTGGGCTGTTTCCTGAGGACCTGGCCCACGGCACGACTGAAGAACTAGTTGCGGCCTGGGAACAGGCCGCGGCTGGAGCTTTGGACCATGTCGTGCCCTTGCGGCCTCTGACCCGGCATAAATCTCGACCGGCCCCCTGGTTCTCCGAGGGGCTGAGGGAGATGAAACGCCGGAGAAGACGCCTAGAAAGTGTTTGGAGGTCCAGCCATTCCGAAACTGACCGAACACTAGTTAGGTCCTATTCTAGGACCTACCTAGTGGCAATGAGGGAGGCGAAGCGGTCTTACGCTTCCACCCTCATTGCGTCGGCAGATAACTGCCCGGCTGCCCTGTTTCGGGTGACCCGCTCTCTCCTGCATCAGGAGGTGTGGGATGACCCGTTACAGGGACGCGCCGAGGAGTTTAGCGGTTATCTATACGATAAAATCGTTCAGCTCTGGGATGGCTTGGACCGAAATTGGGATGATCCGGATGAGAGGGCGGAGTTGCGTCTTGTGGAGATTGTTTGGGATGAGTTTGACCCTGTGGCTCCCGAGGACATAGACAGGTTGCTGGGGAGGCTGCATGCCACGACATGTTTACTGGACCCGTGCCCTTCCTGGCTGGTGCTGGCCTCTCAGGAAGTGACACGAGGCTGGCTCCAGGGGATTATTAACGCTTCTTTGCTGGAAGGAGTTTTCCCTGCTGTCTTGAAGGAGGCGGTGGTGAGACCCCTCCTCAAGAAGCCGTCCCTGGACCCAGCTGTTTTAGGAAATTACCGTCCGGTCTCCAACCTTCGCTTTATTGCGAAGGTTGTAGAGAGTGCAGTGGCATGGCAGCTACCCCAGTACCTGGATGAAGCCGTCTATCTAGACCCGTTCCAGTCCGGCTTCCGACCCGGATATAGCACGGAGACAGCTTTGGTCGCGTTGGTGGATGATCTCTGGAGGGCCAGAGACAGGGGTTATTCCTCTGCTCTGCTCCTGTTAGATCTCTCGGCGGCTTTCGATACCATCGACCATGGTATCCTGCTGCGCCGGTTGGGGAGGTTGGGAGTGGGAGGCACCGTTTATCGGTGGTTCTCCTCCTACCTCTCTGACCGGTCGCAGACGGTGTTGACAGGGGGGCAGAGGTCGACCGCGAGGCACCTTACATGTGGGGTGCCGCAGGGGTCGATTCTCTCGCCTCTCCTGTTCAACATCTATATGAAGCCGTTAGGTGAGATCATCAGTGGCTTCAGGGTGAGATATCAGCAGTATGCTGATGACACTCAGCTGTACTTTTCCACCCCGGGCCACCCCAACGAAGCTGTCGAAGTGCTGTCCCGGTGTTTGGAGGCCGTACGGGTCTGGATGGGGAGGAACAGGCTCAAGCTCAATCCCTCCAAGACAGAGTGGCTGTGGATGCCGGCACCCCGATACAGTCAGCTGCCGCCGCAGCTGGCTGTTGGGGGCGAGTTATTGGCCCCAAGGGAAAGGGTGCGCGACTTGGGTGTTCTCCTGGATGCATGGCTGTCGTTTGAAGATCATCTGACGGCCGTCTCCAGGAGGGCCTTTCACCAGATTCGCCTGGTTCGCCAGTTGCTCCCCTTCCTTGATCGGGATGCCTTATGCACGGTCACTCATGCTCTCGTTACCTCTCGCCTGGATTATTGCAATGCTCTCTACATGGGGCTCCCCTTGAGATGCACTCGGTGGCTTCAGTTGGTCTAGAACGCAGCTGCGCGGGTGATAGAGGGAGTTCCACGTAACTCCCATGTAACACCTCTCCTGCGCAGACTGCACTGGCTACCTGTTGCCTTCTGAGTGCATTTCAAGGTTTTGGTTACCACCTTTAAAGCGCTCCATGGCTTGGGACCTGGGTACCTACGGGACCGCCTGCTGTTACCTCATGCCTCCCACCGTCCCGTACGCTCTCATAGAGAGGGACTTCTCAGGGTGCCGTCAGCCAAACAATGTTGGCTGGCGGCCCCCAGGGGAAGATCCTTCTCTGTGGGTGCTCCTACTCTTTGGAATGAACTTCCCCCTGGATTACGTCAAATACCTGACCTTCGGACCTTTCGTCGCGAATTGAAAACATATTTGTTTATTCGCGCGGGGCTAGCTTAAACGTTTTTAAACTGTTTAGCTTTTAAATTTTAAATTCTATTTATATTTTAAATTGGGGTTTTTTAGATTTTAATTATTTTAATTTTTCGGCCAATTGTGTAATAAGTGTCTTAATTTAGTTTTTTAATATTGTATATTATGTATGTTTTTAGCCTGGCTGTACACCGCCCTGAGTCCTTCGGGAGAAGGGCGGTCTAGAAATTCAATAAATAATAATAATAATAACCCTGAGAGTGAATTGGGCTGACAGTGAGTGACTGGACCAAAGTTAACCAGCTGGCTTTCATGCCTCAAAGGAGACTAGAATTTATATATAATGTTTTTTTTTTGGACTAGTGCCATCAACATTAGACCAAACTAGCTTTCATGAATGAAGGCAAATATATGTTTCCAGGATAATGTTGCAGGATCCAATCAAGACTTATCACCAGGACCAGAGGTTTAGTTTTCCAAGCTTTTGAACTCATGCTGGAGCCCATCCTCAGGGAACTTCTGTCTCCACGGAATATGAGAGTGAAGTTCCGAGCTTCCAAAAACTAGAAAGACGAAACCTCTGGTCTCGGTGAGCAACCATGATTGAATCCTGCAAACTAGCTCTATTATTCACGCCAACTCACTGTTAGAGCTCAGTACATAAGGCAGAGATAGAGAAAAAGAAAACTTAACATTCTGATACAGAGAAATAATTAAATGAAAGATAATCAGATAAATCATAAAGAGAATATTCAAACTTACAAATAACAAACTTACAAACTTACAAATAAATTTAACTCAATCATACTGCTTTTTCCAGGTTCTTTGTCTAGTAACAAATACAAAATGGACACAATCTGGCTTAACCATATTTTACTCTTTGGGAGTGATATAATACCAACCATCTGTTCCAGGTTCAAACTGCACTCCTAAAACACAAACTAGGGAACAATCACCCATTCATTTATTTATTTATTTATTTATTTATTTATTTATTTATTTATTTATTTATTTATTTATTTATTTATTTATTTATTTATTTAGTCAAACACAACAGTATATATAAGCATGAAATAACCCATCTCCTTCCACGTATGACTATAACTTTGTTGCTTGTATCCTTACAATTTATATTGATATTGTTTCCTGATTGCTTATTTGTACCCTATGACTATCATTAAGTGTTGTACCTTATGATTCTTTATGAAGGTATCTTTCTTTTATGTACACTGAGAGCGTATGCACCAGGACAAATTCCTTGGGTTGTCCAATCACACCTGGCCAATAAAAAATTATATTCTATTCTAAACACCACTGAGTTCAGTGTGACTGTGTTCTTAGTAAACATGCTTAAAAGTGCAGCATAATTGGAGGAGGCAATAAAATACTTCAGCTTAGATATTTGGCACATTCACATTCATAAAAATTATCCAAAATGCAAGAACATGTACCTGTGATTGATAATAAACAAGATTTTAACAAGCAGGAAAAATGAATAATTCATTCCAGCAAAGTTCTTTGAATTGAAATTCCTTTTCTTTTCTTTAATCAAATTCCAGACTTTGTTATCCAGAAGCATAACTTACAAGAGATTTCACAACATCCCTTTATTATTGTCAGCATCTAATAAAAATTATACCGTAGGTTCAGGTTGATTATTGTAAGTTGCAAAATTAGATGGTTGCAAAAGGTGATCATATGACCCTGAAACATTGGAACCATCATAAATACGAATCAGTTGCCTAGCTTTTCAATTTTGATGATGTGACTATGGGGATCCTGCATTTGTTTTAAGTGTGAAAAACAGTCATAAGTCACTTTTTTCAGTGCCATTGTAACTTTGAATGCATCACTAAATTAATTGTTGTAAGTCAAGGACCATCTGTAGTATGCAACACTGACCTAGCCAAATACCCTAAGATAAAAATACTCAGAATCATGGACCTCATGATCATCAACCTCTACCTCGCTTATTACATTCAGTTTTATGGAGAAATATATCAACAATTCAGAGGAGCACCCTTGGGATTACTATTCTCAGGACTCATATCAGAGACTGTAATACAGCATCTAAAAATATAGCACTTCCACATAAACAACCAATTTAATGCATGGTGCAAAATGCACTTGTTTGGAAAAAATCTCTGTAATGACCCAAATGACTGTTTTCCTCCCATTCTCAGGCAGCTCTACTATAATGTCCATGAATATTTCCTTCTATGGGGCCATAGGGCTAGCCACATTCTGTAAGATTCTTGCAGACTTCCCCATTTATGGGGCCATTTAGCAGTTGCACAGATGGGATAGCTAGCAACATAAGCCTTAACGTCCTTTTTCAACAACGGCCACTAACATGACCACTTGATCAGGTGCAAAGTCTTTACAAAACCAAAGTGACCAGCAGTTTTAGAATCATGAGCCTGATGGTGGAGAGGGCCCCTTAGCAATAGCAATAGCACTTAGACTTATATACTGCTTTACAGTGCTTTATAGCCCTCTCTAAGAAGTTTTACAGAGTTAGCATAACGGCCCCAACAATCTGGGTCATCATTTTACCCATTTCAGAAGGATGGAAAACTGCATCCCATGCAGTTCCCAAAGGAGAGGGGATACATGCCTGCACAAAACGATGCAGGCTGCTGCATTTTGCACCATCTGAAGCTTCCGGATGCTCTTCAGGGGCAGCCCTATGTAGAGCATGTTGAAATAGTCAATACAGAAAGTGATTAGGGCATGAATGACCGTGAGTAGGGATTGTTGGTCCAAGAAGGCCTTCCTGGCCATGACTGCCATCTACTCTTTGAGCAGGAGTTGCATGGCCAGGAGAGGCTCTAGATTATGCACAGGGTCTGTTTGGGGCAGTGCCACAAGATGGCAATTCTCCATGGGTCAAAGAACCCGAAACCCAAAGCCACTCAGTTTTGCAAGGGTTCAGTTTCTACCTATTGCTTCCCACCTAGCCCTTACAGCCTCCAGGTAGTGCAAGAGGGAGTTCACAGCATCGCTTAATTTATCACGGGCTGAGACATATAGAGGAGAAATTAGAACAGGGGTGTCAAACTCATGGCCCGCAGGCCAGATGCATCACCTGCTGGCCACATCCATGCCCGGTTTAGTGAAGGGGAAAAAGTCACGATACTTCATGTGATAATGCCGTGTCGACACAAGTTTGACATCCCTGAACTATAAAGTATGGATTTTGGCAGGAACAGCTGAAGGAGTGACCTACCAGAAAACAAGGAGGGATTTACATTGGTGTAACTGCAATTGCAGTTACCCTGCATTCCATCAATACCACCAATACGATGATAATGAGAAGCAAGTATTTTTATTGTAGTATAATGATAACGATAAAATATTATCTTCTGTATCAGTTTTCTTGGTGTTTAAGAATAAATTGGTAAGAAGTATTTCAGGCAAAAACTATCTACTATTATATATATTATATATATAAACTATCTACTATTGACCTCACCCCATTCCTAAGAGGTCTGTAAGGGGCGTGCATAAGAGCACCAACGTGCCTACCGTTCCTGTCCTAATGTTCCCTTGATTGTATCCAATTTCTTATAGTTATTACATACTTATGCTTATATATCGTATAGTTATTTCATGCTTATGCTTATATATACTGTTGTGACAAATAAATAAATAAATAAAATAAATAAAATAAATGAACTAAATGAACTAAAATTCTGTTACCTTTCTACTTAAACATTGATTTAATTTGAAGTGCTTTTGCATAAAATTTCCTATTTAAAAATCCAAGATCTTATTAAAAGTTCCTTTTCAAATAATATTCCAATGTGTATTTACCAGTAGGCTCTTAATTAGATTTTAATATCAATTTCAATTTTAAAGACCTGTGAGTTTTATTGTATTTTTTTAAAAAATAGAATTAATTTTATAAGTATTTCAATGGAATTTTACATTGCAATTACTGGGGCAGAAAATAAGGAGCAGAATTGTAGTACCAAAATATAGACAATATCATCCCCTTGTGACATACACTAGGAGCCAGCATTGAAGGTAATCCTATGTTGTGTTTTTAAAAGATTTAATGTTCCCTTTGAACATGGCTGTTTTGAGATTGGAAAAAGATAAAATATATCCACATTTTGGCACATTTTTATGTATCATCTTGGCCACTGGCCCGTTTCTTCTTCTTTTTCAATTTGCTTGAAAAATCTTGTCCAGATATTGAGTATGTCCAAATATTAAAATAGATACTGAAAGTCTGCCATAAATTTCAATATGTGACAATTATTCTTCATTATCCAACCAAGCTGGATTAAATTTCCTGTTTTATTGTACTTAATAACAATTTCATTATTTAATAATCCTAAAATACTTTCATAATATTGTCATATTTCAGCTTATGTGTCACACACCTTTATACACAAAAAGTAATAAAAATATGGTTTCAATAGACATTGCCCATGGTGTTGTTAAGTATCCTTCCCTAAATTTCATCTTAATTGGTACATTTATCCTGGTGTGTTATTTACTAGTGGATTTTTTGCTCAATTGCATGTACACATTTTTAAAACATCAATAATTTGCTTTTCATGAAGCTGTTTTAAAACAAAATTATTTTGGTGATAAAGTGTTCCTTAGTTTCATCAACAAATTACATTTCTCTTCTTCTCCATTCCATTCTGGCTCAGAAATAATTTTGAACAATAAATAATTGGAAAAAATTACAATTTATATCAAGTTGAACAAGTTTGTACGCACATGTTTTCATAGGGATTGAGAATATGGGCTTTAATATTCTTTTAATTAAAATGATGTTTGCGAGAATATAGTGGGGGAGGAATTATTAGAAGTTCTTTTATGGTATTACTATATTTTTGTTTTACAATGCCCTACAATTTTTTAAAATACATAAATTGTTGGATCTGGATTCAAATTGAAATGGGGTCATATTTTCAAATAGTAAGAATGGATCATGGGATAATTTTGATTTTGGAGTTTCTGTTTCTTAATTTGTTTTATTAAATATTTACTGTATACCTACAGATCACGCTAAAATATCACTTCAAAGTCAGAATGAAATTAAAAATAAACAACTGTGCATATAGTAATATAATAATGTTACAAGTAAAAAACATGGCTTTTTAATGGAATAACTAATATTTTTATTCTATAATCACATTACATTCTATATTTACATTAGTAGAATTTAAACACTGTAGACATTTCTGATTGTCACCTTGAGAATTGCTTTACTAAGACAGCTTAGAAAACAAAATAGTAGCACTGGTGGTAATATAATTGCATCCCATTATCTCTGAGAGTTCGTTGTTTTTCCTCCCACAAGAAAAAATAACTGTCTTATGCTAAAGAAGTACCAATTAATACAAACACTGCTACATGTTGAATAAGACTTTTTATTAAACTCTTCTTACTGAACACTGAAAATTATTTTCTTTAAACCAATATTCAAAAAAGCTAGGCAACTTTTAAAACTGTCAAAAGAATATATCATTGTTTTCTCTTTCCAGTGCTTCAACATATTGAGTAAGCTGATAAAATAAATTATGACCACCAATTCTACTGAAGATTAAAGAAGTTTCAATAAACTTAGATATTTATCTCTCCATACAATACTGTAAATAATCAGTATTGTCCTATTGGTAGAAAGAAGAATGGATCATACATTATTTATAGTAGGGTGTCTAACTCAAATTCATTGAGGGCCGCATCAGCACTATGGTTGCCCTCAAAGGGCCAGTTGCATACAAGACTATGTCAACTCACAGCAGCCAGATGGGTGTGCCTGGGTGGGCATGGCCATCTTTTTTTTTTTAATAAAAAAGTTTTATTTCCATTTTCCAACAACCTATTCAATATACAGTCTCTTATTCAACATTAGTCATTAACTTTCATTTGTTACTTATTCGGACCTGCCCAGCTACCACTTCCTTCCTTAACAAACTTTTCCTCCTCCCTTCTCTACTTTCTTCTATTTTCTTCATCCTTCCTCTCCTTCACTTTTCTACATCCTCTCCTCTTTCCCTACTCTTCTCTTCCACCCTTTCTAACCCTCTCTCTTTCCCCTTTCTTCTTCCTCTCCTTTCCCCTCTTCTACTCTCTCTTTCCTACCTACTTTCTTCCTTCACTCTCTCCTCTCCCTTTCCATTCCCTTCTGAAATGGCAGCTGAGCAGCCCCGATTTTATTTCAAATTATTTCTATTTCTTAATTACATATCTTCAATCATTCCTTTACATTGATCCTTCAACTCCCCAACTCTCCCCCCTTCCCCTCCCTCCCCCCTCTCACCCCCCGAGATTTCCAAGAACAAAGTACAGGGTATAAAATTAACAATCATAAATTAAAATACAACATGTCATAATCCATAGTCACTCCTCTCTCTAAGACCTTAATTCCCTTTCCAGAAACAAAAAAGTACATTCTTCTTCCAGTCCATTATATATCAGTCCATTCCACTCCTAAAATCTTCAGAATCTTCCAATTAAATTAGTATTTCCAGTTCATCAATAAAATACATAGTTTTTAATATCCAATCTTCATCGATTAACACCAAATATATATCAATCCATTCCTCCTGAAGTCTTCAGAATCTTATAGTTTTTAATATCCAATCTTCATCGATTAAGACCAAGATGATATTCCATCTTCCAGTATTCATCAGAAATTCTTTTATAATATACCTTTTTTCCTTAAACAGTCTCCCAAATATAATTCATATTTCCAGCTTAAATTCTTAAATTTTTATCCAATCTCCAAAAATAAACAATATTCTATCTTCTCATATCTTTAATATCACTTACATTTATTTTATTTATTTTTATTTATTTATTTGATTTCTATACCGCCCTTCTCCCGAAGGACTCAGGGCGGTGTACAGGCAAAAATAAAACAAACAGTGCAATATATAATTTAAAATGCAATTAAAAAACTTATTTTAAAATTGGCCTGAAAATTAAAATATACAGTAAGCTAAAAACCCCATTTAAAATTAGTTAATAAAAATTTTAAAAATTTGATAAAATTCAATTTAAGACAGCCCCGCGCGGATAAAAAGATGTGTCTTCAGTTCGCGACGGAATGTCCGAAGGTCAGGTATTTGGCATAAACCCGGGGGAAGTTCGTTCCAGAGTGTGGGAGCCCCCACAGAGAAGGACCTTCCCCTGGGGGCCGCCAGCCGACATTGCTTGGCGGACGGAACCCTGAGAAGTCCCTCTCTGTGAGAGCATACGGGTCGGTGGGAGGCATGTGGTAACAGCAGGCGGTCCCGTAAGTACCCAGGCCCTAAGCCATGGAGCGCTTTAAAGGTCGTAACCAGCACCTTAAAGTGCACTCGAAAGGCCACAGGCAGCCAGTGCAGTCTGCGCAGGAGCGGTGTTATATGGGAGCTACGCGGAGCTCCCTCTATCACCCGCGCATTGCATTCTGGACTAACTGAACCCTCCGAGTGCACTTCAAGGGGAGCCCCATGTAGAGAGCATTACAATAATCCAAGCGAGAGGTAACGAGCGCATGAGTGACCGTGCACAAGGCATCCCGATCAAGGAAGGGGCGCAACTGCCAAACCAGGCGAACCTGGTGGAAGGCCCCCCTGGAGACGGCCGTCAAATGATCTTCAAACGACAGCCGTTCATCCAGGAGGACACCTAAGTTGCGCACCCTATCCTTTGGGGCCAATAACTCACCTCCAACAGTCAGCCGCGGCTGCAGCTGACTGAATCGGGTTGCCGGCATCCACAGCCACTCCGTCTTGGAGGGATTAAGCTTGAGCCTGTTTCTCCCCATCCAGACCCGTACGGCTTCCACGCACCGGGACAGCACTTCAACAGCTTCATTGGGGTGGCCTGGGGTGGAGAAGTACAGCTGGGTGTCATAAATCAAATAACATTGCTAATATTAATATTTCTTCAATTTACCTTACATCTGTCAAATAACATTATTAAAATTATACCTATAACTTATATCCAAAATATATCAATTATAACAATTAAATTCTATTTAACCAAATACCAACATTACATCCATAAATTTTTCTATCTGTCCTCCAAAAGTTAAACAATATTCCATCTTCCCATTCCTTTATACCTCACATATATCAATTAGTAACACCTTATACCCAAAATAGATCAGTTGTAAAAATTAAACCATATATATATATATAGAAGCCTGAAGATGACGAATGAGACTTCGTCGAAACGTCGCCAAGACACTTCCAATTTTACACGGGAGAAAACCCGAACAGCCAAAGATATATATATATATATATATATATATATATATATATATATATATATATATATATATATATATATATATATATATATATATATATATATAAAACAACCATCAAAATCACATCTTAAGCATTCTCCTTCCCCTTGTCTTCTATCTTACACATTTTCCACCATCTGCTCACCAATCAGCTTAACATCTAACAATAAAGAATTTCCAATCTTTAATATATTGGTGTAAAAATCTCTTGTTTAAAAACTTATTAAGAAAAGATAAGCTTCCAAAAGTTCCTATAAAAAAAAATCCATATTTGAACTGAAGAAGTTTCCAAGATTTTAGTAGTTAGTTTTGTTTACTTAAGAGCCATTTTTAAACTGTAAAATCTACCAAAAAGAGGGGGGGGGAATCAATAAACTTTTCTTCTTAAACATTGTGATAAAGAAAAAGGTAAAAAGAAAAAAATCATTAACAGTTCTTATTCATTCCATTTAAAAAGTAGCTTGTTATGTTCTTCTTATAGGTTCCACACCAGCAGTTATAATAAGCATTTCCTTAACTTTCACTTCCAATACACAAAACGCCATTTGCTAAAATCTTCTTACAAGCAAATGCCAGCACACTCCAACACTTTTAAAAGCAGTTGTTTTTCATCTTTAATCACTTCATTACGTCTTATATTATTTTTAATCGGCCAATTTCCAATTGTCTTCCCCAAAAAGTTTATATCCGGAATTAAAATTTTAACAAATTTATTCCACATTTTACTTAATCCCTTTAACCAATAACTTCTAATTACACATTTTGAGTTTGCTTTATCTAAAAACCACCTTGATCCAAATTTCTCTATATCCCTTAACTCTAAATCTCTCCAATGATTATCTTCACCTTTAAGTATTTTTACCACTATCCGGATACCATATGCACAGTAATAATTAAATAATTTGGGGATTCCTAATCCGCCTTCCTTTTGATTTTGATACCACATTTTCTTCACTAATCTAGGTCTTTTCCCACCATTGCAAGATTTGTCCAATTTTTTCTGATATCCTTCAATATCTTTCTCTGTCAAATTTAACGGTAGCATCTCGAATAAAAAATTAAACTTGGGCAGCATCATCTTACACATTGCAATTCTACCAAACCAAGACAACTTTAACATTTTATATTTATCTATCTTCTTCTCAATTTCATTCATCACCACATCATAATTAAGTTTTTTCAGTTCTTTAACCTTGAGTGAAAGCATTATACCCAAATATTTCAATGTATTTTTAATCCTTATCCCAAATTGCTCTTGCATATTCTCGCGCTCATTACCATTACTATCCATCAATAATTCTGATTTTGACCAATTTACTTTCAGACCTGTCATTTCCTCAAATTCTTTCAAATGCTTATATATCTTTTTCAGGTCTTTCTCTATATTTTTCAAAATAATTAAAGTATCATCCGCATACAAATTTATCTTATATCCCTTATATCCTTCTAATTCGTCATCTTTTTCTATCATTTTTGTCAAGATTTCCATAGCCAATAAAAATAATGTTGGGGACAAGGGACATCCTTGTCTCGTACCTGCTTCTAATTTTATCTCTTCAGTTAATATTCCATTCACCTTCACTCTTGCACTACTTTTTTGATACAATTTTGAAATAACATGTATAAACTTGTTACCAAAGCCTAAAGCCTCCACAATTACTTTAATAGCTTCCCATTGTACAGAATCAAAAGCTTTAAAAATATCCAATGATACTATACCAATTTTATCACCATTATATTCAGCTACATCTATAATATTTAATACTAGATATTATATAGAAATATAGAAACTATTATAGATTGGTTAAAAGTTTTAGAAAATGAAACGAGGAACAAAGAAATTATTGAAAAATTAGGGTTAAGCTGGTTTGAAAAAATACAGATAGAAAAATGGACAAAAAAATTAAGGGAAAACTATTCGATAAATATGCACTCGGAGGCTTCAGTTAGTCCAGAATGCAGCCGCGCGGGTGATAGAGGGAGCCTCGCGTAGCTCCCACGTAACACCGCTCCTGCGCAGGCTGCACTGGCTACCTGTGGCCTCCCGAGTGCACTTTAAGGTTTTGGTTACGACCTTTAAAGCGCTCCATGGCTTAGGGCCCGGGTACTTACGGGACCACCTGCTGTTACCGTATGCCTCCCACCGACCAGTACGTTCTCACAGAGAGGGACTTCTCAGGGTGCCGTCCGCCAAGCAATGTCGGCTGGCGGCCCCCAGGCGAAGGTCCTTCTCTGTGGGGGCTCCCACACTCTGGAACGAGCTTCCCCCGGGTTTACGCCAAATACCTGACCTTCGGACCTTCCGCCGTGAACTGAAGACACACCTTTTCATTCGCGCGGGGCTGGCTTAAATTTTTTAATTTTTATAAATTTTAAATTTAATTGATTTTAAATTTGTTATTTATTTTAAATGGGGTTTAGTTTTATAAATTTTTAAAATGCTAGGCTAATTATAATAAGTTTCTTAATTTCTATTTTAAATTGTACATTGTATTGTTATTTTTTACTGCTGCCTGTACACTGCCCTGAGTCCTTCGGGAGAAGGGCGGTATAAAAATCAAATAAATAAATAAATAAATAATAAATAGATGTGAAACTGAATTTGAACATTTAGTATCTCGGATTATGAAAGATGAAATTGGGCTAAAGGGACTCGTTAGCAGGGTTTATAAGATTATAAACTCTGATGAAAAACTACAAAGAGTGATGAGGATAAATTGGGAAAAAGATCTTAATATTGAAATACTAGAGTCAGATTGGAATGTGAATTGGAATAGTAGAATTATGAGGACTTTATCTATAAGGATTAAAGAGCATAATTACAAAGTTGTTTGGAAATGGTATTTGACTCCAGTAAGATTGTCACAAATGGATAAAAAAATTAGTAAAAAATGTTGGAGATGTGATATGGAATTGGGGACTTATGAACATATGTGGTATAAATGTGATAAGGTTAAAAAGTTTTGGCAACAATTGGAGAAAATGATATTTGAAATGATGGGGAAAGTAATAATATTGAGAGTGGAAACTATATTATTGTTGGTAATTAAGGAAATAGAATTAACAAAATATGAAAAAGAATTGATTAGAATTATGATTATAATAGGTAGAATTATAATAGCTAGATATTGGAAATTAGATGTGATTTTTGGAATAGAAGAGTGGAATTCTGAAATGTGGAAATTAGCTTTAAATGATAAAATGACATGTGATATTAAAATTAGAAGTGGTGTGTATAAAGAAGATATTTTCTGGAAGATTTGGAAACCATTCGTGGACTATGCGCTTGGAAAATTGGACGCCTCGGTACCTGTACCTCGAGAACGTGGATTTTGGCAATCATGAGGACATATCCGAAGACCCAAATCTTCCTTTTTTATGTATAGCACAAGGGTGGAATAATGTATTTTTTTTTTCTGTTTGTAATGTTAGAAAAATATATAAAAATAATAATAATAAAAAAGCAGTTGTTTTTAATTGCTTAATTGCCATCTTCTTTTAAACTTTATTTCTTAAAATTAAAATTAGTAAAAAACCTTTTTAAATTTCTCTGCAACCACAGTCTTAAAATATCTTCCTTTATCCTTTTGTTGTTTCACTTTCCTTTGTATATTACAAACGCCATTTTAAATCCACTCAGGTTGAAAGTTAGTTCAAAGGAAGGCTATTTAAGAGCCGAAGTTAAGATTTATTACTTGCAAATTCTTGCTAGTCCTCCTGCTTTGTTCTGTCTGTGCTGAGTTCTCTTTAAAAATAAATCTTGGCACAGAGACAGTCGCGGCTTCTCGTTCTGTATAAACAGAAGCACCCTGGGCACAGAGCTTCGTCAGGCTAAAGGGGAGCTCTCACCCTTCGATCCCCTGGTTAAATTCCAGGGGCTCCCGGGGAACTCTACCCAGACCTGACCACTCTTCTCTCCCCCTTCTCCCGGGGAGAGAATTCCAAACCGTTTGACAGCCCATTTACGCTGTCAGGGACGGTTTGACGAAACCCAGGGCAGACGATCCCAAAGGAACGTCCACGAAGCCTGCGTTGCCAGCGGAAGTCCGGTGGGCATGGCCATCTTGATGCCATTCACTGGGCATGAATAACTTGTGATGATTGGTTCGGGACAGAACAAGTCACACCAATTAATTTGACATAGAGACTATTCAGTGTCCCACAAGCTCCTTGTCTCTCCAAACTGCTGGCAGCCAAGTGCCTGTGAACACGCACGTGTGTGCGCACATGCACGCACACACACACACACACACACACACACACACACACCACATTCCAAGTTTGAGGACTTTCATTCACAGAGGAAGGCGAGGTCTTTCTCCCCAAGCTCAGGCATGATTGGCAGTTTGTAAGCTGAGATGTGGATAAAAGTCTCCAAGCTTGGAAAGGTAGAGGATGTGTGCATTCATGTGTACAGCATGCCAAAGGAGACATTCTTCTCCCATTTGCAGACTGCTCAGTGCCACCCCCCAGCAAAACAGAAGGTGGAGGACGATGCTGCTGAATGTGGAAGCTCAGAGGAGAAAATTTGCAGGAAGCAGTTTCCTCCAAATCCAACTTCTGCCTTGATAGATCTCTGGAGAGCCAGAGGAGGAGGCAGGGGAACAGCACTCCCAGGTTCTGCCCAAGGGAGGCTAGCCCTTCTCAAAAGGAAATCTCCATTTCCAATCATGTGTGGTAAGCATGCTGGCTTGTTGGGACAGCCTTCCCTCATGCAGCTCTCCCACCACCCACTCCTCCTCTCCAGAGATCTGTCAAGGCAGAAGATGGACTCTGAGGAAACTGCTTCCTGCAAACTTTCTCCTCCATGCTTCCACATGCAGCAATGTCATCCTCGACCTCCTGTGGGAGGCAAGGCTGGAAGAGGGGATCTGGAGGTCTCCAATGGAGGAAAGTGAGTCCAGGACAAGCACCAAAGCCTCATCCAGCAGAGGAGCCTCACTGTCTCTCTCAGTCCAGATGGTGTGGGCAAGTAATAGTGAGTAAGTGCCCAGCCCTTGAGCTCCCATGGCACCAGAATCCCACAGCCCTGCCCAGCCCCGCTTCCCCAAAGGGGTGACTGGCCACACTTGAGGCTTCTTCTTGAGGCTGTTGCTGCTGTGCTTGCTCTCCTTGGCCAGGTTGCTTATGGTGGGTGCCTGGAGGTGCCCACATCAGTCCTGACACAATGCTGGCCTCCTGCCCATCCTTGGCCTTAGGAGCTGGGCACAGAGCCAAAGGACATGTGGCAGCAGAAAGCAAAGTGTGTGAGGTCAGAGGGAGGCCCTTTGTAAACAAAGCATCCTTAGCGATAGGATGGGAGACTACCAGGAGAGGCAGGAGAAGAGAGTAAGGTGATGGCAAGAGGGCAGCAGGAGTGTTGGTGACCAAGTGCTAAGGTAAGACTTCCCTTAAATCCTCCCTTCCTCCCTCCCTCCCTCCCTCCCTCCCCCTCATTCCTTCCTTCCTCCCTTCCCCTCCTCCCTTCCCTGCCTCCCTCCTTGTCAATACCATCTCCTTACTTCTTTCTTTCCTTCTTTCCTTCCTTCCTCCCTCCCTCCCTCCCTCCTTCTCATTTCCATCTCCTCCCTCCCTCCCTCCATGTCCAGGAAGGGACAAGGGTTGAGAGCAGCAGCTCTGCTGATGGCCAAGCCAGGAGGTAGGGCAGGAGTGGGGGCCATCCCAGTAAAAGGGAAGTGCTCACAGTCTGTGGGGCCAACAAATGGGTGGCAGAAGCACTGGTTGCAGGTATAGCTGTCAGGTTCCAGAACAAGAATAAAGGACACAACCGGAGGCTCCAGTGACGTCACCGCTCCTGCTGGGTGCTCTAACAGGACACTCCGCGTTAGAAGATTGTAAAAGTCAGTGAAACAGTATAAATCACTGTTCACTGACCTTAGCATACCCTCTGGGCAAAAGAGGATTATGCAGAGCTGTGGAAAAGTGGTAGATATAGACAGGGGGTTTGCTCTTAAGAGCGAATTTTCCTGGATTTATTATCCCGCCGAACTCCACTACCTCCAACTTCAAACGCGCTCCTGTTTTTTTTTCAGGAAAAAGGAGTAGGAGAGTCACTTCTGCTCAAAAGGACTTATTAAATTGATTGATTTTCTAAGCAGATGGGAATTTCACAAGCGTTCGATCTTTGATGTAGAATCAACACGGCAAGTACAGACTCCCTTTTTGAAACCTGAAACCTTTCTTTGTCTCTGATTAATTGACTTTTAAAATGGCGTCTGAAAGTGAAAGTAAATTTTTTTAGTACAACAAAGTAGCGTTATTTGTGGATTGTTACAAACGGAGTTCTCTTATACTGAATGGAGTAAAGGAAAGTTGTTAAGTTTAAATTCCTGATCTTTTTGAAGACAGAATGGCAGCTAAACCTTTAAAGCCTTCTGGAAGAAGGGGATCTGAACCAAGTCTTGAGGAAATATTGAAAGAACAATTAAAACTTTCTGAAGATAGGCAAAAAGAGATGATGGAGAATTTTAATGCAAAAATAAGAGAAGATATTCTCATAGCAGTTCAAGGACTGAGTAAAAAAATTGAGGGATTGGAAGAGGAAATGCAACAGATCTCTCAGTCAAATAAGCATTTAGAAGATAAAATGCAAGGTGTTCAGAAAAAAGTGGATCAAAATGAAGATCAGGTTGTGATATTACAATATAAACTTATGGAAGGAGCTCTTAGAATTCGTGGTATGCAAGAACAGCGAGGAGAAGACTTAAGAAAAATTATATCAGAAGCATTGGCTGAATTTATTGAAGTGGAACCCCAAGAGGTAGCTTACCAAATTGATAAAATATATAGAGTTAATTCCTGGATCGCAAGACAGAGAAAGCTTCCTCGGGACATTGTGGTTTATTTTGTGAAAAGGACTATGAGAAATCAGATTTTGCAAGTTTCATATCAGACAACTTTAAAAATTGGAGAACAGGAGCTGAAGGTGTTGAAAGAGATTCCTTCCAAGATGTTAAGAGATAGGAAGGAATTTGTTTTTTTTACACAAGAACTTAAAAAACACCAGATTCAATTCAGATGGGAGGTGCCAGTTGGACTGACAGTATTTTATCAAGGAAGGAGATACAGAATTGACACTGTTTTAAAGGCAAAGGATTTTCTTTCTACAGTCTTGAAAGTTGAAACAGAAGTGATAGAAAAACTTCAAGAGATTCAAGAAGGCGTGGTGATCCAAGAGCCTTTATTGCTGCCAGTATTAGAGGAACCACAAGAGCAAAGGGTGACAAGAGGAGCTCTTAAGCATAAAGAAGAGCAACAGTCTCAAAGTAAAAGTCAGAACCCCAGTATGGAAGCTGTGGGAGGAGCTAGACGGAAGATACCGGAGGAGAATCTTCCATTGTCGGCTTCAAAGCTTCAGGAGGCCAGTAATGGCAAATAGAATTTTGTCATGGAATGTTAATGGCTTGAATTCAGCTCAGAAAAGAAGGAAAATATATCATTACTTGAAACAATTTAAAAATGATGTGATTTGCCTGCAAGAGACACATATAAAATTATCAGACCAAAAATACTTAATTAACTCAAAATTAGGTAAACATTTTGTTGCATCAGCTTTGGAAAAGAAGCATGGAATTGTTGTATATATTAGGAAGGATATACCGGCTAAGTTAATTGAGGCAGATACTCAAGGAAGATTTATTGCTATTGAACTGGTGATAGATGCAAAAAAGACTTTGCTGATAGGTATTTATGCCCCTAATCAGCAACAAGAAAAGTTTTATAAAATGTTACACGAGAGGTTGATCCTCTGGGATTATAGTTCGTTTATTTTATTAGGAGACTGGAATGGAGTAATTGATACAAGAAGGGATAAGAGAACCTCTTCCAAAAAGATACCTATACATGCAAAATTACCAAAATCCTTTTTTGAAATGATGGAAGACTATGAGTTTAGAGATATATGGAGGTTACGGAATCCAGATGAGAGAGATTTTACTTTTTTTTCCGATAGGCATCAATCTTTCTCACGTATTGATTTTATTTTAATTTCTAATGACTTGCTTTCTAGAGTGAAGAAAATGAAGATATTTCCGAGGTGTTTAACTGACCATAGCCCAGTATGGATGGAATTATTACAAGGGAAAAAAGGTGGTAGAACATGGAGGTTGAATGAAAATCTGTTTAGATATGAGGATAATGTAAATTATTGTAAGAAACAGTTGAAAGAATTTTTTGATTTTAATATGTACAAAGGGACACCTATAGGAACTGTGTGGGAGGCGAGCAAAGCGTTTATTAGAGGGATATTGATTTACTTGGACAATAGGCAGAGGAATAATAAACAAAGGCAGCGTAGGTATTTGGAAGAAGAAATTCAAAGGAAGCAACAGTTATTAATTCAAAACCCACAAGATCATAAACTTAAAGAGGCTATAAAAATATTACAGAGTCAATTTAATATGTTAATGGCAGACCAGGTGGCAACGAATATACAATATGCTAAACATAATACCTTTTGTAATGCAAATAAACCTGGGAGATGGCTGGCATATAACTTAAGGAAAAAACAGAAAGCACGTGTCATACAAAAAATAGAATTTAAAGGTAAAGAGATATATCAACAGGATAAAATTAAAAAGGCATTCTCAGAATTTTACACTGCACTATATGCAAAAGACAAAATATTGAATAGGGACATTTATGATTATTTGAAAGATTATAAGGTTAATATTCTAACATTAGAACAGAGGGAGGAGCTGAATCGGCTGATAGCTACTGGAGAAATAGTGGAGGCAATTAAACAACTAAAAATGGGGGAAACCCCTGGTACAGATGGTCTTACAGCAACTTATTATAAAAAAACACAGGATGAAATATTAGGCCCACTTAAAGAATTATTTAATCAGATACAATTAGGAGTGGGAATACCCCCGTCATGGAAAACATCTTTTATTTTACTGATACCAAAAGAGGAGCAAGATTGTTCTAAACCCGGTAACTACAGGCTGATTTCACTTTTAAATAATGATCATAAGATTTTTGTAAAAATAATAGCAAATAGATTAATGTTAGTTTTACAACAAAGAATTCATACTGATCAATCTGGTTTTATAAAAGGGAGGCAGATGAGGAATAATGTTAGACAGATTATTAATATATTGGAATATTTGGAAAAGAAGAATACTTCAGCAGCACTTATTTTTTGGATGCAGAAAGCCTTTGATCGTTTGCATGGGGATTTTTTATTTAAATTAATAGAGAAAATGCAATTTGGAGACTGTTTTATTAGAATAATTAAAGCGATTTATGGAGAGCAAACAGCACAGATTATAGTAAATGGTAGTTTGACAGAAGTTATTAAGATTGCGAAAGGAACGAGACAGGGATGTCCTTATCACCATTATTGTTTGTTTTGACTCTGGAACCATTATTAGATAAAATACGAGAATTAACGAAAATAGAGGGAATTAAGATTAGACAATATGAGTATAAAGTTAGAGCTTTTGCAGATGATGTAGTGGTTACTTTAACAAATCCTATAAATTCAAGTAGATTTTTGTTGGAAGTAATTGATAAATATGGAAATGTATCAGGATTTAAAATAAATCAGAATAAAACAAAAGTGATAATTAAAAATATGTCTATACAACAGAAACAAAAACTAGAGGAAATGACAGGATTTGAGGTAGTAAAAAAGGTTAAATACTTAGGGGTTTATATTAGCTCATCGAACAAGAAACTTTATAAGAATAATTATGACTTGCTATGGCAAAAAGTTCAGAATGATATGAGTGTCTGGAAAAAATTGCAGTCATCGCTATTGGGAAGGATTGCGGCTATTAAAATGAATGTGTTACCTAGATTTTTGTTTCTGTTCCAGATGATACCAATAATTAAAAAGGATAAAAATTTGGAAGATTGGCAGATTGGGATTAACAAATTTATATGGCAGGGTAAAAAGGCGAGGGTTAAAATGAAAATAAAACAGGACTCACGGGAAAGAGGTGGTTTAAGAATGCCTAACTCTAAACTATATTATGAAGCAGTAGCCCTTTCAGTAATAAGTGACTGGTTTAACTTAACAGAGGAAAGAATTTTGAATATAGAAGGTTATGACTTATTATATGGATGGCATGCGTATTTATTTTATGAAAAAAAAGTGGATAGGGCTTTTAAGAATCATGTGTTGAGAAGTGCTCTTTTGCGGGTCTGGAAAAAATATTCCTATAAATTAGATTACAAGATTCCTATATGGGCGAGCCCCAGACATGCAATAGAGAATATAAATATAGAACAGAAACAGGAAATGATTACTTATAAAGAACTTTTGTATGCTGAAGGAGGTAGATTGCAATTAAAATCATTACAGGTATTAAATGAAGAAGGGAGGAATTATACTTGGTTTCAATATGGGCAAATAAGTGCTAGATGGAAAGAAGATCAAAAAATTGGTATAATGCAAAGGGAGGAAAATTTAATAAAGCAAATTAGAAATCAGACCCAGGAGCATATAAAGAGATTGTATAATGTGTTGCTTGAAATAGATTCGAAAAGGATTTGGTAAAGGATTGTATGATAAAATGGGCACAGAATATTCAGGAACCAATAATGTTGGAAACATGGGAGAAAATTTGGGTTAGAAATGTTAAGTTTACACAAGCACAGAATTTAAGGAAAATTTTTATAAGATGTTTTATAGATGGCACTTAGATCCCAAAAATTATCATGTATGTATCCTAATATCCAACCGAAATGTTGGAGGTGTGATTGTGATGATGCTACATATTTTCATATTTGGTGGTCTTGCAAGAAAATTAAGGTCTTTTGGATAAGAATTTGGTGGATTATTCAAAATGTACAGAAGAAGAAGATAAAGTTCCTGCCACAATTTTTCCTTTTGGGAATTATAATGGATTGTACAGGGATTGAGACTAAATTGATTCTGAATTTAATAACAGCAGCAAGACTGTTGATTGGACAATACTGGAAGAAGAAGAGATACCTACAATAGAAGAATGGATATTGAAAGTTATTAATTTGGCTGAGATGGCTAAAATCTCAGCTTTTTTAAAAGACAATACGCAGGAAAGATATTTAATTGAATGGGAAAAATGGATTGATTATCTACAAAACAGATATCAGATTAAGAAATATCAGATTGCCTTTGAATAATTAGAAAGTTATTTTATGTAATGGGGAGGGGGTTGGGAGATGAAAAGCTTTGGATGTGGTTACTTGGATTGGAAGGGAAAATTTTATTCTATGTTTGGTTTATGTATAACAATACCTTGTGATTGACCCGGGAAGCCGGGGGGGGGGGGAGGGGGGGAAGAGGGTTTTTTGGGAGGGAGGGGGGAAAAAAGGGGGAAAATGTTTTTGTTTTTTAAAACTCTTTCAATAAAAAAAAAAAGAATAAAGGACACAACCAAAACAAACCTGGTTTGCCGCTGCTGCCTTTTATTTCTGGCACTTACTGACCATCGGAAAGAAACTATTGTTAGGGCTACCTGCCCGTACTTCCCATCACCATTTATACATTGCATCTGTGTACTCATCCCTCGTTAACCAAACCCGAATGTCAATCGCTTCCATGTGACCCAGAAGTGTTTGCAATGGTTCTATGCCTTGCTATTCAGTCTGACTTATGCCCTTTAGGTTCAGACCCCTAGGTTGGATCCTTCTGTGGAAGATGAGCCAGTCACTGCTCTGGCACTGTCGTGTCCCACTCCTCTGCTGAGGGCCGGGTCAGGGAAATCCGAATCAGGCTTGCCTCTGCAGCTCTGCCCAAAGTCCTAGCAAAGTCCTCAGAGCAGGCAGGAGACCAGAAAGTGACTTCAGCAAGATAAGTTCGACTTTGCCTGACTCAGAGACTGCCAGAAAGCAGATCCTTTATATAGGCCATGGGGTGTGGCTCCATGACTCAGCACTCATTAAGGCCTGCCCCTCCCTTCCTTCTGTTGCCTCCGCCTATCCAGTCTTCTGATGCGAGGGTCACTCCAATCAGCAGCTGTTGGAAATAAACTTTCCTCAGGCTCACATGCTGTGGAGGAATGGGAGGGGTCTAGCTGCTCCGTTTGCCTGGGCATGGAGCCAGGGCTGGGGACGGGGGTGCTCCCTCCTCTGCAGCCTGCTTGGGCATGGAGCCAGGGCTGGGGCCGGGAGATGCCCCCTCCTCAGCCTGTCTGGGCATGGAGCCAGGGCTGGGGCCAGGAGAACATTCTTCAGCGTTCGGAAGCACATAAGCAGACCCCGGCTGCGGTGAGAGCGGGCAAGACACAACAGGCACTAGCCAGAGCAGGGCATTGCCAACAGAGTGCAAAATGGGACAGGGAGACAGGAGGTGATTCCATCTACCTCCGGCACTCCCCTGATGACATCATTGCCGTGCAACCGCCTCTCAGCTGTCTGGCAGCTGTGTGGCTTCCTTGTGGCATGGCAGACTCTGTGAACATCAGGAAGCTTTGCCATCACTCATTTCGGTCTCCAGCAGGTCAACAGTGTAGCATGCATCCCCCTTGTTCATCGTGATGTCCATCTTCCCCCCGAATGGCAGTTCCAGCTGGCACTCCAGAGTGTCTGTCTGTAACAGGAAGACAATGGTGAGACAAAGGCTGAGCCCTTGGCCCTCCCGGCTTCTATAAAACTGAGCAATCAATTTGGGAGCATCTACATCTTTTTCAGGAACCCAAGTAGCTTCAGCAAGGGGATAGCCCCTGCATAAGAGTAGGTATTGGAGCTTTTTCCTGTGCCACCTCATATCCAGTACTTTTTCTACTTCATAATGTTGCTCGCCATCAACTAATACTGGTGGCGGGGCTGTGGTTTTATTTCCCCAAGTGTGAAGGACAGAGTAGGACATAACAGATTGCAATGGAAGACAGGATATGTCTTTCTTAATAAGTTGGGTAGCTTGAGTTGTACAGTCACTGGGTTGATTACCCGTGTCACTGGAAAAAGACCAATGTATTTCGGTCCGAGTTTGTTACTAGGTAAGCATAGTTTCAAATATTTAGTAGATAGAAACACTTGTTGGCCGACATAGAAGGGGGCTTGGGGCCATCGGGTTTTATCAGCCTGGTGCTTATATCTATCGGCTGCCTGTTTTAATGTGTCCATGATGCATCCCCATACCTGTTGTATCTGAGCCATCCAGTCTTTTATATTAGTATCCTTTGTTGCACCTGGCAGACACTCAAGTTTAGGTATGAAATCTTTTCCTGTCACTACTTTGAAAGGTGTGAACTCTGTATTATTATGTATACTGTGTTATAGGCAATTTCCACAAAAGGGAGGAGGTCACCCAGTTAGATTATTGGTGGTTTATATAACAGTGCAATTATCTCTACACCATTGCATTTGTTCTTTCCACCACTCCGTTCGTTGCTGGATGGAAAGCCGAGCTAAGCCCTTGTTTGACCCCCACCCTTTTCAGGAATTTCCTCCAAAACTTGGCGGTAAACTGTACACCCCTATCAAATATTATTCTTTGAGGTATTCCATGAAGGTGATACACATGTGTTATGAACAGCTTTGCTCGTTTTCTAGCTGAAGGCAATCCGGAGCAGGCAATAAAATGTGCCTGCTTCAAAAATAAGTCAATGACTGTCCATATCACCTTATTACCTTGACTACTTGGGAGGTTGACTATGAAATCCATGGCTATCTGTTGCCATGGTTGAGTAGGATTAGCTACTGGTTGTAACAGTCCAGGGAGTTTTCTTGTCCTGGCCTTCATGGTTGTACATACTTTGCAGCTATGGACATATGCCTCAATATCCTTCTGCATGTGTGGCCACCAGAACTGTCGATTCGCTAAATGTAATGTTTTTAGGAATCCGAAGTGACCTGCTGGAAGTACATTGTGACATCATTGTAACACAGTTAGCCGCATTTTTTCTGGCATGTATAATTTTGAACCGTTCCACACAAATACCTCCCTCCTTGTTAGCCACGTTTGGTTTCCATGAAACCAGGGATCAGTTTCAAAGGCTTCTTTAATAGTCCATGGTAAGTCTTCCTTCAAATTATTGGAGTGTGTTACCCTTGTCGGAGGTCCCACTGGGTTTTGCTGCTCTCATAGGGATTAAAGCCTGGATTACCTCCTCCTTTCTGTTGTCATATTGTGGCTTCTGAGATAAAGTGTCAGCTAGAAAATTCCTTCCCCCTGGGATATGTTTTAACTGGAAGTTAAACCTCCTGAAATACAATGCCCAATGAACCTGTTTCAATGATAATTTACATGGGAATTGTACAGCCTCCAGGTTCTTATGATCTATCCAGACATCAAAGGGGACACTCCCACCTTCCAATAGCTGACTCCATGTCAATAACACCCACCATACTGCAAACGCCTCTTTCCCCCAAATGGGCCAATTGTGTTCAGTGTTCAATTTCTTTGATGTGTACGCACAAGGTTGGAGGGCCCCCTCCTCATTGGCCTCAAGAAGAACTGCACCCACTGCTACTTCGCTGGCGTCCTCCTGCACAACAAATGACTTTGAAGGATCTGGGTGTCTCAAAACCGGCTCCTTCACAAACAAGGACTTTAAGAGCTCGAAGGCCTGTTGACAAGCAGGAGTCCACTGAATGGTACACCCAGATGTGGGGTTTTGTTTAAATGTTTAGTCCATACTAAATTGGTCAGAAGGAGTGCTACCTTAGCAAAGGAGGGGATAAAATGGCAGTAAAAATTAGCAAATCCCAAAAAACTTTGTAGTCGTTTCCTAGTTTTAGGGGCTTGCCAATCTAGGATCACCTTGACTTTATTAGGGTCCATTTCCACTCCCTTTGGTGATATCCTAAAGCCAAGGTAATCCAAGGACGATTTATGAAACTCAAACTTGGAGAGTTTCACATACAAGTGTGTGTCGAACAATTTTTTGAGTACTGTTTTCACCAGTGGAAATATTCTTTCATGGAGCAGGTATAGATGAGGATGTTGTCTAAATAGACAAGAACCCCTTTATACAGGTGTATAGTATAAGGTGCAATGAGGTGCAGTACCTCATTGATGAACTGCATGAACACCGCCGGGGTGCCCTGCAGCCCAAACAGCATGACACGGAACTCATACCTGTCTAAGGGACAATTGCAGGCTGTTTTCCATTCATCCACAGCCTTAATCCATATTCTATAATAAACTTCACAAAGGTCCAGTTTTGTAAAATGCCTTTCTTCCAACAGCCATGCCATCATGTCTTTAAGAAGAGGGAGGGGGTAAAGATGTTCAACACAGACCATGTTTATCCCCCTGAAATCCACATATAATTGCAGCCCACCATCTTTCTTCTCTAAGAACAATATGGGGGCTGCAATCCTGGACCGTGCAGGCTGCATGAACTCCCTTTTAAGATTTTTCTCAATGTAGGACCTCATCTCAACTAATTCCTGGGGGGTCATCAAATACATTTTAGGTTTTGGTAGAGTTGCCCCAGGAATTATCTCCACTCCACAGTTGGTTGGTCGATGTGGTGGTAAAACATCACACTCCCTTTCACTAAAAACCTCAGATAGTGCAATATACTCTTTCGGGATGGCAAGTTCCATTTCTGTTTTACAATGGGTGGTTCCTGGTGATGATGGTAAGCTTTCATGAAGTGGTGGGTTGGGTCCCAACACAATTCAAAAGTGATGACAACCCCTGCCATCAAATAGTAGGGCCCCATTTGTCCAACCATGCTAGCCCCAATACAACGTCCTCTGTTATCCGAGGAACCACTCCAAACTGCAGCTTTTCTTTATTTTGGCCTAATTCAAGAGTCAATTTACTGGTGACATTGCAGGTCCTTCCCCCAACAACGACCCATCCATTTGCTCAAACAAAATTGGTTGAGCCAATTTTATTAAATGAACCCCCAGGTCAGATGCTAATTTTAGACTCATGAGGCAGCATGTACACCCTGAATCGGTGAATGCATTGCACTGCCTCTGCTGAGTGGCTTCCAGCATCACTGGGATTATAAATGGCTTGATAGGCTTATGTACCATAGGATCAGACTCTCCCCCCCCCCGCCACTATCACTGGTGTCGGTGGTGTCAACAGGGCTTGCAACACCCAGCACTGGGGTTGACTGTGCCTGGATTCTGTGGTGCATTCTGCAGGACTTCTCCAGTGATGTACATATGGTCTTCCTGTCAGACCCTCGTTTTGTACTAATCGGAGCAGGGGTTGATTTGGTAATTCCACTATCTGTACATTCCGCAGCCCTGTATTCCGGCCTTCTGCACTGAAAGCACAATATGACCGCCCTAGCTGGTGGAATTACAGCTGTAGGTGGCATTAGCAATGGAGGAGGTTTTACCGGCGGAGTAGGGCTAACCATCTGAGGTGACTGTCACTGGTCTTTCGCACTCCACTCTCTTTTCTGCTGAGTGTCTCTGAATTCAATGTCCAGTTTTGTTGCTGCCTGAAACCAGGCTGACAATCTGGGTGCAATACCCCTGCAGGCACAGGCCTGCTGCAATGTCTTATCCAAACAAGCTCGGAAATGGTGTATTACTAGTCTCTCCGGCCAACCCCGCACCTTCCCTACCAACCTCCTAAATTCTCGGATACAGTCTTTCACTGGTCTCGCCCTCTATTTTACTTTCAGTAACTCCCCCTCCACTTGTTGTGCTCTAGTATAGTCTTCAAACCTCTCCTGCAAAGCAGATAGGAAAAGACCTATCTTCCAGCTCTGTTGCATGGTCACAGTATGCATGACCATGCAACCTCTCCCTCCATGACCTTCCATCACCATATCCCATTGGGAAGTACATAGTCTTCCATATCTATCAACCTAACTGCTGCTGGGGCTCTATGCACTGGTCTACTACAACTTCATGGTGACAGTGCTCATTATATGTCAGCTGCGTGTCAGCTCCCACATGCTTGTTGCTTCTGTGTGCACGCCTATCCAGGCTGAGGTGGGCCGGGGCTGAGGCGGCAGGGGCTGGCCCCTCACCATCTTCAGGGTAGCTCTGTGGGCCAGATCTAACCATATTGAGGGCCAAATCTGGCCTGCAGGCCTCAAGTTTGACATGTGTGGCTTAGTGAATAACAAATCAGACCAAAACATGCATAAACTTTAAATCAGGCTCCTATTTTTAACTATTCTGCTCTGATAACAGGATTAGACCTGTTTGGCATTCAACTGCAGCTTTATTACTATCTTAGTATTTCATTAAAAATGAAATTGAAGGATAATGTTTTGTTTCACAATTGAAATCTAGTTTAGCTAACATTGGAATCACTAAATCATATAGAAAACCTGCTAACAATATGAATCTACTTTGAAGGGTTCCAGTTTTTCCTTATTTTATTTTTAAATGGATGCCACAATATGATATTATGCACTTCGGCACTTCATGCACTCGATAGACATGTTGCACGAATAACTTCACTAGAGTCCATGTGAATGGGATCTTGGGGCAAGCCACAAAATTTAGAGAAAAGGTCTGTAATAATCCAAATCATTGTGTTTTCTGAGCTTTCTGGCAATTCTACAATAAAATCCATTGACTGGGACTGGAGATGGATTGCAGCAATTGGGCTATATCCCCAGCTACCTATTCTTTTGGGATTTTTTGTTGCCTTGTGAGGGCTGATGCAGCTATTCATTTCAAAGGGATGATGGAATTGACAACTTCCTTTTTGGCACTGTTGTATTTGGGCATCTGGGACAAGGCATCCACCAGGATTTGTTTACCCCCGAGGACATAGCAGAGGGTGAAGTTGAACCAGTTGAAATTTTGAGCCTACCTGACTTGTTTTCCCATGCTAATGTTCCTGCCAAGCAAATTGGGACAATAACAGAAAACCATCTTTTTCTATGATTACCTCATAGTTATCAAAGCTTCTTTCCTTCGCTTTTTTAAATGATTACAGCCTTTATCTGCAATGACCCACTTATGACACAAAGAAAATAGCAGGATATTGATAAAAGAATCTAGAATCCATTGTCCATATTTATATTTAAAGATCTTTTTTATACCATGCTTCTCAGAAAATTCTACTACCTTTTCCTTCTTCATGGAAAAATATAATCACTCACAATAAACTGCTTGCTTTGGACTGATGAAATTTTCAGGTGGACTATCTCTGGTTTATTGGTTTTCTTGGTGAGTTATTTTTTGCCACAACACACTAAAATACTTTTGTTTCCTTAAATGTAATATTTCAAAAGGGTTATTATAAGAGCTGTGCAACAGAGCAATTTATAAAGCATATTGTGAACAAAGTAGCACTTTTCTGAACAGCTTCTGCAGTTACTTCAAAAGTTATTTCTGGCTGTCACTTATACTTATGCATGCACAAATATTTTGTTTCATTGATCGTTCTAACAGAAGTGTTGTCTATACATTCACGTGCATTCTCAGACAACTAGACTTGCCTCTGAAGCGGCATGCCTTTCTAAGGATACAACTCTTTCAGTACTTTGAGGAAAAGCATGGATCATTCTAACATACTTTGTGAACACCCTTTTGAATGCTTGGCACAGCCATAGTTATTGTCAAAAATATATAACAAATCTATTAAAAGATCTCAAGCAGACAAGATTGCTTTCTTTTGTGCAACTGCTTATAAAAACCTGCCAGTTCCTTGGAATGACACAGTTTAAAAATACCTGTCTCCTGTTTCCAGACCCTTTTGTTCTTTTGGTATTTCTCTGAGTACTCATATCTGTCTTTGGCAAGGTCAATGTGCAAGGATATTCTTTTTTTTTTATTATTATTTTTTTTTGTAAAAAGTTTTATTTTCATTTTCCAACAACCTATTCAATATACAGTCTCTTATTCAACATTAATCATTAACTTTCATTTGTTACTTATTCGGACCTGCCCAGCTACCACTTCCTTCCTTAACAAACCTTCCTCCTCCCTTCTCTACTTTCTTCTACTTTCTTCATCCTTCCTCTCCTTCGCTTTTCTACATCCTCTCCTCTTTCCCTACTCTTCTCTTCCACCCTTTCTAACCCTCTCTCTTTCCCCTTTCTTCTTCCTCTCCTTTCCCCTTTTTCTACCTCTCTCTTTCCTACCTGCTTTCTTCCTTCACTCCCTCCTCTCCCTCTCCATTCCCTTCTGAAATGGCAGCTGAGCAGCCCCGCTTTCATTTCAGATTATTTCTATTTCTTAATTACATATCTTCAATCATTCCTTTACATTGATCCTTCATCTCCCCCCTCCCCCCCACCCCCCGAGACTTCCCAGAACAAAGTACAGGGTATAAAATTAACAATCATAAATTAAGATACAACATAAGTCAAGACCTTAACTCCCCTTCCAAAAACAAAACAAAAAAACATTCTTCTTCCAGTCCATTATATATCAGTCCATTCCACTCCTAAAATCTTCAGAATCTTCCAATTAAGTTAGTATTTTCAGTTCATCAATAAAATATCTTCATCAATTAAGACCAAATATATATCCAATCTTCATCGATCAAGACCAAAACGATATTCCATCTTCCAGTATTCATCAAAAATTCTTCTATAATATACCTTTCTTCCTTAACAGTGTCCCAAACATAATTCATATTTCCAGCTTAAATTCTTAAATTTTTATCCAATCTCCAAAAGTAAACAATATTCTATCTTCTCATATCTTTAATATCACTTACCTAAATGTGCAAGGATATTCTTGACAATGTAAAGTTGGAGAGTGTCAAAATGATATTCCTTATATTGATATGTGGGACCTCCAAACTCTACTACTTCATACCCTGTGGCAATGCAAAACAAGAAGATATATGAATAAAATGTATTTCATTATTGCTAGAGCACATGAGAAAAAGCATTATTAACAAGTTTTAATATCCAAGCCATGATTCATTTTCTCCATGAAAAGTTTCACAATACGGCTGGAAACATTTCCGAAAATTCTGATAGAGAATTGAGCAAGGCATCCCTTAAAGGCATTAAATAAAACAACCTGCTTCTTATAAATACAGGGAAATGGCTGCCCCACTTGTCAAAGTCAGAGAAATGTCCGCATCCCAATTCAAGGACGGTTTCTTTAGATTTAAAAGAAAGGCACACCTAGTACTGAATAGTACTTTGAAGAGACAGAGCCTGGCACTACTTTGGTACAGCATCAGAGATATTCTTGGTAGCATGGCAAGGGGGAAAAAATCCAATAATTAGTATAAATTGCTACAAGATACCAAAAAATCAGGTACAGATTTAAAAATGTATCCTGAGGCATGTTCTTTGGTTTGGATGAAGGAATGGGTAACTTTATAGAATAAGATGTTACTGGATTTCAGAGGTCATGAAGTTATCTATCTAAAATTAAAATGAATGCACCTATCTATTTAAAATTAAAATGAATGCAGATTTCAAGTATCACTTTGTCAGGCATGCCATTTAAAGTCTGGAATAAATGCAAAGACTGAAATGTGTTTGAATATTAGTAGTTAGCTGGTAGTTAGGCTATTGGTTTGAGCTCTGAGCTTGGCAATTTGGTTGAAAACGTTTTGTCACCATTTGTTTTGCATTCTGAGAACTCAAAACACACTGACGATATCTCCTCAAATGGTGATGAAACGTTTGCAAGCAAATTGCCAAGCTTGGAGCTCAAACCAACAGCCTAAATACAAAGACCTTTTTTTCTGAAATAGCACTTAGACTTAAATACCGCTTCATAGTGCTTTACAATCCTCTCCAAGTGGTTTACTTTGAGAGTATCAGCATATTATCCCCAACAATCTGGGGCCTCCTTTTATCAACCTTGATGGAATGGTGAGTCAACCTTGAGCTGGTGAGACATGAACTGCCGAACTGCTGGCAGCCAGCAATCAGCAGAAGTAGCCTGCAGTATTGCATTCTAACCACTATGCCACCATTTTGTGTGTCATCCCAAGAAGCCATTTTTAGAAAAGAAATGATAATTCCATTTGGTAGATGTATAGTAAAATAATATTCTTCATTCAAAGTGAACTCATTCTTAAATCAAACAAGACCTGGAACTAGAACTTCATACATGATACCTATCTACAATTGAAAGAAAGATTTACTTTGGTTAAAAATGTGGTTTTGAAATTGATAAAACTGAATTTGAAATGATACCATGTACTAATGATGAAATCTTATAAATTCTGTTATAATCTAGGTTGTTATAATTAAACCTAGAAAGGTGTGATTCAAATGGCGAGAAATTTTGGTTATAATATACTGTTAGAGCAATGAGAATATAAGTGGACTAAAGGACTGAATTATAACCTTAAAGAGAATTTCTATAAAATAATGTAGCCGTGGTATTTAATACCATATAAACTATCAAATATGTACAAGAGTGTTTAGAATGTTTGTTGGAAAAGCAAGTGTAAGAAGGATACTTTTTATCACATGTGGTGGACATGTGACAAGGCAAAGAAATATTGGGATCAGAGTCATTGTCCAATTCAGAAGATTTAAAAAACGAACTTACAATGTAAACTGGAAAGTTTTGTTCTAGGGTTATTAGATAAAGAAATGGAAAAAATGTAATTTTGTTGCTATACATGCTGACAGCTGCAATTATTCTATAAAAATGGAAAGAAGAGTTAATTCCCAGAATGGACAAAATGGATTTAAAAGATGATGAAACTGGCAGAAATAGCAAAATTGACTACCCTAATTAAATATTTTTTGGTTATTTGGAAACCACTTCTGGGTTTTCCGAATGACAGGGGAAAATGAATTTTTGATTTTGTGTTTTAACAATTAAATGGATTGCTGCGATAGAAATGGCTAGTAGTTACTATTTAATATAACTAAAAAGTTGATATTATAACTTTATTAATACTTAAAGCACCTAAAACTCAGAATATATTGCTTTTCTGTTTCTTTTTTTTTTATTTTTCCATCTTCCTCACTTTATCTCTTCTATCCCCTTTCCTTTCCCCTTTTTCCATCATCTTTATTTTATTTGTACTTTATATCAAGAAATTTTTTAATACAAATATATGAAAAAATGGTAGCCAAAATAACTATATATCTACCTATTGAATAAATGTATTTGATGTGATATATTTCTATCAAATTATTTTCTCATATTTAATAAAACCTCTGAAAAGAATATTGGTTCTATCTTTTTATTCCCAATGATGGCTTAAATTTCTCATCCTAAATTATTCAAGGTTATAGAGCAAAAACTATTTTGGACTTCAAGCACTGAGTAAATTAACCATGGTAATCACAACTTGAGAAAAATCCCCTTTTTCCTCTAATTAAAATGGATCTAAAATTTTCTACTTGCGAATGGGAGAGAGGAAAATCCACCTGACTGCTGTACAGTGTTCTCTAAAACCGAAAAACATCTTATAAGGCAAGTAGTTCTTTCAGTGACATTGATTGGTAAAATTTTGATGCCACGACACCCAAAATATCTTAATTTTATGGTATATTTTCCTAATATTATTTGCAGGTGTCACATAGAGACATGCAATAATTTCCATTTTTAAAAAATAAGAAGTTATTACCATTCACATATCATTTCAAAAATTGGATAGAATCAGCCTGAGTTACTAAACAAATACAAATCCAATGGAGAGAACATGTAATTTACAATTTCACCCATCAAATGAGTGAGTCCTGAGCTCTCATGAATCAATGGCTCAACCATAGATCTTTAACAGTCAACATTTTGGCAGGTCTAGGATGGTTCTAATTGCATTGATTCTAACTGTGCAGGAAGCATATCTATTAACATTATAGGTGTAAAAAGAATTTATCAGATAGGTTTTTAATTAATTCATCCAGGTTATTTGCTTATTTTCCACATCAATCTACTAAAAATATCCAGAAACAGAACAAAAGGAAAAAATTAATACCAGAGAAATATTAGATACTAGAAAAAACTACTAGATTCAGCCATATAGAGACACCATAGCCATCAACTATTTGAAAGATAGATGAGTATACATTACATGGACAGATTTCTAGAGCAAAGAACACAATGTTGGCAGAGCCCGAAATAGTTCATGAATATACAGTAATAAAATTTAAATTATATATTTTATAAAACTAGTAACATATTTTTTAAAAATGATGAAAGCTATTGGTAACATTAAAATATCCCTTGACATTACAAGATTTATTAATAATTGGTGTTCTTGAATCAAACTCCACCCATTTAATAAACTCTGCAATTTTACTAAAGTTTAAAGTCAGATACTCATGTTTAGACTATTTTTGAGATTTTGAAAAATAGTTACTTTTAGGCTGCTATCTTTTAATTTATTTGTCATAGAAATATGACATTTGAAATGGTATATTAGTAGGAAGTAAGTGAGATGTTTACCTAAACTGTTTTCAGCTTTACAGATGGCTAGCCCAAATTAAAATGAGTGAATTAAATAATATAAAAAAGGCCACTTGGGAGATTTTTTTTCATATATTTCTTGAATAGCAAGTACAAATATTGGATTTAAAATAAGTACTATTCAGGCTACATTCAGCAAATGTGTGTTACCTGTCTCAACACAGATTCGTCTCCTTTTGTATTGCATGGTGTCAAATCATACACAAATACATGGGGCAAAGCATGCTTTCTAATGCCACAACATATGTTTTGTGATTTTGATGAAACCTCCATAGTTGCTACGGATTCCACAGCATGGACAGCATGAGCAATTTTTTTCCTTAAGACTCTCTAAACAGATATCCTCCAGGAAAATTATGTGTAGCTGGCAGACAGGTAGGAAAGAGTTCAAAAATGGCAAATTGCAAGTTACTGGCAAAAAGCCAGTTACTTTCTTATGTAACAACATATCAGAGTGGAAAATTTTATTTTAAAAATAATTCATGGTGAGATAAGAGAGTGTTTTTCCTGAATCAAGGTCTGAATCATAACCAGGATATTAGGTATGTAACATCAGAACTGACCTTGGGAAACAGAAACTATTTTTGGAGCTTCTCATGCATGCCTTGAAGCAGATGGCAAGGAGTCAGCATAGAATTTTAGAAGCAAATAAGAATTAGTTCAAGCTTTTTTTTATTATAGCTTTTTGTCATCCTGAGGTCAGCTGTAGTGTAAAATTACAAAAATTCAATATTAAATTAGTTTTAAGTACCCTGCTTCCCCCAAAATAAGACATCCCCTGATAATAAGCCAAATCAGGCTTTTGAGCGTATGGCAATAAGGCCAAGTGCTTATTTCAGGGTTCAAAAAAATATAAGACAGGGTCTTATTTTCGGGAAAACATGGTAGTGACAATAGTTCACTCCTACAAATCATAAATGGTATGATTAACTTTGTTCCCAAAGTGTGTTTAATCAAAAAATGAGAAATAGATCTCTGTGGTTTATCTTTAATGATTAAACATTTAAAACAGTTAAAATATTTTAAACTGCAGCATATATATTCTTAGGCTTCTATTATTGTCTGGCATACTCTGAGTTGAAAAGACTGAATGGATAAACTATAACAAAAAATAGAGAAAAAAAGAGAAATTATACTTTTCTGGGTAGATAAAGTAGAGAAGATAAATTAAGATGATGTAGATGGGCAGTTCATTTTAGAAAATAAGTAATACAAGAATAATTTATTTGGGGAAATTAGTTTACAGTAACATTTATGAGAATTCAGCTGATTGACCTTTTGGTTGATGGAACAAATAAGAGGATCAAAAAGAACTCCTTGAATTTTTGGCAGCTGATAACCCTTTTGCCTTATATTCTGTTTTCAGAAGAAGTTGCTTATTTCTTTGCTTCATAACCTTGCCCTCTATGATGTTGAAGAACTGATTTCTATTTTGGAACCCAACCTCTGACAAGAGAAAGACAAAGAGAAAAAGAGAATCAGAGATACGGATAAATATTGCATGGAATCAGATACAATTTGGGGTGAAATTGGCAGGAATAGATAGCTTCAATACCATAGAGGATATTAGGTGTATAATCTTAATTTCCCTTTTGTACATGTGTTCCTCTGGAAAGCACTATGTAAGATATCATATAATTATCTTTTCTATCATACTGCATATCAACCATAAATGTATATTTTTTAAAGTAAGATAAATGAATTTTCAGCATTCCTGAATCTCAACATATATTGCTTTAAGTAGAACTTTAACTCAGCATAGATGATCACTGAAAACACTCAGACATTCAGAGAAGCAATATGATCCTAGAAAGTTAGCATCTGCAATTCCCAAGACTGGGATGCATTTATCAGGAAACCTTGAAGCCATATGAATGTCAAAATGAAACTTTTCTTTTCCTCTAGTGAATAAGATGATTAAAATGGAAAGCATTAATGTTGAATTCATATGCAATATTTTGAATTATGGAAAGGGTTTTTAAATAATATTACCCTGTGGAATATTAATATTCTGAGTATCATAAAGACAAAAAGGCAGAAAACTTAACGGTATGTCGAATACTGTATATACAATAAAGCCTTATTTCTGACAATTTGAATTTTCCAATATTTGAAACTGAAGAGAGCTACGTGATAATTACTGTTGTTAAAAGAAGAAAAAAACTTTAGCATATGCTTCTTTATTGAATCTTAACACATGTCAAAGAACTTGATTCTCAAGTGTAATCCATAGATTTTTAATGTGTTTCTGCGAAGTTTGAGAGCCAGTGTGGCATAGAAGTAGAATGTTGTACCAGGACTTGGGAAAACCAGTTTCAATCCCTACCTAGCCATGTTGTTGTTGTTAGTTGCGAAGTCATGTCCAACCCATTCTGATCCCTTGGACAACGTTTCTCCAGGCCTTCCTGTCCTCTACCATCCTCTGAAGTCCATTTAAACTCATGCCTACTGTTTCAGTGACTCCATCCAGCCACCTCGTTCTCTCTTGTCCCTTTCTTCTTTTTAGGCTCTTCTCCAGTGAGTCCTTCCTTCTCATTAGGTGGCCAAAGTATTTGAGTTTCCTCTTCAGGATCTGGCCTTCTAAAGAGCAGTCAGGCTTGATCTCCTCTAGGACTGACCGGTTTGATCGCCTTGCAGTCCAAGGGACTCGCAGGAGTCTTCTCCAGCACCATGGTTCAAAGGCCTCAATTTTTTGGTGCTCAGCCTTCCTTATGGTCCAACTTTAACAGCCATACATTCCAACTGGGAAAACCATAGCCCTGACTATATGCACTTTTGTTGGCAGGGTGATGTCTCTGCTTTTTAGAATGCTGTCTAGATTTGCCATAGCTTTCCTCCCCAGGAGCAAGCATCTTTTAATTTCTTGGCTGCAGTCCCCATCTGCAGTGATGTTGGAGCCCAGGAAAATAAAATCTGTCACTACCTCCATTTCTTCCCCATCTATCTGCCAGGAATTGAGAGGGCCAGATGCCATGATCTTAGTTTTCTTAATGTTGAGTTTCAAGCCAACTTTTGCACTCTCTTTCTTCATCCACAACAAAAGGCTCTTTAGTTCCTCTTCACTTTCTGCCATTAGAGTGGTATCATCTGCATATCTGAGGTTGCTGATATTTCTCCTGGAAATCTTAATTCCAACTTTTGATTCATCTAATCCTGTCTTTCTCATGATGTGTTCTGCATATAAATTAAATAGGCAGGGTGACTCTATATAGCCTTGCCGGACTCATTTCCCAATTTTGAATCAATCAGTGGTTCCATGTCCAGTTCTCACTATTGCTTCTTGACCTGCATATAGGTTTCTCAACTGTCAAATAAGTGGTCTGGTATCCCATCTCTTTAAGAGCTTGTCACAATTTGTTGTGATCCATACAATCAATGGCTTTAGCATAGTCAATGAAGCAGAAGTAGATGTTTTTCTGGAACTCCCTAGCTTTCTCAATGATCCAGCGTATATTGGCGATTTGATCTCTAGTTCCTCTGCCTCTTCAAAATCCTGCCTGTACTTCTAGTAGTTCTCGGTCCACATACTGCCGGAGCCTAGCCTATAGGGTTTTAAGTATAACCTTACTAGCATGTGAAATGAGTGCGATAGTTTGAACATTCTTTGGCATTGCCTTTCTTTGGAATTGGAATGTAAACTGACCTTTTCCAATCCTATGGCCACTGTTGAGTTTTCCAAATTTGCTGGCAAATTGAGTGTAGCCCTTTTACTGCATCATCTTTTAAGATTTTGAATAGCTCAGCTGAAATATTGTCACCTCAACTAGCTTTGTTGTTGCTCAGATTTCCTAAGGCCCATTTGACTTCATATTCTAGGACGTCTGGCTCAAAGTCAGTAACTACCCCATCATAGTTATCAGGGATGTAAAGTTCATTCTTGTATAATTCTTCTGTGTAATTTTGCCACCTCTTCTTAATCTCTTCTGCCTCTGTTAGGTCCCTGTCATTTTGGTCCTTTATCATGCCCATCTTTGCATGAAACATTCCCTTCATATCTCCAATTTTCTTGAAAAAGATCTCTGGTCCTCCCTATTCTATTGTTTTCTTCTATTTCTTTGCACTGTTCGTTTAAGAAGGATTCTTATTTCTTCTACCTATTTTCTGGAATTCTGCATTCAACTGGGTGTATCTTTCACTTTCTTCCTTGCTTTTCACTTCCCTTCTTTCCTCAGCTATTTGCAAAGCTTCCTCAGAAAGCCATTTTGCTTACTTGCCTTTCTTTTCTTTGGGATGGTTTTAGTTGCTACCTCTTGTACAATGTTGTGAACAGTTCTTCAGGCACTCTGTCTATCAGATCTAATTCCTTAAATCTATTTGTCACCTCTACCGTATATTCATCAGGGATAAGATTTAGTTTATACCTGAGTGGCCTAATGCTTTTCCCTATTTTCTTCAATTTAAGCCTAAATTTTGCAAGGAGAAGCTCATGATCTGAGCCACAGTCAGCTCCTGGTCTTATTTTTACTGACTGTATAGAGCTTCTCCATCTTTGGCTGCAGAGCACACAGTCAATCTGATTTCTGTGTTGACCGTCTGTTAAGGTCCATGTGTAGAGTCATCTCTTGGGTTGTTGGAAAAGACTGTTTGCTATGACCATCGTATTCTGTTGACAAAATTCTATCAGCCTGTGCCATTCTTCATTTTGTACTCCAAGGCCAAAATTTCCTGTTATTCCAGTTATCTTTTGGTTTCCTACTTTAGCATTCCAATCCCCCATGATGATAAGGACATCATTTTTTGGTGTTAATTCTGTAAGATGCTGTAGGGCTTCATAGAACCGGTCAATTCATCCTCTTCAGCACCAGTGGTTGTGGCATAGACTTGGATAACTGTGATATTGAATGGTTTGCCTTGGATTCAAACTGAGATCATTCTGTCATTTTGGGGATTGTATCCCAGTATTTATTTTCCTATTTTTTTAATTGATTATGAAGGCTACTCCATTTCTTCTGAGGGATTCTTGCATGCAGTAGTATACCTGATGGTCATCTGAATTAAATTCACCCATTCCTGTCCATTTAGTTTGCTGATTCCTAAGATGTCGATGTTCAGTTTTGTCATCTCTTGATTGACCACGTCCAGCTTGCCTTTATTCATGGATCTTACATTCCAGGCTCCTATGGAGACATTTTTTTTTACAGCATTGGACTTTCCTTTCACCACCAGATGCATCCACAGCTGAGTGTCCTTCCAGCTTTGGCCCAATCACTTCACTCTTTCTGGTGCTCTGAACTAGCCCTCTGCACTTCCCTAGTAGCATATTGGACACCTTCCGACCTGAGGGGCTCATCTTCCGGCATCATCTCTTTTTTCCTTTTGTATTCTCCATGGGGTTTTCATGCAAAGATACTGGAGTGACTTGCCATTTCCTTCTCCAGTTGATCATGTTTTGTCAGAACTCTCTGCTATAACCTATCCATCTTGGGTGTCCCTGCACAGCATAACTCATAGCTTCATTGAGCTATGTAAACCACTTCGCCAGAACAAGGCAGTAATCCATGAAGGGGCTACCAAGCCATAATGCTTATCAAATTACTAAACATCATTCACCAGTTTTTAGATTAGCTACCACATGAAATTATCCTTATGACAAAATGGGAAAGGAGGGCAGAAAACATGGATCTCACCTTGAATGAAGATGAAGATGAAATATAAATGTTAGTTATTTTCTATGTCCCTATTCCATTTACCTCTAAAGATCTTAAAGTGGCATATATATTCCATTTATATTCCATAATTATTACTCAATGCCTCAATTTCCAACCTTGTAGATTGGCTGAGGGAAATTAACTAGACCAGAGTCTTCAATGGAAATTTAAACCTGGATTTATCTGATTCCAGTCTGATTCTAAACTTTACTTAGTATACTTTTTACATATTTGCATAATATGTGTAATATATATGTAATAGACATCTTGCAAACTTGCAAATGTCAGTACAGAGAAGGTATAAGAGATTTAAATATATATATATATATCCAAAATTCCTATTGGATTGTGAACTTTTGTGAAATAAAGGAAAAAATGTGCACAATGTCTTATAAGATTTTGTAATTTTTGAATGAGATCCTATGAGATCTTATAATATTAATTCTTACCAGGCTCTGATGATCTTAAATAAAACCATGCAATGTTTTGACTTTGTAGGGGTATATGGAACCAGCAATGTTACTAACTCCTGATGTGAGATTTTATCTCTCTTGTAATCATTGTGATGTATTTCTTTCCCTCTCCATGCAGCATATAAGTATATAGCAGTTTACACATGAAATTCAAATGGCCTCAAAGCTACATAATGAATTGGGCTGCAGGTACTGCTTTATGCCAATGACTGCTCTCATTCAACTTAGAAGTAATGAATATTCATGGAGGTTCTTTTTTTCCTTACAGTACTTGTTTATAAAAAGTCTACAATCAACCACATTCAGACACTTGTCAATGAAATTGTCTCATAGGGATTTGTAATATAAATTGGATCATGTCCTCATTTTCCCGAATCAGATGAAAGCCATCTGTTCAGCCTCCTGGACAAGAAGCAGGCCCATCCATTCACCTATACCATAGAGCCTAGAGGATGCCAAAGGCAGAATGAAGATGGCTGCATCATTAATTGCTCCAGATGACTAATGCATTTGGTTGTTCCTAGCAGAATTGGGTTCCAAATAGAATGGAAAAGAAAAATGAGGAGACATCAGGTTATTAGCACTAGAATCCAAACCTGATTATTTCTACAACACTACCATTTTAGAGATAAGTCCAATTATAGTAATAGTAATAACAACAGAGTTGGAAGGGACCTTGGAGGCCTTCTAGTCCAACCCCCTGCCCAGGCAGGAAACCCTACACCATCTCAGACAGATGTTTATCCAACATTTTCTTAAAAATTTCCAGTGTTGGAGCATTTACAACTTCTGCAGGCAAGTTGTTCCACTTATTAATTGTTCTAACTGTCAGGAAATTTCTCCTTAGTTCTAAGTTGCTTCTTTCCTTGATTAGTTTCCACCCACTGCTTCTTGTTCTACCCTCAGGTGCTTTGGAGAATAGTTTGACTCCCTCTTCTTTGTGGCAACCCCTGAGTTATTGGAACACTGCTATCATATCTCTCCTAGTCCTTCCTTTTATTAAACTAGACATACCCAGTTCCTGCAACCGTTCTTCATATGTTTTAGCCTCCAGTCTCCTAATCATCTTTGATGCTCTTCTCTGCACTCTTTCTAGAGTCTCAGCATCTTTTTTACATCTTGGCGACCAAAACTGAATGCAGTATTCCAAATGTGGCCTTACCAAGGCATTATAAAGTGGTATTAACACTTTACATGATCTTGATTCTATCCCTCTGTTTATGCAGCCCAGAACTGTGTTGCCTTTTTTAGCAGCTGCTGCACACTGCTGGCTCATATCTAAATGGTTGTCCACTAAGACTCTAAGATCCCTCTCACAGGTACTACTATTGAGCAAGGTACCACATATCCGGTACCTGTGCATTTTGGTGTTGTTGTTTTTTTTGCCTAAATGTAGAACCTTACTTTTTCACTGTTGAATTTCATTTTGTTAGATAGTACCCAATGTTCAAGTCTGTCAAGATCCTTCTGTATCTTGAGCCTATCTTCTGGAGTGTTGGCTATTTCTGCCAGCTTGGTGTCATCTGCAAATTTGATGAGTTCCCCATCTATCCCCTTGTCCAAGTCATTGATGAAGATGTTGAAGAGTACTGGGCCTAAAACAGAGCTTTGGGGTACTCCACTGCATACTTCCCTCCATGTGGATGTAGTTCCATTGAGGATTACACGTTGAGTGCAGGTGGTCAGCAAGTTACGAATCCATCTGGTGGTGGTGCTGTCTAACCCACATTTCTCTACTTTATCTAGTAGTATGTTATGGTCTACTTTATCAAATGCTTTACTGAAGTCCAAGTAAATTATATCAACAGCATTCCTCTGGTCTATTAATTTTGTCACTTTGTCAAAGAATGTAATAAGATTAGTCTGGCATAATCTGTTTTTGACAAACCCAGATTGGCTTTTAGTTATTACTTTGTTTGCTTCTAGGTGTTCGGTGATTCGTTGCTTGATTATCTTTTCCAGAATCTTCCCTAGTATTGAGGTCAGGCTGATAGGTCTGTAGTTTCCTGGATCTGTTTTTTTTCCTTTTTTGAAGATGGAAACTACATCAGCTCTTTTCCAGTCCTCTGGCAGCTCCCCTGTTCTCCAGGATCTTTGAAAGATGTAGTTCAGTGGTTCTGAGATCACGTCTGCCAGTTCCTTCAGAACCTTGGGGTGTAATCCATCCGGTCCTGGTGATTTGAACTCATCTAGGGTAGACAGGTGTTCACTTACCATTTTCTTCCCTATTTTAACTTGTGTTCCTAATCTTTTTTTTTTTTGTGGTGCTGTTTTTGATAGGTTAGATTGTTTTTTCCTTTTGTGTAAAGACAGATGCAAAATATGAGTTAAGTAGATCTGCTTTCTCCCTGTTGCTTGTCATCTTCTTGCCACTTTCTCCCAGCAATGGGCCAATTGTTTCCTTGACTTTTTTCTTGTTTTTAACATGTTGGAAGAAGCTCTTTTTGTTATTTTTTACTTTTGTCGCTAGCCTTTGTACATTGTGAGCCTTAGCTTTCCTCACTTCATCTTTACAGGCTCGGGCTATTTGCTGATATTCTGCCTTAGTTATTTGCCCCTCTTTCCACTTTTTATACTTGTCCTTTTTGTTTTTCAATTTGTCAGATAGTTCTTTATGCCTCCATGCTGGTTTCTTTTCAGATCTATTTTTTTTTTCTTCATTGGTATTGTGCTAGACTGCGCTTTTATATTCTCACTTTTCAAAATTTCCCAAGCTTCTTGAGTTGTTTTCCCCTTGAGGATTCTCATCCATGGAATCCTTCTCAAGCTCTCTCTAAGTCTATTGAAATTAGCTCTCTTAAAGTCCAAGACTCTAGTTTGACTTTGTTCTACTACTTGTATTTGCTTAATGTAGAATTCCAATATTGCGTGATCACTTGCCCCCAAGATTCCTGTAGCTTCTACATCTTCTATCATTTCATCTCTGTTAGTGAGAATTAAGTCCAATATGGCTCATCCCCTTATTCCCTTCTCTACTTTTTGGGAAACAAAGTTGTCTGCTAGGTTTGTTAGAAACCTGTTGGATTTTCCACTTGGTGCAGACTTGGTCTCCCAGTTGACGTCAGGGTAGTTAAAATCCCCATTACTACTGTGATGTGCTTCCTACATACCTTAGTTAGCTGACTAGCAAAAAGTTCATCTACTTCCTCTGTTTGGTTGGGTGGCCTATAGTATAGACCTATGGTAATATCATTTCCCCCCCTTTTATATTGACCCAGATGCATTCAAGATAATTTTCATCATTGTTGTGCTCTATTTCTGTAGAGATGTAGTTATTTCTTATATATAGTGCAACTCCAACTCCTCTTTTATTTGGTCTGTTTCTTTTAAATAATTTATATCCCTCTAGCTGTATGTTCCATTTGTCGGTTTCATCACACCAAGTTTCCGTAATGGCAACAATATCATATCTGCCCTCGTTTACTTGAATTTCTAATTCACCCTGTTTATTCCTCATACTCTGCATTGGTGTATAGACATTTGAGTCCATTTGGATTGACCTTGTGTTTACTGTCTACATAACCTGTGTTGTGCCTGACTGCCCCTACTTTCTTGCCACCTGTTGGATTAATGCACATGGTATGGCACTCACTATTAAATGCTTGGTTTTGGTTGATAGCAGGGCTGATAATCTTACCCACACAGACATCTATGTTACATGCACTGATAACCCTATTAAATTTGGATTGCTGGGGACAGAAATTTTCTGTATCAAATAATTCTCTGTTCAGTTTAAATGTTTATCCAGAAAATCTGTGAATTTATTTCTAAGTAACTCAGTCCCTTTCTTTGATAGATGCAATCCATCTCTTTTGTACAGTTTTTCATTGGACCAGTTGCAGCCACCATGACTAATAAAACCAAAGCCTTCCCTTTTACACCACTCCTTTAGCCACACATTAAACTCCACTACATGCTGGCCTTTACCTTTTGTTCCTTATATACTGATAAAACCTCTGAAAAGATAAGCCTACAACCTATACTACTAAGTTCATACCCCAAGCTCTGGAAATCATTCTGCACAGAGAGTATATCTTTTTGGGACAGATCATTTGTGCCAAGATGTATAATAGCATCAACATCAGAATCCTTACTGGCATTCTTGACTGTCTTAAGAATACGCCTGTTGTCTCTGCTGGCAGTAGCACCAGGCAGACACCTGACCTCTTTCAAAACCTTCATATCCTTTCCTAAATTTACATACATTACAATTGAATCACCAATCAGAAGGTGGCTTCTCTTTTTGGATACCATGCTCTTCTTGTGTGACCGATATGTAATACCTAATTCACACTTTTCCCTTTCCAAAGTAAATTCTTCATCTCGGACCATGATCCCCTGATTGAGTTATCAGTATCACAACTATCTTGACCTGTCACTTTAGTGTCCCTATTAAGGTCAGCAAGGGCACTATATCTGTTATACTGGGACACTGCAAAAGCTTTGTGTTTATGGTTCACAGCTCTTACCCTGTTGTGGCTCCAACCTCCACCCCCCGGGCCTGGCCCCCTGCCTGAAAGTGACTCAGAGAGTGAGGGGGAAGGGCCGTTGGAGCTCCCCTCTGCAGGGCTGACCTCTCTGGCTCAGCTCCAGGAGCCAGAGTCAGGCCAGGTGGAGAAGGTGACGAGGCCTCTGTCTCCTGTATCTCCCCCCCCCCGCCCAGGTAATGCTTCCAGACTCAGCTGTGGACAATCAGTCCTGATTAGATCCCAGGTTTTGTAGACAAGAGAGGCGGGAACAACAAAAGAAGAGATGGGGCAGGCCTAGAGAATGCTGAGTCACGGAGCCACACCCCACATTGTATAAAAGCAGGAGGGGCTGCTCTACTACTTTGTGACGGACAAAACAAACTGACTGGAGAAACTTGAGCTGAACTATTTGACCGAGCATTTGGCCTGGACTGCTGTTTGTTCCTGACTTCCTGGTTGCTCCGGTAACGAGCTTCTGTGACGCCGGCATCAGGAAAGATAAAGGAAACCTTGGCAGACGTTCACTGGTCTGCTGCCAGAGCTGATAGCTGCCGTGGACTAAATTGCTAGCTAATTGAGTCAGTTCACAAGTCTCCCGGACTGAGGTGGGGGGGTCAGAACATATCCTGCCAGACCCCATGCTTGTCCACACTGCCCTTCTCCTGCAGGATCTATGTGGTAGAGGGGACTGATGGCACGGCAGCTGGAATGATCATTCCAGCTGCCATGCCATCACAGCTTATGACCAATAAAGTTTGCTGTCACCCAATTTAGATATAAGTCCAAGGATCCAAAGTCCAATAAAGTTATACTGAAGGCAGAAATTGTCCTAAACAGTGTTAGAATTGAGTGGCTATAATGATTATTTCAGGACAATAGTGTCATGCAAGCATATAAGAGTCCAGAGTAGGTGGAGCATTTACTTGGAGCATGCCCACCCTTCCAGATCTGGTGGGGTAGATAGAAACCATCAGGGATATGCAGTGCTACAAGTAACCTGACTCAATTTTATGTAGGACAACTGACAACCAGCACCTTGAATTGGCCAAAGGCCAATGTAGAGTAAGGCATGAGTTGCAGTGAACAATGTGTCCCAATCCAAGAAGTGATGCAATTGGCTCACAAGATATATTTCTGCAAAAAAATAATAATAAATAAATTCTGGCCATGACTTCCATCTGCTCTTTGAGTAGGAAGTTCAGTTGAAGCCCCAGATTGTGCATTCTTCTGGCTGGAGGTATAACCCCAACCAGAATCAATAGTAGCAAATCAAGTGGCTGAAACTTACAGCCCTAATCTTGTCAAAGTTGAGTTGAAGCTAGTTCTGTCCCATTCAAACCCACACAGCCTCTAGGCACTGGGAAAGCAAGACAAATATGTACAATTGTGTTTACATATTATACTTGATTCCATATTAATAGGCAACAGCACGCAGCAGTTTCATGTAGATGTTAAAAGGAGTGTTGAACCTTTTCCTCTACCAACACTTATTGGAACCAACCTTTGAAGAAGGAGGAAAACCACTGAAGACCTGTGCCTCCAGCCAATAAACTCACAGCCAGACCAGACCGATATCATGATTATTGCTATCAAAAGCCACTGAGATATCAAGGAGGGCCAGGATGGGTGTAGAGGGACTAAGGCCTTAGGGTTCAGTTGATGAACATATCATCAGTGAATCTCAAGTAAAGACAGTGTTCAGGGGGAAAGAGATTGTTCCAGGTCAGCCATGAAGATGTTGGGATATTGTGAAACAATGTTTATGCCCATGTCTATGTAAATGATTTTCAGGTATGTCACAGTTGAAATAGTTATTTGTGAATACATAATCTTACAGATTGGTTTCAAAGCATGTGGTTTTGGGATTAGTGATGCCCGAAGTCCATGTTTATGGCAGATTTTGCTTCAACATTCATGGTGGCTAAAATGGTGCTATTGGGGAAATTGCCTATGCTTAAATTATTTTTAAAGAAACATATGTATATTATGCAAACAGAAAGTCCAGACCAAAATAGCTACTGTATGCTGCTGGTGGCATATGGACACTCTGAATATTTAAAAAAAGAAGTAGGAGCTGCTTTGTCACTGTGGACTTCCAAGTTTGATCAAAACAGTATTACAAGAAATGGTGTACAAGGAAAATTGTATTTGACTCTTTTCCTAGCATAATTTCTATAATACGGAAAAGCTTCAAATATATCTTCTTTCATATGAAAATTCATAGTTTCACTGCACTGTACTACACTAAATATGCTAGGCTTAAATATGACTGATTATCTCCCATGGGATATAGTGTAGCAGTCTGTAAAGTCTTATGTCAGAACTTTCTACATAGTTACATCTATGCATGTTTTCAAGAGGTTGAAGGTGGAAAGGACTTTACAGTATTTACTTTATTTTAATTATTTTCAAATGAGTGAAATGTAGAATAGAATAGAGTAGAGTAGAGCACAGTAGAACAGAACAGAATTCTTTATTAGCCAAGTGTAATTGGACACACAAGGAATTTGTCTTGGTGCATATGCTCTCAGTGTACATAAAAGAAAAGATACATTCGTCAAGAATCATAAGGTACAACACTTAATAATAGTCAAAGGGAACAGATAAGCAATCAAATCATATTAGGAAACAGTCAATATAAATCGTAAGGATACCAGCAACAAGGTTACAGTCATACAGTCATAAGTGGGAAGGAAATTATGTAAAGGGACTCAGGACACCATTTACAGGATAACACTCTTAAAACAGAAGAGAATCAAGTTTGATGTTAGATGGATAAGCCAGTACAAGGTTGCATTTGAAAATAGACTAGATTCACTTTCAGAGACTTGGGAGGAAAAAAAAACCATGTGTGGTGGAAGGGGACATCTCTTTGGAATAGATAATTGGGCAGTGGTTCAGAATATTGTTGACTGATCTTAACCCATTTCCCCTGTTACGTACGTATGCAATTTGCATAGCCGCTGCTGATTGGTTGATTGGTGGATTCAGTGGTGGGAGCTTTAAATTGCTGCTATTGGCCGGCTTGCATGCCAGAGCTCTATAAAGAGTGAGGCTTGGCGGCTGCCAATTGATTTGCTGGATTAATAAAGAGCTGAAAGTTCCTGCTGTCTGTTCCTTGCGAGAACATAACATCCCCTCTCCTCCATGAAGCAGGGCAGAATTCCTACAGAAGGGTTGGAAAGAATTTCAGAAGATGTGTTTTATGTGCTTTTCCTACCTGTTTAAGTTTGGATTGTCAGAATGATCTGTCATGATGTGAAAGGCCTTCATCTTTTGAAGAAATAAGATTCATTTAACCTATAGAGACCTCAATTTTGTACACACTAGAAATATTTTTCTTCACCTTTACTTCTGACACAATTGTGCTTAAGTGATCCATTCTGGTCACCTTACTAAAATATTAGAAAGGGTTTAAGTAACAATTAAAGCAGCAAACTCCAGAGTTTCCAGTGAATTAAATTAGCAGACCACACTCAAATATAATACAATAGCTGGGCTACCTTTGTTGATTCATTATGCAAATGGCCCAAAAATGAAGAAAGAAATCTCTGCAGAAGGACTATTTATCTGCAATCATTTATAAGTAAAAAAAAAAACATTTTTAAATTTATTTCTCATGAATGTTTTTACTCAGTAAAATTGTATTGAATAAAGGAAATCATTAATTTGTACTAACCAAATTCTATTGAACTGGTGCTGCAATTCTAAATATAAAAGACCAAGAAGAAAATAATGATTAGAGTCCATGCTTAATCATCTTGTAATAGACTGAAATCAGTGGGGCTTGATCTAAACAGTATTTACCTCTGTGAGTGAATAGTATTATGTGGATAATAAAGTATATCTCTAATATGCATTATAAATGTATTGTCACTGTCATCTGGGTTTTGGGGCAGTGAGTAAACTTAGACTTTTGAGAGCATGTTGGAGTCATTTTCATAACATGGTTGTCATAGTAGGCATGGTAAATTGTCAAGATGGATCTTGGAATCCTAGTAGACAATCATCAGCCAGCAGTGTGCAGCAGCCATCAAAAAGCCAATGCAATCCTAGGCTGCATTAACAGATAGAGAGAATCAATATCACGTGATGTGTTAATACCACTCTATAATGCCTTGCTAAGACCACACTTGGAATACTGCATCCAATTGTAGTCACTATAATATACAAAGGATGTTGAGACTCAGAAAAGAGTGCAGAAAAGAGCAACAAAGATGGTTAGGGGCTAGAAGCTAAAATATATGAAGAATGGTTACAGGAATTGGGTATGTCTTGTCAACTGAAAAGAAGGACTTGGGGCAACAAGATAGCAGTGTTTCAATATTTGATGGGCTACCACAAAGAAGAGGGGTCAATCTATTTTCTAAAGCAGCAGAAGGCAAGACAAGAAGCAATGGTTGGAAACTATTCAAGGAGAGCAACCTAGAACTAAGAAAACATTTCCTGACAGTGAGAATAATTAACCAGTGGAACAACTTGCTTTCAAAAGTTGTGGGTGCTCCATCACTGGGGACTTTTAAAAAGAGACTGGATAGCCATTTGTCTGAAATAGTATAAGGTCTCCTGGTTGAGTAAGGGGTTGGACAAGAAAATCTCCAAGGTCCCTTCCAACTCTGTTATTCTGTTATTTACCACAGAATTCCCAAACAGTGCTTCTTAACTTCCCAAACCTACTTCACTACTTATGCATTTGTTTATTTTGTCACCTACCCAATCAAAGCAGTCAGCTGCAGTCCCTATTATGTTTATTTTCTAAGCATCCATCCATTTTCTATCCATTGTTTAGAAGCATTCTTGACAATAAAAATTAGGCTTGAGATTTACACTCTGTTATTCTGCTTGTCAGATTTCTTTTTTTAAATTGAAGATAATTAAATTTTGAACCAAGCAATAATTATTATCTCTACACATTCAACATTAGCAAAAGTCTGCTTTGTCTACACTGACACTGACCTGAGCGAAAACTTTGGAGATGAAAATAATTGGTTTCCTTGATAAATCGACTAAATATAATAGCAAAATAAGGTAATAAATGTCACTGGTAAGCATTCCAAAACACCTTTACAGTGAATATATTTTTGTATGAACCAGGAGGCAGAGAAAAAACCCTTCAATAGTTGAGATCCAGTTCAATCTTGCTCAATTGGATGAAAATGAATGGTTTGTACCCAGCTGGAAGCTCCCACCTGCATAGCATACCATTTTATTCTTATTGGTGCTAAACAAAGTGGTGATTCTATTTCATCCAGTTCTCAGTTTATTAAATTTTCTTTTAGTTGGCATATAACAGAATATAAAAAGGAGGTCTCTGCCATCTGAAAGTGAAATATTTCCAAAGCATAACTTCAAAATCTAGTGGAAATAAATTATTGTTTTAATTTAACAGAATTGAATTTATGTTCATTTATCATTTGCCTTATTCCCCAGCTGCTTTATTGAAAAGTCCATATGTAACACACATTACATATTCCATAAATGAAAATTAGTCCTCTAAAAATTTTGTAGTATTCTAGTTTTATTGAAACATCCAAATTCCTCAATATTAGTAAATCATTGATTTTACAGAAATGGTGATATATGGTAGTAATATTTCTATACAATTTATGTATCTTGGGCCACTGATAGACGGAAAGATATGAGCAATCATATCTTTAAAATCTTGTCCTATTAGAAAACTGAACTAATGTTAATTAGTAGGTAATATTTCTAAGTCCATCTTCAAAGATTGACAAGAAAATCCTACTTTTTTAAAGCATTCATTAAAAAAACACATATTAACTGCACAGATGAATGATAGCGTAATATCTAGAAATTACAAAAATCCTATCCTGTTTGTAAAGTTCAAACCATCATTTTGTGAAACCAAAAAAAATATCAATAATATCATATATATTTATGGATAAGCCCATTTGCAGATAAGCCAGCCCTGATACCATGAAAAATATGCCAGCTGCACATAAACTGACCCTTTCATATGTTTTAATTTTCACATTTGGCTAAATGGGGAAATTCTTGGATCATTTTTTCATGGTATTTTGATTAAAAAATGTGAGAATCAGCTTATCTACAGATTGATATAATAGGTATATCAATTATATAAAGGACATATCAGTAGTTTTAAAAAGTATTACCTTATATACTCATGGATAAACCCACCTATTGATAACTGAACATAATTCTTTAGCTATATTTTAGATCTACAATTCTTGGATTATTCATGAGTTTATACAGTATTTTTTCCCATGGATATATGAAGAAATATATATAATAAGACTATTATATTATCATTATAAAGACTTGCAGTCTTGGGGTTTTAAATTTGAAATATTATGTTCATTTCCATATTATAATGAACATTAATTGTATTTATTAAAAGATATTATAATCATATAATACCCAACACTGGCTAATATCTAACACAGATTCTGTTTGAAAGGTCTATTTATGAGACAGTCATATCTGATTTAAAGAAAGTCCTTTGAGTTGAAATTATGGCTGTTTTTCTCATGGTTTCCAGTTCCTGCATATCACTTTCATTTATAGAGACATCTCAGTTTGAATCAGAAGAAAAGGGAAATGATCATGCAATGCATTTATATTTATATCTAAGCATTTTTAATTTACTATAGTACAATTTCATTAAGTTTTAGTTGAATCTCTTTTAAAAGTATCATTAATGTAATGTGCATTACTCAGTGGTAGGTTTCAAAAATTTTCACTACCAGTTCGGTGGGCGTGGCTAGGTGCACGGGCATGTGACTGAGTGAGCGTGGCCAACTTGACATCACTCATGCCCATGCCCACGCCCACGCCCACTCAGTCACATGACCCTCCACCTATCCATGCCCACAGGAAAAGGTAGGAAATTTTTTGGAATTTCCACCTATCTACCCCGACCCTCCCTTCACCAGTCACCCCCACTTCCCCTCCTTTATCTGCTAAAGCCCTGCCACCTCTTTGTTCGGGCTGCTTACCTTCCGCAGCAGCTGGTCCAGAGTCCAGAAGGCAAGCTGACCAAAGTTTTTGGTGGCCCCAGCCACAGGCTGCCGAAAAGTATTGGAGGTCGTAGAAAAAGCTACTGCTGTCACTACCATGTTCTTTGCACATGCACATCCCATTGGATTTGCAAGGCAATGGGGTGTTGTGACCCAGACCCAAGTAGGTAGCAACAAACTCAGTCGTGATAAAATAAACTTTATTCGAATAGCTAGGAATTACCTCATTCCCAGCGTCATTCAACTCAAAGTAAAACAAAGGCCTCTCAAACACAAATTCTTCAGTTACCACAACCTGAGTCCAATTAGGCAAACTGCCAAAGGCCCTTCCTTTTTTTTTAATAGAATTTTTTTTTGTTTTTTAGAAATAAACCACATACAAATCATTTTTGAACAGGATATCAGTCAGGTACATAGTTAAACATAATTCATATTTCACCCCCATTGTATTATGTCCAATATATTTCCTTCTCCCTCTTAAAATTTTTATTATTTGCACATATCTATCAAAAAATCTGTTCCATCCCCATATCCTGAGATCAATATTAAATCAAGTCTAATCCCCGTATTTTTACCCCCTTTTTGCCCTTCCCTCCCTTATTCCAAATATAACAGTAATTATCCCTAATTTCATCAAAGCAATTATTGTTTCATAATCCAGTACCCACAAGAGACAAAAAAGTAGATTAATAAAACCAAAATAAAATCTAAAAAAAAGAATTCTCTCTTACATTCCATTTCAATTTTAATTTCAAAGAGATCTAACATCACCAAAAAGAAAAGAAAAAAATCCACATTGTCAATTCTTAATAAAAAGCAAAATAAAAAAGAGCAAACGTTTCTTATTTCTCAAAAAATTCCATTCTTATATTCACGTACTTTGTTGGAAGTTTTATCACAAATTATTTCAATTTCATTACATATGCTTAAAAAATTCCATATTTCCTTGGCTTAAATTCCTTAACACTCCTTTCCCTCTTTTCTCACTGCTTTTATAATCCTTTAAAAATCTTTAATACAGGTTTTAACTTTATTTTTAATCTCATATATTCTATATTCTTCATTTTAATTACTACATGCTTCTCTTAGTTTCCCCAAAACATTATTAATAATTGTTCTATAGTTATCTCTTATATTCTTGCTTAGATATCAAAAACCTCTGTTTGTTCTTTAATGTTTTTAAATCAGAGGTCAGCATCTGGTCACAAAGTCCTCTCTTAAAGGTGTACTGCAATTGCACAGACATATCCATCTTTCTTGAAACTGTCTTGAAATCACAAAGACAATTCCTTCTTCTATTTCTTCCTCTGCCTTTAGATGTCACTCTTTAGTTTACAGTCACAAACCACAAATAACAAAGTGTCCATTTTGTTTCTGTAGCATTAAACCACACATTTTCTTTATTTCAATTTGTTTCCTTTTTTCCAGATTTTGTCCCATTTTAATAATTTATTTATATTCCTTTAAGTCCAAATTTACAGAGAATAGAGGAACTTGAAGTGTTCCATTAAAATCAGTTTAGAGTTTTCTTTGGCTCCTTTCTCTTTTTTCTTTTCTTTTCCCTTTCATCTTGCATATACTTCAAATAGTCGATAAAAACTTCCAAAATTCTCAAACAATTATTTAATTAAAAAACTTATTTTCCTTTATTTAGTTGGAACTCTAGACTTCAATTCCAAGCCCTCTTTGTCAGAAATTAGGTATCTTTTTATTTCTTTCCTTCCGTTTTCACTTTCAATTAAACTTAGCTGCTGTTTCAATATTTCTTTTAAGCTCATGCCATAATTCCACAAAGTGCCACTTTGTGAGCTGGTGTCAACTCACCTGGCTTCAATATCCTGTTCAGTATTTGTGCTTTATCTTCCTGCCTGTTCTTGTGGCCGTCCCGACTTTGGAGCAGCTGAAGGTGGCTGCAGCTCCTCCTTGATGAGTCGAGGGAAAAAAGCTGGAGCTACAGGGAATTTGCAGCTTCCCTGTTCGCTCCAGCAGCTCCCTCATTCTTCGCTGCCTCTAAGGGGCAGCTATGGTCCAGAGCGGACCCTCATATCGAGTGGGATTTTGGTGCTCACCCCGGAGCTTTCAGGGTTTGTGACCGTTCTGTCACGACGCTGGCCACACCTCTCCCAAAGGCCCTTCCTGATAAATGTCCAGAAGTTACCAAAACACAGAGCAGAGGACACAGCTACAACGTTGTTTTCTGGCAAGCTGAAACACCAGTGCTGGTCTGTTATTAAGGCTTATGGGAGGGGCCAATCATCTCTTGGCTCTACTCCCGAGTTGTCTTCTCTGCTTGAGCTGCTCTTGCCTTTTGGCAGCTCTCCTCATGCGTGTATTAGGAACAGGCTCCTCCTCTTCCTCACTATTCCTCACTTCCAGTTCCTCTTCCTCACTATTATCAGGCTCTGGAGGCTCTGGAGTCTGCACTTCACTTCCCAATGGCCCTGGTGTCATCTCAGCCTCATCACTGTCCGACTCCATTGCCAGCACTGCAGGCTGCTGATGGACCACAACAATGGTATGCACGTGTACGAAGAATATGGTGGCGATGAACATGGTGGGCGGGGTGCACGAGCGGTGACCAGGGGATCAGTTTGGGGGTATAGCCAGCTGGCCATTGCTACCAGTTCGGCGACCTTGGCCAAATTTCCGCCAGCGGTTTGCGCAAACCAGTGTGAACTGGCTGAATACCACCTCTGGCATTACTGTACTTAAACTTTTTTTTAGAACTGTCAGAAGACAGTAAAATAATCCAAACAGCAGCACAACACTCCTATTTCTAAATAGACATACTTGCTACATATCTGTAATTACTGCCTTTGGCATATCTAGAAGCTCTGGAAGAACATCCTGCATACATGCAGAGACGTCAAGATGATGCAAACAAATGCAATAAATACTATACACCTGTGTTTTATCAAGAAAAATAGTGTCACCTTTGTGATGCAGAATGTCTCAAAAGCATAAAACATAGTGCTACACAGAGACCTCATATCTCTGTAATGATCTCTAGCCTAATGTTACATTCACTGCTAAATTAACCATTTGTGTAATCTGAGATAAATTAATTATCAGTTACTCAAGATGTGATGCCAGTTTATGTTGAAGCAAATTAGGTCTGAATATAAATGACTAGTGACTAGATATGAGACTCCCTGGTATCAAGTTCTGTCACTGAAAGAAAGTAGAATATAAAAATATTATATTAAATCTGCATTGGCATCAAGGTTTAGGTTTATACATGAATTGGAGGGGAGAGAAGGGGGAAATATCCGGTTTCTGATTGTCAGCCTCCGCTTTAATTTAGTGTATTTCTCCTACTAGATTATCTGACTATTTTATTACCTTGTTAAAAGTTTGCTCTACTAATTGTCTTACATGCTTTATGGAGAAGGGGGGGAGGTTTTCACTGTTCCCAGCGTCGGCTGACATTGTATGTGGGGGAGAGGGGAAATGCCATATTCAAAACCAGAGGTTTGAATTGTGTTGGCGCGTGAATGTAACGGCAGCTGCTGATTCCACATTCCATTCGGAAGATTGACAGAGGGAGAATATCGGAAGTGAAACTACACGTGGCTGAGGAGAAAGAAGACATTGGACTATTATTGTATGACCTCTAGTAGGGGGAGGGTTCAGGAGAGAATATGACTCTGGGGTTTTGATTTACTTCCAGTTCCAGCTTTGCTTTCACCGCATCCAGACTTGTATGATAAAGATTACCAAATTCTTCAACATGATGAAGTTGGGTTTTTATTTTCTCAAACACTGATCTGGGGCAGGCTGACATTAAGCTGGAACTCACCCAAAATCAGTCATCCCGGATCACAACCGAGGGGACTGAAATTTTCTTTTTCCCCATAACGATGTCGGAGCATGAATACAAACGTGATGAGGAACAGCTGGCAGACATTTCATCCCAGGACCATCGCAGACAAGCTGATAAAAAATATTTTCTGGGAAAAAAGCCAATCTCAGAAGATGAGCTGGAGGAGTCAGAAGCAGCTTTGGCAGCCACGTCGGGCCCTCCCAAATACTCAGGAATTTCTGCAGAGTTGCTGGAGAAATTACAAATAGAGGAAAAACAGGAGAAGGCCAAACTGGATTTTAAAAGCTTTCCAGACCCAGGGGAACCACAATCCGGAGTTACTAGACGTAAACAACAAAGAAAACTCTCTGCTTGGCAACAGGAGCAGCAAATCAAAGATCAGTTACAGATTGCAGAAGCTGTGAGACTGTATCGTGAGGTGAAAGAGCGACAGAGATATCGTGAAAGGTATGAAAACCCCACCCAAACGCCCTGGGGGGAGAGGGAAGAGGTGGAAACAGAAATTTCAATGGCCACCGGTGATGCAGCATACACTAGAGAGCTTCAGGAGGACTGAGAGCCTGAGCTTCATTCTCCAGGAGCTGCAGATATGGCCACGGGTCAGGGGGTCCCCACTCCACAAATGTTGCCTCGCAGAAGGAAAAAACCTAAAATTCCACCAATTCCCAGAAAGTTTGATGGGGACCCCAAAGAATTAGGCTTATTCCAGGCTATGGTGGATAGCCACATGCAAGAATGGGGGGAAGATTATCTGTCAGAAGCCTCTAGAGTAAGAAGCGTGACTCAAGTCTTGAGTGGTAGGGCGGCTTCCTGGTACGTGACTTTATACCAAGAGGATTCCCCTCTCCTAAGGAACTACCATCATTTTATGGCCGCCCTGAGAATGAGATTTGAGGACCCCTTGGCAGAACAAAAGGCCAAGATTCGCATGAGGTCCATCAGACAAGGGAGGAGACCAGTGACCGACTACAACCAAGAGTTCAGCGATCTGGTACCTCTCATGAGAGGGTGGTCGGAAGTGGCTCTTTTGGACTTATACAAAGACAGCCTAAACGGAGAATTATATAAATTATGTAGAGCCCGAGCATCCCCAACTACCCTGCATGGCTGATACACCCTGGCAGCAGAAATGGAGATAGACCTAGCCAAGGACCGCCTGCGAAGCGATCGTAGTTGGAGGCAAACCCAACCTCAATTCCAGAGGGAACCAACCAAGGATTCTGTTGCAGTGGAGAGTGGAAAGAAGAAACCCACAGGCTGTTTCAGATAGAATAGAATAGAATAGAATTTTATTGGCCAAGTGTGATTGGACACACAAGGAATTTGTCTTGGTGCATATGCTCTCAGTGTACATAAAAGAAAAGATACGTTCATCAAGGTACAACATTTACAACACAATTGATGATCAATATATCAATATAAATCATAAGGATTGCCAGCAACAAGTTATAGTCATACAGTCATAAGTGGAAAGAGATTGGTGATGGGAACTATGAAACGATTAATAGTAGTGCAGATTCAGTAAATAGTCTGACAGTGTTGAGGGAATTATTTGTTTAGCAGAGTGATGGCCTTCGGGAAAAAACTGTTCTTGTGTCTAGTTGTTCTGGTGTGCAGTGCTCTATAGCGTCGTTTTGAGGGTAGGAGTTGAAACAGTTTATGTCCAGGATGCGAGGGATCTGCAAATATTTTCACGGCTCTCTTCTTGATTCGTGCAGTATACAGGTCCTCAATGGAAGGCAAGTTGGTAGCAATTATTTTCTCTGCAGTTCTAATTATCCTCTGAAGTCTGTGTTTTTCTTGTTGGGTTGCAGAACCGAACCAGACAGTTATAGAGGTGCAAATGACAGACTCAATAATTCCTCTGTAGAACTGGATCAGCAGCTCCTTGGGCAGTTTGAGCTTACTGAGTTGGCGCAGAAAGAACATTCTTTGTTGTCCTTTTAATGATGTTTTGATGTTAGCTGTCCATTTGAGATCTTGCGATATGATAGAACCCAGAAATTTGAAGGTTTCTACTGTTGATACTGTGTTGTCAAGTATTGTGAGAGGTGGAAGTATGGAAGGGTTTTTCCTAAAATCTACCACCATTTCTACGGTTTTGAGTGTGTTCAGTTCCAGATTGTTTTGGTTGCACCACAAGGCTAGTCGCTCGACCTCTCGCCTATATGCGGATTGTCATTGTCTCGAATGAGACCAATCACTGTTGTGTCATCTGCGAACTTCAGTAGCTTAACAAATGGATCATTGGAGATGCAGTCATTGGTATACAGAGAGAAGAGAAGTGGGAGAGCACACAGCCTTGGGGGCCCCTGCTAATTGTACAGGTATTTGATGTGATCTTGCTTAGCTTCACCTGCTGCTTCCTGTTTGTTAGGAAGCTTGTGATCCACTTACAAGTCTGTTCCGTACCTGTAGCTGGTTTAGCTTAGTTAGAAGAATGTCTGGAATGATGGTATTGAATGCTGAACTAAAGTCTACAAAAAGGACCCTTGCATAGGTCTTTGGAGACTCAAGATGTTGTAGGATGTAGTGCAGAGCCATATTAACAGCATCATCTGTTGATCTATTTGCTCGGTATGCAAATTGCAAGGGGTCTAAAAGCGGATTCGTGATGGTTTTCAGGTAGGAAAGCACTAGCCTTTCAAAGGTTTTCATGACTACAGATGTTAGAGCAACTGGTCTGTAGTCATTTAGTTCCTTGATGGTGGGCTTCTTCGGCACTGGGATGATGGTAGAGCGTTTGAAGCAAGAAGGAACATAGCACATCTCTAGTGATTTATTGAAAATATGGGTGAAGATGGGGGCCAATTGGTCAGCACAGACTTTTAAGCAAGAAGGAGTTATCTTGTCTGGGCCTGGCGCTTTTCCTGGCTTTTGTCTGTGAAATAGGTCCTGCACTTCCTTTTCTGTGATCACTAGGGGTTGTGAACCCAATGAAATGGGGTCAGTTGTAGGAGGCTTGACTGTTGTTGCTGTGTCTGAGATGGGGGTTGTGGAGATAGGTGGCTGTAGTTTCCTTTCAAACCTGCAGTAAAACTCATTCAGGTCATCTGCCAGTTGTTGATTACCTTCAGCCTGGGAAGGAGGTTTGCCATAGCCGGTGATATTTTTAAGAGTTTTCCACATGTTTGCTGGTTCATTTGCTGAAAATTGATTCTTTAGCTTTTCAGAGTAGCTTCTTTTTGCTGCTCTTATCTCCCTTGTTAGTGCATTTCTGGCCTGATTGTACAGCATTTTATCACCTTTTCTGTAGGCTTCCTCTTTGGAATGTCGTAGCTGCTTAAGTTTAGGTGTAAACCAAGGTTTGTTATTACTGTGTATTCGCAAGTTCCTTGTAGGTACACATAGGTCTTCACAGAAGCTGACATATGATGTTACAGTATCTGTGAGTTCATCCAGGTCTGCAGAGGTATCTTTAAAAATATTCCAATCAGTGCAGTCAAAACATGCCTGTAGCTTTAATTCTGATTCCTCCGTCCAGGTTTTCACTGATTTAATTATTGGTTTTATGGCTTTAAGTCTTTGCCTGTAAGCAGGTATAAGGTGAATCATGCAATGATCAGAGTGTCCTACAGCTGCACGTGGTAAAGACCGATAGGCATCTTTTAGTGTTGTGTAGCAGTGGTCTAGAGTATTCTTGCCTCTGGTGGGACAATTGACATGCTGAAAGTATTTTGGTAGTTCTTTCCTTAAGTTTGCCTTGTTTAGATCTCCCAAAACAATGGCCAGTGAATCAGGGTGTTTGGCTTCAGCCTCCATGATTTGGTCAGCTAGAGTTTGTAATGCCTCGTTTACACAGGCTTGTGGTGGGACATAAACAGCAATTAGAAGAAATGAGGAAAATTCACGAGGCTTAATAGTAAGGTTTGCAATTGATAATTAGAGTCTCTAAATTGTTGTCACAGAATTTGTACATTATGTTAAAATCTTGACACCAGGTTGAATTAATATATAGGCATAAGCCTCCTCCTTTCTTTTACCAGATGTTTCTGGAACCCTGTCTGATCGTTCAATTTGAAATCCTGGAATGTTCAGGCTGCTATTTTCAATGGATTCATTTAACCAGGTTTCAGAGAAGCATAGGACTGCTGAATTGCGAAAATCAGAATAGTATTTGTTTAAGAGGAGTATTTCATCCATCTTATTTGCAAGTGAGCGTATATTTGTTAGGAAAATTGAAGGCAGAGGAGTTTTAGTGCGAGTTCTTAGCTTGATTAAGATCCCAGATCTTTTACCTCGTTTCCTTCGTTTCCGTCGTTTGGTTTTTTTAGTAATCCATGGCTCCGTGGGAATTGCCTCCTCCTGTGTTAGAATCTCCTCCGTGTTTGTAAAGACAGGCGGGGGTGAGATTAAAGAAAGCTGCTCCTTAAAGAAATGTTCCTTAATTTTTAGCAGATGGTCTCGTGAGTAGGAAATCCGTAGTGAGTCACAGAGAACAATTCCACAGAGATGTGGAAAAGAAGGCCACCGAGCCGCTGATTGTCGGGCAAAGCTGCCGCCAAAGGCGACCCCTAGTGGCAAAAAACCAACGGTGCAGGTGGAACCAAAATCGCGAGAGATCGCAAAGAGGGGAACAGATGACGCAAAGTACGCTCCTCCCATCGAGAAGGAATTTGGGACTCCGACCGGGTCGGATGACACCGAGCCATCTTCAGAATCGGATGAGGACCTCTTGGTGAGTTGGAAAGGGGGGCCCCTTACCGTTCCTGTACAACTGCATATCCCATCCTCAGGAATGCAAGGGGAAAAGCTAGCCCTCTTAGACTCTGGGTGTACCCGATGTATCTTAAGCCCCGAGGTGGTGGAGAGAATGGAACTAAGACTAAAAACATTAAGCAGGCCCATAGCCTTCTGCCAACTAGATGGATCGATAGCGGGGGGAGGCCCAGCCCACTTTGTGACAGAGCCCATAGAGATGACCATAGATGACCATAAAGAAGTCATAAATTTCATAGTTGCTCCAGGGATGGACCAACCTCTTGTGCTGGGTCTCTCGTGGCTCCGAAAATGGAACCCTAAAATAAACTGGAGAACAGGGGTGGTGCGACTCCGCACAAAGGCACTACAGAAGAAGAACATAATTTAAAAAACCCCTGATCCTGATTGCCCTGAGAAACTAGGGGCGATGGTTGAGCGCCTAGAGGGGGAGGAAAAAATTCCTAAAGAATACTGGGACCTACGAGAGGTTTTTAGTGAAAAGGCTTCTGACGTACTGCCTCCCCATAGGCCCACAGACTGTGCAATAGACATTCTACCAGGAGTGAAACTCCCGAAACTGAAATCTTACCCCATGACCCAAAAAGAATTAGGGGAATTACGGAAGTTCATAGATAAAAATTTAGAACGAGGATTCATTCAATGGTTGCAGCCCCAGTCATGTTCCGGGAAAAGAAAGATGGCACCTTTCGCTTAATAGTTGACTATAGAAATCTGAACTGTGTGTGCGTAGAAAATGTATACCCCATGCCTCTTATGAAAGACATGCTTGCCCACCTGGCCAACGGAAAGTTCTTTACTAAACTGGACTTACGAGAAGCATATTACAGAGTACGCATAAAGGAAGGGGATGAATGGAAAATGGTGTTCAATTGTCCCCTTGGTTGCTTTCAATTCCGAGTCTTACCATTTGGGTTGCAAGGGGCCCCAGCAGTTTTCATGCAACTAATAAATGAGGTTCTCCATGAACACTTGTTTAAAGGGGTTCTTGTTTATCTTGATGACATACTTATCTACACTGAAACCATGGAAGAGCATGTGAAACTAGTAAGAGCAGTACTTAAAAAATTGCTGGCCGCTGAACTTTATGCAAAATTGTCGAAATGTGAATTCCACCAATCAAAAATCGACTATCTGGGATACCGTATTTCCTCTGATGGCTTGGAGATGGACCCTGCCAAAGTCCAAGCAGTACTAGAGTGGGCACCTCCTCGCACCCGCAAACAATTACAGAGCTTTCTGGGATTTGCTAATTTTTATCGTCAATTCATTCCCTCTTTTGCTGACATTGCCCTGCCAATCACCAATCTCCTCCAAACAAGAGGAAATACTAAACCCAAACCATCCTTACCACTGAAGTGGTCAATGGAGTGTCAGGCCGCTTTTGAGAAGTTGAAGCGATTGTTCGCCGCCGAGCCTGTTCTCAAGCACCCTGACATGGAATCCCCATTCGTGGTTCAAGCTGATGCTAGCGACGTAGCAGTCGGAGCAGTTTTACTCCAAACCAATGCTAAAGGTGAGCTACAACCATGTGCTTACACATCTCGTAAACTCACTGAAACAGAACAGAGATGGGCCATCTGGGAAAAGGAGGCTTTTGCAGTGCACTGGGCTCTCCAAACATGGAGACAATTCTTAGAGGGGGCCAAACACCCTTTTGAAGTATGGACTGATCATAAAAACTTAGAAGCCCTGAAAACTCCCAGGAAGCTATCACCAAAACAAGCTCGATGGACCCAATACTTTAACCGCTTTAATTTTGTCTTGCGCTACATCCCTGGGGGAAAGAACTTCCTCGCGGACGCCCTTTCCCGTTTACCTCAGTACAACAGTACTCGCAAGGAAGTAGCACAACCTATACTCCCAGTGCAACAGCTAGCAGCCCCAGCGATTACTCGTACCCAAGCTCATACCGATCCGATGTTACCAGACGACCTCACCAATTCCCTCAAGGAAGCCTTAAACAAGGATGACTGGTTCTTAGCCCATTCGCACGAGTGCACTCTTCGCGATGGACTAGCTTGGGTAGGAGCAAAGTTGTACGTGCCTGCATCTCTAAGAGAAGTCATACTTTTACGTTGTCATGATGCTAAAATGGCTGGCCATTTTGGATTCGTCAAAACCTTACATCTCCTGAAAAGACAGTTTTGGTGGCCAGGTCTTAAAAAAGACATTGAATCCTATATAGCAAGCTGTCCTGTTTGTGCATCATCTAAACGACCACCAGGGAAGCCTCCTGGGTTGCTGCAAACAGTAGCCCGGCCAGAAGCCCCATGGAAAGAAATATCCATGGATTTCATAGTGGAATTACCTGAAAGTGGAGGAAATGCAGTAATCTGGGTGGTTACTGACCTGTTCTCCAAACAAGTGCACTTTATCCCATGTTCCAAAATTCCTTCTTCAAAAACATTGGCAAAACTGTTTGTCCAACACATCTACAGACTCCATGGGGTTCCTAAAGTTCCAGCTTTGCTTTCACCGCATCCAGACTTGTATGATAAAGATTACCAAATTCTTCAACATGATGAAGTTAGGTTTTTATTTTCTCAAACACTGATCTGGGGCAGGCTGACACTGATCTTTTTCTGATATCACAACTGCAAGCCTCAGATTTTCCACTATTTGTACAGAAAATCTGAGAGTTAAGATATCAGAGAAGAAACAATTTGAGGAGCTACTTTGCATACTAACTGCCTTCCCTGATCCATATGTTCTTAGAAGACATGAAGGCAGTCTCCGTCTGTCTCACAGAGGATTTATATCTCTGTAGAACAGACAAATTAAATTTCTTGTAGTACAATCCAACAGATGACCAACAAAGTTTATTGGACTGTAGATAAGATTGCAATCTTAAAGTATTAGCCAATAAATGTCTATTCAGAACTAAGTTCTGCAGAATTAACTATTGTTAATCTCCAAAAATGTTCATAAGATATTTAGAACTGAGATACTAGAATTTTCAGACCAAAATATAGATACCAACATGGTCTTTTCTAAAAATCCTCTACATTATACTGTAGTGGCTGTAGCTGTGCCTACTTTGTTCCCAGCCAACTGTCACCACTGAACCACAGCTAGCTTCTGCCAGTCCACTGCCAGCAATTGTCCACAGCCAATGGCCTCCTGGTCCTCCACCCTTCATCCCATCCATTCCCTGAGGCATGGTTTTCACTCCATGGAACAAATAGCCATCAGCCAATTGGGTGGTGGGAAGCAGCAATGGTACTGGGGGGTGGATAGCACAATTGGCGGTGGATGGAGCAATCGTGGTGGTTGTGGGAGGGCAGTATTTGACGGCAGTACACTATTAGCAGTGGATATGTTGATCATGAGGACCGGGGGGGTGGGGCAGGGTGCTGCTACCGCTCTGTCTTCTAACAACCTACTCACTCACATCCCATCCAGTCCAACCCAAACTGTGGAGAGAACGGTATGAGGTCTAAAAATAGGAAGGTATTGAGCTCTGCCACTGCCACATAGACACCGGACATTCATGGAGCCCTCCAATCAGTTCTCACACTTGTTGGTTGCAAGTGGGATGTGTGTTCTCATATGATCACAAAGAGAATAGCATGTGTGAACTAATTGGAGGATTCCATGAATGGCCGATGTCTATATGCAGATTGATGGGGCAGGGAGGCAGAAGTGGGGGGGGGCTTCCCATTTTGACACCCCTTGCCATTGCCTCTGCACCTTGGGTCTGCCCTGACGGTCAAATATATCTATTTCTATGATTAAAAGACTATGTCTCAGGTTTCCCTTTGAACTTAGGATGCCCTTTTTGATGAGGCACTCTGATTTCACCTAGATGGAAATATATGACTTATTCATTTGTAGGAGCTTAAAAAATGAGGACCTTAAACCGAAATCTATTTTTAGTCAGAAAATTTTGTAAATAAATGGACTCACAATTAAGGGAAAAAGCACAAAATCTTGAATAAATCTTATTATAAGCAATGCATCAATAGAGCTTAATAAAAGTTGGAAAATAGCATAGCTATTTTTAAGTTAAAATGAGAAATCTGTTCATATAAAAAAACATTGGCACAACAGATAATTTTAGACATTTTTACTGCATGGTTAGTGAATAATATAGCATGAAATCATCTCCAGTTGGTTTAATTCAGGAGTGACCTAAACCCAACATTGACTGTGTAAGATATTTCCCAAAGTGTTATTTATGCCTAATATATGAAAATATTTTTATTTTATTATTTATTATAAATAATAACTATTATGTAATATAATTATCCATTGTATTATGAAGAGGATTATGGCCTAATATCTGCATAAACTAAAATGAATATTGGTCAATTTTGCATTAAGGAATGAAATTCATTTTTTTCTTAAAGCTTAAACTAAAAAATTGATGAAAAAATTAAACAGAGGAAGGATCAGAATAATTCCTCTTGAAGTGGAAACTGATTCTGAATTCTGCTTATTGTATACCTGGCTCACATACATGTATTTTCCTGGGGCATCATAATGAATAAGACTGTGTTCCATTGGCATATTTATTAATTGCTTCCATAATGATATAATAAGGTTTTCTCACATTTAATATATAATCAGTTCTTCTTTCACCAGTTATAAACAGCATTGTGCTTTAGCCCTTGTTTTTATGGTTCAGCTGATAAGTTTCAAATAGTGTAAAACATCAGATTTTCAGTTAAATATTGAAGATCTTTAAAAGTGGCAGATATTAAAACTGCAGCCTGTAAATACTTAAGTATAATCAAAATTAAATCATCTCTCCATTCCTATTAGGGGATTTTGGTGTCCCTAAGAATTTACTCATTTGGATATAGTGATGGGGAAGTCTGAATAAATACATTATTCAATGGATGGGTACTTCCAGATGAGCCTACAGTATGTTTTCATTTTTCAAGGTCAGAAAAAAAGTCTAAAAATTAAAAGTTAGTTGTGCAGTTATTCTGTTAATATCTTATCTTCCTTCTATCTGAATGTGCTTTTTCAGGTATTTCTAAGGCTATTATTAGATTCTAAGTTCCTTGTTTGTTTTTGAAGGACTGAATTCCAAAAAACAACACCACATTTCTTTGAGCTGAGCAGAATGCACTTGAAAATAAATACGCCTAGATTGGGCACCTAACATTCAAAGACTGGATGGACTTGAAGAGGACATTTACTAAAAAACAGTGCTAATGAAATGAAATAGCAGCAGGCTTATAATGGCTGAGTATGTTGCTTCCCCTGCTATGCTGATGCTGGCTGGCAGAGAATGAATGGTACAGACACAAGCTGTCAAATTGGGTGCAACTAGACAAGACTCTCATTAAATAAAGTAATGGCAATACTGATAGCTCCCTGCAGTGACTGATCATACAGATAAATAGCCAGATATGGAGACTGACAGATGGTAAATGACACTTATATAATTGAAAAGTAAGTCTGAAACTTCCACCAACTCTTGCTGCAGTGGCCTGGATTTGTTTGGTTTTTTGTTAAATGGTCTCTCACGTGAGATAACCTTTCTGCTCATTTCCTTAAAAAATACTGTTTGGGATTTCCACCAGACTCTGCTTTTCTGCCTTTGCTTTGGAATAAATAATTTTGCATTTGAGAAGTTACTGTTGAATTTAGAGAGAACTGGAAAAAATACCAAGTATTTAACTATGGCTACTCAACTATTTGCACTGAAGTCAATGGGACCATTTTAAATTAATTTTTCATTTTCACTGAAGATATTTTATTATATTGTTATAGAAAACTTACGTCTTAAAGCGAAGAGACAATACCACGAAGGATTTGAGAAACAAGAATTAATTTATTATTTGCGCAAATAGGACATAGACCCCCACTCGGGTGGAAAACAAAGTCTGAGCATGGCTTAAACATAATCTTTTGTACTTTTGGTTACAGACATTGCCATAAGCAAAAAGAAGAAGTTATCCTAATTGGTTGTCCCAGACAAAAGCCCATATATGGACTACCATTATCATACACCATCCGGATACATATATTGATTCATACGTTGCTATCGATGTCCCTTCTTACCACATATAGTTTCTGGAACAGATTACAAAGAACAACATGTAGAAATATTCCTGTGCTTCACAGAAAGCTTGCAACACCACACCTGCCAAGCAATATACTTCCGCTTTTATGTGACACATCGACTTCTATCTCTAATACATCTTGTTATAATCCTAACAAATAAACATAAAGCACTTGTATTATAAAGCATTGGGGTCTTGCTTCAATATCATCCCATAGATATTGTGTGAAGTACTTGCCTGAGTCCTTGCCTTTTTACAATCCACAGAATAAGAAAATGAGCACTACATTCTGAGTTTTAATCGCCTTCTAGCTCCAATACATTACTCATTTAAAAAGCATGCTTACAGAACCATGCTTAAACATGTATAATTTTACTTTCTTCCCAGAGAAAATATTTATGCAATTATGCTTTGGAAGTGAAAATTATGATTGGTATTATACATATTAAAGATGGCTTGAAATGTACCAAGGAAGGATGAGATATAAACACATCACAGGAGGCACTTTAAAGGGAACTGTGGACAATCCTAATTGTGCCACAAACGGGGGAAAATAAAAATAATGGGTGAAAAATTGTGCATGAATAACCCATAAGCCTTACTTATAGAAACTATCAGACAGATAATTTTCTCTGCAGAACCATGCTTCCATGAATTTCAAGTAACAGATTTCGGTAAGAACATAATTTCTGTTTAAAATAATGTTGTGCGATTTGATTCTAATATATGGCAATAACAACTTGAGCATATACTATTTGAGAGACTGCTTCTCTTATTCCATATTATCAGGACATTTCATTCTTTAGGATATATACATAGATTGCATCAGCCAGGAGCTTTTTATTAAATAGGAATGTGGGGAAGATTCCCCTAAGGACCCCTAAAGAAACATTATGACTACTATGAAGAATATTGCAGGCATCTAGCAGATGAAATTGCTTGGATTCTATTGGAATGGAACTGTGATTAGCAGGTTCAGAAGAGGTGGCAGAGGCATGTCTTGTTTGGCTTGATCCTGTGACATGCTATTGTCATAATTATTGTGGGATAATTACTAACTCTTTTTAAAAATGGGTAGAGTAAAAATGTTTCTATAGTTCTAACACTATAGATAAGCATGGTACAGCTGGGCTCTTAATTGTGCTCATTTGGGCTTGTTTTCCTCCAACAGAGTTCTAGGCACTTTAAGAATTTCATTTCCCAGATTGTCATCTCCCTGACAATCAGGAACCTGTTTCAGATCGTCAAATTCTACTGACAATCAAGAACAGGTATCAAGGATCCGCAAACAGAACTGTGCACACCAGGGGGGCTATTCAGCAGGTCCTGACAGGTTCTGGAGAACCAGTAGCAGAAATTTTGAATAGTTCAGAGAACTGGCAAATACCACCTCTGGCTGGCTCCAGAGTGGGATGGGAATGGAGATTTTGCAGTATCCTTCCCCAGCCACGCCCACCAAGCCATGCATACCAAGACACGCCCACAGAACTGGTAGTAAAAAAAATGAATTCCACCACTGGTGCACACAGGCACAATCTGCTCCAAAATCATAATCATCCATGGTTCAATTGAAGACTAATGCTTTAAGAGACTCAGTTTCATCTGAAATATAGTAGGATCCACCAGGTACCTGGAGTGGATGGATCAAATAGGTCCTTCTTCCCTAAAGTGGGAAGCAATGCAAAAAACTCCAATGTTCACAGAAAATGATTTGACTAGGACACATGACTGATTGTCCCGCCCTAGGTAAACAATCAGATGTTATATGTATTACTGGGCTCTCAGTATTCTGGGTCAGATTCATGATTGCCAAGCTAACTGTGAACACCTTGGTCACTTCCAACTCTGTAGCCAGTAATACCATACAGTATGTTTGGAGAAACCACCACCACCAACTCCGGCACAGCATCTAGCTGTTCAGATAGAAAAGCTGCCACAAAGTAAAAAGGCTGGTACACTAACAAGTATTCCATCTGAACCCTAGAGCCCAACTTTACCATTTCCTCTATTTCATATTCTGGAACAAAAAGAAATAATGATTTAACAGCAGTTAATGCATATGGATTTGTTTTCATACCTGTTACATCTTTCTTGATATATAGATAATTTAGATGATTCTGAATGAGGATGGGCAATATGACAAATATAGTGGGCAAATATAGCTCCAATTGCATTGGAGTATCTAACAATGTTATGAAGCATGCAGATAATACAATGAGACTATAATATAAATCAGTCCTGAAATAGAAATGCTTATTTATAGTGTTAGAACATTAGAATACTTTCACTCTACCCATTTTTGAAAAGAGTGATTATCCAACAATAATTATGGCAATAACATTATATTGAAAGATGCAAGATTATTTTTTTAAAGATTAAGGAATCCATGAGGTATTATATATTCTTTTGGGAATGTGAATAGCAGTTAGCAAAATAATGCAAATTTAGCTAACCTGGCTTATGGCTGACAATATAGATAAATATGAACTATTGTATTTTGGAATGAAAAAACAAAATTTGTGTAAGTTTTACCGTAAAGGAAACATATTGACCTAAAAAGAGACATGGAAACAATTATAATTCAGTCCTTAAATTTTCTCAACCATTAGATGGCTAAACTGAAAAAAGGGTAGGGATGGAGATGGGGGGAGAGAGGGGGAGAGAATGAGAGAGATTTTGTAGTAAAACTAATGGGAAATAGTATTACAGGTGTACATTTTGCTTACTGAGATCTTCTCCATATTTCTGGATGCTATTCTGAGAATAAAATTTAGAGTAGCCAAATCATTTGCAAAATACAATTTATGCAGAAAATGAAGCTAATTTTAATTCTTCAGTATAATTGAAATTTATGTTAAGAATTTTGTACTCACTGAAATCTTGGATAAATCTCAGGAAAAAAAGATCACTTCTGGTTTCTTCAGAATCCATAAAAAAATCCAATTCAAAAACTGGATGTTTCATGTTTATAGTCACTACTTTCTTGGCAACTTCTAAAAAAAAGTGTATAATTGGGTCAATTGATCTTAGTTTTTTCTACACAATACCTCAGATGACATATTTATTTAATATTTTGTAATTAAGTTTATTTGTACGTAGGATATATTGTTTTACTGTACAGATGCTAGTGAAAGACAAAATGAAGTTCTCCAATTCATAGAAGGTGGCTAGAAAAATTCACTAAAACAGCTCCTTATCATTTTTCTTTTTTTACCAACGCTCCTTTGAAGAAAGAAAAAAAAAGTAAAACCTTGGAATTTGGTCTTGGAATTTCTGCTGCTGGCTGGCGTTCTTGTTTTACAACCCTGATGCAATCGCGGACTTTGCAGGCGGCCGGTGGGTCCTCAAAACAATGTCACAGGGCCATCATGAAGCGGTGGAACTTTCACAGCTGAGGGGTGTAGGCTTTATGGAGGGTCACCATCCACTGGGCAGCTGCTCCCACTAAGGCTAGGGTGACAATTCAAACTTGTGCCCTCTGGGTTGGGAAATTCTGGCCGTAGTCCTGCATATATGTAAGGACTTAGGCCAGGAAAAACCTCAACTGCTGAGGATCTCCATCACACCTGACCACAAGGGGGTCTTCCTTTCCAGCTGGGGGCCCCTGGGCTGACCGGGGATGTTTGCCTGGGCTGGTCTGCAATGGGCAGGTTCCCTGGCACTGCTGCTGCCTCTGCAGCAGTAGCGGCTTGATCAGCTATGGTTGGGTCCAGAGTGGTAGCCCTGGCTTCATTGGTGACCGGTTCTATTTCTGCCCCCTCTGTAGGCAGTCTGGTTCTCCAGGGCATCCATCACAAGTTGGGTAATGTGCCTCTTAATCTGGTCCTCCCTCAGTGGTTCCTCAGCCAGTGCTTCCTGGTCAGAAATGGCTTCCAACTCCAGCTTCCATCCAGGCTTCTGGCTACCGCGGGTGAGGGTGACTTCCTTGGTTCTCCCATCCCAGCTGTCTTTCTTCCCCACTCTGATCAACCATTGTGGTTTCATCAGGGCTTCCAGGACAGCTTCGATGTCTTTGATGGGATGTAGGGAGCTGGCATCATCCTCTGCCGGCTTTCAAGTGATACAACCCACATGGACCTTCCCTCCCCTTACATTCCCCAAAAGCTAAGAAAATCTCAGGGTGCCTGGGTGCCAGGATAAAGGTTATAAATCAATAGTACAGGCTGTGAATGATATAGGGAAGAAAGTAATAAACTAAATAACATATCCAAGGTCCTCCCCCCTTCCCCTGAAGAATGACAGCATCACGATAGGGATTCGAAAGATACTGTCAGCCAAGCTCTGGACTACAGTTGGTCAATATTCTTTTTTTATATATAAAAGCTTATGAGCACCATTTAAGACCTAGAAGCATTCTCAGGTGTAAATCAGATTTCATTGCTTTAGAGAAATGCCAGCTTTGCATTTTTAATGTTTTACAACATTATATCAGAGACAAAGTCCTGATGAGTACCAGAGAATATATCCAGAAGCACAATGATGCTCCTGGGCACCATCATAATGCTATACTGTTCCTTAGTCCAAAAAGAAGCAATTATACCAAAGCAGAGTATCTGCATGTATTATGGTGGTCAATGAGTTTCAATCATTGAAATAAAATATATTCTGCTAATTTTTCTTTAAAATGTGATTTTAATAAACAGTTCCACTCTACATTACTTGAGTGAATTTTAAAAGTTCCATAGTGCAATCTATATGGAAATAGATGGCACATTAGCTCTTCTTTGCAGTTGCTTTGGCTTTTAATAATAACATAAATAATATTCAGGTAAAAATAAGGATTCATTTTAGAATTGCTGTGACTTCTGTGTGTTCATGAATAATGCATATTAAAATATTTTGCATACATAAGATTCTTTATGGAAATCAGCATCTTGTTCTCATATACATGTTTGAACATTTTCATTTTCGGCTTCATCTGATTGCTTTTATTTTTTTAAAAAAATCAAGCAAATAATAAATGATGATAAACCAAGGAATAATATTTTATGGATCATTTTCATTGTCCTTAAATCATTTCCTGTTTTATATTCATGTTCTAACTGAAAACAATTTAAGGTATTTTGTCAACTAAGATGCTTCAAATGTTTCAACATCATGATGAGGTGGTAAATACATGGTGGGACCTGAGCGAGAATAAAATAGTGTAAAGATAATTTCATTTCTCTATTCAGATGTGAAATTCACTGGATAATCTTAAACCAGCTGAATTTTATGTTTATTACTTCAGAAGATTGGGTAGTAATTAATATTAATATAATACATATTATATAATCATTTTAAAATGTAGTTTTTCTTCACTCCGAAGAAATTGAAAAATTGCTTCAAATCTTGATAAAATCATAAATTTTGATTTTTGCTCTTTTGTTTATATATAGCTCCTTGGAACATCACACAAAATGTATTGCAACTACACACCTTTATATATATTTCTATCATAATAAATACAGAATCTTGCAAAGTTTTATATTTTTCAGAGTTATTCAATTCCATGTTGAGATGAGAGATTGAATTCTTTCTGAACACAAGGCTAAATATTATCTTCAAAGCATATCATGAAACCTGTGTTGATTTAAAATTTTCTATATATCCATGTATATTGCTAGAATAACCCAAAAGGTTAAAGAATCATAACTAATCTACTAATTCTTTATCTAAAAACTTATACAAAGGATGAACTTTTTTGATCTGCAAGTAAGGAAAAACTAGTCAAGTTACTGCAAATAAAGTTTTGGATGAATTTTGCAATTCAGTTCCAAACCAAACATTCAGTTAAGACATTTAGAAGGACTGACAGTCATATGCGCTCATGATGCAAGTCAAGGAACAACAAATAACAACATGATGTCAGCTGGATCTCCAGCATGGGTTTTCCCTTTGATGCTTGCTTGCTATCAGCTGCCATAGTAACGGGGAGGGGGGACATGGCATTGGGATTTGGGAAGTGAACTGGTGTGAAGAAGGCCCATGTGAATAAAAAGGGAGGTTTGCTTTCATGAATTACTGTGCTGCTGAATGGAATTGTTTACATCCAGTCAAGGCCAACCGTCCTGGAACTCCAGATGGACAAAAACACCTGAAGATGTCACTATATGGGATGGAGATTGGACATTCAGCATGGGTCCCTGGGGGATTTGGGGAAACTTTCAATAGGTAACTTTCCTGCCTTTTGGCTCAGATCTTGTTTTTCTTTTGCTGCTATCATTTCAAACTCAGTAAAAGTATCTCTTCTGTACTTCAGTGGAATTGGGGGTTTTCTTTCTTGGGTTTTGAACAGAGGCAGGACTGACATATGATATAAATAATGTAATTTAGTTATCTGTGTTACACATCAAGTTTCAAGTACTATGATACTTCCTTTGTATATTGACATTGTAAAGCACATGGTAGGTTTAAAATCATCATAAATTGTTATAAATGATGCTGCTGTGCCTGCCTTTGTCTTTACCCTACTTGCAAGCAAAAAAAAAAGCCCTAAAAATAATCCTGCTACATTGTAGCTTTTCTCTGGTCAGGCAAAAGCTCTTACTGCAAATAGGCTATCAGTTAGATCCATTGTAGCAATATATTTTAAGTGGAAAGCAATTTAACTAGATAGCTTGAATAAAAATTGAAGCAGGCCCATATTTTTAATGTAGGAACTAATAAAATGATTAAAAATTAGAAGCTTCTTGGTAAATTATATAGAGCTAACAGATGTTTTGTCATTTATTCCAATCATAGCAGAACATATAATGTCAGGTACCTCTTACATAAATAAATGGATTCAGTGAGATTTTACACTGTATAGTAGTGAGATTAGCTGGAGTTGAGTTACAACATAGACTATTTAATGTCTCATCTTGTCATGTCTCATGTCAGAAATGCAGGAACTAGAAAGGGGGAAATTATAATTTAAATTTTAAAAGATTAAAATTTTTAATAAAAACATAGAATTATATAGTTCTAGCCCAGTGCCAGGCCACATTGATGGCAGGGATATTTCCTGCTAGGAATATCTAATGTTAGCTAATGTGGTATATCCAGACATCCATAATACACATATTACACGTAGTGTAAGCCACCCTGAGTCTTCGGAGAAGGGCGGGATATAAATGCCAAAAAAAAAAAATAGTCATATATTGATTTTAGTCATGCTTTAATAAAAATTATGTTTTCTCATCACTTCTCACCTTCACCCTATCTCAGCATTTAAGTTGCTGCTTCTTGATTAGTCAACACAAAAAAATCAATATTTTTTGCATTTCAATTCAAAGCTTTGATTCAATTACAATCTATGAACTAATCAAATGTTGATCGAATTGTTTCAGTCACAGGAAAACAGTTTTCTAATGTACTAATCTTTCTTTGTCACTACAGGCTACTTTTTATTTCATTCATAAAATACTTAATTCCATGCTGCAATCCAGAAAAAAACTGCTTCTCACTTTACATTTATTTAATTAAAATTTGTGTCTGTGTTTTAAAAAATCCCTTCTTATCACTATGGGCTGCGTCTTCTTCAATCTTAGGTCCTCTATGGGAGCCCTGGGAGTTTGAGGGTTCTCTACAATATTTTAGCTGTTCCTAGCACTGCGCTCTTCTGGACAGAGAGCTCTGATGTCTTTCCTGGGATCTGTTGGAGCCACTCTCCCAACTTAGAAGTTACAGTCCCAAATGCTATTACCATCACTGGGACCATTTTGGTATTCATTTTCCATATATAGTTTTAATGGACTAGAAACTCAGTATGTCTGTATACAATATTTGAATGTACAGCTAGTCCTCAACCACAATTGACCCCATTTCTGCTGTTAAGTGAAACATTTGTTAAGTGAGTTTTGCCCCATTTTACAACCTTTCTTGCCACATCTGTTGAATGAATCACTGCAGTTGATAAGTTAGTAACACAGTTGTGAAGTGAATCTGGTTTCCCTATTGACTTTGCTTGTCAGAAGGTCACCAAAGGGAATCACATGATCCCTGGATACTGGTCATAAATGTGAGTCAGTTTCCAAGCATCCAAATTTTGATCATGTGACCATGGCGATGCTGCAATGTTCATACGTTTGAAAAATGGTCATAAGTCATTTTTTCAGTGCGGTTGTAACTTCAAACTAAATGAACTGTTGTAAGCGGAGGATGATCTGTATTAATTTCTTCAGTGGAAAAAATGGTGTGAAGCAATTATCATTTTAACTGGCTTCTTTCTTCTCATTTGTTGAGCCCAATGTAGTATCAACTAACTACTTTTTTTCACGAGCCTTTAGCAGAACACTGGAACAACCTGGGAAATGTCTTGAAATTGTTAAGAATTCCTGATTGCAGCACTTAAAGCCTGGAAGGAACATAAAGAGGGAAGAGAACAACCATCAGATCCAGGGAATTAATGCACTGATAAGCTAGATGAAGGGGAATGAAAATATCTGGTCCTGGATTCAGTTTCTGCATATTAAGTATGCCTATTCTGCATGAGTTGCCTTCTGAAAAATTTACTAAAGTCTTTATTAGAACTGAACAGCTGAATTTAGGCTGGCCTCCTCTATTAGAACCAGCTTGAGATGAAAAGAATGAAAAAGAGAACTGTTTGGCATAAAGTCTCCAAGCTTGCTTTTTCATTACTGTCTAAGATCCCACTCTAATAAAGTTGCACCTACTGTCTGCACCAAAAGGAGATTTACTATATAGGAGCCGAACTGAATAAAACAGAAAGAGAAAAGCTTCTACTGTTTTTTATTTTATTTATTTTTTATTGTAATTTATTGTAATTTTTATTTTAATGTTTCCCATGTCATTTTAACTATTTTTTGTCATATTTTGCAATTTCAGCATAAGGAACATATAATGTGTAATTTTTACACAAAATGAATTTGTTTTCTAATTTAATATTGAGCTATTGTGAATTTTCAGAAAGTGCTTTCTCTTGCTTCTCTGTCAGTGAAACACCTATTATAAATACCAGTATTTAAGTTATCCTGTATAAAAAAAGTGCTATGGAAACAAAAATCTCTGAATTTTTCTCATTGCTGATAGAAAGGATGAGATGGTTTCCATTACAATTTTTTGCAACAGTCCAATGTACTCACCTCCTGCCAAGAGGCTTATACAAATTACAAAAACTGCAATGGTAAATGTTTTTTTGAGCATTTGATTTTAGTCTCCAACATGGAAGGATATTACATATTTTATTAGCTCATTTACCACCTACTATGCTGGATTATTAGCTAATTCGCTAGTTACAATTTAAAAGCATTTCTTGTCTGATATCTAGTTTATAATTTTACAAAATTAAAGAATCAACATAGTTTTTTAAATGAAATAATTTTAAGAAAAGCTAAAGACTGTCATTAAGTAAAGATAACCTTAAAACTTAAAAGGCATTGTTCAGCACCTGCTGAGACCAGTGATGGAACTGGCACCCTGTATAGTGCCTACTAACTGTTTTTCTCATCGATCAGTTTTCCTCTCCAAGCATGTAAATAATTGTCAGAATTAAGAGATGGAATGATACCCTGTAGTTTTCTAGCAGCCATCTCTGTATTTTTGTGCAGAGTTGAATCAGAACAAAAGGCAGTAATTAGTTATTCTAAGCATCTTCTTTTTCTTCTCTCCAATGAGAACTTTAGAAGTGAGTGGAATTTTTAAATGTCCCAAGACTTCTTATACCACTTCCTTACATTAGATCAGGACCCTTATGTACATGCTACCTTAGGAATTAAAAGAAGCAACATGGTTAGCTTCATTTCACAGATTTAATGTATGAACTAGAAAATGGCAAAATTACATCAAATTCCAAGCACAAGCTGAAAAGACATCTTATAAAAGGCATCATCAGTTGAATATTTGGGATCCAACTGTGTTTATGGCTAATAATATAGATTTACTTTAGCGAATCAATGAGATATTATGAAAGGCTCATATAGTAGAGATAGGACACACTCTTAAGATTACAGACTGTTAGGATACAAATTGAGATTACATTTATAAAGATTTGGTGTATGCATCCCTCTTCGTTTCAGTCTACCTACAGACCAAATACCTCCATTTCTAGGTGTGTCTGGACATGGCAGCATGAGCTGGTTAAGTTTTCCCCTCCCGTCTGATGCAGTAGATCAGCCCAATAGTCCCTAGAGTGGAGTTTTGATCTCTCATTTCTTAGGGGCATGATAGTAATTTCTGGATCATAGTGTATGTTATACTTGTTTATCAAATCTGATCTGATCCAATTGGGAGGGAGGGAAGGAGAGAGAGAGAGAGACAGAGACAGAGACAGAGACAGATAAGATAGAGAGAAGGTGGGTAGTCTGCTTGAAAAAAAATGTTCTACAGAACTTGTATTTATGTGATTAAAAATGGATCACAAGAGATTGTAGGTCTACAGTCTGTATGGCCAAAGTTCATCCAATATGGATTCACTCACACATCTACTTTTATCCTTTGTAAGTATATAGACAACATACAAGACAGCCCACCCTTTGAGCTTGGAAATGCAAGCTGCTTTATATTAAGATATGTAAAATCTTGATATCTAAAGTATATAGATATCATGATCTAAAGTAATTTTATAAATCAAGTAGGCATAAATCTATTACAACTCTTTTGAAATAAACTTTTTAAAAAATGTACATAATTGCATGCTTTGTTTCTTATTTTTATAATAGATATATTCCAAATGAATATATCTTGTTTTTCCTGTAGTATAATTATAATATACTACAAACATAAGTCAGTGTTCAGGAAGAAATATCTGAAAAAGTTTATTTAAAGAGAGGAAGAAAATGAAAAGGGTATTAACATGTACTCAGGAAACATTTGCTGAAATTTGAAATATACTGTTTATGTTGGATTGTCAGATGAAGTTAAGTGAGATTATGAGAATATATAAACACTATGGATTTTCCTAAACAGTTCATGAAGAAAACCTTTCTGTAAAGATAAAGCGTGCATTCAGTTATCTTACTCCTTTGCAGTTACGGAACCATATATATTGTTGAAAAATTTGAATTTAGACAAAAGATAATTAATGAATACAGAATTATATCTGGACAATGCCACAAGAATCCTGGATTCCTGATTTCTTATGACTGGAGCAGGTAAGAAATACTTTGAAGAATACTTGCAGGCAAGAATTGTGTGTCCATAAAGAAAACAAAAGTCACACTGAAATTTTGATTCCTAGAAAAACAGATAGTATGGAGTCTGTATTCCAAAAAACCCTACAGAATTAAATTATAGAGCTAAAAGCACAAATGCATGCATGGAACCACCACAATAAAAATATTCTGTTTCAAGTTTTTAAATTAAATATATGTAGTCTGTATATAATGTTTTGATGTCTGCCTTGTAGGTACACATGTTAAATTTATGTTAGATATTCTTATTAGTGCCAATTCAAAAAAGACCAATGATCACATTAACTTTTGGCAGTGATGTGACAAATTAATTTCTCCAAAATTGTATAATAAAGCAACAAAATTATCTTTCAGGATAATGTACTGGCTTTAGTTTTTCTTTTGAAATGGTTCGCCCATCAACTGAACAAGTAAACTAATCAAAAGAGATTTACTATCTCTATGCATTATGCATGCAATAACAAGTACATGAAATAAAACCTTTTTTACCATGCAGTCGAAAGAGTAGAGATGTAATAAGATAATAAGACTGTTTAAAAAGTGCTTGTAAATGTATTTTAGGAGAAATTGGTAACGTAAAATCAGCATTTTTGTTCTCTCTAACAAAGTGTAAATGAATAGGTGCATCAAATTCTGTCTCCTGAAAGGTAGTCAATTAAGAGACTGTGTTTTCTATCAATCAGCACTAATAAACCTTCAAATATCAACTTAAAATCAAAGAGTAAATTATAATGAAAATGGAGCTTACTTTAAAAACATTCATTATACACTTTTTTGCCTTTCTCTCGCTTTTGATCAACATAATTGGCCATAGAGCCAACTATGTCTCTGAATTTATTTGCTTTGTAGAATAAATGAGAAATTACCTAGACTTTCTTCTCAAGAGGTTCTTCTTAGAGGTTCCTATAATAACTGAGATTTACACCCCAAATCACTCTCTATAACCTGTAAAATTTTACCTGAACAGTAAAATTTAGCTAGGAAAGAGAAGTGCTAGAAAACAACATGGAATTTTTAAAAAATGTTACACTGTAGCTTTTTGCCTAGCTGTAGTTAGTTAAAAATTACATAGTAGCACATCTGTATCACATTTACTTGATCAATCCCTTTCACAGAGGTTTTTAATTAAACTAATTAAACCAGAAGGAGCAAAAAAAAAAACCAAAAAAAAACCCCACAGTACCCTAATCAAAGAACTGCCAAGGAGAAACTACACCCCTAATTGTACCCCTACCAACACTGGCAAGGCAAGCTACTATAGATAAATTGGGAACAAACACCACATTCACTAGCACTTGTTATAGGTAATCAAATGTCTGCAAGCAAACCACCAAGTTCAAAAGGACCAAGACTCCATTAGTCAACATTCATATGAGACATCTTAAACCTATTCTATGAGCACTACAGATAAAATTGAACAATTACACAAGAATTGGTTATGTGTATAATTTTTCTAAAAGTCATTCAAGAACAAACCCTTTTTTTATTAAGAACAGAAATAAATAAATCACTCAAGATCTTTGGGCTCAAAAAACAAAGTTCAGCTTCTTTCACATCTAATAACTAATAACATGTTTAAAATTTTGCTATTAATTACATTAATATAAAATATTACATTAATTTTAAAAACCGAATTATAAAAGGTTATTATTTGCATAATAAATAGCAGGTGTCATCTCAGGAGAAATTAATAAGACAATTTTATTAGGAAAGAAATCTCTTTTTGAGGATACTCTGAGAAGACAGGAAACTATATTTTGAAGAGTTAGTTTTAAATCCTTAAAAATCTGTGGTCTGCAGGAAGCATTTGTGAACTCCTCTAAGACCAAAAGGTCTTGTGATACTTCAAAGTTCTTTCCTTATTTGCAAAGGCATCTCAGTTATCCAACTCTGTACTAAAGTCAATATATAACTTACCACATTGTATAAATTTAGGAAAACAATAAAATAGAGACTTTTGTTTTCGCCCCATTTTAGTCATTCAGCTTGCCCATTTTTTATGGGTAGATCGAACATTCATAGAAAATGAAAATGCCATTGGTAAGTCTACATCTTCTATAGACATTATAATTATAATGGTAATTGATTACCATTTAAAGTTAAAGAGAGAGATATAAAATCAAAGATAATTGATTAAGTGACAGATACTTAATCATTACTAAAATTGGAAAGAGAGTGAAATAAAACAAAAGAATAAGAAAGATTATCATTATGCCAGCCAGAAAATCAAACGCTGATAAAATCTTAGAAACAAGATTAACAACTATTGAACAAAACATAGATAAAAGATTACAAGCTATTGAACAAAACCTAGAAAAAAGAATTCAAAATATTGAACAAAACTTAGGGAAAAAATTCTATCAGTTATTGAACAAAGTTTCACAAATTTGATAAAACAAATTTCAACACTAAAAAATGAAAACTCAAATGATCTAAATCTCTTCCAAACTCATCTATCATCACAAAATATACAACTTACAACTCAACCTAGACAACAAATTAATACAACACAACCCAAACAACAAATAACTACTAATCAACTAATCAGAGATGCAATGGAGAGAGGACAAAAAATAAATAATGCAATATTATTTGGACTTGAAAACACAAACGAACCAGATATCAATAAGATTCACAACATCATTGGAAATTATAATCATCAACCATCTCCCCAAATGAAATAATTGCTGTCTCCAGAGATGGACCAGAATATAAAAACAGTGATGGGACAACAGCACCAAAATTTTGTAGTGTCACATGCACTAATGAGGACAGTAAACGCAAATTCATAAATACTATAAACTCAATTGCTAAATCCAACCCTACCTACAGTAAACTTAGATCACGTCCTGATCTATCCTTTCTACAACGGATACGTTCTCGTGAACTTCGCACAGAACTTAAAAGAAGACAAGACAATGGTGAATCCAACCTATACATCGACTACCGTGCTGATTGCATAAAAAATAAAACCTGCAATCAAAAAATCACCTCCAAACCCCCCATCACCCATAACAATCAACCAGCCATCCCAGTATTCAATCAAGTACCCATCCCCCTACCTCCCATTCAACCAACCATCTTACCAGCCATCCAACCAACAGCCATCCAACCAACAATCCAACCAGCCATCCAAACAACCATCCAAGCAGCCATCCAAACAGCCATCCAAGCAGCCATCCAAACAGCCATCCAAACAGCCATCCAAACAGCCACCCAACAATCCACCCAACCAGCCATCCAAACAACCATCCATCCAAACATCCAAACTACCATCCAACCATCTATACAACCATCTATTGTACACAACCCCCAACCTACTAACACCCAAAACTAGGTATGCACGCCCCTTACCTCTTCAACACCAATCATATCAGATCTCAAATGCAAATTGATAAATGCAAGAAGCATAGTCAACAAATTACCTGAATTTATCCTCTTATTAAACAGTGGCACATTTGATATCATTTTTGTTTGTGAAACATGGCTGAATTCATCCCTTCCTGACTCCATTATCTCAAACAAAGAATATCAAGTCTATCGATCAGATCGGGAAAACTGAAGAGGTGGTGGAATGGCTATCTTTTACAAAAAGACACTGAATCTAAAAAATATCCAAGTAGCACATAAACTCTCTCTTCCTGAAACTATAGTATGCGACCTATCCCTTGACACTACTCTTCGATTCTTACTATGCTACAGAGCCCCCGACTATGACATTACCCATGCAAATATGCTAACCTCAATGCTAACATGGGCTACCTCTTGCCCATACCCTCTCATCTTCCTGGGTGACTTAAATCTACCTCTCATTAACTGGGCAACTAATGAATGTTCAACTGACCCAATCCATACTACACTATACAATGCTGTTACAAACCTAGGTCTTGAACAACTTGTAACTAACAATACAAGACTCAACAACTGCCTTGACCTCATCTTCTGCAACAATCCAAACTCAATTTACGGACTACAAATTAAAGAACCTTTTTCAAACAGTGACCACTGCATGATTAATTTTCGTCTCAATATACGTCCATACTTAAATCGTCATAACAACAGAACTCCCAACTACAACTTCAAAAAAGCCAATTACGACCTTATAAACAACGATCTTTCATTTCTGAACTGGCAAAATCTGTTTGCAACCTGCATAACCGCTGATGACCTCTATAGAGTCTTCCTACTTGAAATCAATAGAGTCATTAAATTATATGTACCACGAATGACTACCATGTCCAAGAAAACAAACTACCCATATCAATAAAAAGCTTCAATCAAAAAAATCCTCTGGAAAAGAAACAAAAAAGGCTATGTTACAAATTTCAGAAACCGCTACAGAAACATATGCAACCAAATAAAAACTGAATGTACAAATTACCACACCAAGCAAGAAGAGAACCTTCTACGCACAAATTCCAATCGTGCCTTTTATAATTTTGTCAACAATAAACTTAAAGACTCAAGATCCATCCCACCACTAAAAGATTCTAACAACAAAGAATGCAATGACGAAACAGTCAAAGCAAACCTCTTCAACATTTTCTTTGGCTCAGTTTTTGTTAACTCCGATAACACATATCCAACATTCCACAAACGAACCAGCAATGACTATGATGATTTAACTCATATAGATTTCACAGAAGACAACGTTGGTAAAGCTCTTCACAACTTAAAACCATCGCTTTCTATTGGACCAGATGGACTATGTGCATATTTCTTAAAAAAACTTTCCATTAATATAGCTGAACCCCTAAGTATTATCTTTGATAAAGCTTTCACTACCAGTTCTCTTCCCAAACTTTGGTCACTAGCCACAGTCATCCCCATCTTCAAAAAAGGAGACCCCAGCTTAGTCGAAAACTACAGACCGATCTCCCTTTGCTGCGTCACCTGCAAAGTCATGGAATCTATCATCAACCAATCCATTACCTCACACTTAGAAACTAACAACCTACTCTCCAACAAACAATTTGGTTTCAGGAAATAGTTATCATGTAACTTACAACTTCTCCACTGCAAAAACATATGGACTTCAAATCTAGATCAAGGCAAATCAATAGATGCAATCTACATAGACTTCTGCAAAGCTTTTGACTCAGTAGTACACGATAAACTTCTCCTTAAACTAACATCCTATGGCATCTCAGGACCCCTCCACAAATGGATATCTGCTTTTCTGTCTAACAGACAACAAGTGGTCAAAATTGGCAATGCTTTATCAAATCCTGTTCCTGTCAAGAGTGGCGTTCCTCAAGGCAGCGTCCTTGGACCAACACTCTTTATTCTATACATTAATGATCTTTGTGACCATATCTCAAGTAATTGTGTTCTCTTTGCTGACGATGTCAAACTATTTAACACCACAGACAACACTTCTATCATTCAAAATGACCTTGACCATCTAACCGCTTGGTCTAAAAATTGGCAGCTCCAAATTTCAACCAGCAAATGCTCAGTCTTACATATAGGAAAAAAGAACCCTAAAACTAAGTACATACTAGATGGACATTACCTTACAGATGACCCCCATCCCATTAAAGACCTTGGAGTTTTCATGTCAAATGATCTAAGTGCCAAAGCCCACTGCAACTACATAGCAAAAAAAGCTCTAAGAGTTGTAAACCTAATTTTGCGTAGCTTCTTTTCCAAAAACAGTACACTACTAACCAGAGCATATAAAACATTTGCTAGACCAATTCTAGAATACAGCTCACCTGTTTGGAACCCTCACCACATCTCTGACATCAATACAATTGAACGTGTCCAGAAATATTTTACAAGAAGAGTTCTCCAGTCCTCTGAAAACAACAAAATACCTTATCCCACCAGACTTGAAATCCTAGGCTTAGAAAACTTGGAACTCCGTCGCCTTCGACAAGACCTAAGTTTTTGTTTTTGTTTTTTATTCAAAGAGTTTTACAAAAAAATTTTCCCCCCTTTCCCCCCAACCCCTTTCCCTTCACAAACCCCTTCCCCCTCCCCCCCTGGCTTCCCGGAACAAACACAAGGTATAGTTAAAAATAAAACAAACATATGCTAAAAAAAAAATTTTTTTTCCCAAAACTATTATACCAATTCTCCCTCTCTAGCTCTGACTTCCTCCTTACATAACCAAATCCTTCAAAAAATTAACTATAAACAATAATAAAATATATAAATCAGTAGAACAAATTAATCCTAAAATATTTAAAACCAGCTAAAACGTAAAAATCCAATCCAATTCAGAGAATATCTCCCTTATAGCTTCTATAACCATATAACCATATAATTCTTTCGGTCCCTTTCGGGGACACAAATATTTTTGTCTATTAATATTTTAAAAACCTTGTTTCAAAATAATACTATTGTCTCTTGCCATTTTTTTGGTGCATTAATCTCTGTCTTTCCTTCGTTGCTCCTTTTAAAAGTCAATCACAATATTTCCTAGTAATTCCTTATGTCCAGAAATCCAAAAATTACTGCCGTATATTCCATCAGTCCAAAAAGAGAACTCTTGGGAAACATTAAGCTTGTGAATCTTTTCCATTTGAGGGACAATCTCCTGTAGCACAAATTCAGGCAGCTCATCCAAACTATTTAAAGAAAACTTCTTTAGATCACCTTGTTTCTTCACGATCAAATCTTCATATTTATCCACTTTTATTTGTATATCCTCCATTCCATTTTCCGAATAATTGCACTGGTTAATTTGCTCCAAACTCTCATCCAAAACGTCCCCATTTTTTATCAATTTGTATTTTTGAATAATTAAATACATTCTTTCTGTGTAGTCCTGTATAACGTCCCGAACCCATTCTTCTGAAAGAACCTCCATAACAAAATTCCTGCTGAGAATCCCCTTGTAACGTACTTAAACAGCGTAATATAATCCAACAGTCCACAGTCAAACACAATAAGATAAGATCTCCATTCAGTTTCGATTCAACAGCAAAGCTCCCTTTGATGTATCACTCTGCTTTCAGTTTCTCTAAAACGAAACTGAAGGGGGGGAGGAAGTCAGAAAATCAAAAATACTTGCAAACCAATAATTGCTCCTCACATTCGTTCCGCCTGCTTTTCGTATCCACAAAAAAAATCAATTGCTAGCAGAAGTGGACATCTTCCTCTTTTCCTGCTTTTCCTCTTTTCCTGCTTTTCCTGCTTTTTCCAATTGGCACCCAGCGAGAAAGATGGCGCCACCCAGAAGCCCACAAGACCTAAGTTTAACTCACAGAATCATCTATTGTAATGTCCTTCCTGTCAAAGACTACTTCAGCTTTAATTGCAATAATACAAGGACCGACCCGTGTGCTCCCACAGGGAGGGACTCCTCAGGGTGCCGTCAGCTAGGCAGTGCCGACTGGCGACGCCCAGGGGAAGGGCCTTTTCTGTGGGGGCTCCCACCCTCTGGAACGAGCTTCCCCCAGGACTTCGTCAACTTCCTGACCTTTGGACCTTCCGCCACGAGCTTAAGACACATCTATTTATTTGCGCAGGACTGGACTAGATTTTTAAATTTTAATTGTTTAAATTTTAGATTTGGTTTTAACTTGGGGTTTTATTATTTATGTCTATTTTAAATATTCGGCCTATTTAATAAGTTTTTTAGATTAATGTTTTACTGTGTATATTTATGTTGCTTTTAGATGGCTGTACACCGCCCTGAGTCCCTAGGGTGATAGGGCGGTATAAAAATATGAATAAATAAATAAATAAATAAATAAATTTAAACTTAATGTAAACCGCTTTAATCTAGATTGCAGAAAATATGACTTCTGCAACAGAATCATCAGTGCTTGGAATACTTTACCTGACTCTGTGGTCTCTTCCCATAATCCTAAAAGCTTTAACCAAAAACTTTCTACTATTGACCTCACCCCATTCCTAAGAGGACCATAAGGGGCGTGCATAAGCGCACAAACGTGCCTACTGTTCCTGTCCTATTGTTTTTCTTTTCTTCTTCCTATATATGTTTATATGTGTATATATTATATAATCTTTTTGTATGATGTTGTGACAAAATAAATAAATAAAATAAAAAAATATTGTATATGCTTCAAATATTATTGTATTTGGATTCTTTTACAACATTTGTGCATTTTTTCTGATAATAGTAGATTAAAGTAACAAGATTTTCCATTCTAATTAATGTGCCTAAATGTGAATAATATGCAAATTTGAGTTTTGCCTTTAGTTCATCCTTCAATACCATATTTTTAATATCAATGTACAAAATGTCATGCTGATTTGTAATATACACTTATTTTTATACAACTGATCTGGATATACAAATCCTTTGCAAGTATTAAGTAGTTATCTTCATATAACTTTAATTAAAATAGGTTTGTTTTCTGTTTTGTTTCCATTTTAATTATAATCTACTCATTAAATTAAGCTCGCTTTACCATCGTTTTCAGGAATATATTTCAGATATGATTAAATTTAATCAATCATTTAAATTTCCTTCCTGTTTTCAGTTTTTGAAGATACTGTAGGTATATTTAGTGAATAATTAAAAGAGCCTGCCATGGCTTCATTGGATCCTGGTTTGGAGGAGTAGTTGGAACTGGGACTGTCTGATGGGTAGAGTATGGTTGCCTATGAATAAGTGAAAAGGCCAGGGACTGAGGACAAGTCAGTCGCAGTGGGAGGGAATGGCTGACTGGATAGAGAGCCACCTGCAGGAGCAGAGCACTAGCAAAGATGACAGGCTCCAGACCACTCTGATGAGGAACAGCTGTCTTCCCTGCTCAATCCATGGGCATTGAGAGCAGAGCGGAGGCAGTGGAGGAAGAATGGAGGCAGGCCTTGCAAGGAAGCAACCCTGCCCCTTCTCACAAGGAACATCTGGGGAAGAGTGATTTAAGCAGATGTTAGGGGAAGGTGTATTTGTCGGGAACACCTGCTTGTTTTGATGTGCACCTTCCTGGCTTTCCTGATCCTGTTTCTTGACCTTTGTATTGTGTTTTTGGACTCTACCTTAGACTTTGCTTGTGGGCTTTGGACTTGGCTGTCGGATTGTGCTTTGGTTGGTTTCAATATGGGCAACTACATGCTAGATGGAAGGAAGATCAGAAAATTAACATAACATAACATCAGAGTTGGAAGGGACCTTGGAGGCCTTCTAGTCCAACCCCCTGCCCAGGCAGGAAACCCTACACCATCTCAGTCAGATGGTTATCCAACATTTTCTTAAAAATTTCCAGTGTTGGAGCATTCACAACTTCTGAAGGCAAGTCGTTCCACTTATTAATTGTTCTAACTGTCAGGAAATTTCTCCTTAGTTCTAAGTTGCTTCTTTCCTTGATCAGTTTCCACCCATTGCTTCTTGTTCTACCCTCAGGTGCTCTGGAGAACAGCCCAACTCCCACTTCTCTGTGGCAGCCCCTGAGATATTGGAACACTGCTATCATGTCTCCCTAGTCCTTCTTTTGTTAAACTAGACATACCCAGTTCCTGCAACCGTTCTTCATATGTTTTATCCTCCAGTCCCTAATCATCTTTGTTGCTCTTCTCTGCACTCTTTCTAGAGTCTCAACATCTTTTTACATCGTGGCGACCAAAACTGGATGCAATATTCCAAGTGTGGCCTTACCAAGGCATTATAAAGTGGTACTAGCACTTCACGTGATCTTGATTCTATCCTCTGTTTATGCAGCCCAGAACTGTGTTGGCTTTTTAACAGCTGCTGCACTGCTGGCTCATATCTAGATGGTTATCCACTAGGACTCCAAGATCCCTCTCACAGGTACTACTATTGAGCAAGGTACCACATATACGGTACTGGTGCATTTTGTTTTTGGCCTAAATGTAGAACCTTACTTTTTCACTGTTGAATTTCATTTTGTTAGATAGCGCCCAATGTTCAAGTCTGTCAAGATCTTTCTGTAACTTGAGCCTATCTTCTGGAGTGTTAGCTATTCCTGCCAGCTTGGTGTCATCTGCAAATTTGATGAGTTCCCCATCTATCCCTCGTCCAAGTCATTGATGAAGATGTTGAAGAGTACTGGGCCTAAAACAGAGCCTTGGGGTACTCCACTGCATACTTCCTCCATGTGGATGTAGTTCCGTTGAGGACTACACGTTGAGTGCGGTTGGTCAGCCAGTTACGAATCCATCTGGTGGTGGTGCTGTCTAACCCACATTTTCTACTTTATCTAGTAGTAGGTTATGGTCTACTTTATCAAATGCTTTACTGAAGTCCAAGTAAATTATATCAACAGCATTCCTCTGGTCTACTAATTTTGTCATTTTGTCAAAGAATGCGATAAGATTAGTCTGGCATGATCTGTTTTGACAAACCCATGTTGGCTTTTGGTTATTACTTTGTTTGCTTCTAGGTGTTCGGTGATTCGTTGCTTGATTATCTTTTCCAGAATCTTCCCGGTATTGAGGTCAGACTGATAGGTCTGTAGTTTCCTGGATCTGTTTTTCCTTTTTGAAGATGGGAACTACATCAGCTCTTTTCCAGTCCTCTGGCAGCTCCCTGTGCTCCAGGATCTTTGAAAGATATAGTTCAGTGGTTCTGAGATCCGTCTGCCAGTTCCTTCAGAACCTTGGGGTGTAATCCATCCGGTCCTGGTGATTTGAACTCATCTAGGGTAGACAGGTGTTCACTTACCATTTTCTTCCCTATTTTAACTTGTGTTTCTAATCTGTTTTTGTAGTGCTGTTTTGATAGGTTGGATTGTTTTTCCTTTTGTGTAAAGACAGATGCAAAATATGAGTTAAGTAGATCTGCTTTCTCCCTGTTGCTTGTCATCTTCTTGCCACTTTCTCCCAGCAATGGGCCAATTGTTTCCTTGACTTTTTCTTGTTTTAACATGTTGGAAGAAGCTTTTTATTATTTTTACTTTTGTCGCTAGCCTTTGTTCATTGTGAGCCTTAGCTTTCCTCACTTCATCTTTACAGGCTCGGGCTGTTGCTGATATTCTGCCTTAGTTATTTGCCCTCTTTCCACTTTTTATATTTGTCCTTTTGTCTTTCAATTTGTCAGATAGTTCTTTATGCATCCATGCTGGTTTCTTTTGTGATCTACTATTTTCTTCTTCATTGGTATTGTGTTAGACTGTGCTTTTATAATCTCACTTTTCAAAATTTCCCAAGCTTCTTGAGTTGTTTTCCCCCTGAGGATTCTCATCCATTGAATCCTTCTCAAGATCTCTCTAAGTTTATTGAAATTAGCTCTCTTAAAGTCCAAGACTCTAGTTTGACTTTGTTCTACTACTTGTATTTGCTTAATGTTGAATTCCAATATTGCGTGGTCACTTGCCCCAAGGTTCCTGTAGCTTCAACACCTTCTATCATTTCATCTCTGTTAGTGAGAATTAAGTCCAATATGGCTGATCCTTGTCGCCTTCTCTATTTTTGGGAAACAAAGTTGTCTGCTAGGTTTGTTAGGAACCTGTTGGATCTTCCACTTGGTGCAGAGTTTGTTTCCCAGTTGATGTCAGGGTAGTTAAAATCCCCATTACTACTGTGATGTGCTTCCTACATACCTTAGTTAGCTGACTAGCAAAAGTTCATCTACTTCCTCTGTTTGGTTGGGTGGCCTATAGTATAGACCTATGGCAATATCGTTTTCACCCTTTTATATTGACCCAAATACATTCAAGATGATTTTCATCATTGTTGTGCTCTATTTCTGTAGAGATGTAGTTATTTCTTATATATAGTGCAACTCCACCTCCTCTTTTATTTGGTCTATTTCTTTTAAATAATTTATATCCTCTAGCTGTATGTTCCATTTGTCAGTTTCATCCCACCAAGTTTCCGTAATGGCAACAATATCATATCTACCCTCATTTACTTGGATTTCTAATTCACCCTGTTTATTCCTCATACTCTGTGCATTGGTGTATAGACATTTGAGTCCATTTGGATTGATCTTGTGTTTACTGTCTACATAACCTGTGTTGACTGCCCCTACTTTCATGCCACCTGTTGGTTTAGTGCACATGGTATGGCACTCACTGTTAAATGCTTGGTTTTGCTTGATAGCATGGTTGATAGTCTTACCCATACAGACATCTATGTTACATGCACTGATAACCCTTTTAGTTTTCGATTGCTGGGGACAGAAATTTTCTATATCAGTTAATTCTCTGTCCCCACTGTTCAGTTTAAATGTTTATCCAGAAAATCTGTGAATGTATTGCTAAGTAACTCAGTCCCTTTCTTTGATGGATGCAATCCATCTCTTTTGTACAATTTTTCATTGGACCAGTTGCAGACATCATGACTAATAAAACCAAAGCCTTCCCTTTTACACCACTCCTTTAGCCACACATTAAACTCCACTACACGCTGGCCTTTACCTTTTTGTTCCTTATGTACTGGTAAAACCTCTGAAAAGTTAAGCCTACAACCTATGCTATTAAGTTCATACCCTAAGCTCTGGAAATCATTCTGCACAGAAAGCACATCCTTTTGGGACAGATCATTTGTGCCAAGGTGTATAATAGCATCAACATCAGAATCCTTACTGGCATTCTTGACTATCTTAAGAATACGCCTCTTGTCTCTGCTGGCAGTAGCACCAGGTAGCCACCTGACGCCATTCAAAACCTCCATATCCTTTCCTAAATTTACATCCCTTACAATTGAATCACCAATCAGAAGGTGGCTTCTCTTTTTGGATACCTTGCTCTTCTTGTGTGACCGATCTGTAATACTTGATACACACTTTTCCAAAGTAGGTTCACACTTTTCCAAAGTAAGTTCTTCATCTTGAACCATAATCCCTTGATTGTTTGAGTTATCAGTATCACAACTACCTTGATCTGTCACTTTAGTGTTCCTATTTAGGTCAGCAAGGGCACTATATCTGTTATACTGGGACACTGTAAAAGCTTTGTGTTTATGGTTCACAGCTCTCACCCTGCCAGATCCCACGGTTGTCCAAACTGCCCTTTTCCTGCAGGATCTTTGTGGTAGAGGGGGCTGATGGCTCAGCAGCTGGAATGGCTGAATTGGGTACCTAATTTCTGCTTGGAGAGCAGAACTTTGTTGGAACTCTGTATTTGTGGTGATTGTGACTTCCCTCTTTGCCTTGTGGGTTGGCTAAGACTTAGTTTTTGGAGCCAGGGAATCCAGACTGAGGGAAAACTGAAGGCTGAGGTCAGTGGTGGGATTCAAATATTTTAACAACCAGTTCTGTGGGCATGGTTTGGTGGGCATGGCTTGCTGGGCATGCGACTGGGTGGTCATGTGACTGGGTGGGTGTGGTTGGGTGGGCATGTGACTGGATGGGCATGGCCAACTTGATGTCACTCATGTCCAGGGAGGCCTTGCCTTGCCTCTCCTCATCTCAAAGGCCTCAACGAGATACAATTTCCCTGTCTATTTATTTACTACTACTGAACTTCCACAATACACTATTTAATCCTATGTATATATGCCATATGTGTACATACATATTATATAGTATAGCGTGTGTTTAGGCACACAAAAAGATACATTATATATTATATATACTGTATGTGTATACACACAGTATACACAGTGTATACACACACAGAGAATGCTTCTAAAACTATACACATTCAACCTCACTTACTGCATTTGGAAAAGCACACCCTGAGTCCACTTTCTGCCACACATTTAATTAAAACCTCTGTACATTAGAACATTACACACGTCTTCAGATTTTCTTCCCTATCCTGCATATGACTTTTAGAGCCAGGAGATGTCATGGATTGAGTAAAATGTGGTGAAACTCACTTAACAACCCTCTTGCTTAGCAACCAAAATTTTGGGCTCAATTGTGGTCATAAATCAAGGACTATCTCTGCCTTTCTCTACATGGCAGCCTTGTCCTAGTAAACTCCTTCTCCTTTCTGGAATTTTCCTCTCTGAGGCACCAAAATAATCCATACGAAATAAGATCTCCTGCTGGAGCAGGGGTTGAACTAGATGATCTCTGAGATTCCTTCCAGCCCTAGATTGCTGTGCTGTTTCAAAGCATCTTCTGAAGCCACTTCTAGTGCCAGGGTTTGTGATCCTTCCTTTCTCTCCTTCTTTTTCCTCTCTCTCCCTTCCTTCCTTCCTCCCTCCCTTCATGTATCTATCTATCCATCCATCCATGCAACTATATGTCATTCACTTTCTCCTTCCTTCCTTCCTTCCTTCCTCCCTCCCTCCCTCCCTCCCTCTTTCTTTCTTTCTTTCTTTCTTTCTTTCTTTCTTTCTTTCTTGTCTCTCCCTTCTCTCTCTCTCTCTCTCTCTCTCTCTTTCTTTCTCTCCCTTCCCTTCCTCCTTCTCTCTCTCCTTCTAAGGCTAGGAGACCCACCCAAAACAAAAACTCCTTTGGATGAAACCAGCCATTGCCATCCAATTTATTTAACCCAACACACACACACACGCACACACACACACACACATGCACTCAAACAAACTTCTGTGATGGTAAGCTGTAAATGCAAACTAACAAAAACTCTTTTTTTTGCAATGCTTTTTTTTCTCAGCCCCAAGCCTCTCCTGATGTTTTCCTCTTCTTCAACACAGTGCCAGGCTCCAAGGGGGGAAACCTTAGGCTTGTATGCTAGCAAAGAAGATCATGGGCGCTGTGCTCAATACGAAAATGAGAAAGGGAGCTGCCGGCATGAGAGAAAGGTGAATGGCAGGCAAAGAAAAAAAATGACTGGGCTGCGTGGAGAGTGCTGCATGGGATTCAGCCACGTGGAAGGCAGGCAAGCATGGCGGGACTGCGTGGAAGGGAGAAGGGAAGACAGGCAAGCATGGCTGGCCTGTGTGAGAGGTAGCTGGGGAGAAGCAAAGGAAGACTCAACAGGCAGAGATCAGCTGGGTCGCATGGTTGAGGCAATCAAGGGAACCAGAAAGCAGCAGCAGCTATGCCATGGGAGTGACTCTACACAGGGGAGGCATGAAAAGGAGTGAGTGGGAGAGGAGAGGCAGAGAAGGGCGTTCCAGTGGTGGCATTTGCCGGTTTGCCAAACTGCACATAATCAATACTACTGGTTCAGGAGAACTGGTCCGAACCGGCTGAATATTACCTCTGGTTGAAGTGGAGCTTCACCAATATCATTTGTGGGTTGTTTGACAGTATGATAAGTGAGCAATAAACAGATCCTACTTAACCTCTGCCTTGTCAGTGTGAACAGGGTCTGATCATGTTTAGGTTAAGAGGGTTACAGGGATTGCCTAAAATAAGAATTTGACCCATCTGAACATAAGACTGGATGGTTATGCATGATTTCTGAAGAAAGCAGGATAAAAAGATAAGAAAATCCAAGTTAATTTACAATGGCAAATGCAACTTATCTATCTTGGCCACAGCTATAACATAACTTTCTGTATCTGAAGATTGCTTCCCTATTAGTTGAACTATCACCCTTATATATTCATTTAACATTTGGAAAATACTAATTGTCGTTTGCTGTTTTGAATTAATGAGTATATCATTCCAAGCACTACTATTCGCCTTCCTAAATTTCCAAGATGTGTTTTGTCAATTATTTTTCCTTAAGCATTATTAAAGATAACATTCAAATTAAAATTTATGTCACTAACACAGACCTGACCTTGTGTGTGTTTGTGCGAGAAAGAGAGGAAGGGGAATCTTTGCCAAATATAAGTTTTATTCTAGGACTATTTGTTCTGTTAATCTGAGACTTCTTTATCAGCAGTTTGCAACGGAGAAGATAAAGAACAACTTTCTGAGTAAATCCCACTAGACATCTTTTTCTTCTGAAGGAGAAATTATAGCTGTGTTAATCTCTCTATATTGTTATACAAAGTACAAAATATGTTTATACTGGTGAATTTTATAAAATCTATAATAAAGTACAAATGAGAGTTTTCCCATTTTCATTATTATCTTCCTCTTATCTTTCAATTCCTTTATCTTCCCTCCACTTATCCAGCCCCTTGTTTCCTCTTGATTTCTGGACAACACCCCTGCCCTCTGTGAAATATTTTTAACTTCTTTAAATTAGAGCATAATAGTTCTTTTTTCTGGATCAGGTATTTAAAAAATGAAATTAAGATGGTTAAGCAACTCACAAACAGTTTCTGCATTGATATGGTGGCCTATAGAATTATGTGTAAGGGTTCTTGTGAATGCCTGAAGACACAATTAGGGATTATCTATGCTCCACTTCATGCATAGCACATCTTTGCTTGCACAAAACAATCAAAGAGCTCATGAGGCAGCAGAGATACTGTATATTGGCAGATGAACCCAGGCCAATCTTCTCATGAGTTCCAACATCAAATCTCCAGACAATTTTCTCTTGTTTTAACTTATGGCAGCTGTGAAGTCAAAATATGATTTGAACCACAGCAAAAGCTAACTTGTTTTTTTGTCATGTTTTGTTAATCTAATGCATTTTCTGATTGCAGAACTATAATATCTTTACAAATTTATTTGGTAGGGAAGGAGAAAAAAAATGGCCTTACCTTAGAACTGCTTTTTTTTAATCAAACCCAGATTTTCCATATTAAATGGCATAGTTTGCTAGCATTTAATGCAGTTGATGTCTTAAGTTTGCAATTGATGTCTTAAGTTGCATTCTTTTTTTTTATTGAAAAAGTTTTACAATTTTTTTCCCTTTCCCCCCACCCTCCCTCCCCCCTCCTTTCACAAACCCCCCTCCCCCCCTTCTCCCCGCCCCCGACTTCCCAGAACAAACACAAGGTATAGTTAAAAATAAAAAAAAACATATGCTAAAAAATTTCCCTTCCCAACTCAATTATACTCCTACAATTCTCATCAGTTCCTAACCTCCCCCCAAACAATCAGAAATAATACATCCTAATCATTCAAAGGCAGTCTGATAACTCTTAGTCTGATATCTACTTTGATTATAGGCAACCCATTTTTTCCATTCCTTTAAGTATCTTTCTTGCGTATTGTCTTTCAAAAAGGCTGAGATTTTTGCCATCTCAGCCAAATTGGCAACTTTCAATATCCATTCTTCTATTGTAGGTACTTCTTTTTTCTTCCAATACTGTCCTATCAGTAATCTTGCCGCTGTTATTAGATTTAAAATCAATTTAGTCTCAATTACTGTACAGTCCGTAATATGTCCCAGCAGAAAAAATCGTGGCAGGAACTTTATCTTCTTTTTCAAAACATTTTGTAAAATCCACCAAATTTTTATCCAAAAAGCCTTAATATCCTTACAAGTCCACCAAATATGAAAATATGTAGCATCATCACAATTACATCTCCAACATTTTGCTTGCATATCTGGATACATACACGATAGTTTCTTAGGATCTAAATGCCATCTATAAAACATTTTATAAAAAATTTCCCTTAAATTCTGTGCCTGCGTAAACTTAATATTTCTAACCCAATTTTTTCCCCAAGTTTCCAATAATGTTGGCTCCTGAAAATTTTGTGCCCACTTTATCATACAGTCCTTTACCAAATCCCTTTCAGAATCTATTTCAGGTAACACATTATACAGTCTCTTTATATGTTCCTGGGATTGATTTCTAATTTTCTTTACCAAATTTTCTTCATTCTGCACTATACCAATTTTCTGATCTTCCTTCCATCTAGCCCATAATTGCCCATATTGAAACCAAGTATAATTTTTCCCTTCTTCTTTTAATACGTGCAGAGATTTTAATTGCAAATTACCTCTTTCAATCTACAAAAGATCTTTGTATGTAATCATCTCCTGATTCTGTTCTATATTTATATTCTCTATTGTATGTCTAGGACTTGCCCACATAGGAACCTTATAATTTAGTTTATAAGAGTATTTCTTCCAGACATGCAAGAGAGCAGTTCTTAACACATGATTTTTAAAAGCCTTATCCACCTTTTTGTCATAAATTAAATATGCATGCCATCCATATAGCAAGTCATAATCTTCTATATTCAGAATTCTTTCTCCGTTAAATTAAACCAATCACTTATTGCAGAGAGAGCAGCTGCTTCATAGTATAATTTAAAATTGGGCATTTTTAAATCTCCCCTTTCCTGAGAATCTTGAATTATTTTCATTTTAACCCTCGCTTTTTTACTTTCCCATATAAATTTATTAATTCCAGTCTGCCATTCCTCCAGATTTTTATCTTTCTTAATTATTGGTATCATCTGAAAAAGGAACAAAAATCTAGGTAAAACATTCATTTTGATAGCAGCTATTCTCCCCAAAAACGATAATTGCAATTTTTTCCAAACAATCAACTCCTTCTGAACTTTTTGTCATAAAACCTCATAATTATTCTTGTTTCTTAGCTTCTTAGTTACACAGGCTGCTTCCACTTTCGATTCAATTCGCTTTCACTTCCTCTCAGATGCCATTTTAAGCAATCAGTTAAAGCGAAAAGAAAAATTTCTCTTTTTAAAAGGTAGAAGTCAGGAAATCAAAAATACTTGCAATCCAGTAGTTGTTAACTCGCGCTTGTTCCGTCTGCATATAGAAATCCACAAGGAAAAAATCAATTAACAGGACACACCCCCAGCCAATCAGAGCACAAAACCCCCCCAGCCAATCAGAGCACATCCAAGCTCCCACCCAATCAGTTCATACCCCCAATAGCAGTTAAAAGGAAGAAACAGCTGCGATCACACATTGCTCCCAGAAGCACGAAGCTGAAGCCTGAAGATGACGAATGAGACTTCATCAAAACGTCTCCAAGACACTTCCAATTTTACACGGGAGAAAACCTGAACAACCAAAGACCTACCTACCTACCTACATACATACATACATATATATATGTAGGTCTTGGCATATTCGGGTCTTTTCCCGTGTAAGGTTGAGAGTATCATGGTGATGTTTCAACGAGGTCTCACTCATCATCTTCAGGCTGGTGCTTTCGGCTTCATGCTTGTGTGAGCAAAGCATGGTTGGAGCTGCCATCTCTCTATAAATACTTGTGGGGATCATTTTAGTGGTTCGTGGGATTTAAAATTATGAATTTAGTGATCCCTGAGGTCCGAAAGGTTGGGGACCCCTGGTTTAGGATATGTTCTATGCCAATTCTTTCTCTTGTGGTCTCATTTCTGATTTTATCTCATCTGTTCATTCCAGCAGCTTTTCTCAAACATCTCATTTCTGTGATGACTAATTTTTGTTTATGTTTTATTGTAAATGACCATGTTTAGCACTGGTAATATAATGTGGGGATAAATATGCTTTGTATAAGATGCTTCTTTGCGCTGATCAGTGCTGCCTTATGATGTAGGAGTGGAGCTAGTTGTCCCAATACTTTGTTTTCCTTACTGCATTCAGGGGTGGGTTCTACTTACCTTTACTACTGGTTCGCAATGGGAGCATGTGCAGATCACCAAATATGATGGCAGGGCGGGTGGGCGGAGCTTCCCACCACTTTTACTACCAGTTCGCAAGAACTGGAGAGAACCAGGAGCAACCCACCACTGACTGCATTGTATACTGATCTCTTCATCATTCTACCATCTCCAGTGAATGTTGTTCCTGGATATTTAAACCATGATGCTTGTTTTATGCTTGTTCCCTCCATTACTGTTTTTAAGGTATGCTTTTGTCTTCTGATTGCTATTACTTCTCTTTTCTCTTTGCTGATTTTCATATTATTTGTCTCGCATTCTTGGTTCATGGCTGTAAGGTGTTCTTATTTGTACATGCTATCAATATGTCATAACTGTACCTCACATCTGCTTTTTACAATTGTTTCGGTACCAGTCTGCCATGATCTCTGGGGGGAGGGGGGAGCACTTGGGGGGAAAGTGAAAGTTAAGAAAGTGAACATGCCTACCTGAGACACCGTTTCAAGGCCTCTGTGTGATGAGAAGAATGCAGCTGCAAGCCAGCCTACAGTCAGAGTGGCAGTTTCCAAAACATCTTCAAAATTGATTGGACAGTGGGGAGGGGGACAGACCAGCATGGGAAAAATTTTCACTTGGGATTTTGGTATGCAAATCTCAGTTCTGGCTTTGTACTACTGTATTTCACTTGGCTTTTAGTTAGGCATACCTTTCACAACCCGATTGTATTAAGGATTGTTTTTACTTAGAAGTCTAGGCTGAGGCAGATTTGACAAAATGCCTATTAATCTGCAAAAAGTAGTTCATTGATATTTATTTTCATTCTTGGGTTTGGCTTCTTTGCTTATGCTATCAGTATAGGTGGTAAACAATAGTGGTGATAGTACAAATCTGTTTTACTCTGGATGTTACTGTGAAGAGTTCTGATGTTCCTTGGTTCGTTCTAACTACACTTCTGCAATCATTGTATAAACTTTTGCATAATCTAATAAAATGTTCACTTATTCCATATTGGATCAATGTTTATCATAGCAATTTCCTGTCAACTATATCAAGTGCTTTCTCTTGGTCTATAAATACAACAAAGAGATTCTTTTTCCATAATCTTTTCTATTTGTTGATTAAGCACAAAATTGCATCTGTGCAGCTTCTACTTGTTCTAAAACCCATCTGCTTTTCTTCTAGTTGTAGTCTTAATCTCATTTCTATTATCTTGCCGTACATTTTCCCTGTATTTTTATTTATTTATTTTATTTATTTTGTCACAACAATATATATAAGCATCATATAAAAATATTAGATAGTATATAAACATATATATGAGGTAATATAAGGAAGTATAAGCATATATATATAAGAAGAAAAAAGAAACAAGCAAACAATAGGACAGGAATGGTAGACACGTTTGTGCTCTTATGCACGCCACTTATAGTACTCTTAGGAATGGGGTGAGGTCAATAGTAGAAAGTTTTTGGTTAAAGCTTTTGGGATTATGGGAAGAGACCACAGAGTCAGGTAATGTGTTCCAAGCACTGATAACTCTGTTACAGAAGACATATTTTCTGCAATCTAGATTGAACATTAACATTAAGTTTGAATCTATTGGTTGCTCTTGTATTATTGCAATTGAAGCTGAAGTAGTCTTTAACAGGAAGGACATTTCAATAGATGATTCTATGAGTTAAACTTAGATCTTGTCAAAGGCGACGGAGTTCTAAGTTTTCTAAGCCTAGGATTTCAAGTCTGGTGGGATAAGGTATTTTGTTGTTTTCAGAGGAGTGGAGAACTCTTCTTGTAAAATAGTTCTGGACACGTTCCATTGTATTGATGTCAAAAATGTGGTGAGGGTTCCAGACAGGCGAGCTGTATTCAAGAATTGGCCTAGCAAATGTTTTATATGCTCTGGTTAGTAGTGTACTGTTTTTGGAAAAGAAGCTACGCAAGATTAGGTTTACAACCCTTAGAGCCTTTTTTGCTATGTAGTTGCAGTGGGCTTTAGCACTTACATCATTTGATATGAAAACTCCAAGGCCTTTGACAGGGTGGGGGTCATCTGTAAGGTAATGTCCATCAAGCATGTACTTAGTGTTTGGGTTCTTTTTTCCAATATGTAAGACTGAGCATTTGCTGGTTGAGATTTGGAGTTGCCAAGTTTTAGACCAAGTGGTTAGATGATCAAGGTCTTTTTGAATGGTAGATGTATTGTCAGTGGTGTTAAATAGTTTGACATCGTCAGCAAAGAGAACACAATTACTTGAGATATGGTCACAAAGATCATTTATGTATAGTATGAAGAGTGTTGGTCCAAGAACGCTGCCTTGAGGAACGCCACTCTTGACAGGAACAGGATTTGATAGAGCATTGCCAATTTTTACCACTTGTTGAAAAAAATATGGCTCAAGAGTAAGGTGTCTCAACATTGTGTACATTCTCATTTGCTTCCTTTGTTTTTTCACAGTGATATTATTATCGCTTGTTGCCAATCAATAGTTACTTGTGTTCATGCTGCATTAAAAATTCTATGTAGTCATCCGATGCCGCTTTCCTTTACTGCTTGAATTATTTCTGTTGGTAGCCCATCTATTCCTGTTGTTTTGTATACTGGTGACTTTTTAATAACTCTTGCTACTTCATCAATCAGTATTTATAGCTCTAGCTTGTTGTTTTGTGTTCACGTATTGCATCTTCATTATACTCTCCTGGGGGCTTGAGAAGCTCTTTGAAGTGTCCGGTCCACCTTTCTATGACTTCTGATGATTCTATTAGTGGCCCTGTGTTCTTGTCATTGATTAATAATAATAATAATAATAATAATAATAATAATAATAATAATAATAATAATAATAATAATAATAATAATAATAATATTTTAATTTGTATACCGCCCTTCTCCCGAAGGACTCAGGGCGGTGAACAGGCCAATAAAATACAAACAGCAACAAACAACCAATTAAAACAACCCTTAAAAAACTGATTCAAGATGCCAGAAAATTTAAAATACCATTATACCCCATAAAAATTACAAAAATTTAAAACCCACAATTAAAATTTAAGATTTAAAATCAGGCCAGTCCAGCCATATGAAATAAATAAGTTTTAAGTTCGCGGCGAAAGGTCCTAAGGTCAGGTAGTTGTCGAAGCCCGGGGGGGAAGCTCGTTCCACAGGATAGGAGCCCACACAGAGAAGGCCCTCCCCCTGGGGGCCGCCAGTCGACATTGTTTACGGGTCTGGATGGGGAGAAACAGGCTCAAGCTCAATCCCTCCAAGACTGAGTGGCTGTGGATGCCGGCATCCCGGTACAGTCAGCTGAGTCCTCGGCTGACTGTTGGGGGCGAGTCATTGGCCCCGATGGAGAGGGTGCGCAATCTGGGCGTTCTCCTGGATGAACGGCTGTCTTTTGAAGACCATTTGACGGCCGTCTCCAGGAGAGCTTTTCACCAGGTTCGCCTGGTGCGCCAGTTGCGCCCCTTTCTAGACCGGGATGCCTTATGCACGGTCACTCACGCCCTCGTGACGTCTCGCCTGGATTACTGCAATGCTCTCTACATGGGGCTCCCCTTGAGGGGCATCCGGAGGCTTCAGTTGGTCCAGAACGCGGCTGCGCGGGTGATAGAGGGAGCCCCTCGGGGCTGCCGTGTTACACCTATCCTGCGCAGACTGCACTGGCTACCTGTGGCCTTCCGGGTGCGCTTCAAGGTGTTGGTGAACGTCTTTAAAGCGCTCCATGGCATAGGGCCGGGCTATTTACGGGACCGCCTACTGCTTCCAAATACCTCTCACCGACCCGTGCGCTCCCACAGAGAGGGACTCCTCAGGGTGCCGTCAGCTAGGCAGTGCCGTCTGGCGACACCCAGGAAGGGCCTTCTGTGGGGCTCCCACCTCTGGAACGAACTCCCCAGGACTTCGTCAACTTCCGGACCTCCGAACCTTTCGTCGCGAGCTTAAAACGCACTTATTCATCTGCGCGGGACTGGATTAGATTTTAAAGTTATTGGTTTTAAGGGGTTTTTTATTATTTATATTGTTTTTAAATTAGGCAATAGAATAAGTTTTTTAATTGTTGTTTTTTAATTTGTATTTATATGTATTTTAACTGCCTGTGAACCGCCCTGAGTCCTTAGGGAGATAGGGCGGTATATAAATTTGAAAAATAAATAAATAAATAAAAATTGTTTGGCCGACGGCACCCTGAGGATTCTCTCTCTGTGGGAACGCACTGGACGTTGGGAGATAGAGGCTGGCAATAGGCGGTCCCGTAAATAGCCCGGTCCTAAGCCATGGAGCGCTTTAAAAGTGGTAACCAATACCTTGAAGTGCACCCGGAAAACAACAGGTAGCCAGTGCAATCTGCGCAGGATAGGTGTTACGTGGGAGCTCCGAAACGCTCCCTCAATAACCCGCGCAGCCGCATTCTGGACTAGCTGAAGTCTCCGGGTGCTCTTCAAGGGGAGCCCCATGTAGAGAGCATTGCAGTAATCCAGACGAGAGGTAACGAGAGCATGAGTGACCGTGCATAGGGCATCCCGGTCCAGGAAGGGATGCAACTGGTGGATCAGGCGAACCTGATAAAAAGCTCTCCTGGAGACGGATGCCAAATGATCTTCAAAGGACAACCAACCATCCAGGAGCACACCCAAATTGCGTACCTTCTCCATCGGGGCCAACAACTCGCCCCCGATAGATAGCCGCATCTGCAGCTGACTGTACCGAGGTGCCGGCATCCACAGCCACTCCGTCTTGGAGGGATTAAGTTAAGTTAAATTATCTCTGTGAGGTTATAATTCTCCTCTCTTTTCTATACTTTGAAAAACATTTAGCAGGTTAATCTTTCTTTATCTGCTAATATTTTTCCAAACCACTCCCAGGATTTTTGTTTTGCCTTCTTGATTATCCTATTGGAATCTGTATTACAATCTGCAGCTTATTTAATTTTCTTCTTTCCCTGATTTTATCCAACATTTGAAAAACTCTTTTTTCAGGTTTATTGCTTCTTTAACCTCCATATCACCATGCAGTGTTTTGTCCCATTCTACCTATCTTTACTTTCCTTGTTTCACATAGTCCTTCTGCAATGTTAAGCAGGGTAGTTCTTTATACCTTCTATCCATCCTCCACATTTCCCACCTCTGGTGATGGTTAACTAAATGTTGTCTCCACCTTTTGTTGTAGCTATTGTACTACTTCTTCTTGTTTAAATTTTTCTGTCTTAATTCCTAGTTTGTATTTGGTCTTTTTCTGTCTTGCTCTTAGTTCTACAATTTTACCATCAGTGTCACATAGTCTATTGGGGATAGCTTTTGCATCAAGTATTCTGAATCTTCTTTTTACTCTTGTTAATATGTAATCAATCTGGCTTTTAAAAGTGATGTCATTCCATTTATACTATGCATAACAATGTGAGTTTGGTGTTTAAAAAATGTATTAATAATAAAAAAGGTGGTGTTGGCTGCATAAGTCCAGTATCCTTTGCACCTTCTTTTTCCTTTCATTATTCTTAACAGCATGTTAGTTGATGAACTGTTCATACTCTATTCTGTTAGCACCCACCATTGCATTGAAATCTCCCATTACATACAGTATACTCTTAGTTTCCACTTTATCTCCTCAGATAGTTCATCAAATAACATATCCTTTTGTTCTTCTGTGTAATTATCATTGCATGGGGCATATAATTGTACATATGTTTCAGTTTGTTCTCTTCTCTTGATTTTCAATATTATTATTCTGTTCAAATAATTGTTGATGTCTAGTATGCATTTTGTTATGTCTGAAAGTATCAAGCAGCCCACTCCATTCTTTGCTGTAGTCCCTCCTGATTAAATAAACAAGTGTCCTTTGTAAACTTTATTACTACCATGTCCTTTACATCTTATATCAACTAGTCCCATTATCTTTATCCCTCTTCTTTCCATTATTTCTACAATTTCTTCTGTTTTATTCCCCAAGCCTGCTGTGTACCTATTTTGTATTTTGCTGTTCTGTCTCTTTAAACCGCTGCAGTTGTTTGATCAGCCCATTTGTATCGTGTTACAATTTCTGTAACAATATATTATCCATTGTTGGCTTGCTGGGCCTGCCACAACTTCATCAGCGCCCCTTTTAGCCAGGCCATTTCCAGGTGACCCAGGATGGCCTTCATGTCTGCTGTAATGGTCCATACTTTGCCCAATCCTAGCAATCCCTTACTTCATCCTTTACCACCTCTCACAACATGGATGCAGAATTGGACTTTGAAAAGCATTTGATAACTGTTGCCTGATGATATCAGTGGATCATTTTGTGTCCAATGTATCAGTAGTGGGTTGCTACCAGTTCTCCCCAGTTCACAAGAACCGGTAGTAAACATTTTAAGTAGTTCGGAGAACCGGTAGTAAAAATTCTGCCTGGCCCCGCCTCCAATCTATTGCTGCCTCCCGACTCCCAGCTGATTGGCTAGAAGAAAAAAATCAAGACTCACTTGTCAAAGAAGAGAAGAAAAAAAACCAAGACACCGTCCCTTTAAATTGATCGGCTGCTTCTCAGCCAGGAGATCGCTTGGCAAAGAAGAAGTTGGGGGGGAACGTTGTCATTTTAAATTGACAGAGCGGCTAGAAGCTCTGTTCTGAGTCAGCTGAATAACAAATTGGATAAGAGGAAGAATTCTTATATGGTTCAATGTTTTTGAAGTTTTGGGGTTTGTGCAACATGGGCTTTGTGTTTCTAAAAAGGTTTGGGCGATTTCCATTGTGAAGTATCCTGTCTTGAATGAGTTTTCTGCCTGCTTGTAAATGGAGCCGAACTTCAGGTAGCTGTTTTCTGCTTACAAAGTTTCCTTTATGCAGCTGGCAGGAAAGTGGAATTCCAGGCAGGTTCCTTGCTAGCAGCTTGATTATTCCTTAAATATCTGGGATATTTTATTTGGGAAATGAAGAGGGGGGAGTTTGATTCCTTCCCAGAACAGATTAGTGAGGTGGGAGGAAATGGGATTTTGAAGTAACTTTCCCCTGGAGCGGGGAGGGATTTTAGGCTTGCTGTCAAACATCAGCCATAATACTAATGATTGTTTTGAACAATATGCAGGTTGTATTACATGAATGGCTATTTTATATGTGAAATTATGACTGAAACCTATATAGGTTCACACTGTCAGGAAGTTTGTCCTTAGTTTTAACTTGCTTCTCTCTTTGTTGAGTTTCCATCCATTGCTTCTTGTTTTGCTTTCTGGTGCTTTGGAAAATACTTCCACCCCCCCTTCTTTCTAGCAGCCCCTTAAAAGACTGTTGCCTATCGCACTCTTGGGCAAAGCATGTGAGCCATTTCCTCCTTTCAGTGGTCCATGAAAGTGCATCTATAGCAGAGGTCTCTAACCTTGGCCACTTTAAGACAGCAAATCTGGCTGAGAAATTCTGGGAGTTGAAGTGGCCAAGTTTGGAGACCCCTGATCTATAGTATGTAGATAATAAAATTGCAAAAAGGTGAACAACATTTTTGCAGAACTATAGATACATTGAGGCTGGGTGTGACAAGGAATAGCTGGGAGGGGAGGGGCCAGGTGAGGTACCCCTTGATATGAGAGACATTGAGTTGGCCACGCCTACCCAGTCATATGACCATCAAGCCACACCCACAGTCACATAACCATCAAGCCACGCCCACAGAACCAATAGCAAAATAATTTAGAACCCACCCCTGCAATGTATTTGATATTTATCCCCATTCTTGTCTGATTCTATTTTTTATTCTCCAAGTTATCCTTGATCACTTTATGAAGGAATTGCTCTATGAAATGTTCTCTTGTGACTTTTCACTTTGTTGCATGCTAAGTAGCAATTTTTCCAAACAGGTTTATAGTATCACAGTTGTCAATTGTGTCTGCTTGAACTCCATGCTGAAAAGTATATTGGATCACATTTATTGGTTGATTTTTTTCACTTTATTTCATGTTTTATTGCTGCTTCCATTTCTCTACTGAATGTTTTAAAATGTATTAGGTAGGGGAAAATGTAAAGATGGATTTGACAAACTGTAACAATTTAGAAAAGATTTCAGAAGACCTGATAAGTGACAGTTTTATCCTTTCATTATAAAAGAGATGCCTGCAATTGTGTTTAGTATTTGTGCCTGTCCATGTATATAAAATTCACTATGGCATCAACTATTGAGATCCCTTAGCAGTTGCAATAAAAAACAAATTTAAAATTGAAATAATTTATACAGTCAAAATAGTATTTGGAACAGACAGAAAAAACTAATAGCTAATACAGAGTTAAAATCAGAAATTAAAAGTATATACGAAAATGTGCAATGTGTTGGTCTATTAAAAGCTTTAAAAAGTGTTATGCCCCACAACTCTGCAGGAAGTTCCTTCCAAAGATCTGGGGCAATGCCAGAGAATATTCACCCTTGAATTGCTGACACATAACCTTGTAGCAACAAAAGACAAATCTCAGATAATTTTAGCAAATGTGGAGGCAGGTACAGAAGGAGATGTTTTGACACAAAGCGTGGAGTATTATAAGTAATGATAAGTAATTTGGAAATGAATTGGCAGTCAGTGTAGGGCTTGAAGAACAGGTATAATTTGTCTCTTCGTGTTCTTCCTGATCTAATTTGGCTGCCAAGTTTATACTAACTGTAGCTTCCTAGCTAAATATGAAGACTGTCTCTCGTAGTGTGCTTTATTATAGTCAAGCAAGCAGATTACAATTAAAACACCACAATTTTAAGATTATCATTTTCTAGGAGGGGAAGTGGTTGACAAATAAAATAAAACAATTAAGAGTGCATCTACCGTGTTTCCCTGAAAATAAACCCTAGCCCAATTTTTTGGGGGTGGGTCTAATATAAGCCCTATCCCAAAAATAAGCCCAAGATGATGGGTATGGCCGGCACAAGAGACAATAAGCACACAGGGGTCATGGTGTCGAGCAGAAGCTGGAGCCTGCCAGCCCCTTGGTGCAGCACAGATAAGTCCAAGCATGGAGGCAGAGGCAAGGGGACATGGTGCGTGGTAGCCTGGTTCATTGAGGCTTACGGCGGCAGGTGGAGGCAGAGGCATGGGGGAGAGGGGAGGCAGGCAATCCTGATGTCCCATGTGAGTGCCTGCCCAGCACAGCGAGCAAGCCAAGAGACAATGGAATAGAGTGGGTGGCATGTTGGGATTTCCTGTCTCCCCACCGTGCCTCTGCCTCCGCCTGGCTCTGCCACGTACTTTTTGCCCAGAGGCAGATAAAGGTTGATCTGCTTGCAAATGGGCACTTTGAAATGGAGCTAATCACTCCGTTTCAAAGGGTTCCATTTGCAAGCAGACCAAGCTTCATCTCCCTCTGGGTGAAAAGTGTTTGAGAACCCATGGGGTGCTTGGAAATGGAGCAATATTCTCCATTCCCAAGTACCCCATAGGTGCCCAAATACTTTTTCCACTGGACAGAGAAATGACAGAGTCAAAGCTTCATCTGTTTGCAAATAGGCTTTGAAATTAACTCCATTTCAAAGTGTCCCATTTGCAAGCAGATGAAGTTTCATCTCCCTCTGGGCAAAAAATGTGCTACAGAACCAGGTGGAGCCAGAGGCATGTGGGGAGGAAGGTGATCCAAACATGGTTAGCTCCATTTCAAAGCATCCCATTTGCAAGCAGACGAAGCTTCAAGTCTTGGTCATTTCTCCATCAGGCAAAAAGTGCATCTGCCCTGGGAAGCCCTGTAAGCCATTGCAGCTGTAGGCAGGTGGCCACAAAAGTAAAGATCTAATGGATCTTTTGGTCCAATATATATAACTGGTCTTATTTTCAGGGAAACATGGGTAGCTATTTTTGCAACCTGGGAAACCTGACAGAAATTTGAATTCAGAAGCACCCTACGAGTACTTGCTGCTTTTGGGAGACTGTAATCCCATGTCTACTACTTGTCTATAATTAAATTTCCTCATTAGTTTAAATTCAATTTCAATTAAGCCAATTACCAACTACAAGTGGGTACAGGCAATCTCAATTTACAACCATAATTGAGCCCAACATTTCTGCTGCTAAGTGAAACATTTGTTAAGTGAGTTTTGCTCCATTTTACAATCTTTCTTGCCAGAGTTGTTAAGTGAATCACTGCAGTTGATAAGTTAGTAACACAGTTGTGAAGTGAATCTGGCTTCCCCATTGATTTTGCTTATCAGAAGGTCACAAAAGGTGATCACATGAGCCCAGGACACATCATCCAACACAAATATGAGTCCCTTGCCAAGTGTCTCAATTTTGATCACGTGATCATTCAGATGTAGCAATGGTTGTAAGGGTGAAAAATGGTCATAAATTGCCTTTTTTAGTGTCATTGTAACTCTGAATTGTCACTGTTATAAGTTGAGGACTACATATATTCAGAGTATTTGCATGATTTCTTGAGTATGTCACATCTTCAGCATTCTGACACTTCCCATCTTCACCTCCTATCTTTCCCATGGTTTCATGAATATAGATGCAGTACTAGAAAGCATAGAATGAGAACTGATAACATTGAGTATCTGCAACTATCCCCAATTCCCAACTATCCCCAAAATATTTGAGAAATAAGAATGGAATCATTACAGAGTTGTACCTTCTGGTTCCAAACCATTCATCCAAACCAGTTATTTATATTATGAACCATTTCAAAACATCCCATTTGCAAGCAGACGAAGCTTCAAGTCTCCGTCATTTCTCCATCCCTCACTTCTCCATGTATAAACAATTTCTGAAACTTGAAAAGAATAGAATAGAATAGAATTTTTATTGGCCAAGTGTGATTGGACACACAAGGAATTTGTCTTGGTGCATATGCTCTCAGTGTACATAAAAGAAAAGATACGTTCATCAAGGTACAACATTTACAACACAATTGATGATCAATATATCAATATAAATCATAAGGATTGCCAGCAACAAGTTATAGTCATACAGTCATAAGTGGAAAGAGATGGGTGATGGGAACTATGAAACGATTAATAGTAGTGCAGATTCAGTAAATAGTCTGACAGTGTTGAGGGAATTATTTGTTTAGCAGAGTGATGGCCTTCGGGAAAAAACTGTTCTTGTGTCTAGTTGTTCTGGTGTGCAGTGCTCTATAGCTGCTTTTGAGGGTAGGAGTTGAAACAGTTTATGTCCAGGATGCGAGGGATCTGCAAATATTTTCACGGCTCTTCTTGATTCGTGCAGTATACAGGTCCTCAATGGAAGGCAAGTTGGTAGCAATTATTTTTCTGCAGTTCTAATTATCCTCTGAAGTCTGTGTTTTTCTTGTTGGGTTGCAGAACCGAACCAGACAGTTATAGAGGTGCAAATGACAGACTCAATAATTCCTCTGTAGAACTGGATCAGCAGCTCCTTGGGCAGTTTGAGCTTACTGGGTTGGCAGAAAGAACATTCTTTGTTGTCCTTTTTAATGATGTTTTGATGTTAGCTGTCCATTTGAGATCTTGCGATATGATAGAACCCAGAAATTTGAAGGTTTCTACTGTTGATACTGTGTTGTCAAGTATTGTGAGAGGTGGAAGTATGGAAGGGTTTTTCCTAAAGTCTACCACCATTTCTACGGTTTTGAGTGTGTTCAGTTCCAGATTGTTTTGGTTGCACCACAAGGCTAGTCGTTCGACCTCTCGTCTATATGCGGATTCGTCATTGTCTCGAATGAGACCAATCACTGTTGTGTCATCTGCGAACTTCAGTAGCTTAACAGATGGATCATTGGAGATGCAGTCATTGGTATACAGAGAGAAGAGAAGTGGGGAGAGCACACAGCCTTGGGGGGCTCCTGTGCTAATTGTACAGGTATTTGATGTGATCTTGCTTAGCTTCACCTGCTGCTTCCTGTTTGTTAGGAAGCTTGTGATCCACTTACAAGTCTGTTCCGGTACCTGTAGCTGGTTTAGCTTAGTTAGAAGAATGTCTGGAATGATGGTATTGAATGCTGAACTAAAGTCTACAAAAAGGACCCTTGCATAGGTCTTTGGAGACTCAAGATGTTGTAGGATGTAGTGCAGAGCCATATTAACAGGAACCAACATATAAAAGGAACCAACATAGTCATACTCCCTATGTCAATTTGCAGACAAAGATTATCCACCAAGCTAACCAAGGCAGTTTCAATCCTGTTTTATATCCTGAAGTCAATCTGAAATGTTTGGGATAATTTGTTTCTATCAGGACTGCTTAAAGTTGAGAAGTTATAACTCTCACAGTCATCTTACCTAACTTTAGTAGATTAGATACTGGCCTATAGTTCTTCAGCTGTAATTATCAGGATTTTTTTTTTTAAAAGAATTTTAATAATTATGCCCTTTAATTTGCTCAGATACCTTGATGATTTAAATAAGACTTCTCTGATAACCTACCAGCTGAGAGTTACAAACCAAATTGGATAAAGATCCAAATGAAAAAACAACAACAACAATGGAATGTACTTCAAGCAGTCTATCCCCATCCTTGATGACAATTTGTAATTTATACATTCTATCTGTGCAAAAAGAGTCACTAGATATAAATATATTCAAATCAAAGATGCATTCAGGTTTTTTTTCAAATATGAAAGATTTTATTCAGAAACAAAGATACAAACAATTTAATTTTTGAATCTTAGGATTCTTTCATAAGAGCTCAGTATAAGACATGTGGTCTCAGATCCCAATTCAGCAAGTCATCAAATGAATAAAAGAGGATTCCCAAACTATAAATCAGCTCCATTTGAAAGATTATCACTCTTCCAAAGCAAAAGATACATTATCTCTTGACTTGGTTGGTTCCTAAACACACAATCTATCCACCTTGCTGGGATTGAGTATAGCAGTAGCAATAGCTATTAGTATAGTATAGTTTATCTTAACCCATCTGCCACATTACAACAGTACAGTACCCAAGGTCTCCTACTTGAGCAAGGGGTTGGATGAGAATACCTCCAAGGTCTCATCCAACTCTGTTGTTCTGTAGTAGTATTTAGATTCTCATTACAGAATAAAAGAATTGTTAATTGTTCTTACTGTTAGGAAATTTCTGCTTAGTTCTGGGTTGCTTCTCCCCTTGATTAGTTTAACTCTATTGTTTCTTATTTTGCCTTCTGGTGCTTTTGAAAATAGGTTGACCCCCTCTTGTTTATGGCAGCCTCTCAAATATTGGAACACTGCTATCATGTCACCCCTAGTCCTTCTTTTCACTAGACTAGATCAACCCAATTCACGTTCCTCATATGTTTTAGCCTCCAGCCCCCAATCATCTTTGTTGCTCTTTTCTGCACTCTTTCCAGAGTCTCTACATCTTTTTTATAATAAGGTGACCAATACTGGCTATATTCTAGTATGGTCTTACTAAGGCTTTATAAAGCAGTACTAATAGTTCACATGATCTTGATTCTATCCCTCTGTTAATGCAACCTAGAATAGTATTGGCTTTTTTGGTTGCTGCTATGCACTGCTGGCTCACATTTAACTGATTGTCAACTAGAACTCCAAAATCCCCCTCACAGTTACTGCTATTGAGCCAGGTTTCACCTAATATGTACCTGAACATTTGTTTTTTGTTTGTTTGTTTTTGCCTAAGTGTAAAGCCTTACTTTTCTCTACATTAAATTTCAATTTGTTAGGTAGGGCCCAGTGTCCTATCAAGTCGATTTGTTAGGTAGGGCCCAGTGTCCTATCAAGTAGAGCCGAGGGAGGCCACTGTTCCTCAGATTGCCGGTTGTGAATCCCTCTATGTGAGGTGGGGCCATAGGAATCAGTTGGGCTTGTTGATCGCGTACCTGGCTCCTTGCTGCGTGACCACAGCCCTGCCCGAGCTGTTGGAGGTACTTGCCTCTGTGGCGGTTGAGACCCCCAGACTTATAGTCATGGGGGATTTCAACTTGCCATCGGTTGGCTTGTTATCGACTGCAGCTTGGGAGTTCCAGGCTTCCATGACGGCCTTGGACCTGATTCGGGTAAATGATGGCCCCACGCACATGGGGGGAGGCACACTGGACCTGATTTATATCTCTGGACAGTGGTTAAATGATCTGGAATTAGATGATTTAGTAACAGAACCGATGTCATGGTCCGATCATTTCCTCCTTCGACTAGACTTCCGAACCGCCATCCACCATCGCAGGGAGACGGAACCTATACGGTGGTTCCGTCCCAGGCGCCTGATGGACCCTGAGAGGTTCCTGATGGAGCTTGGGCCATTCCCTGAGGATCTGGCCCACGGCACGACTGAGGAACTAGTTGCGGCCTGGGAGCGGGCCGCGGCTGGGGCCTTGGACCGTGTCGTGCCTTTGCGACCTCTGACCCGGCGCAGATCTCGTTTGGCCCCTTGGTTCTCCGAGGGGCTGAGGGAGATGAAACGCCGGAGAAGACGTCTAGAGAGCACCTGGAGGTCCAGCCGTTCCGAAGCTGATCGGACACTAGTTAGGTCCTATTCTAGGACCTACCTAGTGGCAATGAGGGAGGCGAGGTGCTCATATGCCTCCACCCTCATTGCGTCGGCAGATAACCGCCCAGCCGCCCTGTTTCGGGTGACCCGCTCCCTCCTTCATAAGGAGGTGCGGGATGACCCGTTGCAGGGACGTGCTGAGGAGTTTAGTGGTTATCTATACGATAAAATCGCTCAGCTCCGGGATGGTCTGGACCGAAATTGGGATGATCCAAGCGAGGGAGAGGAGACACGTCTTGTTGAGTCCATTTGGGATGAGTTTGACCCTGTGGCTCCCGAGGACGTGGACAGGTTGTTGGGGAGGCTTCACACCACTACATGTTTACTGGACCCGTGTCCTTCCTGGTTGGTACTGGCCACTCAGGAGGTGACACGAGGCTGGCTCCAGGAGATTATCAACGCTTCTTTGTTGGAAGGGGTTTTCCCTGCCGCCTTGAAAGAGGCGGTGGTGAGACCCCTCCTCAAGAAGCCCTCCCTGGACCCAGCTATTTTGGGTAATTATCGTCCAGTCTCCAACCTTCGCTTTGTTGCGAAGGTTGTAGAGAGTGCTGTGGCGCGACAGCTACCCCAATACCTGGATGAAGCCGTCTATCTAGACCCGTTCCAGTCCGGCTTCCGACCCGGGTACAGCACGGAGACAGCTTTGGTCGCATTGGTGGATGATCTCTGGAGGGCCAGGGACAGGGGTTATTCCTCTGCCCTGGTCCTATTAGACCTCTCAGCGGCTTTTGATACCATCGACCATGGTATCCTGCTGCGCCGGTTGGGGGGATTGGGAGTGGGAGGCACCGTGTATCGGTGGTTCTCCTCCTATCTCTCTGACCGGTCGCAGATGGTGTTGACAGGGGGGCAGAGGTCGACCGCGAGGGACCTCACTTGTGGGGTGCCGCAGGGGTCGATTCTCTCGCCCCTTCTGTTCAACATCTATATGAAGCCGTTGGGTGAGATCATCAGTGGCTTTGGGGTGAGATACCAGCTGTACGCTGATGACACCCAGCTGTACTTCTCCACCCCAGGCCACCCCAATGAAGCTGTTTTTTTTTTTTATAAAAAAGTTTTATTTTTACAATCATATCAAATAATTCATCCAATGTACAGTTATATACAATTAGTCGGGCTTGCCCAGTCACCACCTCCCTTTTTAACACTCTTCCCTCTTCTACCTTCTTTTACTTTCCAAACCTTCCTCTCCTTCTCTTATCTACCTCCTCTCCTCCCTCCACCCTACACTCATTCTCCCTCTTCTACCCCTCTTCCTTCCTCTTCTCCTCTTTCCTACCTCCTACTCTCTCTCTTTTCCCTCCCTACCATTCTGAAATGGCAACTGGGCAGACCCGACCCTACATTAATTATATTTATACATCTTCAATAATCCCTGTACATTAACCATCACTCCATCACTAGCCTCAACCCCCAATTCCCTCCCCTTACCCCCACCCCCACCCCGACTTCCCAGAACAAAATGCAGGGTATCAAAACTAACAATCATAATCTAAAATAATTCCTAAATTATAATCTCTAGTCTCTCCACACTTAGTCACACTCTCAATTCCCCTCTCCTTCAGAAATATATCTAATACAAATTATTTCCTAAATTTACTCATATGCTATTCGATATTTTTTTATCTGATACTTATTTTGAATATAATCAATCCACATTTTCCATTCTAAAATATATTTTTCTTGTGTATAGTCTTTCAAGTAAGCAGAGATTTTTGCCATTTCTGCCAGATTTGATACTTTAAGTGTCCATTCTTCAATTGTAGGTAATTCTTCTTTCTTCCAATATTGAGCAATCAAAGTCTTGCGGCTGTTATTAAGTTCAAAATCAATTTAGTCTCTATAGCTGTACAATCCATAATTATTCCTAGTAAAAAGAACTGCGAGGTAAACTTAATCTTCTTTTTCAAAATATTCTGCATGATCCACCATACTTTAATCCAAAATGCTTTAACTTTTTTACAAGTCCACCATATATGATAATAAGTGGCATCTTCACAATCGCATCTCCAACATTTAGCCTGTACATTAGGATACATACATGACAATTTTTTTGGGTCTAAATGCCATCTATAAAACATCTTATAAAAATTTTCTCTCATATTTTGCGCTTGTGTAAATTTAACATTCCTCACCCAAATTCTTTCCCAAGTTTCCAACATTATTGGTTGCTGAAAATTTTGTGCCCACTTAATCATACAATCCTTAACCAATTCAGTCTCTGAGTCTATTTCTACTAATACATTATACAACCTCTTAATATGCTGTTGACCTTGATCTCTCATTTATTTTAACAAATTATCCTCAATTGCTTAACACCTATTTTTGATCTAATTTCCATCTAGCTTGTAATTGTCCATATTGGAACCATGTATAATTTTTCCTTCCCCCATCTTTTCTCTGGATTTTAATTGTAATTCCCCCTTTTCCATACAAAGAAGTTCTTTATAGGTAACTACCTCCATCTTTTGATATATATTTATATTTTCTATCGTGTGTCTCGGGATTGCCCATATTGGAATCTTTCCATCTAATTTATATTGATATTTCCTCCAAACCCTCAATAATGCATTTCTAATTATATTATTTTTAAATATTTTATCAGCTTTCTTATCATATAATAAATAGGCATGCCACCCATATAACAAACCATAACCTTCTATATTCAAAACTCTTTCCTCAGTTAAATTAATCCAATCAGTAATTAATGATAAGACAACTGCTTCATAATACAATTTTAAATTAGGCATTTTAAGACCCCCCCTTTCCCTTATATCCTGCATTACTTTTAATTTTATTCTTGGTTTTTTGCCCATCCATACAAATTTACTAATCCCCTTTTGCCATTCCTGTAATTTAATATCATTCTTAAACACCGGTATCATTTGAAACAAAAATAAAAACCTGGGCAAAACATTCATTTTTATAGCCGCTATTCTTCCCAGCAAAGATAGTTGTAACTTCTTCCAACTCTCCATTTCTTTCCATACCTTCTGCCACAATACCTCATAATTATTTTTGTATAATTTAACATTTGAAGCTGTAATATATATTCCTAAATATTTAACCTTTTTAACAATTTCAAAACCTGTAGTTCTTTCTAACTCTTCTTTTTGTTGTATATTCATATTTTTAGTTATCATCTTTGTCTTTTGCTGATTCACCTTAAATCCAGATACTTTACCATACTGACCAATTATATCTTTTAAACCAGTTACTGAGTATATTGGTTGAGATACAGTAACAACCAGGTCATCTGCAAAAGCTCTTAATCTGTAATCTTGATGTTTAACTCTAATTCCCTTTATTCGATCGGAACCACGTATTTTATTCAGAAGAATTTCTAAAGTTAAAATAAAAAGTAATGGGGACAAGGGACATCCCTGTCTCGTCCCTTTCCCAATTTTAAAAGTTTCTGTTAACCCACCATTTACTATTATTTGTGCTGTTTGCTTCTGATATATTGCTTTAATTGTATGAATAAAATAATCCCCAAATTGCATTTTTTCTATTACTTTAAACAAAAACTGCCAATCCAATCTATCAAAAGCTTTTTCAGCATCCAAAAAAAGGAATGCCGCTGATACTTGGTTGTTTCGTTCCAAATATTCAAGTAAATTTACGATTTGCCTCACATTATATCTCATCTGCCTACCCTTAATAAATCCTGACTGATCATTATGAATTATTTGATTCATCACTGGCATTAATCTATTAGCAAGTATCTTGGTAAATATCTTGTAATCAGTATTTAAAAGTGATATAGGCCTATAATTCTCTGCTTTAATACCATCTCGATCTTCCTTCGGTATTAACGAAATAAAGGCTGTCCTCCATGAAGGGGGAACATCTCCTCCCATTTGAATTTTATTAAATAACTCTTTAAGTGGTTCAACCATCTCATTTTGTAAATTTTTATAATAAACAGCTGTTAAACCATCTGTTCCTGGTGCTTTACCGATTTTAAGTTGTTTAATTGCTAACAAAATTTCCTCTGAAGTAATTAATTGATTCAATTCTTCTCTTTGATTTTCTGTAAGCTCACAAATATTTTGTTGTTGTAAATATCTTTCTATCTCTGTATCCTCAATCATATCCCTAGTATATAACTTACTATAATACTCTAAACATGCTTTTTTAATCAAGTTCTTTTGATAAACTTCCTTACCCTATATTCTATTTTATCAATCGTTCGTGATTTCTGTTTTTCCTTATTAAATAGGCAAGCCATCTTCCTGGCTTATTGGCATTATTAAACGTATTATGTTTTACATATTCTAAATTGATTGCTACTTGATCTGCCATCAACATATTAAACTGACCTCTTAATATATTTATTGATTCTTTTATTTTACTATTTCCTGGGCTATTTATCAATAATTGTTCTTTCTTTTAATTTCCTCTTCCAGTTCCTTTTTCTTTTCTGCAATTTATTTTGTATTTAATATTCATTTGTATAAGATTTCCTCTCATATAAGCCTTACTGGAGTCCCAAATCATCTCTATAGATGTCTCTTTTTCATATTCATAATAAAAATTCTTTCATTTGCTTTTTACATTCATTTACATTTTGTTCATATTTAAACAAATTCTCATTCAACCTCCATGATCTCCTAGCCTCCTTTTCCCGATCAAATTCAATCCAAACCGGACTATGATCAGATAGAGTTCTTGAAAAAAACTTAGTCCTCTTCACTCTAGAATACAAATCATTAGTAATCAAAATAAAATCAATCCTCGAAAATGATTGGTGCCTGTCAGAAAAGAAGGTAAAATCCCTCTCTTCTGTATTATGTTCTCTCCAAATATCTCTTAATTCCAAGTCCTCCATCATTTTAAAAAAAGCCTTTGGTAATTTCGCCCGGCTTGATATCTTCCTTAAACTTTTTTTGTCTTTTTGAGTATCCAACACACCATTCCAATCACCCATTAATATATATGATTTATAATCCCAAAATACTATTCTTTTATGTAAAAACTTGAAAAAAATTTCTTGTTGTTGATTCGGAGCATAAACTCCTATTAATAATGTCTTCTTTCCCTCCAACAAAAGTTCAATAGCAATGTATCTTCCTTGCTTATCTACCTCAATTAATTTTGCTGATATATCCTTCTTTATATATATAACTAAACCATTTTTTTTCTCCAAAGAGGAGGCAACAAAATGTACTCCCAGTTTTGAATTTATCAAATATTTCTGGTCTAAAGATCTAATATGTGTTTCTTGTAAACAGGTAATGTCATTTTTAAATTGTTTCAAATAGTGAAATACTTTCCTTCTCTTCTGCGGTGAATTCAAACCATTAACATTCCAAGATAATAGTTTAATTGCCATTATCTGCCAAAGGAAACTTTTGGAACACTAGCCGCAGATCACATTTTGCTTTAGGCCTTGCTCCTCCCACTGTTTCCATTGTAGTAGTTGCCAGTTGTTGTTGTGCCTTCACCTCTTGTTCCTTGTGTTTAGCAGCAGCTCTTGTCAGCCTTTGTTCTTTTGAGTCTGAACCCGTCGTAGGTATTTCCAACACTTGTAATAAATCTTCTTCCATCACAATCTGTTCTTGTACCTGCTTCACTTCTCTTTCCTTCACTTCAGTCTCCCTTCTTCTAACTTCCAGTGGAGGAAGACTTCCAACTTTTAATGCCTCAACATAAAATTCTCTCGCTTTTCCAACTGTATTGAGACGATGTACTTTCCCTGCATAATATACTATTATACCAGTTGGAATACCCCATCTATATTCAATCTGATGTTTTTTAAGTTCATTCACCAGGAAGGCAAATTTCTTCCCAGCCCTTAACATTTTTGGTGGAATTTCCTTTAATATTAAAATATCCTGACCAGCAATCTGAATCTTCTCCCCCTTATATGAGGCTTGCAAAATCTGATTTCTCACTGTTCTATTTGTAAAATAAATAACAACATCCCTTGGCAACTTTTTTTGCCTTGCTATCCAAGAATTCACACGATATATTTTATCAATTTGATAAGCCACATCTGCTGGACGAGCTGCTAATATCTCAGCAAATACTTCAGAAAAAATTTCCCTTAAATCCTCTTCTTTATTCTCTTTCAGACCACGAATTCTTAGGGCAAATTCCATATTGTATCAAAACTATTTCATCATCTGTTTTTTCCATTTTACTTTGAAATTCAGCCATTTTATTTTCTAATTTTGAATTATGTTGCTTAATTTCTTCAACCTCCTCTTCCAATAAAATCACATTTGTTGCCAAACTTTGTACTGCAATTACAAATCCTTCCTTAACTTCTTTATTTCCCACTTGAATTTCTGATATCTGCTCTTTCATTTCAGACATCTCATCCGTTATTACTTTAAATTTTTCTTGCATAAAGTCTTTTAAATTCTCTTGTACCTCCTCTAAGTTCAATGTTCTAGTCTCCACTGTATGAGCTGGAGAGGCACCAGCTGATGAGATTCCAGAGCCCTTTGTTACAGTAGACTTTAATTGTTTGGCTGCCATCTTCTATAAAATTTTTTATTTATTTCCAACTTAATATTCAGTTTAAATCTTCTTAACCTCTGAGAAACAGTCTTTTAAAGCAATATTTAAAAATCTCCCCTAGATTCTATCAGCAGGCAGCAAAGAGTTAAAGAGTTAAAGTAGCAAATAACATGCAATTTACCGGCAGACGGCAAAGGCTAAGTATCACTTTCACTTTCCGCTCGTTAACTTGTTAACAATTCGCCTCCATTTTCTTGCTGTTTTCAAGCTTGTTACAAAGTAACGGGGAATTGGCTTGGCTACTTGCATAAAGTTCTCCCACTTTCGTTCTGTCCGGTATAATCCTTTATTATCCAAAATAAATCTCGGTGTTTGGTCGTGGTGATTGGTTCCGCCAAAGCAGAAAAATCCTCGGATCTGGAGCTCTTTGGGTTGCTGGAGGGAACTTAACCCTTCAAACCCCTTTTTTCTCAGGGGCTTTAGGGAAATTCAACCTCTGCCCTCAGCTCACCGTCTCTTCTTCTCCCGAAGAGAGGGTTTTTCGAACCGCTGGACAGCAGATTTAAGCTGTCCTAGCGATTCCACATAATCCAGAGGTTGGTGATCGTAAAGATCACCGCCATCACCTACGGTGCCAAACAGGAAGTCCCCCAATGAAGCTGTTGAAGTGCTGTCCCGGTGCGTGGAAGCCGTACGGGTCTAGATGGGGAGAAACAGGCTCAAGCTTAATCCCTCCAAGACGGAGTGGCTGTGGATGCCGGCACCCCGATTCAGTCAGCTGCAGCCGCGGCTGACTGTTAGAGGCGAGTTATTGGCCCCAAAGGATAGGGTGCGCAACTTAGGTGTCCTCCTGGACGAACGGCTGTCGTTTGAAGATCATTTGACGGCCGTCTCCAGGGGGGCCTTCCACCAGGTTCGCCTGGTTGGGCAGTTGCGCCCCTTCCTTGATCGGGATGCCTTGTGCACTGTCACTCATGCGCTCGTTACCTCTCGCTTGGATTATTGTAATGCTCTCTACATGGGGCTCCCCTTGAAGTGCACTCGGAGGCTTCAGTTAGTCCAGAATGCAGCTGCACGGGTGATAGAGGGAGCTCCGCGTAGCTCCCATATAACACCGCTCCTGCGCAGACTGCACTGGCTGCCTGTGGCCTTTCGAGTGCACTTTAAGGTGCTGGTTACGACCTTTAAAGCGCTCCATGGCTTAGGGCCTGGGTACTTACGGGACCGCCTGCTGTTACCACATGCCTCCCACCGACCCGTACGCTCTCACCGAGGGACTTCTCAGGGTGCCGTCCGCCAAGCAATGTCGGTTGGCGGCCCCAGGAAGGTCCTTCTCTGTGGGGGCTCCCACACTCTGGAACGAACTTCCCCCGGGTTTACGCCAAATACCTGACCTTCGGACATTCCGTCGCGAACTGAAGACACATCTTTTTATTCGCGTGGGGCTGTCTTAAATTGAATTTTATCAAATTTTTAAAATTCTTATTAATTAATTTTAAATGGGGTTTTTAGCTCACTGTATATTTTAATTTTCAGGCCAATTTTAAAATAAGTTTTTAAATTGCATTTTAAATTATATACTGTTTGTTTTATTTTTGCCTGTACACCGCCCTGAGTCCTTCGGGAGAAGGGCGGTATAGAAATCAAATAAATAAATAAATAAATAAATAAAGTCCATCAAGTCCATCAAGATCCATTATTAACTGATGGTTCAGTTAATAAAATATAAACTTTTATCTTTTGTTTTTTATTCCATATAAAGAAAGTACTTTAAAATATTAATCTAAGAAGAATTTCTATTATTTTACAGTTAAAATACATTTTATTTATTAAGATTGTAATTGGTTTAATCCCCATTAATTCTCCTTGATAATGTGATTTTGATATATGAGTACTTACACGAGATTAAAGTTGTGATATATTGCAATGCAATGTACCTTATTACTGACTGGTTTAACTTCATTTTTTTTCTTTAAACAGATAACACTGGCTCATTAATAAAGATGTTTGTCATATCAAAACTTTTTTTAAAGAAATTTTAACAAATGGGTTACTTTTATCCTCAGATTTTGATATTATTTCATCTGCAATTTTATATTTTATAGCATAATTTTATTTAGTATTGTAAACATTTCATAAAATCTCATTCTTCAATTGTAATTGAATGTGCTGGAACAATAATAATTTTCAATTAATTGCATTGCTATTTTTTCATTTCTGTCTATATCGCTATCTTCTACCGCCATATTAGTGGCAAAAGGTTCCAGGAGAAAGTAAGGGAAAGAAATATGTCTTCATACTTTATCTTTTCTAACTGACTGCTATTCAGGAAACTATCTCATTGATAATTTTGTAATTTTAAAAATTACCCACAAGTGATAATAGTCTTTGGTGACCAAATGTGCATTCATGCCATAGATTGCACTTTTTTGTTTACCAGCTAACATGTCATAAGCAGGACTCGGATTCATCACAAGAGACAGGATACTAGGCTTCTCTAATTCTTCCCAAAGACTATCAGTAAAAAAATTATTTTCACCCCTCTTGCTACAAAAAGTGTAGCAAGAGGGGTGGAAGTTGCCGGCAGCCGGCAGGCTGGCAGCCCCCCGTGTGGGGAGAGAGCTCAGCCCAGGGCTGCTGCACATGCTGCACATGTCTGAGGCCTGCCTGCCCTCCTGGAACACTGCCACACTGCCGCCTTTTGCTTTCTTCCTTCTCCCACCGTGACACAAAAGCGAATGACGGTGGACTTGCTTCGGGAGGTTGCTTCACACAGGCAGACATCTGCAGTCAGGTGGTGAGGGAGGGTGGCGAGGGTGGCAGCCCCTTCCACATGCAGAGCATGAAGGCAGCAAAGGCAGGCAAGGCAGCCCTGGCGAGCCTGTTGCTGCGGAAGCGCGGCAATTGCTTGGCCAGGGAGGCTTCAGCGTGGGCTGCATATGCCTCTCCGCCCATGCCATGTTCTGCTCTGGCCGGCCACAGGACTACAAGTGTGGCAACCTGCTTTTCATGAAGGTGAAGGGCTACCCATGCTGGCCCACCTGGGTAAGCACTGCCACCCAGTCCAAAGGGAAAGTGCCACAGGCTCTGCGGTGGCATGGCACAGCTGGGCCCTCTCCCCGCGCAAGGGGCGGCCACCCAGCCAGCCACCGGTAGCTTCCGTCCCTCTCACTATACTTCTTCACCACTGGGAAGCAGCACCGCAGCTGAGCCTCCTTCCCCTGGAGCTCCAGACTCCGTGGGCCAAGTTCCTGGAGAGGCCCCAGCAGGCAGATGGCCAAGTGCGAATCCTGATTTGGAGCCCCAAGTCCCACAGAGCCAGCACAGGAGGCATGGGTGGAAGGTGGCCTTTTCTGCAGCATTCCCCTCCCTGTTTGGATTGCCCTGCAAGGGGGGCTCTGCCTTTGCAGAAACAGGGTGGCTGGTTTGTATGGAAGATTGGCTGGGGGGAATGCACGGCCCTCCAGAATGGAGAGTGGGGCAAGAGAAGGCTCCAGGTTCGCTTGGGCAGTCAAGTCAAATGAGCAGAGGGGAACTCAAAGCGTTGTGTGCTTCAGAAGTGCAGAATGTGCTTCAGAATGTGCAGCTTCTGGCTCTAACAGTGAGTGATATCAAGTTGGCCATGCCCATCTGGTCACAGGACCACCAAGCCATGCCCACCAAGCCACGGCCACAGAACCGGTAGCAAAAAAAATTTGATTTCACCGCTGGTCTGGGGCCTACTAATTTATATTTAATCTTTAATATTTAATCTTTATCTTTCATAAAGATTGCTTGAAACAAAAACAAAGCTTTTTGTTCCTGGATTTTATTTTGGGGAGAGAGATAAGCTAATCTTGTAAGTGTAAAATGTTGACATCTGTGGGAGGGTTACCAAATGGTGGTATAAAGATGGAAAAGATGCAAGTCAAATATCTTCTGCCACTTCACATTTCAAAGCACTCTAGTGACATACTTCATCAGTTCTTTCTTAGTACTTTCTTCTTCTTTTGTTATTTATTCTTCTCTGATATATGGGGGAGAGTATAATGACCAAGGTATATGTGGCAAAGGTACAATATGAAGAGAGAAACTATTGTGGTTTTGTAAAAGAAAGCAAAACGGAAAGAGAGAATGAAACTGAATTTCGGAACCCTCAGAGTCATGGATCCATCAATCCAGCCATTTATTATTGATTTGTTTTTTTATTAAAATTTTATGCCATTCATTTCCCTCCTAAGTCATAACAGTATTTATTTGTTTATTAAATTTATATGCTGCCCATCTCAGTGTCAAGGAATGCTGGGTGGTTTATAAATATAAAAAACAAAAAGCACAACACATTAATACATTAAATATTAAAACAAGCACAAATTAAATAAGGTAAAAAACCTATGCAGTGGTGGTGGTGTCTTACTGCACAGTTTCACTATTACAGCATAGCTATCATTTAAAATGCAGCACTTACCTCCAATCCACATTTTTGGCACAGTGTTTTAAAGCTAATTGACTAAGTTTGTTCAGCACTCCTCCCTTGACAGAAAGAGAAAGGAGAGTGATTTCTTTTCTGTCTTTCCTTTGGATATATTGAAAGTTCTACATACCGGTAGTTTAATTCTACTGATAAATTGCTATGGGAGTGAATTAGACATACTGTCAAGGTTCCAGAACCTCTTCTGCATAAAAAAAACTCAGAAGCCTGTCGCAGCTGGTCTGCAACACGTATTTGTTACCCAAGGTTCCCTGTTGATGTTGTCCTGGGTTCCCACAGGAACGAGTCTCAGCCCTCGCCAAGACAATTTAGGGGGTCCTCGCAAGGACGAAAGAAGTCGAATAAAAGACACCACACCAGAAGTTTCTCAAGATGAAAGAGCACGAAAAGGAGGGTGTGCCCGGGGTGATGTTGTGTCCCCTTTTATTAAGCAGTTTTTACAGGGAGGGGTAACTACAGCAAGCAAGCAAGCAGCATATAGAAAGTTACCAATCAGCGAGCGTCAGAGTATACGTGTTAGCAAAATACCACCTGTTTTACAAGAAATCATACATTTCACCTGAATAGAAACCTAACTCAGGGAAAGCAAAACTAGAAACCTAACTCAGGGAAAGCAAAACTAGAAACCTAACTCAGGGAAAGCAAAACTTAGCTTAAGGAGCAATGCTATGGGTACTATAATCATGTCTGTCATGTGGCACTGAAAAAGGTCAAGTCAAGTTCTCACGGCTGTGAGGCCTAAGAAAACCTGAACCAATGATATATCCATATGTCCTCTGTTTTTATTTTTTAAGATGGGTAATATTCTTCTAAAGCTATGGCATCCCGAGTGGATCCCCCCTCCGGGAGAGCCCGCAGGGAGCCAGTACGCTTTTCCAAAGGAATGGTTCCCGATTCAGAGTCTTCATCAGCCTCAGAGGCTAATTCTAAAAGAGGTTGTTTATGTTTCAAGAATGCTAGAACTCTCCCCATGACACATGGGCCAATCGTACATGCAAGGAGCAACAAAATCAAAGGACCGGCTAGGGCAGAGAGGAGGGTGGTCAACCAGGGAGAGAGATTGAACATTCCCTGATACCACGTGTGGGATTGAGAACGCTCTTTTTCTCTATCTTTCAATCTGCAGTTGATAGAGTAGTGTATATTATAGTCCACCCTCCAGTGTCAAGTCCTAGCCTTTCTTTGGATAAGTATATTGTGCAGGAAGTATAGGCATCCGAGGAGGCATTGATACAAAAGTGAGAAAAGTTAGAGGGTACATACCCAAGGCAACAACCTTGACCTTCAATTGAGGATACCGTTATAGAAGAGTTAGACCACCTGCAACCGGTATCTGAGGTGCTATTGGCAAAAGATAAGGCGGAACCTATGGCCTCATAAAAAGGGGGTTGAGAAGACATACACAGCCAACACCTACTATCATTGTTAGGAAAAGTACGGGCTGCCACAAGGGCATCATGCGCAGAGGAGACCAAGGACACCAATGGATTGTTGCTTTTAGTCAAGGGCTGTAAAAAGGGCGAATTAACTTGTTTGTTTGGGCCCACAGGTGGGGATGTTTCTAAGGACATGGTAAGACGAATTATGAATATATTTCCTGGATGACTGTTTCCGGAATTATCTTTCGACCTTCCCCCCCATCTTTTCCCTTTAATCCATTCAGTAATCGGAAGACTCCTTCCATGAGATGTAAAAGTAACAGTCATAGGATTGAGGCGAATGCCGCAGCAGGCCCAATTGGTGCAGGAATTCCAAGGCAAATTGTTATCAGAGCCTAGTATAGCTTTGATATAGTCAGTAGTATAGGGAGCAGTCCACCAAATCTTTCCGGTTGACACACATTGCCAGGACTTGCAGTACCAATCAGAGATGGTCCCACATTCATCTAGGTGGGAGAGATCAGTAAGATGTCCTGGGCAGATATACAGGCCTGGACCAATTTTCCAGACTTCCCGAGGGGAAGGATCACATTTTGTTTTATGTTTAAATCCATGGACGCCGACCAGCATTTCAGCAAAGTCAAAGTAGAGTGCAGGAAACCAAGGCCACAGAGTTCGATTAGAGATGGAATGAAGGACGTTTCCTTGGAAGTCCAAAATAGTCCAAGTATAATTTACGGGACGATGCAGGTTCTGCTGTGCTCCGGATAAGGAGCGCCGCGAACGGAGAACTGCAGGGGTAGAAACGTGGGAAGAGGGCAAGGAGCGAAATACGCCAGAGGAAAAATGGGTAGCAGAGAGAAGGGAAATTTTCATGTACATTTAGGAAGAGAGGAAGAGGCATTAGAGACAGAAGAGGCAAGAGAGATCAGGGATAGGATCAGGAGGATCTTCATCTTTCTTTTTTGGTTGATTGAGATGACAGGGGCGAACACAGCGAGCCGGAACCCACAGGACTCGATCAGGCAATTGAACTGCAGCGTAGCCTTTTCCCCAGGTAATCAATTGAGCTGGACCTTTCCAAGCTGGATCCGGAAAATGCCTATAATATACCAGAGGACGAGAAGAGGGGAGGGGAGGAGCGGAAAAATGTCTCGAGGCAGCAGTAGAGGCAGGAGATCCAGTTAGATTAAGAAAATTCAATGAATACAAGCAAACATTTAATACATTTTGCAACGCCGGGAGTGTCGGGGGGCTGATGACTTTTGACCCCAAGTGTCTGTCCAAGGCCTGTTTCTGGCCCTGGCTATTGAAAGGAATGCCGAATTTATGGATTATTGACCAGCGATGGCAAAATTGTGCAAAGGCAGAGCTCGTATAGGCTGGTCCATTGTCAGTTTTTAGAGTTTTTGGACATCCCAATGTTACGAAAGTCCGAATACAATGATTAATAACTTGTTTTGCGGTTTCACCCCTTTGCAAGGTTGCCATGATGAAACCTGAATATTTCCAAGGGGTAAAGGATGGATATTGAGTTACATCCATTTGCCATAGTTGACAGGCCACTGTTCCTCTGGGGTTGACCCCCATCGGAAGAGAGTTACCTTGGCGGCTGCAAGTAGGGCATTGATGTATGATCAGATGCCTCAGCAGCCGTGAAGCCAAATTGTTTCATGAGCGCCTTTTTGTTTTGATGAAAATAGGAGTGACTGTCCCAAGGAGAGACAGGAGAAAGTGTCAAAAGAGAGGAGGCAGAGGCCGCAGCGTCTGCTACATTGTTCCCTTCCTGGAGAAAACCAGGAAAAGGTTGATAGCTACGTATATGTGTAACAAAATAGGGATGTGTACGTTTGTCAAGAGAAGGGGACAAGTAAGATTGAAAAATAGTTTTTACTATTTGAGTAACATATAGACTGTCTAAGATGAGGTTGAAAGGTTCATCAGAAAAGTTTTGAAAAGCCATTTGTCTGAAAGTACAGAGAAGAAAGAAAGTTGAACTCTGTTCACCTGGGTGAAAAGTCATTTTTCCAGCACTTTTAAAATTCATACTCACATAAAAGCAGGGACAAAGAAGAGATGACACAACTTGGGGAGGGGGTTTACATACAAATCTCAGTTTTGTTTTTTAACAAAGGTACTATGTGGAAGACAGAGAAAAAGACAATCAATCAATAAAAACCAACTCCCACCCTTTTTATTCATGTGTGGAAGTTGGTCACTAACAAAATCCATGCTATCAAAAACTTCCAAAAACAAACCACATTCTTAGCAAAATCACCATCCGTCTTACTTTTTCTAACTTACTAAAACTTTCTCAGCACTAGTATCCTCTTAACTCTCTCTTCACATTCTGTAACCTTCTAACTTATCACATCCTATAACTTTCTAACTCATCTCTGAAATAGTTCCTAAAACAGGGCACATATTGTGCTGCTAAAAAAGAAAAAGAAACAATACAAACAGCAAATAAGGGGCATACTGAGTCTGATTCAAAAAAGAAAAACATGGTGGAAGCTTTAGGGTGAGTCTGTTTATGTAGAAAACCTGAGTGCATTTTCCAAAAAACAGATTTACGCTTAAAAAAAATGCATCCATACATAAGAAGATAGCCATGTGTCTGAAATGCTGTAGGGTTTCCTGCCTGGGCAGGGGGTTGGACTAGAAGACCTCCAAGGGTCCCTTCCAACTCTAATTATGTATGTTAACAGTTTCAAAATTACAACGCTAAATGAAACATTTTGAGTCAACTCAGTGCTTTGAAAACATTTATAAAGGTATAGGTTTAATCAGGCAGGTTAAACCTCAAAAAGTTCCAGAAAAGATAAAAAATAAAAATTAAAAGCAAAATCAAAATTGTATGCATGATTAAAAATTAAAATCAAAATTGTTTTCAGGGTGGAAAAGAAAATATATCTGCATAGTTTTTACATAGCTCTTTGCAAAAGCAATGCTTCCAGAGAGCCTAATTGCCCCTCCCTTCTCAGACAAGAAAGAAGAGAGAGAAGAAAAAAAAATGGAGTGTGGGTGAATGGTTCTCCCCCGTAGCCCACCCTTTTCCCTGGCACAACAAGGAACGAAGGGGGGAGTAGTTAAGATAAGCCAGAGGGCAGAGAAAAAAGTTAAAAGTAACTCACTGGAAAGAAACTCTCATGCATATGAAGAGAAAAAAAAATGTCCAAAAGTAACTCACTTGCTTGCAAAAGGAAAAAAAATGTTTTTTGTTTTTTTTTCCAAAAGTACCTGGCTGCTTGCATACGGAATTTATGCAGACAGATACACACACAGACACACACACATGCACACACACACATGCAGAGACAATTTCTCACACATGCATACATTTCTTGCAAATCCAAAAGACAACACAGAAATCTCACACCTTCTCAATGAGTTTTGCACATACACACATTCCATGCAAATCAAGCGTCACAATTATCTCTACAATTCTTTTGCAGGTCTGAAAATGATCACATACATACATACACAAGCACACACAGCATCAAACAACATTTACAGACCTGGGGAACTTGTCTGAGAAAACTCAGCAGTTTAAATCATGACTGTGATTGTGGATCATGTGCCAGATGTACAGAATTTTTACAGGGGCTCTTGGACTTTCATGGAAAAAGGTTCCCAATTTTTTCCATGTAGTCGCTGTGAGCAAATCCTTGTCCAGATTGTTTCCAGATATAGAGAAGTAATCGAACCAAATCAGTTGCTGATTAGTCTGAGCGATCGCACCCATGGGGAAAAGGAAGGGGTGCTCTGGGGGAAGGGAGGCAGTTTTCAAAGCAGGGATGGAAGAAGCAGGTATAGGTTTAACTTCTGGCTCAATATGCTTTGAGAGTTGAAAGCAAGGGGCTGAAGGGATAGCAAGCACAGATTTAATTTCTAGCTCAGTATGCTTTGAAAGTTCAGAGTGGGGGGAAAGGGAGGAGGAGGGAAAGGAATGAGCAGGCATAGGAACTGAAGGAACGGAGAGTGAATGCCGTAGGAAGTAACAGCGTCTTTTAAATTTTTAAGCACCCGTACATTGATGTTCTCGTGTACCGGCTGTCCCCCTCCCGCTGGATTGAGGTTTAAAGGGTAAGCCGATATCGGGGGTTCAGTTCTTAGAGAAAGAGAAGAAAAGGCAACCAAGGCAGAAAGGGTTGCTGCAGCCGTGTCTGTATCCTCCGGCGGAGGGGGAGACGCTGCAGGAGCAGAAAGAGCTGTGTCTGCAGGGGGAGCAGAGGCAGCTACAGAGACAGTAGGAGACTAGAAAAGAGGTAAGAGATTTCTTGGAAAGAGGATAGACAGTGGTGCCATTAACCTTTTGCAAACAATTAGCCTTCTTCACCAGAGAGTAAAGCTCATTCCTATCAATGATAAGACTTTCGAGTTCGAGGAGCCCATTACTTACGTGTGCACGTGTCGCGTCCCGACGGGTAAGCAATGAGGGTGAAGGTGACGCACCGCTGGACAACGATCGCGCCTCTGGACAACTCAACAGGATAGGACGAGCCCCCAGATGTCGCAGCTGGTCTGCAACACGTATTTGTTACCCAAGGTTCCCTGTTGATGTTGTCCTGGGTTCCCGCAGGAACGAGTCTCAGCCCTCGCCAAGACAATTTAGGGGGTCCTCGCAAGGACGAAAGAAGTCGAATAAAAGACACCACACCAGAAGTTTCTCAAGATGAAAGAGCACGAAAAGGAGGGTGTGCCCGGGGTGATGTTGTGTCCCCTTTTATTAAGCAGTTTTTACAGGGAGGGGTAACTACAGCAAGCAAGCAAGCAGCATATAGAAAGTTACCAATCAGCGAGCGTCAGAGTATACGTGTTAGCAAAATACCACCTGTTTTACAAGAAATCATACATTTCACCTGAATAGAAACCTAACTCAGGGAAAGCAAAACTAGAAACCTAACTCAGGGAAAGCAAAACTAGAAACCTAACTCAGGGAAAGCAAAACTTAGCTTAAGGAGCAATGCTATGGGTACTATAATCATGTCTGTCATGTGGCACTGAAAAAGGTCAAGTCAAGTTCTCACGGCTGTGAGGCCTAAGAAAACCTGAACCAATGATATATCCATAGAAGCCATTGTCTTTCAGAGTTCTTTACTAGCATGAGGAAACTGGCACACAATGAGTGAAATTCCAAAACTGAACTTCCGGATTCTTTTCCCAGTTATACAAACCCCAAGAGTCCCACCCCCCTGACCCCTTTGCTGGTCACATGGTCCCACGTTCTCCCAGTTCATTCGAATATCTTCTCGCCACTCTTCCTGCAGATGTGAATACCATCCGACCTTGACCGCTTGAAGAATGTTACCATACCCCTCAACCCCCCTTCTTCCCCTCAGGGGAAAAATGTGGCAGCGTCTGGAACCCTAAAGTCTAGTATGGTTTCCAGGCCTGACAGGTGTCCCCCCCTTGGAAAAGAAGCTATATCCTAGGAAAGAAAACAAAGAGTTAATAAAGAAGAGTGTCAGTGGTCCACACTTCCCTTCTAACCCCCTCTCCCCCCTCCAAGAGGTTTTTTAGGTTTGTTAGGGAAAGTGTTGTGAAATTGTTTAATCAAATTGTCAGCATTTACTTTCCAACTTTTGACCCAAGTAGATTCAGATAATGGATATCCCTTCCAGTGGACTAAATATTGTAATTGACCTCTGTATAGTCTAGAGTCAAGGATTTTCTTGATTTCATAGTGGGTTTCACCTTGGATTATCAAGGGTGGTGGGGGAGCGGCAGGTTGAGGTCTCAGACCAGACTGTCTAGCAGGTTTTAATAAGCTGGTATGGAATACCGGGTGTATTTTCCCCAACATTCGAGGGAGCTTGAGTTGGACGGTAACGGGATTAATAATTTTTTCAATGGGGAAAGGACCCAAAAATTTTGGACTGAATTTTCTGCTGGGTATTCTCAACCTCAGATACTTAGTAGATAAAAAGACTTTATCTCCAATGCGAAAAGGAGGTTGAAGGGAACGGTGTTTGTCAGCTTGGGCTTTTTAATTCTGAGCTGTCACAGCCAAGGCCTTTTTTGTATTTTCCCAACCTTTTTTCAACGAATTCATCCAGTCCGTTAGGGAAACGGAAGTGGGGGGTTGCACAGGGAGTTCAGGCATTGGAACGAAGTCCATGCCGGTGGTTACTTGAAAAGGGGTTAACCCCGTGCTGCTGTGTACAGCATTATTATATGCAACCTCTGCAAATGGTAACAAATCTGACCAGTTTTCTTGTTGGTAATTTACATAACACCGTATGTATTGTTCCACCATCGAGTTCAATTTTTCAGCCGCTCCATTGGTCTCCGGATGGAACCCAGAACTAAGTCCTTGAGACGACCCAATGGATCATAGGAACTCCCTCCAGAACTTGGCTGTGAATTGAACACCCCTGTTGGATATTATCCTTTTAGGAACTCCATGCAGTCTGTAGATGTGTTTGATGAAGAGCTTTGCTAATTTTCTCGCCGATGGCAATCCGCTGCACGCAGTGAAATGTCCACTACGGTCCATATCACCATATTACCCCCACTAGGTGGAACTTCAACAATAAAATCCATGGCAATCTCTTCCCAGGGTCTGGTGGGTTCGGCTACGGGTTGTAGGAGTCCAGGGGGTTTCCCTGGTCTGGACTTCATGGTGGCGCAGGTAGCACAGCTCCGGACATAGTCTTCGACATCTGATTTCATTTTTGGCCACCAGAATTGTCTTCTAGCCAAGTGGAGAGTCTTTAAAAATCCAAAGTGACCTCCTAGGCGAGAGTCGTGGCTTCTCTGTAGTATAGGCAGCCGCATAGTGATGGGTACATAAATCTTGGTTCCCTTCCAGGGTATTCCATCCCTTAAGGTGAGGTCTGGCAAGTTTTCTTTAAACCAAGCATCGTCAGTGAGTGCTGATTTTAATTCCGCTAGTAGTTTATTTGGTGGGATGTTAGTACTACGGCGTGATCACGGTCAAGTAAGTGCTTGGCTGGCCGGTTCGCTATCGGGAATCATCGCATGTATTACCTCTTCGCGTTGGCTGTCAAATTGTGGTTTCCTAGATAGGGCGTCAGCCAGTAGATTTTGGTTGCCGGGGATGTATTTGAGGGTGAAATGGAACCGTCTGAAAAACTGAGCCCATCGAACTTGTTTGGGAGAAAGCTTTCCAGGGGTTTTTAAGTATTCGAGGTTTTTGTGGTCCGTCCACACCTTGAATGGTTCCTTTCCCCCTTCAAGGAAGTGTCTCCAGGAGAGGAGTGCCCAGCGCACTGCAAAGGCTTCCTTTTCCCAAACTGCCCATCTGCGTTCAGTGTCCGTCAGTTTTTTAGACACGTACGCGCAGGGCATAAGATTGTTGTCGGTATTCCGTTGTAATAAGACAGCGGCTACTGCTACATCACTTGCATCAGCTTGGACCACAAAAGGTTTATTTGGATCTGGGTGTTGAAGAATTGGTTCCATGGAGAATAGGCGTTTCAGGTGTTCAAAGGAACGTTGGCAGTCCATTGTCCAAGGTAGGGGTTGGTTAGGTTTGGGTTTGGCCGGTAATGGCCCAGTTTTTAGCAATTCTGTTAATGGTAGAGCTACTTCTGCGAAAGAAGGAATGAATTTGCGGTAAAAATTTGCGAATCCCAAGAAACTTTGAAGTTGCTTACGTGTGTGTGGTGGTTGCCAATCAAACACCGCTTTTACTTTTCCTGGGTCCATTTCGATACCTTTGTTTGATATCCGGTAACCTAGATAGTCTAGGGATTCCTTATGGAATTCGCATTTGAAAAGTTTGACATATAGCTTGGCCGCTAGGAGCTTTTTAAGGACTTGTCTGACCAATTTGATGTGTTCTTCGATATTGTTTGTGTAGATAAGAATATCATCTAAGTGGACAAGAACCCCATTGTAGAGATGGGGGTGCAGGGTTTCATTAATTAGTTGCATAAAAACAGCTGGAGCCCCTTGGAGGCCAAAAGGTATGACACGGTATTGGAAACTGCCCAAGGGGCAGTTGAAAGCCGTTTTCCATTCATCACCTTCCTTGATGCGGACCCGGTAATAGGCTTCCCTTAAATCCAATCTGGTGAAAATTTTGCCTTTTGATAAGTGGTTCAACAAATCGTGCATAAGTGGTAAAGGGTATGTGTTTTGTATGCAAATTGCATTGATATTTTTGAAGTCAATACACAATCTAAGCGAACCATCTTTCTTTTGTTTAAATAGCACGGGCGCAGCTACAGGTGATTTTGCTGGTTCAATGAACCCTCTGGCTAGGTTAGTGTCAATGTATTTTCTTAGTTCAGACATTTCGGCTGGTGTCATTGAGTAATTTTGGGTTTTGGTAATTTTGCCCCCAGGTGCAATTCAATTGTGCAATCAATTTGTCGGTGGGGGGGTAAGAGGTTACATTCATTCTCGCTAAAAACATCTGATAAATCCATGTATGCTTTAGGGATGCGTGGTTCATTAGGAGATGGATTGGATATGGTGGTTGTTGGTTCCCTCTAGTGGTCATTTTGGATAAGGTTTTTTTCGGCAGGGGGAATTGGGTCTAAGGGTCTGAAAGTCCATATAATTTTCCTGAATCCATCCTCCCATTTGATTGTGGGTTCCCATTTGTCCAACCAAGCTAAACCCAGGATGATGGATTCTGACATCTTTGGAATTACTATGAATCTTATAAGTTCATGATGGGCTCCAATTTCTAAGCGAACCAGTTGTGTGATTTGGGTCGCTGGAACGCCACCAATCAAGGTTCTATCTACTTGGTGGAATTTAATTGGGTGTTTCAAGGGAAATGTTTTTATACAGAGTTGGGCGACCGTAGAGGTTGAAATTAGGCATCTGGTGCATCCTGTGTCCACAATAGCCTCTAAATCTTTTTTTGCCCCTCCCCCTGGAATTATTAAGTTTACTTTGATAGCAAAAGGAGGAATGGGTGCACTCACCATTGGGTCATTTTCTGCTTGGTTTGAGTCGTCAGGAGGTGAATCAGATGACGGAAGGTCAGTAGGGAGGTCTATGGCTTGTCTCGCAAAGCGACTGGTATTCGGATTTTTTTGAGGGGGTTTGCGTGGTCGGGTAGCAGTTGGTGGGCGATACTGTGTGATGGGTGTTGGGGCTAGGCAAACTGACGCCCGATGTCCTAGTTTTCCACAACGGTAGCATTTGATTATTGTTGAAGGCTGAAAGGTGGAGGGTGTGGTTGGTTTTAAGAGGGAGGGTCTTGTAGGTGGTCGTTGTGGAGTTGTAGTTAGTGATTGGCTTTGGAGGGGGTTGAATTCTCTGTCCAGAGCTATGGACACGTTGTACCAGTCATTTAGTTGTTCTGGGATTCCTCTGGTGGAGCAGGCTTTTCTGATGTTTTGATTGATTGCCTCTTTGAAGTAGTGGAGGAGGATGCGATCTGGCCAATGTCTAAGATTACCAGCAACCCTTCTGAAATCCCATACAAATTGTTTTAGAGGCCTGTTACCTTGCTTCATCGTTTTTAAGGTGGTTTCACATTCTGCAATTAGGTCATCATCTTGAAACAGGTTGCGAAGCAGTGCCATGAATCCGTGAACATCGTTTAGTTCTGGTGCACGTTCATTGTGTAGTTGAGCTATCCATTCTGAGGCTAGCCCCACGTTCATACCATCCGAGATGGCGTTGATTAGGCTTCTTTCTGATGAGTATTGATGTCTATATTGTTCAACGTAAGCCTCCATTCTGCTGAGAAAGTAAGCCAGGTGGTGTGGATTCCCATCAAAGGTTGGTTTGAAAGGGGGAGGGGCTGGGTGAGGGGGTGCAGGTGGGTTTAGCTGGCCTGCTTGCGGTTGAAGAGGGATTTGTGCGAGGGCCGTTGCTATTGTGGCTGGTTGCTGAGTTGTAAAGGGGGGTTGAATTCCCCCTGGCTGCTGAGAAGGAAGTCCTTGAAATGCTTCAAGGCAAAAGTCGAGGCAAAAATCGGCCTGGGCCCCCAGGAAAGAAAGGTGCTGAACTTGCTGGTTGCCATTGGTATTGGATCCATCCTTGTCCAGGATAAAATGCCCAACCAGGAGGAATAGAAGCAGCAGGAGGCAGCGTAGGCCTCTGTTGGCGGGAAAAGTCAATTGGAGGGGGGAGTTGCGATTCCCCCCAAGTCCCTGGTGCTGCCTGAACTCCCTGCTGTCTGCAGGACGGAAGGGAGGTCCTCCTGCGTTCATCGGAACGGCTTTGAGCTTCAGTAATTTCTCCCTCTCTGGTGGGATGGAAGGTGAATTTAGGCTGAGCTAAAGGCTCTCAAGGTGGGTGAGCTGAGCTTATACGAGGCCTCACTTCCAAACGCTCAAAAGTTTCCGGGAGGTCTAATAGGGACTGGGATTTCAGGGGGTTTGTCAGGTCCCAATCCAGTGACTCTCCCGATTTTCCGGGTTTTACTGTCCTCCATCGAGGTTGAGAAGAGGGAGGGGGCTCTCCATTCCACCCCGGGGAAATGTTTTCTCCCGAATGACAGCTTACCCATGAATCGGAGTCTTTGGGCTATGCATCAAGCTGACAAGCAGGCTCTACCACTTCGGGTTTTTGAGTCATATCTTCTGATGGGAAGTAGGTGATTTCAACTAAGTCCTCAGATTCCAACTTCTGTGCTACTTCCACGCTTTCAGCTTGCTGCCCTTCCATCTTCGCTGGGTCTTTGCACCGCTGTGGAGGTTGTGGAGGCTGGGGCCCAGCACCCCCCTAACGGGCCCCCTCTGAGCGGAGGAGAGGGTACCATTAAGCAAAAGAAAGTTAGCAGTTTTGGAATAATATCAAGGTTCCAGAAAAACCTCTTCTGCATAAAAAAACCTCAGAAGCCATTGTCTTTCAGAGTTCTTTACTAGCATGAGGAAACTGGCACACGATGAGTGAAATTCCAAAACTGAACTTCCGGATTCTTTTCCCAGTTATACAAACCCCAAGAGTCCCACCCCCCTGACCCCTTTGCTGGTCACATGGTCCCACGTTCTCCCAGTTCATTCAAATATCTTCTCGCCACTCTTCCTGCAGATGTGAACACCATCCGACCTTGACTGCTTGAAGAATGTTACCATACCCCTCAACCCCCCTTCTTACCCTCAGGGGGAAAATGTGGCAGCGTCTGGAACCCTAAAGTCTAGTATGGTTTCCAGGCCTGACACATACTACATTAAAACACTTCCATTGTATTAAATCAGCAAGAATGTTAATTTAAGCAACAGATCTTTTGCAGATGTATAAATAGGTGATCAACGGACTGGAAAAGAAATAAACAGGTCAGTGAAACACTATTTTTAAAAAATAAGATCAGATCTTTTGATACTTACAAAAACATTTTCATCCTGTTAGAGAACTAATGGTGAAATGGTTCTTCTATTCTCTTAGCAAATATAAACCCACATGAACAAATTTTCATGATTTGTTCCCTTTTCTTAGTTTATAAAAAAGGAAACGGGAAACTAAAGTAACAGGACATTATGTTTTATATATATGAAGTTATACTGTGTCCTAAAAAATGTTATTTTCCTGCAGAAGAAGCTTCTTTTTTTCTATCTTATCTTATCTTTCAGATATCTCTTGATGATATTTTGTTGGAAATGGCAGATAATGTGATTGCCACATTTTATCTTTGAAGTTTCCCAGGCTGCATATGTTATTCAATATGAAAAATCCCAGCAAAAGGAATTCCCACAGATGTTTTCTCTCAATGTTTAAATGAAGTATGGAAAGCCTTATGCAAGGTTATAGACAAATCTATGATGAAAGAGATAATGTTCACTTAGAGTCTTTGGTTCCTTGTGAAAATATTGCCACCATGAGGTTTCTGGTAGAAAATATGGAGGCTGAAATTTAACACATCTGGAAAGTTGGGAAAGACTGAGTTTTGATCTGCGATTTATAAGAAGAAAGTAAAATCTGGTGCTATAATGACTATAATTATTATAATAATTTCAAATATAACATTAAAAATACATTGTTGAAAAGAAAATCCCCCTGGACTCTGGATTCGAGATTCTGTTGTTGGACTCTGGGGCTTGGGGTGGGGGTTAGACGATCTGGATTGCCAGCTCAGGGTCATAAGATCTGTAGGACCCGGTTGAGATTGGATTACTCCCCGGGGCCTGCCTGGACCTGCTCCCCTCCCCCTTCTTGTGGAGTGGGTTGTAGGGTGGAGAATGCTGGCCTGAAGGGGGCCTACCATGGAGGAGCTGCTATCCTAATGACATCAAACACTGGTTCTTTTAAGATTGGCTCAAGCCGGACTGTTGTAACATCAAGGTCAACTGGGATGAACTCATTCATATGCTGATTCGCTTTAGATGCGTTATTCTCCGACCGAATTTCTTGGCCTGCGGGATTCCCCCATCTCGCGGGAATGGCCCTCCTTTTTATCGAGGGCCTACCTCTACGAGGGGTCTTGGGACCCGGAGAGGTGGCATGCATCCAAGAAGAACCTTTGGGGTTTTTTAAAGAGGTTTTTAAGGGGGGTAGGGTAGTGACGGGTGTTGGGGGGAACCCGTCGGGGAGGGAGCCAGTTCCTGCGCACACTCACGGCATTTCTTCAATAGGCCCGAAGGTAAGGGGGGAGGATTATGTTCCTATTATTGAGGGTGGTTCCATCTGCACGGTAAGTGGGAGGGGCAGATATGGCGAAAGTGGGAGGCCATATCGTTCTCTGGGGGCACGCGTTCGCTGTTTAAAAGTGATCGCTCGCCCCGGCCTCCCAGACTTTTCCCGTTCCCCGAATGGCCAGAATCCTCTGGGCTTGGGCCTTCGGCTGATGCTGTGCAATGCACGGTCCGTCATTAATAAAGCCCCCCTGATTCATGATCTTATACAGGGGGGGTCGATGGACCTGATGGGCATCATGGAAACCTGGTTGGGCACGGAAGGGGGAGTTCCCCTTGTCGAAATGTGCCCACCAGGTTTCTGGGCATTTCATCAGCCGAGGGCTCAAGGTAGGGGTGGGGGGGGTGGCGGTTGTTATTAGGGAAAGTCTAGAACTGAAGGAGACCACTATACCTCAGATAGCCGGTTGTGAATCCCTCTTTGTGAAGTGGGGTCATAGGGCTCAGATGGGCTTGTTGATCGCGTACCTGGCTCCTTGCTGCCCAAGCTGTTGGAGATGCTTGCCGGGGTGGTGGTGGAGACCCCCAGACTTATGGTCTTGGGGGACTTCAACTTGCCATCGACCGGCTTGTCATCAACGACGGCTCGGGAGTTCATGGCCTCCATGATGGCCTTGGACCTGGCCCAAGTAGTTGATGGCCCTACTCACATCGGGGGAAGCACACTGGATCTGATTTTTATTTCTGGACAGTGGTTGAATGATCTGGACTTAGGAGATCTAGTCATTGAGCCTTTGTCATGGTCAGATCATTCTGTCCTTTGCCTGGACTTTTGGACCGCCACTCAACACCGCAGGGAGATGGGACCAATACGCTGGTTCCATCCCAGGCGCCTGATGGACCAGGAGAGGTTTCTGATGGAGCCGAGGATCTGGCCCATGGCACGGCTGAAGAACTAGTCACGGCCTGGGAACTGGCCGCGGCTGGGGCTCTAGACTGTGTTGTGCCTTTGCGGCCTCTGACCCGGCGTAGGTCTCAACCAGCTCCTTGGTTCTCCGAGGAGCTGAGGGAGATGAAACACCAGAGAAGACGCCTAGAGAGTGCCTGGAGATCCAGCCGTTCAGAGGCTGACCGAACACTAGTTAGGTCATATAGTAGGACCTACCTAGTGGCATTGAGGGAAGGGAAGCGTCTATACGTTTCCTCCCTTATTGCATTGGCAGATAACCACCCGGTTGCCCTGTTTCGGGTGACCCGCTCTCTCCTTTATCAGGAGGAGCAGGAGGACCCCTTACAAGGGCGGGCCGAGGAGTTTAGCGGTTATCTATACGATAAAATCGTTCAGCTTCGGGACGGGTTGGATCAAGATTGGGTAGATCCAGGGGAGCGGTCGGAGACTCGTCTTGTTGAGACTGTTTGGGATGAATTTGATCCTGTGACTCCTGAGGACATGGACAGGTTGTTGGGGAGGTTGAATGCCACCACGTGTTTGCTGGACCCGTGCCCCTCCTGGCTGGTGCTGGCCACACAGGAGGTGACATGAAGCTGGCTCCGGGGGATTATAAATGTTTCTTTGTTGGAAGGGGTTTTCCCTGCTGCCTTGAAAGAGGCAGTGGTGAGACCCCTCCTCAAGAAGCCTTCCCTGGACCCAGCTGTTTTAGGAAACTATTGTCCGGTCTCCAACCTTCGTTTTGTGGCGAAGGTTGTAGAGAGCGTGGTGGCACGTCAACTACCCCAATACCTGGATGAAACTGTCTATCTAGACCCGTTCCAGTTCGGCTTTCGGCCCGGATTCAGTATGGAGATGGCTTTGGTCGCGTTGGTTGATGATCTTTGTAGGGCCAGGGACAGGGGTTATTCCTCAGCCCTGGTCCTATTAGCGGCTTTTGACACCATCGACCATCGACCATGGTATCCTGCTGCACCGGCTGGAGAGTTTGGGAGTGGGAGGCACCGTTTATCGGTGGTTCTCCTCCTATCTCTCTGACCGGTTGCAGACGGTGTTGGCAGGGGGGCAGAGATCGACCGCGAGGCACCTCATGTGTGGGGTGCCGCAGGGGTCGATTCTCTCGCCTCTCCTGTTCAAATCTATATGAAGCAGCTGGGTGAGATCATCAGTGGTTTTGGGGTGAGGTACCAACTGTACGCTGACGACACGCAGCTGTACTTTTCCACCCCAGGCCACCCCAACGAAGCGGTTGAAGTACTGTCCCGGTGTCTGGAAGCCGTACAGGTCTGGATGGGGAGAAACAGGCTCAAGCTCAATCCTTCTAAAATGGAGTGGCTATGGATGCCGGCACCCCGGTACAGTCAGCTGCAGCCGCGGCTGACTATTGGGGGCGAGTCATTGGCCCCGATGGAGAGGGTGCGCAACTTGGGCGTCCTCCTGGATGGGCGATTGTCTTTTGAAGATCACTTGACGACCGTCTCCAGGAGGGCATTTTATCAGGTTCACCTGATTCGCCAGTTGCGCCCCTTCCTAGACCGGGATGCCCTATGCACAGTCACTCATGCTCTGGTTACCTCTCGCTTGGATTACTGCAATGCTCTCTACATGGGGCTCCCCTTGAAGAGCACCCGGAGGCTTCAGTTGTTTCAGAATGCAGCTGCGTGGGTGATAGAGGGAGCCGCTCATAGCTCCCATGTAACACCGCTCCTGCGCAGACTGCACTGGCTACCTGTGGTCTTTCGGGTGCACTTCAAGGACTGCCTACTGCTACCGATTACCTCCCACTGACCCGTGCGCTCTCACAGAGAAGGACCCCTCAGGGTGCCGTCCGCCAAACAATGTCGGCTGGCGGCCCCCAGGGGAAGGGCCTTCTCTGTTGGGGCTGTTAGACCTCTCAGCGGCTTTTGATACCATTGACCATGGTATCCTGCTGCGCCGGTTGGAGGGATTGGGAGTGGGAGGCACCGTTTATCGGTGGTTCTCCTCCTATCTCTCCGACCGGTCGCAGACGGTGTTGACAGGAGGGCAGAGGTCGGCCCCGAGGCACCTCACTTGTGGGGTCCCGCAGGGGTCGATTCTCTCGCCCCTCCTGTTCAACATCTATATGAAGCCGCTGGGTGAGATCATCAGTGGCTTCGGTGTGCGGTACCAGCTTTACGCTGATGATACTCAGCTGTATTTTTCCACACCGGGCCACCCCAACGAAGCCATCGAAGTGCTGTCCCGGTGCCTGGAAGCCGTACGGGTCTGGATGGGGAGAAACAGGCTCAAGCTCAATCCCTCCAAGACAGAGTGGCTGTGGATGCCGGCATCCCGGTACAGTCAGCTGAGTCCTTGGCTGACTGTCGGGGGCGAGTCATTGGCCCCGATGGAAAGGGTGCGTAACTTAGGCATTCTCCTGGATGGACGGTTGTCTTTTGATAGGTTCTCCTCCTATCTCTCCGACCGGTCGCAGACGGTGTTGACAGGGGGGCAGAGGTCGACCGCAAGGTGCCTCACTTGTGGGGTGCCGCAGGGGTCGATCCTCTCGCCCCTCCTGTTCAACATCTATATGAAGCCGTTGGGTGAGATCATCAGTGGCTTCGGGGTGAGATACCAGCTGTACGCTGATGACACCCAGCTGTACTTTTCCATCCCGGGCCACCCCAATGAAGTTGTTGAAGTGCTGTCCCGGTGTTTGGAAGCCGTACGGGTCTGGATGGGGAGAAACAGGCTCAAGCTTAATCCCTCCAAGACGGAGTGGCTGTGGATGCCGGCATCCCGATTCAGTCAGCTGCAGCTGCGGCTGACTGTTGGAGGCGAGTTATTGGCCCCAAAGGATAGGGTGCGCAACTTAGGTGTCCTCCTGGATGAACGGCTGTCGTTTGAAGATCATTTGACGGCCGTCTCTAGGAGGGCCTTCCACCAGGTTCGCCTGGTTCGGCAGTTGCGCCCCTTCCTTGATCGGGATGCCTTATGCACGGTCACTCATGCGCTCATTACCTCTCGCTTGGATTATTGTAATGCTCTCTACATGGGGCTCCCCCTGAGGTGCACTCGGAGGCTTCAGTTAGTCCAGAATGCAGCTGCGTGGGTGATAGAGGGAGCTTCGCGTAGCTCCCGTGTAACACCGCTCCTGCACAGACTGCACTGGCTACCTGTGGCCTTTCGGGTGCACTTTAAGGTTTTGGTTACGACCTTTAAAGCGCTCTATGGCTTAGGGCCTGGGTACTTACGGGACCGCCTGCTGTTACCACATGCCTCCCACCGACCCGTACGCTCTCACAGAGAGGGACTTCTCAGGGTGCCGTCCGCCAAGCAATGTCGGCTGGCGGCCCCCAGGGGAAGGTCCTTCTCTGTGGGGGCTCCCATACTCTGGAACGAGCTTCCCCCGGGCTTACGCCAAATACCTGACCTTCGGACCTTTCGCCGCGGGGCTGGCTTAAATTTTATTGATTTTAAATTTTCTACCACTAATTTTTAAATGGGGTTTTAGTTTTTATATATTTTAAAGTTTCAGGCCAATTATAATAAGTTTTTTAAATTTGTATTTTAAACTGTATATTGTATTGTTTGTTTTTACTTTGCCTGTACACCGCCCTGAGTCCTTCGGGAGAAGGGCGGTATAAAAATCAAATAAATAAATAAATAAATAAATAAAAATTTCCTTTGACTCTTACTAGTTCAGATTCTTGTAGAACGCTTAAGCTTACAATAAATCTTTATATTCGTTTGAACTATCTGAAGGGGTCGACCATGAGGCGCCTCATGTATGGGGTGCCATAGGGGTCGATTCTCTCGCCCCTCCTGTTCAACATCTATATGAAGCTGCTGGGTGAGATCATCAGTGGCTTTGGGGTGAGTTATCAGCTATATGCTGATGACACGCAGCTGTACTTTTCCACCCCAGACTACCCCAACGAAGCTGTCGAAGTGCTGTCCCGGTGTCTGGAAGCCGTGTGGGTCTGGATGGGGAGAAACAGGCTCAAGCTCAACCCCTCCAAGATGGAGTGGCTGTGGATGCTGGCATCCCAGTACAGTCAGCTGCAACCACGGCTGACTGTCGGGGGCGAGTCATTGGCCCCGATGGAGAGGGTGCGTAACTTAGGCATTCTCCTGGATGGACGGTTGTCTTTTGAAGATCACTTGACGACCGTCTCCAGGAGGGCATTTTATCAGGTTCACCTGATTCACCAGTTGCGCCCCTTCCTAGACCGGGATGCCCTATGCACAGTCACTCATGCTCTGGTTACCTCTCGCTTGGATTACTGCAATGCTCTCTACATGGGGCTCCCCTTGAAGAGCACCCGGAGGCTTCAGTTGTTTCAGAATGCAGCTGCGTGGGTGATAGAGGGAGCCGCTCATAGCTCCCATGTAACACCGCTCCTGCGCAGACTGCACTGGCTACCTGTGGTCTTCCAGGTGCACTTCAAGGTGTTGGTTACCACCTTTAAAGTGCTCCATGGCTTAGGACTGGGTTACTTACAGGACCGCCTACTGCCACCGTTTGCCTCCCACCGACCCGTGCGCTCTCACAGAGAGGGACTCCTTAGGGTGCCGTCAGCCAAGCAATGTCAGCTGGCGGCCCCCAGGGGAAGGGCCTTCTCTGTGGGGGCTCCTACCCTATGGAACGAGCTTCCCCCTGGACTTCGCCAACTTCCGGACCTTTGGACCTTTCGCCGCGAGCTTAAGACCTATTTATTTATCCGCGCAGGACTGGCATAGAATTTTAGTTGTTTTTAGAGTTTTAAATTTTTAAATTAGGTTTTGGGATTTTAAAAGTATTTTTAGATTGGGCTAATTTAAATAAGTTTTTAATTAATATTTTATTCTATTGTATGTCTTTGATTGTTGTTTTTATTCTGCCTGTTCACCGCCCTGAGTCCTTCGGGAGAAGGGCAGTATAAAAATTAAAATATTATTATTATTATTATTATTATTATTATTATTATTATTATTAATTTCCTGATTTCCTCAATGCTTGACAATTGCTTCTGGTTTCGTCTGGCTTCTGCACACATGAATGCAGCTAGGTTTTTTCACCGAAGTGGTATCCATTTATCTACTTACAATATTCCATGCTTTTAAACTGTTCAGTAGGCAGGAGCTGGAGAGCAAGTGGCAGGAGCTCAGCCCATCTTGCAGAGCTGGGCTTGAACCATTGGAATGCAGACCATTTCTGGCCGGCTGTTCCAGTATCATTCAGTGGCTTCACCACTGCATCCTCTTTTGTGTTGCACATATTTTAATACCAACATAAGAATCTGAAATATGTTTTATATTTTACACTCAGGAATATAGTTAACACAAAATGCCATTCCCATATTGTTAGATAATTAACATCATTTTCATAGCTTTGCACATTTTAGCAAGTGAACTTTATACTTAAAGGTCTAGACAACACATCTACCCTTTTTAAATATATGCTTTTATGTTGCACTGATGAAAGAAAAAGCTTTTATGTAGTAATTTTTCCTTAGGTCTCAAAGTAAAGTTAACATTATACAAATAAGTCTTGTGAAATGAAAAACAATCAGTATTGCTTAAAAGAAATTTCTAAATGACAACACATATTGAAAAAAATATGTACCTTCATTCCAAAGTGCAGCAGAAAAGGCAAAAACATAACAAGGTAAAACATCACTTGTGATTGAGAAGTAAGTGGTATGCATGAGTAATATCACCATTTCCCATAAAATTTACTGAACTTTTGCAGGTCTTTAAAAAGACTAATTTCTCAGAGAATAACAATTATTAGTGAACAAATAAATCTCTGCTGTCTCTTCAGAAATGACAGAAGAGGAAACAGAGCTATCTTGTTCAAGGATATGATATGTAACATCCGCATGCATTACTTACCTTGATTTGTCAAATATCAAATGATATAATCATGAATATTTTGAATATTCTTGAACAGAGGCCATCCAATGTTTTTTTTAAAAAATGGTTTTAACATTAAATACAGATTTCCCGCTCTGTTTGGTTATCGTACAAGTAGGCTGTGGCATATTATACAAAGCTTGCTGCTATCCCTACATAAATTACTTACTAATATAGCAACGGCAAATGATCAGCACAATGTGAATCTCAGTTTTCTTTGTGGAGGCTGATCAACTGTCATTGGAAACTGTTTAAGAACAAAATGTAATCCTGATGTAATGTCATCAGGGTTAGGTCATTTGGGCACATAGTATGTGATTACCTACATCCATGGGATTAATAGTTTTTAATATTAATAATCTAAACCTAGACTATTAGAGGCACACTAATATGTAATATCATTTTAGGATACTCAGGGAACCTTAAGTGAATTCTAGTTGAAATCAATGTTTCTATTTGCTAAATATGCCAGTCCTATTCTTTACCCAGTTAAGTGTGTGGAACAAATCCAACTATAAAAGACATACCGCACTTGGAGTGCAGATATCTGAATAGCAATAGCAATAGCACTTAGACTTATGCTTTGCAGACCTCTCTAAGCAGTTTACAGAGTCAGCATATTGCCCCCAACAATCTGGGTCCTTATGATCAATAGACAGCAGCGAAGAGGCCATTTGCATCTTGATTAAGGTAGCTCTATACGCGGTGGCTCAGGGACTAGGACATTGAGCTTGTCGATCGAACGGTCGGCAGCTCAGCGGTTTGAATCCCTAGTGCTGCCGTGTAACGGGGTAAGCTCCCATTACTTGTCCCAGCTTCTGCCAACCTAGCAGTTTCGAAAGCATGTACCTTCAAACCTTCCGCCGCAAGCTTAAGACACATCTATTTATCTGCGCAGGACTGGACTAGATTTTTTAAATTTTAAATGTTTAAATTTGGTTTTAAATCGGGTTTTATTATTTATATCTCTATTTTAAATATTCGGCCTATGTAATAAGTTTTTTAAATTAATGTTTGTGTTGATATGTGTTTTTTATATGGCTGTACACCGCCCTGAGTCCCTAGGGAAATAGGGCGGTATAAAAGTATGAATAATAAATAAATAAATAAAAATAAATAAATAAATGTAAAAATGCAAGTAGAAAAAATAGGAACCACCTTGGTGGGAAGGTAACAGCATTCTGTGGGCCTTTGGTGTTGAGTCATGCCAGCCACATGAACACGGAGACGTCTTCGCACAGTGCTGGCTCTTTGGCTTGGAAATGGAGATGAGCACCGCCCCCTAGAGTCGGCAACGACTAGCACATATGTGCGAGGGGAACCTTTACCTTACCTTATAATACACCTCCTGGTCTCTATTGTGCATTTCATAAGTCTATAATATTTCCAATATAATAAACTATATTATAATCATTTTGCTAATATAATATAATATAATATAATATAATATAATATAATATAATATAATATAATATAATATAATATAATATAATATAATATAATATAATATAATATAATATAATATAATATAATATAATATAATATAATATAATATAATATAATATAATATAATATAATATAATATAATATAATATAATATAATATAATATAATATAATATAATATAATATAATATAATTGGGGGAGATTTTTCATGGCAAGAACATAGGTCTCAATCATAGCTGCTTATATTTCTCATAGTGGAAAATTAAGAGATAATTATAACTATACTCCTCATGCAGATCCCTCTTCAGTTTCAAACCCCTTCAACAGCTGTTTTGTCACCAAAGGATCCCATGCACTTATCAAAATGACTAAAGTGTTTTCTTTAATAACAGAATAACAAAATTGGAAGGGACCTTGGAAGTCTTCTAGTGCAACCCCCTAATTGTCCTGAACAATTAATTTCTTACAGATTTTGAAGATCTAGTCTCCATTTTTTTGTTAATTTTCATATCTATAAATACAAATGTATCTGTGGTGTGGAAGTACATGTTGGTCTATGTCATGTTAAATATAAAGTATAGAAAACCATCCATAAAGCACTGGGCTTATTTCATCCTGAGATGTACATGTAACTCTTTATGACTGTGTTGTCTTTTTGTATGATTACACTGCAGCTATGGAGGTACCAGTATAATCTCACCTAGAAGATGCAATTGCTTTAAGGACTCAGAAGCAGGTACTACTTGCGCATTTCTGTGCTCTAAAGTAATTCTTGTTTTTGAATCTGAAGTACAGTCTTCAGAGTAAAATATATATAAAAAAATATTTCATACAATTTTCTAAAACAATGTTTCACAGCTGGATTTAAAGATTTTGTTTACAAAAGTATATTAATTTTTGATGTTTTTAAAACAGGTTAATGTAAGTAATTTTTCATAAATTTTTTAATTCATTCATAAATTTAAGATTGTGGTCTTTACGTTTATAATGCTGTAATACGCATATACGCAAATTGCATATAAAATATGCAATTTTATATATTACTTCAGAAATAAATTTCAGGTTGTGAGAAATGGAATTATTCCTGTAAAGAATATAGCCTAAGTAACTCCATATTGTACCCTTACTGTAACCTTAGTTAACCTGAGCTATTTTAGCAGTGTAAGACATTTAATAACGGAAAGTTTGTGTAATGCCTGTTCTGAGGAAACAAGCCATAAAATGATGTTTGTACCTGTTGAGCAGGACAGGCTGACCAAGCAAAATCATGTTCTATTTAATTGTTTCTGTAAATGACATAAGGGGGAAGTATGATCTCTGTGGGACTTTCCAGAGGAAGAAGATGGTGTTGAATAAGCCAGAAATGTTATGTAATGTGTGAAAAACAATGGCAGGTGGGGGCATTGTAACTGCCCTGTTGATTGTCTGAAAAAGTATTTAAAACATGTATTCGGAGCTGTCAGACGTTCTCCCTCTTGCGGAGAACCCTTTTGCAAAAGCTTTTTGATATATATCTTTTTTGAATAAATCTGCTTTACACTTGTTCATGGTTTCCATTCTCATTTTATGGGATTTACTGTTTTTATACTTCTCACAAGGTCTTACTCTAACATAAAGGGATAGGTTTAAATAAATAAGTCAAAAACAAAAATGATAGTGAAAAATGTAGTATTACCACAGGAAAAAGAATTAGAGAAAAAACTGGGACTACAGAGTACAAGAAAAATCAAACATCTAGGAATTTGGCTGATAGCGAGGTGTTCTTCAGTTAAGGAAGACAATTATGTAAAATTAATACAACAAATAAAAATGGATTTGGAAAGATGGGAGGCATTATATTTATCTATACTAAGTCGAATTGCAACTATTAAAATGAACATTTTACTGAAACTGCTATATTTTTTTCAAACCATACCCATAAAATTAGATAAGAAATTTTTCACAGAGCTGAACCAAATTACAACAAAATTTATATGGGCAGGAAAAAAAGCAAGAATATCCTGATCTTCAGGATAGCAGAAGCAGAGGTGGCCTAGGGCTCCCAGACTGGCAACTTTATTATAAAACAGCAATCTTAGTTTGGATTAAAAAATGGATAAATTTGAGAAACAAAAGATTACTTACACTGGAAGGACATTATTTAAAAAAAGGATGGCATGCCTTCTTGTGGGACAGAGAGAATAAATCTCATTTATATTTTTTTCAACATAAACTGCGAGAAGCTCAAATGCAAATTTGACAAGAAATTAAGAAAAATCATTATTCGAAAATTCCTAGCTGAGTCTTGAAGATGGAAGCAATGATTCATCCCAATACCTTGGATATAAGCAAAATGGCCAAATACAATGATATCCTAGGCAATCAGGGGAATCTAAAAAATAGGCAAGAATTGGAAGAACAGGGAATAAATATAGGCCTTACTTGCAATTAAAATCACTATATATAAAAGATAAAGATGAATATGGAATTGAAATGCTGCCACAGCAACTGGATAAAATATTGATTGGCACGGATGAAAAATTAATAATCCAAATTTACAACTATTTACTAGAATTCGATAGAGCCGAAGACATAGTAAAAGGAGCTATGATAGCTTGAGCAAAAAATGTTGGCCACAATATTGAATTAGAGGATTGGGAAACAATTTGGAATAGAAATTATAAACTAACCAGATCGGCAAAATATAAAGAGAATCAATATAAAATGTTTTATTGTTGGTATTTGGCACCTTCTAGATTGGCAAAAATATATCCAAATTTAAATCCCAATTGTTAGAAATGTGGACAAAAGCAAGGCACTTTCTTTCATACATGGATGAAAATACATAGCTGGATACAGGAAGCAACAGGCTTCCAGATAGAATACACTCCAGAATTGTTTCTTCTAGGAATAATGAAAAAGAAATATGAAAAAAAACCCAACATATATTATTCTACACATGACAACCGTGGCAAGATTGGCCTTTGTGCAATGTTGGAGAAGCTCAAATATACCCCCTGAAGATTTAATAATTTAAAAAGTATTGGATTGTGCTGAGGTAGATAAAATGACACTTGAATTGAAAGGATTGATTGACTCGGATTTTTACGTAATATGGGAGAAATCATACAATTGGATCAAAAGTAGAAAAAAGGAAAAATAATAGATCATAGATTTAGTAAAAATGTATAGAGTACAGGTGAATACTAGTGTGATGACATGTAAATGGTCATAGTCATGCATAAGAGTTGAATAAGAATTGTTTAATTGTAAAAACTCAACAAAACAAATTTAATAAAAAGTAAAACCAGCAGGATGAAGTCACTATTTCACAATCCAACTCACCTCACAGGATTGTTGTTGAGGGGAAAACAGGAGAAGGAAGGAATATTAGATGTGTTTGTCACCTTGAATTATTTATAAAAGTAATAATGACGGACTTTTAAAAAATCAAAATAACGGTAGGGCCCTGCTACAGACCCCATCTGCTAAGCAGGAGGAGTCAAGGAGAAGAGCTTTTTTTCACTCTGTCCCTCTCCCTGTCCCTCTGTCCCTTTTCACTCTGTCCCTCTCCACCACCAAAAGTGAGAACTGCTCCCACACTTTTGGCCTGCTGGAAGGGTATAAAAACTTGGTTTTGCCATTTGATTTGGGCCCTGAATGGAGCCCTCACTTCTGGAAATGGTTGATGGATAAGAATATTATTATTGATAATTAATTATAAAATTTAGAAAATCAAATTCATTCATCACCATGAGGATGCAAATTAAAAATCATAATTTATTTATTTATTTATTTATTTATTTTGTCACAACATCATATAAAAAGGATTATATAGTATATAAACATATATATGAGTAAATATTAGGAGGTATAAGCATCAATATATATATAGGAAGAAGAAAAGAAAAACAATAGGACAGGAACGGTAGGCATGTTTGTGCGCTTATGCATGCCCCTTATGGTCCTCTTAGGAATGGGGTGAGGTCAATAGTAGAAAGTTTTTGGTTAAAGCTTTTAGGATTATGGGAAGAGACCACAGAGTCAGGTAAAGTATTCCAAACACTGATGATTCTGTTACAGAAGTCATATTTTCTGCAATCTAGATTAAAGCGGTTAACATTAAGTTTAAATCTGTTGGTTGCTCTTGTATTGTTGCAATTAAAGCTGAAGTAGTCTTCAGTTTTACTATAAGTTCAATCATTCTACTTAGAAATACAGTTTGTAACTGAAAGCAGTATAATCTATTACAAATATATATAAAATATATATCTATTAAAGATCTGTTTGTTCGTGACTGTTGATGCTGTACAAGCTATTCAGCATTCAATACCATCATTCCAGACATTCTTTTAACTAAGCTAAACCAGCTACAGGTACCGGAACAGACTTGTAAGTGGATCACGAGCTTCCTAACAAACAGGAAGCAGCAGGTGAAGCTAAGCAAGATCACATCAAATACCTGTACAATTAGCACAGGGGCCCCCCAAGGCTGTGTGCTCTCCCCACTTCTCTTCTCTCTGTATACCAATGACTGCATCTCCAATGATCCATCTGTTAAGCTACTGAAGTTCGCAGATGACACAACAGTGATTGGTCTCATTCGAGACAATGACGAATCCGCATATAGACGAGAGGTCAAACGACTAGCCTTGTGGTGCAACCAAAACAATCTGGAACTGAACACACTCAAAACCATAGAAATGGTGGTAGACTTTAGGAGAAACCCTTCCATACTTCCACCTCTCACAATACTTGACAACACAGTATCAACAGTTGATACCTTCAAATTTCTAGGTTCTATCATATCGCAAGATTTTAAATGGACAGCTAACAAAAACATCACTAAAAAAGGACAACAAAGAATGTTCTTTCTGCACCAACTCAGTAAGCTCAAACTTCCCAAGGAGCTGCTGATCCAGTTCTACAGAGGAATTATTGAGTCTGTCATTTGCACCTCTATAACTGTCTGGTTCGGTTCTGCAACCCAACAAGAAAAACACAGACTTCAGAGGATAACTAGAACTGCAGAAAAAATAATTGCTACCAACCTGCCTTCCATTGAGGACCTGTATACTGCACGAATCAAGAAGAGGGCCGTGAAAATATTTGCAGATCCCTCGCATCCTGGACATAAACTATTTCAACTCCTACCCTCAAAATGACGCTATAGAGCACTGCACACCAGAACAACTAGACACAAGAAGAGTTTTTCCCGAAGGCCATCACTCTGCTAAACAAATAATTCCATCAACACTGTCAAACTATTTACTAAATCTGCACTACTATTAATCTTCTCATCGTTCCCATCACCAATCTCTTTCCACTTATGTCTGTATGACTATAACTTGTTGCTGGCAATCCTTATGATTTATATTGATATATTGACCATCAATTGTGTTGTAAATGTTGTACCTTGATGAACGTATCTTTTCTTTTATGTACACTGAGAGCATATGCACCAAGACAAATTCCTTGTGTGTCCAATCACACTTGGCCAATAAAATTCTATTCTATTCTATTCTATTCTATTCTGTTCTGTTCTGTTCTGTTCTGTTCTGTTCTGTTCTATTCTATTCTATTCTATTCTATTCTATTCTAAGACTCTGACTTGAAATAAAATAAGATTCCAGTCTCCAAGAATGCAGATGGAAAAGATTAGAGGACCCTAAGCTAACAAAGAGATCCAGTTTGCTGTAGCAGTTAAGATGCCAGACTAGAAACTGGGAGATTGTGATACTATTCTTGATTTAAACTTGAAGACAGCCAGATGATCTGGACTAGTCATATTGTCTCATTGCTAAGAAGGAAGCAATAGCAAACCACTTCCAAAAAACCTTGCCAAAAAAACTGCAGAGACAAATCCAAGCAGTCACCAGGGGTCAAAAACGGTCTTGCAAGAATGTGCATGGACACACATTTAAATTCACACACAAAGATAACAAAAGTGAATGAAATGTTCTTTTAGTAGAGAAGCTTTGCAGAGTCTGATTCTATTTGTGTTTTTAGGAAACAAGAGAAACTTACAAGTTTAATATTCTTAAAGTGGATATTCCCTTTTGGAATAATTTATTTGACAGACTTATTTTGACATTGTGATATATCTGATGTATGGAATACTTGATCCCTAAACTGTCAACCAGGACTGCTAAGCATGAAACTTGACTATTGGCCATAAATTGCTTGCAAAATTGGTGTTGAAACTTACATGTTTGTTGCTGCTATTGCTGGGTGACTCATTGTAACCCAGAGAAGAGCTGCAAAATGATTTATGGCGCTGTGTGCAGGTATGATCATAACTTGACTTGATTTATGACTAATCTATTTATTTTCAGCTGGACTCTCATTAGGCTGTGCAACCATGTCTTTGCCCAAGATTGTAAGGTAATTGACAAATTCCTTGTGTGTCCAATCACACTTGGCCAATGAATAATTCTGTACTATTCTATATTTACAAGAATGATTCAAAGGGTCTTTATACATTCTAGACAAATGGAGTTGTCTATTGACAAACACCAACAATACATTATTTTATAAACATTCTTTTTAAAATTAGAATATAATGTACATTTCAATCCTTCCAGTCACATATATTTCAGTTTGTCCATTTGTATATTATAGCCAACATTTTAGCCCATTTTTTTCATATATTATATCACTTGCTATTCTTCTGTCTCATACATCAGCAAAAGCTTATACATTTTAATAATAATACATTCATCACTAGTACATAATTCTGTTTTAAACTTGTTCTTACTTTGTTCAAACATAATGCTATCCAGTTTAAATCTTTTGGTTAATTATACTGTAGATTAAATAACCATTGACAGTAGTATCTTCTTTTATCAAATATTTTTTTAAATTTCATTTTACAATGTGGGACAAGTCTAAGTTTACTTATCATTTCTCATCTATCATCTCATCTATCGTTTCTCATTTATATCATTTCTTGCACTGAGAGCCACAGAAGTATTTTTCAGCAAAATCTAAGTTTATATATTCTATATTGACATAATAATCACCTAATAATCTCTAATTTACCTTAACATTACATTAATTTTATCATATGATAAATATTCATGCCTTCTGAAACTCAAATCATGCTCTTCTAAAACAAAAAGCCTTTTATTTTTTAACAACTTTCATCCAAACCAAACAGCAGGCAGCGAAATATACCTGCTCTTCCTCTTTTTTTTTTATATCTAACTTGTAGTCTTTTTTCTCCTGCCATACAAATTTAGATATAGCCTCCTGGCATTGTTTAAATGGTACATCAGTTGTCAAAAATAGTATTGTCTGAAACAACATTCCAAGTAAAATTATTATCTTAATCACAGAAAATGTGCCTAACAAGAACAATTGTAATTTATTCCATTTTAGCATATTTTTCAACTTTATTCCATAATTTCACAGTTATTTTATTCTCATAGTTATACCCATATCTTTTACCTCCTTCTTAATTTTAAAACCCATTCTATTTATCAATTCTATTTGATCCTGTAGCTTCATATTTTTTAACGTATTTGTCTTCTCTTTATTCTCTTTAGTGACCCAAACAATTATTGTCTTTCAAATCTAGTTCACTTGAAATATTTTATGAGAAATCCTCTCTTCAGCGATCTGCAACTTCCATACTTCAACTTAAGAAGGTCATTTTAAGGTCCAGTCATGGACTTTTTTTTCAGATTTGCAAATGTGAGCAGCCAGGAGGCTTCAGAGTGCTAGAAAGAATGCATATCAACCAAACTTGTTGATAATAGATAAGGACTGATTTGGAGCTTTCTAGTCTCATACAATTTAATAATCCCGTCTAATACCTTACATGTCACTGAGGCTGAAAATGCTGCTGGTGCAGACTGAGATGTCAATAAATGTAATTGTGAATACTGCCAGTGAGAGCAGCTGACAAATGGTATTAATGTTTTAACAAAGAGCGTGATAAAAACCTCATAATTATCATGCAGAAACAAGGAACTGGAAACTCCTTTTTTGCCTAAACAATAAGAACTTTTTACATCTCACTACCCCAAAATTATTAGATTTTAGATTAAAGTTTATATAACAAAAATACTATTTCAGATTTATTGGATCCCATTGCATTTTTACAGAAAAGATATAAGTAAATCAGTGTATTGCTGAGGATGCAACCAGAATAACACTAATTACAACACACATTCTTGCAATGTCCTCAAACTGTTATGTTCTGGGAAGAAGTGATTGCATATACAATATTAATTTGACTCTAAAACAAAGTTTAATATTTTGGATGCATTCTTTCAGACCACATGGAAATTAATAGTTTGATAATGAATAATTATTGTCAAGAAGTTATTTCTTCAATAGTGGAAAAGGAATTTATGTTCCCAATTATCCAGTGGATTAAATGGTATTTGCATTCTAGGAAAAGTTACTTGTAGACATAGATTATGACTGCATAATTTTGTTACAATAAAATATGGTTATTTCTAGTTGAAACTTATTATATGTGTATACAATCATGAACACACATGTAAAATTTCAATTCGATACCTAGATACAGATACATGTACACATACATATATGTACATTATTTTTTTATTTTTCAAATTTATATAATCACCCATCTCACAAAACATACAACAAAGTTAAAAAATAATAATACATAAATTAAAAAGTAAAGATCTCTTGTCAGTAATGTCCAACTGTAGGGCATGGTGCTCATCTCTGCTTCTTGGTCAAGGGAGACAATTTCCATGGTCACATGGCCAGGATGGCTATATGCTAGAGGCACATGGAACACTATTACCTTCCCACCGAAGTGGTACCTATTAATCTACTTGCTTGGGAACTACTTGATGAGCATACTTGCTTTGTATGCTTGGGAACTACTAGATGAGCAGGAACTGGGCAAGTAACGGAAGCTGACCCTGTTGCACACAGCTCAAGTCTCGAACCCAGGCTATCAGCTCTCCAGCTGACAAGCTCAACGTCTCTAATCGCTGAGCCATTGCACTCCCTCATGCATAATAATTATCATTTAAAACATTGAAAACTCTAAAATGCAGCTAAATAAATAGGCAAAGGAATTTCAATTATAATGGAACCACTTCACTAGTTTGCCAGTTCCCTGGGGTTTCCAAGCATGATGGCACAACCAGATTTGGGGGATGTTCAGAAAGTCAGAAGCAATGATGCTAACCTAACCTCAGGGACAGGATAACCTACAATGAAGGTGCCATTGTCAAAATGTCCTACCCTCTAAATCCATCCAATGTAGCTCCCTAAATGATAGAACAGTAGCATGCCATGGCTACTAGCTCTGGTGAGACAGGAAGATGCAGTTGGGGGGAAGTCTCTGGAATAACCTGGTCCCATGCCAGTCCTTAAAAACCAAAGCCAGTACCTTGAATTAAACCCAGAAACATATTGGCAACCAATACAGCTCAAGGAGCAGAAGTGTAATGTGTGTTGTAGGAGGAATGCCTGTGCTACTATATTTTGCATCAGTTTTGCATCAGTTGAAGTTTCTGGATATTCTTCAAGGCCAGCCCTTATATATATATATATATATATATATATAGGTCTTTGGTTGTTCGGGTTTTCTCCCGTGTAAGATTGGAAGTGTCTTGGCGATGTTTCGACGAAGTCTCATTCGTCATCTTCAGGCTTCAGCTTCGTGCTTCTGGGAGCAATGTGTGATCGCAGCTGTTTCTTCCTTTTAACTGCTGGTGGCGGTTTGAACTGATTGGGTGGGAGCTTGGCTGTGCTCTGATTGGATGGGGGTTTTTCTGTGCTCTGATTGGATGGGGGTGTGTCCTGTGTTGGTGGGGGCTTGGTTGTGCTCAGTCTAGTCTGTGCTGCAGGGGGATTTGAGCTGGTGAGCTGCATAGCTGTTGTTTGGCTTTGTGGTCGTGCTACATCTTCATAGTGGGTGTCAGTCTGCTGCATGAATGGATTGGAGGGGTTTGAAATGGCTAATGTTGCAGCTGCGGTCTGGCTTCTGGTCCTTGGTCGTGCTTCATGATCAGTGTGGGTTTGGGTCTGCTTTCTGGGTGGATGTGCGGTGGTGACATCCTGTGTGGACCTTGTGAGTGTGGGTCTGGTGTCATTCCTCGTGTTAGGGACTCGTTTGTCAATAAGGGCGGGTTTCCAAATGGCTGGTAGGCGGGAGGTGTCATCTCGTTTGTTCATGCTGTGTGGGCGTTTTTCTATCTCAATGGCTTCTCTGATTATTCTGTTGTTAAAGTGTTCAGTTTTGGCGATAGTTCTAGTCTTTTTAAAGTCAATATCATGTCCTGTGACTTTAAAGTGTTGGACCAGGGAAGAAGTTGGTTCCTCTTTTTTGAATGAGTTCTTGTGTTCTTCAATGCGTGCACTTATTCTTCTGTTGGTTTGTCCAATGTATGTGGTGGGGCAGGCGGTGCATGGGATTTCATATATCCTTGATTTTCTAACTCAATTTTGTCTTTGGGGTTTCTTAGGATGGTGGATATTTTTCTGTTTGTGCAGAATGCTGTCTTGATGTTGTGTTTGTGGAGGATCTTGCTGATTCTGTCTGTGGTGCCTTTTATATATGGGAGGAGGGCTGTGCCGTTTTCTTGTTCTCTGTCTTGGATTTTAGTGGGGGGTTCTTTTTGGATTAGCTTGGTAATCTTATTTGTTTGGAATCCATTGGATGTTAGTACGTTAGTGAGAGTGTCTAGTTCGGGTTTTAGGTGTTGTTCATCAGCTAAGCATTTTGTTCTGGAGATGAGTGTCTTGGCTACGGAGTTGATCTGTGCTGGGTGGTGGTGTGAGAGTGCGTGCAGATAGCGGTTTGTGTGTGTTTTCTTCTGCACGCACTCTCACACCACCACCCAGCACAGATCAACTCCGTAGCCAAGACACTCATCTCCAGAACAAAATGCTTAGCTGATGAACAACACCTAAAACCCGAACTAGACACTCTCACTAACGTACTAACATCCAATGGATTCCAAACAAATAAGATTACCAAGCTAATCCAAAAAGAACCCCCCACTAAAATCCAAGACAGAGAACAAGAAAACGGCACAGCCCTCCTCCCATATATAAAAGGCACCACAGACAGAATCAGCAAGATCCTCCACAAACACAACATCAAGACAGCATTCTGCACAAACAGAAAAATATCCACCATCCTAAGAAACCCCAAAGACAAAATTGAGTTAGAAAATCAAGGAGTATATGAAATCCCATGCACCGCCTGCCCCACCACATACATTGGACAAACCAACAGAAGAATAAGTGCACGCATTGAAGAACACAAGAACTCATTCAAAAAGAGGAACCAACTTCTTCCTGGTCCAACACTTTAAAGTCACAGGACATGATATTGACTTTAAAAAGACTAGAACTATCGCCAAAACTGAACACTTTAACAACAGAATAATCAGAGAAGCCATTGAGATAGAAAACGCCCACACAGCATGAACAAACGAGATGACACCTCCGCCTACCAGCCATTTGGAAACCCGCCCTTATTGACAAACGAGTCCCTAACACGAGGAAGGACACCAGACCCACACTCACAAGGTCCACACAGGATGTCACCACTGCACATCCACCCAGAAAGCAGACCCAAACCCACACTGATCATGAAGCACGACCAAGGACCAGAAGCCAGACCGCAGCTGCAACATTAGCCATTTCAAACCCCTCCAATCCATACATGCAGCAGACTGACACCCACTATGAAGATGTAGCATGACCACAAAGCCAAACAACAGCTATGCAGCTCACCAGCTCAAATCCCCTGCAGCACAGACTAGACTGAGCACAACCAAGCCCCCACCAACACAGGACACACCCCCAGCCAATCAGAGCACAGAAAAACCCCCATCCAATCAGAGCACAGCCAAGCTCCCACCCAATCAGTTCAAACCACCACCAGCAGTTAAAAGGAAGAAACAGCTGCGATCACACATTGCTCCCAGAAGCACGAAGCTGAAGCCTGAAGATGACGAATGAGACTTCGTCGAAACGTCGCCAAGACACTTCCAATCTTACACGGGAGAAAACCCGAACAACCAAAGACCTATATACAAACACCCGTGAAAACCTCAGAAAACATATATATATATATATTGCTCCCAGAAGCACGAAGCTGAAGCCTGAAGATGACGAATGAGACTTCGTCGAAACGTCGCCAAGACACTTCCAATTTTACACGGGAGAAAACCCGAACAACCAAAGACCTATATATATATATATATATATATATATATATTTATTTATTTATTTATTTATTTATTTATTTATTTATTACATTTGTATACCGCCCTTCTCCCAAAGGACTCAGGGCGGTTAACAGCCAGTTAAAAATACAATAAATACACATTAAAAACAGACTAAAAATATATATAAATAGTGGCCAAAATATTAAAAAACTAAATAATACAGAAAACTAAAACCCCATTTAAAATTACTTAATCAGGCTAGCCCAGCTCGATGAAATGAAAGAGTCTTCAGCTCATGGCGGTGTCGACGCATCAGGCATTTGGTGGGCTTCTCATGAAGGCTGCTAATGAACAACAGACTCATTGGCTTCTCGAGGTGAGAGCCTGGAGAAAGTCTGGGATGAGAAGCCCAGAGCAAATTCCAGAGCCCCCTTTTATTGTGTATAGGTAAAAAAGGGTGGTTACAAAAGGTAAGCAGGGGAGGTTACATATTAGCATATATTCAACATGTGAACACGTGACTGCAAGCACATACACAAGCCTATGATTTTGGGAGAAAGCTCGTAATTCTTGGGAGGAGTTTTACCATGAGGTGGCTCTTTGTTTCTCTGCTTATTGCCTACGTGGTACAGTTGCATATTGTAGCAATATGGTTATAAGCACAGCTGAGCAAGATGAATATTTTATGTGTGCAAAGCAGTTTTCTTATCATGTCCGGTGTTACCCGGACAGGCTTTGTAGTTAGCGTTTCTGAGCAGTTTGCAACAGCAGATGTGGATACATTTCTACGGAATGCTCAAATGTAGCGAGACATGGAAACATCACAGTTATGGTTATGTGGTAGGAACAGGGTATGCAGAAATACACATACAATGGAAACTCTGTCTGCTTGCTACTTTTACTTGTACATGATCCAATTCTTAGAAGAATCTACATCTACAAGTTTATGTTATTTATCTAAGAGATTATGTGGCTAATGCAAAGCAGAATTATCTGACCATTGCCATAGTGATTCCCAACACGGCGGAAGGTCCGAAGGTCGGGGAATTGGCGAAGCCCCGGAGGCAGCTCGTTCCAGAGGGCAGGAGCCCCCACAGAAAAGGCCCTACCCCTGGGGGTCGCCAGTCGACATTGTTTCACCAACGGCACCCCAAGGAGGCCCTCCCTGTGGGAGCGCACAGGTCGGTGGGAGGCTGTTTGTGGCAGTAGGCGGTCCCGTAAATAGCCATGGAGCGCTTTAAAGGTGGTAACCAACACCTTGAATTGCACCCGAAAGACCACCGGAAGCCAGTGCAGCCCGCGCAGGAGAGGTGTTATATGGGAGCCACGAGGTCCTCCCTCTATAACCCGCGCGGCCACATTCTGGACCAGTTGGAGCTTCCGGGTGCTCTTCAAGAGGAGCCCCTTGTAGGGAGCATTGCAGTAGTCCAGGCAAGATGTAACGAGGGCATGGGTGACTGTGCGCAGAGAAACCCGGTCCAGAAAGGGACGCAACTGGCGGATCAGGCGAACCTGATAAAAAGCCCCCCGGCGACGGCCATCAAATGATCTTCAAAAGACAGCCGTGCATCCAGGAGGACGCCTAAGTTGCATACCCTCTCTGTGGGGGCCAACGACTCGCCCCCAACAGTCAGCAATGGAGTAAGCTGGCTGTACCGGGAAGCCGGCATCCACAGCTACTCGGTCTTCGAGGGATTGAGTTGAAGTCTGTTCCTCCCCATCCAGACCTGTACGGCTTCCAGACACCGGGACATGATGTCAATGGCCTCGTTGGGGTGGCCTGGGGTGGATATGTACAGTGTACAGATGACATCGCACCCCAAAGCCACAGATGATCTCACCCAGTGGCTTCATATAGATGTTGAACAGAAGAGGCGAGAGGACCGACCCCTGTGACACCCCACATAGAAGGCGCCTCGGCGTCGACCTCTGCCCTCCTGCCAACACCGTCTGCGACCAGTCGGAGAGATAGGAGGAGAACCACCGATAAACGGTGCCACCCACTCCCATCCCCCCGAGCCGTCACAGCAGGATACCATGGTCGATAGTATCGAAAGCCCCGAGAGGTCTAATAGGACCAGGGCAGAGGAATAACCCCTGTCCCTGGCCCTCCAGAGATCATCCACCAATGCGACCAAAGCTGTCTCCGTGCTGTACCCGGGTCGGAAGCCGGACTGGAACGGGTCTAGATAGACGGCTTCATCCAGGTATTGGGGTAGCTGTCACGCCACAGCACTCTCTACAACCTTCGCAACAAAGCGAAGGTTGGAGACAGGACGATAATTGGATAAAATGGCTGGATCCAGGGAAGGCTTCTTGAGGAGGGGTCTCACACCGCCTCTTTCAAGGCGGAAGGGAAAACACCCTCCATCAAAGAAGCATTAACAATTCCCTGAAGCCAGCCACGTGTAACCTCCCGGGTGGCCAGCACCAACCAGGATCCAGTAAACATTCAGCCCCCCCCAGTATCCTGTCCATGTCCTCAGGAGTCACAGAATCGAACTCATCCCAGATGGAAACATCAAGACCAGCCTCCGCCATCTCGCCCAGCCCTACCCAATCTCCGTCCAACCCTTCCCAAATCTGAGCGATTTTATCTTGCAGATACTGTACAAACTCCTCAGCTCGTCCCTGCAGGGGGTCTTCCAATGCTCCCTGATGAATAAGGGAGCAGGTCACCCGGAACAGGGTGGCTGGGCGGTTATCTGCAGATGCAATGAGGGTGGAAAAATACTCCCATTTTGCCACCTTCATCGCCACCAGATAGATCTGAATTTGAGACCGCACTAGTGTCCGGTCAGATTCGGAATGGGTGGCCCTCCAATTACTCTCCAGGCATCTTCTCCAGCACTTCATCTCTCTCAGCTCCTCGGAATACGAAGGAGCTAATCGAGAGCGGTGCCGAGTCAGAGGCCGCAAAGGCACGACCCAATCCAGAGCCCCCACCGCTGCCCCTTCCCAGGCAGCGATAAGGTCCCCAGTCGTGCCACAGGCCAAGTCCTCAGGTAGCGGCCCAAGCTCCATCTGGAACCTCTCTGGGTCCATCAGGCGCCTGGGAAGGAACCAGCGAACCGGTCCCGTCTCCCTGCGGTGAGGGTTGGCGGTTCAAAAGTCGAGTTGAAGGAGAGAATGATCCGACCATGACAAGGGTTTAATAGCTATATCCCCTAGTTCCAGATCATTCAACCACTGTCCAGAGATGAAAACCAAGTCCAGAGTGACATATATATACAATTTATCCTGTTGCATTTGCATTATTTTTACATTATTTTTTTTATTTTTTTTTGTTTTTCCCCCTGTATTTTCTCCTGTTGTTTTATTAAATACAAATCCCCCCTCAAAAATAATAGAAAGTTCTGTAATAGGAAACAATAAGATTAGGACCACATTCACCAATTCCATCAAAATAAACATTAAGAGATTTTTTTTTTAAATTGTCAACTTCTGCTCCAAAAAGTGTAATAGAAAAACATGAATATTTCAAAGCAGCCTTTTAATGAAAAATCCTCTTTGACAAAACTCTATTTCATTACATGAAACCAAATGCATGTCATTCAGCATTTCGGAAGGACATTTACAGATCTAATTGAGTTGCATGGATAACTAGAACATGTTTTACAAAGCCAAATAGTTTCTGAAATCAGTAAAAAGCATGAGTCCATTTAAAAAGAAATAGAACTTTATTTTAAATAAGATATTCTGAACTGCCTTGTTTGCAAGAACCTTGCAAAGCATTAGCTCCAACAAAATCTTCCTGTATTGCTTTATGGATGTTAGTTTGTGCCGGTAAAGGATTCAAACCATCATTTGTGTGTATGGCGTTTCTTTATACACTAGAACCTGACAGTGTGTTGGAGCTCTCAACAACTACCATGGCTGAAGGTACGGTGCCAGGACTGGAGGCTGCAGACTTGGAGGAATCCATGGCAGCCACAGAAAAAAGGGGTGAAATGCTCCCTGTTCAGACCGGATCAGCTGATCCGGTAGCGATGGCGATGGGTGGTTCAGAGAATCGGTAGCAAAATGCCTTGTCTCCTCACCGACCCACTGACTGCAGGAGAGAGAATAGAATAGAATAGAATAGAATAGAATAGAATAGAATAGAATAGAATAGAATAGAATTTTTTATTGGCCAAGTGTGATTGGACACACAAGGAATTTGTCTTGGTGCATATGCTCTCAGTGTACATAAAAGAAAAGACACCTTCATCAATAGAATAGAATAGAAAATAATAGAATTTTTTATTGGCCAAGTGTGATTGGACACACAAGGAATTTGTCTTGGTGCATATGCTCTCAGTATACATAAAAGAAAAGATACCTTCATCAAGGTACAACATTTACAACACAAATGATGGTCAATATATCAATATAAATCTTCCTGGTTGGCTCCGTTGGCAATGGAGGTGATCTTTCTGGTCACCAACCTCTGGATCATGTTGGACTGCTAAGACAGCGACAATCAGCTGTCCAGCAGTTCGGAAACCCCCCTCTTCGGGAGAAGAAGCGGTGGTGAGCAAAAAGAAGCAGAGGTAGAGCTTCCCTAGAGCTCCTGGAAGATACCAGGGGGCTCGAAGGGTTAAGCCCCCTCAGAACTTCAAAGTGCTCCAGATCTGAGGCTTTTTTCCTGCTCCGGCAGACCTAATTGCCGCGACCAACTTCCGGGACCAATTTTAACTTAAAGAAGATAATACCGGACTGAACAGAAACAGGAGAGCTCTAATTATAAAAGCAAGTAATCAATCAATTCCCTGTTATTTTTTTTAAGTTTTGGATTTGACTTCAAAGTGAAAATGGCGATCGTTCTTTAATGAGCTACGAGTTGAAAACGAAAGTGTTACAATTCTCTGTTTGCTGTTTATTGCTGAAGGCCAGCTGGAAATTTTTTAAACATTGTAATGAGAAGGAGAAGAGATCGAGATATTGAGACTGATTTAAAAAAAAAAGACTTAAAAGGTTTATCGTAATATTAGCGGGACCAATTTTAACTTAAAGAAGATAATACCGGACTGAACAGAAACAGGAGAGCTCTAATTATAAAAGCAAGTAATCAATCAATTCCCTGTTATTTTTTTTTTTTAAGTTTTGGATCTGACTTCAAAGTGAAAATGGCGATCGTTCTTTAATGAGCTACACAGTTGAAAATGAAAGTGTTACAAGTCTCACTGTCTGTTGTTTATTGCTGAGGCCAGCTGGAATTTTTATTTTTTTTTAAACATTGTAATGAGAAGGGAGAAGAGATACTGAGACTGGAAAAAAAAAAGACTTAAAAGGTTTATACGTAATATTAAGTTAAAGAGAAATTTTAAGAGATGGCAGCAAAACAATTAAAGTCAACTGCTACAAAACTCCAGGAACATTAACACCGAGTCTCTCCAGCACATACAGCAGATACAAAATCACTAAATTTGGAAGCACTTCAGGATAACCTGAAAGAATTTATGAAAGAATCTCTTAACGATGCTATGAATTGGCAAACTTCCCAGATAGAGGATAAGTTTAAATTAATTACAGAAGAAATGTCAGAGATGAAAAACAGATGTTAGAAATTCAGACTGGAAATAAAGAAGTTAAAGAAGGTTTGGTGTCAGCAGTACAGGGTCTGGCATCAAATGTGATTTTATTGGAGCAGGAAGTAGAAGAAATAAAGAAAGTTAATTTAAAATTGGAAAATAAGATTGAGGCAGTTCAAAGTAAAATGGATAAAGTTGATGATGAAATTGTTTTGGTACAATATAGAGCAATGGAACTTGCTTTACGAATCCGTGGACTAAAAGAATGTAAAATGAGAATTTGAAGCAAATTTTTCGGAGGCCTTTGCAGAGATTTTGGCAGTTCGCCAGTAGATGTGGCATTTTATATTGATAAAATTTATCGTGTGAATTCCTGGATAGCAAGACAAAGAAATCTTCCCAGAGACATTGTTATTTATTTTACTACTAGAACAGTGAGAAATGAGATTTTACAAGCTTTTTTTAAAGGAGACAAGATTCAAGCAGCCGGCCAAGATATTTTAATACTAAAGGAAATTCCCCCCAAAATGTTGAGAGGTAGGAAGGAGTTTGCTTTTTTGGTGAACGAACTTAAAAAACGTCAGATTGAGTATAGATGGGACATCCCAATTGGTATAATAGTTTACTATGAAGGGAAAGCACATCGTCTTAATACAGTCAGTAAAGCACAAGAGTTTTATGCTTATGTGCTTAAGGCTGGAAGTCCACCATCTCCGGATGGTAGGAGAAAGGAAGGTGAAATTAAAGAAAAAGAAGTGATAGTAATGGAAGAAGACCGTTTACAAGCGTTGGATGTGTCTAAGATGGGATCAGAGATTCCAAAAGAGCCAAGGATGACAAGAGCAGCTGTCAAACGCAAGGAACAAGAAGAAAAGGCTCAACAGGCTCAATCTGCTATTACCAAGACGGAAACAGTGGGAGGAGCAAGGCCCAAAGAAAGATATGATTTGCGGCTGGTGCTTCAAAAGTTTCGATTGCTGATAATGGCAATTAGACTTTTATCTTGGAATGTCAATGGATTAAACTCACCACAAAAGAGAAGAAAGATATTTCATTATTTGAAGCAATTTAAAAATGACATTGTATGTTTACAAGAAACACATATTAGAACATTAGACCAGAAATATTTGATAAATTCGAAATTGGGAATACATTTTGTTGCATCTGCTACAGAAAAGAAGAATGGACTAGTTGTTTATATAAAGAGTAATTTATCTGCAACATTAATTGAAGCGGATAATCAAGGAAGATATATTGCTATTGAACTTTTATTGGAAGGAGAAAATACTTTTAATAGGAGTTTATGCACCAAATCAACAACAAGAAAAATTTTATAAGTTTTACATAAAAGAATAACATCTTGGGATTATAAAACTTATATATTAATGGGTGATTGGAATGGAGTGATGGATACCCAGAAAGATAAAAGAAGTCTTAGAAATATTTCCAATCGTGTAAAACTGCCAAAGGCATTCTTTGATTTGATGGAAGATTTAGAATTGAGAGATGTATGGCGAGAACGCAATGAAAAGAGAGAGATTTTACATTTTTCTGACAGACATCAATCTTTTCTAGGATTGATTTCATTTTAATTACTAATGATTTGTTTTTCAGAGTGAAGAAGACAAAATTTGTTCTAGAACCTTGTCTGATCATAGCCGGTATGGATTGAGTTAGATCGGGAAAAAGAGGCCAGGAGGTCGTGGAGGATGAATGAGAACTTGTTTAAATATGAACAAAATGTAAATGAATGTAAAACTCTAATGAAGGAATTTTTTTCTTTGAACATGGATAAAGGGACACCTATAGAGATAGTTTGGGACACCAGTAAAGCTTATATGAGGGGAATTTTATTAGAGATGAATAATAAATATAGAAATAGACTGCACAAAAGGCGAAAAGAACTAGAAGAGGAAATTAAAAGGAAGGAGCAGTTATTGGTAGGCAATCCAGGAGATAGTAAAACAAAAGAGTCAATAAATATATTAAGAGGTCAATTTAATATGTTAATGGCAGATCAGGTGGCAACTAATTTACAATATGTAAGACATAATTTGTTTAATAATTCTAATAAACCTGGAAGGTGGTTAGCATATTTATTAAGAAAGAAACAGAAACGACGATAATTGATAAAATAGAATATAGAGGTAAGGAAGTATATCAGCAAAATTTGATTAAAAAAGCTTTTTTAGAATATTATACTAAGTTATATTCTAGAGATGTGATTAGTGATAAAGATATAGATAGATATTTACAGGACCACGGTATTTTAGAAATTACAGTAGATCAAAGGAAGAGTTGAATCAATTAATTTCTTCAGAGGAAATAGTGTTTGCAATTAAGCAGCTTAAAGCGAATAAAGCACCAGGTACAGATGGCTTGACAACTACTTATTATAAAAATTTACAAAATGAGATGATTGTACCACTTAAGGAGTTATTTAACAGAATACAAAGGGGAGGAGAAGCTCCTCCTTCATGGAGGACAGCTTTTATTTCATTAATACCTAAAGAAGATCGAGATGGTGTTAAACCAGAGAATTATAGGCCAATATCGCTTTTAAATACTGATTATAAGATATTTGCTAAGATACTAGCGAATAGATTGATGCCACTGATGAATCAATTAATTCATAATGACCAATCAGGATTTATTAAGGGGAGACAGATGAGATATAATATGAGACAAATTGTAAATTTACTTGAATATTTGGAAGGAAACAGCCAGGTTTCAGCAGCATTCCTCTTTTTGGATGCCGAAAAAGCTTTTGATAGATTGGATTGGCAGTTTTTGTTTAAAGTAATAGAAAAAATGCAATTTGGGGATTATTTTATTCAAGCAATTAAGGCTATATATCAAAAGCAAACAGCTCAAATAATAGTAAATGGTGGATTAACAGAATCTTTCAAGATTGAGAAAGGGACTAGACAAGGATGTCCCTTGTCACCATTATTATTCATTCTAACTTTGGAAATATTATTGAGTAAGATACGTGGTTTAGATCGAATAAAAGGAATTAGAATTAAAAATCAAGATTATAAATTAAGAGCGTTTGCAGATGATTTGGTTGTTTCTTTATCTCAACCAATACATTCAGCTGTATATTTGATGGAGACAATTGATCAGTATAGTAAGGTATCTGGGTTTAAAGTGAATCAACAGAAGACAAAATGATAATTAAAAATATGAATACACATCAGAGGAAGAATTAGAAAGAATAACTGGATATGAAGTAGTTAAAAAGGTTAAATACTTAGGAGTATACATTACAGCATCGAATGTAAAATTATATAAAAACAATTATGAGGTATTGTGGGGAAAAGTAATTAAAGAAATGGAGAAATGGAAGAAGTTACAATTATCATTGTTGGGAAGAGTGGCAGCTATAAAAATGAATGTTTTGCCTAGATTTTTATTTTTGTTTCAAATGATTCCAATTTTGAAGAAAGATGCAAATTTACAAGAATGGCAAAAGGATTAATAAATTTGTATGGAAGGGTAAAAACCGAGGATAAAGTTAAAAATAATGCAAGACGTTAGGGAAAGAGGGGTTTAAAATGCCTAATTTGAAATTGTACTATGATGCAGTTGTTTTAACTTTAATTTCTGATTGGATTAATTTAACAGAGGAAAGGATTTTGAATATAGAAGGTTATGGTTTGTTATATGGATGGCACATATGTAATATATGACAAGAAAATTGATAAGACATTTAAGAATAATATGGTCAGAAGTGCGTTGTTGAGGATTTGGAAAAAATATCAATATAAGTTAGATGGAAAGATACCAATATGGACCATCCCCAGACATATGATAGAGAATATAAATATATTACAAAAAATGGAAGTTATCACTTACAAAGAGCTTTTGACTATGGAAAAGGGGAATTACAGTTGAAATCTAGGGAGAAATTGAGGATGAAGGAAGAAATTATACATGGTTCCAGTATGGACAATTGCAATCTAGATGGAAAATAGATCAGAAAATTGGTATAAGGCAAAGTGATGATAATCTGGTAAAACAAATAAAAGATCAAGGTCAACAGCATATAAAGAGATTATATAATGTATTGGTTGAAATTGATTCAGAAATGGAGTTGGTTAAAGATTGTATGGTAAAATGGGCACAAAATTTTCAACAACCTATAATGTTAGAAACATGGGAAAAATTTGAGTGAGGAATGTTAAATTCACGCAAGCACAAAATTTAAGAGAAAATTTTTATAAAATGTTTTATAGATGGCATTTAGATCCTAAAAAACTGTCATGTATGTATCCAAATGTGAAAGCAAAATGTTGGAGATGTGATTGTGAGGATGCTACCTATTATCATATATGGTGGACTTGCAAAAAGTTAAAGCCTTTTGGATTAAAAATATGGTGGATTATGCAGAACATTTTGAAAAAGAAGATCAAGTTTGTTCCACAGTTCTTTTATTAGTAATAGTCTCAGATTGCAGTGTTATAGAGACAAAACTGATTCTGAATTTAATAACTGCTGCAAGATTATTGATTGCACAATATTGGAAGAAAGAAGACTTACCTACAATTGGAGAATGGATTAGTAAAGTATCAAATTTAGCAGAAATGGCAAAAATTTCTGCCTACTTGAAAGACTGTACACAAGAAAAATATATATTGGAATGGAGGAAGTGGATTGATTATATTCAAAATAAGTATCAGATTAAAAAATATCAATTAGTTTTTGAGTGAAGTTAGGAATTATTATGTATTAGTTTAAGAAAGATAGTGTGATGGTGTGAAATGGAATATGTTTTATGTTATATTTTAGATTATGTATGTTAGTTACAATACCCTGTATTCTGTTCTGGGAAGTCTCGGGGAAGGAGGCGGGAAGGGAAGACTATAAATTGATTGGTTGCCATTGTACAGGAATAATGGTAGAATTAAACAAGTTGGAATGGTGTAATGTCGGGACTGCTCGGCAAACACTCCCGAAGGAAAGGGTAAGGAAAGAGGAGTAAAGAAGGAAGAAAGTAGGTAGGTAGGTGGGTAGGGAGGAAAGAAGGAGGAGAAGAAAGGATAGGAGGAGGAGAAGAAGGAGAAGATAGAGGGTTAGAAAGGATGGTAGTGAGAAGTGGGAAGAGGAGGAAGTAGGAAAGCGAGGAGAAGGTGGTGGGGGAAGTTTAAGAAGGATGAGAAGGGAAGAAAGGATTAAAGGGGGGAGTGGCAGTCGAGCAGCCCTGACTGAGTATAATTTGAGTATAGGACTGATTGTTGGATAAGTGATTGTATTGTACACTGGTCAAATTGTGGGAATTATTATGGAAAAATAAAAAAATTTTGCAAAAAAAAAATATATATATATATATATCAATATAAATCATAAGGATTGCCAGCAACAAGTTATAGTCATACAGTCATAAGTGGAAAGAGATTGGTGATGGGAACTCTGAGACGATTAATAGTAGTGCAGATTCAGTAAATAGTCTGACAGTATTGATGGAATTATTTGTTTAGCAGAGTGATGGCCTTTGGGAAAAAACTCTTCTTGTGTCTAGTTGTTCTGGTGTGCAGTGCTCTATAGCATCATTTTGAGGGTAGGAGTTGAAACAGTTTATGTCCAGGATGCGAGGGATCTGCAAATATTTTCACGGCCCTCTAATCTAATCCCACCAGGCCCAAGGTTGACTCAGCCTTCCATCCTTTATAAGGTAGGTAAAATGAGGACCCAGATTGTTGGGGGCAATAAGTTGACTTTGTATATAATATACAAATGGATGAAGACTATTGCTTGACATAGTGTAAGCCGCCCTGAGTCTTCGGAGAAGGGCGGGATATAAATGCAAAAAAAACCCCAACAACAAAAAAACAAAGTTACAGTCATACATAAAGGCTAGTCGTTCAAGGTACAACATTTACAACACTAATGCTGGGTACAAATTTAACACTTAATGATACGACACTTAATGATAATCATAGGGTACAAATAAGCAATCAGGAACAATCAATATCAATATAAATCATAAGGATTACCAGAAACAAAGTTATAATCATACAGTCATAAGTGGGAAGAGATGGGTGATGGGAACGATGAGAAGATTAATAGTAGTGCAGATTTCGTAAGTAGTTTGACAGTGTTAGGGAAATTATTTGTTTAGCAGAGTGATGGCCTTCGGGAAAAAACTGTTCTTGTGTCTAGTTGTTCTGTTGTGCAGTGCTCTATAGCGTCGTTTTGAGGGTAGGAGTTGAAACAGTTTATGTCCAGGATGTGAGGGATCTGTAAATATTTTCACGGCCCTCTTCTTGATTCGTGCAGTATACAGGTCCTCAATGGAAGGCAGGTTGGTAGCAATTATTTTTTCTGCAGTTCTAATTATCCTCTGAAGTCTGTGTCTTTCTTGTTGGGTTGCAGAACCGAACCAGACAGTTATAGAGGTGCAAATGACAGACTCAATAATTCCTCTGTAGAACTGGAACAGCAGCTCCTTGGGAAGTCTGAGCTTTCTGAGTTGGTGCAGAAAGAACATTTTCTGTTGTCCTTTTTTGATGATGTTTTTGATGTTGCTGTCCATTTTAGATCTTGTGATATGGTAGAACCTAGAAATTTGAAGGTTTCTATTGTTGATACTGTGTAGTCTAGTATTGTGAGAGGTGGAAGTATGGAAGGGTTTCTCCTAAAGTCTACCACCATTTCTACAGTTTGAGTGTGTTCAGTTCCAGATTGTTTCGGTCGCACCACAAGGCTAGTTCGACCGCTCGTCTATATGCAGATTCATTATTGTCTCGAATGAGACCGATCACTGTTGTGTCATCTGCGAACTTCAGTAGTTTAACAGATGGATCGTTGGAGATGCAGTCATAGGTATCCAGAGAGAAGAGAAGTGGGGAGAGCACACAGCCTTGGGGGGCCCCTGTGCTAATTGTACAGGTATCTGATGTGATCCTGCTTAGCTTCACCTGCTGCTTCCTGTTTGTTAGGAAGCTTGTGATCCACTTACAAGTCTGTTCAGGTACCTGTAGCTGGTTTAGCTTAGTTAGAAGAATGTCTGGAATGATGGTATTGAATGCTGAACTAAAGTCTACAAAGAGGACCCTTGAATAGGTCTTTGGAGATTCAAGATGTTGTAGGATATAGTGCAGAGCCATATTAACAGCATCATCTGTTGATCTATTTGTTCGGTATGCAAATTGCAATGGATCTAACAGCGGATCCGTGATGGTTTTCAAGTAGGAAAGCACTAGTCTTTCAAAGGTTTTCATGACCTCAGATGTAAAAATCTTTGAAAGATCCTCCCTGGGGCTGTTTTACCAAAGCCCAAGATGTATTAAATGACTCCAGCTGAGCTGAAGGAGATGAGGGCTTTCATCGAGAAAAATCTGAAACAAGGCTTTATGCAGCCTGCTCAGTCTTGGGTGGCTGCACCCATATTGTTTTGAGAGAAGAAGGAAGAAGGATGGAGGTTATGTCTGTATGTGGATTTCTGGGGGATTAATGCGGGGTGTGTAGAATATCTGTACCCTCTGCCATTGATGATGGACATGTTAGTCTAGTTGGCTGGGGGACGGGTGTTCTCCAAATGAGATCTCTGGGAAGCATATTACCAGGTATGAATATGGGCAGGAGATGAGTGGAAGACTGCATTTAATTGCCCCCTGGGGAGTTATCAGTTTAGGGATATGCCCCCATGGTGCATGGTGTTCATGCAGCTAATCAACAACAACTATATAAGAATGCGGAAGAGACAGCAATTTTGGGAGCTTTAATTAACAATTAAAGGTTTAACCCTTTCCTCATAGAAAACTCTGACGGGAATGATTTGAAAGGAAGCTAAATGTGCCTTCATCTTAAATATCTCGGGTATGGTGGGCTGTTTGAAAGACAGAACTATCTATTTCCAATTTGGGGCCTCAGGAAGCCATACCGCAGCATGGAGATTAATCTGCCCCAGTGATAGTGAAGAAGCTGGTTTAGGGAATTTAGTATAGCATTCTTGATAATCCAGCATCCGTGATTAATTCTGTTCATATGGATTCTAAGCACAACCTGATGTGTTTGTAGTGAGCGATGTGATTGCTATAATTGATGGGGAGATGCTTTACTGTCTTCCAATGAAATTTCTCTATTAATACCTCCTCCTCTTGATGCCTTATCTGGAGAAGGACTGTCTTTCCAAGTGGGCACTTTTTGGCAGGCTCTTTAACTGTTTCCCTGGGTATTTACTCTTTTTCCTCTTCCTTATCCTGAGTATGGGATTTACCCAAGTCTGCTGTATGAACTTTAGTGGGGGTGCCTGTAGCCCAATGCTGTGCTTGCAGAAAAACAGCTATATCTTTTTTCAGTGTCTCTATGTCATGTTGGACGGTTATTAGTTATTCAAAAATTGAAACAACTGTTTGCACTATGAGAAGGCATTGCTTTGCCATAAACTCTGTTGCATTCTCCCACGGTAAGCTCACCACACACTGAATTAGTTTGTTGTTAACCTTTTTAGTCTTTATTGCGGTCTCCATACCAGCTGTAGCTGGACTCATTGTTTGTGAAAACAGCTGGCTGTCATTTTGCTCCCCTCCCCCCAGATCAGGAAAGTTTAGTATCTGCTGTTTTTTCAGATCTCTTTGCAGGTCCTGTTCTAACCTCTCCAGATTGTTGGAAATGAAGGGGGGGATATTTTTACTTACAAATCTCTTGCCAGCAAAGTGCTCATTGATTTTTGGTTGTTTCGTATTCTTCATTGGTAGGAGAGATCCCAGGCTGGTGCCATGGCGCTTCTTTCTTTTCCCCATGCCTTATTAGTCCTCAGCAGCCAAAACTTTGTCTGTGTTGTGGCCTACACTGTTATCATCTCCAAAAAATATTATTTAAATAAAAAGACTCCAGTGGGTATACTAAAAATTGATAAAATAAAATAAAATAAAACCAAGAGGAGCTGCTGCAAACACGCTCCAGCAGCAGCACCCCTGCCCTCTCTACAGAATAATGAAGACTCTTAAATAAAGTAAAGTGACTCTTGGTTTGTGAAGGCTGCTTGGAAATAGTTAAATGGAACTAATCAATAATTCTGAAATATAAAAACTATGATTATTGAACTTTCTGAAGAGCAACATTGGATTTGAAAATATTGTTTTTGGACTTGATTAAGAACAGGAGTTATCAAAATAAGACAAAATGCTACATCAGAGGGAAATGAAGAAGATTTCCAGAAAAATCGTGTTGATGTTTCAAAACATTAGGAGTACTATGACAAAAAAAATCACAGAGCGATAAAGAACCTAATGCAAGACATAAATGGGAAAATAGAAAATATACTACAACTGATAATGAATGAAGATCAAAGAGCCCAGGAAAGAGAGGAGAGAGCAGAAAGAATTGAGGAAAAGATAGAACAGATAAACCAGGAAACAAAGCAAGAGGATGAGAAGAAGAAGGCGATAAAGATAATAATGATTGATGTAATAACCAAGGGAAAAGTATTTTAAAGGACTTAAAAATAGAATTGGATAACCTGGAAGATACTTTTAAAAGGGAGATAGGGGTTTGGGTGGACACTCGGGAAACCTGGCAGCGTAGGAGAATAGAGATGGGAGAAATATTCAGATTGAATGAGGAAGACACAGATGCTGATAGAGACAAAGATCCAAGAGAGTAGTATGGGAGTCAAGCCAAAAAACGAATAAGAATTGAAGTATTAAAATGGACAAGAGATGATGGATAGAAAGGAATTGTCATTACTTCCCACCCACCCACCCACCCTCTCTCTCTTTTTGATAATATAATGATGGCCTGATTAAAAACTAAAATAGAGGTAGAAATAAGAATACACACCTTTATATAAAATAAGAGTTAGATGGAAAGATTGGAGGTTGAAAGATGATGTTATTAGCTATGTTTAAATAATACTTGAATGGCATATTGTGACTTTGAACAACCAAATAATGAAGGACTACGTCTTAATATAAACAAGTATATTAATGGTAGGATTAGTAATGGTGGCCTAATTAGAAGTTAGAATAGAGGCAGAAATAAGAAATAGGAGGAATATTAGCAGAAATAATTTTATATAATAGAATATAAGTAATAATTAGATGGAAAGTCTAGAGGTTGAAACATGATATCACAATGTATGCTTAATAATATCATTGGCATTAAAATGGAACATTGAAATATTGAATAATTACTCTAAAAAACAATCATGTATATCAATACTAGGATTACATAAACTTGATTAATGCAACAACTATTATTATTACTATTATTGCTCTTTGTATCAAAATGAATTATACCCAGAGGCCACACTGCTCATGTATTGATATTATTATTTTTAAAAATCCAATAATTTTTTTAAAGAAGTTTGTTGGATTATATCGCAATTGTAAATTATGGCATATTTTAGCAAACTACTCCTGAAATGCAACACTAATAATCATGCTAGCAACTCATATAATAAACCAACTAGTAATACCTGGAATCAGTTAGCAATTCATGATCAAACAATTCTAAATTGGCATCTGGCAAGTTGGAAATCTGCCATGACTTGAATGGTGAAAAGAAGGTTACATATGATCAAGTTTCAAATTTATGCAGATTCCATCCCTAATTGTAAGAAAGAAAAATGGTTAGCATCACTTAATTCTTTTTAGGAGGTTCATAATTCTAATAACAAGAGAATGTAGCTTTGGCTACACTGTTGAGAAGACTTGGGGAACTGAAACTCATATAGAATAGAATAGAATAGAATTTTTATTGGCCAAGTGTGATTGGACACACAAGGAATTTGTCTTGGTGCATATGCTCTCAGTGTACATAAAAGAAAAGATACGTTCATCAAGGTACAACATTTACAACACAATTGATGGTCAATATATCAATATAAATCATAAGGATTGCCAGCAATAAGTTATAGTCATACAGTCATAAGTGGAAAGAGATTGGTGATGGGAACGCTGAGAAGATTAATAGTAGTGCAGATTCAGTAAATAGTTTGACAGTGGTGATGGAATTATTTGTTTAGCGGAATGATGGCCTTTGGGAAAAAACTGTTCTTGTGTCTAGTTGTTCTGGTGTGCAGTGTTCTATAGCTTCGTTTTGAGGGTAGGGGTTGAAACAGTTTATGTCCAGGATGCGAGGGGTCTGTAAATATTTTCACGGCCCTCTTCTTGATTCGTGGAGTATACAGGTCCTCAATGGAAGGCAGGTTGGTAGCAATTATTTTTTCTGCAGTTCTAGTTATCCTCTGAAGTCTGTGTTTTTCTTGTTGGGTTGCAGAACCGAACCAGACAGTTATAGAGGTGCAAATGATAGACTCAATAATTCCTCTGTAGAACTGAATCAGCAGCTCCTTGGGCAGTTTGAGCTTCCTGAGTTGGCGCAGAAAGAACATTCTTTGTTGTCCTTTTTTAATGATGTTTTTGATGTTAGCTGTCCATTTTAGATCTTGCGATATGATAGAACCTAGAAATTTGAAGGTATCTACTGTTGATACTGTGTTGTCAAGTATTGTGAGAGGTGGAAGTATGGAAGGGTTTCTCCTAAAGTCTACCACCATTTCTACGGTTTTGAGTGTGTTCAGTTCCAGATTGTTTTGGTTGCACCACAAGGCTAGTCGTTCGACCTCTCGTCTATATGCGGATTCGTCATTGTCTCGATTGAGACCAATCACTGTTGTGTCATCTGCGAACTTCAGTAGCTTAACAGATGGATCATTGGAGATGCAGTCATTGGTATACAGAGAGAAGAGAAGTGGGGAGAGCACACAGCCTTGGGGGACCCCTGTGCTAATTGTACAGGGATTTGATGTGATCTTGCTTAGCTTCACCTGCTGCTTGTGATCCAGTTACAAGTCTGTTCCGGTACCTGTAGCTGGTTTAGCTTAGTTAGAAGAATGTCTGGAATGATGGTATTGAATGCTGAACTAAAGTCTACAAAAAGGACCCTTGCATATATCTGGATGTCTTAAATAACAGTAGAGTGGATCACTTATTTATTGTTGGGTCCTTAGTCTGTTTATATGTATTCAGGCTGCTTGTAATCACAGAATACTGGAACATTGTTTTCACTTCCAATAATTCTTTACCAGCAGAGAAAAATATCTTTCTTTTGGCATTGTAAAAGAGGCAGCTTTCTAAAATCTGGAGATGGGGAAGAACAATAAAAATCAGAAGCTTTTACTGGAGTACATTTTAGAGAGGTGCTAGGAAGAAATAATATGGCACATTTCAAACATGTGGAAGGGATAATTTGAAGTTTGTCCTTGCGGGGGGGATCTTCTTTATACTTTTAAAATTGCAATGGCATTCATGGGATAGTGGGAGTCAAATGCCAAGATGGTGCTGCTGGCAGCAGACTTGGTGAAATGCTCTCTGATAGTTTTGCTATTTTTTTATCATTCTCTGTGATTTACTATGGATTTCATACTCAAGAGACCAACTGCTAAGCATCAAGCAATTTTTCTTTGATGGGCAGCTTTCTAAAATCTGGAGATGGGGAAGAACAATAAAAATCAGAAGCTTTTACTGGAGTACATTTTAGAGAGGTGCTAGGAAGAAATAATATGGCACATTTCAAACATGTGGAAGGGATAATTTGAAGTTTGTCCTTGCGGGGGGGATCTTCTTTATACTTTTAAAATTGCAATGGCATTCATGGGATAGTGGGAGTCAAATGCCAAGATGGTGGCTGAAATTTCAAAGAATCATCCCCTTTATTATGTGTTTTCTTTACATATAATGAAAACACATTACACATAATTACACATTACACACATGCAGCTCCCATCTTGAGATTTTTAATCCTCTCATCCTTGGGGCATGCCTCAAAATGTTCATATCAGTGCTCCATTACAAATATTCACTTGACCAACCTCCATTTATTAAGGCTGGATGGATTCAGGTTATAACTGTTGCTTGGCCATCACTACCATCAGAAATGCCAAATATGTTTTATTTTAAGGGTAAAGGAAATAAGAGAAGTGTCATTGGTATTACAATGAGTTTCCCTTCACTAGCCAAGATGGTGCTGCTGGCAGCAGACTTGGTGAAATGCTCTCTGATAGTTTTGCTATTTTTTTTATCATTCTCTGTGATTTACTATGGATTTCATACTCAAGAGACCAACTGCTAAGCATCAAGCAATTTTTCTTTGATGGGCAGCTTTCTGTGACTTCAACCCCACCCCCATCTTTACTAATGCAGAAGAGTTTCTAACACAGGAAGAAACAACTTCCTCTGAACAATGGATAAACAAAAACAAAATGAGGAGATGCTGGAGGCAAAGGAATTTTTGAATAGACTAAGGATCCTACAGTAGGATCAACCCCGGTAGGATCAACCCCACCCCCATCTTTACAAATGCAGAAGAATTTCTAACACAGGAAGAAACAACTTCCTCTGAACAATGGATAAACAAAAACAAAATGAGGAGATGCTGGAGGCAAAGAAGGGGTAAGCGAGCAGGAATTTTTGAATAGACTAAGGAAAAGTGGGATTAAAACCCCCTCTCACTTCACTCTTTCTGACTAATTTACATTTAGTCGCTAATAAGATGGATGAAATACTTATTTTAAATAGATGCAATTCTTACTTTTACAACTCAGCAGCTCTCTGCTTCACTGAAACCTGCCTAATTGAGTTAATTGATAATAGCAGCCTGTGTATCCCAGGGTTTCAGATACAAAGAGCAGACAGAATTGCAGAAACATCAGGTAAAAAGAAGGGAAGAGGCTTATGTTTATATATTAACAGCTGCTGATTCTAAAATATAACTATACTAAAGAAATTCTGTGATGTGGACTTAGAGACATTAATTATCAATTGCAAACCATTTTTTTATGAGTATGAGTATGTAATAACTATATTAATTGGATATAACGAAAGGAAACAATAGGACAGGAACGGTAGGCACGTTTGTGCTCTTATGCACACCCCTTACAGATCTCTTAGGAATGGGGTGAGGTCAATGGTAGACAGTTTTTGGTTGAAGCTTTTGGGATTTTGGGAAGAGACCACAGAGTCAGGCAGTGTATTCCAAGCATTAACAACTCTGTTCCTGAAGTCATATTTTCTACAATCAAGATTGGAGCAGTTAACATTAAGCTTAAATCTATTGTGTGCTTGTGTATTGTTGCAATTGAAGCTAAAGTAATCTTCAACAGGAAGGACATTGTAATAGATGATTCTATGAGTTAAACTCAGGTCATGTCGAAGGCGGTGGAGTTCTAAATTTTCTAAACCCAGGATTTCAAGTCTGGTGGCATAAGATATTTTGTTGTATTCGGAGGAGTGGAGAACTCTTCTTGTAAAATATTTCTGGACCCGTTCAATTGTATTGATGTCAGAAATGTGGTATGGCTTCCAGTCGAGCTGTATTCAAGAATTGGTCTAGCAAATGTTTTATATGTTTCTCTCACCCCTCCTGTTCAACATCTACATGAAGCCGCTGGGTGAGATCATCAGTGGCTTCGGGGTGAGATATCAACTGTACGCTGATGATACTCAGCTGTACTTTTCCACCCCGGGCCACCCCAGTGAAGCTGTCGAAGTGCTGTCCCGGTGTTTGGAAGCCGTACGGGTCTGGATGGGGAGGAACAGGCTCAAACTTAATCCCTCCAAGACGGAGTGGCTGTGGATGCCGGCACCTCGGTACAGTCAGCTGCAGATGTCGGGGGTGAGTCATTGGCCCCGATGGAGAAGGTACGCAACTTGGGCGTGCTCCTGGATGGTCGGTTGTCCTTTGAAGACCATTTGGCAACCGTCTCCAGGACAGCTTTTTATCAGGTTCGCCTGATCCGCCAGTTGCGTCCCTTCCTGGACCGGGATGCCTTATGCACAGTCACTCATGCTCTCATTACCTCTCGCCTGGACTACTGCAATGTTCTGAGGATCTTGCCCACGGCACGACTGAAGAACTCGTCGCGGCCTGGGAGTGGGCCGCAACGGGGGCTTTGGACCGTGTCGTGCCTTTGCGGCCTCTGACCCGGCGCAGATCTCACTTGGCTCCTTGGTTCTCTGAGGAGCTGAGGGAGATGAAACGCCGGAGAAGACGCCTAGAGAGTACCTGGAGGTCTAGCCGTTCCGAGGCTGATCGGACACTAGTGAGATCTTTTACTAAGACCTACCTAGTGGCAATGAGGGAGGCGAAACGTTCCTACGTTTCCACCCTCATTGCATCGGCAGATAACCGCCCGGCCGCCCTGTTCCGGGTGACTCGCTCCCTCCTTCATCAGGAGGGGCGGGATGACCCCCTACAGGGACGTGCTGAGGAGTTTAACGGTTATCTATACGATAAAATCGTTCAGCTTCGGGATAGTCTAGACCAAAATTGCGATGATCCAAGTGGGATGGCAGAGGCACGTCTTGTTGAGGTTATTTGGGACGAGTTTGAGACTGTGGCTCTCGAGGACGTGGACAGGTTACTGGGGAGGCTACATGCGACCACATGTTTACTGGACCCGTGTCCTTCCTGGCTAGTGCTGGCTACTCAGGAAGTGACACGAGGCTGGCTCCGGGGAATTATAAATGCTTCATTGATGGAAGGGGTTTTCCCCGCTGCTTTGAAAGAGGCAGTGGTGAGACCCCTCCTCAAGAAGCCTTCCCTGGACCCAGCTATCTTGGGAAATTATCGTCCTGTCTCCAACCTTCGCTTTGTGGCGAAGGTTGTAGAAATGGTTGCATGGCAGCTTCCCGGTACCTGGATGAAGCTGTCTATCTAGACCCGTTCCAGTCCGGCTTCCGGGCGGTCACAGTATGGAGACAGCTTTGGTCGCGTTGGTGGATGACCTCTGGAGGGCCAGGGATGAGGTTGTTCCTCTGCCCTGGTCCTATTAGATCTCTCAGCGTTTGATACCATCGACCATGGTATCTTGCTGCACCGGTTGGAGGGGTTGGGAGTGGGAGGCACCGTTTATCGGTGGTTCTCCTCCTATCTCTCCGACCGGTCGCAGACGGTGTTGACAGGGGGGCAGAGGTCAACCGCGAGGCACCTTACTTGTGGGGTGCCTCAGGGGTTGATTCTCTCGCCCCTCCTGTTCAACATCTACATGAAGCCGCTGGGTGAGGTCATCAGTGGTTTCGGGGTGAGTTATCATCTGTACGCTGATGATACTCAGCTGTACTTTTCCACCCCGAACCACCCCAACGAAGCTGTCGAAGTGCTGTCCCGGTGTCTGGAAGCTGTACGGGTCTGGATGGGGAGAAACAGACTCAAGCTCAATCCCTCCAAGACAGAGTGGCTGTGGATGCCGGCACCCCGGTACAGTCAGCTGCAGCCGCAGCTGGCTGTGGGGGGCGAGTTATTGGCCCCAACGGAGAGGGTGCGCAACTTGAATGTCCTCTTGGATGGGCGACTGTCGTTTGACGATCATTTGGCGGCCGTCTCCAAGAGGGCCTTCCACCAAGTGCGCTTGGTGCGCCAGTTGCGCCCCTTTCTTGACCGGGATGCCTTATGCACGGTCACTCATGCCCTTGTCACTTCCCGCTTGGACTATTGCAATGCTCTCTACATGGGGCTGCCCTTGAAGTGCACCCGGAGGCTGCAACTAGTCCAGAATGCAGCTGCTGGTAATAGTGGGGCAACTCGTTGCTCCCATGTAACACCAATCCTCGCAGCTTGCACTGGCTTCCTGTGGTCTTTCGGTGCGCTTCAAGATTTTGGTTACCACCTTTAAAGCGCTCCATGGCTTAGGACCCGGGTACTTACGGGACCGCCTGCTGTTACCTTGTGCCTCCCACCGACCCGTACGCTCACACAGAGAGGGCCTTCTCAGGGTGCCACCCGCCAAGCAATGTCGGCTGGCGGCCCCCAGGGGAAGGGCCTTCTCTGTTGGAGCTCCTACGCTCTGGAATGAACTTCCCCCCGGTTTACGTCAATTGCCTGATCTTCGGACCTTTCGGCGTGAGCTGAAAACGCACCTATTTATTCAAGCGGGACTGGATTGAAATTTTATTGGGGTATTTATGTTTTAAGATTTTAAATGGTTTTAAAATTTCGGCCACATTATAATATTTCTTTTTAACCTCTTTTTAATGTTTATATATTGAATTTTTACTTGGCTGTACACTGCCCTGAGTCCTCTGGGAGAAGGGCGGTATAAAAATCGAAATAAATAAATAAATAAATAAATAAATACATGGGGCTCCCCTTGAAGAGCACCCGGAGACTTCAGCTAGTTCAGAATGCGGCTGCGCGGGTTATTGAGGGTGCGGTTCGGAGCTCCCACATAACACCTATCCTGCACAGACTGCACTGGCTACCTGTTGTTTTCCGGGTGCGCTTCAAGGTATTGGTTACCACCTTTAAAGTGCTCCATGGCTTAGGACTGGGCTATCTATGGGACCGTCTACTGCCGGCCTCTATCTCCCATCGTCCGGTACGTTCCCACAGAGAGGGACTCCTCAGGGTGCCGTCAGCCAAACAGTGTCGACTGGCGGCCCCCAGGGGGAGGGCCTTCTCTGTGGGGGCTCCGACCCTGTGGAACGAACTTCCCCTCGGACTTCGACAATTACCTGACCTTAGGACCTTTCGCCGTGAACTTAAAACTTATTTATTTCGTATGGCTGGACTAGCCTGATTTTTATCTCTAAATTTTAATTGAATTTATGGGTTTTTAAAGTTTTATAATTTTATGTGGGAGTATGTTATTTTAACATTTGGGCAAATTTAAATTAGTTTTTTAAGGGATGTTTTTAACTATTGTGTGTATCTGTATTTTATCTGCCTGTTCACCGCCCTGAGTCCTTCGGGAGAAGGGTGGTATACAAATTAAAATATTCATATTCATTCATATTCATATGCTCTGGTTAGTAGTGTAGTGTTTTTGGAGAAGAAGCTATGCAAGAATAGGTTTACAACTCTTAAGGCCTTTTTTGCGATGTAGTTACAGTGGGCTTTGGCACTTAGATCATTTGATATGAAAACTCCATGATCTTTAACAGGGTGGGGGTCATCAGTAAGGTAATGTCCATCAAGCTTGTACTTAGTGTTTAGGTTCTTTTTTCCAATATGTAAGACTGAGCATTTGCTGGTTGAGATTTGGAGTTGCCAAGTTTTAGACCGTTCAGATAAAAAGTCAAGGTCTTTTTGGAGAATAGCTATATTGTTGGTGGTGTTAAATAGTTTGACATCATCAGCAAAGAGAACACAATTACTTGTAATATGGTCACAGAGATCATTAATGTATAATATGAAGAGTGTTGGTCCAAGAATGCTGCCTTGGGAAACGCCACTTTTAACAGGAACAGGGTTTGATAGAGCATTGCCAATTTTGACCACTTGTTGTCTGTTTGATAGAAAAGCTGTTATCCAATTGTGGAGGGGTCCTGAGATGCCGTAGGATTTTAGTTTTAGGATAAGTTTATCATGTACTACTGAGTCGAAAGCTTTACAGAAGTCTATGTAGATAGCATCTATTGCTTTGCCCTGATCAAGATTTGTATTCCATATGTTTTTGCAGTGAAGAAGTTGTAAATTACATGATAATTTTTTTCTGAAACCAAATTGTTTATTAGAGAGTTTATTTATTCTCCATGAGAGTTCTCCTCATTTCTCCTAATTGCTGTGTATGTTTTTCCACAAGCTTGTGTAAACAATGCATTACAAACGCTAGTTGACCAGATTATATGGGCTGAAATTAAATACCCAGATTCACTTCCAATTGCTTTAGGAGATTTCAACAAATCTAATTTAAGGAAAGAGCTACCAAAATATTTGCACCATGTCAATTGTCTCACTAGAGGCAAGAATACTCTAGACCATTGCTACAGACCATTAAAAGATGCTTATCAATCTTTACCATGAGCAGCTGTGGGACACTCTGATCATTGCATGATTCATCTTGTACCTGCTTATAGACAAAAACTTAAAACTAGGAAACCTACAATTAAATAAGTTAGAACTTGGACTGAGTAGGCAAAGCTAAAGCTACAGGCTTGCCTTGACTGCACTGATTGGAATGTTTTCAAAGTTACCTCTGCAGACTTGGATGAACTCACAGATACTGGGACATCATATGTCAGTTTTTGTGAAGACCTATGTGTACCCACCAGGAACTTGCAAATATACAGTAACAACAAACCTTGGTTCACAGCTAAACTTAAGCAGCTAAACTTAAGCAGCTATGTCGCAAAGAGAAAGCCTACAGAAAAGGTGATAAAATGCTGTACAATAAGGCCAAAAATGTATTAACAAGGGAGATCAGAGCAGCAAAAAGAAGCTACTCTGAAAAGCTAAAGAATCAGTTCTCAACAAATGAACCAGCAAACATGTGGAAAACTCTTAAAAATATCACTGGTTATAGCAAATATCCTTCCCATGCTGAAGGAAATCAACAACTGGCAGATGACCTGAATGTGTTTTACTGTAGGTTTGAGAGAAAACTACTGTCACTCATCTCCACAATCCCCATCTCAGAAACATCTACAACAGCCAAGCCTCCTACAACTGACCACATCTCATTAGGCCCACCATCTCTGGTGATTATAGAAAATGAGGTGCAAGGTCTATTTCACAGACAAAAGCCAGAAAAAGCACCAAGCCCAGACAAGATAACTCCTTCTTACTTAAAAACTTGTGCTGACCAACTGGCTCACATCTTTACCCGCATCTTTAATAAATCACTTGAGATGTGCTGTTCCTTCTTGCTTCAAATGCTCTACTATTATCCCACTGCCCAAGAAACCCTCTACCAAGGAACTGAATTACTTCAGACTGGTTGCTCTAACATATGTAGTTATGAAAACTTTTGAAAGGCTAATGCTGGCCCACCTGAAAACCATCACAGATCCGCAGTTAGACTGCTTGCAATTTGCTGCCAAGCAAATAGATTGACAGATGATGCTGTTAATATGACTCTGCACTACATCCTGCAGCTTCTTGAATCTCCAAAGACCTATGTAAGGGTCCTCTTTGTAGACTTCAGCTCAGCATTCAATACCATCATTCCAGATATTCTTCTAACTAAACTAAATCAGCTAGCTGTACCTGACCATACTTGTAAGTGGATCATAAGCTTCCTAACAAACAGGAAGCAGCAGGTGAAGCTAGGCAAAATCACATCAGATACCTGCACAATTAGCACAGGAGCCCCCCAGGACTTTGTGTTCTCTCCACTTCTCTTCTCTCTATATATTAATGACTGTATCTCAAACGATCCATCTGTTAAAGTACTGAAGTTTGCAGATGACACAACAGTGATTGGTTTCATTCAAGACAACGACAAATCTGCATACAGGTGGGAGGTTGAAAAAACTAGCCTTGTGGTGCAACCAGAACAATCTTGAACTAAACACACTCAAAACAATACTAGACAACAGTATCAACAGTAGAGACCTTCATGTTTCTGGATTCTAACATATCTCAAGATCTAAAATGGACACTTAACATCAAAAACATCATCAGAAAAGTACAACAATGAATGTTCTTTCTGCACCAACTCAGAAAGCTCAGACTTCCCAAGGAGCTGCTGATTCAGTTCTACAGAGGAATTATTGAGTCTGTCATCTGCACCTCTATAATTGTCTGGTTTGGCTCTGCAACCAAACAAGACAGACAAAGATTTCAGAGGATAATTAGAACTGCAGAAAAAAAAATTGTTACCAACTTGCCTTCCATTGATGTCCTATGCCCAAGTCAAAAAGAGGGCTGTGAAAATATCTACAGACTCCTCATATCCTGGACATAAATTGTTTCAACTTCTACCCTCAAAACAACACTATAGGGCACTGCACACCAGAACAATTAGACACAAGGACAGTTTTTTCCTGAATGCCATCATTCTGCTAAACAAATAATTCCCACAATACTCTCAAATTATTTACTAAGACTGTATTACTATTATTCGTTTCATCCTTCCTATTACCTATCTTCTCCCACTTATGACTATAACCTTGTTGCTTGTATCTCTACGATTTATATTGTTTTATTTGTTTCCTAGTATGATTTGATTGTTTATTAGTAACCTATGACTATCACTAAGTGTTGTATCTTGTGATTCTTGATAAATGTATTTTTTTTCTTTTATGTACACTGAAGCAGGGGTGAAATCTAAAAATTTTCCCTACTGGTTCTGTGGACATGGCTTAATTGGTGGGCATGACTTGGTGGTCAGGTGACTGGGTGGGCATAGCCAATAACAATAAATAATAAAAATAATAACCAAAGTACACAAAACAATAAGAGGTACCAAAAACCAACTTTCACACTTTACTCACACACAACACAACTGACTCACACACAATGTAAAAGCAGCTGCACCTCATCCAAAATGGCCCCTGAAACAAACAGGAACCTCACACAGCCACAAAAAGCTCAAAAACCAACTTTCACATTTTACATACAGACAACACAACTGACTCTCTCACACACACAAAATGTCACAAATAGCTTTGTGAGATTTTGTGTGTTTGTGTAGTTAGAGTGAAACACTACAGAAACACACCAAATCTCAGAAAGCTGCATAAATATTTTTTTTATTTTATTTTATTTATATTTTTAGATAAAAGCAGCTAAATTTAAAAATTCCTTAACTTTAAATTGCTACATCTAAAAAAAAAAATAAAACTCCTTAAAAAAAACCCAATTAACTATTTTTTAAAGTCCCCCCCTTACTTACCCAATTCAAGGGACAAGGCAGGCAGATTGAGTTGCTCACTGATGAGATGGATTGCAGGCAGGCAGACTGAGTTGCTAGCTGATGCAATTGATTGCAGTAGCTGAAGCAAGGCTGGAATAGCGAGCAAGACCGAAAGAAGCAGGAAGCTGGCAAGTAGGCAAGTGGGAACCGAGCGATTGGGTAGGCATGGGCGGCGGGCAGGGGGGGAAGCAGGGATTTTTGCTACCGGTTCTCCGAACTACCCATCCCCATTGCTACTAGATCGGCTGATCTGGTCTGAATCGGGAGCATTTCACCCCTGACTGAGAGCATATGCAGCAAAGACAAATTCCTTGTGTGGCCAATCACACTTGGCCCATAAAGAATTCTACTTACTATGCCTCTGAAATAATCCCATTCTTATAGGCATCCTGAATTACAAACTGGTTAGCTGCATTTTACTGCAGCACAATGTGTGAATCAGCTCATGGGGTTAATTTATGGTTTGGCTGTTCCTTAGAAAGGAACAAATATGTTAGTAGTAAAACTGATTGCCACAATGACATTCTAATCTTTAACAATCTTAAAACAAAAAGACAAGCTCCAGCTCACATGCAAACCAAATGCAAATGACAGAAAGATCAAGATGTTTTGCAATAATTTTTATTTTCTTCCACCTGAAATAAATTTAAGTATTTTATTAAATACTTTACAAATTATTACAGTTTAACTGATTGAGTTAATCCTGGGGCAGGCTGTTTGCAGGTGTTCCACCAGTTAGGGAAGACAAACAGTTCCCAGTTGCAAATGTTCAGTGCAAAAGTAGCATTAAGGCTGAAAAGTGAGAAATGACACACATACAGAAGCTGTAAATTGCGTCAAAAATTATCTAAATTGCTGTATTCCTGACACTTGGTTTAAATTAGAATTCTTCAGTTAGGTGTTTTTCTCCTGGTACACATTATTACACCAAAACAAAGTACCATAACATGACTGGAGCTCAGAAAACGGCACAGTGTAATAATTTTCTCAGCTCAAATTATTAAATAAAAAACAAAAAGCAGTTCAACCTGCTTCTTGTTATTTTATGTCATTGTTAAAGGTTGAACAAGTTGGCATAGGAAGGCCTTATTTGCTAATTAAAAGGCTAATATCATTTCATAAAGACTCTAATGTTGCCAGGACAACAAAAGACATTTCTTTTCCTCACTAATAAAAGATATCAAGGAAAGCCACAGGGAAAATCAGAGAGGATACTAATTGGATGTCTAAAAATAAAAATGCTGTATTATAGCTGATCGTACTTTGTTATTGTCCTACATATTGTAGGAATTAGTATTTTACTGCATATTACTACAACAGAGGGAATTATTTAAATAATCTATGGCTTCCACTGCAAGAAAGCTGCTTTCTGACTCAATGAAACTAAATCAGGAGAATTTATTATAAATCAATGGAACAACAATTTCTCTAGTTCATTCAGCATGTAATTACACTTTCTTTAAAAATGCCAAAGAAAGGATTTAAATTTATCACTGCTCATTAAGCTTGGAAAGGACTGTGTTAATTGGATGTCAGCCTTCTTAATTCACTCACATGTGTGCTGACAAAAGAAGACCATTTGATTTAAACAAGACTGCCAAACTTTATGTATTTACCTACCTCGCTAAACTTTCTAAGTTGTAGGTAAATTATAGGAATGTTGAATTATCATCTAAAAGATGACAATGTAATAAAATGTAAGGATCCTGCAAAATTATTCCCCACTGAAATATGAACTGAATATTGGTTATGAAATATTTGTTATGAATATTAGTTATGAAATCAACTTCAAAATGAAGATAAGAGCTTTCTGGAAAGATCCTTAGCCACCTCATAAGAATTGGCAGTATTAGAAAAACTCTTTTTAAAAGATTTAATCCAATATATTATAATGAATTATAGTGCTTGTCTTGGATCAAGGGTTGGCAAATTCCTGCATATTTGATAAGTCTGTAGGTGAAGGAAATAGCTATTGGCCAGCAGTGGCTAAGGAGGCTGCTGATAAACCACTTCCACTCAAGACACCATGCCTTTGATCCTGGGCCCCCACTGCTCATCCCAGAAGTTCAGCTAAGCCATAGTCCTAGTGATCTGCCATCTGCACAGCCATCCATTCTTAGCTCATATATCTAAAATCAGATATCAGGTCAAATTTGGCTCATTTTTCTGACCAATGTCTTTTTTCCATATTGCTGTTTTGCACCATTTGAGCATTGACTCCAACACCAATTTTTCTCATATTATTATGTTTTGAGGAACTGAGTTTATTTAGTTTTGACCCACTTCCTATCTCCTGGAAATCACACACATAAAAAGAATTGACATCTTATTTTAACTTGCTGTAGTATGGAGTAGTAACGGATAAGTCATTTTCCCATTGGCATTAAGTTTTCGAATTCTTTAAGTTTTCAGATTCTGCCTTTAAGTTTTCAGATTCAAACCAGATATTTTTCATACTCCTAAACATATTTTTAATTTATGCTCAAGCTCTGACAAATAGACATTCATATGTACTTCAGTAAATGTGCTAGCTTCTGGGGTGTCTCTATCAAACAACAACACCTGATTTAGCCACAATAATAATCAGAGACAAATGGGAAAAACTCCTCCTTTTAGCTGAATTTAACATTACAAAAGGAGGTTAATTTTTTGAAGGCAAATAAAACTGCCTTACAGAGGCAGATGTTATAGATAAGCATGGTAAAACTGTAGATATGAACTAATCTATCTTGCTATTGGTGAACTCTAATTCTAATAATTTCATTTCTTTTCTTTTTTTAAGTGTTCCTTGTCTATATTTGAAATGCATGCTCACAGAACATTTAGTCTATTTGGTTATGTTTCAAAATTATTGACCAGGACTGATCAATAATTCAGCCATGCTTCCTAAATAAATATTATTACTCATACAAATGAAGTAGATATATAACACTTGAAGCTCCTCACTCTGAATAATATTGTGTTCCCTTGGAACTCATACAAATAAGGAAAGAAAATAATGCTTCAGTCAGTCATGGAGCAAATCCTTATGCTTAGCATGCAAAAAATAGTACAATAGATTAATACTTGTCTTTAGGAATAGTGTTTAACTATCAGATATGATTAAAAAAATGCATGCTAACTTGTAAGAATCAATTACTGCAAAAGGTCAACTGAGCCAAGAGAAAACTCCCAGAAAAATAAAATCCAATACTGCAGATGTCATAAAAATAAATACTGCAAGAACATGTATGTTTAGTGAAGAAAAGCATGTTTTGTAAAATATAACATTTTAAAATTTGTTTTTAAAATGTTTGGCATACAGCCAAATCAAACCAAGTGAAAATTACACAAGTCGCAGTCAAAACAACTCAACAATGACACATTGCTGAGAAAGCTATAGAAAACAATAAGGAGAGAACCAAGGCAATTTCCAGGTGAAGTGCGGGCCTCTCTTTTCAATGAGGCTTATTCATAGATAAATGTACTTCACATTGCAGTCTCTGCAGCACTATTTGATTAAGCAGCATATTGATGAAATCATTCTTTCCTTAAATCCAGGACCATTGGTCCAGACCATCCCAACCATCCCATGCATTGTATATATACAGTATAGAAAGAAATGATACTTTGTGAATAAAGTTGTTAGTAGCTACCATGTTTCCCTGAAAATAAGATATGTCCTGAAAATAAGGCCAAGCCTGATTTTTGGGGTGGGCATAAATATACGCCCTCCCCCAAAAATAAGCCGTAGTGAAGCGGTGGGCATGAGTGGCACAGGAGACAGCCCTTCCCTTCCCTGGTCACCTTATGGAAGCTGGCATGGATCAGCTGAGCTAGCAGGGGCCCGGAGCTGTTTCTCATTCTGTCTCTCTGTGGAGGCCTCCCAGTGCAATGCTCTACCACAACTTTGGAGCAAACCTCCGCCTTCCCTGCTCAGGATTGCAAGGCTGAATGCTTTGGAGGGAACATTTTTGGGATGTGCGTCTGTGCAGAGCTCCCCAAGGATAGAATGGGGAGGAGATTTTCCTGCTGATCAGAGCAAAGTGAAGCCTTCAGCCTTGCCTTTGGGCTGCTGAGTGCCAGCCTGCGTGCCTTCCACTGCTGCTTCTGGGATCGCTTCTTCCCTCCTCCCCACCTCTGCCTTTTTCCCTTCTGTTACTGCTTCTGGGGAGCAGACAGTATGATGGAGAGAGTGGGGCCAGTGGTAGCACTTTAAAAAAGTAGGATCTCCCCAAAAATAAGCCCAAGTGCTTATTTTGAAGCCCGAAAGAAAATAAGACCCTGTCTTATTTTCAGGAAAACATGGTATTAGAAGAAATGGAGGTAGTGACAAATTTTATTTTGCTGGGGTCACCACAGGTGGGGACTGCAGCCAAGAAATTAAAAGACACTTGATCCTGGGGAGGAAAGCTATGGCAAATCTAGACAGCATACTAAAAAGCAGAGACCCTGCCAACAAAAGTGCATATATCAATGTATATACATTTCCCAGGTGCAATGTATGGCTGTGAAAATTGGACCATAAGAAAGGCTGAGTGCCAAAGAATTGAGGCCTTTGAACTATGATGCTGGGGAAGACTTCTGTAAGTCCCTTGGACTGCAAGGCGAACAAACAAGTCAGTCCTAGAGCTGATCAACCCTGACTGCTCTTTAGAAGGCCAGATCCTGAAGATGAAACTCAAATGTTTTGGCCACCTAATGAGAAAGAAGGACTCACTGGAGAGGAGCCTAATGCTGGGAAAGATTGAGGGCAAAAGAAAAAGGGGACAACAGAGAATGAGGTGGCTGGATGAAGTCACTGAAGCAGTAGGCATGAACTTAAATGAACTGAGGATGGTAAAAGACAGGAAGGCCTGGAGGAATGTTGTCCATGGGGTCGTGATGGGTCAGATATGACTTCGCAGCTAACAACAACAACAAGCTATTAGTTTCCTTATATTAAACACAAAATCCTAGCACTGATCCACAGTTTCTGTCTGCCTTCATTCTGTATATTGCAGTCCACAAGACTTTAATTTAAATCTTGTTCAGTGTAGTTGTGCCATAGTTACCACAAGAGCAAAATCAAAGCACAAGAAAGTGGCAAAAATGATAGGGCTGGAAGCTGAAATAACTATTAGCAACAGGGGGAAAGCCTGTAATTTTTAAGTTATAACACAATGAATCAGATTGGCAACTTGTGATTTCTCATGTATCATGCAAATTGGTTTGGAAAAATGCATGCTAAATTTTAAAATTCTTTTCCTAATGAGGTAAACAAGGTTAACTGAAGCTGTCTCTGTGCTACATTGCCTAGAAAAGAAATTACCAGTTTTGGTATAGCAAAAATACTTGTTCTCCCTCTAACGTTGCACAAGATATTAGAAAAGTATAAAGTGGGGACAGGAATTACAATAACTGATTCAGAGGTGGGTTTCAGCAGGTTCTGACCAGTTCTGGAGAACCGGTAACGAAAATTCTGAGTAGTTTGGAGAAATGATAGTAAAAATTCTGACTGGCCCCACCCCAATCTATTCTCTGCCTCCCAAGTCCCAGCTGATTGGAAGGAAATGGGTATTTTGCACTAAACTTCCCCTGGATTGGGGAGGAAATGGAGATTTTACAGTATCCTTCCCCTGCCACGCCCACCAAGCCATGCCACATCCACCAAGCCACACCCACAGAACCGGTTATAAAAAAATTTGAAACCCACCACTGAACTGATTGTGCATACTTTTAGATCATGTTGGGGCTCTTTTTTGCTGCCATGTTAATGTATTTTCCTCCAATCAATAGGGCAAGACAAATGTATGTCAGCATACTTTGCATTGTCTTCATTTTTAGCTTTATTCTTGCTTAGCAATAAAGCTAGTGATTTAATGCAGGACAACTTAAAGCAACAGGTGACTTCCCTTTCTATCACCTGCCAACAATTGGTTGAAAACAATTGGTTGATTGTTGAAAAACAACCATCAATTGCTTTCCTTAAAGCAGGAGGTAAAATATGACAGATGGCCCAATCTATGCAGTTAACCATCTGTCAACACCTGGTCATGAAATTTCTGATCAATGTGTTAGGAGGGTGCAGGTATGCATTACTGAGCAGCATCCATTCCACCAATATCACAAATCAGCTGCAGCCTCAGATATTTTCAGTAGGTAGTAAAGTAAAGCAGGATAGAGATTTTGTGCTTCAGCTCATCTAAGTGATGGTAGGTGCTTTCCAGTAAAACAAGTGAGAAGATGGTCCTATCCATTTCACTAAAGAGTAGGGGGAAATAGATCTCCTGACATGCCCCTGTTGGAAGAAATGTCCATCTGGGTTCAGTTCCAAGTGGGGAAAAAGATACTGGAAACATAGAGACTGCTTGGAAAGATGGTTTAATGGTGGACAGGATCACATGTTTTGAGTTCCTGAACAGAAAAGGAGCTATGATGCTGGTTTTATGCCCTCTCTGAGCTTTGAACTTCCTGGGGCACAGGAAGAGTATCCTGATTGGTTGTCAGACTCTCAGGGGGTGGGGGTCTTAGCTAGCCTTGCTGGCTGATGTAATCTTCCCAGGTGCCATGTGGTGAGTTTCTGTTGCTAGATGGATCCTATTGTGTTGCAGATGATGGTCCACTGACAAAGGTAGAGGGAGGCAGGAAGGTGGGAACTGCTTTGTCTTTAAAACATGTTTCTCCATTTCTCATCCAGAGAAATATATTCTGCCTTTTTAATATTTCCCAAAATATCTCATTCTTCTAGGAGAGGGGTGGATGCTAACTTCCTACACCCAAAAATAGGTAACAAGTGAAAGGAGTGACATCTCCTCATTCCAGATTAAGGAATGACCCACCACCACAGTTTTTTAAGTAGTGTAAGATTTATAAGAAAATATGATGATAAACAAATGAATATAAAAATTCGTAACAGTATATACAGTTCAGCTGTAAAAGGATTTATATAATGTGTTGTACTATACATTTTCACATAGCATCAGAAACATTGTTAGGTAAGTCTAATGGAAATATCTTAAGAGAAGCATTCTATATATGGGTGGACTACTGAAAAGACCATTTTTAGGGCTGTCTACTTTGCCTCATGAAGGTACCTAGAGGATTATGTATTCTGAAAGTTGGAGTCCACACATCAAGGTTGTAAAAACAACTGGGGTATGCTTATACATTTAGGAAAAGTTCTGTATTCAGATAATGTTTAATGTTCTTTGCAGTATTTGTAAAACAGCAAAGTGAATTGTGGCTTCTTCATCCAAAAAGTCATCACATTACTTGGCGCCCTCTTGCATCAACTACAAAGGACTTGCAGGAACACATGGTAACAGAGGTTGTTCTGTGCCTTTCATAGAGTGCTTTATCAAAGCCTCTCTAGGATCTTTTGAAGTCATATTGTACAACCTGGCTTTTTGTTGTGCAAATGACATTGTTTCCTCTTGAAAATGACATCATTTGATACCTTGGGGCTATGTAAAGAATATTTCCCCAATAATGATTTCCTCCCATATTTAAAAGTATGAAGAATTACTGGCATCATTGTCCCTTTTTTCCTTTGATCTCTTTGATATCTTCCACAGTCAACATTCAGAATGCAAATTCATTAAGGACAAGAAACCAAACTCTTGCATCTGAACTCTGTAACCAATAGCCCTTTAGAAATCAATAACCAGTGACATAATGTTATTTATTGTAAAACAGTACAACAATTTATTGTAAACCAAATTAAAAGAAAATCCTTCGATCAAAGTGGGTAGAATGATGGTGCACAAAGAAAATTTTTGGAAACATGCCACAAAATGTAACTGCAAATTAAAGCAGATATTATCTTACATGCATTGTTTCATCTTGAACCAGCAATCTAAAATGAAGCAACTATCAAACAGATGGTTTATCTTTCTCCACTGAACTTCGTTTCTTATGTATGATTTCTTGCCTGGTGCTGCTAAAGAAATTCTTCAAGGAAATAGTATATTCTTTGCAAAGATATAAGTCCTTCAACCGGCTTCAGCTAAATATTTTTCTTTTGTACTTCTATTCCTTCCCATGAATTTCATCTCAAACTGTTCAACATTCCATTCAAGATGCATGTGATTCTGATAGCAATTTTTTAAAAAAATATCAGTGACAAAATATGTTTAACCCTGGTTTTCATAGTTAACATCCATACAAGCCACAGTTCAAATATTTAAAATACTCATGGAGACCTAGTGCTATAAAGAGAGCCACAGTAAGCATATAAACAGAAATAAGAGAACAATGTATGTCAGAGCTTTGTTTTGTTTTGCTATTATTGCAGCCTATCACATTGTTTGAGAGATAAATCATTCCATTTCAGTGGCAGCTTGTCTCTCTGGAAGTGGGACCTACAATGATAAAAGAACATCAAACTTTATTTCCATATATTTATGGCTATTGGACACTGCTGTATAAATTCTCTATTTGCAGAGTATATGCAGTACATGTCACACATGAAGTTCTTTCCATTCATTTCCACGCTAGAGAGCCCCCTTGGTTTGAAAATGCCTCTTAACAGTTTTGTATTTGGGGTGGAGTCACCTCAAAGAATAAAATTCCAGCTATAAATCTGAGTTTGGTTACAGAACTTTTGAGTATAGTATTGAAGCCATTCTTACTTTTCATCTAAAATTACTTTTTAAATAACTGCTTTAAGAAATATAGCATTGTCTACACTAGTGGCAGAGACATAAATCTGGCCCACATCTGCAACAACTAGCAATTTTATACATTTTTCTTTTTCTTTTTTTGAAGAAAAATTAATGTCATTTTCCCCTGTATTTTTTCACAGTAAAAGTTTTCATTGAAGGGAAAATGATTTAAGATTGTTTTGCAGAATTGTTTCAAGAGTAGCCTTTTACAAAATGCTTCCTACTTTTTCCCCAGTGAGTCTGGAAAGTTGGAACTTTTTCAGGTTTAGAGGCAAAAGCTGAGATTTCGAAATGCATGTTGTGTTAGTTTCATTTCTGAAAATTTTTATATTCCACATTTTGATTTAAATATGCTTCAGGTTGGCTGTTTTTAAAAGCGCTTGAAATGCTAAAACATACATCTGACAACTGTTCGAAGAAATGTCCATCTGGGTTCAGTTCCAAGTGGGGAAAAAGGCACTGGAAACATGGAGACTGCTTGGGAAGATGGTTTAATGGTGGACAAGAATCACATGGTTTGAGTTCCTGAGTAGAAAAGGCGATCATATGCTTCAAGATGTTGGGTGAAGAACCAGAGGGAAAATGAGAGACCAAGACACTGAGAGTGCCTGAGTTTATATCCTTTATGGGCCCCCACCTTAGTGTTTTCTGTTGCTGTATAAGAAATGTATCCTGATTGGTTGTCAAATTCCCAGGTGGTCTAGGGGTCTTAGCTAACTTTGTAGGTTGTCTCTCAAGCTTGCTTGAGCCTAGCCATCTGGTGAGTTTCTGTTGCTAGATGGGTCTTATTGTGCTGCAGATGATGATCCATTGACAAAGGTGGGGGGAATGAGTGAGCTTGGCTGAGGTCTTAATGGCCCATTGACAAAAGGTGTGGGGAGGCAGGAAGCTGCTTTGTCTTTAAAACATGTTTCTCCATTTCTCATCCAGGGAAATGTAATATTCTGCCTTTTTAAATATTTTCTAAAATATTTCATTTTTCTAGGAGAGAGGTGAGTGCTAACTTACTACACAACAAAATCAACTGAATTTAATTTCAGGTTTAAATTGCAGTTAAAGCATTACAGCAAATGGACACTGTTACTTACATTTATACTGCTACTCATCTTTGTATTTCATATCTCCACTGTTTTTTCTCTTTGGTTAAAAAAAATCATCTTCTACTACTAATTGGTCTCACTGACAGTAGCTATCATAGAACAGAGGAGCATAAAATGGGAGAATGATTAAAAAGATTTGCCGCTGACTATTCTGGACTCACCATCCGGCTCCTGCTACTTTGGGAAACAGGTAAATTCCCCATAAAATCCTTACTGGGGGTGGGGGATGGTACTATTGGTCAAATTACATGTTTCAATAAATTCCTATATAAATAGAACAGTTATTTAAAAAGCACTTTAGTAACTTAGATGGGTCCAAGTTAAATATAACAACTTTCAGCAAATCTATGTAGGAAGTTAGCATCCACCCCTCTCCTAGAAGAATGAAATATTTTAGGATGTAGGAAGTTAGCACCCACCCCTCTCCTAGAAGAATGAAATATTTTAGGATGTAAGAAGTTAGCACCCACGCCTCTCCTAAAAGAATGAAATGTTTTAGAAAATATTTAAAAAGGCAGAATATTATATTTCCCTGGATGAGAGAAATGGAGAAACATGTTTTAAGGACAAAGCAGCTCCCTGCAGCTCCCTGCCTCTCCCCACACCTTTGTCAATGGGCCATTAAGGCCTCAGCCAAGCTCACTCATGGGCCATCATCTGCAACATAATAGGACCCATCTAGGCAACAGAAACTCACCACATGACACCTGGGAAGATTACATCTGCCAGCAAGGCTAAGTAAGACCCCCACCCCCTGGGAGTCTGACAACCAATCAGGATACTCTTCCTGTGCCCTGGGAAGTTCAAAGCTTAGAGAGAGCATAAAGCCAGGGCGCGCACAGCACCTCGCCCTTTTCTGTTCAGGAACTCCTGACCACCATTAAACCATCTTTCCAAGAAGTCTCCATGTTTCCAGTGTCTTTATCCCCACTTGGAACTGAACCCAGATGGATGTTTTCTTTTAACAAGGAAATATTAAAAAGATAGAATATATTTCCCTGGATGAGAAATGGAGAAACATGTTTTAAAGACAAAGCAGCTCCCATATTCCTGACCCTCCCTTACCTTTGTTAATGGGCCAGAGACAGAAACCCAATTTCCACCCACGTTTGTCAATGGACCTTCATCTGCAACACAATAGGATCCATCTAGCAACTCACTACATGGCACCTGGGAAGATTACATCAGCCAACATGACTAGCTAAGACTCCTACCCCCTGGGAGTCTGACAACCAATCAAGATACTCTTCCTGTGCCCCAGGAAGTTCAAAGCTGAGAGAGGGCATAAAACCAAGGCACAGTCAGCATCTTGGCCCTCTTTCTGTTCAGGATCTCAAGCCATGTGAACCTGTCCACCATTAAACCATCTTTCAAGCAGTCTCTATGTTTCCAGGGTCTTTTTTCCCACTTGGAACTGAATCCAGATGGACATTTCTTCCAACAATTTGGCACCTCAGATGGGATCCCAAGCTAACCTAACCAATAGACCTGGCCCAGGTAAGTCTCCCTTGCTAGCAGCAGACCCACTGAGTCTGTGGGTAAGTTTTCCTGGACCTTGGCCATTTGGAACTAGGTTTTAAAGGGGTTTTGAGTGTTGAGATCAAAGGCTGTTTGGAAAAAAGGTGAGTACCTCTAAATTTAAATTTTAAAGCATTGAAAAGCATGGGAAATGTGTGTATGCCTGCATGTGTGTGAGTGACAGGGCCCTTTTCCCAATCACAGCTGGATCTCGCTTCCTCTGTGCATTTCCTAACCAAAGAAAGACCAACAGTCTGGAGAGCATGGGGGTTTTGTCAAAGCACAGGACCTTCTGTAGGGAAGGAGGAAGTGTGTGTGTGTGTGTGTGTGTGTGTGTGTGTGTGTGTGTGTGTGTGATTCCACCCAGACAACTGCCTGATTCCACCTCTTTGAGCAACCTCTAGCTGCACCTCTGCTATTGCTAGCTCCACTGAGTCGTGACCGGTAAGATAGAGAAAGCAAGGGGGGGGGTGTCACCGAATGTGGGACTTTGTGTTTAAAGGGATCAGAAGCTGAGCAAACATCAAGTGAAAGTGAAAAGGGTAATTAAAAAAGGGGGGAATCCTCGGTGTATCTCAAAAAAGCATAGCCTGGTTGTACGTGATTAAGAGTAAGGAGGTGCCAGTACTCAATGCAGGGGACAGCAGGTCCTCCCAGATCCCCTTTTCGGATCTGAAAATCTACGGCAGAGTTCCCTATAGGAAGGACCCATACTTTGTGAGGGAATCTAAGTCCTTCCCAGAGCATTTTTTCTAAAAACTGACAGCGGGCCACCCGACTAAGTTGAAGTGATCCTTATACATAAAAGGTCATGGGTAGCGGTCATTCGCAGGTGGCAGGAACCCCCCTGGGAGAATTGTTTGAAGCCTGGGATGCCAGGCGGGTGCCAGTCTTAGCTGGCATGAGAAAAAAATGGGCTTTGCTAAGAAACAAATTTGGCCTGAAAGTGGTACCTTTTGATATTAAAACACTAAAAGCACCACAGGAAGACAAATTTGGATAAATAAAGGTACTTAAAAGAAAAGGAAAATATATAAATAGGAATGTTGGGGGTTTTGTTTGTTTTGTTTCTCTTTCTCTGTCCTCTATGCAACCACGTAGTATGTTTGTTAAGATTTGTACCTTCCCTAATTTAACTGAGCTTTATGGCGGGAAAGATCAGTGTGTGTGTAAATCTGTTTTCCTCTCTTTGTCCTCCTTGTTTTTTATGTGTGTATGTCTAAGTCTTTGTGTGCCCTCGAGGTAATTGTAACTGTAAAATGAATCTGATCCCTAGAGACAAAAATTTTAAATTGTTAAGGGAAAAAAAAGGTTGAAGCAATGAAAAATGGGCAGAATGAGAAAAAAGGAAAGAAAAAGCCTTTGTCCTGTGTTTGGGTAGCTAACAAGAACAGAGTAAAGTGAACTTTTCATGTTATTTCTATTTTTTTCTCCTTCCCTTTCTGTACCTTAAAATAACAACCCAAGTTTATGAGGAAATGTTTTAAGTTAACTTACAAGAAAAAAAATCATTCCTACATTTACTGTGTGTTTAAATGATTTTACCTGTTCATCCTCTTCATGAAGCATGTGAATCCAATTTTTTCTTTCTCATCAGTTGTGTCTCTATTTTGTTGAAAGTGCATTATCAGTTTAGTAACTGCAATACTGATGTGTTGTTGTTTCTTTTTAAACTCTACCTGCAAGATATCTAAACCCCTCCATCTCTAATCCTGTTATAATGCCTTTTCTGGGAAGATTACCCACAAAAGAGGGAGTGGACCCTGTTCTAATGTTTTTCAGCCCTGCACAGATGACTCTGCAACTGTGGAAACAGAGCACCTGGATCCAGATGCTGCCTCCAGAGGAGACCTTCCATCTGTTTGAGCCAGGAATTGACTTTGAATCCAGCCTCCACTTAAAGTTTTCCCATTTTATAACCTTTCTTGCCTCAACTGTTAAGTGAATCACTGCAGTTGTTCAGTTAGTATCATGGTTATTAAGTGAATCTGGCCTTCCCATTTATTTTGCTTGTCAGAATGTTACAAAATCTGATCACATGACCCCCAGGACACTGAAACTGTCATAAATATATGTCAGTTGGCAAACATCTGAATTTTGATCACATGACCCTGGGGATGTTGCAACGGTCATAAGTGTGAAAAACAGTTATAAGTCGCTTATTTCAGTGTCGTTGTAACTTCAAATGCTCACTAAACAAACTGCTGTAAATCTAGAACGATTCATATTATATCAGTCAATGCTGTCATTATAATTATATATACTTATAGAAGAAGCTCATTTTCATCCCGATGGGTGATAACTGATCATGTGGGCCAGTGTTTCTCAATCTTACTATGTCTGGACTTCAACTCTCAGAATTCCCCAGCCAGCACAGCTAGCTAGGGATTTCTGGGAGTTGAAGTCCAGACCTCTTAAAGTACCCAAGATTGAGAAATACTGATCTTGCCTTCTGATTTCATATATTCAAATGTATTAACTTTTAATTCAAATTCTTCCTTTTTGCCTGAGCAAAAATGAAAACTTGTACTTTCTAATCAATTTGCATATTTAAAAATGTCAATGCTACAAATATATTTTTTAAAGGGAGAAAAAGGATAGAAATAATGAGAATACCTTAATATGGTCATCTTTTTAAAACATTAAAGATTATTAATGAATAACAGGATACCATTTATAAAATTGAGAACCATTAAAGCTGAAGGTGGGAAAACATATTAAAAAGGGTAATAGCATTATATTTTATTAGGTTTACATTTAGTGCAATGCTATTTGTGAGTCATTTGCCACTTGTTTTTAGAGCTAGGTATGCAAAATCAAATTTGCTTTCCAGCTACAAATTATGTGATGAATGCTGTGAAATTATATACATAATGTTCAAATTTTCTCTATAGTTCTCTATGGTTCAAACCTCTTTACAGTTTTTAGTCTCATCTGATTTAAACTAATATCACTATGAGATTAGCTTTTCTTCTGCAACTAAACCAGAGCAATTATTTAAAGAACTGAATCAGGGTTATAAATTAGGAATTGTCAATGCTCTGTAAATATGCCACAGTATTGTTACTAAATGTCACTCAGTGAAATAATAAGCAGGAAAAAATTTAAATATGAAAAAGAAAGTGGTTAGGTATGAACCAAAAATTATTGTGATTAAAAAGGCAGGAACATTTTCAAATGACGTCTATTGTTTAGAAAATTGGAAGGCAAAAGAAGCCCATTTATAACTTAGATAAAATTAACAGATTCTTTAAAACTATTTCATATATAACCAAAATGATTTTAGTGTGTAGGCAAGAAAGGTAGACAAAGATGAACTTATTTTCAAGTTGAAACCATGGGTAATATTTTTTAGGAAAAACATGCATAAAATTAGTCTCAAAGGCAATACTGATAATGATACTTATTCTGGGATTATAGATCCAGATGGCATGACTCTGTAGTGAGAGCTATTTTAATTGCCCTGTCTACTCCAAGTGCCCTTCCTTTTTTCATCAATACTCAGGGGCTCTCAAATAAAGGTTGGTCTCTCCTTTTCCTTCTATCTTACCAGATGGTAGTCCTGTTCATCTTTCTTTCCCTAAACAATTCAGAATTCAGTAGCTAATAATAGCTTTTCTTTGGATACTAAATTCTTTTGTTCAATCTTATCTTGCTTTCACAAAAACTACTTTATTATTTTCATCACATAACCAAAACAGTACCTTTATTATATAACCCTTTTTGATTGGAAACTCCAAGAGGAGAAATAAAACAATAACAAGGAAAGGGCAGCTACAAATTATTCCAGACTATTTTGTTCCCAAATCACAGTTTACATTTCAAAGGTTGGGCCACCTTTCAAGCTGGACACTCAACTTGCAGCATGCACTGGAGCACAGATTCAGATAAAATGAAAGATGAGACAATTAACTATCTGGAAAGTTAGGAACAGACAAATTAGTTGAGTTTCTTAGCAACATAATAGTTCAACTTGTAGTTTGAAGACAAACAATACAGTACCACCAGCGCCACCTTTCTCGCTGGGTGCTAATTTATGGCACTCCGCACTGGATATTGTAAAAGCCGGTGTAAATAGCTGCGAACTGCTGTTCCCGACTTAATTTTCCCTCTCTGGTTGAGAGAGCAGGGGAAAGAGCAGGGGTGGGAGAGAGGTAGATTCCCCTAGGGGCTTTGTTTTTCTTATGCAAAGTCCCGAAAGGTCGAATCCCTTTGAATTCCTCCTTATCTCCATTATCCAGCGTGTCTCCTGCAACAGCAGGAAAAGAGGAAGGTGTCCAAGTTCTGCTAACAATTGATTTCTTTTTGTGGATTTCTATAAGCAGGCGGAAGAAGCATGAGTGAACAATTATTGGTTTGCGAGTATTGTTGATTTCCTGACTTCCTCCTTTTTTAAAGAGAGAAAAAATATTATTTTTCCTTCTTTTAAAATGGCGTTTTAGACTAACTGCAAATAGACCAGCCTTGCTGCGAAATCGAAACTGAATGGAGACTTCATCTTATTGTGTTGGATTCTGGATTGTTGGATTATGTTACATTGTTTAAGTATTTCATAAGGGGATTTTCAGCAAGAACTTTGCCATGAAGGTTTTTTCAGAAGAATGGATTTGTGACTTTATACAGGATTACACAGAAAGAATGTATTTAATTATTCAAAAATACGAACTGAAACAGGACTTAAATGCAATGGAGGAGATACAAATAAAAATGGATAAATATGAAGATATGATCATGTATAAACAAGTTGATGTAAAGAAGTTTCCTTTAAATAGTTTGGATGAAATGTCAGAATTTGTGCTACAGGAGGCTGTTTCCCGAACTGAAAAAATTTACAGGCTTAATGCTTATCAAGAATTCTCTCTTTGGATTGATGGAATATATGGTAGTAATTTGTGGATTTTTGAACATAAGGATCTATTAGGCAATATTGTGACTGACTTTTCAAAAGGAGAAATGAAGGAAAGACAGAGATTAATGCATCAAAAAAATGGCAAGAGACAAAAGTATTATCCTTTGAATTATTAACAGACAAAAATATTACTGTCCCTGAAAGACAATATGTGAGGAAGATCTGGAAGAAATGGGTTGATTATATGTTTTATATCTATTATAAAAGACTAGGTATTTGGATTTATACTGGATTTTGATGAGGATAGACTAAATTTGAATAGCTACTGTAATCCTTGGTATTGAAATTTTATAATGTGTTGTACTGTATTTTGAATAGAATATTTTTGAAAGAGTTTATGTAAGAAAGACCTGGGGGGGAAATTATATGGTTATAGAAGCTATAAGGGAGATATTCTTTGAATTGGATTGGATTTTTATGTTTTAGTTGGTTTTAAATACTTTAGGATTAATTTGTTTTATTGATTTACATATTTTGTTATTCTTAATTGTTAATTTATTTTATTTTTTTATTTTTTTTCTTGAAGGATTTTGGTTGTGTTAGGAGGAAGTCAGAGCTAGAGAGGGAAAATTGGTATAATAGTTTTGGGGGAAAATCTTCTTAGCATATGTTTGTTTTATTTTTAACTATATCTTGTGCTTCATCCGGGAAGTCAGGGGAGGGGAGGATTAGTGAAGGGAGGGGTTGGGGAAAAGGAATTTTTTGTAAAACTTTTTTGTTTTGTTTTTTATTCAAAAAGTTTTACAAAATTTTTCCTTTCCCCTCCTCTCCCTCCTTCACAACCCCTCCCCAACTTCCCGGAACGGGCACAAGGTATAGTTAAAAATAAAACAAACATATGCTAAAAAATTTTCATCCCAACTTAATTATACCCCTACAATCATCAATTCCTAACTTCCCCCAAAAACAATCAAGAATAATACATCATAATCATTCAAAAACAGTCTGATAACTCTTAGTCTGATATCTACGTTGAATATAGTCAATCCATTTTTTCCATTCCTTTAAGTATCTTTCTTGCGTATTATCTTTCAAAAAGGCTGATATCTTCGCCATCTCAGCCAAATTGGCAACCTTCAATATCCATTCTTCTATTGTAGGTACTTCTTTTTTCTTCCAGTATTGTCCTATTAATAATCTTGCTGCTGTTATTAGGTTTAAAATCAATTTAGTCTCAAATGTAAAACGTTTTGAATTAAAAAAAAATAGTTCAACTTGTAGTTTGAAGACAAACAATACAGTACCATAAGTCCAAGCAGACAAAGTAAATATGTAATCAGTGAACAGAGGTAATTTAAGCATTAGGTATAAATTCTGGGTTGGGCTGTCATCAAGTTTATAGCAGCATTAATGTGTTGTTATCCAGTTTAGAAGCTAACTTAAATTATGTTGGCTTAAATAAAGCACTTCCAAACTTTTTTGTCTTAGCAATAAAATAGAAAAGAAGTTCAGTATGAAGCAGAAGAAGAGCAGAGAAGAAAATGGATCATCAATGACCTCTTTGATATCAATTATAGGCAGCAGAAGATATGTGATTCTTCTGGTGTCAGTTTTTCATACCATGATGTGATGCTCCATGAAACTGGAGAACAAAGGAGCAATTCTCTTTCTTTCCTCATCACTTTTCTTACAATCCATGGCATGTTTTTCCAACTTTTTTTTTCTTTCCCATTCAGTTGTTCTGATCAACTCTGGATTGGAATCTGGGATGGAAGTAACTATCAGTGACTTGAGGGAAAGAGGGGTGTTCACAGCCATGAACATCAACCAAATTGGAGTGTTGCCTGCAATGAAGTGGAACACCAGAGCTCGGCCACACAGAACCATTTAAACCAGCAAAAATTTATTGTGGAACAAAACAAACAAAAAAGGCCATGGTGACCAATGGGTTAAGAATCCACGTTTCTGACAAACAATGAGGTAACCTTACAGTAGGGCAAACCAAACATATAGATGAGCTTACAAATGTTTCCAGAAATCTGATTACTTCCTGATATAGGTTTCTCCAAGAACCTGAGTTCATTAATACTTACGTAGAACTCCATATCTTTTGGAAGACATTACTGCTGGGAAAACTGGTCTCATAATCTGATACAATATTTTTGATTTACTGTCCAATACATTGAGTGTTGTCTTGGGAAGAGAAGAGAAGAGAAGAGAAGAGAAGAGAAGAGAAGAGAAGAGAAGAGAAGAGAAGAGAAGAGAAGAGAAGAGAAGAGAAGAGAAGAGAAGAGAAGAGAATTTTTTATTGGCCAAGTGTGATTGGACACACAAGGACTTTGTCTTGGTGCATATGCTCACAGTGTACATAAAAGAAAAGATACATTCATCAAGAATTCTAAGGTACAACACTTAATGATAGTCATGGGGTACAAATAAGCAATCAGGAAACAACCAATATCAATATAAATCGTAAGGATACAAGCAACAAAGTTACAGTCATACAGTCATAAGTAGAAGGAGATGGGTGATGGGAACGATGAGAAAATTAATAGTAGTGCAGATTTAGTAATATTTTGACAGTGTTGAGGGAATTATTTGTTTAGCAGAGTGATGGCGTTTGGGAAGAAACTGTTCTTGTGCCTAGTTGTTCTGGTGTGCTCTGTAGTGTCGTTTTGAGGGTAGAAGTTGAAACAGTTTATTTATTTATTTATTTATTTTGTCACAACAGTATATATAAGCATAAGCATGAAAGTAACTATATAATATATAAGCATATATATATATATAAGTTTATGTCCAGGATGTGAGGGGTTTGTAAATATTTTCACAGCCCTATTTTTGACTCATGCAGTATACAGGTCCTCAATGGAAGGCAGGTTGGTAGCAATTGTTTTTTCTGCAGTTCTAATTATCCTCAGCATCTCCTTGGGCAGTTTGAGCTTTCTGAGTTGGCGCAGAAAGAACATTCTTTGTTGTGCTTTTTTGATGATGTTTTTGATATTAGCTGTCCATTTTACATCTTGCAATGTGGTAGAACCTAGAAATGTGAAGGTCTCTATTGTTGATACTATGTTGTCTAGTATTGTGAGAGGTGGAAGTATGGAAGGGTTTCTCCTAAAGTCTACCACCATTTCAACGGTTTTGAGTGTATTCAGTTCCAGATTGTTCCAGTCGCACCACAAGGCTAGTTGTTCAACCTCCCGTCTGTATTACATATCAGAGTAGCAAGGTCTATTGAAGCAGAAGGAATTGGTAGTCATCAAAGTAGTCAAATGGGCTCAGTGTTTTAATATGATTCCATTAACTCTTGATACACATTTGTATAAATGTTCTTGCAATTTTATGCTAGCTTTTAACCACCTAGAATATGATATATAGTAAAAATAAAACAACCATCAATGAATGTTCAAAGTACCACACTGCCTCCATATTATAGTATAGTTGTGGCCATTCAATATTTCTATAGTGGCACAAATCCTTCACCACCATCTCTACTACCACTTTTTCAAAATAAAATTTGAAGGTTTCTATAGCTATTCCAAAAGATTTATTAGTTTGTCTTTCAGAGCCTTGTGTGAGTTTGATTAGTTTTTGAGTGGATGAGGGTTAAATAACAAACAGTCTTGTTCAAATACTTTTATGGGCCCAATCATATCACTTGAAATATGGACTAGATAAGCATTATTTATGTGAGAATTGTCAGGGTCACACTGCCAAACTGTTTCTAAGACTTCAGTCCAAAAAAAAAAAATCAGGCATTAAATAATTCAGTTGTCATTGAGGAAAAAATGCAGGACTTGCTGGGCAAATATCAAAGCAATCTAAATGTATTGTGTATAGAAGACATATCAGGCAATGGCAAAGGCATGGTTATCATTCTGCAAACATTTTGCTGGCATTGCAAAGTCTGAGAGCATATATTGCAAAATTAGATGTCTTCCACTTGAAAATGGTCTGCCTCCCACTTTTCACAGATAGATAAGGGGGAAGGGGGGAGGGAGGGAAGGGGGGAGGGAGAGAGAGAGTGGCTTTCAAATAATGGCTTTTGAATTAATCATGAATTTAAACTGTTTAAACTGTTTATAGTTGGAGAAATTATCAAATGCAGGGTAGCAGAAAGAAGACTAATATGCTGTACCTGAACAGCCATTGAATAAACCTATATGACAGTTCTAAAGGTAAATGAAGTATATTTCTCACAATTATAAATAAGAAACACAGCCTCTAGACTCTGAATGTTTAACTTTAATTTTAAACTTTTAACATATTGTGGGAACCCAGGGAATCCATGAATACTGGGCGGAAATGGTGGTCAACTTTCTCCACTTGTACGTTGTAGATCAGTGATTCCCAAACTGTGAGCCGCGGCTCCCCCGGGAGCCGCGCCACCGCCCACAAGGAGCAGCGAAGAAGCAGCGTCCGCTCCACACGCTGCCGCGAGATCCCAGACGACAAAGCCGGACACGGCCGCAGCGACGGGACTCGCACACCGCAACTCGGGACAACTCAAAGCCAAGGGACCCCCGCGCAGCCGCACCCACACCCCCGCGGGCAGGCCACAGCAGGCAGGAAGACGGCAGACGCCGACGACGGACCAAAGGAGAAGCGCGAGCTCCGGCCCCGCCCGCCCGCCTGAACCACAGCGCCCGCCCAGACCCGCCGCCTGGCGAAACAGCGCACCTCCTCCAGTCTGCCCGCGGCGCCACTGGCCTCCCAGACCACCCGACACGCTGCCCAACACGGCGCGGCCACCACGCTCGGCGGCATCGGGAAAGAGGGCTGCGCGAAAATAGCAAAACCACCCGTTAGTTCCTCCCAGGTGAGCCAGGCTGGAGGCGAGAACAGCCACCTCCTCCAGTCTGCCCGCGCCGCCACAGGCCTCCCAGCCCACCCGACACGCTGCCCAACACGGCCGCGGCCACCACGCTCGACGGCATCGGGAAAGAGGGGCTGCGCAGAAAATAGCAAAACCACCCCGTTAGTTCCTCCCAGGTGAGCCAGGCTGGAGGCGAGAACAGCCACCTCCTCCAGTCTGCCCGCGGCGCCACTGGCCTCCCAGACCACCCGACACGCTGCCCAACACGGCCGCGGCCACCACGCCGACGGCATCGGAAAGAGGGCTGCGCGAAAATAGCAAAACCACCCGTTAGTTCCTCCCAGGTGAGCCAGGCTGGAGGCGAGAACAGCCACCTCCTCCACAAGGCGGAGACCCGAGGAACAAGGGGATCGCGAGAGGCCAAACTCCGAGACCAAGCAGGGACCCCACGCCTGGGAAAGTTCCACAGAGGCCGCTCCCATCAAAGGAGACGGCGCGTCCATCAGCAAAAACATGAGTATGCCAAACACTTTGTAGAAACAGACTTTTTGATTAAACTCACATACCTATGTGATATCTTTGAAAAGTTGAATGTGTTGAATCTCTCTTTACAAGGAGGCAATATGCACATTTTAAAGTTAACAGAAAAGATTTCAGCTTTCAGAAAAAAATTCTGAAAAAAAGACAAAAATTTTAAAAAAAATCGGATGTACCTATTAAGGGAGCCGCGGAAAAAATCCGAAGTGTTATGGGAGCCGCAAACCGAAAAAGATTGGGAACCTCTGTTGTAGATCCTCAATGTTGCTTAAATCTTAGAAGCAAAAACATTTTTGCATCTTTCTTACTTTTTATGATACCATAATATCCTTTTTTCTCAGTCTAAGACATGTAGTGAAACTAAAAAAGTTACTTGGAAAGAAAAACAGACCCATTATCTCAGTCATGATGGGCCATCATCATGTAATCCTAGAGCCGCTATGGTTGCTTTACTTCATATATACTTTGGCTGAAAAATAAATTTTATTTTCCCTGTACTTTATATACAGAATAATTTCTGGTTTGTGTAATGTATGAAGTCTATGAGTTTCAGATATCTGTTGAATTCCTGAATTCACAACAAATATAGTTTCTGGATTTCCTGATGTATACTTTATGAACTAATGAAAATACAATTCATTATCACACTTTTATTTTGCAATTTCTTGCAATCCACATTTAAAATTGGATTTATGGAATGGTATAAAAACATATTGTGTAACATTTCCTAATTAATGTGCCACAAGTAACATTTCTCAATTAATGTATCATATTTCAACAAGGAAATACGAAGATAATTTTTGTTCATTTCATCTTTTTCACATTTGTTTGCAGCTCCTTTCCATTCCATAATTCCCAGCAATATTAAAATGCCAGACACCAAAATAAAAATCATAACATTATTGGAAATCATACTTTCTTGTCAGTATGCTTTTCACAAAGGGAAATTTAATAAAATGTAATCAGTTATTTATTTATTTATTTATTTATTTATTTATTTATTTATTTATTTATTAAATTTCTAGACCGCCCTTCTCCCGAAGGACTCAGGGCGGTGTACAGCCTTATTAAAATACATAGATAGACAATAAATTTAAAATAATTTTAAAATGAAATATTTAACCGGCCAATTTAACTAAAAATAGCAAAACCAATTAAAATCAGTACAAAATTTAAAATTTAAAATTTAAAAAACTAAAAAATCTAATCCAGTCCTGCGCACCTGAATAGGTGTGTTTTAAGTTCACGACGGAAGGTTCTAAGGTCCGAGAGTTGGCGAAGTCCTGGGGGGAGCTCGTTCCAGAGGGCGGGAGCCCCCACAGAGAAGGCCCTTCCCCTGGGTGTCGCCAGACGACACTGCCTAGCTGACGGCACCCTGAGGAGTCCCTCTCTGTGAGAGCGCACGGGTCGGTGAGAGGTATTCGGTAGCAGAAGGCGGTCCCGTAAATAGCCCGGCCCTATGCCATGGAGCGCTTTAAAGGTGATCACCAACACCTTGAAGCGCACCCGGAAGGCCACAGGTAGCCAGTGCAGTCTGCGCAGGATTTCTATATTAAACCATCTATTCACCAATGCATCATAAGCATCACAAAATCTAGTTTTTAAAAAACCCTCTTCGTTAATATAACTAATAGGAAATGCTTCCTTGTTCACTGCAGCACATCTCATAAGGTCTTGCAGTAGAAACCTTGTTAAATTTACAGTAATACATTCCACTTAATCAGATGTGCCTCCCATGTACTGTGTAGCACGAGAACAGAAAAACTTATTTGAAATACAAAGTGATTGGTCTGACTTTAATATCATTATTCCAATTTAAAATGAAGATAGCAGATACTGGCATTTGTTTATCATACAAAGAAGAGATAGGGATAAAAGATATAGGCTTTGCAATCTAACAGGATTCTTTTAGTATGTGAAAAAAGCCCAAACCAAGACAAGAAGCGAAAAGCAGAGAAAGGATTGAGACAGAAGTAACAGCAGAAATTTGGTAAAATTTGCTTGTTTTAATTCTTATTATTTAATTTGCTTCACTGTCACCAGATGTTTGAATAAGTGCCAGATCAGGATGCTTCCAGAAGTAGTTTGAATTTGAAATGTCCATATGACTTCCTGGGATAAACTGAAAAAGCAACTTAAAATAGAAATAGTCTTTTTTTCTTTTTTTTAGCTCAAGCCTCTAATGGCCCTTATCTACAAAACAGTAAGATTAGTAGGGCCCTTTCACAAAATAATATCTATATAGAATAAAGACATTTGAAAGTTCTTTTTTGTGGTAATCGGTATAAAGTCAAAAATTAAGGAAGCATAAAGTTTCACACATTCAAATTATAAATTACATTTAGCATTTCCTGAAACAAAGACTGAGCACTGTATCTGAAAAAAAAGAAATCCATCTTGTTCAAAGCATCAGTCTTAGTTTTGAATTAGAGCTGCCACATAAGGATATCTTGGAGCAATTCCAGACAACCTTTCTTAACTCCACTTTTTGTTGCCATCTACTGGTTATCCAGATGTTTACTGTCAAATATATGCTTACATTTAATTTCTTTTAAAGCTCTGAATGTGTAAAATGCATTTAAGACTGATCCATCTTGCTCTGACTATTCTGAACTATTCTGAATGAATGAAAATGCTAAATTCATACTTACATGATTTGGCATAAACCCTATTTTGCATTAATCATGTTTAAAAGACTCATCCAATAAACTCTAAAATGATACACACAGACAAATGCAAGAAAGGCATTCCTGTTCCCTAAAAGGATTCTTGAATGACTCCTATCTACGCATCCTGAAGAAATGTCCAGGCAGGAAGCACAATGTGAATTTATTGTTCTTTCTATCATCAAATATCACATATATCCTCCCAAGTTATTCAATTTGCACCTCTACTTGTTCTATTCATCTTACATTTGTGTTCAGATTTTTAACTTCCATTTATTTATTGCATTTTTTGCTATTTTACTTTGCCATTATTGTACTCTTGTATTGTATTCTTTCTATTTACTTCTTACAAGTATGTATGCATATTCTCTTTGGATTTTAAATTTCTGTTTTCTGGTCTTATGGCTATAATAAAATATTTGAGCTGAATTGATTTTGGACCATAGGACCCAAATTCATCAACTGTGCGATATTAAAAACTCTTTGATGGGTTTGATAGGTCTCTAAACCTAAAGGCAGCAGAAAACAGATGATGCAATAATGATGAAAAGCCATCAAGGAGAATTAACAGAGCCAGGAGTCATTAAAAAACAGGAACTTAAACCAGTATTTGAGCCAGCAAATGAAAATTTTACTTGTCCCACTATCCATATGGATTAAGCATTTGAAATATGAGTCATATGGGATCTACCCTCCTAACGTCCTGTTTTATTAAGGTGGCCACATTTAAAGTTGGGCTTTAGACAGCTAACAACAATTTCCTTTACCACTTTTTTCTGGATTATAGCTCCTGCTCATTTTATGTAGTTTAATGCCCAGAGTAATGAAAGCACTTTTGGATCAAGAACTAGCTACAGCATTAAATAGATTGCGGGGTGAACCAAGGCAGTTCAACTACTGCTAACCTTAAAAGATTCTCCAAGCTTTGGAAATGCTATTATGCACCTCAAATTCAATAAAGGCTGAATTTGTGTATGCTGTAAAGAGTAAGGAAGATGACCTTCATGGAGTTTTAGAAACTTTATTACCAAAGTGAAGAGGGTTGAATTATATAGTTATATAGTTATATTTAAATTTTATTGGTTTACTGTAATTTCTGAGTTGTACTTGTACAACTCTCAGTTGTTTAACAAAATATTGTTATTACTTAAGTTTAAGCCCACAGCAAACAGAAAAGGGCCTCTGGTGGCTCAGCAAACTAAGTCTGTCTGTTATTAACACAGCTGCTTGCAATTACTGCAAGTTCAAGTCCCACCAGACCCAAGGTTGACTCAGCCTTCCATCCTATAAGGTAGGTAAAATGAGGACCCAGATTGTTGGGGGCAATAAAAGTTGACTTTGTATATAATATACAAATGGATGAAGACTATTGCTTAACACTGTGTAAGCGCCCCTGAGTTTTCAGAGAAGGGCGGGATATAAATTCAAATTTTAAAAAATGTGCAAAAGAAGCTGAGGCAGATCACTCCACAATTCACAGAAATATAAGGAGAGGGAAAGAGATAGAGTACTATCAGACTTGCCAGATTCTATTATTATAGCCATTCTCCATAAAAGTAGTTTTAGCCTTCCTGTAAAGTTCAATTCCTGGTATGATTTACCCAGTGGGACTGGCATGTGGATGGATTTCATCATAACCATTCAGCTATTATTAATATTCTTCCAACATACTCGAAAATCTGTCTATTTCTTGGAAACCCCAATTTGATTAGGATTATAGTGTAGAATTAAAGATAACACTTAAAAATGTAAGATCAAGCAATTATCAAGGTGCCAGATATCAGTTAATTGCCCAGAAAAAGCTTTATGTTAATTAAAAAGAAAATGCAAGCTTTTGCTTAAGCAAATTGGGACTGACTTTTTTAGACTGTGAAAAATAAGAGCAGTTCCTATTTTGCAAACTAATTGCTTGATAGTTGCATGAGGGAAACAGTGTTTAGAGGCTAGAATTCCTCCTGCCAGATGGGAAGGGTTCTAAGGGCACCACTGTACTTGCATTTATACATACTACCACATAGCATCCCTCCTTGTCCACAAGTCTCCTACTCTGAGAGTCTTAAGTTAGCTAATCAAGTGAAAAGTGAAAAACCTCCAGCTGTAATCTCAAACACTAGATTTACTGAAAGGAAACATTGATGCTACCCTGGGGCAAAGCCCCAGTCTTGCCTTGCCTTTTTACCCTTACTAGCAAATCAGTACAAATGCCAAATGACTGGATCCAGTCCACGACTGTTCCCATTCAGGTGGATTTCAGCAGGTTCTGACCAGTTCTGGAGAACTATAGCGGAAATTTTGAGTAGTTCAGAGAACCGGTAGTAAAAATTCTGACTGGCCCCACCCCAATCTATTCTCTGCCTCCCAACTCCCAGCTGACCGAGAGGAAATGGGGATTTTACAGTAACCTTCCCCTGCCACGGCCACAGAACCGGTAATAAAAAAAATTGAAACCCACCACTGTTCCGATTCATAACTGTTCCCACCAGTAACAGCACAAAGCCTTTTTACGCTATCATCTTGATAGTCTGTTAAGTACTCCTACTGAGCTATATGCCCACTTATTATAGGTAATTATTATTATTATTAGATAATTATTATTATTATAGGATCTTCGGACCTTCCATCGTGAGCTAAAAACACACTTATTTATTCAAGCGGGACTGGCATAATAGTTTTGATTTTAATTTGGGGTTTTATTGATATTTTTAAAATTTTAAATTCAAATTCTTAAATTATCAGCCTTTTGCAATTTGTTACGTTTTAATTGTTGGTTTTAATTGTATATATTCTGTGTCTTATCTTTGGCTGTACACCGCCCTGAGTCCTTCGGGAGAAGGGCGGTATAAAGATTTAATTAATAAATAAATAAATAAATAAAGTTCATTGGCTTGTTCAAGAGGAACTCCTAGGTGATGAGCATGATTTAGGGAGAACAGATTGAGAGAACCAATGGCTTAATTAAAAAATAGCATATGGGAATTTATTTGAAATTAGAATTTATAAAAGGGACTTTCAACATAAAGATACATTGTGAATTGCCTCTCTCCAGGTTTCAGCCATGCTATCTTCCAAAATATTTTGCTTCTTTCAAAATTCTTTCCATTTTGTTAAAAGTTTATCTGTAGTAACATAAGTCTTGCATCAGTAGGAAGATGACTAGTGAAGGATTTTTTTCCCTTTCATGACGAAGGTTTTTTTTTGTACAATGCAACTTTCAGCTGCTTCTCTCCTATATATAAACCAGCTGGAAATGAACCCATCTTAAGAAAACCCTTTCCAAATTCCTACCTTTTTCATTACTTTGCCTACAGTGATAGCCAAGTATTCTGTTCAGAGCATGGTTAATATGAGCCCTGATTAATGGAATCTCATTCTCTCTCCCCCATCTTCACTTTCCACCCATGCCAGTTAAGCAAGCACCTATTGATTTCCTGTCTATGATTCTAACTTTTGATAGAAAATGGGAAAAAGTGATAACAGTTTTGCCATTCTTCCTGTCACTTTGCTAGAAGGGGAAACTTGACCAACTCCTGTCAATTTTACCAGGGAAGTGGGCGGGGGGAGATTTTACTAGTCCACTACTGAATGATTGGTGAAGGGGATGCCAACAAAGTATATACCGGCCAAATGGAATGATAGGATAGAGTGAAGCTGCCAAGCAAACTACACTGTGCCATTGGGGAAAAGGCACAACTTTTGAGGCACAATTCAGGTGGCGGTTGCCTTCCTAGCAGGTTGAGTATGACATCATTCATTCTTGCTGTCCTGAAACACTAACACCTTACACTGGGCTTACACTGGGATAAACAGGAAGTGCAGACCAGCCCTGAGAAGGAATTCACATTTGGAGAATGAATGCATTATTAATATAGCAAATATAATATGGGGGTACATTTCTTTCCTATGAAATGTGATGTGCTATCTCTAAAAGCTATTGCTTTCTTAAGCTGCTTAAGGAAAAGTCAGATAATGTGGTGTAAGATAAAGACTATATTCATTCATGAGTTACAGAGTTTCTAAATTTCAAATGCTGACATTTTGAAGTACAAACCTTCCCATTCCCTGATTATAACTGTTATTTTTATAGGTCAGCATTTTCTGCAGTTTATTTTATTTTATTTTAAATGAGGATTGTGACAGTTTCTGTAGTGCATGAATACATAAAGAACTGTAAATGTTTAAGAAAACTGATTTGCACCCCAAGCCTTACTTACACAAATTAGTGTTATGCTAATGAGGTACACTTTTATGAGAGCAAAAGACTGCTCTAATGAATAAGGTCCGTAGGTCACATTCCTCTGCTGGAAGATTTGATGGACTACCATCTCAGTATTCGAGTGTCCTTGGCTGCCAGGAGAGTTGTGTCTCATAGTTTATATACTCAAGACATGAAATACAAGCAAGTTGCCCTGATACATGTTCAACATACCCTAGTGACAGATAAGAGAGTGTTAGTGTAGAATCAGCCATCAAGGAAGTATAGCAGTACATTTGTTAATGAAGGCAAGAAAGAGAAATTCTTTTCAGGAAACTAATAGAAAAAGGAGAACAATCCTAGAGCCCAGTTAGTAGGATGATTGCCATTTTATTGCATGCTATTTGACAAGTGTGAATAGAATAAGAAAAGGCTGAGTGTTTTATGACCAAAGCACTCAAGTAAGAGTCATTATTTACTGTGAAATAGTGGCAAGGGACTGAAGCTTTTTTTTTATTTGAAAAATTACATTTGCACAAGTGTAAAAAAAAGTGCTGGGTTTCCATCATTTTTTTATTTTTTTATTTATTTATTTTGTCACAACAATATATGAAACTATCACACAGAAAGGTTATATAGTATATAAAGGTATAAGCATATATATATATGTTTTCTGAGGTTTTCACGGGTGTTTGTATGTAGGTCTTTGGTTATTCGGGTTTTCTCCCGCGTAAAATTGGAAGTGTCTTGGCGACGTGGTCACTGTTGGAAAAAGGTTCTTTAATTTGTAGTCCATAAATTGAGTTTGGGTTGTTGCAGAAGATGAGATCAAGGCAGTTGTTGAGTCTTGTATTGTTAGTTACAAGTTGTTCAAGACCTAGGTTTGTAACAGCGTTGTATAGTGTAGTATGGATTGGGTCAGTTGTACATTCATTAGTTATCCAGATAATGAGAGGTAGATTTAGGTCGCCCAGGAAGATGAGAGGGTATGGGCAAGAGGTAGCCCATGTTAGAATTAGAATAGAATAGAATTTTATTGGCCAAGTGTGATTGGACACACAAGGAATTTGTCTTGGTGCATATGCTCTCAGTGTACATAAAAGTTTCAGGGAGAGAAAGTTTGTGTGAAACTTGAATATTTTTTAGATTCAGTGACTCTACCATCTCTTCGGATTTCACGATCTGATCGATGAACTTGATATTCTTTGTTTGAGATAATGGAGTCAGGAAGGGATGAGTTCAACCATGTTTCACAAACAAAAATGATATCGAATGTACCACTGTTTAACAAGAGGATAAATTCAGGTAATTTGTTAACAATGCTTCTCGCATTTATCAATTTGCATTTGAGATCTGTAGTAATTGGTGTTGAAGAGGTAAGGGGCGTGCATACCTAGTTTTGGATGTTGGTAGGTTGGGGGTTGTGTACAACAGGTGGTTGTATAGATGGTTGGATGGGTGGATGGATCATCCAGTCATGCTGCCATATTGAAGCCAATGATTATGGCTGCAGATCCCTTGGAATCATTTATTTACCTTTGACGCAGGTAGCTTTTGTATGCTGCATCAAAGCAGCAAACTTAAATACTTATAATAACATAACATAACATAACATCAGAGTTGGAAGGGACCTTGGAGGCCTTCTAATCCAACCCCCTGCCCAGGCAGGAAACCCTACACCATCTCAGTCAGATGGTTATCCAACATTTTCTTAAAAATTTCCAGTGTTGGAGCATTCACAACTTCTGAAGGCAAGTCGTTCCACTTATTAATTGTTCTAACTGTCAGGAAATTTCTCCTTAGTTCTAAGTTGCTTCTTTCTTTGATCAGTTTCCACCCATTGCTTCTTGTTCTACCCTCAGGTGCTCTGGAGAACAGCCCGACTCCCTCTTCTTTGTGGCAGCCCCTGAGATATTGGAACACAGCTATCATGTCTCCCCTAGTCCTTCTTTTTGTTAAACTAGACATACCCAGTTCCTGCAACCGTTCTTCATATGTTTTATCCTCCAGTCCCCTAATCATCTTCATTGCTCTTCTCTGCACTCTTTCTAGAGTCTCAACATCTTTTTTACATCGTGGCGACCAAAACTGGATGCAATATTCCAAGTGTGGCCTTACCAAGGCATTATAAAGTGGTACTAACACTTCACGTGATCTTGATTCTATCCCTCTGTTTATGCAGCCCAGAACTGTGTTGGCTTTTTTAACAGCTGCTGCACACTGCTGGCTCATATCTAAATGGTTATCCACTAGGACTCCAAGATCCCTCTCACAGGTACTACTATTGAGCAAGGTACCACATATACGGTACTGGTGCATTTTGTTTTTTTGGCCTAAATGTAGAACCTTACTTTTTTCACTGTTGAATTTCATTTTGTTAGATAGCGCCCAATGTTCAAGTCTGTCAAGATCTTTCTGTAACTTGAGCCTATCTTCTGGAGTGTTAGCTATTCCTGCCAGCTTGGTGTCATCTGCAAATTTGATGAGTTCCCCATCTATCCCCTCGTCCAAGTCATTGATGAAGATGTTGAAGAGTACTGGGCCTAAAACAGAGCCTTGGGGTACTCCACTGCATACTTCCCTCCATGTGGATGTAGTTCCATTGAGGACTACACGTTGAGTGCGGTTGGTCAGCCAGTTACGAATCCATCTGGTGGTGGTGCTGTCTAACCCACATTTTTCTACTTTATCTAGTAGTAGGTTATGGTTTACTTTATCAAATGCTTTACTGAAGTCCAAGTAAATTATATCAACAGCATTCCTCTGGTCTACTAATTTTGTCATGTTGTCAAAGAATGCGATAAGATTAGTCTGGCATGATCTGTTTTGACAAACCCATGTTGGCTTTTGGTTATTACTTTGTTTGCTTCTAGGTGTTCGGTGATTCGTTGCTTGATTATCTTTTCCAGAATCTTCCCCGGTATTGAGGTCAGACTGATAGGTCTGTAGTTTCCTGGATCTGTTTTTTTTCCTTTTTTGAAGATGGGAACTACATCAGCTCTTTTCCAGTCCTCTGGCAGCTCCCTGTGCTCCAGGATCTTTGAAAGATATAGTTCAGTGGTTCTGAGATCACGTCTGCCAGTTCCTTCAGAACCTTGGGGTGTAATCCATCCGGTCCTGGTGATTTGAACTCGTCTAGGGTAGACAGGTGTTCACTTACCATTTTCTTCCCTATTTTAACTTGTGTTTCTAATCTGTTTTTTGTAGTGCTGTTTTTGATAGGTTGGATTGTTTTTTCCTTTTGTGTAAAGACAGATGCAAAATATGAGTTAAGTAGATCTGCTTTCTCCCTGTTGCTTGTCATCTTCTTGCCACTTTCTCCCAGCAATGGGCCAATTGTTTCCTTGACTTTTTTCTTGTTTTAACATGTTGGAAGAAGCATTTTTTGTTATTTTTTACTTTTGTCGCTAGCCTTTGTTCATTGTGAGCCTTAGCTTTCCTCACTTCATCTTTACAGGCTCGGGCTATTTGCTGATATTCTGCCTTAGTTATTTGCCCCTCTTTCCACTTTTTATATTTGTCCTTTTTGTCTTTCAATTTGTCAGATAGTTCTTTATGCATCCATGCTGGTTTCTTTTGAGATCTACTATTTTTCTTCTTCATTGGTATTGTGCTAGACTGCGCTTTTATAATCTCACTTTTCAAAATTTCCCAAGCTTCTTGAGTTGTTTTCCCCCTGAGGATTCTCATCCATTGAATCCTTCTCAAGGTCTCTCTAAGTTTATTGAAATTAGCTCTCTTAAAGTCCAAGACTCTAGTTTGACTTTGTTCTACTACTTGTCGAATTAATTAATGTCGAATTCCAATATTGCGTGGTCACTTGCCCCCAAGGTTCCTGTAGCTTCAACACCTTCTATCATTTCATCTCTGTTAGTGAGAATTAAGTCCAATATGGCTGATCCCCTTGTTGCCTTCTCTATTTTTTGAGAAACAAAGTTGTCTGCTAGGTTTGTTAGGAACCTGTTGGATCTTCCACTTGGTGCAGAGTTTGTTTCCCAGTTGATGTCAGGGTAGTTAAAATCCCCCATTACTACTGTGATGTGCTTCCTACATACCTTAATTAGCTGACTAGCAAAAAGTTCATCTACTTCCTCTGTTTGGTTGGGTGGCCTATAGTATAGACCTATGGCAATATCGTTTTTCACCCCTTTTATATTGACCCAAATACATTCAAGATGATTTTCATCATTGTTGTGCTCTATTTCTGTAGAGATGTAGTTATTTCTTATATATAGTGCAACTCCACCTCCTCTTTTATTTGGTCTATTTCTTTTAAATAATTTATATCCCTCTAGCTGTATGTTCCATTTGTCAGTTTCATCCCACCAAGTTTCCGTAATGGCAACAATATCATATCTACCCTCATTTACTTGGATTTCTAATTCACCCTGTTTATTCCTCATACTCTGTGCATTGGTGTATAGACATTTGAGTCCATTTGGATTGATCTTGTGTTTACTGTCTACATAACCTGTGTTGACTGCCCTACTTTCTTACCACCTGTTGGTTTAGTGCACATGGTATGGCACTCACTGTTAAATGCTTGGTTTTGCTTGATAGCAGGGCTGATAATCTTACCCACACAGACATCTATGTTACATGCACTGATAACCCTATTAATTTTGGATTGCTGGGGATAGAAATGTTCTGTATCAAATAATTCTCTGTCCCCACTGTTCAGTTTAAATGTTTATCCAGAAAATCTGTGACTAAGTAACTCAGTCCCTTTCTTTGATGGATGCAATCCATCTCTTTTATACAGATTTTCATTGGACCAGTTGCAGACATTGTGACTAATAAAACCAAAGCCTTCCCTTTTACACCACTCCTTTAGCCACACATTAAACTCCACTACACGCTGGCCTTTACCTTTTTGTTCCTTATGTACTGGTAAAACCTCTGAAAAGTTAAGCCTACAACCTATGCTATTAAGTTCATACCCCAAGCTCTGGAAATCATTCTGCACAGAAAGCACATCCTTTTGGGACAGATCATTTGTGCCAAGATGTATAATAGCATCAACATCAGAATCCTTACTGGCATTCTTGACTATCTTAAGAATACGCCTCTTGTCTCTGCTGGCAGTAGCACCAGGTAGACACCTGACGTCTTTCAAAACCTCCATATCCTTTCCTAAATTTACATCCCTTACAATTGAATCACCAATCAGAAGGTGGCTTCTCTTTTTGGATACCATGCTCTTCTTGTGTGACCGATCTGTAATACTTGATACACACTTTTCCAAAGTAGGTTCACACTTTTCCAAAGTAAGTTCTTCATCTTGAACCATAATCCCTTGATTGTTTGAGTTATCAGTATCACAACTACCTTGATCTGTCACTTTAGTGTTCCTATTTAGGTCAGCAAGGGCACTATATCTGTTATACTGGGACACTGTAAAAGCTTTGTGTTTATGGTTCACAGCTCTCACCCTGCCAGATCCCACGGTTGTCCATACTGCCCTTTTCCTGCAGGATCTTTGTGGTAGAGGGGGCTGATGGCTCAGCAGCTGGAATGGCTGAATTGGGTACCTAATTTCTGCTTGGAGAGCATAGATTAGAGATTCTAGATATGTAATCTGTCCACGTAGACTGCTAATTTGTTTACAAAGAGGACAGTACCCAAATTTGAAAAGGGTACTGCGAAAGACAGCTGCAAAACAAGTATTGCACTGAACTAAGCCAGTCATTTTGAATAGAATAAAATCACAATCTCAAGTGGACCAACCCTGAATATATTATTGCTATTTTTGATTTATAGTGATTAGATTAGATTGTGAAAATGAGAAAGAAATGCAGGCAGTTTTCCACCCCCACTTCTCCTTAAAGCAGCAGCTCTACTCACGTGCTTTTCTGAAGCAAATCAGGAAGAAATGCAGGAGTTTTCCACCCCCACTTCTCCTTAAAGCAGCAGCTCTACTCACGTGCTTTTCTGAAGCAAATCAGGAAGAAATGCAGGAGTTTTCCACCCCCACTTCTCCTTAAAGCAGCAGCTCTACTCACGTGCTTTTCTGAAGCAAATCAGGAAGAAATGCAGGAGTTTTCCACCCCCACTTCTCCTTAAAGCAGCAGCTCTACTCACGTGCTTTTCTGAAGCAAATCAGGAAGAAAATGTAATGTATTATATTATCTGGTAGTTATTTATCAAGGTAGCTTATCAGAATTAGTGAATGTGTTTTGTAATGTCTGAAATTGTAATTTGTTTGCAGTGAAACATGCAAACTGAGAAAAGAATACCAAGTTCATATCTTTAACCAGGATATATTCAGTGCAATGATGTAGAAGAAACAAATATCAATAATTTCATTCTTAATAGGAATGTATTGTATAACAATAACAATTATATTTTTTTTATTCATATTAGCTTACTGTGCCATTAGTAACCTTTACATTCTCTTAACACAGGAATTTCTGGCCCAAAAGAATTTACATCTCCAATTGGAAACACAAAGAAGCTATGTGCAAATCAATTCTACAGGTTTTATTTACACAATATAGATACAGAACAGCTGGTTATATCTACACAATGAATTTTTTTCATGCATACATATTCATACTATTTCTTTTTAGAGTTAGAAATGTTATACAGAGCCCAGAAAAGGATTATTTGGGCAAAGAATTAAAGGCATGAAGTAAGGAAGACAAAATATATATACAAATAGAATGAGACTATTGCCCTATACATTGTAAGCCGCCCTGAGTCTTCGGAGAAGGGCGGGGTATAAATGTAAACAAAAAAAAAAATGAAACATATATGAAAATCATTTATGGTGTTTATCTATACTTTTATGTCCATAAAAGCCAGGAGAGCCCATTTCAGTCCATACTCTACTGCATTTTATGTTTCATTTTTATTTTTTTAAACTCCTTATCTGTCTTTTAGCAGATCTCTTCAGTTCCAACCAATCACAACTTTCTTCCCATAAAAGAAAAACGTATTCTTTTCTTTTAGAAATGTGGTTATCATTTTTTCTCTTGATACAATCAAACCACTTCAATGTATACTGCTCACTCAGTTTTGTAAGTATTAAATCCATATTCATTCAGTACCTATTCACCCTTGAAACTATTTCTTTTTTTTTAATCACATAAAGTTTACTGATAAGGTAAGGTGAAACTATGTAGCAGTCTGGACATTTTTCAGATATGTGAACCAAATCCTAATATTCTCAACAATATCCATGTTATCTGCCATATTCTGATTGCTGAAGTTTTGATACTCAGGACTACACTAAACAGGTATTATCAGAATAAATAACAATAGACAAGCCATGCATATGTTCTGACACAATACAACACATTTTCCTGTATATCAACTTTATTGAATAAAAACATCCATACACATGAAGTAGGATTACTTGGTTATCATTCTATATGTTCTATAGATATTCTATATGTTTATATAGATACAATTTATCCATACAGATCTGAAAGTCTTTCATTAACAGTGGTACAATTTGTTGGACATGGAATTTGATTTTATTAGTGAATTTCTGCTGTGACTCATGATGGGCTATACGCCCATGGTCCCATCAACAGGTTTTTGACAAGTTTCCAAGAATCATACTTCTTTGCTTAGAAATATGAGTCTAGTAATATGGGTCTCATGAAGCTCACATTAGATGTTACTCTTGAACACTTCATATCAATTTTTAACTTGATTAGTAAAGTAATATATAACAAGCCAAACACCTTCACACTTGTCCACTTGTCTATTTATCAAATTGGAAGAGGTCTTTCTAACCTTCAGGAGACAAACAAATACGTGAAATATGTTGGATCTGATGATGGAAGAGACGGACACAGTTCTTTCAATAACAACAGCTCTTTATTAGTAGACCAGTACAACCCAACTGAGTGCTAGTCTGGCAGTGTCCTCTTTATATAGAGGGCTGCCAGACAGCTTAGTCAATGAATTCAAGTATTTTCCTGCCTTTTTGGAGGACCTGAGTGAAAACTATAGCACACTCCTTATATGGTATATAACACCCTTCCCCTCCTAGAATAAATTTACTTTGAATAATTATGTACATATTTACAGACGTAATCACGCAGGTAGGTGGGGCTGGTGCGAGCCCTAGTTGACCTGCGCAATTCAGTTTGCTCCTGGGCATTGACTTGAGCAGGGAGATTAGTTGCAGTCTCTGAACCCACCAATGGAACCTCCTGGAACACGTCGCTGGGCGTGGTAGGAGGTTGAAGGCCCAACCCTTCTGGAAGTCAGCACTGGAGTCTTGGTTCCACAGATGGGCAATCAAGTTACACAATTGGGTTTGAGTTAGTATTAGACATTTGCTGTGACAGTTTTGGATAGTCAGGGTCTGGCCACTTGTTGGATTGAGCTTGGTCTGGTGTGTGAAGCAGAGAGTTTGCAATTCGGTCCCGGAGTTGGTCCGAGTACTGACACCACAGTCTGCTGTCCTCCAGCTCAACTTTGTAGGAGAGAGTTGGCATTTTTCATGCTTCACTTTAAGGCCCGCCTCCCTGAACCTGGTCAGGACAGTTCTGAGCTGGACAAATAGGGCAGGTTTATCTGTAGCGGACACCAGGACATCATCAAAGTAGGGCACCACCCCAGTGATGCCCTGTAACAACCATTCCATTAAGCTTTGGAATAGTCCTGGTGCCATGCTGACCCCAAATTGCGAGCGGTGGCATTTAAAAGCACCCCTGTGGGTGACCCTGCCCCTGCACCTCGGCTGTGTTGTCATCGACCGGGAGTTGTTGGTACGCTTGTGCGAGGTCTAATTTGGTGAAAGTTTTTCCAGTTCCCAATGAATGCAGTAAGTGCTGAACAATGGAATAGGATAGGCAGTCTGCTGCAAGGCCTTGTTGATTGTACACTTATAGTCCACACAGATGCGGACTGAGCCATCTGCTTTGACAGGCGTGACTATAGGGGTCTCACAACGGGCATGGTCAACCAGCTCAAGGATCCCCTGGCCAATTAATTTGTCTAACTCTTTGCCAATTTTTGGCCTGATTGCAAGGGGAACCCTACAAGGCTTGATTCTAATGGGTGCTATTTGGGGGTCTAGGCTGAAGGAAGTAGGCGTTCCTTTGTACTTGCCTAGGCCGCTGCTGAATATGTCCTCAAACTCCTTCACAAGGTCCTCAGCACTGTCGTCTGCAATGGTGTTGATGCCGGTCACACCCATGCCTAGGGTCTCAAACCAGTCCAAGCCGAGCAAGCTTGGCAATGCCCCCTCAACCACGGTGATCCTCAAAGGGCCGGAAAACCCCCAAAATTGTATTTGGAATGTCCCACAGCCCATAACGGGAATGTGGTTTCCTTGGTAGTCTTTGAGTTGCAACTGCTGCAGTTTCAAATCTCTTTTCCAGATGCCTGGAACAGTGTTCTTCATGGTGTTCCATGCAACAAGAGTCAGGGACGATCCCGTGTCAATTTCCATCTTGCACTCTGTCCCCTCGATCAGTACAGTTACGTGGATCTTTTTGGCTGACAAGCAAGTCTGTCTAATGTTCGTCTGGTACACCTCTCTGTCAGTGGCAGGAGATTTTTCTCTGCGCTTGGGTTTTCATGGCCTGGATTTCCTCTTGTCTGGCACAGCAGTGGCAACAGGTTGCTGATTGGCTCTGAATGCGGACGGCATGCTGGCATGGCAGACTCGAGCCAGGTGCCCTTTCCAGTTGCACCTCTGGCACACAGTGTCTTTGTGTCTGCATGTTGCTCTGGAGTGTGGCCCTCCACAACCTGCACACAAGGATTGCCTCCATTCTGTGTTGGGGTAGGCTTTTTTCTTGTTGTCTTGGAGCCAGTAGATGTCATTTTTGTCTTCCAACGACTCAATTAGCTCGGCACTCTCCTGATGCACTGCAGTGGTTTGGTGCGAAGTCAGCATGTTTCCCGCTCTTTGCAGGGCCGTGACTGATTTCTGTGAGTTTTCTGCAGCTCTGGCCTCATCATTGTAGAGTGAGGGCCGGCTTTTCTAACAACCGCCATTGTAGGCTAACATCCCTCACTCCGCTTATGAGCTGTTCCAACAGCACATCTTCCAGCTCTCTGAACTCGCAATATGTGGCGGCTTTTCTGAGTGCTGCCATATAGTGGTTCACGGATTCGCCTTCCTCCTGCACTCTGTGGTGGAACTCGCATCTCCAGATGAACTTCGGCTGCACTGGGGCATAGTGTGCCCGAAGTGTGTTTTGTAGCGTGGCCCACGGTACTGCTTGAACCACGACTGGTTCGATGAGTGCCTTGGCCATATCAAACATGTCCATACCGCAATAACTGAGGAACAGTGCTCACTTGCGGTTGTTGGACAGTCCCAGGAGATCCTTTGCCATGAAGAATTCAAGGCGATTCATATAGGAGTCCCAATTGTCGATGGCTGGGTTGAATGGAGCAGACAATGATTGTGCAGACAGTGAGTGATGCCGGTTGCTTCCTACTCCATTGGGACTGCTCTACTTATCCTTAATCTTCCGATCACACTTTTGTCTCCAGTATTGGATCCGATAATGGAACAGACAGACACAGCTCTTTCAGTAACAACTGCTTTTTATCAGTAGACTAGTACAACACAACTGAGTGCTAGTCTGGCAGTGTCCTCTTTATAGCTGCCAGACAGCTTAGCCAATGAGATTCAAGTATTTTCCAACCTTTTTGGAGGACCTGAATGAAAACTGTAGCACACTCCCTATATGGTATATAATAAAATATATGTTCAACATCTACTACAGTGACAACAAAGACTGATTGCAAAACAGCTTAATTATTTCAGGATAATCTGAAACCTCAAATTTTCTTATTTCCATCCATGTATAGGGAAATCCATCCAGTGCTAAATAACATTCCTGGATCAAGACTATGATCTAGGAAAGAACTGTTAGGAAATAAGTTACTTCCTTTGTAAATATAGAAGTTGATGAAAGTTCACCCATCACTATTTGGAAACCCACGTATCTGACTTCATTCTTATACACAAGAGAATCAAAGCCAGTGCTAGACCTGGTCAGAAGTGAGGCAACACAACACAAGGCAAGGTTAGGTGATACCAGTACAGAAGCCCAGAAGAGCCAGCAACATGAGCAACCTAGTTAGTTGGTATAAAACTAGTTTATCCCTCATGGTCCACCAAGGATAGAATGAACTAGCAATCTAGGCTGTCGGGACTACGTTGTGTCTAGCATTTATGGAGTTCCCTGATATTGTATGTCATATGCTAAATAAACAAACAAACTTGCATATCAAGATTAAGAAGTGCTTATATAAAAACATACTAGTTCACCACCTATTTGCCCAAACTGGTAGTGTAAAAATGATTTAAAAAGGAAAAAAAAGGTTTTGACAATCGCACAGCACACTGTGATCTTCAGAACTTTTTTTAACCTCTTTAAAGCATTTTTTACTACTGATTTGGGCAAATAGGTAGTAAAAAAATGCTTTAAAAAGTAAAAAAAAAGGTTCCGACAATCATATGACACAGCTGTGATCATCAGAACCTTTTTTTTTACTTTTTAAAAGCATTTTTTACTACTGATTTGGGCAAATAGGTAGTAAAAAAATGCTTTAAAAAGTAAAAAAAAAGGTTCCGACAATCATATGACACAGCTGTGATCATCAGAACCTTTTTTTTTACTTTTTAAAAGCATTTTTACTACCTATTTGCCTGAACCAGTAGTAAAAAATGCTTTAAAAAAGTTTTTTAAAAGGTTCCCAAGATCTCGTACCACACAGCTGATTCCCCCTCCGTTGTTCTACTCCCCTTCTCTTCCCTTCCTTTCGGCGCATACTGCGGATGTGCTCGCAGCACACATTTGGTGTGAACTTTTAAAGATGCAACCATTGTCACTGTAATTGAATTCATCCATCTTCCTGCTGGTTATCCTCTTCTTTTCTTCTCCTCTATCTTTTCCAATATTATAGACTTTTCAAGAGAGATAAGTGTTTGTATAATGTGCCCAAATATGATTAACCTGAGCCAGGTCATTTGAATCATAAGAAAGAATTGTGAATTGACTGGATATATGATGCAGTTGTACATTTCATTGTATTACTAGGAGTCTTCTCCAACACCAAGAGTCATGGGGGTAATCATTGCCTTCATTATTCTAATCTTTGTAGATTTGGCATATCCAATCATCTAAACATCTTTCCTGGAGCTTTCATTGCACTTTACAAAGTACAGGTCTATGGTGTCTGCTTTGACTACTGGATGCTTTACTGTTGCTATGTCCAGGAATGGTTATCCCAAACATGCTTTTTCATAAAGCAACTGGAATTTCTTTGTTTTTTTCTTGAAGACATTTTGCTTCTCATCCAGAAAGTATCCTCAGTTATGACTGAATGCTAGAGAATGGAAGGATTAACAGTCTGTGCAGTCATCTGGGTTGTTAGCACTTTGAAGGTGTATCATTAGCTCTTTGAAAGTTGTTGAGCACTGTTGGGGGCTTATCTCTGCCCTCAGGGTCACTTGAATCAGAATGCAAATGGGTGTGGAACTTTCTTGAAACTGCTCAAAGGACTATGTTGTAAACAGGAGCTAGGAGGTGTCTTATTACTTCTCTGTTAAGAGAAGGCTGCTCAGTTTTAACATACATGGCCTCTTTTACCCCTTTTTCAAACAACTGGTTCACTCTGTCCAGAATATGGACTTTACTGTTCATAATTGATCCTAAAAAGCAACAACTATTCACCACTTTACTATCAGCATTACTTCTAAGGCTGCTTATTTTATTTTCTTGGTTATTAACACATTATCATCATCATCATCATCATCATCATCATTATCATCATCATTATTAAATACATTCTTCAGTTCAGTCTTTGTAAACAGCAATGGCTCATGCCCCTCATTTCCCAATCATACCACAACTACTCACAACAATCTACAACATGTCAATTTCACAGATGCCGTTGAAAAGGCACTATGCAACCTATTGATTGGCCCTGATGGATTATGTGCCTACTTCCTAAAGAACTCTCAAACGTCATAGCAGTACCACTTAGCATAATCTACGAAATATCTTTCAGAATCAATTCCTTACCTAACTTATGGTCACTAGCCACAGTCATCCCTATCTTCAGAAAGGGTGACCCGAGCCTAGTTGATAATTACAGACCAATCTCCTTATGTTGTGTCACCTGCAAAGTCATGGAATCAATCATAAACCAACCCATTACCCTCTACTTAGAGACCAACAACCTACTCTCTAACAAACAATTTGGCTTTAGAAAAAAATTGTCTTGCAATCTGCAAATATTACACTGCAAAAACATATGGACTTCAAAACTCGACCAGGATAAATCAATAGATGCAATTTATATAGATTTCTGTAAAGCCTTCGATTCAGTGGTACACAACAAGCTACTTCTAAAACTAAAATCTTACAGCATTTCCAGATTCCTGCATAAGTGGATAGCTGTGTCCCTATCAAACAGGTAACAAGTAGTCAAAATAGGGAACGCATCTAAACCTGCACCTGTTAACAGCAGTGTCCCCCAGGGCAGCATTTTAGGACCCACACTCTTTATACTTTATATAAATGACCTTTGTGATCATATTATAAGCAATGGTGTTCTCTTTGCAGATGCTGTAAAACTATTCAACACCACTGACAATGCTGCTACTCTACAAAAAGACCTTGACTATGCGTCAGAATGGCACAATTGGCAACTCCAAATGTCAACCAACAAATGCTCTGTCTTACACATCGGCAGAATAAATTGGAACACAAAATACAAGCTGGACAGATACGACCTAACAGATGACCCTCACTCTGTCCAAGACCTTGGAGTACTCATTTCGAATGATCTAAGTGCCAGAGCTCACTGTAACAGCATTGCTAAAAAGGCATTAACAGTTTTAACCTAATCTTGTGTAGCTGTGATATTGAACTGCAAACTAGGGCATACAAAACTTTTGCCTGATCAATTCTTGAATACAGCTCATCTGTCTGGAACCCACACTGCATATTGGACATTAATACAATTGAACAAGTCCAGAGATATTTCACAAGAATAGTCCTCCATTCCTCTGTTCGGAACAAAATACCTTATGCCACCAGACTTGAAATTTTGGGCTTAGACAACTTAGAACTTCACCATCTTCGATCTGACCTAAGCATAGTACATAAAATCATCTGCTACAATGTCCTACCAGAAATGAATACTTCAGCTTCAACCAAAACAATACAAGAGCACACAATAGATACAAACCCATTGTAAACTGAGCCAAACTAGACTGCAGAAAATACGAATTCAGTAACAGAGTTGTCAATGCCTGGAATTCACTACCTGACTCTGTAGTTTCTTCCCCAAACCCCCAAAACTTTAACCTTAGACTGTCTACTGTAGACCTCACCCCATTCCTAAGAGGTCTGTAAGGGACGTACATAAGTGCACCAGCATCCCTGTCCTAATGTTTTCTTTTATTCGTATCCTTTACATGTATTTTTAATTATTTACCCTTGTATCTCTCATAAAATATATGCTTGATGAAATAAATAAAATAAATAAAGTAAAAAAAAATATCTTGGTTATATTCAAATCATCATCCCATTTTTAGATGTGTTCTTTATTTTATTATTAGAGCTTCCAGATTGCATTTTCAGCTATCAAAGTGTTAACAACTCAAATTATTGATGTTATTTCATCCAGTTTTAAAGCCATGTTCATTTTCCGCCAATCCAGCCTTTTTCAATATATATCCAGTATAAATATTGAATAAATAAGAAAATATAAAAATTATATTTTAATACAGCTTTGTTTCATTTTTTTGCTAATTGCTGAGCCAATCTGCTTCTCTGTGTTCTTTGCATATTGTGACTTCCTGTTACAATTACTGTATATGTTTTTCATAGGAAACATGAGATGTTTGGATATTCCTATTTTTGAAGGAATAATATAGCTTAACATGATTGAAAAATCAAACACCTTTCTATAATTTATAAAGCAGATATTGACTTCCCTTTGGTATTCTTTGGCTTTATCAATTATCAAGTGGGCATAAGTAGTAACATCTCTTATTCCCTGGTCTTCCTAAACCCAGACTGAAAATGTAGCACCTCTCTTTCCATATAAGTCTCTAAACTGAATAACTCTAAGTATTATTTTGCTAGTGAGTGAAATTAATCCTATTATACAATCATTTGCATACTCTGTAAAGCCTTCTTTCTTTGTTATTGGTATGTAGCCTGGCCTCTTTCAATTTATTGACTTTTATTATACAGATTTGTTATGTGCTATGGTCCTTGGAGTCGTGAATGTTGGACACAACTTAGTGACTGAACAACAACAATCATTGTTTGAATTTTTTTTAAAAATTTGCATTTATATCCCGCCTTTCTCCGAAGACTCAGGGCGGCTTACACTATGTTAGCAATAGTCTTCATCCTATTTGTATATTTATATACAAAGTCAACTTATTGCCCCCAACAATCGGGGTCCTCATTTTACCTAAAGGATGGAAGGCTGTCAACCTTGGGCCTAGTGGGACTAGAACCTGCAGTAATTGCAGGCAGCTGTGTTAATAACAGACTGTCTTACCAGTCTGAGCCACAGAGGAATTTCTTAGATTCAATTGCTATTTGTCCATTGATGTCCATATTAATTTGAAATGAAACCTCTTCTAAGTTCAGAGATCTTTCAGAAGACTTTCTCTGTTTTTCTGTGTTTGTTATGATCTTTTATATCTTTACTGATGTCGTTTTAATACTACATTTTAAAAATTGATCTAATTGATACAAAATTGTAAGATCACTGTTGTTCTTGGCTTTAGTTTATTATATTTTTCTTGGCAATTTTTACCATGTGTTCTGACATCCAATTTGTTTTTTTCTATTTTTTGGTCTTTGGCAGTCTCTTTTTGCATTGATCCCTAACAACTTTGATTTCATTCCACAATTCCTCTGGTTTCCTATACATGTGATTTAGCACTTCAAAGCAATGTCTGATGTACTCCTTGAAAGTGATGGGTACACAGCATGCTAAAATTGATATCATCGAGATTGATTGGCTTTGTCTTTTTGTTTTAGCTTGACTTGGAACTAGCATATGAACAGTTCAGAATCATTATAACAGTTAGACTGGCTACATCTTTGCTGTTGTAATTGAGCTCTTCTATCATACCAATAATATAGCTAATTTGATTTTTATATACTCCATCTGGTGATGTCCATCTATACAGGCATTGTTTTGAAATTTTTAAATCAGCAACTGAAGCAGATGGAAGAAGCCTGGCAGACAAGCACCTTAGGCTGTAGTATGGTAGTAAGCAAAGGGAAGTAATTATTTTTAGAAGCAGTTATACAGTTAATAAGCTCCAGTTAGTATACATGGACTCAAATTAAGCAAAATATGGACAAAGTGGTTTTGTCTATTTTTCATCAATCAAATGTACTTCTAACTGCCTAGGTTAATTTAATTTATGGTAGCATTGTAAGGTTTCATTGACATTATAATAGTCTATGTATCTGACATTTCATTCAGTTTATGATCTAATGTGAAACATCTTATATAGTAACAATCAAGGTTTTGGACCTGTTCCATTGGACAATTTACTACCCCATCCAGAGTCAGTGGAGGGCCACCTAATAGCCATGTAATTATGGGACAAGTAAAGGTTTCCCCTGTCCAATCGTGTCTGACCCTTGGAGGCAGTGCTCATCTCCGATTCACAGCCAAAGAACCAGCATTATCTGAAGACATTTCCATGGTCCTGTGGCTAGCATGACTATATGCCAAGGCACATGGAACACAGTTAACTTCCCACCAGAGTGGTACTTACAATATTTATCTACTCACATTTGAACGCTTTCAAACTGCTAGATTGCCAGGAACTGAGTCAAGTAATGGGAGCTCATCCCATTGTGTGGTGCTTACATCTTGAACCCATACTGTCAGCTTTTCAGTTGATAAGCTGTCTTTAACCACTGGGCCATTGCATATATACCCCATGGCATAAGTAACTAGTATGTTTTGCATTGATTCATTCTCAATTTCTAATATAGATGTTTGCTTTCATTCTACTTCCAGATACATCACATTTTAAAGCAAGTTATTTATCCTCCTCCCTTCTATAGTTGTTCTCAAGTAATAAATATATTGCATAGGCAAAATATTTGAATTTTCATTAATCAGACAAATTCCTGGTTCTTACCATATATATGCTGAGGAAGAAAAAAGACATCCAGGATCCTCTCGATATTGTAGCCTATCTCTACAACCCAAACTCCAACTGTTTTGAGAAGTACTTCAGATTCAAAAGATGGTGAAATTAAAATGGACTCTGTGGTTGAATACGCATTTTGTTTTTTCTTTCTTGCATCTCCCACTTCCACTTTCCTGTTAGTTAGCCACTAAAATGTAACATGCCTCAAGTTACATTTCATGATAAGCCCAAAGTGGGACAAGCTGAAAGAGGAAGATTCTTTAAATGACTTTTCTTGGAGGGAGAAATATAAAGATATTATTTAGATTTGTATGGCTAATAATTCTTTTTTAAATTGTAGGCCACCCAAAGTCATTGACTATAGAAATTGAATGAATGAATGAATGAATGAATCAACGAACGAACAACTTCTAGCTCCTTACTGGGAAATAACTTTTAAAGAATTGTTTCTTGCATCTCTATAAGACAAAATATGAAATGGCAGTATTCATGAATTAATTATATTAATTATAATATTGCCAGATAGTACCACAAAGTCTGCCAGCTCAAAAATATTCCACATTCCCTGTTTGTATCAAAGTGTCTAAAGCTCACTAAGCCTTACTAGCCTAGCTATACTCACTAAATTTCTATAGGTCTCCGTAAGCAAATCAAATAAAGCAAAGTTGATTAAATTCAACAGTCAATTGCTGTTTTTATAGTTCTGCTTTTCATGTTTTTTGATAATTTTCTTAGATTAACCATCTGCTATTATCTTTTTAAATATGCCCTTATACACACACAGTGTCGTGTCCCACTCCTCCGCTGACGGCCGGGTCAGGGAAATCCGAATCAGGCTTGCCTCTGCAGCTCTGCCCAAAGTCCTAGCAAAGTCCTCAGAGCAGGCAGGAGACCAGTAAGTGACTTCAGCAAGATAAGTTCGACTTTTGCCTGACTCAGAGACTGCCAGAAAGCAGATCTTTATATAGGCCATGGGGTGTGGCTCCATGACTCAGCACTCATTAAGGCCTGCCCCTCCCTTCCAATCTTCTGATGCGAGGATCACTCCAATCAGCTGTTGGTAATAAACCCTCCTCAGGCTCACATGCTGTGGAGGAGGGGGAGGGGTCTAGCTGCTCCGTTTGCCTGGGCATGGAGTCAGGGCTGGGGCAGGGAGGTGCTCCTTCTTCTGCAGTTTGTCTGGGCATGGAGCCAGGACTGGGGCCGGGAGGCATACATTCCTCCATGTTCGGGAGCAGATAAGAAGGCCCCGGCTGCTCTGAGGGCGGGCAAGACACAACACACAGTGTGTGTGTGTGTGTGTGTGTGTGTGTGTGTAAAATAGTAGCCATATCTTCAATTTTATTACTGCATCACTATTTTCTATAAATTTTGGAAGCTGATTTTAAAAAATGTATGTCCACAAAATGTTTTACTGCTTCTGACTCAAGAAACTATAACAGTACAGCTGGATTCCATGAATCGCCGAAGCCTCTGAAGCTGCCACCAAGCACCGCCGCCGCTGAGCACCCCGCTGAGACCTCAGAGACCTCTACTGCAGGATTTCCCTCCGCTGAAGCTGAAGCCCTGCTCTGATCTGCCGAAGCTGGAGAGTGCCGAGGAGGCTCCAGTCTCCCAACTTAGATCCGCTTTTTGAATTTCCCGCCACTGAGGCCACGCCGACAAGAGCCGCTAACATGATGGACTCCAAACCTTCACACCAATTGCTAAACCGGTGAGTCACAGCCCCACCTTCAGCCCTATCCTCTCAACCACCTCCATCCACCCTTCAATCACTCTACTTGTCTTCTCTACTACTGAGAGAGAGAAAGAGACTCTGATCCATCCTCTATCCTCCATCTTACATCCTCTATCCTCCATCCTCCCAACACTACCATCTTGTGGGAAATCTTCCATCCTCCCAACACTGCCATCTTGTGGGAAAGAGAAAGAGAATCTAAAATCTTACCTTATCATCTATTAATATTAGTCTAATTGCAGTCAAATTAACTGTATAATACAAACAGAACATCAATCATTTCAAGCAGAAATTCCAACAAAAATACCAAATGCTCTCAATCGATAGATGCCACTGCAAATAATGACCAAAATGATGCCACTGTAAATAATGACCAAAATGAATCAAATGATTCAAAAATATGCCATAAATGTAATAATCTTATATTAGAAAACCTAAATTGCATATCTGATAGTACACAAACCATGGATACAACTATAAAATTTCAACAAAATATCATTGAATCCATTCAAGCTAACTTAGAAAAAACTATCATTAACTCCATTCAAACAAACTTAGAAAAAAGATTACTAGCATATTTTGATACACACTTCACAAATCTTGGGAAAAAAATTACAGCACAAATAAAAACGGAAACGCAACTGATCAAAAACATTTCCCAATCCAACAAACATTGCCTTTTACACAAACTAAACCACAAACATCTACCAATCAACCAAGCAATGTAGTAATACTAGAAAAAGATACCATTGAGAGAGAACAAAAGCGTCAAAATGCTATATTATTTGGACTAGATATTACAAATGAACCAGATATTGATAAAATATGTAACATCATTTCAACCGCCCCGAGTCCTTCGGGAGATAGGGCGGTATATAAATACGATTAAATAAAATAAATAAATTACAAATTATCGACCTTCAACCCTAGTGAAATAACCGAAATCTCCAGAGATGGACCCGAATTCAAAAACAGTGATGGTTCAATGGCGCCTAAATTCTGTAGAGTCATATGCAAAAATGAAACCAGCAAATGAAATTTCATCTATACTATAAACACTATTGCCAGAAACAGCCTCAACAAACTTATAGCTAGACCTATCATTCCTACAACATATTAGATCCTGTGAACTTCGTTCAGAACTCAAACGACGGCAAGAAGAAGGTGAAACCAACCTTTACATTGATTACATTGCTGACTGCATAAAAAGAAAATCCTATAATCAAATAGCCATCACTCAACCACACTTCAATCAAAACATCCAACCATCCATCAATCAAGGCATCCATCCATCTTAAAATCAAAACATCCATCCATCCATTCAATCAACTATCAATCAACCAACCAACCTCCAACTACCCATACAAAACCTCCAACCATCCAATGATCAACCACTCATTGCTCAACCAACCTTCCTCCAACCACCTGTTGTACATAACCCTCAATCAACTATCAATCAAAACTAGGTATGCACGCCCCTTACCTCTTCAACACCAAACCCTGCAAGTCTTAAATGTAAATTAAATGTAAATGTAAATGCAAGAAGTATTGTAAACAAATTGCCTGAATTTATCCTCTTGTTAAACAATGGTACATTTGATATTATATTTGTTTGCGAAACATGACTGAACTCATCCCTCCCTGACTCCATTATTTCAAACAAAGAGTATCAAGTTTTTCAATCAGATCGTGAAAACCACAGAGGTGGTGGAGTGGCTAGCTTTTACAAAAAATCACTGAACCTAAAAAATATTCAAGTTGCACATAAACTTTCTCTTCCTGAAACTATTGTATGCGACCTGTCCCTTAACACCACTCTTCAAGTCTTACTATGCTACAGAGCCCCTGACTATGACATCCTCATCAAATATATTAACTAAACTGCTAACATGGGCTACCTCTTGTCCATAGCCTCTCATCTTCCTGGATGACCTAAATCTACCTTTTATTAACTGGATAACAAATGAATGTACAACTGAACCAATCCATACTACACTTACAACGCCGTTAAAAACCTAGGTCTTGAACAACTAGTAACTAACAATACAAGACTCAACTACTGTCTTGACCTCATCTATTGCAATAACACAAACTCAATTTATGGATTACAAATAAAAGAACCATTTTCCAACAGCGACCACTGCATGATAGACTTTTGTCTCAATATACACCCTCATATAAATCGTCATAATAATAGTACTCCCTAACTACAATTTCAAAAAAGCCAACTGTGACCTTATAAACAACGACCTCTCATCTCTTGACTGGCAAAATCTGTTCTCAACCTGTATCACTGCCGATGATCACTATAAAGTTTTTCTATCAAATAAATTATATCAAATAAATTCTATCTATAAAGTTTTCATATCAAATGATGTAAGTGCCAATGCCCACTGCAACTACATAGCAAAAAAGGCTCTAAGAGTTGTAAACCTAATTTTGCGTAGCTTCTTTTCCAAAAACTCTACACTACTACCCAGAGCATACAAAACATTTGCTAGACCTATTCTTGAATACAGCTCACCTGTCTGGAACCCATACCACATTTCTGATATCAACACAATTGAATGTGTCCAGAAATATTTTACAAGGAGAGTTCTCCGCTCCTCTGAAAACAACAAAATACCTTATACCATCAGACTTGAAATCCTGGGTTTAGAAAACTTAGAACTCCGCCGACCAACAAGACCTGTGCTTAACACATAGAATCATCTATTGCAATGTCCTTCCTGCTGAAGACTACTTCAGCTTCAATCGCAATAATACAAGAACAACCAATAGATTTAAACTTAATGTTAACCACTTCAATCTTGATTGTAGAAAATACGACTTCTGCAACAGAGTTATTAACACTTGGAACACACTACATGACTCTGTGGTCTCTTCTCAGAATCCCAAAAGCTTTAACCAAAAACTACTATTGACCTCAGCCCATTCCTAAGAGGACTATAAGGGGCGTGCATTAGAGCACAAAAGTGCCTACCATTCCTGTCCTATTGTTTCCTTTCATTATATCAAATTAATATAGTTATTGCATACTTTTGCTCATATATATATGCTTATATGATATATAGTTATTTTATGTTGATGCTTGTGTATATTGTTGTGACAAAATAAAATTTTAAAAAAAGAATTTAGAAGAAATAGGTGTTATCTGTTCAATGATAATTCCATCATAAAGAGAAGTATGTACTTCAGTAAAAAGAAGTACACTACACTGGATCAATTGATAGAGTCCTACTTTTAACTGCAACAATTCTACTTCCCACTGAGTTAGCATGTGAGGCAGGAGCTCATTAGAGGAATAAAACTCATACGGGAATGATGTTCCTAAAATAAATATATTAGGAATTTAAAATGGACAGGCAAAAGAAATTGTTTGAAATCTATCCTACACACGAGGAAGGAAGTATAGTTCATTTCCTGAAATACATTTCCTCATTTTATATGGCCCAGATACTCTCCTCAAGCCTTCTTGTAAATGTAGTTCTCTAACTATAGGTTTTCATTGTGTAATCGTATTTAAAATGCCTTTAATTTTAGGTAGGGTTTATCTACCTTTACTAATGTTATTAATGGTATAAGATTCTATAATTAAGTCTATTGTAATTACATTTGGAGACAATCCAAATCCAAATCAAATCTTTATTATGGTCATAGACCTGTATTTGGAGACAATAGCACTTTCAATTGCAGTAGAAATTGAACTGCAAAATACCAAAAGTAAATTGCTGAAAGTAGTCCAAAAGATTGCCTCTGTCAGATTTGGTCCATCTCCAAAAGCAAAATGATCTACCTTCATTAAGAAATCTCAAAATGAAAGAGCTAGCAATTTTACTTTTTGTTAACTGTGGCAGCTACATCATTACCTTTTAAAAAATCAGATATGGATAAGGATATGGATTTAGGTATATATGTATATCCTATATATAAAACAGTAGTGATTAATGAATAATTTACATCAAATGAGTACATTAATGGCAGTTTTCCATCTTCCTCCGCCATTTTATATTTTCCACAAATTTATCTTTACTTTAGAATATAGCAAGAAATTTTCAATAGCCACTATATGCTATCTGTTTCTCAAACTATGAGATTTAAAAAACTTTCAGTTTATGTAAGCCATTCAAGAATACTGAAAATATTAATGCTGACTATTGTTCATATATTACAAAAAATAAAAATGAAGTTAAATGTAAGTTCACAGTTTTAGCAGATCACAGCCAATGAACGGATGCTAATACCACCTTTGTTAATATAAAACTTTCACTTTACCTTCACTTCCCATCTACCAAAAAGTAATGTGTTTCATCTAAGCATGATATGGCAGCCAAATTTCAGAAAGCAAATATGTTTTCTAGTGATCTAAGGTATGTATCATAATAATGTCCTTAATAACTGTTCCTAAATACTTAATTTTTAGTTAGATGGGGAACTGACAAGATTTAAAAAACCTCCAAAAACACTCTAAAAGTCTTCCCAGTGGTGCTATCCTATGACACAAAAGAGAACCAATTGGATTCTGTAAGTGATCTTATAGAAGTGCCCTCTTACCAGAAAACCAACTGAACTATTTGCAGGAACTGCAAGCCAATAATAATCCTTAAAGAAAAAGTTAAAAACTCAAACAGCAAATGCATATATTTCAGCTGATTTCAAATGACAGGGATTTATTAATTCAAAGAGAGAAGTTTTGCAGTAGAAATGGATAGTGGAGATGTCTTTCTAAAGAAGATAATATATAGATGTAAGTCCACTGAACAAAGATAACAGTCAGAATCAAGAGACATATAAAGTATTCTGCATTACTGGAGTTTAGAGACAAGCTGTTTGCAAATGAAACATGGTCAGACCATCCAAGAGACAACAGAAAACAAGATACAGGACTTTGACCTCTGAAGGGAACAAATAAGCAACTATGTTCTACAAGAATGACTCATAATAAATTGGATATATTTTAAGGTGGAAATCAAATAAACACATAAAGTATGCTGTCTGCCAGAAGAAACAATCAGGGATAGGACAGCATAACTTGCAAAATTAATCAAACCCATTCATAATCATCCTTTCCTGATGACATATGCTGCTAAATTATGCTACAAAGAATAGCTATAGCCTGTTAGCTGGGAGTGAATCTTATAAGGACAGGTAAAATATATATTTGGTGAAGGAATGGCAAGCTTGAGAAGGAAAGCTTTAAAGTTAACTTGGAGGGAAAAAAATCTTGAAATGAAGAGCCTCAGATAAGCATTTGTGTTCTGCAGAAATTAGGAGCATTGTTGTAATGGGGTCCTAAATCATTCAAAAATAATAGATAACGATTTGTCCTTGACTTCTGGTGGCTCCGCTCTCTCCGAAGGATGCCCAAAGGGCGCCCGCGCTGGGATTCTGTAAAAGCCGGCAAAAACAGCGGCTGAAAGTACCTTCCCCGGTAAGGGGAAGGGAAAGAGCAAGAAGAAGGAAAGGTAGAGCTCTCTCTAGAGGCCCCGTTTGGGGTACTAGAAAGGGAAAGTTCCCTGGAAATCCTTCTAAAAAAAGCTCCAGCCCCAGCGTGTTTCTGCTTTATGCAGACAGAGAAGAGAGCGACCACTTCTGCTTCAAGTGATTGTTATTGATATTTATAAGCAGACGGAATAAACACAGATCAGTCATTTAAATTGCAAGTATTAAATCTGATTTCTATTTTTTTTTTTTTAAATAATTCTCTCATCTACAATCAACACAATGAAATAAAATGGCGTTTACTTGTTGAGAAAGTGAAACTGAATGGAGATTTTATCTTATTGTACTGGACTGTGGATTGTTGGATTATTTTAGTTTGTTTAAGTATTTTATAAGGGGATTTTCAGCAAGAACTTTGCCATGAAGGTTTTTTCAGAAGAATGGATTCGTGATTATACAGAAAGAATGTATTTAATTACTCAAAAATACGAATTGGAAAAAATGGAGGCGTTTTGGATGAGAGTTTGGAGGAAATTAACCAATGTAATCAGGACTTGATATATGGAATGGAGGAGATAACAAAAGTGGATAAATATGAAGATAGGATCCTGAATAAACAAGTTGATGTAAAGAAGCCTTTTTTAAAAAGTTTGGATGAAATGCCTGAATTTGTGCTACAGGAGGCTGTCTCCCGAAATGGAAAAATTCACAGGGTTAATGCTTTCCAAGAGTTCTCTTTTCGGATTGAGGGAATATACGGCAGTAACTCGTGGATTCTTGGACATAAGGAACTATTAGGAAATATTGTGATTGACTTTTCAAAAGGAGTAATGAAGGAAAGACAGAGACTAATGCATCAAAAAAAATGGCAAGAGATAAAAGTATCATCCTTGAAAGAATTTTTTTTTTTTGAAATATTAACAGAAAAAGATATTAGCGTTCCTGAAAGACAATACGTGAGGAAGATCTGGAAGAAATGGGTTGATTATATGTTTTATAACTATCATAAAAGACTAGATATTTGGATTTATACTGGATTTTGACGAGGAAGGACTAAAGTTGAATAGATATTGTAATTTCCCTGTATTGAAATTTTATAATCTGTTGTATTGAATTTTAAATAGAATATTCTCGAAAGATCTTATGTAAGAAAGACTTCGGGGGAAAATTATATGGTTATAGAAGCTATAAGGGAGATATTCTCTGAATTGGATTGGATTTTTATGCTTTAGCTGGTTTTAAATACTTTAGGATTAATTTGTTCTATTGATCTATATATTTTATTACTGTTTATTGTTAATTTTTTGAAGGATTTTGGTTATGTAAGGAGGAAGTCAGAGCTAGAGAGGGAAAATTGGTATAATAGTTTTGGGGGGAAAAATTTTTTTTAGCATATGTTTGTTTTATATTTACCTATACCTTGTGCTTGTTCCGGGAAGTCAGGGGGGGAGGGGGTTTGTGAAGGGAGAGGGGTTGGGGGGAAAGGGGGAAAAAAATTTGTAAAACTTTTTGAATTAAAAAAAAATAGATAACATGAGCTACTAAAATTCAGAAGCTTCCTATGCTTGGAATAAGTGGAAACAAAATGAGCTTTTATTTTTAGTACAGAAAGACAAATAAAATGTAATAATTACAACAGAGATGAGTGGAATACAGCAATAAAAATACAGTTTTTGTTCACAAGGAATAGAGCAATATAAATCCTGGACATAAACTGTTTCAACTCCTACCCTCAAAACAACACTACAGAGCACTGCACATTAAATCTGCACTACTATTAATCTTCTCATCGTTCCCATCACCCATCTCCTTCTACTCTATGACTGTAACTTTGTTGCTTGTATCCTTACAATTTATATTGATATTGATTGTTTCCTGATTGCTTATTTGTACCCCATGACTATAATTAAGTGTTGTACCTTAGAATTCTTGATAAACGTATCTTTTCTTTTATGTACAATGAGAGCATATGCACCAAGATAAATTCCTTGTGTGTCCAATCATACTTGGCCAATAAAAAAAATCTATTCTATTCTATTCTAAATGGAGAAGGAGTTGGTTTGTATGTTAAAAATATGCATTCCAAATAAAATAAAATAAAGTTCATATAATAAGTGAACACACAGATCAAAGCACAGATCAAGATAATATTGTTGTTAAAGTCTACCATCACCCACACAATCAAGGAAATATAGATAATACTTTTAAAGAACCAATTGTAAAGCTTACCATGTGAAGTAAATTATAGCAATACATGCTAGGAGGCAAATTGTCTTAAAATAGTTCTCATTTTTCATGTCTTTGCAAAAATCCAGAAGGGTCAATGACTGTATTTTATTAATGTACAGTATTAGGAATGGAGCATTGTAAAGAGGTGCCCTATAAAATTATTAACAGCTTGCCTTTATATTGCTGTAAGCAGAAAAATAGGGAGAAACATATGATTCTACTGTATATAGTTTTAATCAAAACTGGATTTAAAATGTTTAACTTAGCACTCTCATGTAAAATCCTAGTTGCAGGCTAAAATCATCCTACCAACTATAGGAGCCTAACTGGCATGCATCTTCTTCTGGTGTATAATCTTAAAAATATGGCTAATTGCAAATGCCAAAGTCTGAGTAATAACATTTCTTTTCACTTTCTTCCCTTAATGTCTTGGTTTGATTATTATCTGGCCTATAAATTTTTTTTTAGAAAACTACAAGACTTGAACATTTAGATGGCCTTTAAGCTTATCTGTTGTCATGGCTAGAATAGAATAGAATAGAATAGAATAGAATAGAATAGAATAGAATAGAATAGAATAGAATAGAATAGAATTGAATTGAATTGAATTGAATTTTTTTATTGGCCAAGTGTGATTGGACACACAAGGAATTTGTCTTGTGCATATGCTTTTAGTGCACATAAAAGAAAAGATACCTTCATCAAGGTTACAACACTTACAACAGTTAATGATAGTCATAGGGTACAAATAAGCAATCAGGAAACAATCAATATCAGTATAAATCATAAGGATACAAGCAACAAAGTTACAGTCATAAGTGGAAGGAGATGGATGATGGGAACAATGAGAAGGTTAATAGTAGTGCAGATTTAGTAAATAGTTTGACAGTGTTAAGGGAATTATTTGTTTAGCAGAGTGATGGCCTTTGGGGAAAAAACTGTTCTTGTGTCTAATTGTTCTGTTGTGCAGTGCTCTATAGCGTCGTTTTGAGGGTAGGAGTTGAAACAGTTTATGTCCTGGATGTGAGGGATCTGTAAATATTTTCACGGCCCTCTTCTTGATTCGTGCAGTATAAAGGTCCTCAGTGGAAGGCAGGTTGGTAGCAATTATTTTTTCTGCAGTTCTAATTATCCTCTGAAGTCTGTTTCTTTCTTGTTGGGTTGCAGAACCGAACCAGACAGTTATAGAGGTGCAAATGACAGACTCAATAATTCATCTGTAGAACTGAATCAGCAGCTCCTTGGGCAGTTTGAGCTTACTGAGTTGGCGCAGAAAGAACATTCTTTGTTGTCCTTTTTTGATGATGTTTTTGATGTTAGCTGTCCATTTTAGATCTTGCGATATGATAGAACCTAGAAATTTGAAGGTTTCTACTGTGTTGTCTAGCATTGTGAGAGGTGGAAGTATGGAAGGGTTTCTCCTAAAGTCTACCACCATTTCTACGGTTTTGAGTGTGTTCAATTCCAGATTGTTTATTATAAACTATATTGTCGAAGATATAATTGTAGATATTTGCTATACATTTACAGCATTCTACATACATATTTGGGGTGAATTATTAATTGGAATAAAATATTTGAATAATGCTAATGTTGTTACTCATTATAACAACAGAACAGTTTATCTTTGCTTTCACAAATAGTGATTGTTCTACCATATATTATTAGATTGCACTAATGCAGTATAAGGCAACATAATCCATGACTAATGCAATATATTCAAGGTTAACACAAAGATTCTTTAATACTGGTTTAGGGATTAAGGGAAGTTGCAAAGTTATAGGCAGGTAGGAAATGTTCATTTGCACAAGCAGAGGTCTTCATCCACAGTTTTTCATTGCAGATTCTCAATCTGTATTCTATTTTTTTTAAGGATTTGAGGAAGGGGTTAATTTCTAGTTTTCTATAGAACTCTGGAAGGATGTGGTGGCTCAAAGGGCTAGGACATTGAGCTTGTCAATCAAAAGGTCGGCAGCTCAGCGGTTCGAATCCCTGGTGCTGCCGTGTAACGGGGTGAGCTCCCGTTACTTGTCCCAGCTTCTGCCAACCTAGCAGTTTCAAAAGCACATAAAAATGCAAGTAGAAAAAATAGGGACCACCTTGGTGGGAAGGTAAGAAGTGTTCCGTGCGCCTTTGGCTTAGAGTCATGCCGGCCACATGACCACAGAGACGTCTTCGGACAGCGCTGGCTCTTCGGCTTTGAAACGGAGATGAGCACCGCCCCCTAGAGTCAGGAATGACTAGCATGTATGTGCGAGGGGAACCTTTACCTTTACAGAACTCTGAATGGTATCTATTACCTTAACATATATGAAGCTCAATTCTATAAATCTCTCATAACAATCATGAAGCTTATATTACACAATCCCAGGGCATATTGAATACTCCTTCCCTCTTTTTTATATTTGCTTAAGTAGAGAAGTTTACAACAATAGCAACTAAGCTTGTTTCCTGATACAAAAGATATACATACCACTTCCTCCTCCAATTTATCCTGAAACAACAATGTAGATAGGTTGAATTGAGAGAAAGTGAATGACTTAAAATCAGTGAACATTGATGGCAATGTATGGCTTTGAAGTTGTGTTTCCATGAGCATAGTCTAACACTTTGGCCCCTTCATTACAGTGGCTCTCACTATATAAGTCTTGAATTGAGAGTATGTGTACTTATACAATATTACCAGAGGTAGGTTCTAATTTTTTTTACTACAAGTTCTGTGGGTGTGGCTGGGAGGGGGAAGATGACTGAGTGGGCGTGGCCAACTTGATATCACTCATGCATTCAATCACATGATCCCCCAGCACCAAGCCACACCCACCAAAACAGTGGCGAAAATTTTTGGGACTTTTTGACACTCCGGTCCCATATCCAGGGCGAGACGCAGTGGGGTGGCAGTGGTTGTCTCAGCTTTCCCTCTGTTGTCCTTCCTGGCCAAAAAGTGCCCCTTCTCTGTCTCTGAGGGGCCTTCCCTATAGTTGTAGCTGGAGCAGGCAGGCCGGGGGCAATGGCAATGGCAGAGTCTGGCACTCAGGGAGGGCAAGGTTAGCATGCTCCTACATTTAGCTGCAGCCCAGACAAGCCAACGAACTGCTGGGAGCCTCCTGCATGTTGCCCCTCCCTCCCAGCCTTCACCCGCATCTCTGCACCGTTTGTGAGCACTCAGCCTACTGGGCTGCCCCCGCCCCTGTTGCAGCTCCAATGGCGGTGGCTTCAGGAGACACTGGCAGCATGGACACACGGGCAAAGGTTGGGAGTGGGGTGCAACACACGGGAGGCTCCCCGCAGTTCCTCAGCTGATCTGGGCTGCAGCTGAGTCCTCAGCCCTGAGCTGGCAGATGGAGGAACTCCTCCCCAGCCAGATCTTGACTTGGAGGAAAGCGCAGCTCATGGCTGTTACATTTCACTGTGCTGCACTAGCAAAGAGGAAGAAACAGCCAGTGGAGAGCACAGAGCTGCCCCAGTCCACATGTTCTCCAGGTCAGCGGCTGTTTCTCTCCTTCGTTGCCTTTTATGGGAAAGCGTTTGGCACAGCATAGCAAAATTTAACAGCCATGAGCTGTGCTTTCCTCCAAGTCTCATTTGAAAAGCTCTGAGCAGAGAAAAACTCCTGTTTCCTTCTGCCACCCACAGTGCTTAGAGGAAAGCTCAGCTCCTGGCTGTTAAATTTTGCTGTGCTGTGCCAAACATTTTCCCATAAAAGGCAACGAAGGAGATAAACAGCTGCTGGACTGGAGCAACTCTGTGCTCTCCACTGACTATTTCTTCCTCTTTGCTCGCCCAGCACAGCAAAATGTAGCAGCCATGAGCTGTGCTTTCCTCCAAGTCAAATTTGGAAAGATCTGGCTGGGGAGGGATATCTCTGTCTGCTGGCTCAGGGCAGAGGACTCAGCTGCAGCCCAGACGAGCTGAGGAACTGCGGGGAACCTCCACACCATTTTTGGGTGCCCAGCTTACCAGGCACTGTCCAGTCCCTGTCACAGCTCCAACGGTGGCACCTTCGGGAGACGCTGGTGGCACAGAGGCGCAGGTGAAGGCTGGGAGGGGGGTGCAACACATGGGGGCTGAGCCCACTCCCTTTCACCTCCTCACACTTATTTACCCATCTCAGAGTGCTTGGGTATGGATATATCATTGGTTCAGGTTTTCTTAGGCCTCACAGCCATGAGAACTTGACTTAACCTTTTTCAGTGCCACATGACAGACATGATTATAGTACCCATAGCATTGCTCCTTAAGCTAAGTTTTGCTTTCCCTGAGTTAGGTTTCTAGTTTTGCTTTCCCTGAGTTAGGTTTCTAGTTTTGCTTTCCCTGAGTTAGGTTTCTATTCCGCTGAAATGTATGATTTCTTGTAAAACAGGTGGTATTTTGCTAACACGTATACTCTGACGCTCGCTGATTGGTAACTTTCTATATGCTGCTTGCTTGCTTGCTGTAGTTACCCCTCCCTGTAAAAACTGCTTAATAAAAGGGGACACAACATCACCCCGGGCACTCCTCCTCTTCGTGCTCTCTCATCTTGAAAAACTTCTGGTGTGGTGTCTTTTATTCGGCTTCTTTCGTCCTTGCGAGGACCCCCTAAATTGTCTTGGCGAGGGCTGAGACTCGTTCCTGTGGGAACCCAGGACAACATCAACAGGGAACCTTGGGTAACAAATACGTGTTGCAGACCAGCTGCGACATCTGGGGGCTCGTCCTATCCTGTTGAGTTGTCCAGAGGCGCGATCGTTGTCTAGCGGTGCGTCACCTTCACCCTCATTGCTTACCCGTCGGGACGCGACACGTGCACACGTAAGTAATGGGCTCCTCGAACTCGAAAGTCTCATCATTGCATAGGATGAGCTTTACTCTCTGGTGAAGAAGGCTAATTGTTTGCAAAAGGTTAATGGCACCACTGTCTATCCTCTTTCTAAGAAATCTCTTACCTCTTTTCTAGTCTCCTACTGTCTCTGTAGCTGCCTCTGCTCCCCCAGCAGACACAGCTCTTTCTGCTCCTGCAGCGTCTCCCCCTCCGCCGGAGGATACAGACACGGCTGCAGGCACTCTTTCTGCCTTGGTTGCCTTTTCTTCTCTTTTTCTAAGAACTGAACCCCCGATATCGGCTTACCCTTTAAACCTCAATCCAGCGGGAGGGGGACAGCCGGTACACGAGAACATCAATGTACGGGTGCTTAAAAATTTAAAAGACGCTGTTACTTCCTACGGCATTCACTCTCCGTTCCTTCAGTTCCTATGCCTGCTCATTCCTTTCCCTCCTCCTCCCTTTCCCCCCACTCTGAACCTTTAAAGCATACTGAGCTAGAAATTAAATCTGTGCTTGCTATCCCTTCAGCCCCTTGCTTTCAACTCTCAAAGCATATTGAACCAGAAGTTAAACCTATACCTGTTTCTTCCATCCCTGCTTTGAAAACTGCCTCCTTTCCCCTGCCTGCCTCCCTTCCCCCAGAGCACCCCTCTCTTTTCCCCATGGGTGCGATCGCTCAGACTAATCAGCAACTGATTTGGTTCGATTACTTCTCTATATCTGGAAACAATCTGGACAAGGATTTGCTCACAGCGACTACATGGAAAAAATTGGGAACTTATTTCCATGAAAGTCCAAGAACCCCTGTAACAATTCTGCCCAAGTGGCACATGATCTTTGAATGCCTCATTTTACTTGCAGACGTCACTTAGAGAGTTGTCAGGACCTCTGCCTTATCAAAAATGACTTAAAAGGATCCACAATCACAGTCATGATTTAAACTGCTGAGTTTTCTCAGACAAGTTCCCTAGGTCTGTAAATGTTGTTTGATGCTGTGTGTGCTTGTGTATGTATGTATGTGATCATTTTCAGACCTGAATAAGAATTGTAGAGATAATTGTGACGCTTGATTTGCATGGAATGTGTGTATGTGCAAAACTCATTGAGAAGGTGTGAAATTTCTGTGTTGTCTTTTGGATTTGCAAGAAATGTATGCATGTGTGAGAAATTGTCTCTGCATGTGTGTGTGTGCATGTGTGTGTGTCTTTATGTGTATCTGTCTGCATAAATTCCGTATGCAAGCAGCCAGGTACTTTTGGAAAAAAAATAAAATAAAACATTTTTTTTTCCTTTTGCAAGCAGTGAGTTATTTTTGGATTTTTTTTCTTCATATGCATGAGAGTGTCTTTGTGAGCAGTGAGTTACTTTTAAATTTTTTTTCTTTGTCCTCGCTGGCTTATCTTAACCACCCCTCCTTCGTTCCTTGTTGTGCCAGGGAAAAGGGTGGGCTACGGGGGAGAACCATTTACCCCCACTCCATTTTTTTTTCTCTCTTCTTTCTTGTCTGAGAAGGGAGGGACAATTAGGCTCTCTGGAAGCATTGCTTTTGTAACAAGCTATGTAAAAACTATGCAGACATATTTTCTTTTTAACCCTGAAAACAATTTTGATATTAATTTTTAATCATGCATATAATTTTGATTTTGCTTTTATTTTTTATTTTTTATCTTTTCTGGAACTTTTTGAGGTTTAACCTGCCTGATTAAACCTATACCTTTATAAATGTTTTCAAAGCACTGAGTTGACTAAAAATGTTTCATTTAGCTTTGTATTTTTGCAGCTGTTAACATACATAATAAGAGTTGGAAGGGACCCTTGGAGGTCTTCTAGTCCAACCCCCTGCCCAGGCAGGAAACCCTACAGCATTTCAGACACATGGCTATCTTCTTATGTATGGATGCATTTTTTTTTAAGCGTAAATCTGTTTTTTGGAAAATGCACTCAGGTTTTCCACATGAACAGACTCACCCAAAGCTTCCGCCATGTTTTTCTTTTTTGAATCTGACTCAGTGTGCCCCTTATTTGCTGTTTGTATTGTTTCTTTTTCTTTTTTAGCAGCACAATATGTGCCCTGTTTTAGGAACTATTTCAGAGATGAGTTAGAAAGTTATAGGATGTGATAAGTTAGAAGGTTGTGGTTTGTTTTTGGAAGTTTTTGATAGCATGGATTTGTTAGTGACCAACTTCCACACATGAATAAAAAGGGTGGGAGTTGGGTTTTTATTGATTGATTGTCTTTTTCTCTGTCTTCCACATAGTACCTTTCAACCTCATCTTAGACAGTCTACTCAAATAGTAAAAACTATTTTTCAATCTTACTTGTCCCCTTCTCTTGATTCTAATCTCACTTCTCTTTTCACAACTTTACAGTCTCTCATTTACAAACGTACACATCCCTATTTTGTTACACATATACGTAGCTATCAACCTTTTCCTGGTTTTCTCCAGGAAGGGAACAATGTAGCAGATGCTGCGGCCTCTGCCTCCTCTCTTTTGACACTTTCTCCTGTCTCTCCTTGGGACAGTCACTCCTATTTTCATCAAAACAAAAAGGCGCTCATGAAACAATTTGGCTTCACGGCTGCTGAGGCATCTGATCATACATCAATGCCCTACTTGCAGCCGCCAAGGTATACATATTCAGGTTTCATCATGGCAACCTTGCAAAGGGGTGAAACCGCAAAACAAGTTATTAATCATTGTATTCGGACTTTCGTAACGTTGGGATGTCCAAAAACTCTAAAAACTGACAATGGACCAGCCTATGCACAATTTTGCCATCGCTGGTCAATAATCCATAAATTCGGCATTCCTTTCAATAGCCAGGGCCAGGCCATTACAGGCCTTGGACAGACACTTGGGGTCAAAAGGCATCAGCCCCCCGACACTCCCGGCGTTGCAAAATGTATTAAATGTTTGCTTGTATTCATTGAATTTTCTTAATCTAACCGGATCTCCTGCCTCCACTGCTGCCTCGAGACATTTTTCCGCTCCTCCCCTCCCCTCTTCTCGTCCTCTGGTATATTATAGGCATCTTCCGGATCCAGCTTGGAAAGGTCCAGCTCAATTGATTACCTGGGGAAAAGGCTACGCTGCAGTTCAATTGCCTGATCGAGTCCTGTGGGTTCCGGCTCGCTGTGTTCGCCCCTGTCATCTCAATCAACCAAAACAGAAAGATGAAGATCCTCCTGATCCTATCCCTGATCTCTCTTGCCTCTTCTGTCTCTAATGCCTCTTCCTCTCTTCCTAAATGTACTCTCCTTGAACGTTTAAGTGCTTATATAAGAGTTCCTCATTGTAGAGTGCAAACCCCTCTTGGGGGTCGTGTGGAACTTGTTTGCAGACAACGCCATCCCTTGCTGCATCCAGCTCAGTGGACATTGCTAAAGAATGGATATCCAATCCATCCCTCTAACAATACTTACATTATATCCTCTCCCTGTTCCACTTCTCTGTTAATTTTTAACATCTCATCTGAAGACTACGGCACTTATGTATGCTCCCTGTTTTTTCCAAAGCAAGAAAGATCTTTTGACATGAAAATTTCCCTTCTCTCTGCTACCCATTTCTCCTCTGGCATATTTCGCTCCTTGCCCTCTTCCCACGTTTCTACCCCTGCAGCTCTCCGTTCGCGGCGCTCCTTATCCGGAGCACAGCAGAACCTGCATCGTCCCGCAAATTATACTTGGACTATTTTGGACTTCCAAGGAAGCGTCCTTCATTCCATCTCTAATCGAACTCTGTGGCCTTGGTTTCCTGCACTCTACTTTGACTTTGCTGAAATGCTGGTCGGCGCCCATGGATTTAAACATAAAACAAAATGTGATCCTTCCCCTCGGGACGTCTGGAAAATTGGTCCAGGCCTGTATATCTGCCCAGGACATCTTACTGATCTCTCCCACCTAGATGAATGTGGGACCATCTCTGATTGGTACTGCAAGTCCTGGCAATGTGTGTCAACCGGAAAGATTTGGTGGACTGCTCCCTATACTACTGACTATATCAAAGCTATACTAGGCCCTGATAATAATTTGCCTTGGAATTCCTGCACCAATTGGGCCTGCTGCGGCGTTCGCCTTAATCCTATGACTGTTACTTTTACATCTCATGGAAGGAGTCTTCCGATTACTGAATGGATTAAAGGGAAAAGATGGGGGGGAAGGTCGAACGATAATTCCGGAAACAGTCATCCAGGAAATATATTCATAATTCGTCTTACCATGTCCTTAGAAACATCCCCACCTGTGGGCCCTAACAAACAAGTCAATTCGCCCTTTTTACAGCCCTTGACTAAAAGCAACAATCCATTGGTGTCCTTGGTCTCCTCTGCGCATGATGCCCTTGTGGCAGCTCGTACTTTTCCTAACAATGATAGTAGGTGTTGGCTGTGTATGTCTTCTCAACCCCCTTTTTATGAGGCCATAGGTTCCGCCCTACCTTTTGCCAATAGCACCTCAGATACCGGTTGCAGGTGGTCTAACTCTTCTATAACGGTATCCTCAATTGAAGGTCAAGGTTGTTGCCTTGGGTATGTACCCTCTAACTTTTCTCACTTTTGTATCAATGCCTCCTCGGAGGCCTATACTTCCTGCACAATATACTTATCCAAAGAAAGGCTAGGACTTGACACTGGAGGGTGGACTATAATATACACTATCTCAAATGCATTGAGCAATCTATGGTTGCCCTCCAAAATTCCCTGACCTCTCTCTCCGAAGTTGTGTTACAAAATAGAAGGGGTTTGGACTTGCTATTCTTAAAACAGGGCGGTCTGTGTGTAGCTTTGAAAGAAGAATGTTGTTTTTACACTGAAAGTTCTGGTGTTGTGCTTGACTCTATGGCAGAATTGAATACCCGATTGAAAGATAGAGAAAAAGAGCGTTCTCAATCCCACACGTGGTATCAGGGAATGTTCAATCTCTCTCCCTGGTTGACCACCCGCCTCTCTGCCCTAGCCGGTCCTCTGATTTTGTTGCTCCTTGCATGTACAATTGGCCCATGTGTCATGGGGAGAGTTCTAGCATTCTTGAAACAACGACTAAACAGTATTGGAGATGATGTCCTCTTGCTAAAGCACACTGTTGAAAATGAATATAAACAACCTCTTTTAGAATTAGCCTCTGAGGCTGATGACGACTCTGAATCGGGAACCATTCCTTTGGAAAAGTGTACTGGCTCCCTGCGGGCTCTCCCGGAGGGGGGATCCACTGGGGATGTCATAGCTTTAGAAGAATATTAACCATCTTAAAAAATAAAAACAGAGGACATATGGATATATCATTGGTTCAGGTTTTCTTAGGCCTCACAGCCATGAGAACTTGACTTAACCTTTTTCAGTGCCACATGACAGACATGATTATAGTACCCATAGCATTGCTCCTTAAGCTAAGTTTTGCTTTCCCTGAGTTAGGTTTCTAGTTTTGCTTTCCCTGAGTTAGGTTTCTAGTTTTGCTTTCCCTGAGTTAGGTTTCTATTCCGCTGAAATGTATGATTTCTTGTAAAACAGGTGGTATTTTGCTAACACGTATACTCTGACGCTCGCTGATTGGTAACTTTCTATATGCTGCTTGCTTGCTTGCTGTAGTTACCCCTCCCTGTAAAAACTGCTTAATAAAAGGGGACACAACATCACCCCGGGCACTCCTCCTCTTCGTGCTCTCTCATCTTGAAAAACTTCTGGTGTGGTGTCTTTTATTCGGCTTCTTTCGTCCTTGCGAGGACCCCCTAAATTGTCTTGGCGAGGGCTGAGACTCGTTCCTGTGGGAACCCAGGACAACATCAACAGGGAACCTTGGGTAACAAATACGTGTTGCAGACCAGCTGCGACACTTGGGCTACATGGAGGACCCGGCCGCCTTCCTCGCCGGCATTGCTCCTGAGCGAACTCTTCTGTCGGCTGTTGCAAAGAAGTGGCAGCTCTGGGTGCACCACACCTGCTTCATTCTCTTTGAGAGCAGCTTTGCAAAGCTGCTCTCAAAGAGAACAAAGCGGGCATGGTGCACCTGGAGCTGCCGCTTCTTCGCAACAGCTGAGGACCTGTTCCGCTTGGAGGTCCAAGCTGCGGGGAGGGGGGCAGCTGCAACATCGGCAGCTTTGGGGGGGATCCTTCCTTCGGTGGTTCATTTTCTTTTACCTCGTCTAGGAGGCTATGCCAACTTTCTCCCTAAAGGCTGGTTCGCGCCTTTTGATCTTTCTCAGGCATGGAGAAAAGCAACCCTGTGAAGATACGAAGCCTGCTGCTGAACTTGGAAGCCAAGAAGCTTTTCAACCCAGCTGCTGGTGCAGGATGCCGAAAAAAACTCCAGTTGCTGCCGACATCTTTGTGCATGCGCAGCTTTCTTCTCACCGGCTGTAGGACTTTTCGGCACCATGTGGCCAGGCAGCTGAGAGGCTTCTTTGCTAGCAAGCCGCTTCCCAGCTCTGGTCAGCTTACCATTCAATGGACGCGTCGGGTGGGCGAGCAAGCAGCGACTGGGGAACCGGTTCAGGGGCGTGGCTAGGCTGCCCTTACCAGTTCGAACAACTAGTCCCTAAAGTTACTACCTATTTGGTAGAACCAGGTAGAACCAGTAAGAACCCACCACTGGATATTACACATATAAGTATATCTTTCTTACCAAATTGTAGTGCATGACTTTTATTTAATGTTACTACAGCAACATTTCAGCATTAAAAAAATAGGAGGCTGGAAGCAAAGGAAATAAAACAGTCACTCGACTTTCCTTAACCATAGAGAATTCTGTCCAAATTTTAACATCAAATTAAAATTCTGAAGTGGAACCAAAGAAACCTCTGCACATTTAAACCAAGCCATGTGACTTTGTGCTTGTCATGAAATGACTTCAAAAATGATTGTTTTAATATTACAACTAATGTCTCAGTTGGTGCCCTAAATTGAGTGACTGGTTGTGAATACTGAAGCATAACTATTTTAGATATTCTTATTGCTGCAGTCCTGCTAATGAACATCAATGTACTATAATAAAGACTTTGTATATCAGATATGACTGTTTAGGTTTAAGAGGCTGGAAAATGAGAAGAAATTAGGAAAGTTTATTTCCAAATGCTTTTATAGTAGAAATCATGAAATATGCTTGAAAATCTATTCCTAAACTAAATCCTGCTGAGCTAACTCTCCTCAGAAAACATGAAACTCTTCATTAAAGCAGATTCATGTAAAAAATTAAATCATTCTCCCATTTCAGCACTATTTCCTTAATCTATTTTAAATTAATATTTCTTTTAGAATGATTCTTGCAGTCTAGGAATATCAAACAATGTCAGTGGAAGCCTTTTTATTATTATCCTTTAATATTTTTTTCAAAAGTTTCATTTTGCTTCAGTTGTTTGCAGTCATATTCATCCTTGTCTTTCTTGAAGTTTGATATAGAGGAATGAAAATTTACATGTCTGTTTTCTGACTTTAAGTAACACATGCTAAGCTTTTCAAGAACACAAAGTTTAAGAGTGCATTAAGTATTTTATGACTTTCTTTGTTGCAGGTAAAACCAAGAGCAAAGATTTTTACTATGACAAATGGTAGTTTGGTTCCTATATATAAGAAACTTTACTTTTGAAAACTTCTGATAAATTGCAGTTGTTAAGAATGTCGCTGTCCAATCAGCAATATAATTTACAGAAACTATATTAGTTCCTAATAGTTTCAGAGTTTGAATCACATGGCTTATATTAATTTACAATTCCTATATGGCCTGGCTCTATGTTCCAATGAATCTTTTGTTATTAGTTGCGAAGTCGTGTCCGACCCATCGTGACCCCATGGACTACATTCCTCCAGGCCTCCCTGTCCTCTACCATCCTCTGGAGTCCATTTAAACTCATGCCTACTGCTTCAGTGACTCCATCCAGCCACCTTGTTCTCTGTCGTCCCCTTCTTCTTTTGCCCTCAATCTTTCCCAGAATTAGGCTCTTCTCCAGTGAGTCCTTCTTTCTCATTAGGTGGCCAAAGTATTTCAGTTTCATCTTCAGGATTTGGCCTTCTAAAGAGCAGTCAGGGTTGATCTCCTCTAGAACTGACTTGTTTGTTCTCCTTGCAGTCCAAGGGACTCGCAGGAGTCTTCTCCAGCACCAGAGTTCAAAGGCCTCAATTCTTTGGCGCTCAGCCTTTCTTATGGTCCAACCTTCACAGCCATACACAGGAGATTCCAATGAATCTACAGATCCCTTATCTCACTTTTCCAAGTGTTTCACAATTCTAAAAAAATCAGTTTCCTTTACTTCTGTTCCTATAGTGGTGACTTCTTTACCATGAGACAATTCAAGGGTTGTCTGTTATTATTAAATTCATTATATGCATTGTTTGCAAATATACAGCACCCTATAATCTGAAACTTAAAATAATCCAATTAAAATTCTAGATATTGTAGCATTCTGGGTAGCAAAACTGCTTCATACAATCCCACTGAATTACAGTGGTGACTAAATATTGTTTTGCTGTTCTCTTCAAAGTCATCACTGATTTATTGACTAAAGAAGACTAAAGGTAGCCATTATTTAATGACTGCAATTGGTTCAGATGAATAGGTCATTAAACAAAATAGTCAATAAGTGAACCATGACTCAGAGAGAGAGAAAGAGAGAATCTGCAATGAGACTGGTTGTTGCCATTTCATTCAAATAAGCTGTATAGTATTCTGTGCCTGTTTTGTTTTTGCTTCTTGCCCCCTCCCAGAGCAGAGATTGCTAAACAAGCTAGATTTTCCTGAGCTGTTTGTCTCAGCAGGGCAGCACTTTCATAAAAAGTGCTAACTGCAATTTAATAAGCTCAGATCTATGACCTTAATTAGTTGATTAGAATCCTCTTTCCAGCTTCCAACTGCTGCTTGAAACTGACCAGGCATTAATCAGTTTCACCTTGAAGGTTTTTGTTGTCATAAATGCTGACATTGGTTGGAAAATGTTTTTTTTTAATTATGATATATTAACATTGTATTTGTGAATGGTCTCTGAGACAGTTGCTAAATGAGGACTACCGGTGTGTTCTTCTCAATTCCCAAGACAGTTAGTTTATAAAGTTTATTTAAGTACTTGCACCAGATTGAATAAAGGGAATGCAGGATAATATGGCTAATTGGTTTTAACTTTCTCCAGCAGATAGGTATAGAAGTGCCTTTGTAGATAGTTATAATTAAATCTCATTTTAATTGTTGATAGCAGTTTATCAAATCTGTCCACAGTCAAAGCATTCCTATGTTGGGCAAAAGACTGTGTTGGCACAGTAAAAGGCTGCTGAAAAAAATCTTCCATTTCTACATGCCATTTTGGATACAGTGGCAATGTGGAAGGTCATTGTTATTTCAAGAGTTTAGTGACATATTTTTATTTCTCTTTCATATTAAGAAAATTCTATGTTTGTAACTCATTCTGAGCTAACCTGCTTGTTTTTCACGGTGTTTATTGAATAAAGGAGAAGAAAGAAGGAATCTTCATGAGCTTTAAAGTTTTTCTAGCTGTGAAAATCTTAGACTTTCAATTCCTATCCCAGAGACATGTGCCAGCAGTCAAGATCATGTCCTGCAGTCTACTGAGCATAATATGAAGTGATGGTGCCAGGTTTTGATAAATAGAATAGAATAGAATAGAATTTTTATTGGCCAAGTGTGAGTGGACACACAAGGAATTTGTCTTGGTGCATATGCTCTCAGTGTACATAAAAGAAAAGATATGTTCATCAAGAATTCTAAAGTATAACACTTAATGATAACACTTAAAGTCATAGGGTACAAATAAGCAATCAGGAAACAATCAATATCAATATAAATCGTAAGGATACAAGCAACAAAGTTACAGTCATATAGTCATAAGCGATGATGGGAATGATGAGAAGATTAATAGTAGTGCAGATTTAGTAAATAGTTAGACAGTGTTGAGGGAATTATTTGTTTAGCAGAGTGATGGCGTTCAGGAAGAAACTGTTCTTGTGTCTAGTTGTTTTGGTGTGCAGGGCTCTGTAGCGTCATTTTGAAGGTAGGAGTTGAAACAGTTTATGTCCAGGATGCGAGGGATCTGCAAATATTTTCACGGCCCTCTTCTTGATTCGTGCAGTATACAGGTCCTCAATGGAAGGCAGGTTGGTAGTAATTGTTTTTTCTGCAGTTCTAATTATCCTCTGAAGTCTGTGTCTGTCTTGTTGGATTGCGGAACCAAATCAGACTGTTATAGAGGTGCAGATGACAGACTCAATAATTCCTCTGTAGAATTGTATCAGCTGGTCCTTGGCCAATTTGAGCTTTCTGAGTTGGCGCAGAAAGAACATTCTTTGTTGTGCTTTTTTGATGGTAGAACCTAGAAATGTGAAGGGTTCTACTGTTGATACTGTGTTGTCTAGTATTGTAAGAGGTGGAAGTATGGAAGGGTTTTTCCTAAAGTCTACCACCATTTCTACAGTTTTGAGTGTGTTCAATTCCAGATTGTTCCAGTTGCACCACGAGACTAGTTGTTCAACCTCCCGTCTGTATGCTGATTCATCATTGTCTCAAATGAGACCGATCACTGTTGTGTCATCTGCGAACTTCAGTAGTTTAACAGATGGATTGTTAGAAATGCAGTCGTTGATATTCAGAGAGAAGAGAAGTGGGGAGAGCACACAGCCTGGGGGGGGGGCGGGCTGTGCTAATTGTACAGGTATCTGATGTGATTCACCTCATTTCGGACATTATTACAATTGAGCGTGTCCAGAAATATTTTACAAGAAGAGTTCACCACTCCTCTGTTTACAACAAAATACCTTATGCCACCAGACTTGAAATCCTGGGTTTAGAAAATTTAGAACTCTGCCGCCTTTGACATGACCTGAGTTTAACTCTTAGAATCATCTGTTACAATGTCCTTCCTGTTGAAGACTACTTCAGCTTCAATCGCAACAATACATGGGCGCACAATAGATTTAAGCTTAATGTGAACCGCTCCAATCTTGATTGCAGAAAATATGACTTCAGTAACAGAGTTGTTAATGCCTGGAATGCACTACCTGACTCTATGGTCTCTTCCCGAAATCCCCAAAGCTTTAACCAAAGACTATCTACTATTGACCTCACCCCATTCCTAAGAGGTCTGTAAGGTGTGTACATAAGAGCACCAGTATGCCTACCGTTCCTGTCCTAATGTTCCCTTGGTTGTATCCAATTCATATAGTTATTTCATGCTTATGCTCATATATATGCTTATATATCGTATAGTTATTTCTTGCTTATGCTTATATATACTGTTGTGACAAATAAATAAATAAATAAAAATAAATAAAATAAAATTCTGCTTAGCTTCACCTGCTGCTTCCTGTTTGTTAAAACCTTGTAAAACCTGTTTGTAAAACCTCAGAGTTATTATTTGTTGGGAGCTTCTGCATGGGATCCAGCACTAGTTACTGTGGAAATTGGCCATCCTGGCAGTGTCTCTGCTATATTAATGTATGTTTTTTATGTTATGGTTTTATGTTATGGTTTCTGGTTTTTGTTTTTTTTTGGACCGAATTTTAAAGCTTTATTTATTGGTGTGCTTATTACCTCTGGATTCAAACGAACCAATTGCCTGAGCACCTGAGCACTGCTCTGACATCTGGGAAAAAAGTGGATTATGAAACCTAGTGCTAGAAATTAGATTTTTCTCCACAGTTAGGTCAAAGATCCAAACTTTCAACCCTGTCACACCCTTTCAAGCCCAAAAATTCAAATATTAAATGGAAAAGTCACAGGATTTTAAATCTGAATTTATGTTGTTATCCATGAGACTAAGAAAATTATGCCAAAGGGTCATGAAGGCCAGAGGGACTCTTGAAATAAATTAGTTTATGTTGTCAGAACCACACGCAGGCGTGTATTGAAATCAGGCAGATGCCAGTATTAATAAGGAATTGGATACACAGCAGGCCGCATGTACTAAAACCCTGGAGATTAAACAGGGTTTAAACAGGTTAAACAGTTTTAAGAGGTCAACATTTTAAATATATTTTTAATTTATATTAATTTAGTAAAAAGAAACAGGAAAATAAACAAAAAAGAAAGAAAATGGGAAAGAAATAGCAAGAAATAATTACATGCATGGTAGTATAATTCTTAACTCATCTACACTGTTATTTGTCTTTTTTTTAAAAAAAAATTTAATTTAATAGCAGTATCTTCAGGATGAAAATCTAATAAAGATCTGGATCTCATATTGCGAACAACATTTGAAAATCTTTTATTAATTTCTGATTTTCTTCAACAGCTAAATATATCTGTTCATATTGCATTTTAAAAAACTGAAAAATGCTCTAAAGAATGTTGTCAGCAATTTTCAAAGTTTTAATCTTGGCTGTGCATTTTGTCTTTTATAATAATAATAACAACAGAGTTGGAAGAGACCTTGGAGGCCTTCTAATCCAACCCCCTGCCTAGGCAGGAAACCCTACACCATCTCAGACAGATGGTTATCCAACATTTTCTTAAAAATGTCCAGTGTTGGAGCATTCACAACCTCTGCAGGCAAGTCTTTCCACTTATTAGTTGTTCTAACTGTCAGGAAATTTCTCCTTAGTTCTAAGTTGCTTCTTTTCTTGATCAGTTTCCACCCATTGCTTCTTGTTCTACCCTCAGGTGCTTTGGAGAACAGCCCGACTCCCTCTTCTTTGTGGCAATCCCTGAGATATTGGAACACTGCTATCATGTCTCCCCTAGTCCTTCTTTTTATTAAACTAGACATACCCAGTTCGTGCGACCATTCTTCATATGTTCTAGCCTCCAGTCCCCTAACCATCTTTGTTGCTCTTCTCTGCACACTTTCTAGAGTCTCAGCATCTTTTTTACATCGCGGCGACCAAAACTGGATGCAATATTCCAAGTGTGGCCTTATCAAGGTATTATAAAGTGGTACTAACACTTCACATGATCTTGATTCTATCCCTCTGTTTATGCAGCCCAGAACTGTGTTGGCTTTTTTAACAGCTGCTGCACACTGCTGGCTCATATCTAAATGGTTATCCACTAGGACTCCAAGATCCCTCTCACAGGTACTACTATTGAGCAAGGTACCACATATACTGTATCTGTGCAATTTGTTTTTTTGTTTTTTTGCCTAAATGTAGAACCTTACTTTTTTCACTGTTGAATTTCATTTTGTTAGATAGCACCCAATGTTCAAGTCTGTCAAGATCCTTCTATAACTTGAGCCTATCTTCTGGAGTGTTGGCTATTCCTGCCAGCTGGGTGTCATCTGCAAATTAGATGAGTTCCCCATCTATCCCCTCATCCAAGTCATTGATGAAGATGTTGAAGAGTACTGGACCTAAAACAGAGCCTTGGGATACTCCACTGCATACTTCCCTCCATGTGGATGTAGTTCCGTTGAGAACTACACGTTGAGTGCGGTTGGTCAGCCAGTTACAAATCCATCTGGTGGTGGTGCTGTCTAACCCACATTTTTCTACTTTATCTAGTGGTAGGTTATGGTCTACTTTATCAAATGCTTTACTGAAGTCCAAGTAAATTATATCGACAGCATTCCTCTGGTCTACTAATTTTGTCATTTTATCAAAGAATGCAATAAGACTAGTCTGGCATGATCTGTTTTTGACAAACCTATGTTGGCTTTTGATTATTACTTTGTTTGCTTCTAGGTGTTCAATGATTAGTTGCTTGATTATCTTTTCCAGAATCTTCCCTGGTATTGAGGTCAGGCTGATAGGTCTGTAGTTTCCTGAATCTGTTTTTTTTTTCCTTTTTTGAAGATGGGAACTACATCAGCTCTTTTCCAGTCCTCTGGCAGCTCCCCTGTGCTCCAGGATCTTTGAAAGATATAGTTCAGTGGTTCTGAGATCTCGTCTGCCAATTCCTTCAGAACCTTGGGGTGTAATCCATCCGGTCCTGGTGATTTGAACTCATCTAGGGTAGACAGGTGTTTACTTACCATTTTCTTCCCTATTTTAACTTGTGTTCCTAATCTGTTTTTTGTGGTGCTGTTTTTGATAGGTTGGATTGTTTTTTCCTTTTGTGTAAAGACAGATGCAAAATATGAGTTAAGTAGATCTGCTTTCTCCCTGTTGCTTGTCATCTTCTTGCCACTTTCTCCCAGCAATGGGCCAATTTTTTCCTTGACTTTTTTCTTGTTTTAACATGTTGGAAGAAGCTTTTTTTGTTATTTTTTACTTTTGTCGCTAGCCTTTGTTCATTGTGAGCCTTAGCTTTCCTCACTTCATCTTTACAGGCTCGGGCTATTTGCTGATATTCTGCCTTAGTTATTTGCTCCTCTTTCCACTTTTTATACTTGTCCTTTTTGTCTTTCAATTTGTCAGTTGGTTCTTTATGCATCCATGCTGGTTTCTTTTGAGATCTATTATTTTTCTTCTTCAATGGTATTGTGCTAGACTGCGCTTTTATAATCTCACTTTTCAAAATTTCCCAAGCTTCTTGAGTTGTTTTCCCCCTGAGGATTCTCATCCATGGACTCCTTCTCAAGCTCTCTCTAAGTTTATTGAAATTAGCTCTCTTAAAGTCCAAGACTCTAGTTTGATTTTGTTCTACTACTTGTATTTGCTTAATGTTAAATTCCAATATTGCGTGATCACTTGCCCCCAAGGTTCATGTAGCTTCAACACCTTCTATCATTTCATCTCTGTTAGTGAGAATTAAGTCCAATATGGCTGATCCCCTTGTTGCCTTCTCTATTTTTTGAGAAACAAAGTTGTCTGCTAGGTTTGTTAGGAACCTGTTGGATCTTCCACTTGGTGCAGAGTTTGTCTCCCAGTTGATGTCAGGGTAGTTAAAATCCCCCATTACTACTGTGATGTGCTTCCTACATACCTTAGTTAGCTGACTAGCAAAAAGTTCATCTACTTCCTCTGTTTGGTTGCGTGGCCTATAGTATAGACCAATGGCAATATTTCCCCCCCCCTTTAATATTGACCCAAATGCATTCAAAATGATTTTCATCATTGTTGAGACTATTTCTGTAGAGATGTAGTTATTTCTTATATATAGTGCAACTCCACCTCCTCTTTTATTTGGTCTATTTCTTTTAAATAATTTATATCCCTCTAGCTGTATGTTCCATTTGTCAGTTTCATCCCACCAAGTTTCCGTAATGGCAACAATATCATATCTGCCCTCATTTACTTGATTTTCTAATTCACCCTGTTTATTCCTCATATTCTTTGCATTGGTGTATAGACATTTGAGTCCATTTGGATTGACATTGTGTTTACTGTCTACATAGCCTGTGTTGTGCCTGACTGCCCCTACTTTCTTACCACCTGTTGGTTTAGTGCACATGGTATGGCACTCACTGTTAAATGCTTGGTTTTGCTTGATAGCAGGGCTGATAATCTTACCCACACAGACATCTATGTTACATGCACTGATAACCCTATTAATTTTGGATTGCTGGGGATAGAAATGTTCTGTATCAAATAATTCTCTGTCCCCACTGTTCAGTTTAAATGTTTATCCAGAAAATCTGTGAATTTATTGCTAAGTAACTCAGTCCCTTTCTTTGATGGATGCAATCCATCTCTTTTATACAGATTTTCATTGGACCAGTTGCAGACATTGTGACTAATAAAACCAAAGCCTTCCCTTTTACATCACTCTTTTAGCCACACATTAAACTTCACTATATGCTGGCCTTTACCTTTTTGTTCCTTATATACTGGTAAAACCTCTGAAAAGATAAGCCTACAACCTATGCTATTAAGTTCATACCCCAAGCTCTGGAAATCATTCTGCACAGAAAGTACATCCTTTTGGGACAGATCATTTGTGCCAAGATGTATAATAGCATCAACATCAGAATCCTTACTGGCATTCTTGACTATCTTAAGAATACGTCTCTGCTGGCAGTAGCACCAGGTAGACACCTGACCTCTTTCAAAACCACCATATCCTTTCCTAAATTTACATCCCTTACAATTGAATCACCAATCAGAAGGTGGCTTCTCTTTTTGGATACTGTATTGTGTGACCGATCTGTAATACCTGATTCACACTTTTCCAAAGTAAGTTCTTCATCTTGGACCATAATCCCCTGATTTTAGGAAAGCACCTTTAAAATGAGGAAGGGGATACTGAGATATCTTTCAAATCTTTTACTGTATTTACTTTATTTTTCATAGGATGTTAATATAAGCCAAATCCTGAGGCCTGAAGTAAAAGTCCTTCAAGAATTGCAGGTATATTTGCAATACTCAAGAGACATAAATAAAGATAATGAGTTAGGTCCATTGTCAATTAACCATATTTCTTCAATGGATCTTCCCAGCACTAGTTTCTTCAACTTTGTCCTGTTTTCCCCTGATTCAGCTTCATATTCTTCCAATCTTCTAAAAAAGTTTTGAGGGTGTGATGGAATATTAAAAATCTCTTCTACTAGCAGACCATCATCTGCCAGCTGTATGACACATTAGGATCTCCTCTCCTTTTTCAAAATAACTGCCCTGATAATGTAAGAACCACTGACATATCATTAACATATATAACATATCATTCTCCAGAGTGTTCCTTCAATAAAAAGTGTATTCCAAAGGGAATGCATACTATATAAATGAGATAGGCCCAAATTGCAATTAAGCATTTAGGCTTTGGACTGTCCTCTGCTATATCAGCATTTTGGAAGATTTGCTGACTGAAATATGGACTCCTGAGTATTGGTGAACTAGAGCTGTACATTATTATTTGATTTTAGCCTTCAATCCTGTCTTTTGCTGATTTCAAATTGTATTCTCCTTCAATGTCACATATTTTTTTCTAGGCACAGAGATTGCTACTTCTTAGTGATTAATGTCTCCTCATCAATAGCATAAAGTACCACCCTTCAGCAATGCAGTCATTGAACAGTTAGTGTATTTTCTTTTATAGGGAGGTGAATATATATTTTCAGCATCTGAAAGAACTGAATCTAAACTTGCAGTTATTTAATATAATAGCTGAACAATGTCATCTGCAGCAAAGGAATTAAAAAAGGCAAGATGACAGATGTAGTAACTCAATGCAAGCTCTTCCTCTCTATGCACCTGTTCAAAAGGGGCTTGCATTGTAATGCCACCTGCACCATCTGGCCTTTTTTAGTCCTCATTCCCATGGATGCCATTGTGGAATGGAGGAAGGAATTAACTTTATGCCATTTTCTCCAGTAGTTGAAGTGGTGTCCGCCTTTACTTAGACCAGTACAAAAACGATGAACACATCAAATTGGCTCTACACATCTCAATCCTGCTTTCGTTTTTATCTATTGTGATCCCCGTCAAACTTTTTGTGCTGTTTGAAAGTTGTGACAATCTTTATAGCTAAGCTAATCAGATTTTTTTCCTTTTGGCATTGCTACTACTCCCCTTCAGGATCCACTACATAAGATGTTGCTGTATGAATTGAGGAGATCTGACATCTACACAATTCGGTAATTTTGAGAATGGTTTTTGACTTCTTTATACTGATTTGTTTTTTTCCTCTTCCAACCTATTTGAACACATCACAAGTTTCTATGTGAAATGAATAAATATATAAGAAGATGGCACCTAGACATAATAATATTCCACAAATAATTGAATGGGGCAGCAACAGATTCTAATCCAGACAGATTAGCCTCCAAGATAAAGGAAAAAGTCAGAACTCCTCTTGTACTTTGCTAATACCTAGAGAACAAGATAACTGAAAACATTGTAGTGTTTTAAGTGTTAAATTAGCAACAAGGAGACAGAAGATCATGTGCACCCTCAGCCATGGATATTCACTGGGTACCTTTGGCAAGTAATTCTCAGCCCAATGAGGTTGTTCTACTGAAAAACCTGAGGTGATGGTGGGGAAACAATTATGTACACTACCTTGAGCTCCTGAATGAAAGATGGGACAGAAACAGAGACAGATTTTCTCAAGATTTAATATATTTGGTTCAACACACTTTTCAGAATGTTTCACCTTTATTAAAATAAGCATTTGTTCAGCATTTAGTTTCATTTCCCAACCAAGCTTGACAATTATGATTTACAACCAGAACTTTGTATTTCGCTACTGCCCACTTCAAGATAAGAGCAGGCACTTGAGATTCTGGACTACAGAGAAACTGAACTTTTTCTTTCTACTTAATATTATCTAGCATAAATGTTTCCTACTTGGACATGTCTGCATTCTGTAATGTTGACTTAATATGTTCCATTCCATTCCATTCCATTCCATTCCATTCTAAATGGAAAACACCTGAAACAAATATATGAATTTGTCTTAACTGAATGTTCATTACAGATAAAAAAAGAATGGAGAAGTGTCAAATCATGAAAATTCTGGTAGAAAGATAGTAACATTCTTATAGTACACTTGCAATAATCTGTTACAAGAAATGAATGTTTGATATTTGAAATGTTTCACATACATTTGGTATAGTATATACTTGGGTTGGGAGAATAATAAAGATAAAAGTAAGTTGAATGATGTGACAATGAGTTCCATCAAAAATATATGAGGTAAAACAAGAAGAAAGAATAAAAAATGAATTGTTAATGAATTGATGTGGCTTGAACAGGGATGTCAAACTCACGTTGTCACGGTGGCGTCACATGACATATCTGGACTTTTTTCCCCTTCACTAAACTAGGTGTGGCCAGCATGTGACGCATCCGGCCCATGGGCCGGGAGTTTGACAGCCCTGAGCTTGAAAATAAGAATGAGTGATCAGCATGAAAGAAATATTTTGAGGTGCTTTGGTTATATGGGACAAGAGAAAATGAAACTAAAGAAAGGTCTGGCTAAACAGAGCTAATGAGAACCTTCAAAATATAATGTATAAAGCTATGCATGGATATGACAGAAATAAGGGTAGTTTGTAAAGATAGATAGTTGTAAAAGAATAATGAATATTGCTGGTTTAACCTATAATTTAGATGTTTTCTTTCCTTTTTTATCTTTTTCTTATCTCATAACTTTAATTTTTTCAGCTTACAATTATATACCCATCTTCTTTGCTGAATATTGTTTATCTGAAAAGAAATGGCTATATATGCATTTATTTTTAGTTTAAGGATCTCAGGTAGCATGAAGAAATAATAAGCCGGAAAGATTAATAATTAAATGTATTAAGGTTCAATATGATAATTGCAGAAATTATGAAACACAATTTAGGAAAGTGATTGTTAACACAATTCTTTATATATTCAGTCTATATTTTTGAATTACAACTCTGAGCAATGGCTATGCTGACTGAAGAATTTTGGATTTGAGATCCAAATACATTTGGAAGATACTTCAGTCTATTTAAGAAAACAGCAAAGTAAAAAGGAGACATTAATATCTTAAAATTCTTAAGATATCCATCTATCTTCCATCTTGTCTATTGATTCTGTTTTGTGTTTTCATATGTATTTGCTATATTGTGAGCTGCCTACCTGGTTTGAAATTAGGCAGTTCCTAAATCAGACAAATAAAAAAATAATTAAATTCTTTTTTCTAAAAAATCTAAATAATAGGTCGGCAGACATACTACTAATTAGAATGTGAATTGACTGGGCTTATGATGTGTGAACTCGCCTATCATGGCTAAGAAGTACAGTAAACTATGTCAGTATGGCTTGTGAAACAAACCATTATTTTAAAATCCTTACCAATATAATCTGTGAACATAATTTCAGACTATTAAGACAATCAAATATTTGATTGAATTACAATAGATGCTTTCAGGGCTTTTATAAAAGAGATTTTGAGGTAGGGTCAAAGCAAAGGGTCTGAGATCACGCCGCTCTACTACAATAACAATGTACGAAAGGCTTTCAGTCTATTACGAAGTACAAGTGGTCAGCTATGTATACAGTTTGAATTGTATCATTTATAGTGGCTGATTTTCAGCATTACTATGGGGTTTTCTAATAAATACAATAAAAATATCCCAGCCATTTTCTTGAATCAATGATCTAAAGCTTTTCTATATGAGTATCAGGCAGGAGTGAAATGGTCCCGGATCGGACCGGATCGTGCTAACTGGTAGCAATCGTGTTTGGTAGTTTGGCGATTCGGTAGCGATGGCAGAACAAAGCTCTACCCACCCACCCGGGTGTCATTACTTCCTGGTTTTAACCAGGAAGTAATGTGTTTTTTACCTTCTGCGCACGCGCAGAAGGTCAGCGCACTCATGTGACATACACACACAGCGCGTGCACTTCCGGACCGGTAAGGAAGGTAACTAGATTTCACTCCTGGTATCAGGTTAATGTGAAGTCTGACAAAATTAATGTTTGTGTTGTGCATGTATTTCTTGCTCACTGCATTTTATTAGAGTTTGTACACAGACATTTGAAATATTAAGCCTATATGACAGTTTCAAAAGTTGTTATAGTTACAAATAACAGCCTGTCTATATCCATTCCATTAATACTGACTATGGTTGTCAGATTTTTAGGCTGTATATTCATTTTTTGCTGTTTGAGAATTGCCATTCTTTTTCATGTGCTGCCAGCTGCAGAAAAATAGAGTCATGGTCATTTCAAATTTCCTTGACGTTCAATTATATGAGTTTTTAAAAATGATACATTGCCCACTTTTTAATTAGTAAGAGTAGGAGCTTTAATTAGTTGTTGTTTCATAAGGTTTTACAGTAAGATTGGCAAAATAGAAGAAATATTCTTTGTAAGAAATAAGACATTCCTTTTCTTGCTCTCTTGATTAAAATAATTAAAATACCTACTGATGAATATTCCACTTTAAAAAATAGAAAATTGTGTTAAAACCAGGTTTCCAATTTTACCTATATTTTGTAGAAAAGACATAGAACTATTTTACATATTTTTTGTTTTCTACTTTGAACATAACAAGTACAATATTATTTAACCTACATGGCCATAGGTCATATATTTCATTGAAACTCTCCTATATCTAATATGGAATAATGCTAGGCAATAAATATAATTCATGGCAGGTGTGGCTTGTGAACAAAGTGCCTTTCATTAAGAATACTTACTTTTTCAATAAGACTTACCACACTTATTTAATAACATGTCTTTAAATATCATAGTAAATATGCACAAATAATTTGACAAAGTGTCTTGTTCATGAGCAAAGTTACTTCCATGTATTGAAGTCATGAAATAGCTACAGCATCTCAAATGTGCAGCATGTTTGTTTCAGGGTGTTCCTGAAGTAATAATAATAATAACAGAATTTGAAGGGACCTTGGAGGTCTTCTAGTTCAACCCCCTGCTTAGGCAGGAAACCCTACCCCATTTCAGACAAATGGTTATCCAACATTTTCTTAAAAATTTCCAGTGTTGGAACATTCACAACTTCTGCAGGCAAGTTGTTCCACTGATTAATTGTTCTAACTGTCAGGAAATTTCTTCTTAGTTCTAAATTGCTTCTTTCCTTGATTAGTTTCCACCTATTGCTTCTTGTTCTACCCTCAGGTGCTTTGGAGAATAGTTTGACTCCAAAAAATCTTTTGGAAATCTTTTGCATGCCCAAAAGCACACATCCATCAGAAATGGTGCACTTAAACAATCACACAATTTAAAAGGAATATTTAGGATACTGAATCCAATCCCATGTTTACTACAGTAGTGCTGATTGAAATGTTCCCAGCATTGCAGTCAAGCCTAACTTTGAGCAAATATAAAGAATAAGAGTCTTTCGGACTTCCGGTGGCACCATTGGGTGTTGAAGATGGTCTTTTCAGCCCCGTGATCGCGTAGAGCCGTTCAGACAGCGCAAATCAGCTGTTTGATGGCTCGGAAACCTTTCCCTCAGGAGAAGAGGGAGAGGTGAGCAATTGGGCAGAGGTAGAGCTCCCCAAAAAGCCCCAGGAACAATTCTGGGGCTTGAAGGGTGAGAGCTCCCTGGAAAGCCCGAAGACCTCTGGATCCGGGACATCTCTGCATTTAATGCAGAGCAAAACACCATGACCACCTCTGCATCAAGATAAAGATATAATTTGATTAAAGCAGACAGAGCAATGACAGGAGCGCTGGCAATGGCAAGTACCAGTCCTTAACTCCATTCTCGGACTGCAATTAAGAAGAACAAAGGAAATGGTGCCTGTACTTAAAAAGCTGTGAAAGTGAAACTAAAGGAAGACTTGGTTAACATTGTTGCGTTCCCAGTTTCCTTTAAACTTGCCGGATTTTACATTTACATGAAGAGATTTTAAAGTGAAAAGTGGAAGGACTATAGAGATAGGAGTGTTGGCAATGGCAAGTACCAGACTTTAACTCCGTTTTTGGATTGCAAAGGAAATGGCGCCTGCACTTAAAAGGGTGAGAAAGTGAAACTTAAGGAAGTCTTTGTAAACATTGTTGCACTCTCAGTCTTCTTTAAACTTGCCGGATTTTACATTTACATAAAGAGATTTGAAAGTGGAAAGACTATAGGATTGATTTACCTAACCCAAATACAGAGTTTATGCAACGATTTTAAGACTTACTGAATTTATTGAGCTTACTGTTGTAAAGTATAAAATTAAAGTGAGAAATGACTTCTAAGCAAACAAAGCTTGGTGTTATTAAGGATGTTGGGGTTTTGTCAGTTCAAATGCAAAAGCTACAAGAAGATTAGAAGGAATTTTTAAAAGATCTTTTAGAAGAAACTCTAGACTCTCAAACCTCTATTATAGATCAAAAATTTATGGAGCTTGAAGAGGAAATATCCCAAATAAAAGATATTATCGAAACTAGGAATAAGGATATAAGGGAAGATGTGGTGGCAGCACTTCAAGGCTTGTTAGATTACATGGTTCAGTTGGATGGAAGAGTGGAAGAAATTAATCAAGCTAATGTGAATTTGGAAAATAAAATAGAGGAGGTCCAGACCAAGATGAAGAGGGCAGATGAAGATTTGGTTTTGCTGCAATATAGATAGATGGAGTTTGCCCTGAGAGTGAGAGGTCTTAAAGAAAATAAGTGCGAGAATCTAAAAGATATCTTTGCAGATGCTTTTGCACACATATTTGGAGAACAACCAGCAGATTTTGTAATTCAAATTGAAAAAAATTATCATGTTAATTCCTGGGTAGCCAAACAGAGACAGTTACCAAGAGATATTGTTATCTATTTTACAACTAGGAGGATTAGGAATGAAGTTTTACAAGCATCTTATAAAAATAAAATCCAAATATCAGGACAAGAGATATTAGTGTTCAAAGAAATTCCTCCTAAAATGTTAAGATCTAGAAAGGAGTTTGCTTCCCTGGTGGATGAACTTAGAAATCATCAGATGCAGTTTAGATGAAATGTTCCATCTGGACTAACAGTAAATTATAAAGGAGGAAAATATCGTCTTAATACAGTTTTTAAAGCAAGAGATTTTTATACTAATGTATTAAAGGCTGGAAGTCCACCACTGCTAGAAGCTAAGATGGGAAGCAAAGTCGAGATTGGAAAAAAGCGGGAGAAGGAAGTAAAGCACACACAACTTAAAGCTGAGATGGCAACTACTGAAGAAGAAACACTGGAAAAAGTAGGGAATGTAAATGAGCAAAGAATGATTCGAATAGATACTAAACAAAAAGAACAAAGAGTAAAGCAGCAATATCAAGTGAAAAGAGTTTATTTTTATGGGAAAAGGTAAATCATAACTGAAATTTTTGAATATACTTAAAAAATTACTGTGTATATGTTTACATTTTGAAGAAGAGTTTGTAGTAATGTTATTTGATTATATGTGGTGGGTCTGTTAGAAACTAAGTTAAAAATTGATTTTGGGAACATAAGGTGTTGATAAAAATAGAATAAGGAATGGAACTAGTTAAGCTCTGCAAACCAGATAAATATAAAAATTTAAGAAAATTTTTTTTATTAAATGTTTTGTAGATGATATCTGGAATTTAAATGCAATGATATTCGATTATATATAGTGGATTTGTTAAAAACTAAGTTATTCTGGATAAAAATTGATTTGGGGTTATATAAGGTGTTGATAAAAATAGAATAAGAAATGGAATTAGTTAAGGATTGTATGATAAAAGGGGAAAATTGGGTTAAATGTTAAACTTATATAAGTTAAGAATTTAAGAGGAAAATTTTACAAAATGTTCTAAGGATGGTATTTAGATTCTAAAAATAATAGCATGTACGTATTTAAATTTACAATTTAAATGTTGGAGATTTGGTCCAGATGATACTATTTATTATTATATATGGTGGATACATAAATTTGGTGGATTATACAAAATATTTTGAAGAAGAAGATAACGTTTAAGGGCGTAAATTGATTTTAAATTAAATATTAGTAGCTAGACTACCAGCAGCGCAATATTTGAAGATGGAACATTTGCTTATCATTGAAGACTGGACGCTTAAAAGTAGTGAACTTACTGGAGATGGCAGAAATTTTAGTGTACCAGAAAGACTATTCACAAGAAAGATATATATTGGAAAGGAGAAGATGGATCAACTTTTTTAAAACAAATATTGGATTAAGAACTATCAAATAGTCTATGAATGAATAGAATGTATTGTATATTTTCTTTTTTTTTCTTTTTTATGGAAAAGGGGAGTTAAGGTTATAGGGGAGGGATGGGAGTTTATGGATAGTTTGCGTATTCTAGCTTATGTTTGTTAGATATTATACCCTGTATTTTGCTCTGGGAAGTCTGGGGGGAGGGGATTGGGTAAAGAGGGGAGTGGGGAGCGGGGAGGGTGAGGGTTGGAGGGAGGAGGAGGGAATGTATGGGTAAAAAAATTTTGTAAAATTTTTTAATAAAAAAAAAAGAATAAGAGTCTGTCACTCTCTGGGGTAATTTATTCCAACTATTAAAAAAATCTTCCTATTATTAGGAAATGCTAGGAACATCATCCTGTAGTTAGCTAAGAAACTAAGGTATATATTTTAAAGGATATAACTAAAATGAGGCAAAACAACAATACAAAACAAAACACAAAAGATAGTTATAATCACTTTGAAATGAAATTTGGGACATAGAAGCTAATTCATGACCTGGGCTTGTTTTTGTCTAAAATTAAGAAAATTCTTTGCATGAATTCACAATCATTCATTAATAGTATAAAATATCCAAGCAATAGTGTAATCAAATATTAAATATAGCCAAAATATATTTCGTGCAAGGAATGCTATATATTATATTTTAAAAATCAGTTGGAAAATATAAAGCTGATTAAAAGCAGGCCCTGGAGTCTTATAATGATAACAACAGTTGGAAGGGACCTTGGAGGCCTTCTAATCCAACCCCCTGCCCAGGCAGGAAACCCTACACCATCTCAGACAGATGGTTATCCAACATTTTCTTAAAAATTTCCAGTGTTGGAGTATTCACAACCTCTGCAGGCAAGTCGTTCCATTTACTAATTGTTCTAACTGTCAGGAAATTTCTCCTTAGTTCCAAGTTGCTTCTTTCCTTGATCAGTTTCCACCTGATCAGTCGGTGCTTCGGAGAACAGCCCGACTCCCTCTTCTTTGTGGTAATCCCTGAGATATTGGAACACTGCTATCATGTCTCCCCTAGTCCTTCCTTTTATTAAACTAGACATACCCAGTTCTTGCAACCGTTCTTCATATGTTCTAGCCTCCAGTCCCCTAATCATCTTTTTTGCTCTTCTCTGCACTCTTTCCAGAGTCTCAGCATCTTTTTTACATCATGGCGACCAAAACTGAATGCAGTATTCCAAGTGTAGCCTTACCAAGGCATTATAAAGTGGCACTAACACTTCACGTGATCTTGATTCTATCCCTCTGTTTATGCAGCCCAGAACTGTGTTGGCTTTTTTAGCAGCTGCTGCACACTGCTGCCTCATATCTAAATGGTTGTCCACTAGGACTCCAAGATCCCTCTCACAGGTACTACTATTGAGCAAGGTAGCACATATACGGTGATATATTCATATATCTTCCTTCATCTATAGATTTATTTGTTCTTTTTGACAGAGAGGAAATTTTAAGAAATTTACGCAAAAGTTCTTGCAGTTTTTTTCAGATACATTTTCCCCTTTTCTGTCCTGTATAATTTCTACATATTATAATATTGAATAGAATTAATGTTATTAAAAAGATTGTGCTGTTCTAATTTTTGAACAATATTAATCCTGATTTTTTTTTAATTTTCCCTTATAATAAATAAAAATAAATGAATAAAAATGTATTCAGTTACAGATCAATCACTAATGGATGCTTTTAGGTTTTCACACACAGTTTCAATAAATAATATAGTAAATAATATATCTACATTTACCAGAAATTACAGATTGTCTAGCAGTGTTTTCAGAATAAGAATAGAAGATTAGCAATTCTTTTGCAGTTATATATTTGTACAAATCATTTTCTATTGATCAAACAAATCAATACATAGTACTTAAACTGAAAATTTATGATACATTTCATTTATTTGAGTAGAGTAAAGCCCAAGATCTTGAAACTTATTGATAGTGGTTGAATGTTTTTATAATAAATTTTGTAGTTTTGTGTCCATCAATATCCTTCAAAGTAAAAACAATGTCAATGACTGGATTATACCTATTTTTCCTGGAAATTGCAGTATTTTTATTCAAGCAACTAAATGTACTACTTATATGTTATTTTGGACTAAAACTTCTTTCTGATCTTATAAGAATATATAACTGAATGTAGAAATTGGCTTAATAAAAAAAATTGTCAGGAAGGAAATTTATAAAATCTTGTTGTCAGGGTTCCCACCTCCTCCCATCACACAAATGTAAGAAAATGTAGGTATGCAAGGCATGGCTGTGAAAGTTGGGCTGCTAGAAAAATGCTAGCTTTGTACTTTTACATACACCAAAGTACATTTTTTCGATTAGTTCCAAATTAATGGAGTAGACAGTTGAAATGTACAGAGACAAATTGAACTGATTTGTAGAAATGATTCAGTTTCATGACTGAGCATTACTGACCAGTCACTGTGAAGATAGCTTGATACAACTCATTGCCAAGATCCATATCTGAAAAGCTGAAACTCCATTCACCCATAGGGGAAATTTTGTAACTTTTTTTTAAAGGTTGCAAAAGGGAATTTCTGAAACCAGCAACATTGCAACCATCAAAAATATAAGCAAGTTGCCACATTTTGATCACATGACAATGGGGATGCTCCAAACATTTGTGTGAAAAACAGTCATAAGTCCCTTTTTTCAGTGCCATTGCAACTTCAAACAGTTACTAAACGAATAGTTGTAAGTCAAGGACCACCTGCATAGTCAAATTTTCCTGTTTCTTTGTTTATTATAACATCCTTTGACCATTTTTCAGATGCAAATTGTCTCAGGACAATGTATTATCATATTTTGTACAATCCTGATGTTTTCTAAGGAGCATCCTTTTTACATTTATTTTATAACTAATGAAAAAAATCTACTTAAAAGTATAATTATTTTAAATTAATCTGCTTCCCAAGAAAAGTTACACTAAAAATTAAAAGTTGTATAAACAGTTTCCATGGAGGTCCAGCTAGCCCAGCATGTCCTAAACCACAGAACATTAAAGACCACAGCCCAGGGGTGAAATGTTCCCGGTTCAGACCGGATCGCTTGATCTGGTAGCAATGGCGGTGGGTGGTTCGGCAAACCGGTAGGAAAAATCCCTGCCCACCACCCCGCCCAGCTGAGCTGCATGATCATCAGAGGTGGGTTTTTTTACTTTTAAAAACATTTTTTCTTCGGTAGGATAAATGGCAGCTCCATTCAGTTGAATCTATGAAGCTATGGCAAACCTCCTTCCCAGGCTGAAGGTAATCAACAACTGGCAGATGACCTGAATGAGTTTTACTGCAGGTTTGAAAGGAAACTACAGCCACCTATCTCCACAACCCCCATCTCAGACACACCAACAACAGCCAAGCCTCCTACAACTGATCCCATTTCATTGGGTTCACAACCCCTAGTGATCACAGAAAAGGAAGTGCAGGACCTATTTCACAGACAAAAGCCAGGAAAAGCTCCAGGCCCAGACAAGATAACTCCTTCTTGCTTAAAAGTCTGTGCTGACCAATTGGCCCCCATCTTCACCCATATTTTCAATAAATCACTAGAGATGTGTTATGTTCCTTCTTGCTTCAAACGCTCTACCATCATCCCAGTGCCGAAGAAGCCCACCATCAAGGAACTGAATGACTACCGACCAGTTGCTTTAACATCTGTAGTCATGAAAACCTTTGAAAGACTAGTGCTTTCCTACTTGAAAACCATCACGGATCCACTGTTAGAACCCTTGCAATTTGCATACCGAGCAAATAGATCAACAGATGATGCTGTTAATATGGCTCTGCACTACATCCTACAACATCTTGAGTCTCCAAAGACCTATGCAAGGGTCCTTTTTGTAGACTTTAGTTCAGCATTCAATACCATCATTCCAGACATTCTTCTAACTAAGCTAAACCAGCTACAGGTACCGGAACAGACTTGTAAGTGGATCACAAGCTTCCTAACAAACAGGAAGCAGCAGGTGAAGCTAAGCAAGATCACATCAAATACCTGTACAATTAGCACAGGGGCCCCCCAAGGCTGTGTGCTCTCCCCACTTCTCTTCTCTCTGTATACCAATGACTGGATCTCCAATGATCCATCTGTTAAGCTACTGAAGTTCGCAGATGACACAACAGTGATTGGTCTCATTCGAGACAATGACGAATCCGCATATAGACGAGAGATCGAACGACTAGCCTTGTGGTGCAGCCAAAACAATCTGGAACTGAACACACTCAAAACCGTAGAAATGGTGGTAGACTTTAGGAGAAACCCTTCCATACTTCCACCTCTCACAATATTTGACAACACAGTATCAACAGTAGAAACCTTCAAATTTCTAGGTTCTATCATATCGCAAGATCTAAAATGGACAGCTAACATCAAAAACATCATTAAAAAAGGACAACAAAGAATGTTCTTTCTGCGCCAACTCAGTAAGCTCAAACTGCCCAAGGAGCTGCTGATCCAATTCTACAGAGGAATTATTGAGTCTGTCATTTGCACCTCTATAACTGTCTGGTTCGGTTCTGCAACCCAACAAGAAAAACACAGACTTCAGAGGATAATTAGAACTGCAGAAAAAAGAATTGCTACCAACCTGCCTTCCATTGAGGACCTGTATACTGCACGAATCAAGAAGAGGGCCGTGAAAATATTTATAGATCCCTCACATCCAGGACATAAACTGTTTCAACTCCTACCCTCAAAACGACGCTATAGAGCACTGCACAACAGAACAACTAGACACAAGAACGGTTTTTCCCCCAAAGGCCATCACTCTGCTAATCAAATAATTCCCTGTTCACAGCCTGGATTTCGATCCTAACAGGGATCAAGGTTGAATTAGCCTTCCATCATTCCAAGGTTAGTAAAATGAGGACTCAGATTGTTGGTACAATATGCTGACTCTGTAAACCACTTAGAAAGGGCTGTAAAGCAGTGGTCCCCAACCCCCAGGCCATGGTGCACTAATGGGCTGCAGCTCATTCAGAACCAGACATGCCGCTCGCACAAATGGAGCTGTGCCTGTGCCCGCATCTGCACCTACCATTTGCATGAAACCATCCCGTCTACCCACCCCCACCCAGCTCCCACTTCAGCATTTTTCCAAGCATCAGGTACTTTTCCTTTTAGAGTATAGTTTTGCTAGTATCTTGTGTAAACTGTGACCACCAGCTTCAGCATTTCAACCATAATCCAGTCATTTACTGAAGCTTTGCCATTTTTCATTGATTTTATGGTATTTGATACTTCCTCCACTAGGATATCTGGCATTTCCTCTTTTGTGAGCATTATTACTTTTGAGTGATCTTGATCTTCGTATAGCTCTGAATAGAATTTTCCAATTATTTCTAACATTTCTTGTCTTGTTCTACACCAGAACTTTCTTCAAGTTTTAATGCAAAAACCTTCTTTCTTGTATTTATAAATGTGCATTTTGCTTTATTTGTTTTCTTCAATTGCCTTTTTCACAGGCTTCACATTAAACTGGCATGCTTCTTCCTTGATATGTTTTCTTATGGTCTTGCAAAGTTCAATGTACTTCAATTTATTAGTGAAACTTCCGTTATTCTGCATTGTCTGTTGTTTTTTCATTAAATCAATAGTTTCATCAGAGATTTTTGACTGTACCAAGTGTTTTTCTGGCGGTGCTATCGATGTACTAGATTCAAGGATTTTTTTTTATTTTGTCACAACAATATACATAAGCATCAACATAAAATAACTACATATCATATAAGCATATATATGAGCAAAAGTATGTAATAACTATATTAATTTGATATAATGATATATAACAATAGGACAGGAACGGTAGGCACTTTTGTGCTCTTATGCACACCCCTTATAGTCCTCTTAGGAATGGGGTGAGGTCAATAGTAAACAGTTTTTGGTTGAAGCTTTGGAGATTTTGGGAAGAGACCACAGAGTCGTGTAATTTATTCCAAGTTTTAACAACTCTGTTACTGAAGTCATATTTTCTGCAATCAAGATTGGAGCGGTTAACATTAAGCTTAAATCTATTGTGTGCTCGTGTATTGTTGCAATTGAAGCTGAAGTAGTCTTTGACAGGAAGGACATTGCAATAGATGATTTTATGAGTTAAACTCAGATCATTTCGAAGGCAGCGTAGTTCTAAATTTTCTAAGCCCAGGATTTCAAGTCTGGTGGGATAAGGTATTTTGTTGTTTTCAGAGGAGCGGAGAACTCTTCTTGTAAAGTATTTCTGGACATGTTCAATTGTGTTGATGTCAGAAATGTGGTATGGGTTCCAGACAGGCGAGCTGTAATCAAGAATTGGCCTAGCAAATGTTTTATATGCTCTGGTCAGTAGTGTGGTGTTTTTGGAAAAGAAGCTACATAAGATTAGGTTAACAACTCTTAGAGCCTTTTTTGCTATGTAGTTGCAGTGGGTTTTGGCACTTAGATCATTAGATATGAAAACTCCAAGGTCTTTGACAGGGTGGGGGTCATCTGTAAGGTAATGTCCATCAAGCATGTACTTAGTGTCTGGATCCTTTTTCCAATATGTAAGACTGAGCATTTGCTGGTTGAGATTTGGAGTTGCCAAGTTTTAGACCAAGCGGTTAGATGAACAAGGTCTTTTTGAATGGTAGATGTATTGTCGGTGGTGTTAAACAGTTTGACATCATCAGCAAAGAGAACAGTTACTTGAGATATGGTCACAAAGATCATTAATGTATAGTATGAAGAGTGTTGGTCCAAGAACGCTACCTTGAGGAACGCCACTCTTGACAGGAACAGGATTTGATAGACCATTGCCAATTTTAACCACTTGTTGTCTGTTAGACAGAAAAGCAGATATTTAATTGTGAAGGGGTCCTGAAATGCTGTAGGATTTTAGTTTTAGGAGAAGTTTATCATGTACTACTGAGTCAAAAGCTTTGCAGAAGTCTATGTAGATTGCATCAATTGTTTTGCCTAGATCAAAATTTGTAGTCCATATGTTTTTACAGTGGAGAAGTTGTAAGTTGCATGATAATTTTTTTCTGAAACCAAATTGTTTATTAGAGAGTAGGTTGTGTATTTCTAAGTGGAAGGTAATGGATTGATTGATGATAGATTCCATTACTTTGCAGGCGATGCAGCATAGAGAGATTGGTCTGTAATTTTCAACTAAGCTGGGGTCTCCTTTTTTGAAGATTGGAATGACTGTGCCTAGTGACCAAATATTGGGAAGGGAACTAGTCGTGAAAGCTTTATCAAAGATTATACTTAGGGGTTCTGCTAAATTAGTGGAAAGTTTTTTAAGAAGTATGCACATAGTCGATCAGGTCCAATAGATAAAGATGGTTTCAGTTTGTGAAGAGCTTTTTCAACATTATCTTCTGTGAAGTCTATATGTGTTAAGTCGTTGTACTCATTGTTGCTACAATTGGGGAATGTCGGATATGAGCCATCACTGTTAACAAAGACTTAGCCAAATAATATGTTAAAGAGGTTTGCTTTAACTGTTTCATCATTACATTCTTTGTTCATTTGTTCATTGGTCCATAATGTTCACCTCTTCTAAATCTTGCAATAGAGCAAAACAATTTAACAGATTAATCTCAAAATTGCTGTTCTCCTCTAACAGTTTGTCACTCTTTATTTTTGTCTTTCATGATGTCTTTATCATTTTCAAACATTCTTTCAGTCTATCTTTATTTTAGTTCCTACAATTCTATGGTCACTTCCAACATTAAAACGATTGATGACAGTACAATTGCAGGATATGGTTTTGTCACTTGAGATGACGTAAGCAATTTCGCTTGTCTACCCAGATGGACTCTTCCTTGTACATTTTTTGCTAGCTTTTTTTCTTGTATAATGAGTTCATGATATAAAGTTCCTTTTCCTTGAGCAAAGTCTATTACTCTATCACCTCTATTATCTCATTCACCACTTCCATACGGGCAAGTATTGTTATTCTCCAGGTATTGTTCTTTCTATTCTTGCATTAAAGACACCCAACTCTATTTCTTTCTCTTATCTCATAAAAATTTATGCTGTGCCAGCAATAAGACTTGCTCAAACAATTCACAACCTACCACTGAGCATGCGGTGAATGCTTTCTCAGGGATAATATGAAATAATAGCATATAGCATTATTGCTGTAATTTTAGCATTGTTCCAATAAATACAGATAACAGCACTACCAGAGGTGTGATTCTATAAATTTATGGCATAGATATGATGAATACTTAGAATTTAAAAGGGGGGAAATCTGTAGCATAACAGATGCTTAAACTGAGTTTTCACTTGTAGATGCCACTCTTAAAATAAATGATTTCATGTCACTTTTAAAACAAAATTTATGAAACATTTCAAGAAGTTATTAAATATTTGTAATGATGTTAGGTGATGGTTTTGAGCTGAAAAGCCCTTTATGCCACAAGGCCACATTACTTGAGTGCTTTGGAAAATAGGTTCACTCCCTCTTCTCTGTGGCAACCCTCAAATATTGGAGCATTGCTATCATGTTGCCCCGAATCCTTCTTTTCACTGGACTACACATACTCAATTCCTGAAATCGTTCTTCACTGGTTTTAGCTTCCAGCTCCTAACCATCTTCGTTGCTCTTTTCTGAGTCTCAATATCCTTTCTATATTGTAGTGACCAAAACTGGATGCAGTATTCCAAGTGTGGTCTTATCAAGGCATTATAGAGTGGTATTAACACTTCACGTGATCTTGATTCTCTCTATCTGTTAAAGCAGCCTAGGATTGCATTGCAGTGGTGGGTTTCAAACATTTTTACTACCGGTTCTGTGGGTGTGGCTTGGTGGGTGTGGCATGGCATGGCTTGCTGAGCATGGCTTGCTGGGCGTGGCAGGGGAAGGATACTGTAAAATCTCCATTCCCTCCCCACTCCAGGAGAAGGTTACTGCAAAATTCCCATTTCATCCCAATCAGCTGGGACTTGGGAGACAGAGAATAGATGGGGGCAGGGCCAGTCAGAGGTGGTATTTACCAGTTCTCTGAACTACTCAAAATTTCCACTACCGGTTCCCCAGAACTGGTCAAACCTGCTGAAACCCACCTCTGTTGCATTGGCTTTTTTGATGGCTGCTGGATGATATTTAAGTGATTGTCCACTAGGATTCCAAGATGCAGCTTGACAATTTACCATGCCTTCTATGACAACCATATTACAATTGTCTCCAACATGCTCTCAAAAGTCTAAGTTTACTTATTGCTCCAAAACCCAGATGACAGTGACAATAGATTAATAATGTATATTAGAGATACACTTTATTGTCCATATAATGCTATTTACTCACAGAAGTAAATACTGCTTAGATCAAGCCCCACTGATTTCAGTCTACTACAGGATGACTAAGCATGGACTTTGATTATTATATTTGTAGCTTCCAGCCACCTAGTCTTCTTCTCTAAACTTTTTCCAGAGTCTCAACATCTTCTTATATTGTGGTGACCAAAACTGGATGCAGTTTTCCAAGTATGGTCTTAACAAGGCCTTATAAAGCAATACTAATACTTCATGTGATCTTGAGTCTATCCCTCTTTTAATGCAGCCTAGGATTGCATTAGCTTTTTTGGCAGCTGCCATACATTGCTTGCTCATATTTAAGTGATTATCTACTAGGACTTCAAGATCTTTTCCCCTCTTATTGCTATTGACCAAGTTTCACCTAATCTGTACCTGTTCAATTGGTTTTTCTTGCCTAAATTTACTTTTCTCAACACTGAATTTCATTTTGTAGTATTGGGTCCAGTGTTCAAGTCTGTCAAGTTCCTTATTTTCTAGAGTGTTGGCTATTACTACCAGCTTGGTGTTGTCGCAAATTTATTAAATTATTCTTATGTTGGCTGTAAACCCTGAGTCCTTCGGGAGAAGGGCGGTATAAGAATCAAATAAATAAATAAATAAATAAATAATAAATCATTTATGAAGATATTGAAGAATACTGGGCTTAAAACAGAACCTTGGGATTCTGCTTATTCCTGCTTACTTCCCTCCATGTGGAAGCAGTTCCATTTAGGAATATACATTGAGTGTAGATTGGCAGCCAGTTACGAATTCATCTGGTGGTGATGCTGTCTGTCCCACATTCTTTTAGCTTACCAAGAAATAGGTTGTGGTCTACTTTTTCAAATGCTTTATTGCAATACAAGTATACTACGTCCACAGCATTTCACTGGTCCACTAATTTAGTCACTTTGTCAAAGAATGAAGTAAGATTGGTTTGGCATGATCTGTTTTTGACAAATTTGTGTTGATTTCTGGTTATAACTTTGCTTGCTTCTAGGTGCTCACATATCTGTTTCTTGATTATCTTTTCTACGATTTTCAAAGGTATTGATGTCAGGCTGATAGGTCTGTAGTTTCCTGGATCTGGTTTTTTCCCTTTTTTGAAGATGGGAACCACATGAGCTTTTTTCCAGTCTTCTGGTAGGTCCCAGGTGCACCAGGATCTTTGGAAGATATGGTTCAGTGGTCCTGAGGTCATGTCTGCCAGATCCTTCAGAACTCTGGGATGTAATCCATCAGGTCCTGGTGATTTGAACTCTTCTAGAGTGGACAGGTGTTATACCATTTTCCTGCCTATTTTAATTCGAATTCCTAGTCTGTCTTTTACAGTTCTGTTTTTGATTAGTTGGGCTGTTTTTTTTCTTTTTGTGTGAAGACAGATGCAAAAAAAAAAAAAAAATTAAGCAGCTCTGCTTTCTCCCTGCTGCTTATCAGCTTGTTAGCATTTTTTCCCATTAGTAGACAGATTGCTTCTTTGAATTTTTCTATTTTTTACATGTTGAAATATTATTATTATTATTATTATTATTATTATTGTTATTGTTATTGTTATTGTTATTGTTATTGTTATTGTTATTGTTTACACAAAATGACAGTATACACAGCAAACAAGATAACTATGCTGGATTTAATATCACAGCTCACTAGTCGAACACTTCCCAAGCGTTTAGGACTGTGTGATGCATCAGCGAATTATACAAACAGATCCCAGTAAGGTGGCCTTCTGCAGTTGACCAATGGTGATCTTGTCAGAGCCAATCATTTTTAAGTGCTTGCCTAGGTCTTTAGGCATAGCTCCCAGTGTGCCGAGTACCATTGGAACCACCTGCACTGGTTTATGCCAGGGTCTCTGCAATTCGATTCTAAAATCTTGATATCTGGTGACTTTTTCAAGTTGTTTCTCATTGATTCGGCTGTCACCAGGTATAGCAATGTCGACTATACACACTTTTTTCTTTTCCACAATCGTGATATCTGGGGTATTGTGTTCCAAAACTTTATCAGTTTTATTCAGAAATCCCACAGTAGTTTTGCATGCTCATTTTCAATCACTTTTTCAGGCTTATGATCCCACCAGTTCTTTGCCACAGGCAGATGGTAGTTGTGACACAAGTTCCAGTGGACCATCTAAGCAACTGTATTGTGACGTTGCTTGTAGTCAGTCTGAGCTATTGTCTTGCAGCAGCTCAATATGTGATCAATGGTTTCATCGCTTCTTTGCAGAGTCTGCATTTGGGGTCATCAGCAGATTTTTCTATTCTGGCTTTGATTACATTCATTCTGGTGGCTTGTTCTTGGGCTGCAAGAATCAGGCCCTCTGTTTCTTTCTTCAGTGTTCCATTGGTCAGCCATAACCAGGTCTTTTCCTTATCTACTTTTCCTTGGATCTTTTCAAGGAACTGTCTATGCAGTGCTTTGTTGCACCAGCTGTCAACTCGAGTTTGCATCGCTGTTTTCCTATATTGATACTTGGTTTGCTGTATTTTTAGCAGCTTCCTCTTGTTGACCTCCATCAAAGCTGGTTTAACAGCGTCCCTCTGTTAGAGGAATCTGCCAGAGCATGTTTCTCTTCTTCAACTGTCTGCATCACTTGCAAAAGTCCTCTGCCATTTAATTTTCTGGGCAAATATAGCCTGTTGATGTCACTATGTGGGTGTAGCGCATAGAGTATGGTCATCAGTTTTGTTGCTTTTCTATCCAGGCTGTCCAGCTCTGCCTGTGTCCAGTTTACAATCCCAGCAGTATATCTGATGATGGGTATGGCCCAGCTATTTATAGCCTTGATGATATTACCGCCATTCAGTTTGCTTTTTAGAAGTTTCCTGACCCTTTGTATGTATTCTTTGCTGACCACATTTTTCACTTGCCCATGCTTGATGTTGTCCTGCTGCAGTATGCCCAGGTATTTATAGGCTTCGGGTTGGTGGCACTTGATGGTTTGTCCATTGGGCATTTCAATTCCATCACTTTCTACGATCTTCCCTTTCTTCAGTGCCATTGTGGCGCATTTGTCCAGGCTGAACTCCATGCTGATGTCAATGCTGAAAATTCGAACTGTATTGGTCAGTGACTGGATTTCAATTTCTGATTTTCTGTATAGCTTCAGGTCATCCATGTATAGCAGTGCTTCTCAATTATTTTCTGTCATGCCCCCTAGGAAGAAGAAAACATTTTCTGCGCCCCCCCGCATGACTGTAAACACGGGGCTTAGCTTGTTATGACAGTGTTTGCTGAGGTCAAACGTGCGCCCCTTTACGGAGCCTCGCACCCCCCCTGGGGGGCCCCCGCCCCACTATTTGAGAAGCACTGATGTACAGCAAATGAGAGATTTTCTATGAATTTTTAGCAGTTTGATACCCCAGGTTAGTTTTCTGTAAAATTGTTGACAGGGGGATCATAGCGATGGTGAACAGCAGAGGTGACAAAGAATCACCCTGGAAAATCCCTCTTTTGATGTTGACCAGTTCGTAGCTTTCACTTCCAATAAACAGTTCCGTTTTCCAGTGCTTCATCGCATTTGCAATGAGAATACCAATGCACTTGCATATTCTGATGGCATCCAGGTATTTGAGGATCCAGCTGTGCGGTAGTGAATCAAAGGCTTTCTTGTAGTCAATCCAAGTTGTATGCAGATTTGTTTTTTGGCTTTTGCAGTTCTCTAGAATCATTTTGTCAATCAGGAGCTGATCTTTTGTTCCTCTGCTTCCTCATTTGTTTCCTTTCTGCTCTACTGGCAAGATGTTATTTGCTTCTAGATAGTCCTGGATCCTATCAGCTATGATGCCGGTCAGCAGCTTGAGCATGGTTGGCAGACATGTTATTGGCCTGTAATTTGTAGGTGTTGCCCCTTTTTCTGGATCCTTCTATATCAGGTAAGTTTTCCCAAATGTTAACCATTCACTGATGTTTCCTGTCTGCAGCATCTCATTGAATTGTTCGGCCATTCTTCCGTGCAGTCTGGTAAGGTATTTGAGCCAAAAGCCATGCAGTTTATCATTGCTAGGTGATGTCCAGTTCTTGACTTTCTTCACTCTGTTGCTTATCATTTCAGTAATTATTTTCAGTTGGTGCATTTTGTTTTTGGATAATTTCATCTCAAAATCTCTGATCCACCTGGCGTTTTTGTTATAACCTTTCTCAGTCTCCCATAGATCTTTCCAAAACTGAGTAGTTGCCGTTTTTTCAATTTTCGTATTACCCGTCTGATTCAAACTCTGATAGAACCAACTTTGATCTGATTGGAACAATTGACTTTGTTTGTACTGGATAATTCTGGCTTCGTATCTTTCATTTTTTCTTGCTGTTGCCATTATCTGCTGTTCACAATTTCCAATGCTTCGTCAACTTTTCTTATGCTGAGCCCATATTTTTTTATCAGATGTTTCTTGATCTTGCTGTTCTTCAGCTTTTTCTCCTGCCAATTCTTCAAATTGCTTGCATCTGCTCACAGGCTCTTGATTTTCAACTCCAACCTGGTTTTCCAGTGCAGTTTTCCAGTTGATTTTCTAGGGGGCTGTGACTGTCAAATCCCCAGTTCTTCTGTTACTATAACTGCTGTACAGTAGGCAAGCTGATTTGTTTGTTCAGTTGATGTTATTTGTACTGCTGCAAGTGCATAGTTTGCATCTATCACCAATGGCACCAAATATTTTCTAGGCACACTCTTCAATGTTGGGAGCCTTCTTCTTTCTGTGTTTGTTGCAGCATGTGCCAAGATTTTAACTTTCAGTTCTTGCTGCCTGGCACTGAGTACTCCTGGTGTTTCAATGATGACTTCAAGCCCTTGCTGATCCTGTTCTTGCAAAATATCTGCATTTTCTTTGAATTCAGGCTGTTCAGTTGCTCCAGGTGTTATTGGAGCATTTCTGTTGCCGCTTCAGCAGTCTGCTGTTCAGTAATCTGTGTTCCCGTTTCACAATTTTTCCGTATTTCTTCAAGTTCGACTTCACTGGGCACTTTATTCCAAGTGATGAATCGTCGCTGATCAGCTAATTGTAATTCAGTTATCCTTGAGTCTGGGTATTCTTGTTTCCATAATTCGTACATCCTTTTTTGGTAGTCTCATTTTTCTGGTTCTGCTTTGTAGTAGCATTTCATTACATTGTGGTTCTCTGACATAGTATATTTCTGCCACTTCTGAGGTTGTTCAGCTTCCAGTATCTCTGCAGGCCCATGGCCTGGTTGCTCAGCTATGGGACCCGTGGCCTGTAGCCCACTTGTCAATGGTCCAGGTTCCCCAACATCCAACACAGTCCTTGTTAACCCGGGCGATGACCGAGCCTGTATAGGCTTCATTTGGTTGTGTTTCACCATGATTCATTACATGAGTTGTTGGGTATACTCAGTTCTGCTCTTCGGCCTAGACTTCTCTGGCATGGTTGAACCTGCTGGTAATTTGCACTACAGCCAGCACAGCTCTAAGCTTCTCTGGAGCAGTTAAGCCCCCCACCACATCAAGGTGGTACCCCTTGGGGGGATGATGATGATGATTGACATTTCTTGAAGTCTTACTTTATTCTGAACCTTACCCTTCCTGATTTTATCTTTGCATATTAGGGCTATATTCTGCTATTCTCCCTTAGTTATGGGTCCCTCTTTACATATTTATACTTATCTTTTTTGTCTTTCAGTTTATCAGAAGTTCTTTGTGCAATCATTCCGCAAATTCTCAAGATTTGACTTTGTTATCAGGCCTGGAGGTCCAAGAGGACCAGGGAGAATTTATAAAGGCTGCCATATAGTGTTTAATATCATTCTCTCCTTTTCTTATAATTATTTTTAAATTCTGACTGTTTTAATATATTTTTTAAATTAAGTGCTGTACATTGCCCAGAGTCACTTTCATTGAGGGGTAGATATACAGTATGATAAATAATAAATAATGTACTTAAATATGTGTTGGAATTTTTAAAAAATTTGCTTGCCTGCAAAACTGACCTTTGTTTCTCATTTATTTATTTATTTTATTTAAGTTGCTTGAAAACTTATTTCAACTTTCTCTTGGCTTTTGAACTTAGTTTATTGTGGCTCCATTTACTTTGCAGATCACTGTAGATCATACAGTGGAAGACAGGGAATTCATAACTACCTAAGTAACCAAATAACCAATAACCAAATAAGCAATTTCATTTATGAAAATTTCACAAAATCCATGTAAAGTAAACTTTTAATGTAAATTCAGACTGAATAAGAACATAAGAAATATGCTCTGGGTAGATTTCTAAATAATGCAGTTATATGTTGACCAAATACCACTAATGTATTAGTCTTGGTTAATGGCTTACTGATTTAATCATTCTGAGAAAATAGGGCTATTGGACTTCTGGGGAAAAAATAACTAGCTAATGTGCTACTGTGAAAAGCAAAGCTGATGATGACCACAGTGGAATGAAGACAAATAAACCGACTCTTTGTAATTCCACCCTAGATTTAAGAACACAAATGATCTATACAGTTGTTCTTTGCAAAGAGACTGCAGTACATCTCTACTTAATTTAGAGCTATGGGAGATGAAGGAATAGCATCTTGCTCAAATTGTACCTTTAAAAGAACCCCTGATTCACATGCATTCTTGTCTAATCTTTTACAAATTGCTTGTTAACTGCTTTTTAGCTGTCAGGAACCTTTAGATCAACAAGTCTGAAAACACTGGAAGAATTTCCTTCAATCCTTACCAAAGTAGTTTCAACTACAAATTTAAGGACTTAATTTTTTTTAATAAACAACAAAAAGTTTATTAAAATTTTGATCGTAGAAAGTGACAAACAGACTAAGAATTAAGATAAGTTTGAAACAAGATTTTGGAATTAATTATAAAAATTCCTCCCATGGCAAAATGTTTTTGTTTTGAATTCTCTACAAAAAATTGATATGAAACTTTGAGGGTTGGATACTACAGGGAACTTGTTAAAGTTTTGAAGAATTTTGTCAGAAGGACCAAAAAAAAATAATGATTCAAGTTCTAGGACATTATTTGAAGGGACTAAAAATCAAGATAATTAAAAGGAAAAGGAAAGAACATCAAGTTGATTCATTTGATTAATATGCTAAAATAGATATATTATTTCTGGTAATCCTTAATGAACTTTTGCAGATCAAGACAGAAATTATGTGGTTTTAAAGTATTTGTTTATCTATAAAGTATAGATAAGAGATGGAATATGAGAAGTGGGGGACCCGATGGCTCAATGGTTAAAGACACTGAACTTGTCAGCTGGAAAACTGACAGCCTGAGTTCAAGACCCCAACACTGCATGATGGGGTGAGCTCCAGTTACTTGCTCCAGTTCCTGCCAACCAAGAAGTTTGAAAGCCTGCAAATGCAAATACACAAATATGTACCCTTTACTGGGAAGGTAGCAGCATTCCATGTACCTCATTGTATAGTCATGCTGGTCACATGACCACAGAAATGTCTGCAGAAAACTCTGGCTCCCTCAGCTAAGAAACAGAGATGAGCATCACCCCTAAAGTCAAACAGGGGAAACCTTTACCTTTATGAGAAGTTATTGTTTGTTTTAAAGGTAATTTTTTTGTTGTAAAGGTGACAGGTTATTAAAATGGTTTATACTTGTCATAATGAAGGAAGAAATAACTTCTTTTATATTTCTTTTCTTTCCTATCTTATTTTTTTCTTTTTTTCTTTTTTCTTTTTTGAACCTGATTTTCTTTTTTCTTTTTCTTTTTTTATTTTTTAGTTTGTATTGTATTTTGCAACTATAGCTTTTAATGATATTACTGTACAAAAATAGAGAAAACAGGGATATTAAATGAGTTTGGATCAATCATTCTCTTTTAAAACAATCTTGTGAAAATCAAAGGAATTTTTTTCACATTATCTTATGCTCCACTGAGGAAATGTAGTATGCTAACCATAACTACTAAATATCTCCAGTCTGCCCCTCAAAGTAGCTGATACGATTCTGTATTCTTATTTTCTTGCTATTGGCTACTGCTGGAATGTAGTGACCACATATCTTTTTTAATAAAATCCAATCTACAAGTCACAGAAATCAATCCTTTCACTCTCTTAAGTCACCAATAAACAACCAGTGTCTAAGAGTAGAATATATTGTCTGTGGGTTTATATATAGTTTCTTGGTTTGGCTCTAAATGGATACACCACTATTTAAAGCAGGAATGTCAAACTCACAGCCCATGGGCCGGATGCATCACATGCTGGCCACTGCCACACCTGGTTTATAGCGAAAGGAAAAAAGTTGTGATACGTCACGTGACAACACCGTGATGACGTGAGTTTGACACCCCTGATTTAAACCATAGACCAAATTCCTCATAAGTTTCTGTATAATTTAACAAACAATTTTCTTTCAAGATAAATTATTAACTTAATCTTTTCTGTTCCCCAGTCATTCACACTGACAAAGAAAAAATAGGATCCGAGTAGTGTGATTTATTTACAGAGACTGAATGACTGACTCCTCTTTTTAATGACAGAGATTTCTTTGTGGAATTCCTTAGGATCTGACTCAGGGCACTGGGTGAGATTTGCCTTTAAGTAAGCTACATTGCTCCCCACTGGCTTCTCAAATGTTATGTATTATATTGTTTCTTACCTTTGGGTTTCTTCTCAAATGTTTCCCAAAGCAGATTCTCAATTAATTGCTGGACTTTTCTTCAACTATTACTATTTCCCTCCAAAGCAGCTTTCTTTGAATTTAGCTATTATTGATTTTCCATATCAGCTTCTCACGTTTTATGTCTACTAAAAAAACATCTCTTTGCTTCCTGAGGCATTTTTAATTTTGTAGGGAAAAAATGGTTTCAGGTTTTTAGTCCCCCAAATTTTTGTTTATGAGTTTGTTCAAAACAATTCATTGACTCTTTTATAGTATCTTTTTCCCCTGTATTATTGCCAGGTAAAGCTTATCTTAATTAGAAAAAAAATCATATTATATAAAAACATTAATCACACATATAGCAATCAGGGCTGAAAACTTCACAGGACGTTCTTCCAAGGTGGAACATTTTCCATCCAAAAATCTGTTAATTATGCTGTTTTCTGAACCAAATTACAACTGAACTTTTATACTGCAAATGACATTTAGACAATTTCTCAAAGTCTAAAAAGAGAAGAATTAAAAAGAAAAAAATCCTTCCCCTAGCTAAAAGATATTTGCTTGTTGATTAGAATCTATTTTTCTCTCAACCATAAAGTCAAGACCAGTTGTAATACAATCAGCACTGAATCAGGAATTCACTATTGAATGAGACATTTCACAATAAAAGGAAATGGATAAACAAATCAAAGTTATAAAATAGGACAAAACACCCTAAGTTCAAGGCTCCCTCTTTATTTACAGTCGTAAGAGATATAGTAAGGCTCAGCAAGGACTATGAAGCTAAACAATACTAAAGAGCTATACACGACAGAATTTTGCCATCACTAAAAAGGCCAACCTGTATCTGTTTTAAATAAGTCCATTTATAGATTTTGTCCATCCATGCAGCTAGAATTTTTAAAGTATTAAAAAAATCATTGCTGGCAGACAATTATCTACCTTAACATTTACATGGCAAAATATTGATTTTATCTTGTCAAGTTTTGAGCAGCGACAATTATTTTTGAAGTACTGAGGAAACAGCAAAAGCAGTCATTTCACGCCTAGTACTCTTCTCCTGCTAGTTGTTGCCGGCAAAGCTATATTTATTTATTTATTTATTTATTTATTTATTTATTTATTTATTTATTTATTTATTTATTTATTTATTTATTTATTTATTTTGTCACACAGTATATATAAGCATAAGCATGAAATTACTATACAATATATAAGCATATATATAAGCATGAGTATGTAATAACTATATTAATTGGATATAACGAAAGGAAACAATAGGACAGGAACGGTAGGCACGCTTGTGCTCTTATGCATGTCCCTTACAGACCTCTTAGAAATGGGGTGAGGTCAATAGTAGACAGTTTTTGGTTGAAGCTTTGGAGATTTTGGGAAGAGACCACAGAGTCAGGTAATTTATTCCAAGTATTAACAACTCTGTTACTGAAGTCATATTTTCTGCAATCAAGATTGGAGCGGTTAACATTAAGCTTAAATCTATTGTTCCTGTCCTATTGTTTCCTTTCGTTATATCCAATTAATATAGTTATTATATACTCATAGTCATATATATGCTTATATATTGTATAGTAATTTCATGCTTATGCTTATATATACTGTGTGACAAAATAAATAAATAAAAATAAATAAATAAATAAATAAATAAAAAATATTCTAAAATGAATGCTAAGCTTTCCTGCTTCCTGCTTTCACTTACTTTATGTAGTTTGATAATCTTGTTGAATTCCTTAAGGCTTTAATAAAAGTGATTCTGTAAACACATAATTTGTGAGATGATAAATGGTTTAGAGCAGGAGTGTCCAACCTTGGCAACATTAAGACCTGTAGACTTCAACTCCCAGAATTCCCTAGTCAGCATTATTGAAGTCCACAGGCTTTAAAGTTGCCAAGGTTAGACACCCCTGGTTTAGAGTCTGAATATCTGGGTGACTTGTTTTCTTGCTATGAATCTGCCTGCTTAAAAAGGCATTTTAAAAAAAATTCCATCTGTTGCTTGAAGCTCAGCTATCTGATATGTGAAAGAAAGCCTTTCTTTGTATGGATCCAATGCTAGAGAACATGGCTGTCAAACTCACAGCCCTCAGGCCAGATGCATCACATGCTGGCCACACCCATGCCCGGTTTAACAAAGGGGGAAAAAGTCATGATATGTCATGTGACACCACTAGTTTGACACCCCTGCTATAGAATATACACTATTAGATTCATTTCTTCCACCAAATTTTAATCAAATCAATCTTAATGATGCTAAATTTAATAACTTTCCATGACTGGAATAATTCAGATCCTTCATTGCATATAAAGTTTTACTTTTAATATCATTGGGCCAACCATCAATCTAACCATCACAGAAAATAATAGAGGGAAGGCGGGGAAAGGCTTTCCATCTTATTCTTCTCTCTCAGAAATCCTCTTTGCCTTTGCATCCTTTCTACTAACATTGACTTTTGAGACTCATGGGAAACTCAAGCCCTAAACACTTCAACGTAATATTAATCATGATGGTAAAAATAATGATAACAATGAAAAAAGGAAAGTATTGTCAGCATTTCATCCTGAAAGCTTGAGATGTGGGTCCTGAGAAAAATGGCCCCTAATCCTTTTTTCCAGAAGTTGCAAATAAAAAACAATAAGTACAATTTAAAAAACAGTGTTATAAAATATAGGAAAAGGGGAAAACTTGTTTCAAAATTTAGGTAGTTAATGCCTCTAGCATTTGCAAGAGGTTGAAATAAGTATTGATAAAATTATAAACAGCAGTCAATTCCCAAAATATTATGGAAAGACTAAGTGGGTCCACAGTGGTTAGAATCTGGGGTCCAAAGTTTGGAATAAAAAATACATTTAATTTATTGTGCCTTACACAAGAAAATAAACTACAGAAAATCCTTTACCAAAGGATTACCAAAAATAATGAAGTTATAAATGGCAATAAACCAGATCAAGTCTTTCAAAATAAAGGGTAAAATTCTCATGGCACATTCTAACTTACTTATCTTTCTTATTGTGTTCTTTCTTATTCAGTAATTACCTGGATAAGCCTTGGTTCTTGCAAATGTCCAAGTTTCAGTTGAACCTTAGGAGCATAGAAACTTGTTCATTTTCCTGGCATATTTTAAGTCTCAATCTCACAAAGCATCCTTCACTTTTACTCACCAAAAAAAGTAGCTCTTTTTGTCATATATCCTTGTAATTTTAGTGTCTCTTGTCTTCTTTGCCTTTCTTTATTGATTTCCTCGGGAAGGGCCTGATTTTTTATTCCCCTACTCAGCTCCACTGCCAAAGAAACTCAATTTGTTCTTTACTATGTCTCAGCCAGGTCAATGGAGAGATAACAATCCTGCCATCTTATCTTTTTAACATTCCCTTTCCGTTTCCTACATAGACTTATTCACCATGTGGCTTTTTTCAATTCTTCTATTATGTCCACCTCACAGCCATTTTTCTCTAATTTCTCCCAATCTTTCTTCCAATTACATTTACCAAAGTTCATTCTCACATCTCAAAATAAGGCTTTTTAAAAGAGAAAGTGTGAAGCTCTGGGAACACTTTTCTAAAGTGACTCAACTTTTGATCGTTTGATGGCTTAGGACCCGGTACTTACGAGACCGCCTGCTGTTACCTTATGCCTCCCACCGACCCGTACGCTCTCACAGGAGGGCCTTCTCAGAGTGCCGTCCACCAAACAATGTCGGCTGGCGGCCCCCAGGAGTAGGGCCTTCTCTGTGGGAGCATCGACGCTCTGGAATGAACTCCCCCCTGGCCTACGTCAAGTGCCTGATCTTCGGACCTTTCGTCGTGAGCTAAAAACATATTTATTTATTCAAGCAGGACTGGCATAAATAGTTGATTTTAAATTGGGGTTTTATTAATATTTTAAATTTTTAAATCTTTTTTAATTATCAGCCGTTTAGTAATAGTTTTATTTTAAATTCTTTTTAATTGTATATATTCTGTATTTTATTTTGGCTGTACACCGCCCTGAGTCCTTCGGGAGAAGGGCGGTATAAAAATTTAATAAAATAAAATAAATAAATAGCTAAAAGATAGGGGAGGTCTATAGAAAATTTCTCAAGGGTCCATGTTCTCAAGGGTCCATGTAAAAACATATGGACTTCAAATCTAGATCAAGGCAAACCAATAGATGCAATCTACATAGACTTCTGCAAAGCTTTTGACTCAGTAGTACACGATAAACTTCTCCTTAAACTAACATCCTATGGCATCTCAGGACCCCTCCACAAATGGATATCTGCTTTTCTGTCTAACAGACAACGTGGTCAAAATTGGCAATGCTTTATCAAATCCTGTTCCTGTCAAGAGTGGCGTTCCTCAAGGCAGCGTCCTTGGACCAACACTCTTTATTCTATACATTAATGATCTTTGTGACCATATCTCAAGTAATTGTGTTCTCTTTGCTGACGATGTCAAACTATTTAACACCACAGACAACACTTCTATCATTCAAAACGACCTTGACCATCTAACCGCTTGGTCTAAAAATTGGCAGCTCCAAATTTCAACCAGCAAATGCTCAGTCTTACATATAGGAAAAAAGAACTCTAAAACTAAGTACATACTAGATGAACATTACCTTACAGACGACCCCCATCCCGTTAAAGACCTTGGAGTTTTCATGTCAAATGATCTAAGTGCCAAAGCCCACTGCAACTACATAGCAAAAAAAGCTCTAAGAGTTGTAAACCTAATTTTATGTAGCTTCTTTTCCAAAACACCACACTACTAACCAGAGCATATAAAACATTTGCTAGACCAATTCTAGAATACAGCTCACCTGTTTGGAACCCTCACCACATCTCTGACATCAATACAATTGAACGTGTCCAGAAATATTTTACAAGAAGAGTTCTCCATTCCTCTGAAAACAACAAAATACCTTATCCCACCAGACTTGAAATCCTAGGCTTAGAAAACTTGGAACTCCGTCGCCTTCGACAAGACCTAAGTTTAACTCACAGAATCATCTATTGTAATGTCCTTCCTGTCAAAGACTACTTCAGCTTTAATTGCAATAATACAAGGGCAACCAATAGATTTAAACTTAATGTAAACCGCTTTAATCTAGATTGCAGAAAATATGACTTCTGCAACAGAATCATCAGTGCTTGGAATACTTTACCTGACTCTGTGGTCTCTTCCCATAATCCTAATAGCTTTAACCAAAAACTTTCTACTATTGACCTCACCCCATTTCTAAGAGGACCATAAGGGGCGTGCATAAGCGCACAAACGTGCATACCGTTCCTGTCCTATTGTTTTTCTTTTCTTCTTCCTATATATGTTTATATGTGTATATACTATATAATCTTTTTGTATGATGTTGTGACAAAAATAAATAAATAAATAAAAATAAAATGTTTTCCGGGAGGTTTTCCTTGATAAGCAAGAATATTTTCTTTCCGATAGCTTTCTATATTGGCTGCCTGGGTTGAGTGTGGGAAATCCTGTCTACCTTGCCTATCTGTATCACATCTGGAGTGACTGAGGATTACCCATCCACTACAGACCTTATGCTGTAAGTATGACTATGGAGATTCTCAGTTATCCTGGTCATGATTGTCTTAAAGGTGCTTTTTAAAAGACAATTGGACTTAGTAGATACAGCATAAGCACTGCCTATACCTTTACATTTTTATTTTATAGCTATATGTACTCTTAAATAATCCCCATAAAGCTAATAAAATTACCATGTAACAATATATGTACCTTGAAATAATTTGCATTGAGGTTAGTGAAACATGTTTTCAGAAAAGTCAAATAAGAGTGCATCCTCACTCTTTAGTAAATACATAAAATATTGTAAGTTGAAATAGTAAAGCATTCCCTGCATATTAACTTTTCCGCTTCTTAGAGGATACATCATAATCACTGCCTATCTATTATAGTTATATGCATACTTGCATTGTGAAACTGTTTATATTTTTAACGTCACAGCACAGTTATCTTTACTTTTAATTTAATTCCCATAAGTCATAATAAAATTACAGTGCAGTACTATATTTACCTTCTTGCAGAGCTCAATGGGACTTACTGCTAGAGAAGTTACATTAGATTTTATTCTCAGACTACAGAGGGTAAATATAGTCTTACAACTTGATGCATATTTTTCTATACCTGTTGTAATAATTCTCCTCCCAAAAAACAAAAATAGATTTTTTTAATTCAAAAACGATTGTCATGACAAAACATTCACATAATCGCAGCTTTTCAAGGTGTGAAGTGAATATGTGCTGCTCCAGAAAACAGTTCTTTCTCTGTGACATCAACTCAATACTGTCATAAGAAAATTCCAATAGGAAACAAAGACAAAAACACAGGCAATAATTCTTACCTTAAGATCAGAGATTTATTGCTTCTAATAATTTGGAACATAAGACATGAATAGATATAAAAGATATAATAGCAGTAATACACTTGTATAATCAAGCCATTACAATGGGGTCCAATGATATACAGCAAGTCCTACAAGGATTGCTATAAATCAAAGGGCTCCGAGCTGATCTCTAACCCTATCTTTTATACTCTTTTTCTAACCACATAGACGCTTCACAACTTCACTGTCACTTTCCATAAACACCTATTTTCAGTTCCTCATTTCCAACAGTTTCATTCTTCCTGTTTTAAATGTATCAATACAAGTGCATACTGAGCAACAGCTCAGCAGGATTACAAACAGTTCTGGTACATTTTGAAACCATCCTAGCTGAAAACTTTGGTTCATATCTCTTTCTTCTGGGCCTGCTATCATCCATAGGATGTATTGAATCTAATAGATCAATAGGCTATATTTTTTTATTCTCACAATACAAATTCAATTTAAAAGTAAAAAAAGGATAAGACATTATAGACATTAATATTTCCATCTAAAGCTATGGTTATTGTACCCCGTTAACTGTTATAAAGAGTTCTCCTGTTCATAAGTTCATAGGCTAATATATATGGAACTACACACTTTGTTTTCTGGAAAACAATGGAAACAAGTTGCCCTCTACATTATTAATTATGTTCATCTTGGAAGATAACTAATGCAGCAGTATTATGGTAACTCTTAATTTTTTTTAGATAAACACTTTATAACAGGAAGAAAAATAATTCTGCAATATTGTGCAATAAAAACACAGTTGTTATTATAACTAAAACATAAGAAAAATCAATAAAGTATTAATATAAAACTTTCTCAACCTTTTCACATATTATTAAATCTAAACTGCCTAGAAATACATATTTTCATATTTTCATTTTTGAATACAACTTGCCATTCAAAATCAGAAGTGTAAATTTCACATTTATTTATTTGTTTATTTACACATTTATTATTCACATTTGTTGTCAATCAAATAGCCAAATAATATATTCAATATATTCACTGCATTTACCCGTTAGTAACACTACTTAAGCTTAGTCATGTTTATCTCTTAGATGTGATTGACTAGGCTATTAATTGTATCACTAAATCATTTTCAAATTGCCACAACATTGCATTATAAGGTGAAACCTTCTGCAAGTTATGACCACATTTCCATCAATTATCATCATTTTATACAAGATATCATCATGCATTCATTATTCATTTAAATGGTTGTTTTAAAAGCCTATCTAAATTCAGAAAAGTTTAATATTAATATTTAAATATTAAAATATTTACAGGTTCCGCACATCCTGGACATAAACGACGCTATAGAGCACTGCACACCAGAACAACTAGACATAAGAACAGTTTTTTCCTGAAGGCCATCACTCTGCTAAACAAATAATTCCCTCAACACTGTCAAACTATTTACTAAATCTACACTACTATTAATCCTCATCATTTCCATCACCAATCTCTTTCCACTTATGACTGTATGACTGTAACTTTTTGTTGCTATCATTAAGGGTTAAATTGTACCCTATGACCATTATTTGTGTTGTAAATGTTGTACCTTGATGAAGGTATTTTTTTTCTTTTATGTACACTGAGAGCATATGCACCAAAACAAATTCCTTGTGTGCCCAATCACACTTGGACAATAAATTCTATTCTATTCTATTCTATTCTATTCTATTCTATTCTATTCTATTCTATTCTATTCTAATACAAACCCAATGACTTGTAAAATACCGTAATAGTGCTTTATGCAATTAAAAATCAAATAAAGGCATATTTAGTTCTCTAGATCTGTAAGTTTTGGAAATTTTACCTATTTTATTGTTTGTACTAATGGTCAATCATATTGACCATTTTTTTCAATGGATTAATAAATCAATGTTATGATCCTTTATATTTGCAAAATATCATAATTGTCTTTTGCCATAAAATATTCATGTTATAATAAAACTTTGGAAAATCAGTAATTACAACCACTTAGACATATTGAAATGATATGCCTGGAATAGAATTATATTATCATCCATGTTATCTTCCCATTTATCAAATCCAGCCTTTATACTCTCAGCCCAACAGCAAGATATAACTAGGTCAGCAATCCAGGAATAAATTTATGCTTCTTCCAATAAATCAAATTCTGTTGCTTTATAGTATAGATCTCTGAAACTTTTAATTAAATATGGCACCTTGTCAAATTACAAAGAAACCACATAAAACATTTAAAAAAATATGAATAGATTAACACAATTCTAGCCACAGTTACTACATTTACAATCAAATATCTCAATTCTCTATTACAAGTTTCAGGAATAATACCCATTTAAAAAACCTCTGGTTTTTATTATTTTTTAATTATTTTTTCCAACCACATGTGGATTTTAGTGCTTCTACGCACGTCCACCACATATGGTAATATGAGCCCAGTATCTGATGACATTTCCAACATTTTTCGGATTTATTCTTGAAAATTCTGGCTATTCTCGTCGGGGGTAGATGCCACCTGTAAAACATCTTATACAAGTTCTCTTTATATGCCGTTGTCATTTTATAGTTTTGCAACCACAGTTTTTGCCATTTCTCTAAGTCAATTCCATATCCAAAATTTTCCCCCAAGCAATCATTGTTTCTTTAACTTGTTCTTCTTCCAATTTAACCTCTAATAATATCCATACAATTTTTTAATTACGTTTTCATCAGTACCTGTTAAAATTTTGCCTAAATTAGTCAGATTATTATACAAACCTTCTGTCTTAAAATCTTTATCATATCTAGAAGGTATTTGCAAGTAAGAAAACCAATTCATCTTTATACCTTGTACTTCTAATTCTTGCATTGATCTAAGTTCACCCTTTTCATTCAATAGTTTACTATATCTAACAATTTGTTCCTTTCTAAATGTTATTGAATATGAGAATGCTTCAATAGTTGATAACCAGACTGGAATTTTTAAATAGCATTATCTCTTGATTTTCTCCCAGTTTAATAACAAGGCTTCTCGTATAAAATGTCTTCTAAAGTTCCCCCGTGTTTTTGCTTCCTTATACCATAAGAAGGCATGCCATCCAAACAACAAATAATGTCCTTCTAAAGCAGCGGTTCTCAACCCGTGGGTCGCAACCCCATTGGGGGTCGAATGACGATTTGCCAGGGGTCGTCTAAGACCATCGGAAATATGGGAAATATACTTGCGAGTCGAAGAATCGCGCTCCAATGGTTGACTCCACAAGCCAGCTGCAGGCTCTTCAAATCGCTAGCCGAATTCGGCTTCAGGTGTGATGAATTAAAAAAGAGAGAAATCTTTGCTCTGATGTCTCCCTCTCAAGCCAGCTGCAATCACTCCCAATCGTAGCCTAATCTGGCTTCAGGCGTGATAAACTTAATAGGGAGCTTTAATGCCTCTGTCCTCAATTGCAAGCAGTTCAAATCGCTAGCCAATATGGCTTCAAGCGCGATAAATTCAAAAAAACAGTTTGCCCCTTTTTTCCCCTTCTGCGGCTGCTGGGGCACGCTGAGATCGGTTGGGGTCACCACATCGTGGGGAATTGTATTAAAGGGGTCGCAGCACTATAAAGGTTGAGAACCACTGTTCTAAAGTCACTATTTTAGTATTTCTTAACATTATCCATTCCTTGATCCACATCAAATTTGTTGCTTGATAATATAATCCCAATTAAGCAATCCAAAACTTCCTCATATTCTAGCATCTTGCAACAGTTTTAGTTTTATCCTCGCTTTTTTGCCCTGCCAAATATATTTCAGCACTATTTTATTCAATTCTTCAAAATATTCTTTCCCCAACCTAATTGGAATTGTCTGGAACAATTATAACATTCTAGGCAATATATTCATCTTAATCGTTGATATTCTCCCTATCAGTGATAGTTGTAAATTCTCCCACTTTGCCAAATCTTCCACTATCTGTTGTTTGAGTTTACTGTAGTTATTCTCTTTGAGTGTACTACATCTTGCTGTCAAATATATTCCCAAATACTTAACCTTATTTGTGACCTGCATCTTTGGTAGTTCCGCCAGTTCTTCTTTTTGTTTTATTAACATTTTTTTTGTCAAAATCTTCATTTTGTCTTTATTTATTTTCAAACCTGCTACTTTTCCATATTCTCCTATCTTGTCTATCAGTTTAGTTATTGATTCTAGTGGATCTTCAAGGATAAAAACCAGGTCATCAGTGAATGCTTGCAATTTGTATTCTTCCTTTTGAATTTTCATGCCTTTAATATCTTTTTCTTCTCTAATATTTCTATATAACACTTCTAATGTTAACACAAACAACAGGGGTGACAGTGGACAACCTTGTCTTGTTCCTTTTTTTATTTCAGTAGACTGTCAATTCTCCATTTATCATTACTTTTGCTGTTTGTTTATGGTATATAGCTTCTATGGCTTGAATAAACTTTCTACCAAAGCCCATCTGTTCCAGCTGTAGTAGCGTAAATCGCCAATTCACATTATCAAAGGCTTTCTGTGCATCTAAAAATATCAAAGCTATTTGCTTTTCAGGATGTGCCTCGTAATATTCCAAAGTATCCAGAATTATCCTCATGTTATCTTTAATCAGTCTTTTTGGCAGAAATCCATTTTGACTTCCATCCCTCTTGAGGCAGCCTGCGCCCTTCAGCCAAGTATAGCAGGCCCAGAGTGGGTCTCCCTCACTACCTTCCAGCCCTTGGGGCTCACACCGCTCTGCTCACTGTGGCTGCCCATGAAGGTAAGGCCAACAGCAACCTGCGGCCAGAGCATCCCCTGAGCCTAGGATGGAGTAAAAAGGCCCCAATCTTTACAGGCGGTTAAGAGAAGATTTTTTTGGCAAAGGAACATCGCTAAGGCACCCCCCTCATTGTTTTTAAGGATGCATTTCCCACTTTCTTGTAGACTTTCCTTTCACCAGTAAAGTCTGCAAGACAGACTCTTTTTGCAAAATACTTGCTCTGATAAATTGAAAATATTGGGAATGTTGCCAAATAAAAACATATATGTTTTTGACAGCATTAATAATGATGACAATTCTGTCATGTCTCACCATATACAGCAATAATAGGACATGCACAAACCATACTGTATGAGTTAATGTTTCAATTCTTGTTATGAAATTTAAGTAACAAACTAACCATAACCAACTATAATGAAGATCCTCTCAGGTGTTCAAAACGTTTTATACATTTTGATTTGATAAAACAACATGCCATTATTTTTGTAAAATTAGAACATTTCAGCTTCATTAATTTAAAATTCATATAAAGAATTTATGTCAATCCTTAACTTTCTCTCACACACACAGTTTGTGGGCAAAACAGATTGATTCATTAGAATCATGCACAAACATTCAAATGGCAAATGCTTTAGTTGAATAAAAAGAAAGAAGATGAAGTAAATTAAACTTAATTTCAGTTGTACAATAGTTGTGAAAATTGCTTCAAGTAAGGAAAACTGATCTAAAATAATTTCTCACTTCACAGTTATTAAAACAACTCCTGCAGAAGAAGTATCCTAATATCTGCCATCAGAGTCAACTAATAATTCTGAAATTGAGTTCAGACAAGATGTGAATTCTGTGATTCCCCCCCCCCCCACCTTAAGGCAGGGGACCTCAACTGGGCCGCTCCTGTTCAGAACAGGGCCACACAAGCGGCAGGTACTCTCTCCCACTCATGTACAATTCCACTTACCGAGTGCTTAGCACTCACATGCGCGTGCATGCACATTCCTGCTACACACCTGGAACCATCCCCTCTCTCTTTCCCCCCATCAGTCTGCCAAGCCAGAAGGGTTGGGGACCACTGTCGTAAGGAGAAAAATGCTCAAATATAAGCCTAGAAGACTGACAGTACAAGCCTAGAGAATATTAATTTATGTAATGTAAAGTCATAAGAGGGATCTGAGTAAGAAAATTATTTATAACTTTACAAAGCACTTAAGCCACAACTATAATTGGCATGTAAAGTTCTGTGTAAACAAGATGAGGATTTCAGCATCTCCAACAGCCTTGATAGCTTTGGAGGAGGAAGGATGTAGGTCTTCGAAGTTATCCAATGTCTTTTTCAGTCTAGGAACTCTACCTCAAAGACAGAGGTGTGTGACAGCCTATTTATTAAATTGTGCCATGGGGACTAACTGGAAATTCTGCTATTTGTCAGATTCTTTTCCCCAAGTTGCTTAATCTAGTCTTGAGGTTGGAATTTAATTCCCTAAATAACTTCAATTGCCAGTTTGAGCAATGTTTATTATTATTATTACTGGTTCACTGCACAGTCAGCCAGATGTTCAGACTAGATTTGGCATTTTTGTCTACCTAGCAAGTCCTTTCCAAGCATCTGGGATAGGCAGATTTATATATTTGATGGTTACAGGTATTATTGCAGGATATAAGCTGCTTCCAATAAAGTTGGAATCATCAGAACCTTTTAAAAGCATTTTTCACAACTTCTTCAGTTGAAGAGGTTGTAGAAAAAATGCTTTTAAAAGTAAAAAAAAAAAGTTGGCCATGCCCACCCAGTCACATTACTGCCACCTCACCAAGCCTCGCCTACAAAACCAGTAGTAACAAATTTTGCATTTCACCACTGGATTGTACCCAAGGTAGTTGTTGTTGTTATTATCATCATCACCTCTTTTATTCATTAAACATGAAACTCAGTCAACTGATAATTAAAAAATGTGTCACAAATACCACTGGCTGGTGCTAATGGTTGATACGGGATGCTGCCAGAATCCTAGGTATCAACCAAGTATCCTCTTAAAATATATGATATTCTGAGTAGCGCAGTTTTTTGCAGTTCTTTTGGAGTTCTTGATGTGTTTTGTAAAATTCTTGGACATGGTACCAAGTGCCCTGATGACAATGGGGATCACTGTTAAATGTTTTATCTATAGCCATGTAGTTTCGATGGCCAGGTCGCGATATTTTGTGATTTTTTTTTCCAGTTCTTTTTCTTCGACTCTGGCATCTCCTGGTACAGCGATATCAATAAACTGTATGCTTTGACCCTTGCCAACCATGATATCTGGCGTGTTGGATTCCAAATGACGATCTGAGTGTATTCAAAAGTCCCACAAGATTATTATTATCATCACTGGCTAGAAACTAGATGTAAAATTAATGCATAAAGACTATATAGAATGTTAAATTGAAAATTGTATATATTTATGAATATGATAAAACATTTAAAGGGTAAAAGGAATATGCAAATATATATATATATGTGTGTGTGTGTGTGTGTGTGTGTGTGTCTTTGGTTATTCGGGTCTTCTCCCGCGTAAAATTGGAAGTATCTTGGCGACGTTTCGACAAAGTCTCATTCGTCATCTTCAGGCTTCAGCTTCGTGCTTCTGGGAGCAATGTGTGATTGCAGCTGTTTCTTCCTTTTTAACTGCTAGTGGGGGTTTGAACTGATTGGGTGGGAGCTTGGCTGTGCTCTGATTGGATGGGGGTTTTTTTGTGCTCTGATTGGATGGGGGTGTGTCCTGTTTGGGTGGGGGCTTGGTTGTGCTCAGATTAGTCTGAGTTGCAGGGGGATTTGAGCTGGTGAGCTGCACTGCTGCTGTTTGGCTTCGTGTTCGTGGTCGTGCTACATCTTCGTAGTGGGTGTCAGTCTGCTGCATGTATGGATTGGAGGGGTTTGAAATGGCTAATGTTGCAGCTGCGGTCTGGCTTCTGGTCACTAGCAGTTAAAAAGGAAGAAACAGCTGCAATCACACATTGCTCCCAGAAGCACGAAGCTGAAGCCTGAAGATGACGAATGAGACTTCGTCGAAACGTCGCCAAGACACTTCCAATTTTACACGGGAGAAGACCCGAATAACCAAAGACCTTCATACAAACACCCGCGAAAACCTCAGAAAACATATATATATATACATATATATTTGTTTTCTGAGGTTTTCGCGGGTGTTTGTATGTACATATATATATGTAGGTCTTTGGTTATTCGGGTTTTCTCTCGCGTAAAATTGGAAGTGTCTTGGCAACGTTTCAACGAAGTCTCATTCGTCATCTTCAGGCTTCAGCTTCGTGCTTCTGGGAGCAATGTGTGATTGCAGCTGTTTCTTCCTTTTTAACTGCTAGTGGGGGTTTGAACTGATTGGGTGGGAGCTTGGCTGTGCTCTGATTGGATGGGGTTTTTTGTGGATTGGTTACAGCTGAAGCCTGAAGATGACGAATGAGACTTCGTTGAAGCGTTGCCAAGACACTTCCAATTTTACGGGAGAAAACCCGAATAACCAAAGACCTTCATACAAACACGCGAAAACCTCAGAAAACATATATATATATATATGTTTTCTGAGGTTTTCACGTGTTTGTATATAGGTCTTTGGTTGTTCGGTTTTCTCCCGTAAAATTGGAAGTGTCTTGGCGACGTTCGGCAAGTCTCATTCGTCATCTTCAGGCTTCAACTTCGTGCTTCTGGGAGCAATGTGTGATCGCAGCTGTTTCTTCCTTTTAACTGCTAGTGGGGTTTGAACTGATTGGGTGGGAGCTTGGCTGTGCTCTGATTGGATGGGGTTTTCTGTGCTCTGATTGGCTGGGGTGTGTCCTGTGTTGGTGGGGGCTTGGTTGTGCTCAGTCTAGTCTGTGCTGCAGGGGATTTGAGCTGGTGAGCTGCATAGCTGTTGTTTGGCTTTGTGGTCGTGCTACATCTTCATAGTGGGTGTCAGTCTGCTGCATGAATGGATTGGAGGGTTTGAAATGGCTAATGTTGCAGCTGCGGTCTGGCTTCTGGTCACTAGCAGTTAAAAGGAAGAAACAGCTGCAATCACATTGCTCCCAGACGAGCTGAAGCCTGAAGATGACGAATGAGACTTCGTTGAAGCGTTGCCAAGACACTTCCAATTTTACGGGAAGACCGAATAACCAAAGACCTTCATACAAACACGCGAAAACCTCAGAAAACATATATATATACATATATATTTGTTTTCTGAGGTTTTCACGGTGTTTGTATGTACATATATATGTAGGTCTTTGGTTGTTCGGTTTTCTCCGTGTAAAATTGGAAGTGTCTTGGCAACGTTCAACGAAGTCTCATTCGTCATCTTCAGGCTTCAGCTTCGTGCTTCTGGGAGCAATGTGTGATCGCAGCTGTTTCTTCCTTTTAACTGCTAGTGGGGTTTGAACTGATTGGGTGGGAGCTTGGCTGTGCTCTGATTGGATGGGGTTTTTTGTGGATTGATTAAGCTGAAGCCTGAAGATGACGAATGAGACTTCGTCGAAACATCACCAAGACACTTCCAATTTTACGCGGGAGAAAACCCAAATAACCAAAGATCTACATACAAACACCCACGAAAACCTCAGAAAACATATATATATATATATATATATATGTTTTCTGAGGTTTTCACGGGTGTTTGTATGTAGGTCTTTGGTTGTTCGGGTTTTCTCCCGTGTAAAATTGGAAGTGTCTTGGCGACATTTCGACAAAGTCTCATTCGTCATCTTCAGGCTTCAGCTTCGTGCTTCTGGGAGCAGTGTGTGATCGCAGCTGTTTCTTCCTTTTAACTGCTAGTGGGGGTTTGAACTGATTGGGTGGGAGCTTGGCTGTGCTCTGATTGGATGGGGGTTTTTCTGTGCTCTGATTGGATGGGGTGTGTCCTGTGTTGGTGGGGGCTTGGTTGTGCTCAGTCTAGTCTGTGCTGCAGGGGATTTGAGCTGGTGAGCTGCATAGCTGTTGTTTGGCTTTGTGGTCGTGCTACATCTTCATAGTGGGTGTCAGTCTGCTGCATGAATGGATTGGAGGGTTTGAAATGGCTAATGTTGCAGCTGCGGTCTGGCTTCTGGTCCTTGGTCGTGCTTCATGATCAGTGTGGGTTTGGGTCTGCTTTCTGGGTGGATGTGCGGTGGTGACATCCTGTGTGGACCTTGTGAGTGTGGGTCTGGTGTCATTCCTCGTGTTAGGGACTCGTTTGTCAATAAGGCGGGTTTCCAAATGGCTGGTAGGCGGGAGGTGTCATCTCGTTTGTTCATGCTGTGTGGGCGTTTTCTATCTCAATGGCTTCTCTGATTATTCTGTTGTTAAAGTGTTCAGTTTTGGCGATAGTTCTGGTCTTTTAAAGTCAATATCATGTCCTGTGACTTTAAAGTGTTGGACCAGGGAAGAAGTTAGTTCCTCTTTTTGAATGAGTTCTTGTGTTCTTCAATCGTGCACTTATTCTTCTGTTGGTTTGTCCAATGTATGTGGTGGGGCAGGCGGTGCATGGGATTTCATATACTCCTTGATTTTCTAACTCAATTTTGTCTTTGGGGTTTCTTAGGATGGTGGATATTTTCTGTTTGTGCAGAATGCTGTCTTGATGTTGTGTTTGTGGAGGATCTTGCTGATTCTGTCTGTGGTGCCTTTTATATATGGGAGGAGGGCTGTGCCGTTTTCTTGTTCTCTGTCTTGGATTTTAGTGGGGGTTCTTTTGGATTAGCTTGGTAATCTTATTTGTTTTGGAATCCATTGGATGTTAGTACGTTAGTGAGAGTGTCTAGTTCGGGTTTTAGGTGTTGTTCATCAGCTAAGCATTTTGTTCTGGAGATGAGTGTCTTGGCTCTGAGTTGATCTGTGCTGGGTGGTGGTGTGAGAGTGCGTGCAGATAGCGGTTTGTGTGTGTTTTCTTCTGGTAGATGGTGTGTCCTAGGGAGCCATTGGGTTTCTGTAGACTAAGACATCCAGGAAGGAAGTTGGTTATTAACTTCTGTTTCCATGGTGAACTGTATTTTGGGGTGTAGGCTATTGAGGTGTGTGAGGAAGTTGTCAAGTTTTCTTTCCCGTGTGGCCAGATTATGAAGGTGTCGTCTACATATCTGAGCCAGAGTTTGGGTTGTGATCAGATTTTCTAGAGCTTGGGTTTCAAAGTGTTCCATGTAGAGATTGGCAATGACAGGTGAGAGGGTGATCCCATGGGTGCTCCTTCTACTTGTTTGTATTTTGTCCATTATAGATGAAGTATGTGTTGGATAGGCAGTGATTGGTCAGATCTAGGATGTGCTTGGGGGGGTTATATTTGTTTTGGATAGCTGTCAAGGCTTCTTTGATTGGCACTTGGGTGAAGAGGGATATGACATCAAAGCTCACGAGTAGGTCGCTGGGCTGTAAGTTTTGTTTCTTTATGATCTCTATGAACTGGAATGAGTTTTTTACGTGTGAGGTGATGGATTCTGCATAGGGCTGTAGTTGTTTGGCGAGAAATTTGGCTAGGTTTTGTAGAGGTGAGCCTATGGAGCTGACTATGGGTCTGAGTGGGGTTCCTTCTTTGTGTATCTTGGGGAGGCCATAGAGCTTAGGGCATCTGGATGATTTCTCTCTGGGAATGATTCTTTGTTGGATTTCTTACCCAAACACAGACCACCCTCAAGACAGACACGCACACCAACAAACTCCGAAGTCTACAAGAACGCCAGAAACAAACCCCTCCACCCTCACAGCAACACATGAAACAAACAGTGCATAACAACTCAGATAGGATCCTCACCAAAGCTGAAACCGATGTCCTTTCCAAAGGATTCAACTTTGCAGTCACTCCCAAAAACATCCCCACCGGAACCATTATATGCGGAGTTGAAACCAGCCTGACCAAAATCAACCCCGATGACGCTAACAAAATCAGACTCGAGATCTCCAACATCCTCTGCACCAGCAAGCCACCCAAAAGCAACTTACCCAAAGAGGAACAGACAGCACTACTTAACCTGAAAAAAGATACCAGCATAATAATCCTACCAGCAGACAAGGTGGTTATGAACACATCTGACTACCAAACCAAATTAACCAACCTACTCCAAGACCCTGCATACAAGCCCCTAAACACAGACCCCACCACCTACCTAGAAAAAACCACTAGATCCAAAATAAAAGCCTCCCCCATCAGCGAAGAAATCCAACAAAGAATCATTCCCAGAGAGAAATCATCCAGATGCCCTAAGCTCTATGGCCTCCCCAAGATACACAAAGAAGGAACCCCACTCAGACCCATAGTCAGCTCCATAGGCTCACCTCTACAAAACCTAGCCAAATTTCTCGCCAAACAACTACAGCCCTATGCAGAATCCATCACCTCACACGTAAAAAACTCATTCCAGTTCATAGAGATCATAAAGAAACAAAACTTACAGCCCAGCGACCTACTCGTGAGCTTTGATTTCATATACCTCTTCACCCAAGTGCCAATCAAAGAAGCCTTGACAGCTATCCAAAACAAATATAACCCCCCCAAGCACATCCTAGATCTGACCAACCACTGCCTATCCAACACATACTTCATCTATAATGGACAAAAATACAAACAAGTAGAAGGAGCACCCATGGGATCACCCCTCTCACCTGTCATTGCCAATCTCTACATGGAACACTTTGAAACCCAAGCTCTAGAAAAATCTGATCACAAACCCAAACTCTGGCTCAGATATGTAGGCGACACCTTCATAATCTGGCCACACGGGAAAGAAAAACTTGACAACTTCCTCACACACCTCAATAGCCTACACCCCAAAATACAGTTCACCATGGAAACAGAAGTTAATAACCAACTTCCCTTCCTGGATGTCTTAGTCTACAGAAAACCCAATGGCTCCCTAGGACACACCATCTACCAGAAGAAAACACACACAAACCGCTATCTGCACGCACTCTCACACCACCACCCAGCACAGATCAACTCCGTAGCCAAGACACTCATCTCCAGAACAAAATGCTTAGCTGATGAACAACACCTAAAACCGAACTAGACACTCTCACTAACGTACTAACATCCAATGGATTCCAAACAAATAAGATTACCAAGCTAATCCAAAAGAACCCCCACTAAAATCCAAGACAGAGAACAAGAAAAGCGGCACAGCCCTCCTCCCATATATAAAAGGCACCACAGACAGAACCAGCAAGATCCTCCACAAACACAACATCAAGACAGCATTCTGCACAAACAGAAAAATATCCACCATCCTAAGAAACCCCAAAGACAAAATTGAGTTAGAAAATCAAGGAGTATATGAAATCCCATGCACCGCCTGCCCCACCACATACATTGGACAAACCAACAGAAGAATAAGTGCGCATTGAAGAACACAAGAACTCATTCAAAAGAGGAACCAACTTCTTCCCTGGTCCAACACTTTAAAGTCACAGGACATGATATTGACTTTAAAAGACCAGAACTATCGCCAAAACTGAACACTTTAACAACAGAATAATCAGAGAAGCCATTGAGATAAACGCCCACACAGCATGAACAAACGAGATGACACCTCCGCCTACCAGCCATTTGGAAACCGCCCTTATTGACAAACGAGTCCCTAACACGAGGAATGACACCAGACCCACACTCACAAGGTCCACACAGGATGTCACCACCGCACATCCACCCAGAAAGCAGACCCAAACCCACACTGATCATGAAGCACGACCAAGGACCACAAGCCAGACCGCAGCTGCAACATTAGCCATTTCAAACCCTCCAATCCATTCATGCAGCAGACTGACACCCACTATGAAGATGTAGCACGACCACAAAGCCAAACAACAGCTATGCAGCTCACCAGCTCAAATCCCCTGCAGCACAGACTAGACTGAGCACAACCAAGCCCCCACCAACACAGGACACACCCCAGCCAATCAGAGCACAGAAAAACCCCATCCAATCAGAGCACAGCCAAGCTCCCACCCAATCAGTTCAAACCCCACTAGCAGTTAAAAGGAAGAAACAGCTGCGATCACACATTGCTCCCAGAAGCACGGCTGAAGCCTGAAGATGACGAATGAGACTTTGTCAAAACGTCGCCAAGACATGGTGAACTGTATTTTGGGGTGTAGGCTATTGAGGTGTGTGAGGAAGTTGTCAAGTTTTTCTTTCCCGTGTGGCCAGATTATGAAGGTGTCGTCTACATATCTGAGCCAGAGTTTGGGTTTGTGATCAGATTTTCTAGAGCTTGGGTTTCAAAGTGTTCCATGTAGAGATTGGCAATGACAGGTGAGAGGGGTGATCCCATGGGTGCTCCTTCTACTTGTTTGTATTTTTGTCCATTATAGATGAAGTATGTGTTGGATAGGCAGTGATTGGTCAGATCTAGGATGTGCTTGGGGGGGTTATATTTGTTTTGGATAGCTGTCAAGGCTTCTTTGATTGGCACTTGGGTGAAGAGGGATATGACATCAAAGCTCACGAGTAGGTCGCTGGGCTGTAAGTTTTGTTTCTTTATGATCTCTATGAACTGGAATGAGTTTTTTACGTGTGAGGTGATGGATTCTGCATAGGGCTGTAGTTGTTTGGCGAGAAATTTGGCTAGGTTTTGTAGAGGTGAGCCTATGGAGCTGACTATGGGTCTGAGTGGGGTTCCTTCTTTGTGTATCTTGGGGAGGCCATAGAGCTTAGGGCATCTGGATGATTTCTCTCTGGGAATATATATATATGTAGGTCTTTGGTCATTCAGGTTTTCTCCCACGTAAAATTGGAAGTGTCTAGGAGCACGAAGCTGTAAACACCAGCCTGAAAATGACGAATGAGACTTTGTCAAAACGTCGCCAAGACACTTCCAATTTTACGCAGGAGAAAACCCGAATAACCAAAGACGTACATTGTATGTTTTCTGAGGTTTATATGTATATATATAACTAAATTAATGTTAAAGAGGAACAAATGTAGAATATAGTGAAAGATATTATGTATTTAAAGGTGTACATAATGTATAAAATAATAGGCCAGAAATTGGAATTATGAAATTTGAATTGATACCAATAATTGAAAGGTAAAAATGGAAATGTGTTTTTAAAAATAAAAAAGGTTGAATAAAGACTATTTTTTAAAAAATGTTGTTATTATTACTAAACTGGGTTTGTAGTTTGTAGTTGTTTGTTGTTTGTAGTCTACATGGGCTTGTTCAAGTAATCACAGACCAACACATGTACGGTGCCATTCTCTACATGTTGGGATTTTGTTGCTGTGTTTACCCCTTGTAGCCACTAGTTTGTAATCTGAACAGCTCACTTCCTATTTCCAAAAGTATCCGTAGGGCAAATAATGCAGTCAGGATGACATAACCAAATCTTATACACCTAGATCAGGGCTGTCAAATTCTCAGCCCATGGGCCTTATGCGTCACATGCTGGCCACGCCACACCCGGTTTAGTGAAGGGGAAAAATTCCTGATAGGTCATGTGATGCTGCCAGGATGACATGAGTTTGACATCCCTGACCTAGATGGATTCTGGTGGACACTTCTGGATTTTCTTAATAGTCCATGGGCAACAAAGAAGACTTGGGCACTTGATATTATTTATTATTTTTTATTATTATTATTTATCAAATTTTTATACCGCCCTTCTCCCGAAGGACTCAGGGCGGTGTACAGCCTAAATAAAACACAATATATATACAATTAAAATCAAAATTTAAAATAAAACATATTACAAAAAGGCCAATGTTTAAAAATTTAAATTTTAAATTTTAAAAAATTTAAAACCCCACTACAATAAAACCCAATTAAAATATTAAAAAACCATTATGCCAGTCCAGCTTGAATAAATATGTTTTTAGCTCACGGCGAAATATGATTGTTTCTCTGTGGCCTCTCCCCATTACCTTATTTTAAATTATTCTTGATATCTGACAAGATGTTTGGACTGGAACAAACTCATGTTTGAACCCATACCACTTTAATAAGGGAGGGAGGCATTATTATTTCTCTAGTCTTATTGTGTCAGTGAATTGTCATCTGGATACCCTCTTTAGAGCCCAGTTTAGAATAATCAATTCTCTTAACATGTATATCTTTTACGATAACATGTATATCTTCCTCCAGCTGCAATGACTATTTAATGTGGCACTTTGCTGATAAAGTCACTCAGATTCACCAAATAATGATTCTTCTTGGACAGAGTCTGTAGTCATGATTGGGTTAATGGCCAATGGCTTGCCATATTATCTTGAACTCCTCCTGGCATGAGGACTCCAATGAAGTGGATGGGGATTCACTTTTCTGAGAACAGTGACGGATCAAGATGACCAATGCCTTGCTCAGGATGGGATATTGTTCAGGAGCCTTGAAAAAGTCTCTCCCAGGATCTTTCTGTTTCTGACAACTATTTCCTCATCTCTAATAACCCATGTTCAGTGAATAGCTATATATTACCATAAATAAAATGAATCATCTTTTTTCAGTTAGCATTTGGTTATGATCATGGACAGAGATAGCATTGGTTCCTTTTTTACTTTCCTTTTTTTTAAATCATCCCACCCTTTTATTAAATCATTTTCTTAAGATAAATTGTTTTTTTTTTAAATTAAATCCTCTTTCTCATAAACAAAACAAAACACTAACCCATTTTATTATGTACCTTCTCCAATATAGACGTATTTTCTACTTAATAAATCTTTGCTAACCCATACAATACTTAAAGTTGAGTAAGAGGAAATGTCTTGATCAAATTTATTGTTTGCTCTCCCTGTAGGCTTCACTTGGCCATTACTGAAAGTAGAAGCCTTACTGCCTTCAAGGATATAGTTTCTGATAAATATGTTTATTGCACAGGTGTCTGGGGAGGACATTTAATGAATGATGATATGCTGCAAATACTATCACTCACAGTCTGGGTACATGCTGTAATGCAAGCACATAAAAATAAGTTTAAAGCATGACATCGCCACGTGTCTTCACTTGAATATAAATTTAGTATGTTGCATATGCCAATGGTTTATTACCTTAACTAAAAGGCCATTAGAGATATTCATCAATTAATTGATATTAATCTACAAGCTCTCCTTATAACAAGTCAGATTTGATTCTTGTTTTTTTCCCCACTTATGCAGTGTAACAGGATGCGATACTAATAATTTTGTGTGGGAAGGACATTTAATATCTTTGCATTGTTACATTATCAAAATTATTTCGTATTTGCTTTTCCCTAAAAATATCCCTTTCATTTCCTTTTTAAAAGACCCTATACTCCAGTATTATTTCTTATTTAAGGAACAGACAACCAAGTATTTCAATATGCTATCACATTCATGCTGAAGTTGAAGTAATATAGCATTTTGATATGCCAAGAACATGGTACAATATCAGAAAGAAGTAAAGATATGCAGTAATGCTTTTGAAGGTAGCCTAGCAGCTACTTTAAAGAGAGAAAACGCAGTATTTCTCCTTGGAAAGAATGACATGTCAAGTTTTGATTTCAGTGAGTGACAGCACCCAGCAGTGCAAAAAGTCAAATAGGGACAGCCCTTGATACAAAAAGGAAAAATTGAAAGAAACTGCTGGTGCTCCACTTTTAGGAGCAGCTGTCATGTCATGGAGCTGAAGGAGAAACATGATGGAGGGACAGAAAGCAATTACAGCTTGTTTTTTTCCACTTTGGAGCATAGGCAAAAAATAATCAGAATAGCAACTGACCCTGTGCAAAAGGAAGGATGAGTTCATAAATCTTTTTTCTTCTCTAGTTAAAATAAATTCAAATAAAAGAGTGACGGTAAAACTTTGAAATATTTAACATTCCCTTAACTTGCATAGGACTTTCAAGATGTATCCAGCTGTGCAGTACAAGATGAAGTTACTAACAGTGGGACACAGCACTAGTGTAGCTTTCAAGCAAACACAGAAAACAAAAATGGTTAAAGATTTTCTTCATAAAACATTCAAAGTTACCAATTTTTTTTTTACTGTAGGCAACTAATCTGTCAAAACTAAATCGCGTTGCTTCTTTCAAACCCTAATGCTGTTCAACTTGCTAATGAATTGGAAGGATAGAAGGGGGAAATGGAATGCTGAGAATGTACACGGAGATCAAGAGAGCATTGAAGCCATCAAGGCCACCAGTGCAGATGCTTGAGAAACAAATGGACTGTTCCCATAACAAAAGAACATCTCATAACTAGACAATGTGATCACCCAGGGGTGGAGAGAAGAGGAAGCTATTATTTAACTAGGCAAGCACTAGCACAGGAAAGAGCTGGTTTTGTTTCTTCAGTACCAATATCAATATCCAATAAAGTTTTATTTTTGGGAATTCAAATCTCCCAAGAGTGTTTCCTTGTTTTGGGTTCACTAGTCAGTTAGTTGACACTAAATCAGCTCCTTTTAACTCAACGCAGCCTACTCGGATGCCTCCAAGAGAGCTGTAACATAACAATGTCTGGAATGGGCCAAAAAGCTGATGCTGCAGCAAAGCCTGGATAGTTCCCTCCTTGAGAGGCACCAGCAGTTGCACAAGTGGACCCCCAGGGTGCAAATGGTGATGACCCAATCCAAGGTGAGAGCAGAGAGGACAGAGCAGCTGCCGGGGCATGAAGAAGGAGTCATGGCCATATACATTTGTCTTGACCTGAAGACAGGGTGGCCGAGTGGAGTAAAGAAGGCAGCCAGAATCCGCTTGGTCCCACCCAGAGTTACTGTGACTCAAGGGAATAAATGGAGGGCCCAGAGGGTTGCAGACTGTGGCCCAGGGGGAATTACTCCAGGGGGAGTTGCCATCCCTCCTGCAGATACAGGGCAAGCCCCAGGGGAACTCTGCAGTAGCAGGATCCCAAGCTCAAGCAGTCCCACAAATGGTGGGGCTGCCACCGGGCTACGTTTTTCTTGTTCGAGATGACCAAGAGCCCCTGCCTCTGAAAGCCATGTTTGGCGGGTGGCTGGAGAAAATAGCTTATTTTCTGAATCAGGTGTGGAACTACTTTTGGGGGGATCAATTTTTATTGATTTTGTTCTTCGCAGACACACCCACATATTTTATGAACAGAGCATTGGCCATATCATATCTTATACAACTTATCATATACATTTTACTTAGTTACAATTTCTGTCAAAATGTCCTTTATCCATATTTTTAATCATATCTTAATATTTCTATGCTTGTTTGTATAAACCACATCTTCTTGCACCCTCGGGTTCTAATTTCTCCATTTTTACTGATATATATTCTCTTTTATTATTTTTTAGATAATTCTGTTTTTATCCTGATATGTTCAAACATGTTTGGGGTTGCCTTTCCTCCATTTCATTTTTTTTTTACAGCAATTTTTCTTCTCTTTCTCTTTCCTCTCCCTCCCTTCTTTTATAATATATAAAAGTAAGGTTCTATAATATATAAGTAAGTATAATATATAAGTAAGGTACATTTAGGCAAAAAACAAAAAACAAAATGCACAGGTACCATATATGTGGTACCTTGCTCAATAATAGTACCTGTGAGATCCCTGTGAGAGGGATCTTGGAGTCCTAGTGGACAACCATTTAGATATGAGCCAGCAGTGTGCAGCAGCTGCTAAAAAAGCCAACACAGTTCTGGGCTGCATAAACAGAGGGATAGAATCAAGATCATGTGAAGTGTTAATACCACTTTATAATGCCTTGGTAAAGCCACACTTGGAATATTGCATTCAGTTTTGGTCGCCACAATGTAAAAAAGATGTTCTCTGCACTCTAGAAAGAATGCAGAGAAGAGCAACAAAGATGATTAGGGGACTGGAGGCTAAAACATATGAAGAAGGGTTGCAAGAACTCGGTATGCCTAGTTTAATGAAAAGAAGGACTAGGGGAGATATGATAGCAGTTCCAATATCTCAGGGGTTGCCACAAAGAAGAGGGAGTCGGGCTGTTCTCCAAAGCACCTGAGGGTAGAACAAGAAGCAATGGGTGGAAAATAATCAAGGAAAGAAGCAACTTAGAACTAAGGAGAAATTTCCTGACAGTTAGAACAATTAGTAAGTGGAACAACTTGCCTGCAAAAGTTGTAAATGCTCCAACACTAGAAATTTTTAAGAAAATGTTGAATAACCATCTGTCTGAGATGGTATAGGGTTTCCTGCCTGGGCAGGGGGTTGGATTAGAAGGCCTCCAAGGTCCCTTCCAACTCTGTATTGTTGTTGTTGTTGTTGTTGTTGTTGTTATCCTCCCTACTTTCTTCCATTCTCTACTTCCCCTTCCTTTCTTCCCTCCTCCTTTCTTCCTCCCTATCTAACCTTCTCTCCTGCTCTTATTTCCCCTCCCTTTCTTCCTCCCCTCTTCCCTTTCTTCTCTTTCTCTCTCTCCTTCTCCCTTTCTTCCATCTCTCTAGTCCTTCTTCTCTCTTCTCTATTGCTGTATTCATTTTCAATTTAATATTTTTCACTACGGTGTCCAGACAACCCCGATTTTTGAACCCACTTTTTGAAACATCTCCCTTAGTTCCTCATACTCATGCTCCCAACTCTCCATGTTATCAATTTAAAGAGAAAGGATTTTTGAATTTATTATTTTAGCTTATGTATAATTCAAATTCAAGTTCATGTCTCTTTTTTCTTTATTTCCAAATAATGTCCAATTCAAATGTTCATTTAAACCGTTCCAGTTTGAATATTTATTATTTCCACTCCTTTTTTAAATCATGCTCCAGCTGTTTAAACAAATACTCCTCCAGTAGTTTCCCATGGTGGTCTGAGTAATGCAATGCTTTCTGGAGTGGAAACTAGCAGATGTCTCTCTCCAATTCCCAAATCCCCCAGCAACAAAATGTCAATTATTAATCCATAAAGATAATTACTTCCTCTTCTTCAATTAAGTCCTTTTGTTGTTAAAGAATGCTTTTCCTCAGTTTTCTTTTTCTTTTATTATTTTTAGTTTCTTCCAAGTCCAATTTTTAATCCAGATGGAAAGTTTTCCTTTTAGGGCTTTAATCTTGAAGTTCCTCTTTATTTTTTGTTTTCCTTCACTTTGAATTCCTGCGTGCCAATTAGCTGCTAATTTCGAGTTGGGACTTCTTTCAAGATTTAAAAATGTTTCCTTCTTACCTGTGAGTTGGCCAATCACTCACCTGGTAACAATACTCCATTCAATCATCGCTCCTGGTCAAATCTTAGCCCGGTTGCCCCAGCTTGTAGTGGCTGTTTCAATGGCCGCTGCCCCTGCTACCCGGTCAAAGAGCTGCATCCAACCTATCGAGGAACTTGCCTATTCCTCTTGGTCTTCTGAGGCACCTCTCTTTCTCGCCCATCCCTCCAAGATGGTTCCGGTCCAAAGACACTCCCCCCCGACAGCAGTTTGTCTGGTTGGGTTTTCACAAAGCTCATCAGAGCTTCGCTATTTCCCAACCAGTATCACCGCAAGGCTTCCGATCTCGCTCCAGGTGTGGAACTATTTGAGGCAATATGGGGCAATGTACCCAGGTGAAGTGGACTGTGTGAATGCCATCACTTTGAATCTACAAGACAAAGTGGCAGATGTACATCCACAATGAAAGAGCACTGGAGCTGAGGAATGTGGATGCCTTCCTGGAGGAGCTTCAAGCCAGATTCAGTGACCCCGCACGAGCTCACCAAACAAAATCCTGCATCTGCACCATAAGACAGAGGAGTAGGCCAATAACTGAATACATTCAGAAGTTCCACCGCATAACTGGGAAGCTGAGAGGATGGCTGGAATGATTGCTGGTTTACCGCTTCAGAGATGGACTAAACAAAGAGCTGTATCAAAACTGCCTGCCCCGAGGGATTCCAGGTGATCTAGGGGCATGGTACCAGCTGGCAATCACAATGGAGCTAGACCTGCTAGAGTACCAACAGCACATGGCACATGAGGGTCACCACTGACAAGGCCAAGAGAGATGCCTGCCAACACATGAGGGACCAACAGTCACTCTGACCATGGCAAAGGATAACTCGTGGCACATTCCAGGAGCCTTTTTCCATTGTGGGAAAGAAGGTCATCAAGCAGCCAATTGCCCAGCCCCACAGCCTGGAAACAGGGAGCCATAAGGAAACTATCTGGTTCATAATGGCCCCAAAATCCCCCAAAATGGCAGAAACTATGATATTGGGGTTGGAGTGGCTGAAGAAGTGGAATCCAGTGGAATCCATCTGTTGACTGGATGGACAACAATTGGTGCTGGGGGAGTAGAGCAGGCAAATTGCAATGCATAGGAGCAACATGCAAAGGTAGCAAAACACCGTTGGTGGGAAGGGGAAAGATAGAGCCAGGACCTATCTGAAGCATTCAGCAAGTGAGAATCAGACGTACTCCCTCCCCATCACCCTACTGACTGCCATTGAAATACTGCCAGGGACCAAATTGCCCAAATCAAAGATATACTCAATGACCCCAAGAGAGATGGAGGAGCTCAGAAACTTCATGAATAAAAACCTAACTAGAGGTTTCATTCAACAGCAAAATCTAGAATGGCAGCTCTGATACTCTTCAAAGCAAAGCAAGATGGGTCTTTGAGATTATGCATGGATTTTTGGGAATCAATACTGTCTATGTGGAAAACATTTATCCCCTCCCCCTTATGAAGGACATGCTGGGATACTTAGCAAAGGGAAGGGGGTTCACCAAGATGAACCTGAGAGAAGCATATCACCGAGTGAGAATAAAAGAGGGTGATGAGTAGAAAATTGCTTTCAATTGTTTCTTTGGGTGACGCCATCACTCTTCCAGGTGATGCCTTTTGGGCTGCAGGGAGTACCCATGGTGTTTAATCAATGAAGTACTACATGAGCATCTGTAGAAGGGGATCTTGGTGTATCTGTCCAATACTCATTTATTCTGAGACAATGGAATACTATGTGAAGTTAGTGCGGGAAGTGCTAGGAAAACTATTGAAAGCTAAACTCTATGCTAAACTATCCAAGTGTGACTTCCACAAAACCAGTTTATAATACTTGGCATACCACGTGTCCAGTGAGGGGGTGGAGATGGACCCCAGAAAGGTGAAGGCCATTCTAGAGTGGAAAGCCCTTCAGACCAGAAAGCAGCTGCAGAATTTCTTGAGCTTCCCCAACTTTTACCACCAATTCATCCCTTCATTCACACAGATAGCCCTGCCTATCACTGAACTATTAAAAATGGGTGGAGGGGAGGTGAAACCCAAACCAAGCCAGCTGCTCAATTGGATTATAGAATGCCAATGGCTTTTGAAAAGCTCAAATGGCTTTTTGCAGTTGAGCCAACCTTTAAACACCCAAACCTAGAGGAACCATTTGTAATACAAGGTGATCCCAGCAATGTGGCGGTTTTGTTTCTTCGGTACCAATAAGGTGTATCCAATAAAATTTTACTTTTGGGAATTCAAATCTCCCAAGCGTTTCCTTGGTTTGGGTTCACTAGTTGGACAATTGACATTATCTATTTGATAGTCAGCAAGACTACCTGTCAAATAGTTATCTATTAACTGGATAGAGTGCAGAGAACAGGTTCCTGATTAAGGAAATGATTAAGGAGTTTGAGGCTAAAATACATGAAGAATGGTTACATAAATTGGGCATGATTAATGAAAGTCTAATGAAAAGAATGACTAGGGGAAACATGATAGCACTGTTCCAGTAGTTGAGGGGGTCAAAACTATTTTCCAAAGCACCAAAGGCATGAAAAGAAGCAATGGTTGGAAACTAACCTGTCAAGACTGAACTGCTTTGCCTCTTTCAAAATGTAATACTACTTTATAATGCCTTGGTAAGGCCAAACTTAGAATACTGCATTCAGTTTTGGTCTCCATAATATAAAAAAGATGTTAAGACTCTAGAAAAAGTGCAGAGAAGAGCAACAAAGGTGATTAGGGGACTGGAGGCTAAAACATATGAAGAACGGTTGCAGGAACTGGGTATGTCTAGTTTAATGAAAAGAAGAACTAGGGGAGACATGATAGAAGTGTTCCAATATCTCAGGGGTTGCCACAAAGAAGAATAGAATAGAATTTTTATTGGCCAAGTGTGATTGGACACACAAGGAATTTGTCTTGGTGCATATGCTCTCAGTGTACATAAAAGAAAAGATACGTTCATCAAGGTACAACATTTACAACACAATTGATGGTCAATATATCAATATAAATCATAAGGATTGCCAGCAACAAGTTATAGTCATACAGTCATAAATGGAAAGGAGTCAAGCTATTCTCCAACGCACCTAAGGGTAAGACAAGAAGCAATGGATGAAACTAATCAAGGAGAGAAGCAACTTAGAACTACTCATCCAACTAAGCCATGTTTATCCTCAGCTTATGTGGCACACAAATAATTTTTCATAGGTCCTGGTCAGATGGTGGATTTCCTCCCCGTAGGCTTCAGCTTCGTGCTTCTGGGAGCAATGTGTGATTGCAGCTGTTTCTTCCTTTTTAACTGCTAGAGGGAGTTTGAACCTGGGTTTGGGTCTGCGTTCTGGGTGGATTCTCTGGAATGCATTCCAGAGAAATAAGATTACCAAACTAATCCAAAAAGAACCCCGAATAACCAAAGACCTACATACAAACACCTGCGAAAACCTCAGAAAACAAATATTGCACCTCTACGGGGAGGAAATCCACCATCTGACCAGGACCTATGAAAAACTAGGAGTCCAAAGAGCTTCCATTTTATGTGACCTTGCATTCCTACGAAACTGCCGAGATCAAAATTTAATCCCCACATGCTTCCAATTGAAATTCTACTCCAACTCTGCAGCCGCCAAACGCATCCTAAAAAGAACAAAATTGGCCCTAATCAGAAATGAACTTCACACAAAAAGATTCCTCCTAGATCAAATCAACAAAGATCTCCTCACACTTCACCTCAAACTCAGCAACAAGATCCACGCTGCACTTTGGGACAAATCCAAACAACTCGCCGTCTGGAGAGCCGAAACACAGACCACCCTCAAGACAGACACACACACCAACAAACTCCGAAGACTACAAGAACGCCAGAAACAAACCCCTCCCCCCTCACAGCCCACATGAAACAAACAGTGCATAACATCTCAGATAGGATCCTCACCAAAGCTGAAACCGATGTCCTTTCCAAAGGATTCAACTTTGCAGTCACTCCCAAATACATCCCCACTGAAACCATTATATGCGGAGTTGAAGCCAGCCTGACCAAAATCAACCCCGATGACGCTAACAAAATCAGACTCGAAATCACCAACATCCTCTGCAGCAGCAAGCCACCCAAAAGCAACTTACTCAAAGAGGAACAGACAGCACTACTTAACCTGAAAAAAGACACCAGCATAATAATCCTATCAGCAGACAAGGGCAACGCCACGGTGGTTATGAACACATCTGACTACCAAACCAAATTAACCAACTTACTCCAAGACCCTGCATACAAGCCCCTAAAAACAGACCCCACCACCTACCTAGAAAAAAACCACTAGATCCAATATAAAAGCCTCCCCCATCAGCGAAGAAATCCAACAAAGAATCATTCCCACAGAGAAATCATCCAGATGCCCTAAGCTCTATGGCCTCCCCAAGATACACAAAGAAGGAACCCCACTCAGACCCATAGTCAGCTCCATAGGCTCACCTCTACAAAACCTAGCCAAATTTCTCGCCAAACAACTACAGCCCTATGCAGAATCCAAAAACTCATTCCAGTTCATAGAGATCATAAAGAAACAAAACTTACAGCCCAGCGACCTACTCGTGAGCTTTGATGTCATATCCCTCTTCACCCAAGTGCCAATCAAAGAAGCCTTGACAGCTATCCAAAACAAATATAACCCCCCCTCCAAGCACATCCTAGATCTGACCAACCACTGCCTATCCAACACATACTTCATCTATAACGGACAAAAATACAAACAAATAGAAGGAGCACCCATGGGATCACCCCTCTCACCTGTCATTGCCAACCTCTACATGGAACACTTTGAAACCCAAGCTCTAGAAAAATCTGATCACAAACCCAAACTCTGGCTCAGGTACGTAGACGACACCTTCGTAATCTGGCCACACGGGAAAGAAAAACTGGACAACTTCCTCACACACCTCAATAGCCTACACCCCAAAATACATTTCACCTTGGAAACAGAAGTTAACAACCAACTTCCCTTCCTGGATGTCTTAGTCTACAGGAAACCCAATGGCTCCCTAGGACACACCATCTACCAGAAGAAAACACACACAAACTGCTATGTGCACGCACTCTCACAGATCAACTCCGTAGCCAAGACACTCATCTCCAGAACAAAACGCTTAGCTGACGAACACCTAAAAACCGAACTACATACTCTCACTAACGTACTAACATCCAATGGATTCCAGAGAAATAAGATTACCAAACTAATCCAAAAAGAACCCCCCACTAAAATCCAAGACAGAGAACAAGAAAACGGCACAGCCCTCCTCCCATATTATTATTGCCCTTATTGACAAACGAGTCCCTAACATGAGGAATGACACCAGACACACACTCACGAGGTCCACACAGGATGTCACCACCACACATCCACCCAGAAAGCAGACCCAAACCCACACTGATCAGGAAGCATGACCAAGGACCAGAAGCCAGACCACAGCTGCAACATTAGCCATTTCAAACCCCTCCAATCCATACATGCAGCAGACTGACACCCACTATGAAGATGTAGCACGACCACGAACACGAAGCCAAACAACAGCAATGCAGCTCACCAGCTCAAATCCCCCTGCAACTCAGACTAATCTGAGCACAACCAAGCCCCCACCCAAACAGGACAGAGCCAATCAGAGCACAAAAAAAACCCATCCAATCAGAGCACAGCCAAGCTTCCACCCAATCAGTTCAAACCCCCTCTAGCAGTTAAAAAGGAAGAAACAGCTGCAATCACACATTGCTCCCAGAAGCACGAAGCTGAAGCCTGAAGATGACGAATGAGACTTCGTCGAAACGTCGCCAAGACACTTCCAATTTTACGCGGGAGAAGACCCGAATAACCAAAGACCTACATACAAACACCCGCGAAAACCTCAGAAAACACACACACACACACACACACACACACACACACACACATATATATATATATATATATCCCTCTCTCTCCCTCTCTTCTCTCTCCCTCTCTCTCCTCTCTGTCTTCTCTCTCCCTCTCTCCCTCTCCCTCTCCCTCTCTCTCTCTCTCTCTCTCTCTCTCTCTCTCTCTCTCTCCCCAACTCACCTCACAGGACTGTTGTTGTGGGGAAACTAGGAGGAGGTTGGTGTGTTGTATATGTTCACCAGCTTCAGTTATTTATAAAAATAATAAATCTGGGAAATGAATAAATAAAGTGAAAATTGCTTGCATAGAAACCTGTAATATGTACAACTTGGGGCAAACCCAGGTTATTTACTGATGAATTTCTCTTATTGTCATGGTCTCTTACTGTCTAAATAAGATGTAATAATTGATGATGATCTTAAATTCTATGTGGATTTACCAATAGTTATACTTTTCCTTTGTTGATATACCTTTGATAAAAAAGAAGGAAACAACTTACTTCCAGTTGTTTTCTGAACCTGAGCCTAGTAGACAGTGCATTTTCATGCCAAATTTTGTAGCATCAAATATACAATAACACAATATTTTAAAAAATAATATCCATATAATTTTTTAACCTCAATTTGTAATGAAATAAAATCAATATGTATGCAAGAATAGAAGTAGTAGAAGCGGTCTGTATTAATTTATAATTAAACCTTTGAATTTAATTATACTTCCTCAATTAACTACTTCAAATATTTTTCCTATTCAGTAAGCATTTCATTCATACTGAAAAACTCTGCCTCTGACTTTATATATAAAATTTGCTAGATCAGATTATATTTAGAATTAGATATTGAAGCACTAACTTAATTTGTTTGATGCTTGAAAGAACAGGAAACAGAAAGGATATGAAATTTTGCTACATGTAATATTGCTTATGAGCTTTTTATGCATTCAGACTGTAAGAGTTGATTAGTATCAGAATATAAAATAGCCTTTTCTTTGGATCAATAAAAATGTCTAACAATGGTCTTTGTTATTTTACAAATCACTTATCTTGAAATGCCTTAAAAAGTGAGTTCCTTAATGTACCATGGCATCCATCAGTATATGCTATAGCTTTTTATTTCATGTAGTTCAGATCTTCAAAGAAAAGACAGTTAATAGCAGATAAAGCCATATACTCAGTTAAAAAATTGATTGCAATTTACTAGATTTGCTGAATAATAAAAATGAGATTATACATGAAGAGTTGGGAAACTATTTTTAATTATTGCAAATAGAAAAAGCTGTTCACCAACATTTGCATTTCAAAACCCTGCACTTTTCATAAATTAAGAAAGATCTACCAAGTGTATAATATGGATATTACATCTATGAGAAGCTATATTAAAATATCCGAATATAAACTAATTTTAGACTAATCATCAGTTATATTTTCTTGTAATTTTGTTAATTTAGATATTATTAGACCCAAAGTGCATTTACCCAGAACTAAGTTTAAGTGAATTTAGTTTCATTTTCTTTCTCCTTAAACTGTTGAATAAAAAGTAATATTACAAAAAAGTAAGCTGAACCATAATTGCTTAACAGTTCTTCAATATCTTCTGTTTGTGGTATCGCTGTTAAAATATACCATTTGATCAGTAGGTTTCTACTGCTGCCAATTATGGTCTAACCAAATTAATATTAAAAATTCAAACTCAGTGCATCATGTTTGCTAAACTCTATGAATAAAATAAAACCCTAATTTTTGAGAAAGCTGTTTATTCATTATCAGAAAATGATCTCATTTATTTATTTATTTATTTATTTATTTATTTATTTATTTATTTGATCATATTTATATACCGCCCTATCTCCCGAAGGACTCAGGGCGGTTTACAGGCACTTAAAAAACACATAAATACAATATAAAAACAATTTAAAAACTTATTCTAAAAGCCCAGTAATTAAAAATATAGGAATAAAACCCAATTTAAAACCCATAAATTTAAAATCTAACTCAGTCCTGCGCAATTAAATAAGTATGTTTTAAGCTCGCGGCGGAAGGTCCGAAGGTCCGGAAGCTGACGAAGTCCGGGAGGTAGTTCGTTCCAGAGGGTGGGAGCCCCCACAGAGAAGGCCCTTCCCCTGGGCGTCGCCAGACGACATTGCCTCACTGACGGCACCCTGAGGAGTCCTTCTCTATGAGAGCACACGGGTCGGTGAGAGGTATTCGGTAGCAGTAGGCGGTCCCGTAAATAACCTGGCCCTATGCCATGGAGCGCTTTAAAGGTGGTCACCAAAACCTTGAAGCGCACCCGGAAGGCCACAGGTAGCCAGTGCAGTCTGCGCAGGATGGGTGTTATGCGGGAGCCACGAGGGGCTCCATCTATCACCCGCGCAGCCGCATTCTGGACTAACTGTAGCCTCCGGATGCCCTTCAAGGGGAGCCCCATGTAGAGAGCATTGCAGTAATCCAGGTGAGACATCACGAGTGCGTGAGTGACCGTGCATAGGGCATCCCGGTCCAGAAAGGGGCGCAACTGGCGCACCAGGCGAACCTGGTAGAACGCTCTCCTGGAGACGGCCGTCAAATGATCTTCTAGAGACAGCCGTTCATCCAGGAGGACGCCTAAGTTGCGCACCCTCTCCATCGGGGCCAATGACTCGCCACCGATGGTCAGCCGCGGATTTAGCTGACTGTACCGGGATGCCGGCATCCACAGCCACTCTGTCTTGGAGGGATTGAGCTTGAGCCTGTTTCTCCCCATCCAGACCCGTACGGCCTCCAGACACTTCGATAGCTTCGTTGGGGTGGTCCAGTGTGGAAAAGTACAGCTGGGTGTCATCCGCATACAGCTGGTACCTCACACCGAAACCACTGATGATCTCACCCAGCGGCTTCATGTAGATGTTAAACAGAAGGGGCGAGAGGATCGACCCCTGCGGCACCCCACAAGTGAGGCGCCTCGGGGCCGACCTCTGCCCCCCTGTCAACACCGACTGCGACCGGTCGGAGAGATAGGAGGAGAACCACCGATGCGGTGCCTCCCTCCCAATCCTCCAACCGCGCAGCAGGATACCATGGTCGATGGTATCGAAAGCCGCTGAGAGGTCTAATAGGACCAGGGCAGAGGAACAACCCCTATCCCTGGCCCTCAGAGATCATCCACCAGCGACCAAAGCCGTCTCCGTGCTGTAACCGGGCGGAAACCGGACTGGAGCAGGTCTAGATAGACAGTTTCATCCAGGTGTAAGGAAACTGAAATGCCACCATACTCTCTACAACCTTCGCCAAGCAAGGTTGGAGACCGGACGATAATTACCTAAAACAGCGGGTCAGGAAGGCTTCTTAAGAAGGGCCTCACCACCGCCTCTTTCAAGGCGGCCGGAAAGACACCCTCCACCAAAGAAGCGGTCGTAATCGCCTGGAGCCAGCCTCGTGTCACCTCCTGGTGGCCAGCACCAGCCAGGAGGCACGGGTCCAGTAAACACGTGGTGGCATTCAACCTACCCAACAACCTGTCCATGTCCTCGGGAGCCACAGGGTCAAACTCATCCCAAACAATGTCACCAAGACCACCCTCGGGCGTCTCACCTGAGTCACCGCAATTTTGGTCCAACCCGTCCCGAAGCTGAACGATTTTATCGTATAGATAACCGTTAAACTCCTCAGCACGTCCCTGCAGCGGGTCATCCGCTCCCCTGGTGAAGGAGGGCAGGTCACCTGAAACAGGGTGGCTGGGCGGTTATCTGCCGGCGCAATGAGGGAGGCGTAGCAACGCCTCGCTTCCTCAATGCCACTAGGTAAGTCCTAGTATAGGACTTCACTAGTGTCCGATCAGCCTCTGAACGGCTAGACCTCCAGGAGCTCTCTAGGCGTCTTCTCCGGCACTTCATCCCCCTCAGCTCCTCGGAGAACCAAGGAACCGGGTTGGGACCTGCGCTGGGTCAGAGGCCGCAGAGGCACGACACGATCTAAGGCCCCCGCCGCGGCCCGTTCCCAGGCCGCAACAAGTTCCTCAGACGTGCCGTGAGCCAGACCCTCAGGAAATGGCCCAAGCTCCGTCTGGAACCTCTCCGGGTCCATCAGGCGCCTGGGACGGAACCAACGCATCGGCTCCGTCTCCCTGCGGTGTTGGATGGCGGTCAGAAAGTCCAGGCGAAGGAGAGAGTGATCTGACCATGACAAAGGTTCAATGACTATTTCCTTTAAGTCCAGATCTCTCAACCACTGACCAGAGACAAAAATCAAATCGAGTGTACCACTCCCAACGTGGGTAGGGCCATCAACTACTTGAGTCAGGTCCAAGGCCGTCATGGAAGCCGTGAACTCCCGAGCTGCTGTCGATGACGAGCCGGAGTGACTATGAGCTAAGCAGATTGGTTCAATCCATGATATTGGGGTTTTTAAATCAGGGGTTTAAATGGGGTTTTAAATTTGTATTTAAAAGTTTTAAGGCATCAACTGAATTTAATTGTCTATTCTTTTTGCTGTTTTATATGTATTATATGTTTTCTGTTGTTTTATTGGCTGTGAGTCCTTCGGGAGATGGGCGGTATACAAATATAATAAATAATAAATAAATAATAATATGCGTAACTTTCTTGCTTATAAAACATGGCTTTTAGCTCAGTATGTTGTATGAACTACACAAGTTGTTAGTATACTCATCAACCTTTTGATTAAAAGTCATATTCAGTACAAAGTATGAAGCCAGTCACTATGTTATGCAACTTATAACCATGAAAATCTACAATCAAATAATGCTGTATATATAAGTTTCTCTTCAGATGTCAGCACACAATATATAGGCTCTAGGTTGTAAAAACGATACTGAGCCATTCTACTATTATTCTCAAGTAGATTAATTATATGCTTGAAGATGTCATGAACATATATGCACAAATATCATGAATACAAATGCACAAATAACACAGTCAGCTGGGCAAACATGTTTTATCTGAATTCTTCATATATCACAGATATTTATCTGAAATCACACACTCCCGATTCCTATGCACTATACATAGCTTTGCTATGTTACCTGTGTGGGTCTGCTGTGTGTGTGTGTGAGAGAGAGAGGGCGGGGTGTTACGCAAGATCTTAAAGCTTTTTAGCATATTTCATTTAGGATGGATGGAATTGAAAACATCTGAATCGATAGAGAAAAAAACTATCAAACAGCATGAAGAAGAGAATATATGAGAGGAAAAAATTATCAGGTAAGCAGCAGAGATGCTAATCAGAACATAACGACTTTGCTGGATGAAAGAAAATGTAAAACACAAATTTTAACTGCTCTGCATACTTTGTTTCCCTGTTTAAAAGTTAGGGTGGTTCATGGCCATCCCCTGTTGAACTTGGCAATCAGGAATTGTTGCTATTTGGCGCGCAACTCCCCCGTTAAGCCCATATCAGAGGGAGTCCACTCAGCAAGTAACTGATTAATTTGCAAAGAACAAATGATAAGCTGAATAAGGGCCTCTGGTGGCTCAGCAGACTAAGTCTGTCTGTTATTAACACAGCTGCTTGCAATTACTGCAAGTTCAAGTCCCACCAGGCCCAAGGTTGACTCAGCCTTCCATCCTTTATAAGGCAGGTAAAATGAGGACCCAGATTGTTGGGGGTAATAAAAAGTTGACTTTGAATATAATATACAATTGGATGAAGACTATTGCTTAACACAGTATAAGCCGCCCTGAGTCTTCAGAGAAGGGCGGGATATAAATTCAAAGAAAAAAAAGAAAAAAAATTGAAACACAAGCCATGAATAAGTGCCAAATGAACTCATGAATATGTTCCTCCTATATTTTGCTGAAACTCAACCCTGTTCAACTTTTCAAAGAGTTTACCTACCTAAATGCTTCACCAGTCAAAAGAAGGCAAAGTAAAATCACTTTCAAAATGGCAAATCAATACCATCGTTCCAATTTATATAGGTCTATATTATCCTTGAAACTTTTTATATTTAGAATGTATTACAATGTGATTATAGAGATGCGGTGGGTTAGTGAGTAAGATGCTGAGCTTGTCGGCAGTTCAGCGGTTCAAATCCCTAGTGCCTCATAACGGGGTGAGCTCGTTACTTGTGCCAGCTTCTGCCAACCTAACAGTTCGAAAGCACATAATGCAGGTAGAAAAATAGGGACTACCTTTGGTGAGAAGGTAACAGCGTTCCCTGTGCCTTTTGCATTGAGTCATGCTGGCCACATGACTACAGAGATGTCTTTGGACTGTGCTGGCTCTTCGGCTTTGAAACGGAGATGAGCACCACCCCCTAGACTCGGGAACAACTAGCACATATGTGCGAGGGGAATTTTTACCTTTACCTTTTACAATGCGATTAAGTCAGCTTCAAGTTCAAAGGTCCTCCACACCTTTGTCAGTATGATACCATTGATACTCTAGGCCAGGGATATCAAACTCGCATCTACGGCAATGTCACGTGATATATTGTGACTTTTTTCCCACTTTTCCACTTTTTGTCCAAACCAGGTGTGGACATGGCCAGAGCGTGATGCATCCGAGCCGCGAGCCACAAGTTTGATTTCCCTACTCTAGGCCATACTTTATTATTTGGATGGTGAGACTACAACATATAGGGCAGTAATAGAAATTTCATGGACCTCATATTGGGGAGGGGGTATTTTTGTGGATCTTATGGGTCTAAACTATAAAGTTAAATAAATATCTAGTCATGGGAAGCTCTGGTAGATACACAAAAAAAGTTAAAAGCTACAAGCATTTATAGGATCAAAAATAGTTTAGTTTGATTTAGAAGAAATAAGCCAGATCACTGAATTTTGCTGAACCTCTTGTATGAACCGGCATGACTAAAATATGACTTTTTTTTTCAGATTAATCAGCAAGTGAAGCAAATTATACAAAAATATTTATTCATTAAGAAGAAACACTAGCGGTTTCAAACACTTTTCCATATATACATATATTCCCAAGAACTTCAACTATAATTTAATATTTTTAAGAAATGGTAAGAGTAAAAGCACAATGATTCATAAAATTATAGACATTAAGGGGATATTTAGTTCACCAAGTCCAATCCCCTCCTCTATCCATTAATATAAATTAAATTATCACCAATAAATAGCTGATTTGTCTTAACACATGAAGTGAACATTTTCCTTGATTGATTCCTTTGTTGAACTGCTCATACTGCTAGGAAGCTTTTCCTACATGTAACCATTTTCTCCTATTAACTATTTAACCAAAACCTGCTTTCCCATTACTAAAACTATATTTTTGCATTTTTCATTCTGAAATACAAAATTGGTCCTGATATCTGTGTTGCGTTTCTATTGTTCCTGTTAATTAACTTTAATTTTCCTTTGATCCTACATTGTGTTCCAGAGGTTTCAGGGTATACTTCATTATTATTATTATTATTTACTAACAGGTTCCACAGTGAGTTTGAAAACTACTGTCCCCCTCAACCATACTGTCCTTAGTTTGTTTGTCAGATAGTTTCTCAACTATTCAACTACTAGATCTATTTACTATTAATAGAATAGAATAGAATTTTTTTTTTTTGGCCAAGTGTGATTGGACACACAAGGAATTTGTCTTGGTGCATATGCTCTCAGTGTACATAAAAGAAAAGATACGTTCATCAAGGTACAACATTTACAACACAATTGATGGTCAATATATCAATATAAATCATAAGGATTGCCAGCAACAAGTTATAGTCATACAGTCATAAGTGGAAAGAGATTGGTGATGGGAACTATTAAACGATTAATAGTAGTGCAGATTCAGTAAATAGTCTGACAGTGTTGAGGGAATTATTTGTTTAGCAGAGTGATGGCCTTCGGGAAAAAACTGTTCTTGTGTCTAGTTGTTCTGGTGTGCAGTGCTCTATAGCGTCGTTTTGAGGGTAGGAGTTGAAACAGTTTATGTCCAGGATGCGAGGGATCTGCAAATATTTTCACAGCCCTCTTCTAACAGACTCTCAAAGACAATCCTACATTACCAATCTAAGTTTAGCCAAATTTCCTGCTGTAAAGTGCACCTCCTGTATTGGAATACATATATTACAACAGGAAACCTTTCAGCATGTCAATTGTCCCACCAGAGGCAAGAATACTCTAGACCACTGCTACACAACACTAAAAGATGCCTATCGGTCTTTACCACGTGCAGCTGTAGGACACTCTGATCATTGCATGATTCACCTTGTACCTGCTTACAGGCAAAGACTTAAAGCCATAAAACCAATAATTAAATCAGTGAAAACCTGGACGGAGGAATCTGAATTAAAGCTACAGGCATGTTTTGACTGCACTGATTGGAATATTTTTAAAGATACCTCTGCAGACCTGGATGAACTCACAGATACTGTAACATCATATGTCAACTTCTGTGAAGACCTATGTGTACCTACAAGGAACTTGCGAATACACAGTAATAACAAACCTTGGTTTACACCTAAACTTAAGCAGCTACGACATTCCAAAGAGGAAGCCTACAGAAAAGGTGATAAAATGCTGTACAATCAGGCCAGAAATGCACTAACAAGGGAGATAAGAGCAGCAAAAAGAAGCTACTCTGAAAAGCTAAAGAATCAATTTTCAGCAAATGAACCAGCAAACATGTGGAAAACTCTTAAAAATATCACCGGCTATGGCAAACCTCCTTCCCAGGCTGAAGGTAATCAACAACTGGCAGATGACCTGAATGAGTTTTACTGCAGGTTTGAAAGGAAACTACAGCCACCTATCTCCACAACCCCCATCTCAGACACACCAACAACAGCCAAGCCTCCTACAACTGACCCCATTTCATTGGATTCACAACCCCTAGTGATCACAGAAAATGAAGTGCAGGACCTATTTCATAGACAAAAGCCAGGAAAAGCTCCAGGCACAGACAAGATAACTCCTTCTTGCTTAAAAGTCTGTGCTGACCAATTGGCCCCCATCTTCACCCATATTTTCAATAAATCACTAGAGATGTGCTATGTTCCTTCTTGCTTCAAACGCTCTACCATCATCCCAGTGCCGAAGAAGCCCACCATCAAGGAACTGCAGACCAGTTGCTCTAACATCTGTAGTCATGAAAACCTTTGAAAGGCTAGTGCTTTCCTACCTGAAAACCATCACGAATCCGCTCTTAGACCCCTTGCAATTTGCATACCGAGCAAATAGATCAACAGATGATGCTGTTAATATGGCTCTGCACTACATCCTACAACATCTTGAGTCTCCAAAGACCTATGCAAGGGTCCTTTTTGTAGACTTTAGTTCAGCATTCAATACCATCATTCCAGACATTCTCCTAACTAAGCTAAACCAGCTACAGGTACCGGAACAGACTTGTAAGTGGATCACAAGCTTCCTAACAAACAGGAAGCAGCAGGTGAAGCTAAGCAAGATCACATCAAATACCTGTACAATTAGCACAGGGGCCCCCCAAGGCTGTGTGCTCTCCCCACTTCTCTTCTCTCTGTATACCAATGACTGCATCTCCAATGATCCATTTGTTAAGCTACTGAAGTTCGCAGATGACACAACAGTGATTGGTCTCATTCGAGACAATGACGAATCCGCATATAGACGAGAGGTCGAACGACTAGCCTTGTGGTGCAACCAAAACAATCTGGAACTGAACACACTCAAAACCGTAGAAATGGTGGTAGACTTTAGGAAAAACCCTTCCATACTTCCACCTCTCACAATACTTGACAACACAGTATCAACAGTAGAAACCTTCAAATTTCTGGGTTCTATCATATCGCAAGATCTCAAATGGACAGCTAACATCAAAACATCATTAAAAAGGACAACAAAGAATGTTCTTTCTGCGCCAACTCAGTAAGCTCAAACTGCCCAAGGAGCTGCTGATCCAATTCTACAGAGGAATTATTGAGTCTGTCATTTGCACCTCTATAACTGTCTGGTTCGGTTCTGCAACCCAACAAGAAAACACAGACTTCAGAGGATAATTAGAACTGCAGAAAAATAATTGCTACCAACTTGCCTTCCATTGAGGACCTGTATACTGCACGAATCAAGAAGAGGGCCGTGAAAATATTTGCAGATCCTTGCATCCTGGACATAAACTGTTTCAACTCCTACCCTCAAACGACGCTATAGAGCACTGCACACCAGAACAACTAGACACAAGAACAGTTTTTTCCCGAAGGCCATCACTCTGCTAAACAAATAATTCCCTCAACACTGTCAGACTATTTACTGAATCTGCACTACTATTAATCGTTTCATAGTTCCCATCACCAATCTCTTTCCACTTATGACTGTATGACTATAACTTGTTGCTGGCAATCCTTATGATTTATATTGATATATTGATCATCAGTTGTGTTGTAAATGTTGTACCTTGATGAACGTATCTTTTCTTTTATGTACACTGAGAGCATATGCACCAAGACAAATTCCTTGTGTGTCCAATCACACTTGGCCAATAAAATTCTATTCTATTCTATTCTATTCTAATTATGTAGGATTGCAACATAGTGTAAAATATGAACATGTAAGTTTCTGGTGTGTGTAGCAGTCTCACAGTTGTAGACATTTTTCCTATGACAGTTGAAAGCCATTATTGATTGTCAGAATGATGCAATGGACACTGAGTGATATAACAGTTAAGGCCCATCTTGAATATTTTACTATTTTCTCTTTTGTCATATAATGGAAATAATGCCTGAAGAAGGGGTTAGATTATCTGACTATAATGTGATTATCTGACCATAGACATATTTTTTTTTATCCCATAAAACCCTTTCTTTAAAAAACCCTATTAAATGTTAAAAGATTGTATTTGTGTTCAAAAACATGTAAAAGAGAAATGGTTTCTTGACTTTTATTTCATTATCAGTACAAGTTTCTGATCAATTACATTTTTCTTTTTTAAAAGTTCCTAATTTATTAAATTGCAAAATCCTTGAGCCATAGGGCTTTCCTCACCTTTTCTCAGAACCTGAGCTCATGGATTATCTTTTAGTTACTTCAAATGCACCTCTCCTGTAGCCTGCATTATAAGCAGGGCACCTTCACATGTTAAAATTTAATGAGGCTCGAGTATAAGTCACAGGTCCCTAAAGAAAAGCATTACCAGATTTGCTTCATTTATTCCTTCTAATAATCATACCATTACTTATGCTTCTATTTTTAATTAGTGATATCTAATAATTAACACTGGCCAATTTGCATCCAATTATATCCCTTGAAAAATTAGGGTTGGATGTAAAGGTTGAATATAATTAATCATTCACTAAAAAAGTAACTTGCCTACGTATCAAAGAGGATTATTCTATATTTGCAATAGCGCTGAATATCTGTAGCTTGGCTGTAAGATGAGGGTGAGGATTCGTTCTCTGAGCTTGTGGGTTGGTTTCTGAATGTTTAATTACCAAGCTAGGTAACACCTTCAGCATAGTTTAGGGGATCCAAGTGTCAGTGTTCTTCTGTTTATAAGAGTTTGAGACAGGAGTGAAATGCTCCTGGTTCATACTGGATCTCCAGATCCGGTAGCGATGGTGGTGGGTGAAGGAAAAGGGAGAAAAGTGCTAACTAATATAGATTTATGGGTAACTTTGTAAAATAGAAAATGTAAACTTTAAATTTTAGGTACTAGGTAGTTTCAGATGCAATTACAAAACTTCTATTATTGATCACTGATTAAATCACAAGACTAAATATAAAAATTCAGCAGTTGGAAAATTCCTGTTTCTTTTAATCTTCAAATGTGAAACCTCTCCTTGAGAAAATGATTTTTCTGAAATCAAATAAAATACGTTTACAAAACTTTATGTTTCAGTTCGATACTTCTTCAAATAATCTTCAGATAAATTTATTGCTAGAACCTTCATGTTCAAACTAAACAAAAAGCTTGAAAGATGACTGAAAAACAACAAATTCCAGGAAAATAAATATGTACACTTTTAATGTTTCTAATCACTTTATTTTAATGAAGTGTTCCAGTCCATTCATCTTCTCCCATGGATTTTTCTGTTCTTTATAAAAGAACGAAAATATTGCTACAATTTGTGAATTGTTTTGCTAAATTAGAGATATTTAAAGGTCACAAACAAAATTGTAGGAAAATAAGAATTAACCTTTCAGAGTAAGTTGCGCTAAATTAAATATTGGTTAATATAATATTTCATTTTCAATATGTTAGTTTATTTAGAGAGATTCTTGCTTCTTATTAAATGTATTGCATCCCACAATCACGTTCAGTGAGATGGGAATCCATGTAAATTAGAGAGAGTGAGAGAGACAAAGAGAGGGAGGGAGGGAGAGAGAGAGAAAAAGAGAGAGAGAGAGTGATGATAGAGTGTTTGGGTTTAACAACATATGTATATATGCTGTCAATATATATACATTATACACACACATATACAATATATATAAATTCAGAAGTTTTATTGTAAGCAGTTATTTTTCAGCACTGAAATAGATTGCCCTAGATCCTTTTTTGTTATCATACACTTTGGTTCTTTTCCTTCCTTCCAGATTATCAAAGAAGCTGACTCAAAGAGTTGCTGACAGGTGGCCAGACACACGGTGGCTTTCACTAATTAGCAAATGTAGAAATGAAGATGAACAAAATTTGAAATGATTGTCCATATTATCAAACACAAGAGTACATAAGACTACCATTCGGTAGCTTTTCAGTGGCACTGAGATGAATATCAACTTCTCCCTAGGGAATTACTTGGTACAGACAAAACAGATGCATATTGGCATGGTTTCTATAATCTAATATTTCCTGATTTAATAAAACAGCCAGTTAGTTAAACTTTTTGTTTACAAAAAAAAAAAGCCCTGAAAAGGAAGATTTACAATTGGACTTGGAACTGGATTTTAAACGTGAATTTGGGAAATATAATATTAAGAAGAAGAAGGAAATTGAGGAAGATTTGTAATGTGGATTTAACCAAGTAATTGGTTACTTTGTTATTTCGCTGATTGGTATGGTGGATTGGGTTGATTGGTATTGTGAGGTACCAATTGGTACTGTACCTGATACCAATTGGTATTGGTATTGTGAGGTACCAATTGGTATCAGGAAGTGCGGGATGACCCGCTGCAGGGTCGTGCCGAGGAGTTTAGTGGTTATCTATATAACAAAATCGTTCAGCTCCGGGACGGCTTGGACCGAAATTGGGATGATCCAGGTGGGAGGGCGGAGTCGCGTCTTGTGGATGTTGTTTGGGATGAATTTGATCCTGTGACTCTCGAGGACGTGGACAGGTTGCTGGGGAGGCTGCACACTACGACATGTTTACTGGACCCGTGCCCTTCCTGGTTGGTGCTGGCCTCCCGGGAAGTGACACGAGGCTGGCTCCAGGGGATTACCAACGCTTCTTTGTTGGAGGGAGTTTTCCCTGCCGCCTTGAAGGAGGCAGTGGTGAGACCTCTCCTCAAGAAGCCTTCCCTGGACCCAGCTATTTTAGGTAACTACCGTCCGGTCTCCAACCTTCGCTTTATTGCTGTGGCACGGCAGCTACCCCAGTACCTGGATGAAGCTGTCTATCTAGACCCGTTCCAGTCCGGCTTCCGACCCAGATACAGCACGGAGATAGCTTTGGTCGCGTTGGTGGATGATCTCTGGAGGGCCAGAGACAGGGATCATTCCTCTGCCCTGGTCCTATTAAATCTCTCAGCGGCTTTCGATACCATCGACCATGGTATCCTGCTGCACCGGTTGGGGGGGTTGGGAGTGGGAGGCACCGTTTATCGGTGGTTCTCCTCCTATCTCTCCGACCGGTCGCAGACGGTGTTGACAGGGGGCAGAGGTCGACCGCGAGACACTTCACCTGTGGGGTGCCACAGGGGTCGATTCTCTCGCCCCTCCTGTTCAACATCTATATGAAGCCACTGGGCGAGATCATCAGTGGCTTCAGGGTGAGATATCAGCTGTACGCTGATGATACTCAGCTGTACTTTTCCACCCCGGGCCACCCCAACGAAGCTGTCGAAGTGCTGTCCCGGTGTTTGGAAGCCGTACGGGTTTGGATGGGGAGGAACAGGCTTAAGCTCAATTCCTCCAAGACGGAGTGGCTGTGGATGCCGGCACCCCGATACAGTCAGCTGCAGCCGCAGCTGACTGTTGGGGGCGAGTTATTGGCCCCAAAGGAAGGAGTGCGCAACTTGGGTGTTCTCCTGTCGTTTGAAGATCATTTGGCGGCCGTCTCCAGGAGAGCCTTTCACCAGGTCTGCCTGGTTCACCAGTTGCACCCCTTCCTTGATCGGGATACCCTATGCACAGTCACTCATGCTCTTGTTACCTCCCGCCTGGATTATTGCAATGCTCTCTACATGGGGCTCCCCTTGAGATGCACTCGGAGGCTTCAGTTGGTCCAGAATGCAGCTGCGCGGGTGATAGAGGGAATCTCACGTAGCTCCCATGTGACACCTCTCCTGCGCAGACTGCACTGGCTTCCTGTTGCCTTTCAGGTGCATTTCAAGGTTTTGGTTACCACCTTTAAAGCGCTCCATGGCTTGGGACCTGGGTACTTACGGGACCGCCTGCTGTTACCTCATGCCTCCCACCAACCCGTACGCTCACACAGAGAGGGCCTTTTCAGGGTGCCGTCCGCCAGACAATGTCGGCTGGCGGCCCCCAGGGGAAGATCCTTCTCTGTGGGGGCCCCTACTCTTTGGAATGAACTTCCCCCTGGTTTACGTCAAATACCTGACCTTCGGACTTTTCGCCGCGAACTGAAAACATATCTGTTTGTTCGTGCGGGGCTTTCTTAAATTGTCTAGTTTTAAATTTTAAATTTCTTTTTAGTTTTAACTGGGGTCTTTTAGATTTTTAACTATTTTAATTTCGGCCACACTGTATAATAAGTTTTTTAATTTATTTTTAACTGTATATTGTTTCTTTTTTACTTTGGCTGTACACCGCCCTGAGTCCTTTGGGAGAAGGGCGGTTTATAAATCTAATAAAATAAATAAATAAAATAAATTGTGGAGAGAGACATCTACTGGTGGAAAAGAAGAATTACAACAATTAATTGGTAAACCGGAAAAAATTCTTTTTTTTAAAGCAACCTTGATTTACAAAAAGCCGTGGGAAGTTTTAAGGAAGACTTGTTTTCTTTTAAACTGTTTGAGCTTGACAACTAAAGAAGGTGGATTATAACAGAACTCTAAATTGAAGTTAAAAGACTGTGGAAACAACAAAATGTCCCAGGAGATAATTGAAATGATCAAAATGATTCATGCATCATTCAAATTTGAACTGAAAGATAAGATTAAAATGATGCATGGACCATCCAAACTTGATGAACTAGAAACTGGGTTACAACATACTCAAATGGATAAAGAAATCATGAAAGAGAAGCAAAAACTTAGCACTGAAGATAAAAACACTGACTATGAAAAATTAAATGATGACATTGGGAGTAAAAAACTAAAAATGAGAAGGGTTAAGAGAAAATTAACTAGAAAAAGGAAGCAAACAAAGGGAAGAAAAGGGAAAGGGAAAAGGATAGGAAAAAAATTGCACTTTAATGATTACACTGAGATTAACAGTGGTAAAAATAGAGAGATTAAAAAGAAACAAGGAAGAAAAGAAAAGGGGAAGAATTTAAGCACAAGAGAATCAAATGATTACACTGGGATTAACAGTTGGGAAATTAAAAAGAGGAAAAGGTCTAGTCCACATCAATCGTGGTCTAGGATAGAAGAGGAGAAAGGAGAAAACTTGGCAGAGAAAAATGGTAGGAATTTTGGCTAAAGCCTTAGAAATTAGCAAAGAAAAGATGACGAAATTTTTAGAGTACATACAAGATACACAACAAGGAATAACCTCCCAAGGGAAATTCATATAAGATTTACCAAAAAGTCGATTAAAGCGCAAATACTGCAGGTTGCAAGAGACAAAACATTTTGAAATATAAAGACAAGGAAATTGTGGTGTTGAAGCAAGTTCCAAGAAGAGTGAGAGAGATGAGAAGAGAATATCATTTTTTGACCAAAATTCTATTGCAGAAAGGTGTGAATTACAGTTGGCTGACACCAGAAGTCCTGGTGTTTACATGACAACAACAAAAATACAGAATAAACACAATAGATAAAGTTACAGAATTCTATGCAGAATATCTTAAACAGAAAGAAATGGACACTAGTGGAGAAGTTACACTGGTTGAACTATAGGAGACAGAATTGTTAGCGATGATTGAAAAAGAACAAGGCGCTGTGGGTGGCAAGGTAGAAGTTAAACCACAACGTGAACCAAGATCAACTAGAGCCATAAACCCTAACTATAAAGTATGAATATGGAAGAGAGGAAATGGATAACGATAAACATAAATGGACTCAACTCAGCTATCAAAAGAAGAAAATATGTTTCACAAATTAGAGAAATTAAAATTAGATATAATTTGTTTACAAGAAGTACATATTAAAAAGCAATATGAACAATTATTGATACAATCAAAATTGGGGGAAATATTTACTTCATTGCCACAATGCAAGAAAAGAGGAATATTTTTATACATAAGAGATATAATTGAGGCAAAGTTAATATATACAGATGAAAATGGTAGAATTTTGATGGTGTAAATAATAGATAACAATATGAAAATACTTATAATAGCAGTATATGCTCCAAATGATAACCAAAAAGACTTCCAAAGAAAACTACATATGAAAATTACTGAGTTGGACTATGAAAATATTTGTATGATGGGAGACTTTAATGGCATAGTCGATGAGAAAGTAGACTATAGAACATAAAAGGACTACGGAACACAAAACGAAACAAAGTAGAAAGACCCTTCCGAGATCCTTATGGTAGAGGAAATAAACTTAAAAGATGCATGGAGAGAAAGAAACCCAGAAAATAGACAATACACTTTTTACTCAAATAGACACTGATCATGGTCTAGAATAGATATGATATGGATGACAATGGAATTGACTCTTAATATAGAAGAAAGTGACATAGAAACCAATACCTGGGCGGATCATAACCCTATGACAACGAAATGGAAAGGACAAAGGAGAAGAACTAGATGGACTTTAAACACTACAGTATTAAAAGATAAGGAATTTGTACAGAAAATGGAGAAGGAATTGGCTTTTTTCTTTAAGGAATATAAAAAAGAAGATACATCAATACAAAACCGTTGGGATACAATGAAGGCCTATGCAAGAGGCCTGATGATAGACTACATAAGGAAAAGAAATGCAAAATAAAGGCAAGCCTACAAAATGCTAGAAATTAGCCACAAGAAACTTGAGGAAGATTTACAGAAATCTCTAAATAAAAAAGATATTAAGATGAAAATGGAATTAATTAAACACCAAATGGGTTTAATCAAAAAAGAAGAATTAGCACAAAAAATTAGAGGTGCAAAACAGAACTATTTTGAAAACGCCATTAAACCAGGTGGATGGTTAGCATATAAATGGAAAAAAGAGAAAGAAACCCAGAAAATAACACAGCTAATGGACAATCAAGGCCAGGCCAGATATGGGAATGAAGAGAAGAAAAAAATTATACAAGATTACTATAGGAAATTATATGAGCAAGAGAGTACAGAGGAGGAAAATATCAAGCAGTACTTACAGAAAGCAAATCTACCCCAGATTTTTAAAGATACTGAAATGATGTTGGAAACATAACAATGATGAAATTAATAGAAGCACTTAAAAAACAAAAAAATGTGAAGGCTTAGGGCCCAGATGGGTTGCCAGCAGAATATTATAAAACATTTCAGGAGTCGCTGGGTCTCCCACTACTGGAAGTCAGAATGAAGTGATGTTAAAGAAGAAACTACCTGAGACATGGACAGAGGCCTATATCACACTTATCCCAAAAGAGGATACTGATCTGCATCAAATTAAGAATTAAAGACCCATATCTTTGTTAAACTCAGATTATAAAATTTTTGCTTTAATATTGGCAGAAAGACTTAAAAGATATCTAAACAATTTTATACATTCTGATCAAAATGAATTTCTGCCTAAAAGACATATTAAAGATAATATGAGAATAGTTCTGAATACCCTGGAATATTATGAGGCCCATCCTGAAAAACAGATGGCTTTGATTTTTCTTGATGCACAGAAAGCTTTTGATAACGTGAATTGGCGTTTTATGCTATTACAACTGGTAGAAAGTTTATTAAGGCTATAGAAGCCATATACCATGAACAAACAGCCAAAGTAATGATAAATGGAGAATTGACAGAATCAATCCAAATAAAAAAAGGAACAAGACAAAGTTGCCTGCTGTCACCTCTATTGTTTCTATCACCATTGGCAGTTTTAAATAGAAATATTAGAGAAGAAGAAGAAATAAAAGGTATGAAAATTCAAAAGCAAGAATATAAATTACAAGCATTTGTGGATGACCTGGTTTTTATTATTGAAGACCCATTAGAATCTATAACTGTATTGATAGACAAGATAAGAGAATTGAGTTAGAAAATCAAGGAGTATATGAAATCCCATGCACCGCCTGCCCCACCACATACATCGGACAAACCAACAGAAGAATAAGTGCAGGCATTGAAGAACACAAGAACTCAGTCAAAAAAGAGGAACCAACTTCTTCCCTGGTACAACACCTTAAAGCCACAGGACACGATATTGACTTTAAAAAGACCAGAACTATCGCCAAAACTGAACACTTTAACAACAGAATAATCAGAGAAGCCATCGAGATAGAAAAATGCCCAAACAGTATGAACAAACGAGATGATACCTCCCGCCTACCAGCCATTTGGAAACCCGCCCTTATTGACAAACGAGTCCTTAACACGAGGAATGACACCAGACCCACACTCACGAGGTCCACACAGGATGTCACCACCACACATCCACCCAGAAAGCAGACCCAAACCCATACTGATCAGGAAGCACGACCAAAGACCAGAAGCCAGACTGCAGCTGAAACATTAGCCATTTCAAACCCCTCCAATCCATACGTGCAGCAGACTGACACCCACTATGAAGATGTAGCACGACCACGAACACGAAGCCAAACAGCAGCAGTGCAGCTCACCATCTCAAATCCCCCTGCAACTCAGACTAATCTGAGCACAACCAAGCCCCCACCCAAACAGGACTCACCCCAGCCAATCAGAGCACAAAAAAACCCCATCCAATCAGATCACAGCCAAGCTCCCACCCAATCAGTTCAAACCCCCACTAGCAGTTAAAAAGGAAGAAACAGCTGCAATCACACACTGCTCCCAGAAGCAAGAAGCTGAAGCCTGAAGATGACGAATGAGACTTCGTCGAAACGTCGCCAAGACACTTCCAATTTTACGCGGGAGAAAACCCGAACAACCAAAGACCTACATACAAACACCCGTGAAAACCTCAGAAAAAAAATATTGCCCCTCTACGGGGAGGAAATCTGACCAGGACCTATGAAAAACTAGAAGTCCAAAGAGCTTCCATTTTATGTGACCTTGCATTCCTACGAAACTGCCGAGATCAAAATTTAATCCCCAAATGCTTCCAATTGAAATTCCACTCCAACTCTGCAGCCACCAAACGCCTCCTAAAAAGAACAGAATTGGCCTTAATCAGCAATGAACTTCACACAAAAAGATTCCTCCTAGATCAAATCAACAAAGATCTCCTCACACTTCACCTCAAACTCAGCAACAAGATGCACCCTGCACTTTGGGACAAATCCAAACAACTTGCCGTCTGGAGAGCCTAAACACAGACCACCCTCAAGACAGACACGCACACCAACAAACTCCGAAGACTACAAGAATGCCAGAAACAAACCCCTCCCCCTTCACAGCCACACATGAAACAAACAGTGCATAAAATCTCAGGTAGGATCCTCACTAAAACTGAAACCGATGTCCTTTCCAAAGGATTCAACTTTGCAATCACTCCCAAATACATCCCCACCGAAACCATTATATGCGGAGTTGAAACCAGCCTGACCAAAATCAACCCCGATGACGCTAACAAAATCAGACTCAAGATCTCCAACATCCTCTGCACCAGCAAGCCACCCAAAAGCAACTTACCCAAAGAGGAACAGACAGCACTACTTAACCTGAAAAAAGACACCAGCATAATAATCCTACCAGCAGACAAGGGCAACGCCACGGTGGTTATGAACACATCTGACTACCAAACCAAATTAACCAACCTACTCCAAGACCCTGCATACAAGCCCCTAAACACAGACCCCACCACCTACCTAGAAAAAACCACTAGATCCAAAATAAAAGCCTCCCCCATCAGCAAAGAAATCCAACAAAGAATCATTCCCAGAGAGAAATCATCCAGATGCCCTAAGCTCTATGGTCTCCTGAAGATACACAAAGAAGGAACCCCACTTAGACCCATAGTCAGCTCCATAGGCTCACCTCTACAAAACCTAGCCAAATTTCTCGCCAAACAACTACAGCCCTATGCAGAATCCATCACCTCACATGTAAAAAACTCATTCCAGTTCATAGAGATCATAAAGAAACAAAACTTACAGCCCAGCGACCTACTCGTGAGCTTTGATGTTATATCCCTCTTCACCCAAGTGCCAATCAAAGAAGCCTTGACAGCTATCCAAAACAAATATAACCCCCCCAAGCACATCCTAGATCTGACCAACCACAGCCTATCCAACACATACTTCATCTATAATGGACAAAAATACAAACAAGTAGAAGGAGCACCCATGGGATCACCCCTCTCACCTGTCATTGCCAATCTCTACATGGAACACTTTGAAACCCAAGCTCTAGAAAAATCTGATCACAAACTCTGGCTCAGATACGTAGACGACACCTTCATAATCTGGCCACACGGGAAAGAAAAACTTGACAACTTCCTCACACACCTCAATAGCCTACACCCCAAAATACAGTTCACCATGGAAACAGAAGTTAACAACCAACTTCCCTTCCTGGATGTCTTAGTCTACAGGAAACCCAATGGCTCCCTAGGACACACCATCTACCAGAAGAAAACACACACAAACCGCTATCTGCACGCACTCTCACACCACCACCCAGCACAGATCAACTCCGTAGCCAAGACACTCATCTCCAGAACAAAATGCTTAGCTGACGAACAACACCTAAAAACCGAACTAGACACTCTCACTAATGTACTAACATCCAATGGATTCCAAAGAAATAAGGTTACCAAGCTAATCCAAAAAGAACCCCCCACTAAAATCCAAGACAGAGAACAAGAAAACGGCACAGCCCTCCTCCCATATATAAAAGGCACCACAGACAGAATCAGCAAGATCCTCCACAAACACAACATCAAGACAGCATTCTGCACAAACCAAAAAATATCCACCATCCTAAGAAACCCCAAAGACAAAATTGAGTTAGAAAATCAAGGAGTATATGAAATCCCATGCATCACCTGCTCCTCCACATACATTGGACAAACCAACAGAAGAATAAGTGCACGCATTGAAGAACACAAGAACTCAGTCAAAAAAGAGGAACCAACTTCTTCCCTGGTCCAACACTTTAAAGTCACAGGACATGATATTGACTTTAAAAAGACCAGAACTATTGCCAAAACTGAACATTTTAACAACAGAATAATCAGAGAAGTCATTGAGATAGAAAAACGCCCACACAGCATGAACAAACGAGATGATACCTCCCGCCTACCAGCCATTTGGAAACCTGCCCTTATTGACAAACGAGTCCCTAACACGTGGAATGACACCAGACCCACACTCACGAGGTCCACACAGGATGTCACCACTGCACATCCACCCAGAAAGCAGACCCAAACCCACACTGATCATGAAGCACGACCAAGGACCAGAAGCCAGACCGCAGCTGCAACATTAGCCATTTCAAACCCCTCCAATCCATACATGCAGCAGACTGACACCCACTATGAAGATGTAGCACGACCACAAAGCCAAACAACAGCTATGCAGCTCACCAGCTCAAGTCCCTCTGCAACACAGACTAAACTGAGCACAACCAAGCCCCCACCCAAACAGGACACACCCCCAGCCAATCAGAGCACAAAAAAACCCCCAGCCAATCAGAGCACAGCCAAACTCCCACCCAATCAGTTCAAACCCCCACTAGCAGTTAAAAGGAAGAAACAGCTGCGGCAGAAATCGAAATATATAAATTGTGTTTGGGGATGGTATAAACTGTACAAGTTTTTTGACTCGGTCTATAACTGTTCAGAGAAAATGCATTGTTTGTTTGTCTGTTTGTCTGTGTTTGTTTGAAATTTTTTTTAAAAAAATCTATAAAAAAAAAAGTCAGAAGAATTTCATGAGATTGGTTGTTATTGTTCTCAAATATGAGCAACAGATTGGAACCAGGTTTCAGGCTCCATGGCAAACCTTAGCAGAAATCTAATATATACACAGAAATCTATTTTATTTATTTATTTATTTATTTATTTATTTATTTATTTATTTATTTATTTATTTATTTATTTATTTATTTATTTATTTTTATTTTGTCACAACAATATATATAAGTATCATAGAGAAAAGATTCTATGGTGTATAAAGAGTAAATATTAGGAGGAATAAGCATATATATACAGCTGGACCCAGCTATTTTGGGTAATTATCGTCCAGTCTCCAACCTTTGCTTTGTTGCGAAGGTTGTAGAGAGTGCCGTGGCGCGACAGCTACCCCAATACCTGGATGAAGACGTCTATCTAGACCCGTTCCAGTCCGGCTTCCGACCCGGATACAGCACGGAGATAGCTTTGGTCGCATTGGTGGATGATCTCTGGAGGGCTAGGGACAGGGGTTATTCCTCTGCCCTGGTCCTATTAGACCTCTCAGCGGCGTTCGATACCATCGACCATGGTATCTTGCTGTGCCGGTTGGGGGGAGTGGGAGTGGGAGGCACCGTGTATCGGTGGTTCTCCTCCTATCTCTCCGACCGGTCGCAAACGGTGTTGACAGGGGGGCAGAGGTCGACCGCGAGGGGCCTCACTTGTGGGGTCCCTCAGGGGTCGATTCTCTTGCCCCTGCTGTTCAACATCTACATGAAGCCGCTGGGTGAGATCATCAGTGGTTTCGGGGTGAGATACCAGCAGTACGCTGATGACACCCAGCTGTACTTTTCCACCCCGGACCACCCCAATGAAGTTGTTGAAGTGCTGTCCCGGTGTTTGGAAGCCGTACGGGTCTGGATGGGGAGAAACAGGCTCAAGCTTAATCCCTCCAAGACGGAGTGGCTGTGGATGCCGGCACCCCGATTCAGTCAGCTGCAGCCGCGGCTGGCTGTTGGAGGCGAGTTATTGGCCCCAAAGGATAGGGTGCGCAACTTAGGTGTCCTCCTGGATGATCGGCTGTCATTTGAAGATCATTTGACGGCAGTCTCCAGGAGGGCCTTCCACCAGGTTCGCCTGGTTCGGCAGTTGCGCCCCTTCCTTGATCGGGATGCCTTATGCACAGTCACTCATGTGCTCATTACCTCTCGCTTGGATTACTGTAATGCTCTCTACATGGGGCTCCCCTTGAAGCGCACTCGGAGGCTTCAGTTAGTCCAGAATGCAGCTGCGCGGGTGATAGAGGGAGCTACATGTAGCTCCCATGTAACACCGATCCTGCGCAGGCTGCACTGGCTGCCTGTGGCCTTCCAAGTGCACTTTAAGGTGTTGGTTATGACCTTTAAAGCGCTCCATGGCTTAGGACCTGGGTACTTACGGGACCGCCTGCTGCTACCACATGCCTCCCACCGACCCGTACGCTCCCATAGAGAGGGACTTCTCAGAGTGCCGTCCACCAAACAATGCCGGCTGGCGGCCCCCAGGGGAAGGGCCTTCTCTGTGGGGGCGCCCACACTCTGGAACGAGCTTCCCCCGGGTTTACGTCAAATACCTGACCTTCGGACATTCCGTCGCGAACTGAAGACACATCTCTTTATCCGTGTGGGGCTGGCTTAAATTAGATTTAATGTGAAATTTTATCAATTTTTAAACGGGGTTTTTAGTATGGAAATTTTTAATTTTAGGCTAATTTAAATAAGTTTTTAAAATGGTATTTTAATCTGTATATTGTATTGTTTTATCTTGCCTGTACACCGCCCTGAGTCCTTCGGGAGAAGGGCGGTATAAAAATCAAATAAATAAATAAATAAATAAATATATATATATAAGAAGGAGAAAAAGAAAAACAATAGGACAGGAACGGTAGGCACAAACGGTTTGTGCTCTTATGCACGCCCCTTATGGTCCTCTTAGGAATGGGGTGAGGTCAATAGTAGAAAGTTTTTGATTAAAGCTTTTGGGATTATGGGAAGAAACCACAGAGTCAGGTAAAGTATTCCAAGCACTGATGATTCTGTTACAGAAGTCATATTTTCTGCAATCTAGATTAAAGCGGTTAACATTAAGTTTAAATATATTGGTTGCTCTTGTATTATTGCAATTAAAGCTGAAGTAGTCTTTGACAGGAAGGACATTACAATAGATGATTCTATGAGTGTTTAGGTCTTGTCGAAGGTGACGGAGTTCCAAGTTTTCTAAGCCTAGGATTTCAAGTGTGGTGGGATAAGGTATTTTATTGTTTTCAGAGGAATGAAGAACTCTTCTTGTAAAATATTTCTGGACACGCTCAATTGTATTGATGTCAGAAATGTGGTGAGGGTTCCAGACAGGCGAGCTGTATTCTAGAATTGGTCTAGCAAATGTTTTATATGCTCTGGTTAGTAGTGTAGTGTTTTTGGAAAAGAAGCTACGCAAGATTAGGTTTACAACTCTTAGAGCCTTTTTTGTTATGTAGTTACAGTGGGCTTTGGCACTTAGATCATTTGATATGAAAACTCCAAGGTCTTTAACAGGGTGGTGGTCATCTGCAAGGTAATGTCCATCAAGTATGTACTTAGTGTTTGGGTTCTTTTTTCCAATATGTAAGACTGAACATTTGCTGGATGAGATTTGGAGTTGCCAAGTTTTGGACCAAGCGGTTAGATGATCAAGGTCTTTTTGAATGGTAGATGTATTGTCTGTGGTGTTAAATAGTTTGACATCGTCAGCAAAGAGAATACAATTACTTGAGATATGGTCACAAAGATCATTTATGTATAGTATGAAGAGTGTTTGTCCAAGAACGCTGCCTTGAGGAACGGCACTCTTGACAGGAACAGGATTTGATAGAGCATTGCCAATTTTGACCACTTGTTGTCTGTTAGACAAAAAAGCAGATATCCATTTGTGAAGGGGTCCTGAAATGCCATAGGATTTTAGTTTTAGGAGAAGTTTATCATGTACTACTGAGTCAAAAGCTTTGCAGAAGTCTATGTAGATTGCATCTATTGTTTTGCCTTGATCAAGATTTGTAGTCCATATGTTTTTACAATAGAAAAGTTGTAAGTTACATGATAATTTTTTCCTGAAACCAAAATGTTTATTAGAGAGTAGGTTGTTTGTTTCTAAGTGTGAGGTGATGGATTGGTTGATGATTGATTCCATGACTTTGCAGGTGACGCAGCACAGAGATTGGTCTGTAATTTTCGACTAAGCTGGGGTCTCCTTTTTTGAAGATTGGGATGACTGTGGCTAATGACCAAAGTTTAGGAAGGGAACTGGTAGTGAAAGCTTTATCAAAGATTATGCTTAGGGGTTCTGCTATATTAGTGGAAAGTTTTTTTAAGAAGTATGCATATAGTCCATCAGGTCCAATAGATAGCGATGGTTTCAAGTTATGAAAAGCTTTTCCAACATTATCTTCTGTGAAATCTATATGTGTTAAGTCATCGTACTCAATATATATACTCTCTATATATACTCAATACTCAACTAATACTCGACCTGGCATGGTTGAATTTCCCTTAGGCTTCAGGTTGGCTTGGGTGGACTTGAAGTTCTTTTAATTGCAATGAGATAAAAAATATGTACATTCATAAATATATATCATGCAGGGATAAGTAATCTTTACTGCAAACTAGAATTATCTAAGCAATGCCCTCCATGAGTATGAAAATACAAAGTTTCTCTTACATTCCAGGCAATTCAAACTCATTGCATCTTTCTGCTGTTTAAATAGAGTTTTGGTTGTGATATCATCAACTTGAAAATGAATATTTGTTGACTGTTTATATAGCTGATATGTCCCCCTGGGAAGTGTTGATTCTTTGCTTGACCTGCAAGCATGACAAATTAAGAAAACTTCACATTTGGCACATACATATATTCTGATTTAGGAATAAATCCAAGCAATGTGAAGTACAGAAATTCATAGCAAAATGCAAATTAAATGATTTCTCTTGCATTCTTATTCTTATGATTTATATTGATATATTGATCATCAATTGTGTTGTAAATGTTGTACCTTGATGAACGTATCTTTTCTTTTATGTACACTGAGAGCATATGCACCAAGACAAATTCCTTGTGTGTCCAATCACACTTGGCCAATAAAATTCTATTCTATTCTATTCTTATCTTAGTTACAAATGAAGCCCCATCTCATACTATATGATAGCAAATAAAATTCTAAAAAGGGGCCGGGATAGCTCAGGCTGTTAAGAAGCCTGTTATTAGAACACAGTAGCTGCAATTACTGCAGGTTCAAGCCTGGCCCAAGGTTGACAGCCTTCCATCCTTTATAAGGTAGGTAAAATGAGGACCCAGATTGTTGGGGGGGGCAATAAGTTGACTTTGTAAAAAATATACAAATAGAATGAGACTATTGCCTTATACACTGTAAGCCGCTGAGTCTTCAGAGAAGGGCGGGATATAAATGTAAACAAAAAAAAAATTCAAATTCAGTTCCAGATCAAATTTACATTTTTTACAGAAATTATAGAATTTATACTATATTATCTACCTAGCTATATTAATTAATTTTCAATTGAGTCTGTTATTTTTCATATAAATTAATATTGGATATTTTACCACTTTATAATGTATTATATAATTTTATTTAGTCTCCATAATAACTTCAGAGATTCAAAAATGCATGTCTCATATCTCTGAGAACAATACAGTTGCATTTATCCTTTTGATATATTTTGATTTTACACTACTTTTAAAGTTATTAAAGCTATATTTAATAACATCAGTTCTAATAAGATGGAGATGCTGTTGTTAAATACAAGATTGAAATATAGTTGATTTGATACATTGTACTTGGGATATGAGAAAGCCATACATTTTTAACAGAACATTAAACAAAGACCTTCTCATGTCTCCCCTGAGGAGACAGAGGCCTGTCACTGCCTAAATCTATTTCTCTCTATACTTAGGGGGTGGGGGAATCAATTTCTGACAACACCTAATATTTGTGTTATCTGAGCTGCATAGTCACATCTAGGAGAGATATGGTTGTTTGGGACTTGAAGTTTATCCGTCTTGCTCTCTTTTTTGCAGATATTTTTCTACCTCTTCTTTTGCTTCAGCTGAAGCAAAGAAAGGGAGGAGGAGAATATTTTCCGTGGTTTTAGAATCTTTATTTAGTTACTTTTTATTTATTTATTTGTCAAACACAACAGTATATATAAGTATAAGCATGAAATAACCATATGAAATGTGTCCAATCACACTTGGCCAATAAAAATTCTATTTCTATTTCTATTTCTACAATCAAAGGGAACATTAGGACAGGAATGGTAGGCACGTTGGTACTCTCATGCACACCCCTTACAGACCTCTTAGGAATGGGGTGAGGTCAATAGTAGATAGTCTTTGGTTAACCTACTGATAGCTTGATCACATGTATATGTGTTGTGTGCTGATTGAAAAAGGAATTAACCCATGTATAGTTGTTGTGTCTACAGTGTACAATACAATGTTGTGGTAATTAATTGTTTAGCAGAATGATGGCATGGGGCGAAAAACTGTCCTTGTGTCTAGTTGCACACCAAAACAACTTTTCTATTACATATTCCTTACCTTCTTATTATAACTTTGTTGCATGTATCTTACAATTTATATTGTTTTATTTAGTATCCTAATATGATTTATGTTGATTGCTTATTTAGTATCCTATGACTATCACTGAGTGTTGTATCTTATTTATGAATGTATTTTATAACTAAACACACTCAAAACTGTAGAAATGGTTGTAGACTTTAGGAGAAACCCTTCCATACTTCCACCTCTCACAATACTAGACAACACGGTATCAACAGTAAAAACCTTCAAATTTCTAGGTTCTACCATATCACAAGATCTAAAATGGACAGCTAACATCAAAAACATCATCAAAAAAGGACAACAAAGAATGTTCTTTCTGCGCCAACTCAGAAAGCTCAAACTGCCCAAGGAGCTACTGAGCCAGTTCTACAGAGGAATTATTGAGTCTGTCATCTATAATTCTATAACTGTCTAATTTGGTTCTGCAACCCAACAAGACAGACACAGACTTCAGAAGATAATTAGAACTGCAGAAAAAAAAATTACTACCAACCTGCCTTCCATTGAGGACCTGTATACTGCGTGAATCAAAAAGAGGGCTGTGAAAATAATTACAGATCCCTCACATCCTGGACATAAACTATTTCAACTCCTACCCTCAAAACGATGCTATAGAGCACTGCATACCAGAACAACTAGACACAAGAACAGTTTTTTATTTATTTATTATTTATTTATTTTGTCACAACATTATATGTAAGTATCATACAGAAAGGTTATATAGTATATAAAGGTATAAGCATCTATATATATATATAGGAAGAAGAAAAAGAAAAACAATAGGACAGGAACGGTAGGCACGTTTCTGCGCTTATGCACGCCCCTTATGGTCGTCTTAGGAATGGGGTGAGGTCAATAGTAGAAAGGTTTTGGTTAAAGCTTTTAGGATTATGAGAAGAGACCACAGAGTCAGGTAAAGTATTCCAAGCACTGATGATTCTGTTACAGAAGTCATATTTTCTGCAATCTAGATTAAAGCAGTTGACATTAAGTTTAAATCTATTGGCTGCTCTTGTATTATTACGATTAAAGCTGAAGTAGTCTTTGACAGGAAGGACATTACAATAGATGATTCTATGAGTTAAACTTAGGTCTTGTCGAAGGCGACGGAGTTCCAAGTTTTTCCCGAATGCCATCACTCTGCTAAACAAATAATTCCCTCAATACTGTCAGACTATTACTAAATCTGCGCTATTAATCTTCTCATTGTTCCCATCACCCATCTCCTTCCACTTATGACTGTAACTTTGTTGCTTGTATCCTTATGATTTATACTGATACTGATTGTTTCCTGATTGCTTATTTGTAGCCTATGACTATCATTAAGTGTTGTTCAGTGTTGTACCTTGATGAAGGTATCTTTTCTTTTATGTACACTCATACCGTATACACCAAGACAAATTCCTTGTGTGTCCAATCACATTTGGCCAATAAAAAAAAATCTGTTCTATTCTATTCTAATTATAATCATGATATATCATTTGTTTTATGTATACTGAGAGCTTATGCACTGGAGACAAATTCCTTGTGTGTCCAATCACACTTGGCCAATAAAGAATTCTGTTCTGTTCTATAACAGAGGTTTGTTAAATGTGACCATATTTGAATTTTGAAAACTAGAGGGTTTCCTTGTTTCCAAAAGGTTGCTACATAGGCATAGACAGAGCCAGTTACAAAACACCCATTTAGTAGAAGAGCTGTGGTGGCACATTGGATAGAATGCAGTACTGCAAGCTAATTCACCGCTCACTCCAGGACAGAAGTGGGTTTCAGCAGGTTCTGACTAGTTCTGGAGAACCGGTAGCAGAAATTTTGAGTAGTTTGGAGAACCGGTAGTAAAAATTCTACTGGCCCCGCCCCCATCTATTCTCTGCTTCCCAAGTCCCACCTGATCGGGAGGAAATGGAGATTTTGCAGTAACCTTCCCCTGGAGTGGGGTGGGAATGGAGATTTTACAGTATCCTTCCCCTGCCAGGCCCACCAAGCCACGACCACCAAACCATGCCGCACCCACCAAGCCACACCCACAGAACCAGTAGTAAAAAATTTTGAAACCCACCACTGCTTCACATGATGTTCTTTTATATCCCAGTTTACTCCTGTCTTTTTTTTTTCACCTGGGGAGATGTGAATACTTATGAGCAAAGCCCTAGGTTCGTGATGGTGAAACTATGTCATACATGCCAGAGGTTATTAGATCTGTGTCAGTTGTGAACAGAAAAAGTCCAGACAGAAGTTGCTGCACAACTTTATTGGAGCCAACGTGGCTAACGTGAGAGAACTCAGAACAACCAGAAACCTTTGACAGCTCTTATATATCGGCTGCCAGAGAGAGTTGCACCAATGACAGGACTCCAAACTCCCGCTTTTTCTTGTGGCGCATCTTATCCAGTCAGAACACGCCTGGCTGTTGTTAAGGCTAGAGTTGCGTTGTAACTCTGAGGACTTTATCATATCCCCAAGGACTTTACACCCTTCCCCTCCTGGACTGCGCATGCGAAATCGGCCAAATACACAGGCCGACGTCAGCTCCGCCCAGATCTTCTCAGTTCAGGGGTGGCCGACGCAGGAGGAGGAGTGGCCGAGGCTGCTGGCGGACTTTTAGGAAACGGCAACTCCACCCCCAGGGAAGGCCTGGCCAACACAGGAACTTCAGAGACCCCAGGTACATCTGCCGGCGAGATCGATCCACGTTTTGAGGGTTGGAGTCCCTCCCTGGCCTGTAGGTCTGGAAGGCCGGGTCACAGAGGCGGACCGGCATGATCGAAGATTTTTTTCCAGGACCGGTGGCCTGGCAGGTGGAACTGGAGCAGCTTGCTCTGCAGTTCCCAGGTAGTCCTGTGCATTTTGCAGGTCCTCTGTGTTTGGTATCCGCCGTCTGAGCTGATTTATATGGCAGCGCCACTCTCGCCCATCTGCCAGCCGGACCCTGTAGGAATAGGGCCCGGTTATTTGTATAATGCTGCCCGGCACCCATTTAGGGGCTGACCCAAAATTCCGGGAAAAGACAGTGTCCCTGCTTTTGAAGACTCTGGTGGTAATTGAGATGTCTGGGGCCCGTTCCGTTTCATATTGAAGGTGTAGCCTGTCCAGAGTTGTCTGCAGCTGCCTGCCCATCAATAGTTCAGTCGGGCTGAGATTGGTGACTGGGCAGGGGGTTGAGTGTTGTGCCAGTAGATACTGGCAGATGCGTTTATGCCAATTCATGGGCCCCATATGGCCCAACGTTTCCTTGGCCAATCTAACAGCTCGTTCAGCCCGGCCATTCGCCACCGGGTAGAATGGCGCCGTCAGTGCATGGCGAATGCCATGCTTTGCCAAGAACATCTGGAAGGGTGCTGATAAAAATTGAGGCCCGTTATCAGTTACCACCAGGTCCGGCAACCCGTGGGTCACAAACAAATGTTCAAGCACCCTAATGGTCGCCTCCGCGGTGGTAGACAACATGTGTGCCAACTCCACCCACTTGGAGTAGGCGTCAACTACCACCAAGAATGACTGCCCCAAAAACGGTCCCTCATAATCCAAATGGATTTGAGACCAGGGTGAACGGGAGGCCTCCCAGTCTCTGACAGGCACAGCTGGGGGCGCTGGCCGTGATTGCTGGCAGTGCTGACACCCGGAGACACATATTTTGATGTCCCAGTCCAGTTTCGGCCACCACACATAACTATGGGCCATAGTCTTCATCCTGACAATGCCTGGGTGGGCCTCGTGGAGAGTATTTAGAACGCCACCCCTTAGATCTTGCGGGACCACTACCCAATTTTCCCACAGGAGACAGCCTTTTAGTGCTGACAGCTCATGCTGTCTGCGTAGGAAAGGGAGGAATTCTTCTGGCACGGGGCCCTTTGGCCAGCCCCTGCGCATCCAGTCCAGAACCCAGGACAGGGTCCAGTCCGAGGCAGAATGGCGAGCAATATCTGAAGTGGATATTGGAGATGGCCACTCTTCGATTAGAAGGACTGATGCCGCAGGAGCAGGGTCAACTGCAGGGGTAGGTAGAGGGCAACGACTCAGGGCATCAGCATGCCCGATCGCCTTGCCTGGTTGATCAGTTTATAGTTATAGGTGGCCAGAAACTCAATCCAGCGTGACATTCTGGGGGATAAAATTTGGGGGGACTGCCTGTCCGCTGCCAACAGGCCAAGGAGTGGTTTATGGTCCATAATCAAAGAGAAAAAATGGCCATAAATATAGTGGTGGAATCTCTTGATTCCCGCCACTGCCGTGAGAGCCTCTTTGTCCAATTGACTATAATTCCGCTCGGGCGCCGAGAGCATCCTGGAATAATAGGCAATTGGCGCTTCAGCTCCGCCAGGCAGAACATGGCTCAGGACCACGCCAATGCCAAAAGGGGAGGCATCACAGGTCAGGGTAACCAGAAGATGCAGATCGTACTGGACGAGGACTGCCTGGGAAGTGAAGAGGCTCTTGACGGCCTTGAAGGAAGCAGCCGCTTCCTTCCCCCAATGCCAAGGCGAATCAGCCGACAGTAGCCTGTGCAGGGGCTCCACAAGGGAAGCCTTATGCGGCAAAAAAACGTGTAGAAATTTAGGAGCCCCAAAAAAGCCTAAAGCTCCGTTTTATTCCTGGGGACAGGAGCTCTAAGGATAGCCTCCACCTTGAATGGGGTAGGGTGGATTCCCTGAGAGTCTAAAAGGAATCCAAGGAACTCCACCTGCGGAACCCCAATCTGACACTTCTGCCTCTTAAGCCTCAGCCCAACACTTCGAAACCAGGACAAAACGGCCCTTAATTTCATGGCCAGGTCCTCTTGACTGGCAGCAGAAATGAGGACGTCGTCAAAATAAGGGACGACACCCTCCAACCAAACGCTCCATCAACACTGAAACAACCCAGGGGCAACACTGACCCCGAACTGGAGGCAGCTACACTTAAACACCCCCCAGTGCATTACGATGGTCTGAGCCATCGCCGTGGCGTCGTCTACTGCTGGTAGACTTGCGCTAAGTCAAGCTTCGCAAAGATAGAGCCCTGTCCCAGGGAGTGGAGCAGATGCTGCACAACCGGGACAGGGTATGGGTTTGCCTGCAGAGCCTTATTTATTGTACCCTTATAATCGGCACAAATCCTAATCGAGCTGTCCTGCTTAAGGGATATGACAATAGGTGTCTCCCAAGGGGCATGGTCCACCAGCTCAAGGACCCCCTGGGAGATGAGCCTATCCAACTCCTTGTCAACTTTTTGCCTCAATGCGAGGGGCACCCTTCTAGATTTCAAACGGATCGGCATGACTTGGGGGTCCAAATTGAAGGATACCAGGATATCCATATATCTACCCTGCTGGCTGCTGAAAACATCTGCAAATTCATGGGTGATGCCGTCATAATTGCTAGGAACAGTGGAGTGGACCCCTAGGATGTTTAGGCTGAGAGCATCAAACCAATCCAACCCCAGGAGAGTGGGCAAGCTCCCTCTCACTACAATAAGAGGCAGATACCCACAGAACCCCCATGCCGAATATAAAACTCGCTGCAGCCCAAGACAGGAATTGCCCGCCCTTGGTAGTCCTTGAGGATGGGGCACTGCCGCAGGCGAATCTTTGAGAATCTTGGCAAAAGTCGTTTGTCTGTGAACCAGGAAATTAATGATTTGGAGGGACCTGTGTCCACCTCCATCTTGCAGGGAGAGCCTTCCAGATTCACTGTGAGGTAAATCTTATTACCCTGGGGGGCCGCCGAGGCATGCCCAATGGCAAAACAATTGTCACGGCAACAGGCAGGTTTCCAACTTGGCTTCTTTTGGCTAGCTGGTTCCACTGGGAGTTCAGAGACCAGCAACGTGGCATGGCAGACCCGGGCGAGGTGGCCCTTTTTTCCACATCGGCGGCAGATAGCGGTTTTGAACTGGCAGTCGGACCTGCTATGACTTCCCCCACACCCTAAACAACAAGCAGGGGACGACCTGGCTAAAGGCCACCCTTTCTTTGAAGTGGCCTTAAGACGGCGTACACCGTCGTCCTCGTCAGAGGAGTCAGACAGCTCCACATTGGTATGGTGGACGGCGAGGCCTTTTTCGGCAGGAGAGGGGGGTGGTTGAAAGTTGTGTATCTCTGCTGCGGACTTCTCAGCCATCTCTGCCACTCGAGCCACGGCCAAAGTCAAATCCGTGCGTGCCAGCAGTCGCCGCTGCAGCCATGGGTTGATGACGCCGTTCAGAAGATGGTCCAAAAGGACCTCATCCAGATCGTGGAACTCACAATCTAATGCAGCCATCCGCAAAGAAGCCATATACACATTCACCGATTCACCAGGAAGCTGGATCCTCCGCTGGAACGCATGCTGCCAGGCAATACGTGAGGGTGTGGGGGAGTAGTGGCTCTGCAGCTTACTCAGCAGAGCATCCCAAGGCACCTTGAACACAGGAAGGGGAGCGGCCAATGCTCTGGCCATTCCAAACATGTCACGGCCACAGAGGCTGAGGAAATAGCCGCGTTTCCTCGAGGCAGACAGATCCATGTAGTCATTAGCCTGCAGGAAGCACTCGAACCTGCCAAGGAACGCTTCCCAAGTCTCAGCGTTGGGCTCAAATGGGGCAAAGAACAGCTGATTAGCCATCAGGAGAACGCCAAAATTCAAAATCGCAGGTGATCGGTGTACTCGAGAGACACCTTGTGCCATAGGTCCCACTTGACCTCATCACCAGTATTAGATCTGTGTCAGTTGTGAACAGAAAAAGTCCAGACAGAAGTTGTTGCACAACTTTATTGGAGCCAACGTAGCTAACATGAGAGAACTCAGAACAACCAGAAACCTTTGACAGCTCTTATATATTGGCTGCCAGAAAGAGCTGCACCAATGACAGGACTCCAAACTCCCGCTTTTTCTTGTGGCGCGTCTTATCCAATCAGAACACGACTGGCTGTTGTTAAGGCTAGAGACGCGTTGTAACTCCGAGGACTTTATCGTATCCCCAAGGACTTTACAGAGGTGCCATGCAGAGCCTTCTATGCTGGCATGTGCACCATTGACCCAGCTTAGATCTCTGTGGCATTTCTTTTGTCAACTTTTGTTTCCCTGCAAACAATGAAACAGAAGCTCATGAAAGAAAAAGATCTTACCTCTTGCCGTGCTGCCAGTGTTGGGATGCCCCACTTCCAACTGGCCAGCTGGTCTTTGGGTCTCTGCTGCGCATGTGCGCATGTTCGTGCATGCAGGCATGTCAGCACATTTGTGCATGTCGGCACGTGTGCATGTTTGGGCACATACGTACGCCATTCAGTTTGGGCATGCGCACTTACGCAGTTTGGGCACTTGGTGTCTAAAAGGTTTGTCATCACTGCTCTAGGTTGTAACCATATAGCCATGATGGGTAACTCTTTTTTCCTCGGGTGCTGAAAGCGTGCGTGCACCCGTAACAGCACGCGCATGTGTTCCCACACCCAAAATGCAATGTCCCCCCATGCACCCCGCCCCCCCTGTGCACGCTGACCTAGTGATGACCTAGTTTGCATGTGATTAGTGTATTTTATATTTGGCTTAGTGTATCTTGTCAATCTTCTGCTCTAGTATAACTTAGTGTGACTTAGTGTATTGTGTAAATCAAGCTACTACAGCTTTAAGCTATAGTTGATATGTAATTAATACCATGATTAAACAAATTGTGATATGTGACCTATATAATTTTACTTTTTTGGAACTTCTCTTATTCCAATTACCCCCTTTGATATTTTGGCAAAAATACTAGTGGTTGTAAAACTACTCCCATTTTTAAAATGTATTTTTGGGTGAGATAGGACGTGGAATAATTCCAACAAAGTAAATGAAGGAAGGAAGGAAATCTTAAAAAAATGAACACGAATAATATTCTCAGTATAAATCCCATTTAATATTTTCTGACTTGTTACATCAGATAATAAGAAAGTACCCAAACAGTAGAGATCAACTGTAATTGACAAAATGATTTTGGAAAATTGCAAGAGAAGGAAGACCTTGAATTAGATTGGATTGATTACAAGAAGGTATTTAATTTCCTACCACATGTTTGGATAATTAAGTACCTAAAAGTAACAGTAATCAATGGAAACATCAGAAGCTTGGTGTGAAGAACAATGGAAAACTCAGTTGCTGCTCATAGATTGGTAGAGGTTAATATCAAGAGAGGAATCTTTCAAGGATTTCACTAACACCCTACTGTTTGTCATTGCACTTATTTCTTTGACAACAATACTGAAGAAGTCAGGCAATAGCTATCAACCATTAAAAACATATGCCAGGCTATACCACTTCTTTTACATGGCATGTAACTTATCCAAAGTTCTATGGGAAAACACCATCTGAAATATAATTGCTGCTTAGGACAGTCCATATATATATATCCAAACTATTGCAATAGAGTTTCAACTTAACAAATGTACCACCCTTGCAATCACAAGGGAAAAAATAGTGAATGCCAAAGCAATCAAGATGACCTATGAAAACAACATCAAGAATCTAAATGAAGATAATCACTATAAATATCTTGGCACCCATCAAGCTGACAACATCAAACACACTGAAGTCAAGAGAAAGATTGGAACTGAATACATAATGAGAGTAAAGATCTAAGTCCAAACTCAGTGGAGGGAATACCCAAATTAACACTTGGTCATATCCAGTCATTAGATACAGAGCTGTAATAGTGGACTGTACTCAAGTACAACTACAATCCTGGGTAGGAAGATCAGAAAAATAATGACAATGAATCATGCCTTCATCTATGAAGCAGTGTTGACAAACTCTACTTACCAAGGAGCATAAATGGGCATGGAATGTTGTGAGCATAGTAGACAGTTGAAGAAGAAAGGCCATTGGAAGAATATCTGAAGAATAGTGAAGAAGATGCACTGAAGCTATTATACCCTGAGGCTTAATGAGTACTGGCCTACAAGAAAGACTAAATGAAGAATAGAAAAGAGACATGGCAAGGCAAAGCATTACATGAACAGTACATAAAAAAGGTAGCAGGCAAAGTAGAAGACCTGGCAATGACTAAGAGCAGGAAAGCTGAAAAAAAAACAGAATAACTCATTCTGGCTCTATAAGAGCTTGCCTTAAAAACAAACACATATAAATCCAGAATTGGGAAGACAGCTGCAGATAGCAAATGCTGCCTCAGCAAACAGTCTGAAGAAAGAGTGGATCATCTAGTTAGCAGCTGCAAGAAGATAATACAGACTGATTACAAGCAACAGCATGACAAAGTAGCAATAATGTTTCACTGGAAGATTGCGAGAAATACTATTTGCCTCCAAGCAGGAACTGGTGGGATCTCAGTCACAGCAATAGATGAAGCTAAAGCAGGGGTTTCCAACCTTTATTTTTTATTTATTTATTTTATTTTATTTATTTATTTATTTATTTTGTCACAACAGTATATATAAGGATAAGCATGAAACTAACTATATAATATATAAGCATATATATATATAAGCATAACTATATTAATTGGATATAATGAAAGGAAACAATAGGACAGCAACGGTAGGCACATTTGTGCTCTTATGCACGCCCCTTTCAGACCTCTTAGGAATGGGGTGAGGTCAATAGTAGACAGTTTTTGGTTAAAGCTTTGGGGATTTTGAGAAGAGACCACAGAGTCACGTAGTATGTTCCAATAATAACTCTGTTTCAGAAGTCATATTTTCTGCAATCAAGACTGAAGCGGTTAATATTAAGTTTAAATCTATTGTTTGCTCTTGTATTGTTGTGATTGAAGCTGAAGTAGTCTTCAACAGGAAGGACATTGCAATAGATGATTCTATGAGTTAAACACAGGTCCTGTTGAAGGCGGCGGAGTTCTAAATTTTCTAAACCCAAGATTTCAAGTCTGGTGGCATAAGGTATTTTGTTGTATTCAGAGGAGTGGAGAACCCTTCTTGTAAAATATTTCTGGACACGTTCAATTATATTAATGTCCGAAATGAGGTATGGGTTCCAGATAGGCAAGCTGTATTCAAGAATTGGTCTAGCGGAAGCTTCCGGTGGCGCCACCTCTTCGCTGAGCTCCTAATTAAAGGGGCTCCGCACTGAACATCGTAAAAGCCAGGAAAAGCCGGCTTTAATCTTTTTCCCTGGATGAAAGGAAAAAGATAAGAGCTGCGGGGGTGTAGTGGTAGACCTCCCCAGGGGCTTTATTTTTAATTAAGCAGAGCCCTGAGGGTCGACGGTCCCATAAATATTCCTGCCATAAGCTCCGACTTCAGTGCGCACCTGCAAAAGCAGGAAAAGAAGAAAGTGTCCATCTCTGCTATTTGTCTTATCTTTATGGATCTCTTTAAGCAGACGGAATGAGTGCGAGCGAACAATTACTGGATTGCAAGTATTTTTGATCTCCTGACTTCTCCCTTTTAAAAAGAGAAACTTTTTTTTTCTTTGTTTCAACTGACTCTTTAAGATGGCGCCTGAAAGGGAGTGAAAGTGACGAATGGAATTCTAAACAGCCTGTGTAACTAAGAAGATAAGAAATGTTATGTGTGGATTCTAATGAAGTGAAGTGAGCTTTCCTATACTTAAAGGGGAAAAGAGAAGCTTTTAGACTTATATTTTGTGAATCTTAAAAACTGAAATGGCTACTAAACCACCTAAGACTGGGGTAGAAGGGTTCTGAACCAGCTTTAGAAGATCTGATTAAAGAGCAAGGAAAGTGTCTGAAGAAAGGTTTAAGGAGATTATGGATAATAATGAGAAAATAAGAGAAGAAATAAAGAGAATAATAAAAATGAGAGAAGATATCTTGATGGCTTTTCAAGGTTTGGCAAAAGACTGGAGGTGGTGGAGGAGGAGGTGCAAGAAATTGTTCAGTCAAATCAACAAATAGAAAATAGAATGGGAGAATGCAAATCAAATTGGACAAAAATGAAGATCAAGTGGTGGTGATGCAGTATAGAATGATGGAAGGAGCTCTGAGAATTAGGGGCTTGAATGAGGAGAAAGGGGAAGATTTAAAAAAAATTTATCAGAAGGTCTGGCTGAACTTATTGAACTTGATCCACAAAAGGTTGCTTATCAAATTGACAAAATTTATAGAGTTAATTCCTGGATTGCTAGGCAAAAGAAACTTCCTAGAGACATTGTGGTTTATTTTTTGAAAAGAACAGTGAGGAATCAAATTTTGCAAGTTGCTTTTCAGAAAAACTTGAAAATAGGAGAACAGGAGCTGAAGGTCTTGAAAGAGATTCCTCCCAAGATGTTAAGGGATAGAAAGGACTTTACATTTTTTACACAAGAACTTAAGAAATACCAGATTCAATTTAGATGGGAGGTTCCAGTTGGTTTGACAGTGTATTATCAAGGAAGAAGATATCGTATTGACACAGTGCTTAAGGCCAAAGATTTTCTTTCTACAGTGCTGAAATTTGAAATAGAAATAATAGAAAAAAGAATTCAAGAGACTCAAATGGGTGTGGAAGCTGAGGTGATTCCAGTGATGTTACCATCAGAGGAACAACCACAAGAACAAAGACTGACGAGGGGAGCCCTTAAGCGTAAAGAAAAGGAGCAACAAACTCAAAGTAAAGTTCAGGATTCTGCTACAGAAGCGGTGGGAGGAGCACGGCCGAAGATACGGGAGGACGATCTTCAGCTGATCGCTCAAAAGCTTCAGCAGGCCACTAATGGCAAATAAAATCTTGACTTGGAATGTCAATGGTTTGAATTCAGCTCAGAAGAGAAGAAAAATATTTCATTATTTGAAACAATTTAAAAATGATGTGATTTGCTTACAAGAAAGCATATTAAATTATCAGATCAAAAGTACCTAATAAACTCAAAGTTAGGTAAACATTTTGTTGCTTCAGCTTTGGAGAAAAACATGGCATAGTGGTTTATTTGAGAAAAGATATACCAGCCAAGTTAATAGAGGCAGATATTCACGGAAGATATATTGCTATTGAACTTACAATAGAAACAAAAGGACTCTCTTGCTTGGTATATATGCACCCAATCAGCAACAAGAAAAATTTTATAGAATGTTAGATGATAAGTTGATTCTATGGGATTATAAATCGTGCATTATATTGGGAGATTGGAATGGAGTAATAGATACACGAAAGGACAAGAGAATTTCTTCCAAGAAGATACCTGCACATGCAAAGCTGCCTAAATCCTTTTTGATATGATAGAAGATTTTGAGTTGAGAGATGTATGGAGATTGGAATTTGGAGGAAAGAGACTATACTTTTTCTCTGATAGGCATCAATCCTTCTCACGTATTGATTTTATTTTAATTTCTAATGATTTGCTTTTTAGGGTGAAGAAAACAAGATATTTCCAAGATGTTTGTCTGATCATAGTCCTGTTTGGATGGAATTGCAATATGGAAAAGAAGGTAGAAGAACTTGGAGATTAAATGAAAATTTGTTTAGATATCAGGATAATGTAAATCAATGTAAAAAGCAGATGAAAGAATTTTTGATTATAATTTGAATAATGAAACATCGATAGAAATGGTTTGGGACGCAGTAAAGCTTTTATGAGAGGTGTATTAATATATCTTAATAATAGACAGAGAAATAAGCAACAAAGACAGCGAGGTATTTAGAAGAGGAAATTTATAAGAAACAACAATTATTAATACATAACCACATGATCAAAAACTTAAAGATGCAATAAAGTTACTACAGAATCAATTTAATATGATAATGGCTGATCAGGTGGCAACAAATATACAATATGCCAAACATAATACTTTTGTAATGCAAATAGACCTGGTAGATGGTTAGCATATACCTTAAGGAAAAGACAAAACAACGTACTATAGAAAAATAGAATATAAAGGTAAAGAGATATCAACAGGATAAAATTAAAAAAGCTTTTTTAGAATATTATACAAATTTATATCTTAAAGATAATATATTGAATAGGGATATTGATAATTATTTGAAGGAATATAAGGTTAAAAATTTAACTTTAGAACAAACGGATGAACTGAATCGGCCTATAACCTCGGAAGAAATTATTTTGGTAATTAAACAATTAAAATGCGGAAAACTCCTGGTACGGATGGGCTCACAGTTAGTTATTATAGGAATTTACAGGATGAGATGTTAGGTCCACTTAAGGAATTATTTAATCAGATACAACTAGGAGGGGGAATTCCCCCCTCATGGAGAACCTCTTTTATTTCATTGATACCAAAAGAGGAACAGGATTGTTCTAAACCTGGGAATTATAGACCAATTTCACTTTTAAATAATGATTATAAGATTTTTGTTAAAATAATAGCTAATAGATTAATGTTGATTCTGCAGCGAAGAATTCATAATGATCAATCTGGATTTATAAAAGGGAGACAGATGAGGAATAATGTTAGGCAGATTGTTAATTTACTGGAGTACTTAGAAAAGAAAAATTTTATTCCAGCAGCATTTATTTTCTCGATGCAGAGAAAGCTTTTGATCGATTGCATTGGGATTTTTTATTTAAATTAATAGAAAAGATGCAATTTGGAGATGGTTTTTTAAGAATAATTAGGGCAATTTATGGAGAGCAAACAGCACAGATTATAATCAATGGTAGCTTAACAGAACCTTTTAAGATTGCGAAAGGAACAAGACAGGGATGTCCTTTATCACCATTATTGTTTATTTTAACTCTAGAACCATTATTGGATAAAATACGAGAAGTAAAGGAGATAGAGGAATTAGAGTTAGACAACATGAATATAAGCTAAGAGCTTTTGCAGATGACCTGGTGATTACTTTAACAAACCCTATAAATTCTAGTAAATCTTTGTTGGAAATAATTGATCAATATGGGAAGGTTTCAGGGTTTAAGGTAAATCAGAAAAGACAAAAGTGATAATAAAAATATGGCCAGACAACAGAAAGAAAAACTAGAGGAAATAACAGGATTTGAAATTGTAAAGAAGGTTAAGTACTTAGGGTTTATATTACATCGTCAAATGTGAAATTGTATAAGAATAACTATGAGGTTTTATGGCAAAAGTTCAGAAGGAGTTGATTGTTTGGAAAAATTGCAATTATCTTTGCTGGGAGAATTGCTGCTATTAAAATGAATGTTTTACCTAGATTTTTATTCCTCTTTCAGATGATACCAATAATTAAGAAAGATAAGAATCTTGAGGAATGGCAGAAGGAATTAATAAATTTATATGGGAAGGTAAAAAGCTAGGTTAAAATGAAAATAATTCAAGATTCTCGGAAAGGGAGGTTTAAAATGCCTAATTTTAAATTATATTATGAAGCAGCTGCTCTCTCTGCAATAAGTGATTGGTTTAATTTAACAGAGGACAGAATTTTGAATATAGAAGGTTATGATTTGTTATATGGATGGCATGCATATTTAATTTATGACAAAAAGTGGATAAGGCCTTTAAAAATCATGTGCTAAGAACTGCTCTTCATGTGTTTGGAAAAATACTCTTATAAACTAAATTATAAGGTTCCTATATGGGCAAGTCCTAGACATACAATAGAGAACATAAATATAGAACAGAATCAGGAAATGATTACATATAAAGATCTTTTGTATACTGAAAGAGGTAATTTGCAATTAAAATCTCTGCACGTATTAAAGGAGGAAGGGAAAAATTATACTTGGTTTCAATATGAGCAACTACGTGCTAGATGGAAGGAAGATCAGAAAATTGGTATAGAGCAGAACGAGGGAAATTTGGTAAAGCAAATTAGAAATCAGTCTCAGGAGCATATAAAGAGATTGTATAATGTGTTACTTGAAATAGATTCTGAAAGGGACTTGGTAAAGGACTGTATGATAAAGTGGGCACAAAATTTTCAGGAGCCAATATTATTGGAAACTTGGGAAAAAATTTGGGTTAGAAATGTTAAATTCACGCAGGCACAGAATCTGAGGGAAAATTTTTATAAAATGTTTTATAGATGGCATTTAGATCCTAAAAAATTATCGTGTATGTATCCAGACATGCAAACAAAATGTTGGAGATGTAATTGTGATGACGCTACATATTTTCACATTTGGTGGACTTGTAAGGACATAAAGGCCTTTTGGATAAAAATTTGGTGGATTTTACAAAATGTTTTGAAAAAGAAGATAAAGTTCCTGCCGCAATTTTTTTTGTTGGGAATTATTACGGATTGTACAGTAATTGAGACTAAATTGATTTTAAACCTAATAACAGCAGCAAGATTATTAATAGGACAATACTGGAAGAAAAAAGAAGTACCTACAATAGAAGAATGGATATTGAAGGTTGCCAATTTGGCTGAGATGGCGAAGATATCAGCCTTTTTGAAAGATAATACGCAAGAAAGATACTTAAAGGAATGGAAAAAATGGATTGACTATATTCAACGTAGATATCAGACTAAGAGTTATCAGACTGTTTTTGAATGATTATGATGTATTATTCTTGATTGTTTTTGGGGGAAGTTAGGAATTGATGATTGTAGGGGTATAATTAAGTTGGGATGAAAATTTTTTAGCATATGTTTGTTTTATTTTTAACTATACCTTGTGCCCGTTCCGGGAAGTTGGGGGGGGGAGGGGGGTTGTGAAGGGAGGGGAGAGGAGGGGGGGAAAGGGGGGAATAATTTTTGTAAAACTTTTTGAATAAAAAAAAAAAAATTGGTCTAGCAAATGTTTTATAAGCTCTGGTTAGTGTCAAGGTTCCAGAAAAACCTCTTCTGCATAAAAAAAACTCAGAAGCCATTGTTTTTCAGAGTTCTTTACTAGCATGAGGAAACTGGCACACGATGAGTGAAATTCCAAAACTGAACTTCCGGATTCTTTTCCCAGTTATACAAACCCCAAGAGTCCCACCCCCCTGACCCCTTTGATGGTCACATGGTTCCACGTTCTCCCAGTTCATTCGAATATCTTCTCGCCACTCTTCCTGCAGATGTGAACACCATCCAACCTTGACCGCTTGAAGAATGTTACCATACCCCTCAGCCCCCCTTCTTCCCCTCAGGGGAAAAATATGGTAGCGTCTGGAACCCTAAAGTCTAGTATGGATTCCAGGCCTGACAGGCGTCCCCCCTTGGAAAAGAAGCTATATCCTAGGAAAGAAAATAAAGAGTTAATAAAGAAGAGTGTCAATGGTCTACACTTCCCTTCTACCCCCCCCTTCCCCTCTCCAAGAGTTTTTTTTAGGTTTGTCAGGGAAAGTGTCATGAAATTGTTTAATCAAATTGTCAGCATTTACTTTCCAACTTTTGACCCAAGTAGATTCAGATAATGGATATCCCTTCCAGTGGACTAAATATTGTAATTGACCTCTGTATAGTCTAGAGTCAAGGATTTTCTTGATTTCATAGTGGGTTTCACCTTGGATTATCAAGGGTGGTGGGGGAGCTGCAGGTTGAGGTCTCAGACCAGACTGTCTAGCAGGTTTTAATAAGCTGGTATGGAATACCGGGTGTATTTTCCCCAACATTCGAGGGAGCTTGAGTTGGACGGTAACGGGATTAATAATTTTTACAATGGGGAAAGGACCCAAAAATTTTGGACCGAATTTTCTGCTGGGTATTCTCAACCTCAGATACTTAGTAGATAAAAAGACTTTATCTCCAATGTGAAAAGGGGGTTGAAGGGAACGGTGTTTGTCAGCTTGGGCTTTTTAATTCTGAGCTGTCACAGCCAAGGCCTTTTTTGTATTTTCCCAACCTTTTTTCAACGAATTCATCCAGTCCGTTAGGGAAACGGAAGAGGGGGGTTGCACAGGGAGTTCAGGCATTGGAACGAAGTCCATGCCGGTGGTTACTTGAAAAGGGGTTAACCCCGTGCTGCTGTGTACAGCATTATTATATGCAACCTCTGCAAATGGTAACAAATCTGACCAGTTTTCTTGTTGGTAATTTACATAACACCGTATGTATTGTTCCACCATCGAGTTCAATTTTTCAGCCACTCCATTGGTCTCCGGATGGAACCCAGAACTAAGTCCTTGAGATGACCCAATGGACCGTAGGAACTCCCTCCAGAACTTGGCTGTGAATTGAACACCCTTGTCGGATATTATCCTTTTAGGAACTCCATGCAGTCTGTAGATGTGTTTGACGAAGAGCTTTGCTAATTTTCTCGCCGATGGCAATCCGCTGCACGCAGTGAAGTGGGCCTGTTTAGAGAACAAGTCCACTACGGTCCATATCACTGTGTTTCCCCCACTAGATGGGAGTTCAACAATAAAATCCATGGCAATCTCTTCCCAGGGTCTGGTGGGTTCGGCTACGGGTTGTAGGAGTCCAGGAGGTTTCCCTGGTCTGGACTTCATGGTGGCGCAGGTAGCACAGCTCCGAACATAGTCTTCGACATCTGATTTCATTTTTGGCCACCAGAATTGTCTTCTAGCCAAGTGGAGAGTCTTTAAAAATCCAATGTGACCTCCTAGGCGAGAGTCGTGACTTCTCTGTAGTATAGGCAGCCGCATAGCGACGGGTACATAAATCTTGGTTCCCTTCCAGGGTATCCCATCCCTTAAGGTGAGGTCTGGCAAGTTTTCTTTAAACCAAGTATCGTCAGTGAGTGCTGATTTTAACTCCGCTAGTAGTTTATTTGGTGGGATGTTAGTACTACGGCGTGATTGGGGTCTAGTAAGTGCTTGGCTAGCCAGTTCGCTATCGGGAATCATCGCATGTATTACCTCTTCACGTTGGCTGTCAAATTGTGGTTTCCTAGATAGGGCGTCAGCCAGTAGATTTTGGTCGCCGGGGATGTATTTGAGGGTGAAATGGAACCGTTTGAAAAACTGAGCCCATCGAACCTGTTTGGGAGAAAGCTTTCCAGGGGTTTTTAAGTATTCGAGGTTTTTGTGGTCCGTCCACACTTCGAATGGTTCTTTTCCCCCTTCAAGGAAGTGTCTCCAGGAGAGGAGTGCCCAGCGCACTGCAAAGGCTTCCTTTTCCCAAACTGCCCATCTGCGTTCAGTGTCCATCAGTTTTTTAGACACGTACGCGCAGGGCATTAGATTGTTGTCGGTATTCCGTTGTAATAAGACAGTGGCTGCTGCTACATCACTTGCATCAGCTTGGACCACAAAAGGTTTATTTGGATCCGGATGTTGAAGAATTGGTTCCATCGAGAATAGGCATTTTAGGTGTTCAAAGGAATGTTGGCAGTCCATTGTCCAAGGTAGGGGTTGGGTAGGTTTGGGTTTAGCGGGTAATGGCCCAGTTTTTAGCAATTCTGTTAATGGTAGAGCTACTTCTGCGAAAGAAGGAATGAATTTGCGGTAAAAATTCGCGAATCCCAAGAAACTTTGAAGTTGCTTACGTGTGCGTGGCGGTTGCCAATCCAACACCGCTTTTACTTTTCCTGGGTCCATTTCGATACCTTTGTTTGATATCCGGTAACCTAGGTAGTCTAGGGATTCTTTATGGAATTTGCATTTGGAAAGTTTGACATATAGCTTGGCCGCTAGGAGCTTTTTAAGGACTTGTCTGACCAATTTGATGTGTTCTTCGATATTGTTTGTGTAGATAAGAATATCATCTAAGTAGACAAGAACCCCATTGTAGAGATGGGGGTGCAGATTTTCATTAATTAGTTGCATAAAAACAGCTGGAGCCCCTTGGAGGCCAAAAGGCATGACACGGTATTGGAAACTGCCCAAGGGGCAGTTGAAAGCCATTTTCCATTCATCACCTTCCTTGATGCGGACCCGGTAATAGGCTTCCCTTAAATCCAATCTGGTGAAAATTTTGCCTTTTGATAAGTGGTTCAACAAATCGTGCATAAGTGGTAAAGGGTATGTGTTTTGTATGCAAATTGCATTGATATTTTTGAAGTCAATACACAATCTAAGCGAACCATCTTTCTTTTGTTTGAATAGCACGGGCGCAGCTACAGGTGATTTTGCTGGTTCAATGAACCCTCTGGCTAGGTTAGTGTCAATGTATTTTCTTAGTTCAGACATTTCGGCTGGTGTCATTGAATACATTTTGGGTTTTGGTAATTTTGCCCCCGGGTGCAATTCAATTGCGCAATCAGTTTGTCGGTGGTGGGGTAAGAGGTTACATTCATCCTCACTAAAAACGTCTGATAAATCCATGTATGCTTTAGGGATGCGTGGTTCATTAAAGAATAGAATAGAATACAATAGAATTTTTTATTGGCCAAGTGTGATTGGACACACAAGGAATTTGTCTTGGTGCATATGCTCTCAGTGTACATAAAAGAAAAGATACGTTCATCAAGGTACAACATTAGGAGATGGATTGGATATGGTGGTTGTTGGTTCCCTCTGGTGGTCATTTTGGATAGGGGGAATTGGATCTAAGGGTCTGAAAGTCCATATAATTTTCCTGAATCCATCCTCCCATTTGATTGTGGGTTCCCATTTGTCCAGCCAAGCTAAACCCAGGATGATGGACTCTGACATCTTGGGAATTACTATGAATCTTATAAGTTCATGATGGGCTCCAATTTCTAAGCGAACCAGTTGTGTGATTTGGGTCGCTGGAACGCCACCAATCAAGGTTCCATCTACTTGGTGGAATTTAATTGGGTGTTTCAAGGGAAATGTTTTTATACGGAGTTGGGCGACTGTAGAGGTTGAAATTAGGCATCTGGTGCATCCTGTGTCCACAATAGCCTCTAAATCTTTTTTGGCCCCTTCCCCTGGAATTACTAAGTTTACTTTGATAGCAAATGGAGGAATGGGTGCACTCACCATTGGGTCGTTTTCTGCTTGGTTTGAGTCGTCAGGAGGTGAATCAGATGACGGAAGGTCAGTAGGGAGGTCTATGGCTTGTCTCGCAAAGCGACTGATACTCAGATTCCTTCGAGGGGGTCTGCTTGGTTGGGTAGCAGTTGGTGGGCGATACTGTGGGAGGGGTGTTGGGGCTAGGCAAACTGACGCCCGATGTCCTAATTTTCCACAACAGTAGCATTTGATTATTGTTGAAGGCTGAAAGGTGGAGGGTGTGGTTGGTCTTAAGAGGGAGGGTCTTGTAGGTGGTCGTTGTGGAGTTATAGTTGGTGATTGGTTTTGGAGGGGGTTGAATTCTCTGTCCAGAGCGATGGACACGTTGTACCAGTCATTTAGTTGTTCTGGGATTCCTCTGGTGGAGCAGGCTTTTCTGATGTTTTGATCAATGGCCTCTTTGAAGTAGTGGAGGACGATGCGATCTGGCCAATGTCTAAGATTGCCAGCAACCCTTCTGAAATCCCATACAAATTGTTTTAGAGGTTTGTTACCTTGCTTCATCGTTTTTAAGGTGGTTTCACATTCTGCAATTAGGTCATCAACTTGAAACCGGTTGCGAAGCAGTGCCATGAATCCGTGAACATCGTTATTTCTGGTGCACGTTCATTGTGTAGTTGAGCTATCCATTCTGAGGCTAGCCCCACGTTCATACCATCCGAGATGGCGTTGATTAGGCTTCTTTCTGATGGGTATTGATGTCTATATTGTTCAATGTAAGCCTCAATTCTGCTGAGAAAGTAAGCCAGGTGGTGTGGATTCCCATCAAAGGTTGGTTTGAAAGGGGGAGGGGCTGGGTGAGGGGGTGCAGGTGGGTTTAGCTGGCCTGCTTGTGGTTGAAGAGGGATTTGGGGGACGGCCGTTGCTGTTGTAGCTGGTTGCTGAGTTGTGAAGGGGGGTGGAATTCCCCCTGGCTGCTGAGAAGGAAGTCCTTGAAATGCTTCAGCTGATGAGGCAAAAATCGGCCTGGGGCCCCCAGGTGCTGAACTGGCTGGTTGCCATTGGTATTGGATCCACCCTTGTCCAGGATAAAATGCCCAACCAGGAGGAATAGAAGCAGCTGGAGGCAGCGTAGGCCTCTGTTGGCGGGAAAAGTCAATTGGATGGGGGAGTTGGATTCCCCCCAAGTCCCTGGTGCTGCCTGACCTCCCTGCCGTCTGAAGGAGGGAAGGGAGGTCCTCCTGCGTTCATCGGAACGGCTTTGAGCTTCAGTAATTTCTCCCTCTCTGGTGGGAGGGAAGGTGAATTTAGGCTGAGCTAAAGGCTCTCGAGGTGGGTGAGCTGAGCTTATACGAGGCCTCACTTCCAAACGCTCAAAAGTTTCAGGGAGGTCTAATAGGGACTGGGATTTCAGGGGGTTTCTCAGGTCCCAATCCAGTGACTCTCCCGATTCTCCGGGTTTTACTGTCCTCCAGTGAGGTTGAGAAGAGGGAGGGGGCTCTCCATTCCGCCCCGGGGAAATGTTTTCTCCCGAACGACAGCTTACCCATGAATCAGAGTCTTTGGGCTGTGCTCCAAGCTGACAAGCAGGCTCTACCACTTCGGGTTTCTGAGTCATGTCTTCCGATGGGAAGTAGGCGATTTCAACTAAATCGTTAGATTCAAGCTTCTGTGCTACTTCCATGGTTTCAGCTTGCTGCTCTTCCATCTTCGCTGGGTCTTTGCACCGCTGTGGAGGTTGCGGAGGCTGGGGCCCAGCACCCCCCTAACGGGCCCCCTCTGAGCGGGGGAGAGGGTACCGTTAGCAAAAGAGAGTTAGGAGTTTTGGAATAATGTCAAGGTTCCAGAAAAACCTCTTCTGCATAAAAAAAACTCAGAAGCCATTGTTTTTCAGAGTTCTTTACTAGCATGAGGAAACTGGCACACGATGAGTGAAATTCCAAAACTGAACTTCCGGATTCTTTTCCCAGTTATACAAACCCCAAGAGTCCCACCCCCCTGACCCTTTTGATGGTCACATGGTCCCACGTTCTCCCAGTTCATTCGAATATCTTCTCGCCACTCTTCCTGCAGATGTGAACACCATCCGACCTTGACCGCTTGAAGAATGTTACCATACCCCTCAGCCCCCCTTCTTCCCCTCAGGGGAAAAATGTGGCAGCGTCTGGAACCCTAAAGTCTAGTATGGTTTCCAGGCCTGACAGTTAGTAGTGTAGTGTTTCTGGAGAAGAAGCTACATAAGATTAGGTTTACAACTCTTAAAGCCTTTTTTGTGATGTAGTTGCAGTGGGCTTTGGCACTTAGATCATTTGATATGAAAACTCCAAGGTCTTTAACGGGGGGGGGGTCATCTGTAAGGTAATGTCAATCAAGTTTGTACTTAGTGTTTAGGTTCTTTTTTCCAATATGTAAGACTGAGCATTTGCTGGTTGAGATTTGGAGTTGCCAAGTTTTTGACCATTCCGACACAAAGTCAAGGTCTTTTTGAAGGGTAGCTGTATTGTTGGTAGTGTTAAATAGTTTGACATCATCAGCGAAAAGAACACAATTGCTTTTAATATGATCACAGAGATCATTAATGTATAATATGAAGAGTGTTGGTCCAAGAACACTGCCTTGGGGAATGCCGCTATTGACAGGAACAGGATTTGATAGGGCACTGTCTATTTTGACCACTTGTTGTCTGTTTGACAGGAACGCTGTTATCCAATTGTGGAGGGGCCTGGAGATGCCGTAGGATTTTAGTTTTAGGAGAAGTTTGTCATGTACCACTGAGTCAAAAGCTTTACAGAAGTCTAGGTAAGTTACATCTATTGTTTTGCGTTTATCAAGATTTGTAATCCATGTTTTTGCAGTGAAGAAGATGTAAGTTACATAATAATTTTTTTCTGAAACCAAATTGTTTATTAGAGAGTAGATTGTTTGTTTCTAGGTGGAGGATAATGGATTGGTTGATGATGGATTCCATAACTTTACAGGTGACGCAGCATAGAGAGATTGGTCTGTAATTTTCAACTAAGCTGGGGTCTCCTTTTTTGAAGACAAGGATGACGGTGGCTAGTGACCAAAGTTTGGGAAGGGAACGGGTCATGAAGGCTTTTCCAAAGATTATGCTTAGGGGTTCTGCTATATTAGTGGAAAGCTTTTTAAAGAAGTATGCACATAGTCCATCAGGTCCTATAGATAGGGATGGTTTCAGTTTGCGAAGAGTTTTTTCAACATTTTCTTCAGTGAAATCTATATGTGTTAGGTCATTGTTGGTGCGGTTGGGGAATGTCGGGTATGAGCCATTACTGTTAACAAAGACTGAGCCCAAGAATGTATTAAAGAGATTTGTTTTAACTGTTTCATCATTATTTTCTTTGCCGTTAGATTCTTTTAGTGGTGGGATGGATCTCGAGTCTTTAAGTTTGTTGTTCACAAAATTATAAAAAGCATGATTGGAATTTGTATGCAGAAGGTCTTCTTCTTGCTTGGTGTGATATTCAGGATATGCATTCAATTTTTATTTGGTTGCATATATCTCTGTATCAGTTTTGAAATTAGCTACATGTCCCTTTTTGTTTTTCCTCCAAAGGGATTTTTTTTTTTTGGATTGAAGCTTTTTTATTGATATGGGTAATTTGTTTTTCTTGATTTTTGTGGTGGTTTGTGGTATACAAAATTTAATGACTCTATTGACTTCGAGTAGGAAAACTCTGTAGTGGTCTTCGGCAGTGATACAGGATGAGAATAGATTTTGCAGTCAAGAAATGAGAGGTAGGTGTTTATAAGGTTATAGTTGGCTTTTTTGAAATTGTAGTTTGGAATACTATTATTATGACGATTTTTATAAGGGCGTATATTGAGATAAAAGTCTATCATGCTGTGGTCACTGTTGGAAAAGGGTTCTTTTATTTGTAGTCCATAAATTGAGTTTGTGTTGTTGCAGAAGATGAGGTCAAGGCAGTTGTTGATTCTTGTATTGTTAGTTACTAGTTGTTCAAGACCTAGATTTGTGACAGCGTTGTATAGGGTAGTATGGATGGGTTCAGTTGTACATTCGTTTGTTATCTAATTTATATGAGGTAGATTGAGGTCACCGAGAAAGATGAGAGGATATGGGCAAGAGGTTGCCCAAGTTAGTAGTGCGGTTAACATGTTCGCATGTGCAATGTCATAGTCAGGGGCTCTGTAGCATAGTAGGAATTGAAGTGTGATGTTAAGGGACAGGTCGCATACAATAGTTTCAGGGATAGCAAGTTTATGCGCAATTTAAACATTTTTTACATTTAGTGACTTTTTATGAAAGATAGCTGTTCCACCTCCTCTGTGGGTTTCATGATCTGATCTAAAAACTTTGGTCCCTTTAAGACTTGTGGACTTGTGGACTTCAACTCCCAGAGTTCCTCACTCAGCTTTGACTCTGGGAGTTGAAGTCCACAAGTCTTAAAGGGACCAAGGTTGGAGACCCCTGAGCTAAAGTGCTCTGGGACTTTCCAATTCAAACAGAGAAGCACCTAGCAGATGACTTGCAATCAGTTCATAAGTTTGAATGACTAGGAGCCATGGAAAAGTTGTTTCAGCAACAGGGGAGTCTTTGAGACAGTGGGTTTGCTTAAAATTTCACTTTCTTAATCACATTTGGCTTGTAATTTTAAAGCCAAAAGGTATTTGAAGCAGCAGGACAATAAAATACTTGGTGAGTGAGCATTACAGATTTAAAAAGGAGTAAAATAACAATTAGCAAATAAATAACAACAAAAATTCTGATGTGAGTCTGATTTAAGGAAATTTTAAGGGGATTAAGGGCAAAGTGAATCTTAAAATGTTTTTATTTTTGTGGAACTGCTTTTGAAATAATTAAATAAATAATGCATACCTTTATCAAAATAAAAATTGTTAAAAATTTTATGAAGATAGCTGTTCCACCTCCTCTGTGGGTTTCATGATCTGATCTAAAAACTTTGGTCCCTTTAAGACTTGTGGACTTGTGGACTTCAACTCCCAGAGTTCCTCACTCAGCTTTGACTCTGGGAGTTGAAGTCCACAAGTCTTAAAGGGACCAAGGTTGGAGACCCCTGAGCTAAAGTGCTCTGGGACTTTCCAATTCAAACAGAGAAGCACCTAGCAGATGACTTGCAATCAGTTCATAAGTTTGAATGACTAGGAGCCATGGAAAAGTTGTTTCAGCAACAGGGGAGTCTTTGAGACAGTGGGTTTGCTTAAAATTTCACTTTCTTAATCACATTTGGCTTGTAATTTTAAAGCCAAAAGGTATTTGAAGCAGCAGGACAATAAAATACTTGGTGAGTGAGCATTACAGATTTAAAAAGGAGTAAAATAACAATTAGCAAATAAATAACAACAAAAATTCTGATGTGAGTCTGATTTAAGGAAATTTTAAGGGGATTAAGGGCAAAGTGAATCTTAAAATGTTTTTATTTTTGTGGAACTGCTTTTGAAATAATTAAATAAATAATGCATACCTTTATCAAAATAAAAATTGTTAAAAATTTTAGCGAAGAGGCCATTGGTGAACCAATGAATGTGATTGTTACAATGAATAAGCTTTTATTGAAATCTGAAATGGAAGAAGAACAAATAAAAGATTGTATGGTAGAATAGGCCAAAAATTTCAGTTGCAAAATATTGATGGACCAATGGGAAAAATGGTTGAAAGGACTAAAATTTACAATATAACTTTTTTTTAATTTAAATATTTTTTATTGAATTTTCCAATATTTAAAACACAAAACACATATTTACACTTGTAATAGCTTTTCCATATTGGTATCCATATCTTTCATAACAATCATATTTACAAAAATTCTATTTATATATATTTCATTTCATTTCATTTCATTTATTTGATTTTTATACCGCCCTTCTCCCGAAGGACTCAGGGCGGTGTACAGGCAAATAAACATCACTATCCTATGTTATATCCTTATTTAAATTATAATAATATCAATTCATAAATCAATATCATATATTTCTTATAAATTACATTCTATATATTATACTTTTTACGACTTATACCTTAGGTTTTAAGTTTACTCTCGAGCCAGGAATACCATCTATTCCAAATTTGATAGTACTCAGATTCTTCCCTCTCCTTCATTTCCATAGAAAATCTATCCATTTCTGCACATTCATAGATTTTCCTTATTATCATGTGATCTGGAGGAGTGTCAGTCTGTTATATTTTTACATCTTAAAATTGTAATATTTTAAAATTTATTTAAATATACACATGAGACTAGACTAGACTAGACTAGACTAGACTAGACTAGACTAGACTAGACTAGACTAGAATAGAATAGAATAGAATAGAATAGAATAGAATAGAATAGAATAGAATTCTTTATTGGCCAAGTGTGATTAGACACACAAGGAATTTGTCTTGGTGTATATGCTCTCAGTGTACATAAAAGAAAAGATACCTTCATCAAGAATCATAAGGTACAACATTTAATGATGGTCATAGGGTACAAATAAGCAATCAAATCATATTAGGAAACAGTCAATATAAATCATAAGGATACCAGCACCACGGTTACAGTCATACAGTCATAAGTAGAGGCTTCCGGTTTGGCTCCGCTTCATTGATGGCAGTCTTTTTTAGACTGCTAACCCCGTAGTCTGTACAGCTGCCAGGACAGCGAAATTTAGCTGTCCGACAGCTTGTAAATCTCTCCCTTGGGCAAAGAGGGAGAGATGAGCATTCAGGCTGAAGTTGAGCCACCCAGAGAGGAGGGAAGTGGTCCTTCTAAAGCCTGAAAGAAGTTCCAGACTCCAAGGGCATCTGCCTTTTGGCAAGAAAAAAATGTAGCATCCAATCTCCGTGGCAGAAATTGATTTGTGATGGATTGTAATGCAGACAGAGCAGAAACTGGAGTTCTAGCATTTGTTTGTAAGAAGACTGCAAGCCCCTAATAGAGGATATATTTGTTGCGAAGATAGGAGAGAAGAAAGAAAATGGTGTTTTGTGGAATGTGAGCAAATGGCAATTTGTGTATTGGAAACGAAAGTTAAGAAAATGCTTCTAACAGCTAGTGTGGAATTAACATAACATAACATAACATCAGAGTTGGAAGGGACCTTGGAGGCCTTCTAGTCCAACCCCCTGCCCAGGCAGGAAACCCTACACCATCTCAGTCAGATGGTTATCCAACATTTTCTTAAAAATTTCCAGTGTTGGAGCATTCACAACTTCTGAAGGCAAGTCGTTCCACTTATTAATTGTTCTAACTGTCAGGAAATTTCTCCTTAGTTCTAAGTTGCTTCTTTCCTTGATCAGTTTCCACCCATTGCTTCTTGTTCTACCCTCAGGTGCTCTGGAGAACAGCCCAACTCCCACTTCTCTGTGGCAGCCCCTGAGATATTGGAACACTGCTATCATGTCTCCCCTAGTCCTTCTTTTTGTTAAACTAGACATACCCAGTTCCTGCAACCGTTCTTCATATGTTTTATCCTCCAGTCCCCTAATCATCTTTGTTGCTCTTCTCTGCACTCTTTCTAGAGTCTCAACATCTTTTTTACATCGTGGCAACCAAAACTGGATGCAATATTCCAAGTGTGGCCTTACCAAGGCATTATAAAGTGGTACTAGCACGTCACGTGATCTTGATTCTATCCCTCTGTTTATGCAGCCCAGAACTGTGTTGGCTTTTTTAACAGCTGCTGCACACTGCTGGCTCATATCTAGATGGTTATCCACTAGGACTCCAAGATCCCTCTCACAGGTACTACTATTGAGCAAGGTACCACATATACGGTACTGGTGCATTTTGTTTTTTTGGCCTAAATGTAGAACCTTACTTTTTTCACTGTTGAATTTCATTTTGTTAGATAGCGCCCAATGTTCAAGTCTGTCAAGATCTTTCTGTAACTTGAGCCTATCTTCTGGAGTGTTGGCTATTCCTGCCAGCTTGGTGTCATCTGCAAATTTGATGAGTTCCCCATATACAAGAAGATACTGACTAAATGGAAGAAATGAGAATTTTATGATTTATATTGTTTCTTCTTCTTTGGGATTATAGTTGATTTATAAGTAAAGTTTTTTGAATCTTTCCCTTTTAACCCCTTTTTGTCCTCTGTTACTGGGTAGGTTATATATTTTAAAAAATGGCTTTTAAGCAAATAGTACCGAAAGCCACTAAAAATTTTGAAATTTCTTCAGCTCAGATACGAAAATTAAAAGAAGAAATCAAAGAGGAATTAAGAAATTTTTTACAGGAGTTTCTGGAGACTCGTTTTTCAGAAATAGATCAAAAATTTGATGAAATAGAGAAAGAGATGTTGGATTTTAAGGAAGTGGTGGAAGAGCAGAAGAGGGAAATGAAAATGGTAAAGGATGCAATTTCGCAAATATTATGGTCTTGTATTCAGATGGAGGATAGTTTGGCAGAAATTGGAAAATAGAGGAAATTCAAAAGAATCAAAACAATTGGAACTTAGATAATAAGATGGAAGATATACAGGCAAAGGTAGATAGGGCAGATGAAGAAAGAGTAATATTACAATATAGATTAATGGAATATGCTATAAGGGTGAGGGGATTGAGGGAAAGTAGGAAGGAAAATTTAAAAGAGATTTTTACGCAAGCTTTTGCTCAGATAAAGGGTGTGGAGCCAGAAGATTTTGAGATTAATATTGAAAGAATTTATCGTGTTAATTCTTGGTGGGCAAGACAAAACAAATTACCGAGGGATGTGGTTATTTATTTTACAACTAAAAAGGTTAGGTATGAAATTTTGCAAGCCTTTTATAAAAATAAATTTCAAATATTGGGACAAGATATAAAAATGATGAAGGACATTCCTCCTAAAATGTTAAAAAAGAGAAGAGAATTTGCTTTTTTAGTGGATGAGTTTAAGAAACATCAGATATATTTTAGATGGGAAGTTCCAATGGGTTTGTCAGTGAATTTTAGAGGTAGAAAGTATTTTTTTAATACAGTTATGAAGGCAAGACACTTCTATATTAATGTTTTAAAGAGTGGGCATTCTTTGTTGTTAGATGCTAAGTTAACTGGTTTGGAGATGATGGAAAATAGAATAGGAGAGGGGAGGAAGTTTAAGATGTGAATATGATGATTATGGTTAATTTTTAGAATTGATTTGTTTAGGATATAAATTATAGGTTTTGTTATTTGTTATTTGTAAGGTATAAACCTATGGGATGATACTATTTAATTGTGAAGGATGGAAAGTAAAATTTATGAATTTAGATAATGTTGTGGGTAATGATGTTAATTGTTTACTGTTATATTGTGGATGTAACTTAAAGATTATTCGTTTTAATTGATACGTTTATAGACAGTAAAAGTGATGAAGTTAAGTTGGAAATATTGTATCTGAGAGACTTTATTTGTAATGATATTTGATGGAGTAATATTGGAAGATCGGACATTAAATGTTATAACAATTGAAGAAATATATAAGTAATGAAAATTTGAGCTCGAGAAGATGGACTGTAATTTAAGAAATGGACATCAAATTTGAAGGAATATACAAGTGGAAAAAATTCGAATTTGAGAAGATGGACTAATTTTAAAAATGGACTGTAAGAAGAAGCAATATGTGAAGGGAAGATTGTATTGGTATTGTTTCTTTTCTTTTTTCTTTTTTCTTTCTTATCTCTTTATTTTTATTGTGAGGGGATTTAAAATTTTAGAGAGGGGTGGGAGTTTATGTATATTTTGTATATTTTAGCTTGTGATTGTTGGTCATAATACCCAGTGTTTGCTCTGGGAAGTCTGGGGCGGGGGGAAGGGGGGAGGAGGGGGGAAATGATATATGGATTGGTTATTAATGTACAGTAATGATTGAAGATATGAAATTAAAATCTGAAATGATATTGGGGCTGCCCAACTGCCATTTCAGAAAGAAAGGGAGAGAGGAGAAGAAGGAGGGAAGAAAGTAGGTAGGAAAGAGTTGAGAAGGAGGAGGGGAATAAGAAGGTTAGAGAGGGTGGAAGAAGGGAGGAGTGGAGAAGGAGGAGAGGAAGTAGTAAAGTGAAGGAGATGAAGGAGGGGAAAGTAGTAGAGGGTAGAGGGAGGTTGTGAAGAAAGGAAGTGGCAGTCGGGCAGGCCCGAATCAGCAATAAATAAAAATTAATGAATAATGATGGATAACAGATTGTACATAAATATGATGTTGGAAAATGGAAATTTAAAAAAAAAATATAAAAAAAATAAGTGGGAGGAGATGGGTGATAGGAACTATGACAAGATATGCAGACTTAGTAAATAGTTTGACAGCATTGAGGGAATTATTTGTTTAGCAGAGTGATGGTGTTTGGGGAAAAACTGTTCTTGTGTCTAGTTGTTCTGATGTGCAGTGCTCTATAGTGTTATTTTGAGGGTAGGAGTTGAAACACTTTTTGCCCAGGATGTGAGGGATCTGTAAATATTTTCACAGCCCTCTTTTTGACTCATGCAGTATACAGGTCCTCAATGGAAGGCAGGTTGGTAGTAATTGTTTTTTCTGCAGTTCTAATTATCCTCTGAAGTCTGTGTCTGTCTCGTTGGGTTGCAGAACCAAACCAGACAGTTATAGAGGTGCACTCAATAATTCCTCTGTAGAACTGGATCAGCAGCTCCTTGGACTGTTATAGCTTCCTGAGTTGGGGCAGAAAGAACATTCTTTGTTGCGCTTTTTTGATTATGTCTATTTTAGGTCTTGAGATATGGTAGAACCTAGAAATTTGAAGGTCTCTATTGTTGATACTGTGTTGTCTAATATTGTAAGAGTAGGTATTATGGTAGGGTTTCTCCTAAAGTCCACCACCATTTCTACAGTTTTGAGTGTGTTCAGTTCCATATTGTTCTGGTCATAGGCAAATACATCGTAATAGAATGAAACAGTTTGAGGGCTATAAGTATTCTCTAAGATGTGGGCAAACATACTATTTCTAATAATTATAGCAGAGAGATACTGAAAGATGGAGATTTAGGAAATGATATTTTTTATTATGAATCTAAAATGCATAAACCTCAAGCTGATCAAAAATATAACACTGTTGTATTATATAATTACTGGATGTTATATCCAAAAGAGATTCTTATTCACAGCAGAAATTAAATTGAAGACCAATTATTATTAAATTACTGCAGACTCATATGGAGTTCAGGGGGTAAAAAGTCTCTAAGTGATAATAAAACCATGACAGCCATTGCTCATAAAACCCAGCTTGATAGGCTCATATTTCAGATTAAATTTGTTGTGACATTCTGAAAATTAGAGAAAAACACTAAGTTACAACTTAAAGAGAATGCTTACAAAATGATGTATATGATCATATATGATACTAGAAAAATTATCTTGGATATATTTGGAGGTACTACATATTTATTTTGGAAATGTGGAAAAAATGAACGATCATTATCACACAGCTAGAAAATTATGGGTGCAAATACATTTAGTTGTATGAAGAATTTTAAAGATTAACTTTCATCTGAAATCATATTTTGTTGGTATTTATGGACAATCAATTAGAAAAGACTCATGGAAGATTATGTTTAATGTATGGTAGCTGCAGCAAGATTATTATAAGCACCAAGTTGGAAAGATTTAAAAACACCTACAACAGAGGAATACTTGGTGAAGATACAGAATTTGCAAAAATGGCAAAATTAACTTGGTTAGGGAAAGACAACTTTTTCTTCAAAATATAAAAATTGAACTGGTGATTTACGGATTTGATGATTAGAAAGGGTAAAATATGGAAAGAAGGAAATTGTTGATGAAACCTTAAAGAGGGAAGTGGATTATAATTTTATTTGTAACTTCATGGATTAAGCTGCTTCTCTATCTTTTTTTCTTTATCTGTTCACCATCTTTCTTTATTTTTCTTACATTTGTATCATTTTTATGATTGTATCACATTTTTCAATAAAATATTTTTTTAAGAATTCATTCTGGTTTTTTTTTAATCTTTTGGGGTTTTATTGTTTTTGCTGCTGTAATATTTCTAAATTCATTAGCAATTAATCAGGGAATATGATAAATGAATAAATGTAGGAAAGATTTGAGTTCTGTAATACTACCTTTAAAAAATTCATCAAATCATTCATCATGGTTATATGCAGTTACAATAAGTAGATGTTTTACAACTTCTATTTACATAAACTGAGAAAAGTTGTTGCACTATTTTAAATTATAAGAAACACAATATTTGCAAACATATAATCTAAACATAAACATTCACTTTATAAATAGTATTTATTTATTTATTTATTTATTTATTTATTTATTATTCAAATTTTTATACCGCCCTTCTCCGAAGACTCAGGGCGGTATACAGCAAATAAAATGACAATAAATTAAAATACAGTAACTAGTTTAAAAATCTAATTTAACCGCTGTATAATTAAAAATATTAGATAAGAAAATTTACAAAATTTACAAAAGATAAAAACCCCGGTTAAAAGCCCGCTAAAAAACCCCAGTATAAAATCGATCAGGCCAGCCCTGCTTGGTGAAAAAAGAAAGTCTTGAGCTCGCGTTTAAAGGTCCGAAGATCAGGGAGAAGACGGAGTCCCACCGGCAGCTAGTTCCACAAGGCCGGGGCCCCCACAGAGAACACTCTTCCCCTGGGGGCTGCCAGCCAACATTGGTTGGCCAACAGTACCCTAAGGAGGCCCTCCCTGTGAGACCGCACTGGACGCACCGGACGATGGGAGGTAACTGGCGGCAGCAGGCGGTCCCGTAAATATCCTGGTCCCATGCCATGGAGCGCTTTAAAGATGATAACCAACACCTTGAATTGCACCCGGAAGGCTACCGGCAGCCAGTGCAGGCCACGCAGGATAGGTGTTACATGGGAGCTACGAGGAGCTCCCTCAATCCCCCGCACGGCCGCATTCTGTACCACTTGGAGCCTCTGGGTACTCTTCAAGGGGAGCCCCATGTAAAGAGCATTGCAGTAATCCAGAGGGAAGTGATGAGGGTATGAGTGACTGTGCATAACGAGTCCCGGTCCAGGAAAGGGCGCAATTGGCGAATCAGGCGGACCTGATAAAAAGTTCCCCTGGCGACGGCCGTCAAATGGTCTTCTAAAGACAGCCGTGCATCCAGGAGAATGCCTAAATTGCACACCGATTTCCTGGGGGCTAACGATTCACCCCCCACAGTCAGCAATGGGGTAAGCTGACTGTGCTGGGATGCTGGCATCCAGAGCCACTCCGTCTTGGATGGGTTGAGTTGGAGTCTGTTCGTCCCCATCCAGACCCGAATGGCTTCAAGACACCGAGTCATCACATTGACGGCTTCGTTGGGGTGGTTCGGGGTGGAAATGTACAGCTGAGTATCGTCAGCATACAGCTGACAGCTCACCCCGAAACCATGAATGATCTTCCCCAGCGGCTTCATATAGATGTTGAACAGGAGGGGCGAGAGAATCGACCCCTGTGGCACCCCACAAGTGAGTTGCCTAGCAGTCGATCTCTGCCCCCCTGTCAACACCGTCTGCGAATGGTCGGAGAGGTAGTTAATAATAGTAGATTATTAACTTACATTGAATAAGTGTCAACAGATTTGCCCTAATTACAACTTCATCTTGAATCAGTTCATGTTATATATAACGTTATGTGCTATTATTTAAAATTTTGGTTCATGGCTGACGTTTTCAATCAGTTGACACTGATTTCAAATATTACAAATATTACAAATGCACACAGTTATGAAATATGAATCCAGTATCTGCACATACTTCAAAATGGGGGACCCATTTAACAATATTTGCACAATTGAATTTAGGGGTATATTTCCTAGATTTATGACTAAAACATTTCTGTACCAAGAATGCAAAAATTGCAAACACATGAATTTCTTTAGTTTGTGTTAAGTCAGGTGGTTCACTTCAAGTCCTCACAAAATTACAGATGAGTACACTGGTTCCTGAGATTCCTATTTCATCTTTCTGCTTTTAGACTATTTTTCTCCAACTTTATTATTATTCAGAATTAACTCTCCTATCCAAACCCATGTTTTGAGCATATATTTTTTTTCATTTATTGGTTTTCAAGTTCTCCTTGGCCAGTTATTGTGTGTTTTTTCTACAGCCTGAAGGCACTTTTAATCTCATTTTCTTTTTTCCAATCTGCATTTTTGATATTTGCCATTTGTAATTAATGACTCCCATTAGAGTTCCATGATATCAATGTTTAATTTGCTCAGTGGATTAATGTTGAAAAATATAATAATACTAATACAGATTAAATGAGAGATGGATTCCATTTATGTCTTTGACATCAGCAATTTCAGCAGGAACAAGGACAGCAAGATTATCAGAACTTTTAACTACAATTTACTGATAAGTACAACTTTAGTTGATTTTTTGAGTACATGAAATTGATTAAAATAAATTCTTCAATTAAATATAACTTAATTTTTAATCCAAACATATGTCAACATTTTAAAATCTATAGCACATATCAAATCAAGAACATATCAAAAATGTTTTGATTTTAGTAAATTCTGATTTAAAGAATTTTGAGACAGAAGTTATTTGACTGAGAAACTATTTGAAAATCATATATTGTTTTATATTTTATTACAACATATGATGATGATGATGGTTCATTACATAGGCAGACAGATGTTCAGAGTTGATTTAACATTTTTGTTCACCTATTGAGTCCTTCCTAAGGACCAATAGGCTGATGTGGATAGCAATAGCAATAGCACTTAGACTTATATACCATTTTACAGTGCTTTACAGATCTCTCTAAGCAGTTAACAGAGTCAGCATATTGCCCCCAACAATTGGGGCCTCATTTTACCCAGCTCTAGAGGATGGAAGGCTGAGTCAACCTTGAGCCTGGAGAGATTTAAACTGCCAAATTGCAGGCAGCCGGCAGGCAGCAGAAGTAGCCTGCAGTACTGCACTCTAACCACTGCACCACCATGGCTCATTTGATGTTTGACGGCAGCCATGAGGTGGGGGTGGAGCTGCCCGCATGCCCTGCACTGGCTTATCTCAGAGCCCCTGCAGCCTAGCCACCCATGCCCTGACACCTGACTTGCTTCACAGCAGCAGTTCCAGCAGGACCGTCCAGCACAACCTGGCCGCTGGCCAACACAATGTGGCCGCTGGCCTACTTCTGCTTGCGGCCACAGCAGAGCAGGAGGCTGAGCAACCCCAAAATAAGCCCTACTTAAGAGCCTGCACATCTGACTGCCCACCTGTCTGTCTGGTTACTCGCAATGCTGCAGCCACGAGGTGAGGCAGTGGTGGAGCTGTCCCACATGCCCCTCACAAGTTTACCTCAGGGCCCCCACAGCCAGGCCATCCATGCCTCGACACCTGTCTCGCCTCACAGCTGTAGCACCAGCACACCACTCGGCCTCCTACTTCATTGTGGCCATGAGCTAGCAAAAGAAGTGGGCTGGCGGCCATGTGGGCTCCTGCTGAACATGGCTGCTGCTGCTGCTGCTGCTGCTGCTGCCATTGCAAGGCACATGTCAGGATGTGGATGGCCTGGCTGCAGGGGCCCTGAGGTAAGTCTGTGTGGGGCACGTGGGACAGCTCCACCACTGCCTCACCTCATGGCCGCAGCACTGCGAGCAACCAGACAGAACAGGTGGGCAGCCAGCTGTGCAGGCTCTTAAGTAGGGCTTATTTTGGGGTTAGATCTTATATTAGACACACACATAAACAGGGTAGTTATTTCTTTTTTTAACTAGAAATATTTAGAACTATAGTATCAAAACACTGGAAAAGCCTTAAAGTATTACATACAGCTAAAAATAATGTATCATATCTTTAAAATATTGATCAAGTATATGTGGTGATGTCTCACTAGTTTTGGGTTACTATTGTCCAACATGGTGCTTGGTTTCCTAGTTCTATGTAACGCATATGAATTAATCTAGAAAGACATGGCTAATTCTACTGTCTTTTTCTTTTCGAATCTTTGATGCTAGTTTTGTGAGATGGGGAGTCATATTTATTTATTTATTTATTTATTTATTTATTTGATTTCTATACCGCCCTTCTCCCGAAGGACTCAGGGCGGTGTACAGGCAAGAATAAAACAGACGGTACAATATACAAATTTAAAATGCAGTTAAAAAACTTATTTTAAAATTGGCCTGAGAAGTAAAATATATAATAAGCTAAAAAAACCCATTTAAAATTAATTTCTAAGAATTTAAAAATTTGTTAAAATCAATTTAAGCCAGCCCCGCGCGAATAAAAAGATGTGTCTTCAGTTCGCGACGGAATGTCCGAAGGTCAGGTATTTGGCGTAAACCCGGGGGAAGTTCGTTCCAGAGGGTGGGAGCCCCCACAGAGAAGGACCTTCCCCTGGGGGCCGCCAGCCGACATTGCTTGGCAGACGGCACCCTGAGAAGTCCCTCTCTGTGAGAGCGTACGGGTCGGTGGGAGGCATGTGGTAACAGCAGGCGGTCCCATAAGTACCCAGGCCCTAAGCCATGGAGCGCTTTAAAGGTAGTAACCAACACCTTAAAGTGCACTCGAAAGGCCACAGGTAGCCAGTGCAGTCTGCGCAGGAGCGGTGTTATATGGGAGCTACGCGGAGCTCCTTCTATCACCCGCGCAGTTGCATTCTGGACTAACTGAAGCCTCCAAGTGCACTTCAAGGGGAGCCCCATGTAGAGAGCATTACAATAATCCAAGCGAGAGGTAACGAGCGCATGAGTGACCGTGCACAAGGCATCCCGATCAAGGAAGGGGCGCAACTGCCGAACCAGGCGAACCTGGTGGAAGGCCCCCCTGGAGACGGCCGTCAAATGATCTTCAAACGACAGCCGTTCATCCAGGAGGACACCTAAGTTGCGCATCCTATCCTTTGGGGCCAATAACTCACCTCCAACAGTCAGCCGCGGCTGCAGCTGACTGAATCGGGGTGCCGGCATCCACAGCCACTCCGTCTTGGAGGGATTAAGCTTGAGCCTGTTTCTCCCCATCCAGACCCGTACGGCTTCCACACACCGGGACAGCACTTCAACAGCTTCATTGGGGTGGCCTGGGGTGGAGAAGTACAGCTGGGTGTCATCAGCGTACAGCTGGTATCTCACCCCAAAGCCACTGATGATCTCACCCAACGACTTCATATAGATGTTGAACAGAAGGGGCGAGAGAATCGACCCCTGCGGCACCCCACAAGTGAGGTCCCTCGCGGACCTCTGCCCCCTGTCAACACCGTCTGCGACCGGTCAGAGAGATAGGAGGAGAACCACCGATACACGGTGCCTCCCACTCCCAATCCCCCCAACCGGCGCAGCAGGATACCATGGTCGATGGTATCAAAAGCTGCTGAGAGATCTAATAGGACCAGGGCAGAGGAATAGCCCCTGTCCCTGGCCTTCCAGAGTTCATCCACCAATGCGACCAAAGCTGTCTCCGTGCTGTACCCGGGTCGGAAGCCGGACTGGAACGGGTCTAGATAGATGGCTTCATCCAGGTATTGGGGTAGCTGTCGCGCCACAGCACTCTCTACAACCTTCGCAACAAAGCGAAGGTTGGAGACTGGACGATAATTACCCAAAATAGCTGGGTCCAGGGAGGGCTTCTTGAGGAGGGGTCTCACCACCGCCTCTTTCAAGGCGGCAGGGAAAACCCCTTCCAACAAAGAAGCGTTGATAATCTCCTGGAGCCAGCCTCGTGTCACCTCCTGAGTGGCCAGTACCAGCCAGGAAGGACACGGGTCCAGTAAACATGTAGTGGCGTGAAGTCTCCCCAACAACCTGTCCACGTCCTCAGGAGCCACAGGGTCAAACTCATCCCAAATGGACTCAACAAGACGTGTCTCCTCTCCCTCGCTTGGATCATCCCAATTTCGGTCCAGACCATCCCGGAGCTGAGCGATTTTATCGTATAGATAACCACTAAACTCCTCAGCACGTCCCTGCAACGGGTCATCCCGCACCTCCTGATGAAGGAGGGAGCGGGTCACCCGAAACAGGGCGGCCGGGCGGTTATCTGCCGACGCAATGAGGGTGGAGGCATATGAGCGCCTCGCCTCCCTCATTGCCACTAGGTAGGTCCTAGAATAGGACCTAACTAGTGTCCGATCAGCTTCAGAACGGCTGGACCTCCAGGTGCTCTCTAGACGTCTTCTCCGGCGTTTCATCTCCCTCAGCCCCTCGGAGAACCAAGGGGCCAAACGAGATCTGCGCCGGGTCAGAGGTCGCAAAGGCACGACACGGTCCAAGGCCCCAGCCGCGGCCCGCTCCCAGGCCGCAACTAGTTCCTCAGTTGTGCCGTGGGCCAGATCCTCAGGGAATGGCCCAAGCTCCGTCCGGAACCTCTAATTTATGTATCATATTTATCATATATAAATATGATACATAAATAAATGGAAGTGCCCAGTTGCTATACAAAGCAGAAAAGAAAACACTACATGGACTCTAGATAGTAATTTTCCCATTTCTTTTCTGTACATGATTGGATGGATTTGATTTACTTTGGTTTTCCCTATTGAATGTTAAATGCTGCCAGTTCTTTTGTAATGATAGTCATAATGCAATAGGGTTGTTATAAAATACTGGCATAGAAGCATGGTAGAGATTTTAGACAATGTTAAATAGGAGATTTATTTTTGCATGAATCCAGAAACAGTATTGAATCTTATGGAATTAACTTGAAAAAATTACCTGTACAAATGTACTAAATTTATCACTGACTGAATCCAACCTAATTGTATTTTCATAGATAATGCCACAAAAGAAATGCCAACCTATTAAAATGCAAGTTCTTTCCCTTTCTTAGATTGGCAGATCAAATAGTACCTATTGCCCAAAAAGCTTAGGTAATGTGTAATCCATTTTAGATTGAGTTTTCATCTCAGTTAGTGAACTCTTGATTGTACAATTCTTTCAAAATTGCTAGTGTTGAAATTTTAATCACAAAGCAGGAAGTGTGGCAGCATCTGGTATGCAACAGCAATATTCCGTTTTTGCTTAATCTATATTTTTCAGGATTATTTTCTATTTAATGTCTCCAGTTGGATTGTTTACCAAAATTAATGCTTACAACACTCATATATTCCTGTTTGTTCACTGATATTCAACTTGTGTGATAGGTGAAGGGTTTGGCATGACATTTCAAGCCTAATTAAATATTTGTTCTGATATTTGTTCCAAGTAGTTATTACGAGACACCATCAGTCCTAAACAAACATATTTTATTAGAACAGCTGAGAATTACTTCATTCTCATAGTCCAAATTAAGTCCAAAACAAAGTCTTTCAGAAAAAGTCCTTCAGCCTTATCACAAACCTTTGTCTTCTTTGGCACCCTGCCAAAGGCTTTTCTTGGCAAGAACCCCATGAAGTTCAGAAACAGGAGACAAGAAACAATTGTAGCAATGTTGCTTTCCTACAAAGAACCCAAGAGCCATTGCTGCTCTTTTAAGCCTTATGGGAGGGGCCAATCATCTCCTGGCCTTACCCTGCTCTTGGGTTTAGCTGCTCTCGCCTTCTGGCAGCTCTTTGCATGCATGCACTAGGAACAGGCTTCTCCTGTTCCTCTACCTCTCTGCTGTCCATCTCTGGAGGCTCTGGAGTCCGTGCATCACTCCCAGATGGCCCTGGCCCCATTTCTGCAGAGCCCTCATCTGGGCCTGCCCCTGACTCAAGGACTGACCTATTGTCCTCCCCAGCCTCCTCACTGTCCGACTCCGCTGCCAGCTCTGCAGGCTGCTGGCGGACCACAACAATATTTGCTTAGTGAATAATATTATTAAACATCTGCTTCAATATATGGCAAATGTTAAAGATATCTTTTATCTTACCAAATGCATTTTGGGAACTTTAATTACAATATCTAATGGTTTAGAAAAGTAAAGAAGGGTGCATGTTAACATTATTCCTACATAGAAAAAGCTAGATATTTGGACTAGATGGAAATTTGTATCCAGTAAAGCCAAATTAACTAATAGCTATTTCAAAACTCAGCAATCATGTCATCTTCTATACTTTACAGGTAAAGATATAAAGGTGCCAAAATTCATGTTTGCTACTAAAACTCTCATGTCTGGGCAAAGGGGTACATCATGGGGCAAACCTTTTTGAACCAAGGTTCCTCAAATGGGCTAACTTACAGAAGGTGTTCGAAGTCCAGAACCTATGACTCCTGTGAATTTGAAATTTGTCAAATGTTATAAAATATTTTATAACATAAAAATTATGTTAAAACATGTTATGATATAACAGAAAATGTCATAAAACATTTTCTGTGGTGATCACCTGAATGTTTCATTGTACTATACAGTTCAACAAGGCTATTTTAAAGGCAGATGTCAAGGTTCCAGAAAAACCTCTTCTGCAGATGAAAAACTCTGAAGCCATTGTCTTTCAAAGTTCTTTACTAGCATAAGGACACTGGCACACGATGAGGGAGGTGAGCTGAGCTTGAGCTTCTTCCAAACACTCAAAAGTTTCTGGGAGGTCCAGTAGGGATTGTGGTTTTAGGGGGTTTCCCAGCTCACAATCCAGTGACTCTCCCGATTCTCCAGTTTTTACTGTCCTCCATTGAGATTGAGAAGAGGAAGGGGGCTCTCCATTCCGCCCTGGGGAAATGTTTTCTCCCAGGGATCTCTTCTTGCAATTGATGGGGAGGGGTTTGGCTGGAGCGACAGCTTACCCATGAATCGGAGTCTTTAGGCCGTGCACCAAGCTGATGCGCAGGTTCCACAACTTCAGGCTTTTGAGTCACATCTTCCAATGGGAAGTAGGTGATCTTGACCAAGTCCTCAGATTCCAGCCCCACTTCCTTTCTGCTTGCTGGCTCTCCATCTTCACTGGGTCTTCGCACCGCTGTGGAGTTTGCAGAGGCTGGGGCCCAGCACCCCCTAACAGGCCCCCAGAGCAGAGGAGAGGGTACCGTTAAGCCAAAGAAAGTTCAAGTTTTGGAATAATGTCAAGGTTCCAGAAAAACCTCTTCTGCAGATGAAAAACTCTGAAGCCACTGTCTTTCAAAGTTCTTTACTAGCATAAGGAAACTGGCACACGATCAGTGAAATTCCAAAACTGAAACTTCTGGATTCTTTTCTCAGTTATACAAACCCCAAGAGTCCCATCCTCCTAACCCCTTTGCCGGTCACATGGTCCAACGTTTTTCCACTTTATTCAAAACCTCTTCTTGCCACTCCTTCTGCAGATGTGAACACAATCCGACCTTGACCACTTGAAGAATGTTACCATACCCCTCAACCCCCCTTCTTCCCCTCAGGGGAGAAATGTGGCAGTGTCTGGAAACCTACGGCCTAGTATGGCTTCCAGGCCTGACAGCAGATACATCTTTGAAAACATTTCCTGAATTTTTAAGAACTATTCCAATAAAGGCAGTACACTAGAAGCTCTGCCTTTATTGAAGACATTGAGGAATCGGGTAAAAAATACTCCAAAGTGATGATCCATCAGCTAACGTATTATTTAATACATTACTAAAAATGTATGAAATGTTGGCAATCTTATGCTTGCCATTACATACAAATATATTAATCTGATTCAATCTCTCCTAAGAATTCAAGTTTTAACATAAAGATCTCACAATCTCATTAGATTTTGAATATTCTAACAACTAAAAATTGTATTCTCTTAAAAGAGAATGCATTTTTGACACCCACTTTTTGTGAACAAATCACCATGTCACATTGCTTTCTACATTTCAGATGAATATAGTATATATTTTCATATTATGGTGAGTCACACTGTTATTATCATCATTATGATGATTGGTTGTATAGTCAGTCAGATGTTTACACTGGCTATTGGCATATTTATCCATCTACTGAGTCTTGCCCAAAGACTTGGGAAAGGCAGATGTAGTTGTTTGATGATATAAAGGTATCATCACAGTAAAATGTTCCAAGTAAAGCTGTCTTTTGCAATTGACTGGGGGTAATTTTGTAAATGCTGATGGTATTCAGGTGCTGCTCCATATGTTTTTGGATTGCACAACAGGCATCTATCACTATTGGTACTAACTTTGCTCTATTTTTGCCACAAATTGTTCTATTTGCAGTTTTTTGTATTTAGTTATCTTCTCTTGTTCTTTCTTTTTTTGTTTTGTCTCCAGGTGCTGCCACATCCAGACTATTTTGTCTTTCTTATCAGCAAATGTTAAGTTTGGGGTATTATGTGACAGGTTCTTGTCTGGCTTGAATTATAATGTGCCAGAGCCATTTTCTATTACTTTGTCTATTTTATAATTTCCCCCACCCAAAAAAAAGCTTGCAAGCATGCTGTATTTTTTGAAGATATTCCAATGCACCATTTTGCTACTTGGTCATGTTGCGGTTTGTAGTCAGTCTTTGTTATCTCCTTGGATCAGCTAACTAGTTCTTCTTTGCAGAGGAAACATTTACTGTCTGCTGATGTCTTTTTAATTCTGCCTTTTTATCCATTTAATTCTGACCTTGTATCCATTGATTCCATTGTTCCATTGATGTAATACTTTGCCTTACCATATCCCTTTTATATTCTTCATTTGGTCTTTCTTGTAGGCAGTTTGGTCTCTCCAGGAATCATTAAGACTTCATGGCTTAATGAATAATGATTATACTAGTTTCAGTGCATCTTCTTCACTGTTCTTCAGATATTCTTTCAATGCCCTTTTTTTTTCAACTATCTGGTCTATTTTCAATAGTCCATACCTACCTATGCTCCTTGGTAAGTAGGGTTTGTCAGCATTGCTGCATGGACGGAGGCATGTGCTGAGGAGTTTAACGGTTATCTATACGATAAAATCGTTCAGCTTCGGGATGGTCTGGACCAAGATTGCGGTGACGCGGGTGAGATGCTCGAGGGTGGTCTTGGCGATATTGTTTGGGATGAGTTTGACCCTGTGGCTCCCGAGGACATGGACAGGTTGTTGGGTAGGCTGAATGCCACCACGTGTTTACTGGACCCGTGCCCCTCCTGGCTGGTGCTGGCCACTCAGGAGGTGACACGAGGCTGGCTCCAGGCGATTACGACCGCTTCTTTGGTGGAGGGCGTCTTCCCGGCCGCCTTGAAAGAGGCGGTGGTGAGGCCCCTCCTTAAGAAGCCTTCCCTGGACCCAGCTGTTTTAGGTAATTATCGTCCGGTCTCCAACCTTTGCTTCGCGGCGAAGGTTGTAGAGAGTATGGTGGCATATCAGTTTCCCTTGCACCTGGATGAAACTGTCTATCTAGACCCGTTCCAGTCCGGTTTCCGGCCCGGTTACAGCACGGAGACGGCTTTGGTCGCGTTGGTGGATGATCTCTGGAGGGCCAGGGATAGGGGTTGTTCCTCTGCCCTGGTCCTATTAGACCTCTCAGCAGCTTTCGATACCATCGACCATGGTATCCTGCTGCGCCGGTTGGAGGGATTGGGAGTGGGAGGCACCGTTTATCGGTGGTTCTCCTCCTATCTCTCCGACCGGTCGCAGTCGGTGTTGACAGGGGGGCAGAGGTCGGCCCCGAGGCGCCTCACTTGTGGGGTGCCGCAGGGGTCGATCCTCTCGCCCCTACTGTTTAACATCTACATGAAGCCGCTGGGTGAGATCGTCAGTGGTTTCGGTGTGAAGTACCAGCTGTATGCGGATGACACCCAGCTGTACTTTTCTACACCGGACCACCCCAACGAAGCTATCGAAGTGCTGTCCCGGTGTCTGGAGGCCGTACGGGTCTGGATGGGGAGAAACAGGCTCAAGCTCAATCCCGCCAAGACAGAGTGGCTGTGGATGCCGGCATCCCGGTACAGTCAGCTAAATCTGCGGCTGACCATCGGTGGCAAGTCATTGGCCCCGATGGAGAGGGTCCGCAACTTAGGCGTCCTCCTGGATGAACGGCTGTCTCTAGAAGATCATTTGACGGCCGTCTCCAGGAGAGCGTTCTACCAGGTTCGCCTGGTACGCCAGTTGCACCCCTTTCTGGACCGGGATGCCCTATGCACGGTCACTCACGCACTCGTGACGTCTCGCCTGGATTACTGCAATGCTCTCTACATGGGGCTCCCCTTGAAGGGCATCCGGAGGCTACAGTTAGTCCAGAATGCGGCTGCGCGGGTGATAGATGGAGCCCCTCGTGGCTCCCGCATAACACCCATCCTGCGCAGACTGCACTGGCTACCTGTGGCCTTCTGGGTGCGCTTCAAGGTTTTGGTGACCACCTTTAAAGCACTCCATGGCATTGGGCCGGGTTATTTACGGGACCGCCTACTGCTACCGAATACCTCTCACTGACCCGTGCGCTCTCATAGAGAAGGTCTCCTCAGGGTGCCGTCAGCAAGGCAATGTCGTCTGGCGACGCCCAGGGGAAGGACCTTCTCTGTGGGGGCTCCCACCCTCTGGAACGAACTACCCCCCGGACTTCGTCAGCTTCCGGACCTTCGGACCTTCCGCCGCGGGCTTAAAACATACTTATTTAATTGTGCAGGACTGAGCTAGATTTTAAACTTATGGGTTTTAATTGGGTTTTATTTTGATATTTTAATTAACGGGCTTTTAGAATAAGTTTTTTAATTGCTTTTATATTATATTTATGTGTTTTTAAGTGCCTGTGAACCGCCCTGAGTCCTTCGGGAGATAGGGCGGTATATAAATATGATTAAATAAATAAATAAATAAATAAATGTCTTTATTTTTTTAATTTTCCTATACAGGGCTTTCAGTTTTGCTGGAGTGAAAGTACATTGCAGAAATGTACAAATTTGAACCTTTCCCTTGAAAACCACAGCCAAATCTATCTGTATACGCATTTCAAGAATAATCCATTAATTCATAGAGGCAAACATATAAACATCCCAGCTATACAGTGTATCATTACACACTATTTATTACACCGTTTGTTCAGCTTCTTCAGTTATTTATAAAAATAATAAATATAAATAAATAAAGACTGTAAATATGGCTATTTGACGTTTGCAGGAGGATTTTCTTAAAAATATTTTCCGCTTTTTGGGAAAGAGGGAAATATTTCCCTCCCTATATCATTAGGTTCATATATATACTCTTCCTCTGGGTGGTTTAACTGTAATACTTTCTCCTGTGCTGCTTGTAAACATTAGCCTCTAAATGTAATGTCCAAGATCAAATATGACTGGTGTTATTATCAGGTAAGCCAAAAATGTTAGAAAATAAATTTTTATCTCTAAAAATATTGCAAAAGTTGTTTTTGAATATAGTATTGATCTCACAAAGCACATCAGTAAGTTCACCATAGTTCTCCACAAATATTTTTATCCTTCATTCCAAATTAAATTCTTGCTGAGATACATCTGGTCCCAACTAATTAATGCCTTCTTTCTATGATTTGCTATTCATAGTCAGGGACATTTTTCAAAGAACACAAAGTACCATATAAAGACAAAATGTATGCCAACAGCTGCTTCAAGTACCTTAATTAGCACTTCTTTACATTGGTTTTGGAATATTTAAATGATATAGAAATGTATAATTAAATTTCTTGAAATGAACTTGCTGTATATTTACGTTGAATATTTTGATTCAACATACTGTATGACATTTGTGAAATGTCATATAGAACAATTTCCTGAAGCTATGGGTTATTGACTCTGCTGATGGTTGATTAGGATCCTAACCTTCACTCATCCTGCACATTGTAATAAGCATTTTGTTTTTTTCTAATTGTATATGACAGGTATTTATATGACTGAACATATGACTATATTTGTCAATTCCCATCAGCTCTCACTGAAATCAACATTTAAAGTCACAACTGTAATTATAAAATGCATTGTTAAAAAAACATTAAAAGTCATATTCTACAAAGGATTTGGGAATCATTTTAAATGAATGTGTACATATCAGTATACACAGACACACATACACATGGCACAGTATATGCTTATTTCAGTGTCAAAATGTTCTATATATGATCTGCAAATCAAATTAATTTTCTTAATTTGCTATAATAGTAATGATAATTAGCATGCTGTCAAGAGCTACCTACATGAGGATGTAAATAAAAAACAATTTCTTAAATTGATCCCATTCTGCAAATATACCCAACAAAATATGACTACTTATATCTGCCTTTTAGAAAATCCTTACAAAAATCATTAAAAGCACGATAAGTCTAATGTGATGTAAAGGCAAAATAGGTCTAATGTAATGTACAGAAAAAGAGCTCATGATCTACCTTCCATTTGTGTAATGGTACTTAATACTTTTTTTTTAATAAAAAGTTTTATTTTAACATTCATATCCAATAACATATTTAATGGACCATCATATACAATTAATCGGACCTGCCCGGTCACCACCCCCTTCCTTTAACTCTCTTCCCTTCTCTACCTTCTTCTACTTTCCACGACCCTCCTCCCCTTCTCTTATCTACAACCTCTCCTCCTTCCTCCCTACTCCTTTCTTCTCCCTCTTCTATCCCTCTTCCTTCCTTTCCTCTTCCTCCTCTTCTCTTTCCTACCTCCTTCTCTCTTCTACTTCCTTCCTTCCCATCATTCTGAAATGGTAGCCAGGCAGCTCCGATCTTACATTGATTATACATCTTCAATCATCTCTGTACATTAACCATCAATCCATTATCTACCTCCTCCCCTCCCCTCCTTCCTTCCTCCCCCACCCCCCAGGACTTCCCAGAACTGAATACAGGGTATAAAACTAACAGTCAAAAATTAAAATATAACACAAATCATAATCCATAGTCATTCCTTAAAACTTCGACTCCCCGATCTCAAAAATTTCCAATTGCGTTCGTATTTGTTCTTCATTAAATTACATAGTTTTTAATATCCAACCTTCATCAATCAGTACCAAAACAATGTTCCATCTTCCAATATTCACCAAGGATTTTTCTGAAATGTCTTTCTTCCTTAAGCAGTCTCTCAAGAATAGTTCATATTTCCAACTTAATTTCTTAAATTTTACTGTCCAACCTCCAAAGATAAACAATAATCCATCTTTTCATATCTTTGGTATCATTTACATACATCAAATCAGATTACAAATATTATTGTTAATCCTATATTATCTCCACAATATATCAATTGTAATAATTAAAATCTTCACTTTACCTTACTTATATCAAATAACATTATTAAAATTACACCTATAACTTATCCAAAATATATCAGTTATAACAATTAAATTCTAGTTAACCATATAACAACATTACATCCATCTCTCAAATATAATATTTAATCCAAATTAAATTTTACTATCTATCCTCCAAAATTAAACAATATTCCATCTTCCTATTCCTTTATACCTCAAATATATCAAATAGTACCCCTAAAATTACACATTTATATCCAAAATAAATCATTTACAAAAATTAACCATAATCATATATAATAAAATTAAACATTCTCACTCCCCTTATCTTCTATCTTACACATTTTCCACCATCTATTCACCATTCAACTTAACATCTATCGATAAAGGGTTCCCAATCTTTAATACATCAGTGTAGAAATCTCGTGTTGTATTAAGAAAATACTTTCTTCCTTTATAATTCACTGTTAAGCCAGCTGGAATCTCCCATCTAAAATATATCTGATATTTCTTAAGTTCATCCACTAAAAAGGCAAATTCTTTTCTCTTTCTTAACATTTTAGGAGGAATTTCCTTCATCATTATTATATCTTGTCCTAGTATTTGAAATTTATTTTTATAAAATGCTTGCAAAATTCCATACCTAATCTTCTTATTTGTAAAATAAATAACCACATCTCTCGGTAAACACTTCTGCCTTGCCAACCAAGAATTAACACGATAAATTTTTTCAATATTAACTTCAAAATCTTCTGATTCCACTCCATCTATCTGAGCAAAGGCCTGAATAAAAATCTCTTTCAAATTTTCTTCCTTACATTCTTTTCATCCTCTCACCCTTATAGTATATTCCATTAATTTATATTGTAATATAACCCTTTCTTCATCTGCCCTATCTACCTTAACCTGAATATCGTCTATTTTATTTTCTAAATTCAAATTAATTTGAACGTCATCTATTTTCCTTTGCAAATCTAAATTAATTTGGTTAATTTCTTCCAATCTTTCCTCTGTTTGAATACTAGATAGCAATAATGGGTTAATTGATTCCTTTAATTTTTTCATCTCCCTCCTCTGTTCTTCCACCATATCTTTAAAATCCAATATTTCTTTCTCCATTTCATCAAATTTTTGATCTATTTCTGAAAGATGAACCTCCATTAGCTCCTGTAAAAAATTCCTTAAGCCATCTTTAATATCTTCTTTCAATTTCTGTATCTGAAGTGAGGAAATTTCCAGTATTTTAGAAGTAGTTAAATCTCTTTGCTTAAAAGCCATTTTTAAACTAAGTAATACCAAGAAGGAAAGAAAAAAGAAAAAGAAAAAAGAAAAATTCAATAAACTTTTCTTCTTAAACACTGTAATAAAAAGATAAAAAAGGATAAAAAATAAAAAATAAAAATTCCATTTAAAAAAATATCTTGTTGTATTCTTCTTAAAGGTTCCACGCCAGCAATTGTAATAAGCATTTCCTTAACTTTCACTTCCAATATACAAAACGCCATTTACTTGCAATACACAAAACGCCATTTCCTTTCATCATCTCCAATCTTGACTACGAATACATTCTCTATCAGGGAGTTAAAATCTTGTTACAATCAAATGCTAACGCTCCAGTTTTCAGCTCTGTCCGCGTTAGAGTCCTTCAGTAATCCATTTCAGTCGCGGAGATGGACGCTGCGTTTTGTTCTGCCATTTTGCAGAAGCGTTCCGGATTCTGGAGCTTTTTTCCGGGCTATAGAAGGAGCGTTCCCATCAAGCCACCAGGAATCTTCCTGGTGCTTTCTTGGGGGCTTTACTTCAGCCCGAATGCTCACCTCCCCCTCTTTGCCCGAGGGAAGAGATTTCCAAGTCGCTTGACAGCAGATTAACGCTGTCTAAGCGGCTCTACAGAATCACACAGAACTGGCGGTCTGAGATAGCCCACCATTAATGAAGTGGAGCCACCTGGAAGTCAGTACTTAATACTTTTAATGTACATTGAAAGAAGAAATTGCTGTATAATTCCTTGTTATGATACTATTATTAGTCACATATGGCACTTGTCTTCTTCCAAAATCAGTTGTTACTTTCTGGACCTTCTAAAATTCATTCCTTAATCCTATTATCAAGCTTATAACCTTACTGTTTTAAGGTATAAATGATACTTAGCAACTGTCTCATGCAGTCCTAGTGCCCAAGAACAATAACTGAGTTTCTTTATTAATGTCAATATTTGGTGCTATGATCTACACTAAATGAATTCATACATTTGTTAAATTAATGTGAAAGATCCTGAAACTCCCAACCCTGTTTATGCAATCTTTACACCCTATGCCAATCCTGTAATCATTTCACTGAAATTTAACAAAAAAGCTAATTTTCAGTGCTACCATTTTTATACTTTTAAAAAGAAAATATAAAATACAAAAGATAGACACTCTTAACTTCCCAACTTCCCAAAACACACAAAAAAGTGTGAAAGTTCAACTTGGCACATCTTTCATCACTACCATGGCTCTGGCAGCTTTTTTTAAATTTTATTTTGTCACAACAGTATACACAAACATCGTCATAAATAAAAACGACACATCATGAAAGAAAATATATATATATATATATATATAAGTAAAAGTATGCAACAGCTATGTTAATTTGATATAATGAAGGGAACAATAGGACAGGAACGGTAGGCACTTTTGTGCTCTTATGCACGCCCCTTATAATCCTTTTAGGAATGGGGTGAGGTCAATAGTAGACAGTTTTTGGTTGAAGATTTTTATTTATTTATTTTTATTTTTATTTTATTTTTTTTGGATTTATATCCCGCCCTTCTCCGAAGACTCAGGGTGGCTTACACTATGTCAAGCAATAGTCTTCATCCATTTGTATACTATATACAAAGTCAACAATCTGGGTCCTCATTTTACCTACCTTATAAAGGATGGAAGGCTGAGTCAACCTTGGGCCTGGTGGGACTTGAACCTGCAATATTGCAAGCAGTTGCTGTTAATAACAGGCTGCATTAGCCTGTTGCGCCACCAGAGGCCCTCCCCAAAATTTTGGGATTTTGAGTAGAGACTATGGAGTCAGGTAATGAGTTCCAAGCATTAACAACTCTGTTACAGAAGTCATATTTTCTGCAATCAAGTTTGAAGCAGTTGACATTAAGTTTGAATCTATTGTTTGCTCTTGTATTATTGCGATTGAAGCTGAAGTAGTCTTTTATAGGAAGGATATTGCAATAGATGATTTTGTGTGTTAAACACAGGTCATGTCGAAGTTGGCGGAGTTCTAAGTTTTCTAGTCCCAGGATTTCAAGTCTGGTGGTATAGGGTATTTTGTTCTAGAAGTGTGTGTGTGTGTGCATGTGTGTGTAAAGAACGAAAAAATGTGATTGCTTAACTAGTAGTTTAATTTTGTTTAGCATGTATCTGAAAGATTCAGTCTGATTTTTAAATGGTGGCTGTACCAAAGCAAGGGTTAAGAAAGCAATGGCTTATTGTAATATGTAATTCAGAGATTCTTAATATGTAATCCAAAGGTGACTCCTACCAAGGCTGAAGTCAAAATCAGAATTCAGGTTGTGCCTAGTAAAGGGAAACCAGCCAAACCCTGGCAGTGAGTTTTATAATTAGGAAATTTGCTTTTTGTGCAACTTTTTATCTCTAGTACTTTACTTTCCCACAATATTTATTTATTATTATTATTATCATTTTTAATCCTACCACTATTATTTGTTTAAATCAGTCAAATAGGTGATTTTACCAAATATACATTCCTCCTGTTTTCCCCACAAAACAAAAGCAAAAACAAAAAACTTTTGATGGATGGGTGAGAGACAGTGACTGGCCCAAAGTCACCCAACTGGCTTTCATGTTGAAGGTGGAAGTAGAAGGGGCTTTGGTCTTACCTGAAACACCCTTTCTCATGGTGATCAATGGGAGAAGTCTCCTGGTTTACAGCCTGGTGACTTATCCACTAGGCCACATTGGGTCTTTATGCCCCATTGCTGGAAATGAATTCAACCAACAAGCATGGATCGATATATACAAAGAGAGTTTATTAAAAGAAAATAATAAAAGCAATTTTGCAAAATTTGGGTATCCCAGCAGATCTCAACAAAGGAGTTTGAGCCAGGAAGCCACACTTGAAATTTCAAAAGCATTACATTTTATATTTCCCTATCCCAACGCCCCCCATGCCCCTCCTACATCGGATCCAGTGACCGATCACAGCTAATCCGAAGTGCCTTTTAGAGACAACATCATCTCTTTCTTTAATTACATTGAAGAGAACATATATACTAAAATACTAGAATTAGTAGGAAACTTGCTAATGATATTTGATGTCTTGGTCTCTTGTTTGTATAACTGCACATGGTAAATATCTGTTTCCCATAACACTGACATATATATATTGTGCCCTTTTGTGGTTAGAACATAAATATGCCATCATGGATGGTTATGGAGGTCACACTGACTAAATTCCTGAATTGTTACTGATACCTCATCCCACTAATGACAGTCTCTGGAAATTGTCAGAGTCCATCATTTGATCTCTCCCCACCCCACTCTGGCTGAGAACGTGTATGTCATCCTCCAGGAAATCAAGTGGTAATTAAGAAGACAAATGGAAAAGATAACACCACAGAAAGAAATCAGATTACATACACTGACCCTTACTATTGTGTGACCTGATGTAAATCCAGAAGTTAGTTTACATTCACTGACTTATACTATGGGAACATGCAAACCAGATTCCAGAATACACAGATGCCAGAGTTGAGGATTTATGACTTTTTGGGTATAAGAGGACATCGTTTTCTGTCATAAGTTCGTAGTTCTTCCTTGCATGTATGTATGCACCATTATGTGTTTGGAACAGCTAACCATTTAAGCTTGATCAAGATTAAATGCTATTTTACTCAAGCCTCTGTTTAAGTCTCTTGATTGGCAGGTATGAGCTTAGACATATTAATAAATGGACTTTACATTTGGCGCCCAACGTGGGGCTCGAAGGCAATGCTTTTCTTCGAAATGGCTACATTTAGCCCCCCACAATTCTGAACTCCATTGAAGTTCAGCAGGCCTTCAAAACGGTGGGCAGGAAAAACTGGCATGGGCCATAGACAATGTCAAAGAGCGCTCCCAGTACGTTTGAACTGGTGATATTGGACTGGCCGGATGCCAGCAGATCCTGATTCCAGCCGGACCTGAACGCCCCATTGAGGCTTGAACCGGGAAGATTCTACAATCCTAGGTGAGTAGAATTTTTTGGGGGGGGGAGGTAAGAGGGGAGTGTTGCTTTGTGTGTTCGTGAATGAGAGGAGGGAAATTCCTACTAGAGGTTTGCCCTCCAAGTGAGTGCTGAGATCCAATTTGCGGTTCTGATTACTTGCGAGAATATCAGCCAGAGCGGATCGCTTTGAAAAGCGGGTGACTGTTGGAATAAAAAGTCTGCAGTGAAAGGGTCGTTCTGGTCAAAACTCTGAGCTTGAAAGGGGAGCCCAAGAAATCCTTTTGAAAAAAGGAGAGTTTGTCAGTTCCGAGCCTAGGAAGTGCCCGAGAAAGCCCCTCACTGGACAAAAGCCCTTACTAAGAAGAGGGAGGGTTTTACTCAAAACCCCCTGACCGAAGAAGCCCGAGAAAGTCTCGAGGGAAGAGACGGGTCTTTGGCCAAGAACTTCGAGCTGTCCCCGGCCCGAGAGTGAGGCAGACCCCGAGCTTGTGTCAGGTAAAATTCCTTACAAAAAATAAATAAATAAAAAAATAAAAAATAAAAAAGAATAAAATATATAAAACATAAAAAAATAAAATAAAATATAAAAATAAAAATAAAATGGGCAACCATACGGGTAGCCTTTTTGGAAAGAGTAACCTCTTTGGAAGAGTAGAACTGTGTTTCCCTCTAACTGTATTTAGTGATTGGGACACTTTTCAAATTATTTTAAACCTACCGTAGCAATCAAAGTTGCTTTTAAAACCATCTGGCCAACCTACTAGCATGGGAGCTTGGCTTCCAGAAGGCAGCTTTGATTTAGATTTTATCAACAAATTTGCTGATTTTTTGGCTACCATCAGATGAACTGAAGAGGAATCCTTTGTTGGTTTCTTTTTCAACCTCCTCTGTCAGCCAGAGATTCAGAGAGCATGTGGGCTCACTCCAACATCCTCTCCCCCTTGTCACTTTCAGAAAAAGAAACAAACTAGCCAAAGTGACTGAGGAGAAAGGAAAGTTTCCCCCACACCATATTACAATGCAAATGCTATGCCTGGCTTAAGTGCCTACAGCAGCACTCCAATTCCTTTCAATTGGAATTCCCACCTTGCAGGGAGTGCCTTCATCCTCCAGAGAACTAGGGATTTTGTCCTGCAAGGATTAAACCTGGGTGTCCCAAAAGAAAAAACAGTAAACTTCCACTGCATTCATGAGATCCTTCAAAAATCCCCCCACCCTTTTTTCTGAATGGTTTGAAGGATTGGTTTTGCAAAGTTTACTGACCAAAGTTTACTGATGATGTTTTGCTGAAAATAGCTTTCGTGAGTCAAAGCACCTCCGACATAAGAAAGAAATTGCAAAACTACAAACCCCCCACCCCACCGCAGAGAAACGTAAGAAAGGAGAATGCAAAAGCAAGCCGCTCTTTTAGCAGCTGCTTCCTGGAATCCCCAAAGAAGAGGGAGGGGAACTTCAGTTAACCCCTGGAGTACCTCCATCCATAGAGATCAATGTTGTCTTCAATTTGCCCATTGGAGGAGATAATGCCCTTTGAACAACAATGTCCCAGTTCAGTCACTGGGCGGGGAGGCTTCAGGCCAGAAACCCCAAAACCCTAGCTCCTTCACCCCTCACATCAGCCCAGACCCCTGAATTTTATCCTGAATTTTATTGATGGGGCTCTGGAGGGCAAATTGCTTCCCTCAGACTCTCTGATGGAGATAAAAGTAAGGAACAGATCTCACTTTTTAAGTAACACAAGCTACTTTCAGGGACCATCACTCAAGCGTTCCTTTCTAAATATTGCCACAATGTTTTGGGGAAATGTTTTGGGGAAGGATTCCCTAGCAAAGCTGGGAGCAATTGTAAAATGCACTCAGCAGGGAGTCCCCCTTAAAATTCCCCCAGGAGTTTTATCTGTTTCCTGGAAAAGTGAATGATCCTTAATAGCCCTGACTCTAACAAGATAAACGCCCACAACACCCCAGGGCAGAGACATTCTACTGCTTAAAGAGGTGGATGCTGTTATGTGTGGTAAGAAGACCCAGGATCAATTTGGTGTGAGTTCTGCTAAAATTCTTGGGTATGCATGTAGAATTGAATGTGATTGAATTGATTGTGATTTGTATGGCCAGCTTGCAAATTACTTAAACTTCTAGTAATGTAGATTTAGTAAATAGTTTGACATTGTTGAGGGAAATAAGTTTAGCAGAGTGATGGCTTTCCTTCATGGAAAAAACTGTTCTTGGGTCTAGTTATTCTGATGTGCAATGCTCTATAGTGTCGTTTTGATGGTAGGCAGGTGGGTAGGAAAGAAGGGAAGGGGAAGATAGGATAGGAGAAGGAGGGGAAGATAGAGGGTTGGAAAGGCTGGCAGCGAGAAGCGGGAAGGAGAAAGAGAAGTAGGAAAGAGAAGGAGAGGAAGAACAAAGAAAGTAGAAAGAGATGGAGGAAGGAAGTGAGAAAGTGAGGAGGAGAAAGGATTAAGAAAGTAGAAGAAGGATGAGAAGGGTAGAAAGAATTAAGGAAGGGAGTGGCCACTGAGCAGGCCCAATTGAGCATAATTTGAGTATAGGATCGATTGTTGGATAAGTGATTGTACTGTACTCTGGTTACATTTCTGGCCTGATTGTACAGCATTTTATCACCTTTCCTGTAGGCTTCCTCTTTGGAATGACTTAGCTGCTTAAGTTTAGGTGTGAACCAAGGTTTGTTGTTACTGTATATTCGTAAGTTCTTTGTCAGTACACATAGGTCTTCACAGAAGCTGACATATGATGTTACAGTCTCTGTGAGTACATCCAGGTCTGCAGTGGTATCTTCAAAATGTTCCAATCAGTAACTTTGTTTAGATCTCCCAAAATAATGGCCAGTGAATCAGGGAATTTGACTTCAGCCTCCATGGTTTGGTCAGCTAGAAACTGCTCTGAGTTTTCCCACTTGAAGGGAGAGGATTTAAAGAGACAACTTCCCCAGGTCTGTAAATGTTGTTTGATGGTGTGTGTGTGTGTGTATGTGTGCCATCATTTCCAGACCTGCATAAGAATTGTTGAGAGAGTGAAGCTTGTAATAAAGCTCCCTGACATAATTGTGATGCTTGATTTGCATGGAATGTGTTGTGATGCTTGATTTGCATGGAATGTATGTATGTGCCAGCAGCCTGATTGCAGTGTTAGAGAAACTCATTGAGAAGGTGTAAGATTTCTGTGTTGTCTTTTGGAGTTGCAAGAAATGTGTGCATATGTGAGAAATTGTCTCTGCATGCTGCCTGATTGCAACTTGTGTATGTGTGTGTGTGTGTGTATCTGTATGCATGATAGAAATGGAGCAAGCAGCTTATCTGCAATGAGTTACTTTTGGAGTTTTTTCACTCATCCTAACCTCCACACACCCCCTCGCTCTCTGTTGAGCCAGGTTGGGAGGGGTGAGAGAAAGGGGGGCTAGAAAACTGCCATTTCCCCCTCCTCAGGGTGGACTTTTGGAATATTTTTTTTCTCTCTGTCATCTTAACCACACACCCCCATCACTCCCTGTTGAGCCAGGGGAGGGGGTGGGCGAAGGGGGAAACCATTCACCCCCCCTCCATTTTTTTTTCTCTGCTGAGCCTGTCTGAGAAGGGAGGGACAAATAGGCTCTTTGGAGATTTGCTTTTCACTGATTTGGAATTTCTTCATCTGCATAAAAGCCCTGCAGATATATTTTCTTTTCCACCCTGAAAACAATTTTGATTCTAATTTTTAACCCTGTATACAATTTTGATTTTGATTTTAATTTTTCTTTTTTCTGGAAATGTTTGAGGTTTAAACTGCCTGATTAAACCTATACATTTATAAATGTTTTCAAAGAACACAGTTGACTAAAAATGTGTCATTTAGCTTTGTATTTTTGAAGCTGTTAACATACATAATACGAGTTGGAAGGGACCCTTGGAGGTCTTCTAGTCCAACCCCTGCCCAGGCAGGAAACCCTACAGCATTTCAGACAAATGGCTATATATGGGTGCGTTTTTATTTTTTTTATTTTTTAAGCAGAAATCTGTTTTTGTTTTTAAATGCACTCAGATTTTCCACATAAAAAGACTTATCCATAAGCTTATAAAATGCTTTTTTAAAAAAATCAGACTCAAGGCGCCCCTTATTTGCTGTTTGTATTGTTTATTTTTATTTTTTTTAGTAGCACAAGATGTGCCCTGTTTTAAGAACTATTTCAGAGATAAGTTAGACAATTATAAGTTAGACAATAATGCTGGCAATCCTTATGATTTATATTGATATATTGACCATCAATTGTGTTGTAAATGTTGTACCTTGATGAACGTATCTTTTCTTTTATCTACACTGAGAGCATATGCACCAAGACAAATTCCTTGTGTGTCCAATCACACTTGGCCAATAAAATTCTATTTATTTATTTATTACAAGATGTGGAAAGAAACTTAGAAGGATACTGGTGCTATGAAGAATTTAATTTGTTAAGTCAAGCTTTGAATTTGAAGCTTGAGGCACTAAAATAACGGTTTGATGATAGGAGTTAGGAGTTAGAAAAGTATGAACAAGTAAGACAAATAGTGATTTCACTAAGATATGATGTGATTTGTTTTTGGAAGTTTTTGATACTGTGGATTTGTTAGTGAACAACTTCCACACCTGAATAAAAAGGGTGGGAAATGGGTTTTTTGTTGATTGTTTGTCTTTCTCTCTGTCTTCCACATAGTATGTTTGTTAAAAAACTGAGACTTGTGTGTAAACCACCTCCCCAAGTTGTGTCATTTCTTCTTTGTCCCTACTTTTGTGTGAGTATGAATTTTAAAAGTGCTGGAAAGAAGGAAAATGACTTTTCGTCCAGGATGGACCAGCTACCTTTTCTCATATGGGAATATATTGTACCAGTTTATCTGTTTAATGTTGTTGTTTGTTGTTTCTTTTCAAGTTCTATCTGCAAGCTATCTATTCTCCTTTGGCCCCCTCCCTAATCCTCCAACAATGCCTTTTCTCACCTAGAAAGGGAGGAGGAGGGGACCTTTTCTCATGTCTTTTAGCCCTGCAGATGACTCAAATCTGTGGAAACCAAATACATGGGTCAAGATGCTTTCCCCAAGAGACATTCCATCCATTTGAGCCAGCCTCTACTGAAAGTCACCAAAAACACCAAAGTGGAGCAGAACTTCCCAATAAAGAAATGGACATATAATGCTTGGACATGTAATGATCAAAAGACTCTTTTTTCAATCCCCAGATGGAGGAAGGGTGGCAATTCATTGTAAGATTTTCTTTCTTGTTTTATATATTCATGTAAGGATTGTATTTGAGTAACTATCACAGCAAGTCCGGGACACCTTAGATTTCTGCAAGCAGCAAGTCCTGAACACCTTAGATTTCTGTCAGGTGGAAGAGAAACTTGCTCCATGAAAGAACTCCACAAGTGCCAACTGATTCCTGGAGACCAACTGAGAATGAACATTTTCAAAAATGTGGTCATGTTGATGCATATGTTTTGTTTGGAATTTTTCCCTTTGCAGGAGAAACAAGTTTTGCCTTACTGACCTGATTGGTGGACTCTCTTACTCTATCTGAAGATTCAAAAGCAGCTGTACAACCTTGCACTCTACAGATTGTGTTACTGAATGCTGTTGTTATTATTGATTGTACTTGTGAACTGCAACACTGTGATTGTTGAAACGTGCAAGGGATTGCTCCTATAGAAACCTGATCATTGGACCTAGGAGATATTGATATCATACTCCCTGAAAATTTTGAAGGTATAAGAATGCAATGGTTCAACATTTGAACTTTTCTTATGCATAGGATAAATGGGAGGAACAGATGATAGTGAAAAATCATACATTACCAGCAATTATGAACCGACACAACCTAGTAACCTATTTGAAAATAACTAGATTAGAATAGGTTATGGACGGATGTGGTAATTGGCATGCTCCAGATGGCTTATATTGGAAATTTTGCCTATGTGCAATTGCCTAGCCGCTGGAATAAAGCAATTTCTTTTTTATATATATACTGCCCACTCTGTGTACCTGTTTATGAGGAAGTAGACCAGAGAAAGATTGCTGGCCTCCAGAGTTCAGGTATAAGGCTGACCACCTGGGCAGAAGCTGGAATGTATGCTCATAGGAACGCTCCCATTTATATGCTGAATAGAATAAGGTTATTCACCATGATGGCATGCATACCATCATATTAATTCAAAAGGGAGGAATGAAGGGAACATATATACTAAAATACTAGAATTAGTAGGAAACTTGCTAATGATATTTGATGTCTTGGTCTCTTGTTTGTATAACTGCACATGGTAAATATCTGTTTCCCATAACACTGACATATATATATTGTGCCCTTTTGTGGTTAGAACATAAATATGCCATCATGGATGGTTATGGAGGTCACACTGACTAAATTCCTGAATTGTTACTGATACCTCATCCCACCAATGACAGTCTCTGGAAATTGTCAGAGTCCATCATTTGATCTCTCCCCACCCCACTCTGGCTGAGAACGTGTATGTCATCCTCCAGGAAATCAAGTGGTAATTAAGAAGACAAATGGAAAAGATAACACCACAGAAAGAAATCAGATTACATACACTGACCCTTACTATTGTGTGACCTGATGTAAATCCAGAAGTTAGTTTACATTCACTGACTTATACTATGGGAACATGCAAACCAGATTCCAGAATACGCAGATGCCAGAGTTGAGGATTTATGACTTTTTGGGTATAAGAGGACATCGCTTTCTGTCATAAGTTCGTAGTTCTTCCTTGCATGTATGTATGCACCATTATGTGTTTGGAACAGCTAACCATTTAAGCTTGATCAAGATTAAATGCTATTTTACTCAAGCCTCTGTTCAAGTCTCTTGACTGGCAGGTATGAGCTTAGACATATTAATAAATGGACTTTACAACATGTTCATCAACATTTCCCTATAACTACCCATAAAATATTTTGCAAGCATGGCTCTTCCTTATCTCTATTGCCTTGGCATTAAGAAATTTCTCCTTGGCTGGGCCTCTTTCTAACTGGCCTCAAACAAAGAAGATTTATTCTAACTCAGCATTGTTACAATTTCAGCATGTCTTTTCTCCAACTATCTTAAAGCAGAATAATGTTTAACAAATTTTACAGAGTATCAGAGCTGGAAGGGACCCTGCAGGTCATCAAGTCCAACCCTCTGCCTAAGCAAAATCGAATCTCCACTTATATGCATTTCTAACCATACTATTTTATTTTTGAATTTCCATATATCCTACACCATGATTAATGAAAGGAAAATAATATATGGTTAAACAGGATGCTGAACAACTGAAACTAAACCAGCCCTAGGGAAAAATAGTTGTATAAACTTGTTCATTCTGCCAAACTACTGTTCATTGGATGGCTATGGGTTATTGATTCATATATAATGCTAATCCAGATGCCCTAGTTTACAAATAATATTGGGTTCACACATTGTGTTAAGTCAGAACCATGAAAATTACACTATACCTTTGTGAACCCAATCAAAATAATTTCCAAAAGATAAATTACTTGATTTAGATTGAAACAATGAATTTTCAGTCTACTGACAAGTTATACGATGGCAAAATATTTTTGTAAAGATTCAGGAACTATGTGAGGACAAAGAAAAGAGAATCATTAATATTGTTGGAATTAAATTAAGAATAGACTGCCACATAAATCCTGTATGGTGCTTATAATTACTTCAGAATCAGTTGGGAAATCTCTAAAACTGTAGTTTTTACTAAAATTAGTTTGATTTCACCAATCACTTGTAATTTGTGCAACTTACTATATGAAGACTAGTATGAAATTCACTCTTTCAGGTGAACCCAGCTTAGCATATTTTATAGATCATATGAGCCACTAAGCTAAACAAATATGGCTTGTTTGGACATATCATGTAAGGGGCAAATGACATGGATTTTGTAATTTGTTAGCTAACATAGATACTTTGTATTTTAACTTTGTATTTTTAAGTTATTTTCTATTTTAATTTGACTTATTTCCTCTGTCTTAAAATGATGTTAAGGATCATTACAGACTGGAATGTAACATTCCTAAACTGAAAAGATAAACAGGCTGGAGACTATCTCCAGATAAGAAAAAGTTTGTTAGTACAAATTGGGGTCTTTCATGAACTCTAAACAATCTTTTTCCTTACAAGTTATGCCCCTTCTGAGGTCAGACTTCATTTTAATGAACATCTGTGATTTTATGGAAGGCAAATATGTAACATGTTTGGCTACATGTAATTTATTTCCTATGCAAAGGGAAAGTTACTTTTATTCTGTCCAATCAACTTTCCTCTGGCATTTTTCTTTATTATGTTAACTTTAAAAGGGGATGTAAGCTAAGGAACAGGGGTTTTCCCTCTTTGTATTAGAGAAATCCCTTTTGTCTGAATATTCTGATAAATTGTCATAAAATAATCTTCCTGTCTTGGAAAATATGCATGCTGAGGCACGAACCTGAAAAAGCCATATTTGGCCTTCAATATTATATGAAAACAATGGTCTGTTAAATTAGGTTTTGTGTGTTTCCTAGAAATCAGATTATATATCAACTCTACCTTCATTTACAATTGTCTATTACTTCTAATGCATGTTTTCCCCCAACCTGCATCACTGAATTGTCCTTCCTGACTGCCACTACAATTCTTCTTTCAAAGTTCCTCACATATACCCAGCCCCTCATAAGAAAAATACTTACAAAATGCAACTTTGCAAAGGATTTATGTATGGAGGAGGCAACATGCAACAAATCTGAAGAGCCCAGTATTTCCACTGCAACTTTCATCATATGACTAAGCAGCCAAAAATCATTCTCAGTTTAAAATGTGACTTGCCTGTTCAGCTGGGTGAACAGCTCAATAAAGCTTTCCTCTGGTTGTGCATATTATTTTCTCTTGCACATACACAGCACAGCTTTGACAAGCTGTTGCTGATATGGGTCTTTTTTTCATTCACTGAAGTGGAAGATTTTTTTTTCATAATCCTTTGTTCTGTTATCCTCATGAAATGCCTTTACTCATTATTGCATACCTTCCAGGTCAAAAGAATCATAGAAAGGAGATTCTCAGTCATGCATCTAGAAGAATTTTCCAACAGCCACTTGAAGAAAATAACAAGCTGTTTCTATTAGTACAATTTGCCAGGCTTGATGTGTTTGATTTTTCATTCAGTGCTCCAACAATACTTTTTAGTCTCTGACACAGAAAAACTGAATGAGAATTTAAATAGGTAGCTTTAGAATCAGCATACTCGTTCCATTCAGCTGCATGTTGCATTTTACTTTATTGTCCTAATAAAACACCACTTTAAATGCTTCTTTGTGCTTTACTCTCTTGGCTCTTCCTTTTTTCTCTTCCTCCCCCCTCAATTTACCAAATTTTAAAACATCCAAAGAGAGCAAGAAATGGCTAGTGAAGGCTATACCATGCTGAATAATCAGCAGGGACTTTTCTGAAGAGCTTCAATTTTTCTGAGTGTCAGGAAACCACATTATTACATTCAGCTGCAAGCTGTTTTGATTGAACTGAAAGTCTGATTTAATTTAATACAAATGGCAAATTGCTCTTCTATTTATCCTTGAAAATATATGTAGCTGTGAAGTACATTTCCTGTTACCCTTGAAAAAACTGCAGTAGAAATTATGGGTTTCTGAAATATACTCTTATGTGTCAGCAAAAGTTATGAATATGCTCATTTCCAAGTGCAAGGAATAGACTTTCAAAAGTACTTTGTCAATCATCAACTCCTACTTAGCTAGAAATAAGTACACCATTTTTTTCTCAGCATCCTCATCAGCTGTTGTTGAGAGATAATGGCTGTTAAAAATTGCATGCCATCTGGCCACCTATTTAGATCATCTATTTTGAAACTACTGTTTTACATATTTTGCTACACTACTGCTTGCTAAGTAATAAAATACCAGTGCCTTTATTTTCAAAATTAAAATATGGATCTGCTAAATCAATGAAATCCATATGGAACACAACCTCTCAATACTTTTGCCTGACACAGAACATTGCTAGAAATATAGTAAATAATTACAAAAGAACATTCTAAATTAATGCTAATTCTATAACATTTGCCTTTACCGGAAATACATGTAGATAATTCTTCATTAGTTATGCCCTATTAAACTCCACATCTCTTTTTCCAAATATAAAAAGATAAGAGGTTGGCCATGATTTCCCAAGATATTTTATACTAGGATGTGCAGGTTTTCAGATTCACATTCCAAGAGCTGCTTTAGAACTTGGGGAGAAACTATTCACAGTGTCTGTGCCTTTGCAGGAAAAGACACAGCTGCTTAGTGCACTCCAGACAGATGTGGCATTTGTACTCACATATCCTAAAGCACCTGAAGAAATCTGAGTCTCTGTATATCCATCCCTATTACGAACCTGATCAGCAAATGATAAACTATTTAACACTACCAACAATACAGCTACCCTTCAAAAAGACCTTGACTTTGTGTCGGAATGGTCAAAAACTTGGCAACTCCAAATCTCAACCAACAAATGCTCTGTCTTACACATTGGAAATAAGAATCTGAACACTAAATACAAGCTCGATGGACACTACTTTATAGATGACCCCCAACCCGTTAAAGACCTTGGAGTTTTCATATCAAATGATCTAAATGCCAAAGCCCACTGCAACTACATCGCAAAAAAGGCTTTAAGAGTTGTAAACTTAATCTTGCATAGCTTCTTCTCCAGAAACACTACACTACTAACCAGAGCATATAAAACATTTGCTAGACCAATTCTTGAATACAGCTCGCCTGTCTGGAACCCATACCTCATTTCGGACATTAATACAATTGAGCGTGTCCAGAAATATTTTACAAGAAGAGTTCTCCACTCCTCTGATTACAACAAAATACCTTATGCCACCAAACTTGAAATCCTGGGTTTAGAAAATTTAGAACTCCACCATCTTCGACATGACCTGAGCTTAACTCATAGAATCATCTGTTACAATGTCCTTCCTGTTGAAGACTACTTCAGCTTCAATCACAACAATTCACGAGCACACAATAGATTTAAGCTTAATGTGAACCGCTCCAATCTTGATTGCAGAAAATATGACTTCAGAAACAGAGTTGTTAATGCCTGGAATGCACTACTTGACTCTATGGCCTCTTCCCAAAATCCCCAAAGCTTTAACCACAAACTATCTACTATTAACCTCACCCCATTCCTAAAAAGTCTGTAAGGAGCGTGCATAAGAGCACCAGCGTGCCTACCGTTCCTGTCCTAATGTTCCCTTTGATTGTATACAATTTCATATAGTTATTACATACTTATGGTTATATATATGCTTATATATATTATAGTTATTTCATGCTTATGCTTATATATAATGTTGTGACAAAAATAAAAAAAATACTCTTATTTCTCTTTAAAGTATAAAATATACACCTAAGTAAGGTATTACTGCTTTTATATTTATTCTGTTCTGCTGCACTGAGATTTAGGCAAATCTCCCAAACAATATAAGGAATGGCACCATCTTGATTTGTAGGATGGCTATCTTGGCTGAGCCTCGAGTGGTTCCCTGTGACTAGAGCTATTCCCTGCACGAGAAGGTAGTTTATACATGCTTTCAATATTACAGGAAAATAATAATAATAATAATATTAGCAGAGTAGGAAGGGACCTTGGAGGTCTTCTAGTCCAACCCCCTGCCCAGGCAGGAAACCCTACACCATTTCAGACAAATGGTTATCCAACATTGTTTGAATATTGCAACTACAATAGCAAAAACACTGCAACTACATAGCAAAAAAGGCTCTAAGAGTTGTTAACCTAATTTTACGCAGCTTCTTTTCCAAAAACTTTACACTATTAACTAGAGCATACAAAACATTTGCCAGACCTATTCTTGAATACAGCTCATCCATCTGGAACCCATACCACATCTCTGACATAAATACAATAGAACGAGTCCAGAAATATTTTACTAGAAGAGTTCTTCGCTCCTCCGAAAACAACAAAATACCACCAGACTTGAAATCCTGGAATTAGAAAATTTACAACTCCGCCGACTTCGACATGACCTGTGTTTAACACACAAAATCATCTATTGCAATATCCTTCCTGTAAAAGACTACTTCAGCTTCAATCGCAAATTACGAGAGCAAAAAATAGATTCAAGCTTAATGTCAACCGCTTCAAACTTGATTGCAGAAAATATGACTTCTGTAACAGAGTTGTTAATGCTTGGAACTCATTACCTGGCTCCATAGTCTCTACTCAAAATCCCAAAATCTTCAACCAAAAACTGTCTACTATTGACCTCACCCCATTCCTAAGAGGACTATAAGGGGCGTGCATAAGAGCACAAAAGTGCCTACCGTTCCTATCCTATTGTTCCCTTCATTATATCAAATTAATATAGTTGATGCATATTTTTTTTACTTATATTTTTTTACTTATATACTTATATTTTCTTCAAGATACATTGTTTTATTTATGACAATGTTTGTGTATACTGTTGTGACAAAAAGAAATAAAAAAAATAAGCTAATGTTTGAATAAGCTAATGTTTGAATCTGGGAACAGATTTTGGAGTTACTAAGTTACTGTTGAAAATTATTTGCAATTGATTAGAGTCAAAAGTCTATTTCAAATTACAGGACAAATTACAGAAAAGAGTGGTGGAACTGATGGCAAGATATCAAGGCTTTTGTTGGGATATAGTCAATATATATTAGCCTCCTGCAGCACTCTGCCAGTCAAAACAGGGCACAGGGTTAATTACAAAATGTGGGCTTTGCTTTGTGACATCCAGATCCAGTGAGCAAGGGATTGAACTGCACAGAAAATACACTTTTGTTCGGTTATCCCCAAAGTCAGATGTACACTAAATGTAGACTGACTTTTAGCTACGCATCTTCCTAGCAAACAGCAAACTTTGAAGCTCCAGATAAGAGGATTTGTTTTAGGATGAGTAACCACAGTTTGCATGTTGGAGGTTCCTAAAGGAATGCTGGGAAACTCTATTTTAAAGAACATTTGAGGCAGTGGTGAAATACAATTTTTTTTACTACCGGTTCTGTGAGCATGGCTTGGTGGGCATGGTGTGGCTTGGTGGGGGTGACTTGGGCATGGCAGAGAAAAGATACTGCAAATCTCCATTCCCCACCCCACTGCAGGGAAAGGAAACTGCAAAATCTCCATTCCCTCCCCACTCTGGGGCCAACCAGAGGTGGAATTTTCCTGTTCTCTGAACTACTCAAGATTTCCACTACCGGTTCTCTGAACTGCTCAAAATTTCCACTACCAGTTTTCCAGAACCTGTCAGAACCTGCTAGATTTCACCCCTGATTTGAGGAAGGGGTGCAGAATAGCCCTTCTTGCCTAGGCTATAGAGACCTGGCAACAATCAAAACACTGTTTGTGAAGCAACTGATCAACACTGACAGGGTAAGCCACTAGACTAGTTAGTATATGAGCAAACTCATACTTGATAAGAGCAAAATCCACTCCCTTCTAGTACTGATGATGTTACCTACTTGAGTAATAAAACATCTACAAGAAAACCATCAAGCTCAGAGAGTACCAAGGACCGCACAGTTCAATCCTGAGCTACAAATATTCTTTTCTATCAATAAACACTTTTTGGTTAGAGGGACTCAGAGCCTGCCTTATATGAGATGGCTCCCAATGGATTTCATTCTGAATTTTGATATGATTTCTGTAAATAAGGAATGCAGAATTATAATGGCTGAGCATTTGATCCTTCATACATCAAAAAAATACAAAGCTAAGGGATGAACAAATAAAAAACAGATTTGAAAAAGAAAAGGCTCAGGAAAGAAAAAGAGTGAAAGTGTAAGAAAGAAAGAGGAAAAGAAGGAAAACTGAAAAAGAATGACTTTCAAGTTTTTTTGGTACAGATATAAGTACAAAATATATCAAACCCTTACTCTAAGATTAACATTTGTCTACATTATTTCCATAATCCCATGTCTAATCATCAAAGCACAGATCAACTTTTAATTTCAGTTTCTCACAAAAAGTCCAGTAATGGTTCATATTGCTTTAATTACTATTTTTTAAGGAAACCATAACTGAAATATTTAATTGCACAAAAATAAAATAGGAATGGATAATCCTAAATGCTAGTGTAGAATAGAATAGAATTTTATTGGCCAAGTGTGATTGGACACACAAGGAATTTGTCTTGGTGCATATGCTCTCAGTGTACATAAAAGAAAAGATACGTTCATTAAGGTACAACATTTACAACACAATTGATGATCAATATATCAATATAAATCATAAGGATTGCCAGCAACAAGTTATAGTCATACAGTCATAAGTGGAAAGAGATTGGTGATGGGAACTATGAAACGATTAATAGTAGTGCAGATTCAGTAAATAGTCTGACAGTGTTGAGGGAATTATTTGTTAGCAGAGTGATGGCCTTCGGGAAAAAACTGTTCTTGTGTCTAGTTGTTCTGGTGTGCAGTGCTCTATAGCGTCGTTTTGAGGGTAGGAGTTGAAACAGTTTATGTCCAGGATGCGAGGGATCTGCAAATATTTTCACGGCCCTTTTCTTGATTCGTGCAGTATACAGGTCCTCAATGGAAGGCAAGTTGGTAGCAATTATTTTTTCTGCAGTTCTAATTATCCTCTGAAGTCTGTGTTTTTCTTGTTGGGTTGCAGAACTGAACCAGACAGTTATAGAGGTGCAAATGACAGACCCATGCTTCTCAACTTTGGCAACTTTAAGGTGCATGAACTTCAATTCCCAGAATTCCCCAGGCAGCATGAAGGTCACCCATCTTAAACTTGCCAAGACTGAGAAACACTGATCCACAGATAAGGATTTTTCCATTCCTTTTTACTGGTTCCTACTTACTTATGAGCAATCATAATGTAAAATCCCCACTTCCACACCAGTCCAGAGCAACCACCATTTCCTCACTAACCTGCTTTCCAGCTCCATTCTCCTGCTTGCAGGGCAACAAAAGAAAACCATGTGAGTTCCAATTTAAAAAGAAACCTTCAGTCAGACCTTCCAACTTCTTGGGGGGGAAAAGATATTGTGAAGGTGGAAGGTTACATGCCAGAGAACTAAGCTGGAAAGCAGGTAAGTGAAGGGAATGGTGGTTGCTGCAGGAGGTTGCAGGAAGTTTTAACCAAAAACTGTCTACCATTGACCTCACCCCATTCCTAAAAGGACTATAAGGGGCGTGCATAAGTGCACAAAAGTGCCTACTGTTCCTGTCCTATTGTTTCCTTTCAATACATGTTCCTGTATATAATGTTGTGACAAAATAAAAAATAAAAATAAATAAAGTTCTCTAGTTAAAAACGGCCTGTAGGGAGGTAGGGAGAAGCCTCCCAGCTGATCAAATTGAAAGGTAGTTGACGCCCGCTGACAGACAACTTTCTTATTTTCCCAAAGTTGCTCAAGCTGCAAACAATTGGGGAATCCGTTCCTGTTTTTAATTCCTTCTTCCTTTTTTTTCCTTTTTCCGACGTGGATATTTTTCCGAGCAGAAAAAACTGGATGGCACACATAATCATCGGCTGGTTCATTGTTAGCCTCCCAGCTTCCCAGCTGCTTGGCTTCACTGGTCCATTTGCAGGCTCCCAGTCAGGCACCTGAAGCTTCCCCACCCTGAATGGAAATCCCTGGTGGGCAGGGACTTCCTCCCCTCCCTTTTTTGGGGAGATTTTTAAACAAATGGCTGGGAACTTCAAGCGAGGTGTGTGCTGCAGCCTCGCCCACCCTGCCAGCACCTCTGGGCTAGTTCAGCTTTCCCAACTGGCTGTGACCTTACCTTCTTCCCATGGCTGGTGGCAGCAAAGAAGGCGAGCTAGCCAGGGCTGAGCCATCGCTGCTTGGCTCCCCGCCAGACTGCATCTCATCCCCTGCAGCTGCTGGGGCTCTCACCTGCCGGGGGGCAACCAGGGAGCACAAGGCTATGCCACCTGCATCACTCCTCTACCAGCCTACCCTTCCTCTCTGGCTCACGGGCTTACCTTTGCAAGCAGCCACGGTGAGCAGAGTGGGCGAGGCACAGAGATCAGCTGGGCCACATGGCCAACACGGTAGGCTCCAGTGAAGGCAGGCAAGCAGCGAGGCACAGAGGCAGGCAAATTGGCTGGGCCATGTGGGAGGCAGCTAGGCTGGGATTCGGGCCTTGCTGCTTGCAGGCTTACCCAGGCTTCTAGGCAGATCAGGGCATTTTAACTGGGTCACATGGAAAGTGCCACATTGGATGCAGCTGAAGCCAAGCAAGGTCGCTGGCCCTCAGAGACCGTGTGGTCGAGGCAAGCTAGGGAGCCAGACAGAGAACAGCAGCAGCTATGCCACGTGAGCAGACGAGATGGGCGGAATGGGGTGGGCTGGGTGATGAAGAATTTTTACTACCTGTTCACCAAACTGGACCAAACTGGCTGAATCCCACCACTGAATCCTAAAATTGTTATACTTAAAACACATAAAATATTTTAAAAGAAGGAAATTATACTTAAGGCTAAAATTATACTTGAAGGCTAATTTGTATCTTGGCTACAGTAGGTGTAGCAAAAAGATTACTAATTGCTCTTGTTAGGGAACACTTTGTGTGTTCATTTTACTGACTATATTTCATAGATTAATGACTGACATAAAGTTTTTTATTTATTTATTTATTTTGTCACAACAATATACACAAGCATCAACATAAAATATCTACATATCATATAAGCATATATATGAGCAAAAGTATGCAATAACTATATTAATTTGATATAATGAAAAGAAACAATAGGACAGGAACGGTAGGCACTTTTGTGCTCTTACGCATGCTCCTTATAGTCCTCTTAGGAATGGGGCGAGGTCAATGGTAGACAGTTTTTGGTTAAAGCTTTTAGGAGTTGAAGAGGAGACCACAGAGCCAGGTAGTGTGTTCCAAGTGTTAATAACTCTGTTGCAGAAGTCATATTTTCTGCAATCAAGATTGAAGCGCTTAACATTAAGTTTAAATCTATTGTTTGTTCTTGTATTATTGCGATTGAAGCTGAAGTAGTCTTCAGCAGGAAGGACATTGCAATAGATGATTCTATGAGTTAAGCACAGGTCTTGTCGGAGTTGGCGGAGTTCTAAGTTTTCTAAACCCAGGATTTCAAGTCTGGTGGTATAAGGTATATTTTTTGTCTTTCTATTTGTAGATCTTATGTGCAGATCCATTCAATCCCAGAAATTCTCTAGAAGAAATAAATTTACCTCATTTGAAATGTGGGAGTGGGAAAGTTCTGCATAAATAAACTTAGGATATTATTCCTGGCTTCCAACTAGAATAGCAATGTGTTTGCTATTAGAAGACTTGCCTTCTGTCTGAAAGGCTATGCTGTCCAAATAAGATTTAGAAAAAAAATGTAATATGTGTGTGCAGGGTCCTTCAAGCTACAATCCACAGTTAGGGCCTCAACAGCAAACTGGACAACTCCATAAGATATTTCATTCATTCATTCATTCATCTTTGTTGCTATTGTTATTGTGATTTCTAGGTTTATAAAGCACTTTTCCTCCAAGAGCTCAAGGTAATTTTTACCACCACCTTAAAAAGAAGGCAGGGCTGAAAGGGAATTATCCAGCAGGTTCCTATCAGTGGTGGGGTTTGCTTTGGCATGCTCTTTGCCAAACTTGCGCTCTGCACAAACGCGTTGCATTTCAGAACAACTGAGGCATAGCAATCTGTTTCGCTGAACCTATGAGCTGGGCTCAAAATGAATGAATATACATAGGTATAGCACAGGGGTGGGCGGGAGGGCCCAGCTGACGATCAGAGTGAACGAGTTTGCTCTCAGCTCACCATCACCGCTACTGGCTCACCCAAAATGGGGCAAAACGGTAGAAACCCACCACTGGTTTCTAGAACCATGATGGCGAACCTATGGCATGTGTACCACAGGTGGCACGCAAGCCCTCTCTGTCGGTACTCGAGCCATCGCCCCAGCTCATCTCCATCACACATGTCACGCACTTCCCGCCAGCCAGTTGGTTTTCGGGTCTCTGCCATGCATGTGCAGGGGGCGGGATGCATGCGCGAGACACGCATGGGCATTCATGCGAGGACAGAGCCCACACAGGGAGGTCATGCACATGCAGGGGGTTGCGTGCACATGTACAGGGGGGCGGGAGAGCACAGGGTGTCACACACACATGCACGGGGGAGTGAGGGGGTCACGCACATGCATCAGGGGAGGGGGCACGGGGGCACAGACAGATTGCATTATGGGTATGTGCATACACTTTCAGCACGCAACGACAAAAAGGTTAGCAATCACTGGACTAGTACTTTCATTTGTTTCATCAATTCCTCTTTAAGCCACAAAAAAATGACTGCCCCAAAATTCCTAGCTTGTTTTCTATTATTTTCAACCTTCTCCAAATGCCCTCTTTCTGTTTATTTTAATTAAAGTGCATAAAGTATGAATATCAATCATCTTGATTTAGAATGATTAATTATCTTGATTACTAATATTAAAGTTTGCATTTTAGACATTCACTCAAAAGCAATATGTGCAATGAATATAGAATTATCAGTGTGTTGCTTTTCAATTGTGCAAAGAGTTGCTTCAGAACATGTACAAATTATCTCTGTTGTAATCACTCAAGTAGCCATGTCTTTTTCTATGGTCATGTACTCCTTCATAAGTTATTCCTAGCTGTGTTTACACACAAGAACATGCACAATCATTTTGCTCCTCTTCCTTTTCCTTTACAGGGAAGCAATTATAAATACTCTACAAAGTATTTGTAGAAGCACTTGAATGCAGAGATAGCCAAGATATGTTTCCAAAGCAGCCATTTGAGTTTGCTAAGAATGTGATTATTTTAACTATTCAGAAAGAAGTGCTTTGTAAACATTCTGCATATTCTGAAATTCTTCTTATGAAGAATTTTATAGCCTTATATTATTGGGTGGACAGGGTTTCATCATTGATTATTCAATGCAAATCTTTTAAAGCAATGGTGTCAACAATTATCTTTTCATACCATATATTAACTTCATATTTCATATCCACCCACCATTCTTGAACTGGCACAAAACAGGAAGGGCATAACGTTTGTTGTTCCACTTACCAATCCCTGCCTTGCCTCTGTTTCATCTATTCCAAGTCAGTGCCAAATCATACGATTGTGACTGGAATGATTGGTTTTTACCTCTGGTTTGCTATCTTTCTGAAGGTTACCAACCAATGTATAAAACATCCACTAATCAGGGCATTACATCATAAATGGGAAATTCTATCCTCAGACATCTCCATCTTCTGTGAGCTGATTTGTCTATTCTTCACCCCAAACCCATCTAGATACCTTCCATCTTTAAAATAATAGAAAATAAAAATGCTTATGGGAAGCACCAAAGCAGATGTGGACTCAGCAGACAAAATTATCATAACTGTGCAGTTCAATCCTGTGAGAATTAACTAGGTTATATAAAATTGAAGTATTTTATATTTGTCCAGAAATAGTTGCTGGACAATCATATTCTTAATTCATGAGTAAAAAGTGATTGAAATTACACCTACAGAGAAAGTGATAAATAGGCACAAACACACTTCATTTGCTTTTTCAATGAAAGAGTAAATGTTTATTATGCTCCCTTTTGCTTGTTGGCAATCTAGATAGAAATTGGTACATTCCCCCAAAATTATGGGCAGATGGCAGGTCTGAAAGACACTCAGATAATAAATGGCTATAGAAGAGGGCAAAATCTGGGGAACAAATGGAGGAAGTGTTAACAAAGAAAGGGGTGACATGATAGCAGTGTTCCAATATTTGAGGGGCTGCCACAAAGAAGTGGAACCTACTTACCAAACTACCAGAAAGCAGAACAACGAACAATGGATGGAAACTAATCAAAGAGAAATATCCTGAAAGTAAGAATAATTAACCAGTCCATCAGCTTGCCTTCAGAAGTTGTGGGTGCTCCATCATTGGAGGTTTTTAAGAAGAGACCAGAAAACCACTTGTCTGGAACGGTATAGGGTCTCGTGCTTGTGTAGAGGGTTGGACTAGAAGACCGCCAAGGTCCCTTCCAACTCTGTTATTCTGTTCTGTTCTGAAGTCTAATGGCTAGAAGGGAATGGCATTCCACATCTCCCATGATTCTCAAAACTCACCAGTAATCATAAACATTAATGGTCAGCTGACTTTTTTCCAAGACAAGATGATTGATAATATTACCGATAAAGCATACAAGATTTTACACAACTTTAAGCTTTACCTTGGGTGATATCAGAGTAAGTGGGACTCTTATTAAGTTTATATTAGCATATCAAATACAAGTAGTCCTCAACATACAACAATTCATTTAGTGACTGTTCAAAGTTACAATGGCACTGAAAGAAGTGATTTATGACAGTTTTTCACGTTTCTGACCTTTGTGGCATCCCCATAGTCATGTGATAAAAATGCTTGGCAACTGACTCATATTTATGACCATTGCAGTGTGTCCGGGTCATATGACCACCTTTTGTGACTTTCTGACAAGCAAAGTCAATGGGGAAACCAGATTCACTTAACAACCATGTTACTAACTTAACAATTCAGTGATTCACTTAACAACTGTGGCAAGAAAGATCATAAAATGGGGCAAAACTAACAACAACAGAAATTTTGGGCTCAATTGTGGTCATAAATTGAGGATTACTTATAAAAACTTAAGCTTGTCCCATGTATAGACTGGTGACGAAATAAGGATAATGTTATGGGAATAGGAAGGGAAATGACAGTTGCCAAACCAAATTTGTGCCACAGTTTAATTTAGCTGAGGACTGGGCTTACAATGCACAGTAAAAATGAAGACCATTATTTTGGGCAATAGAACCCAATCCTGATTTCACATGCTGAATTAAAAGTTAGCTGAAGCCTCATACAAAATGGTACAGTGATATTCTTACATTTATAATTTTAGAGAAAACTTGAATGAAGCCAGACTGAACATTGGAGCTCCTAATGAATGTAGAAGATAACTTCTCATGACAACCACTGACACAAAAAGGGTTAAAGTATCTAGTATAATTCTCATCCAGTTTTGCTTAAGCCTCACACATTAATAGCTTAGTTTATTTATGCTAAACTTTCTTAATTTTTCTCACACAATTAATTTTATGTCTCATGTGACCTTTCATGGGGAAACAAATAATAGTTAAATCACAGACTTATAATTAATATGTCAATGAAAAAGGAACAAACCAACAAAAAAGACATGATTTATTCCACCATTAATGGTAAGAAAGTAAGGTTTACAAAAATAGCACTCAACACCTTCTTGCAATAGTTGTGGCTTGTGTAAAATACATGCCATACTGCAATGAGATTTATTTACCATATTTTTCACACTATAAGATGCTCTGGACTATAAGATGTGACTATAAGGCACATTAGTTTTAGAGGAGGAAAACAAGAAAAAAAATTCTGCTTCTGCCTCCCAGCATGTATCCAGTATTCATCTGGCTAATGTCCTTGCAGCAAACAGCAAACAGCCTGGTCAGCTTTAGCACGTTATTGCAGCCCCAGCACGTGGCTCATCAGAGCTCCGCTCCGTTGTGCCCACCATTGGTCAACTGAGCTGAGCTGCTGCCACCGCTGGGGAACACTGGAACCTTCGCAGCCGAGCAGCTGATTGGCAGTTGGATCAGCCTCCCGGAATACCACCAATCAGCTGTTCTAGGAGGCAACGATCACAACTGCCACTGCCAATTGCTGCCTATCACCACCGCAACCCTTCACCACAGCCTGTTCACCACCACCCGCTCGCCGCCACCACTGCAGCCCATTCGCTGCCACAGCACATTCACCGCAGCCCATTCACCGTGGCCCATTCACTGCCAGCCATTCTATACCACCCGTTCTATGCTGATCACCGTGATTGGGTGGCAGCGATAGGCAGCGACGGCAATCCCCACCACCTAGAACAGCTGATCAGTGCCGCACCAACCCACCTGCACCCCGGCTGCAAATTTTGCTCTATAAGACACACAGACATTTCCACCCACTGTTAGGAGTGGGAAATGTGTGTCTTATAGTCCAGAAAATACAGTAATTGTCAGATTTATACAACTGCCCATCTTACTCAAAGTGACTCTGAACAGTACAGAATGAAACCAAGATTAAAACATTCAGTGAAATCAATTAAACAATAAAAATGAATAAACACAAAGTAGAGCAAGATCACAAGAGGGGAAATATTACATATAATATAGCCAGCACACAGATTCTGTGCACTGTGTTGTCCTTTATATTTCAAGCTGAAAAGATAGTTTGGAACAGGCAGGGGCACACATTCCATCCCATTTATCATTCATCATATACACTGAAAGAAACTACATCTTTTCCTGGGTTAACATAGTACCCATGTAATCTATCAGCCCTATAAAATAGACAAGATTAGGAAACAAATAATATATTGGTCAAACTATTTTTACTGGAATAGCTATATTAACAGAATGTTGTTCAATATTTTTTTCTTCTGCCTTCAACTTTATTTTTAATGAATTAAGTAGGCTTATCTGAGATGTTTTCTCAAACTGGATTCTTGGAATGGATTTAACACTGTTATTGCTTTTCTGGGTGTATCAATATAAGACTATCAGGCTGGAAGAGATAGTTTATCAGAATGTAGTTGTTAATGTTTAAAGAACTCTCCTCATTTTCTTTGTGGTTAAAAAAAAGTTTATAAACATAGTAAAGCTTTAAGGATGACCAGATTGTTTTCTACCTAAAGTTCTTCTCAATAATTAAAATAATACAAATTGTAAACTAATGTGTAAGTTTTCTAAAACATATGATATTTATAGGGCATTTGGATCCAGAAAGGAGATGGAGATGCATGTTTGACCCTAGTCCAGTCCTCCTTTAATTTCCAATATCAATGGCAAAGACAGGGAAATTGCAACAATGAGGTTTTGAATGATCAGAATAAGCTACTACCAACATTCATGAAACAGAGCTAAAGCATGTCCCTACTCTCCTTACCTTGCTTTGCACTTCCAAGCACATAAAAGCTTCTCACTAATAGTGAATCCATATGTGGTTATGTCATAACAGTAGGATCATCTGTCAATTACTGATACTATCTCAAACTTCATCCAAATTGAATAACTACACATTTGCAGAAAAATCTTATATATGCATTTCAGAATCATAAATAGAATTCTTGAATCCATACAAAGACATTTTGTGCTCATGGTTTTCTTCTCAGAATATACTACATGTATCTGGAAGACAGATTCTATTTTTTGTCTGCTATCCAAGAGATTCATCAGGTTCTTATTTGACTGTTTTAGACAGGGGAGCAGTAGAAGGTAATTGCCCTGGGCCTCACAAATGAAAGATATCACTCTAGAATAACCCATAGTTTAAAATAAACAGATGAACCAATGTCTTTCATTCAGAGTAGCAAAATTAATTTAAAGTATAATGCCAAAAGTTATTTCAATATTTTAACTGAGAATCTCTACATACTTTCAATACTTGCATTCATCCCAATTATTATGCTATTGATTTCAATGAATACAAAGCAATGTAGAAAAGAATTGCAATGTTGTAAGATGCAAAAAGAAAGCAGAAGGAATTCTGTTTTGATCATTCTGTCTCTGGGTATCACAGAGTCTTAATAAAGCCCCTGGATTCATGCCTGTTTAGCTACTGCAATATTACACCCTAAGTTGCTTTCAGATCATTCACTAAAACATTGATAATATTTATTTTTAGAATGTCATTATTTAATGAAGAGTTTGCAAAATAAAAGTCCTGCTGAGTTTTATTCCATTTCCTTAACCAAATTACATTCATTAGTTATCCTGCTTGCTTCTAGTCTCAAACTATACTTACCAAACTCATTTATCAGTTGTCAATCTATAAAAAGCAGGGTGCTTTTCATAGCTTCTTAAATGTCCTTGTCTATTTGTTAATGTACAATATGTCTTATCAAAGGACGAGGATTTACAACAAAATCTTATCATAGCCAAGATGGCGCCGACGAAGGCTGCCTCGGTGAAATGCTCTCTAATTGTTTCTTTATTTCTAATTGTTCTCTGTGACTCACTACGGATTTCCTACTCACGAGACCATCTGCTAAAAATTAAGGAACATTTCTTTAAGGAGCAGCTTTCTTTGATCTCACCCCCACCTGTCTTTACAAACACGGAGGAGATTCTAATACAGGAGGAGGCAATTCCCACGGAACCATGGATTACCAAAAAAAAAACAACGACGAAAGCGACGGAAGAGAGGTAAACGAGCTGGGATCTTAAACAGATTAAGAAGTCGCATTAAAACTCCTCTGCCTTCAATTTTCCTAACAAATATACGCTCACTTGCAAATAAGATGGATGAAATACTCCTCTTAAACAAATACTATTCTGATTTTCGCAATTCAGCAGTCCTATGCTTCTCTGAAACCTGGTTAAATGAATCAATTGAAAATAGCAGCCTGAACATTCCAGGGTTTCAGACTGAACGATCAGACAGGATTCCAGAAACATCTGGAAGGAGATGTCTAAAAAGAAAGGAGGCGGCTTATGCCTATATATTAGCAGAAACTGGTGTCAAGATTTTAAAATAATTTACAAATTCTGTGACAATAATTTAGAGACTAATTATCAACTGCAAATCTTACTATTCACCTCGTGAATTTTCCTCATTTCTTCTAATTGCTGTTTATGTCCCACCAAAAGCCTGTGTAAACAAGGCATTACGAACTCTAGCTGACCAAATCATGGAGGCTGAAGCCAAACACCCTGATTCACTGGCCATTGTTTTGGGAGATCTAAACAAGGCAAACTTAAGGAAAGAGCTACCAAAATACTTTCAGCATGTCTATTGTCCCACCAGAGGCAAGAATACTCTAGACCATTGCTACACAACACTAAAAGATGCTTATCGGTCTTTACCATGCAGCTGTAGGACACTCTGATCATTGCATGATTCACCTTATACCTGCTTACAGGCAAAGACTTAAAGCCACCAAACCAATAATTAAATCAGTGAAGACCTGGACGGAGGAATCAAAATTAAAGCTACAGGCATGTTTTGACTGCACTGATTAGAATATTTTTAAAGATACCACTGCAGACCTGGATGAACTCACAGATACTGTAACATCATATGTCAGCTTCTATGAAGACCTATGTGTACCTACAAGGAACTTGTGAATATACAATAACAACAAACCTTGGTTTACACCTAAACTTAAGCAGCTACGATATTCCAAAGAAGAAGCCTACAGAAAAGTGATAAAATGCTGTACAATCAGGCCAGAAATGCACTAACAAGGGAGATCAGAGCAGCAAAAAGAAGCTACTCTGAAAAGCTAAAGAATCAGTTTTCAGCAAATGAACCAGCAAAAATGTGGAAAACTCTTAAAAATATCACCGGCTATGGCAAACCTCCTTCCCAGGCTGAAGGTAATCAACAACTGGCAGATGACCTGAATGAGTTTTACTGCAGGTTTGAAAGGAAACTACAGCCACCTATCTCCACAACCCCCATCTCAGACACACCAACAACAGCCAAGCCTCCTACAACTGACCCCATTTCATTGGGTTCACAACCCCTAGTGATCACAGAAAAAGAAGTGCAGGACCTATTTCACAGACAAAAGCCAGGGAAAGCTCCAGGCCCAGACAAGATAACTCCTTCTTGCTTAAAAGTCTGTGCTGACCAATTGGCCCCCATCTTCACCCATATTTTCAATAAATCACTAGAGATGTGTTATGTTCCTTCTTGCTTCAAATGCGCTACCATCATCCCAGTGCCGAAGAAGCCCACCATCACGGAACTGAATGACTACAGACCAGTTGCTTTAACATCTGTAGTCATGAAAACCTTTGAAAGGCTAGTGCTTTCCTACTTGAAAACCATCACGGATTCGCTGTTAGACCCTTTGCAATTTGCATACCGAGCAAACAGATCAACAGATGATGCTGTTAATATGGCTCTGCACTACATCCTACAACATCTTGAGTCTCCAAAGATCTATGCAAGGGTCCTTTTTGTAGACTTTAGTTCAGCATTCAATACCATCATTCCAGACATTCTTCTAACTAAGCTAAACTAGCTACAGGTACCGGAACATACTTGTAAGTGGATCACAAGCTTCCTAACAAACAGGAAGCAGCAGGTGAAGCTAAGCAAGATCACATCAAATACCTGTACAATTAGCAAAGGGGCCCCCCAAGGCTGTGTGCTCTCCCCACTTCTCTTCTCTCTGTATACCAATGACTGCATCTCCAATGATCCATCTGTTAAGCTACTGAAGTTTGCAGATGACACAACAGTGATTGGTCTCATTCGAGACAATGACGAATCCGCATATAGACGAGAGGTCAAACGACTAGCCTTGTGGTGCAACCAAAACAATCTGGAACTGAACACACTCAAAACAATAGAAATGGTGGTAGACTTTAGGAGAAACCCTTCCATACTTCCACCTCTCACAATACTAGACAACACAGTATCAACAGTAGAAACCTTCAAATTTCTAGGTTCTATCATATCGCAAGATCTAAAATGGACAGCTAACATCAAAAACATCATTAAAAATGGACAACAAAGAATGTTCTTTCTGCGCCAACTCAGAAAGCTCAAACTGCCCAAGGAGCTGCTGATTCAGTTCTACAGAGAAATTATTGAGTCTGTCATTTGCACCTCTATAACTGTCTGGTTCGGTTCTGCAACCCAACAAGAAAAATACAGACTTCAGAGGATAATTAGAACTGAAGAAAAAATAATTGCTACCAACCTGCCTTCCATTGAGGACCTGTATACTGCACGAATCAAGAAGAGGGCCATGAAAATATTTACAGACCCCTCACATCCTGGACATAAGCTGTTTCAACTACTACCCTCAAAACGATGCTATAGAGCACTGCACACCAGAACAACTAGACACAAGAACAGTTTTTTCCCAAAGGCCATCACTCTGCTAAACAAATAATTCCCTCAACACTGTCAAACTATTTACTGAATCTGCACTACTATTAATCTTCTCATAGTTCCCATCACCAATCTCTTTCTATTTATGACTGTATGACTATAACTTGTTGCTGGCAATCCTTATGATTTATATTGATATATTGACCATCAATTGTGTTGTAAATGTTGTACCTTGATGAACGTATCTTTTCTTTTATGTACACTGAGAGCATATGCACCAAGACAAATTCCTTGTGTGTCCAATCACACTTGGCCAATAAAAATTCTATTCTATTCTATTCTATTCTATCTTCCAGGTCTTAAGAAGTTTACCTCATTTTCTCTTCTCCTGGGAATTATAGTTTCTCTTTAAAAGATTCTTCTGAGAATAGGACAAAAAGGTAGGATGTTCTATATCAGCTAGATGAAATATATGATAACTTTGACTTGAAACATGGTCATGTCTACTCACATTAATTTATGTAGCAGTACTGCTGTCATTAGATGATAATCAGAAGATGGTCTTTGATCCCTGAATCTGGAAGGTACACCATCTCTTCTCTATAGTTCAGCTATACTTTATTCTCCTTCTAACTCAAACTGATCCTCAGACTTGTTTCAAAATTTTTGATACCTGACCTTGAAATTTATTCATTTCTCATAGGTTTTAGTTGATATTTATATAGTTAATGGTTATATATTGATGAAGATTTTTTTTCCTTAAAGTTCTATATGAAGCCAGAATGTTACACTTTTGTCAAAGTCTCACATAGAGACAGAATGCTAAAAGTGACATCTACTAGGTAAGATGTTTTGCTCATTGTGCAAAATGCAGATAGTGCATCAAATGTTAAAATGCTTTGTAAAATAGGAAAATGTACAAGAAAGCTAAGAGTCAACTAACAAGGATCTCTCTGTAAATTTAAAGGATCTTTGAAATTGTTCTGTCAAAAGGATGAGATATAACTGAATTCAAGATCACAAATCAAATAAAAACTAATAAAATCAAATGCAGCAGCAACTGAAGGAGAGGCATCATAATTATGGGGAGATATTAGGAAAAAAAGAAAGTGGCAGAAGATAAACTGAAATAAATGGAGTTGAAAAACACTGTCAGAAACAAAAACATGATTAGTATATAATTCAACAGAAAAAATTGAGCAAGTATCATAAAAAGACAATAGTTGGTAGAAAATTATGAAAAAAATCATCCCTTTCCATCAAGACTGGCTATGCTATCAGGCCTGGGGGTCCTAGAGACTGGAAATGGTTCCCTTACTGCAGCTAATATCATAATTGTTTGTACTTGCTTTATAGCTTGTTATAGTTTTTAACAATGATTGTTTTATATATTTATTAATTTTCCTTTTTAGTTGTTGTGCACTACCGAAAGTCATGTTCTTATGACATGGGCAGCCATATAAATATGAGAAAGAGAGGTGGGGGGGAAGAAAGAAAGAAAGAGAGAAAGAAAGACTACCATGAGGGTAAAAGAAAGTCACGATGGATTCCTTCAGTAAATTTATACAGTCTCAAAAGAAATGTATGAAAAGAAAGAGTATGGATCCCTACATTCAGAAGCTAACATAGTATGATGGCTTCCTCAGATGCCTCTCAGAACACCAGTTCAGATGAGGAGGAGCCGAGGACATCTGAGGGAGATGTGAAGGAAAGTCTAGAGGTTGCCAGAGCTCTGAGTCAGGAGCAGCAAAACTGAGTACAATAGGGCAATCACAAGAGGAGTGATTGGATGAGCAGCCATGTGAGTTAGGGATAGGAGAAGCACAGCTGCAGCTGGAAAGTCCAGAAGCTTCTGCAGGAGAGGGTACAAAGTTGCAGCTGGCCAGCAGAAAGGAGGAAGAACTGCCTCCTCCTTAGGGTTCAGAGGAGGCAGGCATAATGAAGATCATCCAGGTTACTTGAGAGGAGGCAGCCTCACCCTCTTGACGAGATGTACCTTAGAGCAGCTATTTAGCTCAGCAAATGGAGTGAACTGATGCTGGGAACAATGCACCCATTTTTTTCCTTGTCTTGTGCACATCAAACCTCTTTGCCTCTTGCCTTGAAGCTTGTTTCCTGGCTCAGACTGTGCACTTTGGACTCTGGCTTGTGCCTTGACCTCTGGACTTGCTTCATAGATTTTCTCTGTGCCTCATGGACTTGCCTTAGCCTTGCCTCTGTCTTGTGAACTTGTCTTGTCCTATGGTCTCATGTTGGTTTTCTTCCTAGACTGAACTGTGACTTTCTGGGCGGTTTGCATGGTTGTAGTGTGAGGATTTCTGGAGAAAAATATGTGGGGGTTGGAAAACCTCAAATAAGAACTTTAACCTACCTGTGACATGTGCGTCTACCTGTGAGTGGGATCAGGACACCTATTCTTTACAGTTGTGTGTGAATATGATGTACTTCTTCAAAAAGACTTGGTAAAAGATTTCATTAAGTGAGAAGAATATTTGGCATGGGCTTCTAAGCAGGGATTGGAACAATTCTATCCTTACCGAAATCCCATATTGTTTTGCGACATATCACCTAATCTTTTTTTGCATTGCATTCAAATAAAAATAAAGAAGAAAAAAGAAAAAAAGAAAATTTCCTTTCTTGATTCTAACTTTGCGTCTTTCTTATTTGTATATCCAGAATGGTTGAAAAGATTTTTGGTTCTGCTTTGAGAGGAAACATTTAAGGAATTAATACTGAGTTTTGAAAGAAAACTGACTGATTTTTAAAAAGATTTTTAAGGATTAAGATATTTTAGACCTAATTAGCAGGTCCAGTTCAAGCCGGGAATAAAATGGAGGCTGATTAGAAAGAAAGGTTCTGTTTATTGGTGAACTGAACAGAGCATGCAATTCTGGGACAGCTGACAGCTGACAAAATGGAGTTGAGAGTTTTTATTTCTATGGAGTCATGTGGGGGTCATGGCTGGGTCCATAAGCAAAAGGGGAATGCAAACCCTAGGTGTTTGTCTCAGCTAAACTTGTCTTGCCTAATTGCTTATCTGTAGATTCTGTCTGACCCAGTTTTTCTGAATGGCTTACCAAATCTGCATTTCTAAAAGCTGGTTTCCTCAGTTTCTGCTTGGGGCAGGGAGACCGGTGCTGGTTTCTGCCTCCCTTAAGATTTTTTCCCATTTCCCCTTTATCCTGCCTTTTTAATATTCCCCAAAATATTTCATTCTCTAGGAAGGTGCGTGGGTGCTGACTTCTTACAACTTATTAAAACTTATCAGACTTTGCACGAGTGAACTGTTGATTGCCTGACATTAATTCTTTGAAGATTTAAACCCATGAAATAGCTCTGTAAAATGTCCACATTCATAATTTCCTAGCTTTACAGATTCATTGTAACTGCTGACTTAATGTTTGCTTCTTCATAACATTATTTCTCCAATGTTATAATCTTTGCCTTCATTCTTGGCTTTTAATTGCTTGGCTTTCAGTTCCTTTTGCATTGTTACTTTCCTTGCAAGTATTTTTCATTTTTTTAACATGTTATTTGGACCTATGCTTGTAAACTTTCATTTTTTCTAATGCTTTTAAGATTGGATCTCATGGTTGTGTACAAGCACGGGCTTGTTTGTAAATGCACTCAAATGCTCAGTCACCTTAGGTCATTTGATTAATGGGCCATGGCCTTTGAATCTCTAAAGATATTAGGAGGCATACACTGACATAGCAGCTCTTGAATTTTTCTTCCTTAATATATTGCCATGTGATTATTGAATTACAGCTGGCTATAATTGTAGCTGATTTTATTATTTATTGAGTATTAATCTAACCTCAAGATAGAATAATTCTTCTATTATTATAATCAAAATAGCTTATTATTCTTAAATTTCCATGTGCCCACGTGCTGTTTAGGTATACCTTATTTATTTTGTCGAGTACATATTAGATAATATATATAAGCATGAATTGAATACATAAAATGAATAAAATTAAAGGGAATATTAGAACAGGGATGGTGGCATGCTGGTGCTCTTATGCACGTCCTTACAGACCTCTTAGGAATGGGGTGAGGTCAACAGTAGCCAGTCTAAGGTTAAAATTTGGGGGGGTTTGGGAGGAAACCACAGAGTCAGGCAGTGCGTTCCAGGCATTGAACACTCTGTTGCTGAAGTCATATTTTCTGCATTCAGGTTGGAGCAGTTCACCTTAAGTTTGTATCTGTTATGTGCTCGTTATTGTTGTGGTTGAAGCTGAAGTAGTCATTGACAGGTAGGACATTGTAGCAGATGTTTTTATGAGCTATGCTTGGGTCATACCGAAGGCGGCGTAGTTCTAAATTTTCTAAGCCCAAAATTTCAAGTCTGGTGGCATAAGGTATTTTGTTACGAGCAGAAGAGTGGAGGCCTCTTCCTATGAAATATTCCTGGACAAGTTCAATTGTATTAATGTCAAATATGCAGTGCAGGTTCCTGTATTCAAGAATTGATCTAGCAAATGCTCTGGTTAGTAGTGTAATATTACCAAAGCTACGCAAGATTAGGTTTACAACCCTTAATGCCTTTTTGGCAATGTTGTTACAGTGGGCTTTGGCACTTAGATCATTTAATATGAGAACTCCAAGGTCTTTGACAGAGAGAGGGTCAAGTTACTTATAATATAAAGGTGAAAGAGATTTAATACATTTAAATCAGATTTAATACATCATATAACAGGCCTGTCAAACTGGCAGCCAGAATGCATCATGTGCAGGCCATGCCCACTGATGGCTATTACTGATGGCTAGTAAATGTACATAGTGCTCAGATCCACATCTTGAAGGTGTAATATCTGGCCAAAGGCTATGATGGATGAGTAGTCAGTAAGAGTTGGAAACTTTTTCTTAAAGCAAACTTCAAGAATCCAATCACACAGGTGTCTATGGAAATCTGCCATACCCTAACATCTATATCCAATGTGGGCACAACTGCTGAACTCCATTTATTAAAAGAAAATTTTACATACTAAACCATTATTACAAAGCCCTAACAATCAAACAACCTGGTGTACAATTCCCCCATTCTTACCAAAAGGATTTATTCTATAGTACAAAACAGAATAAGGAGAAGTGTACAAATGGAAAACTGTATTGCCCAATCGTCTGTTTACCTTGCAAAGAAAGCAGGTGAGGCTATTATCTTTCTAAATTATCTTCTGTAGTTTTACCTAGCCTTTAACTTCCCCAACTTAACTTCATTTCTGAATTAATTTGAATTAATATTAAGAGAATACTTGCCAAAATGTTGGATGGGTTTTTCATTTTTATTTGTAATGCAATCTGTCAGAAAGAATCCAAAAAATATTTTGTTTGTGTTTTTCTAATTTGGAACCAGTGTCCTCACTGAAAAAAAGATTACTCATCAGGAAAGGTCAGAACAGGTGTTTTTAGAAGATAACAGCAAGAGAGATTTTAAATGCTAACAAGGACAAAATCACAGCTCCTGTCTTTTCTAGTTACTCCTTCTGATACAATATATTAAACCTTTTAAACTCGCTGTATTTACCTTATTACACCTTTCCACTTGGATATTTACTGCCACAAGGCTCACATTTCAAACTAAATCAAGGACTTGATGATAAGAACTTGACTTTTCCCCCCATTCTTTTTCAGCTGAGAGTTCCTTTTCAGCTTCCCTGAAAATTCAACTTTCAATTACTTGGCACTTGATGTAATTCAGAAAAAAAGTTAAGATTCTCTCTCTGTCTCAGAGTATGTTATCTTTCATAAACACTGAGTTGAAATCTCTGTTTTCTCTTTCAGTTTCTTGTATGCTGCCCAGAACCTGGATGGATGGATGGATGGATGGATGGATGGAAGTAGATAGATAGATAGATAGATAGACAGACGTATACATATACCTATGAAAAACACCTATGAAAAACACCTCACTTTAAGGAATTATATTCCAGGCAAAAACCTATATTGAAAACTCAGAATTAAAATATATATATAGTGAAGATCATACAGAAATTTTAAGCAAGTTAATAAGAGACTAAAGAGCTGTTGCTCTAAGCTCCAAGCTTGGCAATTTGGTTGCAAATGTTTCATCAACATTTGAGGAGACATTATCAGTGCGCTTTGGGTTGTGGTAGTCTGTCAGAGCACTGGTCTTTAAACACCTTTTTATGTGATGCAAATTAGTGTGTATATTGTTTGTTCGGCTCCTTCTGACTTTGGATTGTTTGATTGGCTGGCTGTTGTTACTGAGGCATGGTCCTCACCCCATTCCTAAGAAGTTTGTAAGGGGCGTGCATAAGAGCACAAACGTGCCTACCATTCCTGTCCTATTGTTTCCTTTCATTATATCCAATTAATATAGTTATTACATACTCATACTTATATATATATGCTTATATATTGTATAGTTATTTCATGCTTATGCCGATACATACTATGTGACAAAGTAAATAAATAAATAAATAAATAAATCTGTGTGATGTAAATTACTGTTGTTTGTTAACTGATGGGTTGCAATTTTCGTCGTTGCATAGTGGGGTGCCTGTCTGTTCATTTTAAATGCTATCTTCGGAATCACGGTTGATGCCGTTCTTTCATTCTCAGCAACTGGTAGACTAAATCAATTTCAATATGTCTGTTTATTGACTGATTGGTGAAAAACCAGGCTTCAAGGAATTCTCTTTTTTTCCTTGATTTCACCTAGGTTACAACTATGATTAAATCAAATTTGTGTCCTTCTGAATGTTCAGGGACGGACATAGTGGGTCATGTCTTTTGATAGCCAGGAAATGTCAGCTCAGATCAGATCATGTCTCAGTAACAACAACCAGCCATTCAAACAGACCACAACCAGACCATGACTCAGCAGTATCCGAACAAACAACACTAATTTACATCACACAGATGGTACTTAAAATCAAGGACCATACCTCAGTAACAACAGCCAGCCGATCAAACAGTCCAAAGTTAGGCCATGACTCAAGAAGTAGCTGAATAAACAATATGCACCCTAATTTGCATCACATAAAAAGGTATTTAAAGACCACTGCTCTGACAGACAACACAATCCAAAGCCCCCTGACAATGTCTCCTTGAATGGTGATGAAATCAAATTGCCCAGCTCGGAGCTCAGACCAACAGCCCAACTACCAACCTGAGCTACTTACATTCAAATACATTTCAGAGATTAAAGAAGCAATAAAAACATTGAATATAGTGTCATGCCAGGCCCAAATGGAATAATAGCTATACTATATTATAAAACTATACTATAAAAAGCTTGAATGGGCACTGAAGAAGATCTGTAGGGATTCTCAGTCATCCAGGTCATGGTTGTCCCAAAGTTGCTTTTTCAGGAGGCAATTGGACTTTCTTGTTTTTTCTTTTGAAGACATTTCACTTCTCATCCAAGAAGTTTATTCATATAATAATATGAAATAATTCATATTATTTGAAAGTCTGTATATAAATAATTCATATTTATATACAGACTTTTAGCTATACAATTTGGAATGAACACCTTTGAATGGTGTGGGATTAGGAATGGATTTCCAGAGGGAAAAATTGCAGACTACAGGAACCAAGATCACTACTCAGATGAACCCACTACTCAGATGACTCTGAGGACACAGATAAACCTCCCAGTGGCTTCAACAATTCTCTAAAAGGATGCAAATTACCAGCTGTCACAAGGAATATAAATCCTTCCATTCCCCACTATCCTGTCAGAGGTGAAGAAGCTTCTTGAATGAGAAGCAAAACATCTTCAACAGAAAAAACTCCAGTTGCACCCTTGGGATACACTATTGATGATGATGAATGATATTCAAACAAAAATATCAATACCAAAGAATTGGAAAAAAGCATAGATAACACTAAAACACTTGTTTCTTTTTTTTAGCTTTTTTCTTATAAATGTTCTGTATATTTCCCTTTTTCTGTTTTATTATATTTAATTTTTAAAAAGCCCTTCACTTGAGCATTCTATTGACTATCTTCAATTATAGCTGGATACAAGATACTATCCATGGATCAAAATTTCCACAGTAAATATCATGCCTTTTTCTGCTGAATATATTTAATGGGTGGGGTTTTTATCCCATGTTGGGAATTGATCAGATTGGCTTGTTGTTGTTGTTTCTTTTTGCCTGCAAAAACAGTCTTTTAAAAAAAGGAGGGACCCAGATTACTCTGTGTTTAGAAAGGCCAATTTCATGTTTGCAGACAAATTGCATGAATCTGATCATTGTGTTGTCACTGAATGCAAGAATGTTTTCCATGTTTCTAACCCTGTGAATAAATTGCATGGAAATTGCTTACAAAATCCTTTTCCAGATATCAGCGTCTTCTTCCACTCTGTAATGGCCAAGTATTCTGCAAGACCATGGTTAATAACAATTGATAGATGGATTTCCCTGGTTCTTTCCTGCTCCTACCCATGCCACCTGGAATTTCTACAGTAGCTGTCAAGTTGTGCTGGACTGTATTTAACAGTTCACAAACAGCACAACAGTGCTTTTGAATTTTTCTTGATAAATGTACTGTTTGTGGCAAAATATTTCTGCAAAGTATCGTCATCTGGGATACAGAGAGTAGGTCTCTAGGGGGAGTGAAATCTATTATTAGGACAAATCTTTTACCTGATTGTTGTTTATTCTGCCTTTGATGTTCCAACCTTCTCTTTCCCAACACAGTGACCCTGTAAGTATTAGTTACACTATGCCTGTAGCAGTGGTGGTGTTCAGCTGGTTCTATCCGGTTCGGGAGAACCAGTAGCAGCTGCTGGGGGAGGCTCCGTCCACATGCCCAGATGTCATCACGTTCTATTTTTGATGTTCTGTGCATGCGCAGAAGGCCCTGCATGCGTGCTCACATTTGCGAACCAGTAGCGAAGCTAAGTGAATCCCACCCCTGGCCTGTAGTAACTACCTATTACAAAAGTCAACTAAGATAAAGTAGGTAATTGGTTTAGATTTAAAAAATAATGCATTGCTTTCCTGCAGTTGTAGTATGAGGGTTTTTTTAAATCAAGTTTTATTGACTTTCTTTCTTGCACACACACCCATATATTTTATGAACAGAGTATTGACCATATCATATCTTATACAACTTGTCATATCTAAATACATTTTACATAGTTACAATATCTGCCAAAATGTTCTTTTTCCATATTTTTTAATCTTTTTTTTTTTATTCAAAACGTTTTACAAAAAAATCCCCCTTTTCCCCCAACCCCTCCTTTCACTAAACCCTCCCCCCTCCCCCCTGACTTCCCGGATGAAGCACAAGGTATAGTTAAAAATAAAACAAACATATGCTAAGAAAATTTTCCCCCAAAACTATTATACCAATTTTCCCTTTCTAACTCTGGCTTCCTTCTAACACATCCAAAATCCTTCAAGAAGAAAAAAATATATATAAAAAAAATAAGAAAATTAAGAATTAAGAATAACAAAATATATAAATCAATAAAACAAATTAATCCTAAAGTATATAAAATCAACTAAAACATAAAAATGCAATCCAGTTCATAAAATATCTCCCTTATAGCTTCTATAACCATATAATTTTTCCCCCCAGGTCTTCCTTACATAAACTCTTTCAAAAATATTCTATTCAAGATACAATACAACACATTATAAAATTTCAATACCAAGCGTTACAGTAGCTATTCAAGTGGTCCTGGTCATTGTCTTTCGGGGACAATAATATTTTTGTCTATTAATAATTCAAAGAATAATACTTTTGTCTCTTGCCATTTTTTTTAATGCATTAATCTCTGTCTTTCCTTCATTTCTCCTTTTGAAAAGTCAGTCACAATATTACCTAGTAAAACCTTACGTTCAAAAATCCACAAAATACTACCATATATTCCATCAGTCCAAAGAGGGAATTCTTGATAAACATTAAGTCTATAAGTTTTTCCAGTTCGGGAGACAGCCTCCTGTAGCACTAATTCTGACATTTCATCCAAACTATTTGAAGGAAGCTTCTTTACATCAGCTTGTTTATTCACGATCATATCTTCATCCATTGCATTTAAGTCCTGTTTCAGTTCGTATTTTTGAGTAATTAAATACATTCTTTCTGTGTAATCCTGTATAAAGTCACGAATCCATTCTTCTGAAAGAACCTTCATAACAAAGCTCTTGCTGAAAATCCCCTTATGAAATACTTAAACAACGTAATATGATCCAACAAACCAGAATCCAACACAATAAGATGATGTCTCCATTCAGTTTCGATTTCACAGCAAGCTATTTGCAGTTAGTTAAAACGCCATTTTAAGAGAAGGAAAAAAAAGAATAATTTTTCTCTCTTTAAAAAGAGGAGGAAGTCAGGAAATAAACAATACTTGCAAACCAATAATTATTCACTTATGCTTCTTCCGCCATAAAAAGAAATCCATAAAAAGAAATCAATTGTTAGCAGAACTTGGACACCTTCCTCTTTTCCTGCTGTTGCAAGAGACGCGGTGGATAATGGAGATAGGAGGGATTCGAAGGGACTCACCTTCCAGGACTTTGCATAACAAAAACAAAGCCCCTAAGGGAATCTACCTCTCTTCCCCCTGCTCGTTCCCCTGCTCTCTCAACCAGAGAGGGAAAATTAAGTCGGGAACAGCTGTTTGAAAGCTATTTACACCGGCTTTTACAATATCCAGCGCGGAGTGCCAGAAATTAGCACCCAGCGAGAAAGGTGGAGCCAAGCGGAAGCCATATTTTTTAATCTTAACTTAATACTTCTATGCTTATTATTAAAGAACTATCTGACAAATTGAAAGACAAAAAGGACAAGTATAAAAAGTGGAAAGAGGGGCAGATAATTAAGGCAGAATATCAGCAAATAGCCCGAGCCTGTAAAGATGAAGTGAGGAAAGCTAAGGCTCACAATGAGCAAAGGCTAGCGACAAAAGTAAAAAATAACAAAAAAAGCTTCTTCCAACATGTTAAAAACAAGAAAAAAGTCAAGGAAACAATTGGCCCATTGCTAGGAGAAAGTGGCAAGAAGTTGACAAGCAACAGGGAGAAAGCAGATCTACTTAACTCATTTTTTGCATCTGTCTTTACACAAAAGGAAAAAACAATCCAACCTATCAAAAACAACACCACAAAAAACAGATAAGGAACACGTTAAAATAGGGGAAAAAATGATAAGTGAACATTTGTCTATCCTAGATGAGTTCAAATCACCAGGACCGGATGGATTACACCCCAGGATTCTGAAGCAACTGGCAGATGAAATCTCAGAACCACTGAACTATATCTTTCAAAGATCCTGGAGAACAGGGGAACTGCCAGAGGACTGGAAAAGAGCTGATGTAATTCCCATCTTCAAAAAAGGAAAAAAAAAACAGATTCAGGAAACTACAGACCTATCAGCCTAACCTCAATACCAGGGAAGATTCTGGAAAAGATAATCAAGCAACGAATCATCGAACACCTAGAAGCAAACAAAGTAATAACCAAAAGCCAATATGGGTTTGTCAAAAACTGATCATGCCAGACTAATCTTATTGCATTCTTTGACAAAGTGACAAAATTAGTGGACCAGAGGAACACTGTCAATATAATTTACTTGGACTTCAGTAAAGCATTTGATAAAGTAGACCATAACCTACTACTAGATAAAGTAGAAAAATGTGGGTTCGACAGCACCACCACCAAATGGATTCGTAACTGGCTGACCAACCGGACTCAACGTGTAGTCCTCAACAGAATTACGTCCACATGGAGGGAAGTATGCAGTAGAGTACCCCAAGGTTCTGTTTTAGGCCCAGTACTCTTCAACATCTTCATCAATGACTTGGATGAGGGGATAGATGGGGAACTCATCAAATTTGCAGATGACACCAAGCTGGCAGGAATAGCCAACACTCCAGAAGATAGGCTCAAGATACAGAAAGATCTTGACAGACTTAGAACACTGGGCGCTATCTAACAAAATGAAATTCAACAGTGAAAAAAGTAAGGTTCTACATTTAGGCCAAAAAAACAAAATGCACCAGTACCGTATATGTGGTACCTTGCTCAATAGTAGTACCTGTGAGAGGGATCTTGGAGTCCTAGTGGACTACATTTAGATATGAACCAGCAGTGTGCAGCAGCTGCCAAAAAAGCCAACACAGTTCTGGGCTGCATAAACAGAGGGATAGAATCAAGATCACGTGAAGTCTTAATACCACTTTATAATACCTTGGTAAGGCCACACTGGAAATATTGCATTCAGTTTTGGTCGCCACAATGTAAAAAAGATGTTGAGACTCTAGAAAGAGTGCAGAGAAGAGCAACAAAGATGATTAGGGGACTGGAGGCTAAAACATATGAAGAAGGGTTGCAAGAACTCAATATGCCTAGTTTACGAAAAAGAAGGACTAGGGGAGACATGATAGCAGTGTTCCAATATCTCAGGGGTTGTCACAAAGAAGAGGGAGTCAAACTATTCTCCAAAGCACCTGTGGGTAGAACAAGAAGCAATGGGTGGAAACTAATCAAGGAGAGATGCAACTTAGAACTAAGGAGAAATTTCCTGACAGTTAGAACAATTAATCAGTGGAACGACTTGCCTGCAGAAGTTGTAAATGCTCCAACACTGGAAATTTTTAAGAAAATGTTGGATAACCATTTGTCTGAAATGGTGTAGGGTTTCCTGCCTGGGCAGGGGGTTGGACTAGAAGACCTCCAAGGTCCCTTCCAACTCTGTTGTTGTTGTTGTTGTTGTTGTTGTTATATAAACAACATCTTCTCAAATTCTAATTTCTCCAGTTTTAATCTTTTATTCTCTTTTAACTTTCATAGTAATTCATTCTTCATCCTGATAAGTGTAAACATGTTCAGGGTTGCCTTTCTTCCATTTCATCTTTTTTGTTTTACAGCAATCCTTCTTCTTTCTCTCTTCTCTTTCCCCTTCCTACTTTCTTCTTTCCTCCTCTGCTACTCCTTCTCTACTTTCCCTTCCTTTCTCCCTGTCCTCCTTTCTTCCTCCCTATCTAACCTTCTCTCCTACTCTTATTTCCCCTCCCTTTCTTCCTTTCCTTTTCCCTTCCTTCTACTCCTCTCTCTCCTTCCTCTCTTCTCCCGTCCTTCCATCTCCCTACTCCTTCTTCCTTTCTCTCTCTATTGCTGTATTCATTTTCAGTTCAACATTTTCTGCTATGGTGTCCAGGCAACCCTGATTTTTATTTCATTTATTGAATATATTTCTCAGAATCCCCATCAGATTTTTTAATTATTAACAATGTATTTCAACTTATTCCATTTTTACCTTAAAACCTTGTAATTAAATTAACCTTCCACCTCTTATATTCTTTAGTTCCCAATTTCTTATTTCCACATCAATTAATTGTTTTTCTTATTTACTAGCATTTCAATTTTATATCTCAGTTTCAATTATTTTCACATTTAAGCCACTCTATCTTTCACATTGCATCTGCTGATCCATTTTACAATAAACAATATACTTCTTTTTTTTTTTTGCTTCTTACATACATCCTTACATACAACATTTCAATTTTATATCTTAATTATTCCATTTTTCAGTAATCGGTATACTTCTTCTAATTTACTTCTTACATGCAGTTTCTACTACTAATACCATTCCCTTAAATCAACAAATTAATGCTTTAATTCCCTTTCTACTATCCACTATTCTTCCCCTTTTAACCATTTTCTTCTGATCTCTCCAGAATTCCATTGTTTGATATTTTTCTCCCTTTCTCTTATTTCCTTATTTTTCTTTTTCTTTTTATATTTATTGTATCTTTCCTCCTGAATCATTTCTCAGTTTTTAAGATTGTTACCCTCTTGATTCTCCCCTCAATCTTTTCACATTTGCTTTTTTCCTCTTTTTTGAGGAATATTCCCCCTGTCCATTTTTATTTTGTCACTCTCAATCCCAGTAAAATTAGCTATTTTTTAATCTTCAGTTATTTTCTTTTAAACATTATGTTCTTGCTTTTCATTTGTATTTTCTTTTTCCTTTTTTTTTTGTATTCTAACCAGTCCTCTTCTTCTTTATTTCCTTTAAACACTTCTTACAACTTCTTAAGCATCTCCCTTAGTTCCTCATACTCATACTCCCAATTTTTCATGTTGTCAATTCAAAGAGAAAAAAATCTTTAAATTTATTGTTATTTTAGTTTATGTGTAGTTCAAATTCAAGCCCATGTAATGTCTCTTTTTTCTTTTTTTTATTTCCAAATAGTGTCCAATTCAAATATTCATTTAGACCATTCCAGCTTAAGGCTTTATTTTTTCCACTTCTTTTGAAGTTGTGCTCCAGCTGTTTAAACAAATACTCCTTAAAATTTCCCACGATAATCTCAATCCTTTATTTCTTCAATTTTTAAAACAATAGTTGCAATGTTTTTTCCACCAGCAGATGTCCCTCTCTGCTCCACAAATCCCCAGGCAACAAAGTATCAATGTTAAATCCACATAGAAAGTACTTTCTCATCCATTAATTCCTTTGTTTTGTTAAAGAATGCTTTCCCTCAGTTTTCTTTTTCTTGTATTATTTTTAATCTCTTCCAAATCCAATTTTAAATCCAGGTAGAAAGTTCTCCTTTTTGGGCTTTATCTTCTAAATTCCTTTTTGTTTTTTGTTTTTTTGTTTTTTTCCACTTTGAATTTCCAATTAGCCACTTATTTCGCACTGGGACCTCTTTTACGTTTTCAGAAGATTTTTCTTCTTACTTGTGAGTTGGCCAATCCAATCACTCACCCGGTAACAATACTCCATTCAACCACCACTCCAGTGCAAATCTTAGCTTGTAGCAGTCATTCAATGGCTGCCACCACCACCACCAGATCAAAGAGCTGCCTCTGACCCTTTGAGGAACTTGCCTGTTCCTCTTAGTCTTCCTTTTTTTTTTTAGAACAAGTTTTTATCGATTTTTTAGGTCCCCCCCCCCCATTCACACATACATGATTTATGAACAGAGTATTGGCCATATCATCTTATACAATTCAATATATTCAAATATATTTTACTTAGTTACAGTTTTTGCCAAAATATTATTTTTTCATAGATTTTATTCATTTCCTAATATTTCCTTGCTCATTTTATTAAGTCACAACTTTCACTCTCAAGTTCTAATTTCTCCATTTTTATTCGTGTTCATTCCCTTTCATTCTTTTTTTTAACTATTTCAATTTTTATCCTAATATATTCAAATATATTCAGGGTTGCCTTTTTTCCATTTTATCTTTTCCTTTTCACAGCAATCCTTTCTTCTCCTCTCACTCTTTTCCCTCCCTTCTTTCTTCCTACCTACTTTCTTCTCTCCTCTCCTACTCTTTCTCTACTTCCCCTTCCTTTCTCCCTCTCCACCCTACTTCCTCCCTATCCAACCTTTTCTCCTACTCTTGTTTCCCCTACCTTTCCTCCTCCTCTTGGTCTTCCGAGGTGCCTCTCTTTCTTCCCCATCCCTCCAAGATGGTTCCAGTCCAAAGAACCCCCGACAGCTGTTTGTCTGGCTGGATTTTCATGAAGCTCGTTGGAGCTTGCTATTTTCCAGCTAGTATAACTGCGACACTTCCGGTTTCTCCTCATAGTATGAGTTATGTAGAGTTTTTGGATTTCATTCTAAAATAATGAGAAAATTTTTCAATATATTATTCATTCAAAACATGAAAGTCATGAAACCATGAATTGTGATGAATGCTTGTGAACCACAGTTCCTTCTGGATTTTTTTCTAGGTCTGCATAATATTTGGGAGGAAAATGCACATTTTGAACAATTAAGTCATGCGCAATAATGTAGATTCTTCAAATATTATTTAATTATGGATTGTTTTCATCTTCACACAAAGTTTCTTGTATGCGAAAACTCTGAAAATTAGGAGAATAGCTATTCTAATAAAAAGTATTGCTTATGGGGATTACAAAGTTTTTTATATTTTAGCAATGTTTATTTAAAGGGGATTTCTTTGTTGTCCTTTTTCTATAGAGAAAAAAGCAAATAAATCAGGTAATATAATCACAATCAAAACAGGTAATTAAAAGACAGGTGGTAAATTAGTTTTGCCTTGAGATTATTAATCAGCAAACAGCCTACTTAAATTAAAACACAGACACAGGTTTAAGAAAGTATAAAAAAGATATAAGGATGAAATTTCATGGTTCTTTCCAAATGTGGAATATTTCACAACTAGAGAACCATCTCAAAGAAAACTCTTTACTATGGCGTTTCCAGGTCATTCCAGTACAGATTGAACATATGAAAAATGTTAAAATGACCTCCAAGATTAGAAGACTTAAATGTCAAGATATCTTTTAATTGCTTGGAGTCTCAAACCACTTACTGCACATGCCTCTTTCTCTAAAATACTGAAATTTCTCACTGATAACAGTGAACGCACCACAGGATTTAGTTTTCTTTAAAAAAAACAGTGTCAAGTTTAGGGAAAGTTGAACTTTAAGAATAATGTAATATTGGTTTTAGAGCAATTATCTACTCATACTAAATATTACTTCATTTTTTAAAAAGTATCACTGACCTCCAGATTCAATCATATACTTAACTTCCGGCCGGTACCTAAAACTGCCCAAAGTCAAGACAAATAAAATGATAATAGTGCATCAAAATATGCTGTTGTAATATCTGCATTATAAGCCATCCACCATTTCTAGGAAAGACTTGGGAACATCTAGTGATCCTTCAATTTTTGTCAAACTGTGGTTTCCATCACCTTGTTTATATTCAGTCATATCTGATACACATAATATTCAAGATCTGGAGAGTGCTGCCATTCCTTTACTAAAGAACCAAGAAGTTGACTTTATTGTCAGTTGAGTTATAGTTTTAATCATATTGTACTCATTGCCTAACTTCATTCAAACATGAATCATTTAGATTTTATTCATTTTTTAATAATTACCAACAGTTTATTCTGGAAGAAATGTGCAAGCTAACTTGTTTGTTTTATTTTATTTATTTATTTATAATTTAATTTCTATACCGCCCTTCTCCCGAAGGACTCAGGGCGGTTTACAGCCTTATTAAAAACACAAATAATACATAATATAAATAACAAATTTAAAACAAATTTAAAACAAATATTAAATAGGCCTAATTTAACTAAAATGGTCATAGACCGACGTAAAACCCTTAAAATTTAAAATTATAATTAAAATGCACTCAGGCTAGTCCCACACGATTAAATAGTAAGGTCTTCAGTTCCCGCTTGAACGTTCGGAGATCGGGGAGTTGGCGTAACCCCGGAGGTAACTCGTTCCAAAGGGCCGGTGCTGCCACAGAGAAGGCTCTCCCCCTGGGGCTGCCAACCGACATTGTTTGGTTGACAGCACCCTGAGCAGGCCCACTCTGTGGGAGCGCACAGGTCGTTGGGAGGCCAGCGGTGGCAGTAGGCAGTCTTGTAAATAGCCCGGTCCTAAGCCATGGAGCGCTTTGAAGGTGGTCACTAACACCTTGAATTGCACCCAGAAGGCTACCGGTAGCCAGTGCAGGCCATGCAGGATAGGTGTTATATGGGAGCAACGTGGTGCTCCCTCTATTACCCGCGCAGCCGCATTCTGGACTAGCTGGAGCCTCCTGGTGCTCTTCAAGGGGAGCCCCATGTAGAGAGCATTGCAATAGTCCAGGCGAGAAGTAACGAGGGCGTGAGTGACCGTGCGCAAGGAGTCCCGGTCAAGGAAGGGGCGCAACTGGCGAATCAGGTGAACCTGATAAAATGCTCCCCTGGCGACGGCCGTCAGATGTTCTTCTAAAGACAGCTGATCGTCCAGGAGAACACCTAAGTTGCGCACCCTTCCCCTGGGAGCCAATACTTCACCCCCAACAGTCAGCGAGGGTGTAAGCTGACTGTACCAGGACACCGGAACCCACACCCAATCTGTCTTGGTGGGGTTGAGTTGGAGCCTGTTCCTCCCCATCCAGACCCACACGGCTTCAAGACACCGGGCCATCACCTCGACCGCCTCATTGGAGTGGTTCGGGGTGGAAATGTACAGCTAAGTATCGTCAGCGTACAGATGATAATCCACCCCGAAACCACGGATAACCTCACCCAGAGGCTTCATGTAGATGTTGAACAGGAGAGGCGAGAGAACCGACCCCTGAGGCACCCCACAAGTGAAGCACCTAGGAGTCGATCTCTGCCCCCCTGCCAACACCGTCTGTGAACGGTCAGAGAGATAGGATGAGAACCACCGATAGACGGTGCCCCCCACTCCCAAACCCTCCAACCGCCGCAGCAGGATACCATGGTCGATGGTATCAAAAGCCGCCGAGAGGTCTAACAGGACCAGGACAGAGGAACATCCCCTATCCCGAGCCCTCCAGAGGTCATCCACCAACGTGACCAAAGCCGTCTCAGTGCTGTATCCAGGTCTGAAGCCGGACTGGAACGGATCTAGAAAGACAGATTCCTCCAGGTGCTGGGGAAGCTGATATGCCACCACACTCTCAACAACCTTCACCAAAAAGCGAAGATTGGAGACTGGACCAATACAGCTGGGTCCAGGGAAGGCTTCTTGAGGAGGAGCCTCACCACCGCCTCTTTCAAGGCGGTGGGGAAAAAGCCCCCCAACAAAGAAGCGTTGGTAACTCCCAGGAGCCAGCTTCGTGTCACCTCCCGTGTGGCCAGGACCAACCAGAAGGGACACGGGTCCAATAAACATGTGGTGGGATTCAGCCTGCCCAACAACCTGTCCATGTCATCAGGAATCACAGGATCAAACTCAGCCCAGGTAATATCCACAAGACTCATCCCCGCCATCTCGCCTGAATCTATCCAATCAGTGTCCAGTCCATCCCAGATCCGAGCGATTTTATCGGACAGATACTGTACAAAATCCTCAGCACGTCCCTGCAAAGGGTCCTCCCGAGCTTCCTGCAAAAGCAGGGAGTGGGTCACCCTAAACAGGGTAGCTGGGCGATTATCTGCCGATGTGATAAGAGCGAAGAAATAATTATGTTTCGCCATTCTTATTGCCACTAGATAGGTCTGAATATGTGACCTAACTAGTGTTCGGTCAGATTCGGTGCGGCTGGACCTCCAGACACTCTCTAGGCATCTTTTCCAGCACTTCATCTCTCTCAGCTCCTCGTTATACCAAGGAGCTGGTCGAGTTCGGCGCCGGGTCAGAGGCCGCAAAGGCATGACGTGGTCCAAAGCCCCGACGGTCGCCTCCTACCAGGCAGCTCCTCCCCAGCGGCCACCAGTTCTTTGGCCAAGCCGTGGGCTAATTCCCCATCTTTTTGTTGAAAGATGGTATGGGGTGCCAGAATTCAAGATGGTATAGGGGTTGTCAGAATCCAGGAAATTACAAACCAATCAGCCTAACATTAACACCTGTGGAGATGCTAGAAAAGAAAAGCAACAGATCTGAGAACACCTAGAACCAAGCAAAGTTATACTCAGAAGCCAACATGGATTTGTCAAAAGCAGATCATGCCAAACAAATATCATTTCATTCTTTGACAAAGTGACTAAATTATGAACCAACAAAATGCTGTAGACATAGCATACTTGGATTTCAGTAAGGCATATGATAAAGTAAGCCATAATCTACTTCTTGATAAACTAGAAAAATGTGGGAATAAGCATCAACACCAGATAGATTTGTAACTGATTGACAATCTGCACTCAGCATGTAATCCTTAATGGAACTACATCTACTGTATCTTGAATACACTAAACAGTGAGGTACCCTAAGGTTCTGTCGTAGGCCCAGTACTCTTCAATATCTTCATAAACTATTAAGATGAGGGAACAGGAGAACTCATCAAATTTGCAGATGACCTTCAACTGGCAGGAATAGTCAATATCCCAGGTGGTTTTTGACAGACTTGAACACTGAGCCATATCTAGCAAAATGAAATTTAATGGAGAGAAAAGTAAGGTTGTACATTTAGGCAAGAAAAATCAAATGTACAGGTACAGATTAAGTGAAATTGGGCTTAATAGCAGTAACTATGTGAGGGATCTTGAAATCCTAGTAGACAATCAGTTAAATATGAACCAGCAGTGTACAGTAGCAGCCCAAAAAGCCAATGCAACCCTAGGCTGTGTTAACAGAGGGTTAGAATCAAGATCATGTGAAGTATTAGTACCATTTTATAAAGTTTTAGTAAGACCATACTTGGAATACTGCATCTAGTTTTGGTCACCACATTATAAAAAAGACATTGAGACTCTGGAAAGAGTGCAGAGAAGCACAACAAAGATAATTAAAGTCCTGGAGACTAAAACATATGAAGAAAGGTTGCAGTTCTTGAGTATGTGTAGTCTAGTGAAAAGAAGGACTAGGGGGAAACATGATTGCAGTGTTCCAATATTTGAGGGGTTGCCACAAAGAAGAAGGGGTCAACCTATTTTCCAAAGCACCAGAAGGCTGGACAAGAAACAATGGATGGAAACTAATCAAGGAAAGAAGTAACCTAGAACTAAGCAGAAATTTCCTGAAAGTGAAAAAAAGTAATCAGTGGAACAGCTTGCTTTCAGAAGTTGTGGGTGCTCCATCACTGAGATAGTAATTTGTCTGTAATGGTATACGGTCTCTTGCTAGAGGAGGGAGTTGGACTAGAAGATCTCAAAGGTCCCTTCGAATTCTATTATTCTGTTATTTTGTTAAAGTTGCATTCTTGCTTGCTTGCTTTCGTTATTTTGTTTGCACTACTCTTCAAAACTTTACCTTTGCTGCCTGTGCTTCTTGTTCTGACAAAAGATTCAAGAAAATGTTGTCTCTTTATATTTTCTGTCAGAATTTAATTTACTCATAGGAAAAAAGCGGACTGCAAGAGAAACCATTACATTCTAGACATGGTATGCATTCATTCTTCTTAGTCACCTTAATTTAGAGAAATTTAATCCTGCATTAATTAATTTAAAAAATTAATCCAGTAACAGTGCTATTTACCTGCTGTGTCACTTACTTATCTAGAATCCAAAATCAACATATTTTTGGACCTCTGAGACACTGTAAATTTTTATCTCTTTTGCTAGAATTCAGCTTCAGTTTATTGACTATAATTTCATTCATTTAAATTAGGGGTGTCAAATTGGCAGCCCAGGGCAGAGGGGGCATAGCCAGCATCGCGACAGGATGGTGTGACCCGGTGCTCTGGGGTGAACGCCGAAATTCCTGCCATTCTGGGGGTTCTCAAAGAACCATAGCTGTCCTGGAGGGACAGTGAAGAAAGAAGGCATCGGCCAGCGTGAACAGGGAAGTTGCAAATTCCCTGCAGCACCGGCATCCAGCCTTCGACCCAACGACAGGAAAGGCAGCCATTAGAAGCTGCCAAAGCCGGGATGGCCACACAAGAAGACTGAGCAGGAGGTGAGATCAGAACAGAGTATTGTTACCAGGCAAGCGATTGGCCAACTCACAGATAAGAAGAAAAAAACTTTTAAAGCTCAAAAATTTTCTGGCTTGAAATTAGAGGCTAATTGGCATGCGGAAACTTAAAGTGAGAGGAAGCAAACAGTAAAGAGGATTTACAAGACAAAAGCCCTAAAAGAAACAACATTCCATCTGGATTTAAAATTGGTCTTGGAAGAAAATATAAATAATAAAGGGAGAAGAAGATTGAGAGAAAATATCTTCTACTAACAAAAGGATTTAATAGTGACATTTTGTTGCCAGTAGTTGTAGATTGGAGACAATCATTGGTGGAGAAAAAGAGAAAAAAACAGCATTGCATTGTTTAGTCTAGGAGGAAAGGGACTGTGTTGTTTGAACAGCTGTGGTAAGAACTGGAAAAGATCAAGATTGGAATCTGGATGAAAGGAAAAAATAAAAACATTTGAACTGGCTTGCATTTGGAAACAGATAAAAGGGGGGAAAGAGAGACAATATTTTGGACTTGAATTTGGACTATACATAAATTAAGATAAATAAATCTAAAAAGTTTTTCTTCTCACATCGAAAGCATGGAGAATTGGGAGGAATTATGGGAGAAGTTTCAAATCGTGTGAGAGTCATTTAATGGGAACGAACAAGCAGAAATGTAGCTTAAAAATAAAAAAAGAAATTATGAAATTAAGAGAAAACAAGAACAACAAAAATATATTGTTGAAAAAGAAATGGGTGATGATAATACAGGTGATCATATTGGGATTGATAGGGAAAGAATAAAAATGGAGAGGGGGAAAGATATTTTAAAAAAGAAAGGAAAAAAGAAAAGAAGAAAAGAATGAGGGGGGAAATTAAAAGAGTGAAAAAATAGATTATTACACTGGGATTAGCAGTGACAGAACAAAGAGAAGAGGAGGAAATAGAGAAAAATTGAGGGGGGAAATTAAAAGAGTAAAAGTCAGAGAAAGGTGGAAAAGAGGATGCAAGAAAGGGAGCAAGAAGAAGATAAAAGAACAGGAGAAAGGGAGAAAAATATTAAGAGATGAGATTTGGGAGAGAATGAAAGAAAATGGTTAAAAGAAGGAGAAAAATGAATAGTAGAAAAAATCTAAAATAGTGGTAGAAACTTACTTTCTTTTCTTTTTTTGGAATAATGGAAATTAGAAGAAATATATGGATTATTGTAAACAGTTTAGTAAAAAAAGTTTGAAATGAATGAAGGAAAATTTTAAAAAGAGGAGGAGGAGAAGTAAATTAAATGTGGAGATATAATGGGATATATGTTTTCTTTTTCTGTTTGTGTCGGAGAATGCATGGAAAGAGAGAGAATTAAAGTGGATGGTAAGGAAATAAATTTTAAATACATAAAAGAATGGAAAATCATCTTTCACATCTTTCACATCTTTCATCCAGCAGATGAAATGTGAAAGATACTATGATTTATAAATGAAAATGATTGAAATTAAGATGTAAAAGGAATAAAATTGAAATGTTAGTAAATGATGTACACTATTGGAAGAAAATAATAAGTATTGAATTATGAACAAAAACTCTAAGAAAATAAGAGGTGGAAAGTTGCATTAATTGATTATATGATATAAATGGAATAAGATGAAGACAATATTAATAACTAAAATATAGGAGGCGAGGTTTGAGAAATATACATAATAAATGAGAAAACTGGGGTTGTCTGGACACCAGAAATATTGATATGAAAATAAATACAGCAATGGAAAGAGATAAGAAGAAGGAGAGAGATGGAAAGGGAGAAGGTGGGAGAGAGAAAGAAGAAAGGGAAGAGGAGAGGAGGAAAAGTAGGGAAAATAAGAGTAGGAGAGAAGGTTAGATAGGGAGGAAGTAGGGTGGTGGGGGAGAAAGGAAGGGAAGTAGAGAAGGAGTAGGAGAGGAGAGAAGAAAGGTAGGAAAAAGGAAGAGAGGGAAGGGAGTGAGAGGAGAAGAAAGGATTGCTGTGAAAAGAAAAAGATGAAATGGAAAAAAGGCAACCCTGAATATATTTGAATATATTAGGATAAAAGTTGAAATAGTTTAAAAAAAGAATGAAAGAGAATGAACATGAATAAAAATGGAGACATTAGAACTTGAGGGCGAAAGAAGATGTGACTTAATAAAATGAGCAAGGAAATATTAGGAAATGAATAAAAACTATGAAAAAAGAATATTTTGGCAAAAAACTGTAACTAAGTAAAATATATTTGAATATATTGAATTGTATGATATGGCCCATACTCTGTTCATAAATCATGTATGTGTGTTGGAGGGGGAAACTAAAAAAATCAATAAAAATTTGTTCTAAGAAAAAAAAATTGGCAGCCCATAGGCCAGATGCATTATGTGCAAACCCAGCTCTGCAAAGGGGGAAAAAAAGTCACAAAATGTCACACGGTGGCAATGTGACACCGCAAGTTTGCCATCTGTGATTTAAATATTCATTTGATCTGCAGTAACTCACTTCATTATGACAACAAGAATATAGAACTGGATCATCCAATAGGATCATACAGAAGCTTCACAAAGATGACATCATAGAGTTATGTGGGACCATACCATTAAAAGGTAAAGGTTCCCCTCACACATATGTGCTAGTTGTTGCCGACTCTAGGGGGCGGTGCTCATCTCCGTTTCAAAGCCGAAGAGCCAGCGCTGTCCGAAGACATCTCCGTGGTCATGTGACTGGCATGACTCAACGCCAAAGGCGCACGGAACGCTGTTACCTTCCCACCAAAGGTGGTCCCTATTTTTTCTACTTGCATTTTTATGTGCTTTTGAAACTGCTAGGTTGGCAGAAGCTGGGACAAGTAACAGGAGCTCACCCCGTTACACAGCAGCACTAGGGATTCGAACCGCTGAGCTGCCGACCTTTTGATCGACAAGCTCAACGTCCTAGCCCCTGAGCCACCGCGTCCCTCATCCATACCATTGCAGCTATACATAAGCTCTCTAAATTCCCCCTAGGGAGCCAAATGTGGAACTAAGAATAGGATCCTAAGAATAGAATGACAACATAATGTTACCACAATATTTTTTTAATTTAAGGGTATCAAAAGCTGTAGAATATATACAGCAGAATCAATACAGCTATACATCATTTTTCTCAAAAAACATCGAAGGTCAGGGAGATCAAAATCAAGGCCATAACTGGATGTCTAGATATCTGCAAGAATGCCTATCACCCTGTCAAATATTTTGCTCAAGGGAATAATTGTGATAGTACAGTAGTTCTTAGTGCTTTTCATCTAGAAGTGTAGGATTTGAAGCAAAAATCATATTGTGATTGAAGTACATAACAATCACTACATAGGACAAATACACAGACCCTTCCATCAAAACACAAATTTCTTATGAATGATTCCTCAGCTTTGATGTAATTATGATGAAAATACAGCTCTGTAATATTATATGACTGCTGGGGCTTTGTACTTTACATTGCTGTTGCTTAATCAGTCCAGCATCATCTCTGTTTGAAACATACTACTACTTCGACTTTCGGCAAAAGAAGAGCTCATTAAAAGGACAATTTCCCTAAAAACTGAGGCTACTGATTTAATCTGCCATAAAAGCCAATTTATAGGATACAAACAATGCACAATTTGACAAGGGAATAGTTATGTACAAAATAGGTATATATTTCTATCTGTATCTATTTACCAATGCTATTGAATATTTGTAGCAAATATTTTTTGGTTTTTTTGGTTTTTTTATACGTTTTTATTGATTTTTAAATTTCCCCCCTTCCACACAACCACAATTCATGAACAGAGTATTGACATTTTCTCATCTTATACAATTCAAAATATTCAAATAAATTTTTCTTAGTTACAATTTTAGCCAAGATGTTTCTTTTTTTTCATAGTTTTTTATTCCTTTCCTAATATTTCTTTATACATTTTATTGAATCACATCTACTTTCACCCTTCATTTTCTAATTTCTCCATTCTTGTTCATATTCATTCCCTTTCACTCCTCTTTTTTTTTTTTGTTTAACTATTTCAATTTTTATACTTGGAATATTTTCGGGGCTGTCTTTCCTCCATTTCCTTTTCACAGCAATCTCTTCTTCTCCTTACATTTCTCTCCCTCCCTCCTTTCTTTATACCTACTTACTTCCTCTCTTCTCCTCCTCCTTCTCTACTTCCCTTTCCCTTCTCCTCCTCCACCCTACTTCCTCCCTATCTAACCTTCTCTCCTACACTTACTTCCCTTGCCTTACCTCCTGTCCTTGTTAGATTCGGGCAATAACGAGGCAGGAGACCAGGATAGTGACAACAGCTCTTTACTATATGGTGAACCCAGCAGCCAGTGCTGGGAAAAACCTCTCTTTATATACAGTTTAGCCGGAGGCTTCAACCAATCAGCAACGTGCTATTTTCCCGCCAAAACTTTTAAAGATACATTACACTCCTTCCCTCCCAGAAAACACTTTACCAATATTTGCATAAAATTAGCATCTTATTTTTCTACGTAATCACGCAGGTAGACTGGGCGTCTCCTGACTCTTTCGGACCTGCGCAATTCACTTTCTGGGAGTGAGTCGAGCTGACCGGAGGGACTGTTTGTTCCTCTCAGCTCCTCCTCTAGGCCATCCGGCCCTGGATTATTTGTAGAGTCGTCCCCGCTGTCTTCAGGATGGGCCGGTTGGTGTCGCTGGACCTTCTGGAACTCAGATAAGTCTCGCGTTTGCCACGGGTTTGAGTCAGTTGTGGATTCATTCGTTGGGTAGTCAGGGCCTGTTTCGTCTGTTTCTGATTTACCGGTTATGCGTTTCCTTATCTGGTCTATGTGGCGCTTCCATACCCGGCCATCCTCTATCTCTACTAGGTATGATTTTGGTCCTGTTATCTCTAGGATTTTTCCTGTTACCCAGGTCGGACCCTCGCTGTAGTTGTGTGCCCACACTAGGTCGCCTACTGCCATCCCTCTTGTTTTACCCTGTACCCCTTTGTAACCGTCTGGTGTGTAGTTTGGGTTTAAATGGTCTAGTGGGCACCTGAGCTTCCGACCCATTAATAGCTCTGCTGGGCTTCTGCCAGTTGTGACACAGGGGGTTCTGTGTTGGACGGCCAGGAAGGTATCGATTTTTGTTTGCCAGTCGCCTGGCCTGATTCTGGACAATGCTTCTTTTGCGCTCCGAACGGAACGTTCTGCAAGGCCATTCGTCGCAGGGTGGAAAGGCGCCGAGAGGACATGCCGGATGCCCTCTTCTGCCAAATATCCTTCAAACTGGGTTGCCGTGAATTGTGGGCCATTATCAGAGACTAACGTGTCGGGCAGCCCGTGCGTTACGAATAGGTGCCGTAGGACTGAAATCACGGCCTCGGCTGTCATGGATCTCATGAGAATGATTTCCAGCCATTTGGAGTAGGCATCGACTACTACCAGAAAGGTTTGGCCGTGAAAGGGACCGGCAAAATCGATATGGATCCTAGACCAAGGGCCCTGGGGTCTCTCCCACTCCCGAATCGGGGCCGTTGGGGGTAGTGGTCTGGATTCCTGGCAGGCCTGGCATTTCCCTACCCTTTCAGCAATTTCCGTGTCCATTAAGGGCCACCACACATAGCTTCTCGCTAAACCCTTCATTCTGACGATCCCTGGGTGGCCTTCGTGAAGGAGCTCCAATACCTTTTCCCTCAATTTCTCCGGGATCACCACTCGATCCCCCCATAGCAGGCACCCCCCTTGGGCTGAGAGTTCCCCACGTTTTTTTACAAATTCTTTGAACCGTTCGCCCGGCGCAGCGGGCCAACCTCGTTGTACCCAACCAATTACAGTCCTTATTGTAATGTCCTTGTAAGAAGCCCGAGCCACCTCCTTGGATGTGACTGGGCCAGAGTCCAAAGAGTCAATTAGCAGAACTGGTATCCCCGGAGTGGGGTCTTTGATAGTCTCTGGTAACGGGCATCTTGCTCAGGGCGTCTGCATGCCCTAATTCCTTTCCCGGCCGGTGTAGTAATTTGTAGGAATATGCCGCTAGGAAGATAGTCCATCGGGTCAGTCTGGGCGAGAGTGCCACGGGCGTTGGGCGGTCGCCTGCCAACAACCCTAGCAAGGGTCTGTGGTCCGTGATGATTTCGAATTCACGACCAAATACATATTCATGGAATTTCTTTACTCCGGAGACTATAGCCAAGGCTTCCCTATCAAGCTGGCTATAATTCCTTTCAGCTGATGACATGGTTCGGGAGTAGTATGCAATAGGGGCTTCTGTGCCATTTGGCAACCGGTGGCTGAGCACAGCCCCCACCCCGTAGGGAGATGCATCGCAGCTTAATACTAATGGCAACGTGCCATTGTACTGAATAAGAAGACTATCGCTAGATAGGAGATTCTTTACCCCTTCGAATGCCCTAGCTTCCCCAAGACCACGCAGCTGTCTTTGCTAGTAGTTTGTGCAGCGGTTCGGCAATTGTTGCCTTATTTTTTAAAAATACCGCGTAGAAGTTGACCAGACCTAAGAATGCCTGTAACTCCGGTTTGTTCTTTGGGGCTGGGGCCTTCCTGATGGCCCGTACCTTGCTCTCAGTGGGGTGAATCCCTTCCCTGTCTATTCGGTAGCCCAGGAATTCCACAGATTCAACCCCGATATGGCATTTGTTCAGTTTAACTTTTAGACCGGCAGACCGGAAAATGCCCAAAACTTTTTGCAGCCTTACCCCTAATTCCTCTAGGTTCTCAGCGGATACCAATACATCGTCGAAGTATGGTATCACCCCTGGTAGTCCTTGCAATAGCCGCTCCATGAGGTTCTGAAATAACCCTGGAGCCACACTAACCCCAAACTGTAACCGGGTGCACTTAAAAGCCCCTCTGTGAGTCACAATTGTCTGTGCTTCGGCTGTGCTGCTATCTACGGGTATTATTATTATTATTATTTTATTTGATTTTTATACCGCCCTTCTCCCGAAGGACTCAGGGCGGTGTACAGGCAAAATAAAACCAACAATACAAATATACACGATTTAAATACCCTTAAAAAACTTATTTAAAATTAGCCTGATGTTAAAAATTATCGTCAATTAAAACCCCATTTAAAATTGCTAAAATTCACTTTTAAAATCCAATTAAGCCTGCCCCGCGCGAATAAAAAGATGTGTCTTCAGTTCGCGACGGAATGTCCGAAGGTCAGGTATTTGACGTAAACCCGGGGGAAGCTCGTTCCAGAGAGTGGGAGCCCCCACAGAGAAGGCCCTTCCCCTGGGGGCCGCCAGCCGACATTGTTTGGCGGACGGCACCCTGAGAAGTCCCTCTCTATGGGAGCGTACGGGTCGGTGGGAGGCATGTGGTAACAGCAGGCGGTCCCGTAAGTACCCAGGTCCTAAGCCATGGAGCGCTTTAAAGGTCGTAACCAACACCTTAAAGTGCACTCGAAAGGCCACAGGCAGCCAGTGCAGTCTGCGCAGGAGCGGTGTTACATGGGAGCTACGCGTAGCTCCCTCTATCACCCGCGCAGCTGCATTCTGGACTAACTGAAGCCTCCGAGTGCACCTCAAGGAGCCCCATGTAGAGAGCATTACAGTAATCCAGCGAGAGGTAACGAGGGCATGAGTGACTGTGCATAAGGCATCCCGATCAAGGAAGGGGCGCAACTGCCGGACCAGGCGAACCTGGTAGAAGGCCCTCCTGGAGACGGCCGTCAAATGATCTTCAAACGACAGCCGATCATCCAGGAGGACGCCTAAGTTGCGCACCCTATCCTTTGGGGCCAATAACTCGCCTCCGACAGCCAGCTGTGGCTGCAGCTGACTGAATCGGGATGCCGGCATCCACAGCCACTCCGTCTTGGAGGGATTAAGCTTGAGCCTGTTTCTCCCCATCCAGACCCATACGGCTTCCAAACACCGGGACAGCACTTCAACAACTTCATTGGGGTGGCCCGGGGTGGAGAAGTACAGCTGAGTATCATCAGCGTACTGCTGGTATCTCACCCCGAAACCACTGATGATCTCACCCAACGGCTTCATGTAGATGTTGAACAGCAGGGGCGAGAGAATCGACCCCTGCGGGACCCCACAAGTGAGGCCCCTCGCGGTCGACCTCTGCCTCCCCGTCAACACCGTCTGCGTCCGGTCGGAGAGATAGGAGGAGAACCACCGATATACGGTGCCTCCCACTCCCAATCCCCCCAGCCTGCGCAGCAAGATACCATGGTCGATGGTATCGAACGCCGCCGAGAGGTCTAATAGGACCAGGGCAGAGGAATAACCCCTGTCCCTGGCCCTCCAGAGATCATCCACCAATGCGACCAAAGCTGTCTCCGTGCTGTATCCGCGTCGGAAGCCGGACTGGAACGGGTCTAGATAGACATCTTCATCCAGGTATTGGGGTAGCTGTCGCGCCACGGCACTCTCTACAACCTTCGCAACAAAGCGAAGGTTGGAGACTGGACGATAATTACCCAAAATAGCTGGGTCCAGGGAGGGCTTCTTAAGGAGGGGTCTCACCACCGCCTCTTTCAAGGCGGCAGGGAAAACCCCTTCCAATAAAGAAGCGTTGATAATCCTCTGGAGCCAGCCTCGTGTCACCGCCTGAGTGGCCAGTACCAGCCAGGAAGGGCACGGGTCCAGTAAACATGTCGTGCCGTGCAGCCTCCCCAACAACCTGTCGACGTCCTCGGGAGCCACAGGGTCAAACTCATCCCAAATGGACTCAACAAGGCGTGCCTCCTCTCCCTCGCTTGGATCATCCCAATTTCGGTACAGACCGTCCCTCAGCTGAGCGATTTTATCGTATAGATAACCGCTAAACTCCTCGGCTCGTCCCTGCAATGGGTCATCCCGCACCTCCTGATGTAGGAGAGAGCGGGTCACCCGAAACAGGGCGGCCGGGCGGTTATCTGCCGACGCAATGAGGGTGGAGGCGTAGAAACGCCTCGCTTCCCTCATTGCCACTAGGTAGGTCCTAGAATAGGACCTAACTAGTGTCCGATCAGCTTCGGAGCGACTGGACCTCCAGGTGCTCTCCAGGCGTCTTCTTCGGCGTTTCAACAGCTCCGGGTAGCTGTTGATAGGCTTGGGCCAAGTCTAGCTTGGCAAAAACTTGCCCTTGCCCCAATGAGTGCAGTAAGTGCTGTACCACCGGAACGGGGTAAGCACTCTTTTGCAATGCTTTGTTGAGCGTTGCCTTGTAGTCAGCGCAAATCCGGACCGACCCGTCCGGTTTGACTGGGGTGACTATAGGGGTCTCCCATTTAGCATGGTCAACTGGCACTAAAATTCCCTGGTTTACTAGTTTGTCCAGTTCCCGGTCAATCCTGGGCTTTAGGGCGAACGGGACCCTCCTAGCCTTTAGACGGATAGGGGCAACTTGTGGGTCTAAGTTAAAGGAAATAGGGGTCCCCGTGTACTTGCCCAGGCAGTCTTTGAAAACGTCCCCAAACTCCTTCATGAGTGCGTCTTTGAGGTCGACTTCGTTTCTGAAGATTCCAGTCACCCCCATGCCCAATGCTCTGAACCAGTCCAGACCCAACAAGCTTGGCAGGGTTCCATCGACGATGGTGATGGGCAGAGTTTTCTTGTATTGTCCATACTCGACGTGGACGGACGTTACCCCTCGAACAGGGATGCGATTCCCTTGGTAGTCTTGTACCTTTAATTTCTGTGGTTGCAGCTTGCGCTTTGCGATGGCGGGTAAGGCTCTCACGAGATTGTCCCAGGACATGATCGTGATCGATGAGCCGGTGTCCACCTCCAATCGGCACGGCACCCCCTCAATCTTTGCCTTTGTAAAGATTTTTTTCTCTAGGCGTGTTGATGCGTGACCCACTCTCACGACAGTCTGATTCAACTTCGCGCCTTTTTTAAACTGACCACTCGCGGGCCGCTTCGCCGTTCCCGCGCTCTGATTGGCCGGTTTGAATTTTTGGCGGGAAGGTTGGGGTGCTCGACAGGCCTGTGCTATGTGCCCCTTCTTTTCGCACCGCCGACACACCGCATCCTTAAATTTGCATTGTTGTCGTTGGTGTTGCCCTCCGCAACTTGCGCAGTCACCCCGGTCTTCTTTCTCCGGCCTCCCGGTGTGGAAGACTCCTTCCTCTTCCTCACCGTCCGACTCAGCCTGGATCTCCTCGTTGTGGACCGGGGTTGATTTTGCACCAGCCATTGGTGCGAGCGGCTTTTGTAGGGTTTCCGCCGCTTGGGTAGACATCTCGTGAGCCCTGGCTTCGTCCAAGGCGTTTGCCAGCGTTAGGTTGCTTTTAGACAGCAGCCGCCTCCGCAAACGGATGTCCCTGACCCCGCGGATGAGTTGCTCCAGCAATGCCTCATCCAAGTCTCGGTACTCGCAATGTTTTGAGGCTTTCCTCAGGGCGGCCATGTATGCGCTGATGGACTCGCCTCTTGCTGTCTGCGCTCCCGAATTGAACCGTTGCACATACTTGGGCGTTGGTGCATAATGGGCTTTCAATAAAGTCTGCAGAGTTTGCCACGGTACCGACTGTACCAGCGTTGGCTCGCCAGAGATTCTGCGGTGTCGAAAACTTCTGGACCGCAGTGGCTCAGGAAATACGCTCGTTTCCTGTTGTCTGAAACTCCTTGAAGTTCGTTCGCCTCGAGGAAACACTCGAAACGAGCCATGTATGACCCCCATTTTTCCTTAGCTGGGTCGAATGGCGCTGGCGGTGTGTAGCCGGACATCGCTGCTTTCCGCCCCTTGTTTGCTGGGTTCACGTCTTCCTGGTGAGTTCAGCTCTTTTCCTGGCGCTCTTAGCCTCGAGATCCCACCTTCGTCGCCAGTGTTAGATTCGGGCAATAACGAGGCAGGAGACCAGGATAGTGACAACAGCTCTTTACTATATGGTGAACCCAGCAGCCAGTGCTGGGAAAAACCTCTCTTTATATACAGTTTAGCCGGAGGCTTCAACCAATCAGCAACGTGCTATTTTCCCGCCAAAACTTTTAAAGATACATTACAGTCCTCTTCTTCCTTCTTTCTCTCTCCCTCTCTCTCCCTTCCAACTCCCTCCTTCCTCTTATCTCTCTCCATTGCTGTATCTATTTTCAATATCTCTAATATCAAGACATCCCCAATTCTCTCATTTATTACACATATTTTTCAAACCTACTCTCATATATTTTAAAACTTAACATTGTCTTCATCTTATTTCATTTATATTATAGTCAATTGATACAACTTTCCACTTATTTTAACATTTCTATTCAAAATTCAATACTTATTATTTTCTTCCAACAATATACATCATTTACTAACATTTCAATTTTATTACCTTTTGCATCTTAAATTCCAATCATCTTCATTTATAAACCATGCCATTCCAAATTACCTCTGCTGAATTTTCCATTCTTTTATAAATTTAAAATTTATATCTTAATCAACAATTTTATTTTATTTTTTATTCCATGCATTGTCCAACACAAACAAAGAAAAAAGAGGAAGCAAATCTCTCTCTACTTTAATTTCTTTTATTTATTTTTCTCCTACTTCTAACCATTTTCTTTCAGTCTCTCCCAGATCCCATCTCTTAATATTTTCCTCCCTTTCTTCCTTTCTTCCATTTCTTTTTTCTCCCTTTCTTATTTCTTCTTTTCCACTTTCCTCTAACTTTTATTCTTTTGATGTCCCCCCTCAATTTTTCTCTATTTCCTCCTCATCTCTTTAAACTTTCACTGCTAATCCCAGTGTAATCATCTGTTTTTTTCACTGTTTTTTTCATCTTTTTAATTTTCCTTCTCAATCTTTTCTTTTTCATTTTCCCCCTCTTTTTTTTAAGATTCCTTTCCTTCTCTTCCTTTTCATTTTTTCACCATCAGTCCCAATATGATCATCTGTATTATCCTCACTGATTTCTTTTCCAGCACTATGTCTCATAATTTCCTCATCTTCTTTTTTTTAATTTTTAAGCCACAATTCTGCTTGTTTGTTACCATTAATAGACCATCAAAAGCATTTCCCATAATTCCTCCCAGTTTTCCATATTTTCAATACAAGGAGAGAAACTTTTTAAATTTATTTATCTTAATTTATATAGAATAGAATAGAATAGAATAGAATAGAATAGAATAGAATAGAATAGAATAGAATAGAATAGAATAGAATTTATTGGCCAAGTGTGATTGGACACACAAGGAATTTGGACACACAAGGAATTTGCTCTCAGTGCACATAAAAGAAAAGAAAAAGAAAAAGAAAGAAAAAAAATACCTTCATCAAAGGTACAACATTTACAACACAAATGATGGTCATAGGTTGCAATTTAACCCTTAGTGATAGCAACAAAAAGTTATAGTCATACAGTCATAAGTGGAAAGAGATTGGTGATGAAAACGATGAGAAGATTAATAGTAGTGTAGATTTAGTAAATAGTTTGCCATTGTTGAGGGAATTATTTATTTAGCAGAGTGATGGCCTTTGGGAAAAAACTGTTCTTGTGTCTAGTTGTTCTGTTGTGCAATGCTCTATAGCGTCGTTTTGAGGGTAGAAGTTGAAACAGTTTATGTCCAGGATGTGAAGGGTCTGTAAATATTTTCACGGCCCTTTCTTGATTCGTGCAGTATACAAGTCTTCAATGGAAGGCAGGTTGGTAGCAATTATATTTTCTGCAGTTCTAATTATCCTCTGAAGTCTGTGTCTTTCTTGTTGGGTTGCAGAACCAAACCAGACAGTTATAGAGGTGCAAATGACAGACTCAATAATTCCTCTGTAGAACTGGATCAGTAGCTCCTTGGGTAGTTTGAGCTTTCTGAGTTGGTGCAGAAAGAACATTCTTTGTTGTCCTTTTTTGATGATGTTTTTGATGTTAACTGTCCATTTTAGATCTCGTGATATGATAGAAGCTAGAAATTTGAAGGTTTCTACTGTTGATACTGTGTTGTCAGTATTGTGAGAGGTGGAAGTATGGAAGGGTTTCTCCTAAAGTCTACCACCATTTCTACAGTTTTGAGTGTGTTCAGTTCCAGATTGCTACAGTCGCACCACAAGGCTAGTCGTTCGAGCTCACGTCTATATGCGGATTCGTCATTGTCTCGAATGAGACCAATCAGTGTTGTGTCATCTGCGAACTTCAGTAGTTTAACAGATGGATCATTGGAGATGCAGTCATTGGTATACAGAGAGAAGAGAAGTGGGGAGAGCACACAGCCTTGGGAGGCCCCTGTGCTAATTGTACAGGTATCTGAAGTGATCCCGCTTAGCTTTACCTGCTGTTGGAAGCTGTTTGTTAGGAAGCTTGTGATCCACTTACAAGTCTGTTCAGGTACTTGTAGCTGATTTAGCTTAGTTAGAAGAGTGTCTGGAATGATGGTACTGAATGCTCAACTAAAGTCTACAAAAAGGACCCTTGCATAGATCTTTGGAGACTCAAGATGTTGTAGGATGTAGTGCAGAGCCATATTAACAGCATCATCTGTTGATCTGTTTGCTCGGTATGCAAATTGCAAGGGGTCTAACAGCGGATCTGTGATGGTTTTCAAGTAGGAAAGCACTAGCCTTTCAAAGGCTTTCATGACTACAGATGTTAAAGCAACTGGTCTGTAGTCATTCAGTTCCTTGATAGTGAGCTTCTTCGGCACTGGGATAATGGTAGAGCATTTGAAGCAAGAAGGAACATAGCACACCTCTAGTGATTTATTGAAGATATGAGTGAAGATGGTGGCCAATTGGTCGGCACAGACTTTTAAGCAAGAAGGAGTTATCTTGTCTGGGCCTGGAGCTTTTCCTGGTTTTTGTCTGTGAAATAGGTCCTGCACTTCCTTTTCTGCAATCACTAGAGGTTGTGAACCCAATCGGATGGGGTCAGTAGTAGGAGACTTGGCTGTTGTTGGTGTGTCTGAGATGGGGGTTGTGGAGATAGGTGGCTGTAGTTTCCTTTCAAACCTGCAGTAAAACACATTCAGGTCATCTGCCAGTTGTTGATTTCCTTCAACAACTGGGAAGGAGGTTTGCCATAGCTGGTGATATTTTTAAGAGTTTTCCACATGTTTGCTGGTTCATTTGCTGAAAACTGATTCTTTAGCTTTTCAGAGTAGCTTCTTTTTGCTGCTCTTATCTCCCTTGTTAGTGCATTTCTGGCCTGATTGTACAGCATTTTATCACCTTTCCTGTAGGTTTCCTCTTTGGAATGATGTAGCTGCTTAAGTTTAGGTGTGAACCAAGGTTTGTTGTCACTGTATATTCGCAAGTTCTTTGTCGGTATACATAGGTCTTCACAGAAGCTGACATATGACGTTACAGTATCTGTGAGTTCATAACATAACATAACATAACATCAGAGTTGGAAGGGACCTTGGAGGCCTTCTAGTCCAACCCCCTGCCCAGGCAGGAAACCCTACACCATCTCATCCAGGTCTGCAGAGGTATCTTCAAAAATATTCCAATCAGTGCAGTCAAAGCAGGCCTGCAGCTTTAATTTTGACTCCTCCATCCAGATCTTCACTGATTTAATTGTTGGTTTTGTGGTTTTAAGTCTTTGCCTGTAAGCAGGTACAAAGTGAATCATGCAATGATCAGAGTGTCCTACAGCTGCACGTGGTAAAGACCGATAAGCATCTTTTAGTGTTGTGTAGCAATGGTCTAATGTATTATTGCCTCTAGTGGGACAATTGACATGCTGAAAGTATTTTGGTAGCTCTTTCCTTAAGTTTGCTTTGTTTAGATCTCCCAAAATAATGGCCAGTGAATCAGGGAATTTGACATCAGCCTCCATGATTTGGTCAGCTAGAGTTCGTAATGCCTTGTTTACACAGGCTTGAGGTGGTACATAAACAGCAATTAAAAGAAATGAGGAAAATTCACAAGGCGAATAGTATAGTTTGCAATTAGAATAGAATAGAATAGAATAGAATATTTTAATTTGTATACCGCCCTTCTCCTGAAGGACTCAGGGCGGTGAACAGGCAGATAAAATACAAACATACACAATAGTAAAAACAACCCTTAAAAAACTGATTCAAATTTGCCCAAATATTAAAATAACATACACCCCCATAAAATTACAAAAGTTTAAGTTTTAAAAACCCATCAAAAGTCAATTAAAATTTAAAGATAAAAAATCAAGCTAGTCCAGCCATACGAAATAAATAGGTTTTAAGTTCGCAGCGAAAGGTCCTAAGGTCTGGTAGTTGTCGAAGTCCGAGGGGAAGTTCGTTCCACAGGGTTGGAGCCCCCACAGAGAAGGCCCTCCCCCTGGAGGCCGCCAGTCGACACTGTTTGGCTGACGGCACCCCGAGGAGTCCCTCTCTGTGGGAGCGCACCGGGCGATGGGAGATCGAGGCCGGCAGTAGATGGTCCCATAAATAACCCGGTCCTAAGCCATGGAGCGCTTTAAAGGTGGTAACCAATACCTTGAAGCGCACCCAGAAAACAACAGGTAGCTAGTGCAATCTGTGCAGGATAGGTGTTACGTGGGAGCTCCGAACCGCTCCCTCAATAACCCGCGCAGCCGCATTCTGGACTAGCTGAAGTCTCCGGGTGCTCTTCAAGGGGAGCCCCATGTAGAGAGCATTGCAGTAGTCCAGGCGAGAGGTAACGAGAGCATGAGTGACCGTGCATAAGGCATCCCAGTCCAGGAAGGGCCGCAACTGGCGGATCAGGCGAACCTGATAAAAAGCTCTCCTGGAGACGGTCGCCAAATGATCTTCAAAGGACAACCGATCATCCAGGAGCACGCCCAAGTTGCGTACCTTCTCCATCGGGGCCAATGACTCACCCCCGACAGACAGCCGCATCTGCAGCTGACTGTACCGAGATGCCGGCATCCACAGCCAGTCCGTCTTGGAGGGATTAAGTTTGAGCCTGTTCCTCCCCATCCAGACCCGTACGGCTTCCAAACACCGGGACAGCACTTCGACAGCTTCACTGGGGTGGCCTGGGGTGGAAAAGTACAGCTGAGTGTCATCAGCGTACAGTTGGTATCTCACCCCAAAGCCACTGATGATCTTACCCAGCGGCTTCATATAGATGTTGAACAGGTGAGAGAATCAACCCCTGCGGCACCCCACACATGAGGCACCTTGGAGTCGAACTCTGCCCCCCTGTCAACACCGTCTGTGTCCGGCCAGAGAGGTAGGAGGAGAACCACCGATAAACGGTGCCTCCCACTCCCAACCCCTCCAACCGGCGCAGCAGGATACCATGGTCGATGGTATCAAAAGCCGCTGAGAGGTCTAATAGGACCAGGGCAGAGGAGTAACCCTTGTCCCTGGCCCTCCAGAGATCATCCACCAGTGCGACCAAAGCTGTCTCCGTACTGTATCTGGGCCGGAAGCCGGACTGGAACGGGTCTAGATAGACAGCTTCATCCAGGTGCTGGAGTAGCTGACATGCCACCACACTCTCTACAACCTTCGCCGTGAAGCGAAGATTGGAGACTGGCCGGTAATTCCCTAAAACAGCTGGGTCCAGGGAAGGCTTCTTGAGGAGGGGTCTCACCACTGCCTCTTTCAAGGCAGCGGGAAAGATCCCCTCCCGCAATGAAGCATTTGTAATCCCCCGGAGCCAGCCTCGTGTCACCTCCTGAGTAGCCAGTACTAACCAGGAGGGGCACGGATCCAGTAAACATGTAGTGGCATTCAGCCTACCCAGCAACCTGTCCATGTCCTCGGGAGTCACAGGATCAAAGTCATCCCAAACCACCTCAACAAGACGGGTCTCGGAACCCTCGCCTGGATCTACCCAATTTTGATCCAATCCGTCCTGAAGCTGAACGATTTTATCGTATAGATAACCGTTAAACTCCTCGGCACGCCCTTGTAGGGGGTCCTCCCGCCCCTCCTGATGAAGGAGAGAGCGGGTAACCCGAAACAAGGCGGCCGGGTGGTTATCTGCCGACGTAATGAGGGAGGAAACGTAGGAACGCTTCGCATCCCTCAGTGCCACTAGGTAGGTCCTACTATAGGACCTAACTAGTGTCCGGTCAGCCTCAGAACGGCTGGATCTCCAGATACTCTCTAGGCGTCTTCTCCGGCGTTTCATCTCCCTCAGCTCCTCAGAGAACCAAGGAGCTGGTTGAGACCGACGCTGCTTCAGAGGCCGCAAAGGCACGACACGGTCCAAAGCTCCAGCCGTGGCCTGTTCCCAGGCCGCAACTAGTTCTTCAGTCATGGGCCAGGTGCTCGGGAAATGCCCCAAGCTCCGTCAGGAACCTCTCTGGGTCCATCAGGCGCCTGGGACGGAACCAGTGCATTGGTTCCGTCTCCCTGCAGTGGTGGGTAGCGGTCAGAAAGTCTAGATGAAGGAGAAAATGATCTGACCATGACAGAGGTTCAACAACTAAATCATTTAAAACCAGATCATTCAACCACTGGTCAGAGATAAAAATCAAGTCTAGGGTGCCTCCCCCGACGTGGGTAGGGCCGTCGATTAGTTGACTCAGGTCCATGGCTGTCATGGAAGCCATGAATACCTGAGCTGCCGAGGAAGCTGCGTCGGCTGATGGCAAATTGAAATCCCCCATGACCAACAGTCTAGGGGTTTCAACTGCCAACCCGGCCAGCAACTCCAACAGCTCAGGCAGGGCTGTTGTCACGCAGCAAGGAGCCAGGTACGTGATCAACAAGCCCACCTGAGTCCTACGACCCCACTTCACGTAGAGGGTTTCACACCCAGCTATCTGAGGCACAGTGGTGTCCCTCGGCTCAAGACTCTCCTTAATAATAACCGCCACCCCTACCCTGGGCCCTCGGCTGATGGAATGCTCGGAAACCTGGTGGGCACATCTCCACTAGGGGGGCCCCCCCTTCGGTGCCCAACCAGGTCTCCGTACTCCCATCACGTCCGCGGTCCCTTCCTGAATAAGGTCTGCGATCAGGGGGGTTTTATTAACCGTGGACCTGGCATTACATAACATCAGCCGAAGGCCCAGGTCCCGAGCACTCTGGCCACTCGGGTCACGGGAAAATCCTGGAGGGCCGGAGCTCGCAAGCGCTTGTAAACAGCGAGGGTGAGCCCCCGAAACCTGATGTGGCCCTCCCCTTCCGTCATATCTGACTCTCCCACTTACTGTAGTAATAGCTCAACCCTGACAAACTGGAACGACACCCCTCTCCACAACCCTAGGACCTATTAAGTTAAAGTTAAGTTAATTTATATCAATTTAGACTATAATATATAGTCTAAATTCCAATTTATTACTTTAACTTAACCCAAATTCAAGTCCATGTATCTCTTTTCTACTTTTCTTTTTTGTTTCTGGAAGAGTCCAATTTCAATATATTTTGAAACTGTTTCAATTAAAATCCTTATCCGTTCCACTCCTCTTTTTTCTTCTACAATCTTGCAACAGCTGTGAAAACAATGTTTCTTCCTAATTTTACCACGTTGATCTGAATGGCACCTGAAAGCCAGACAAGGAATAATGGATGGAAACTGAACAAGGAGAGATTCAACCTGGAATTAAGAAGAAATTTGCTGATAGTGAAAGCTATCAACCAATGGAACAGCTTGCCTTCGGAAGTTGTGGGAGCTTCATCACTGGAGGCTTTCAAGAAGAGACTGGAACTTCAGGCTTCCAGCAATGCTAGTGATTTAACTGTGGAATTTAAATAAAGCCTACAATGATTAAAGATCAAAAAATAATAACAATTTCTACAGTATGTAACAGAGTCTGAGAATTTGCCTTACTTACATTGTGAACACTTATAAAAACAACTGCTAATTGAAGAAGCTAATTGCTAATTGAATTGCTAATTGAAGAAGCTGAAAAGAGAATGCCTAAAAATAAGATTGTTACTAACTTCCTGTGAATGTTCCTAGGACTACAAGAATCTCCTTTATTTCTGGGAATATATGTAATTCTTACAAGATTGTCTAAATGGTTTGAATGAAATTTGTGTCTGTCTACATAATGTCTGGATCTGACATATCTGATCTCAATATGTGGGGTAAAAGTTTTTCAAAGAAATGGCCAATTGATAAATTACCAATTGTAGAAATTGTGATGGCTGAAGTGAAACACATGAACAAATTGTTCAGTTTATTAAGTCTTCCTAGCACTATGAAAAGATAGATATCTCTCATTGATCATATTTCTGATCATATTTCGATTTCAAATCGATTCACAGCAAGATGACGATCTCTTCAGTGAAGGTTATAACCATATTCTGTTAGCCCAAGAGGCTGCTTTTCAACATCCAGTGTAGGCCTGAGAATGAGTGGCCCAAGTCACACAGCTAGCTGTCATCCCTAAGGGATGACTAGAACTTAGAGCCCCTTGCTGCTAGTCCAGCACTTTAACTCTGGCTCTTTGATAAAATTAGTCCTCCAATTATGGAAGATGGTGTCTCAGGCAATTAAGGGATAATGAAGGGTTTCAAAGGAACAAGCTTTGGGATATTCTTTGTTTTAAAATATACATCAATATCAATACATAAAAGTGGGGCATCTGGGTATCATTCATTTGAATACAAGTAGTAATAATAGTATTAATAGTATTCATTATTTAAATCATACCTTTATAATTATAATAATATTCTTATATATATATCTGTATTAAAATATAAGCCTTCACTATTTAATTGTTCATTTTTTTAGTCCCCCATTCTAATAACAATAACAGTATCATACGTAAACATAGTATCACCATCTTTGCATCTAGCTACCACTTTTAATATATTATATAAAAATATCCATAATAATATTCCCCCTATTTCTTGTGTCTGCAAGATTGTGTCCAATCTTGTGTTACACAATATTTCCTCTATCCGTCATCTCTTGCCCATATTCATATTTCAATTCTTATTCGAATTTGCCTCCCAAATTCCTCCCTTGGGTCTTCTTTTCTATCTACATCTTTCTTGTTTAATTTAAGTATTTCTTCCATCTCTACTATCTTTTGTTGCCAAACCTCCAGAGGATCTGCCCAACTCTCCATTTTCTTTTCAAATATAACTTTCTGTTTATCTAGTATCATTTTTTGGTCTTTTAACATATATTTTCCCTGAATTGCTTCGTAAGTTTTTATAACCTTCTCCCTTTTATCTTCTTGTTTTGTTTGTTTATTTAGTTCTGTCTTTTCTCCTAGTCTCTCCATTGCCTCCTCTATTTCTGGGATTTTTGATCATTATTTTTTTTTTAATTGAAAGAGTTTTAAAAAACAAAAACATTTTTCCCCCTTTTTTCCTCCCTCCCTCCCAAAAAAACCCCTTCCCCCCTCCCTCCCCCCCCCCCGGCTTCCCGGGTCAATCACAAGGTATTGTTATACATAAACCAAACATAGAATAAAATTTTCTCTTCCAATCCAAATAACCACATCCACAGCTTTTCATCTCCCAACCCCCTCCCCATTACATAAAATAACTTTCTAATTATTCAAAGGCAATCTGATATTTCTTAATCTGATATCTATTTTGTAGATAATCAATCCATTTTTTCCATTCAATTAAATATCTTTCCTGCGTATTGTCTTTTTAAAAAGCTGAGATTTTAGCCATCTCAGCCAAATTAGTAACTTTCAGTATCCATTCTTCTATTGTAGGTATCTCTTCTTTCTTCCAGTATTGTCCAATCAACAGTCTTACAATCCGTTATAATTCCCAAAAGGAAAAATTGTGGCAGGAACTTTATCTTCTTCTTCAGTACATTTTGAATAATCCACCAAATTCTTATCCAAAAGACCTTAATTTTCTTGCAAGTCCACCAAATATGAAAATATGTAGCATCATCACAATCACACCTCCAACATTTCGCTTGGATATTAGGATACATACATGATAATTTTTTGGGATCTAAGTGCCATCTATAAAACATCTTATAAAAATTTTCCCTTAAATTCTGTGCTTGTGTAAACTTAACATTTCTAACCCAAATTTTCTACCATGTTTCCAACATTATTGGTTCCTGAATATTCTGTGCCCATTTTATCATACAATCCTTTACCAAATCCTTTTCCGAATCTATTTCAAGCAACACATTATACAATCTCTTTATATGCTCCTGGGTCTGATTTCTAATTTGCTTTATTAAATTTTCCTCCTTTGCATTATACCAATTTTTGATCTTCTTTCCATCTAGCACTTATTTGCCCATATTGAAACCAAGTATAATTCCTCCTTCTTCATTTTAATACCTGTAATGATTATAATTGCTATCTACCTCCTTCAGCATACAAAAGTTCTTTATAAGTAATCATTTCCTGTTTATGTTCTATATTTATATTCTCTATTGCATGTCTAGGGCTCGCCCATATAGGAATCTTGTAATCTAATTTATAGGAATATTTTTCCAGACCATAAAGAGCACTTCTCAACACATGATTCTTAAAAGCCCTATCCACTTTTTTCATAAAATAAGTACGCATGCCATCCATATAACAAGTCATAACCTTCTATATTCAAAATTCTTTCCTCTGTTAAGTTAAACCAGTCACTTATTACTGAAAGGGTTACTGCTTCATAATATAGTTTAAAGTTAGGCATTCTTAAACCACCTCTTTCCCGTGAGTCCTGTATTATTTTCATTTTAACCCTCGCCTTTTTACCCTGCCATATAAATTTGTTAATCCCAATCTGCCAATCTTCCAAATTTTTATCCTTTTTAATTATTGGTATCATCTGGAACAGAAACAAAAATCTAGGTAACACATTCATTTTAATAGCCGCAATCCTTCCCAATAGGGATAACTGCAATTTCTTCCAGCCACTCATATCATTCTGAACTTTTTGCCATAGCAAGTCATAATTATTCTTATAAAGTTTCTTGTTCGATGAGCTAATATAAACCCCTAAGTATTTAACCTTTTTTACTACCTCAAATCCTGTCATTTCCTCTAGTTTTTGTTTCTGTTGTATAGACATATTTTTGATTATCACTTTTGTTTTATTCTGATTTATTTTAAATCCTGATACCTTTCCATATTTATCAATTACTTCCAACAAAAATCTACTTGAATTTATAGGATTTGTTAAAGTAACCACTACATCATCTGCAAAAGCTGTAACTTTATACTCATATTGTCTAATCTTAATTCCCTCTATTGATCATTATTCATTATCCCATGTGGAGCACTTTCTAACTTCCGATTTATGTTATTCATTAAGTCCATTATCTCTCTGTGGTTTCTTGTAATAGTATCCTGAATGCTTTGAAACATTGCCCCCAATTCTTTTGCAACCCACTTATTTCCCCCTGCTGAAACATCTTGCCTTCTTTTTTGATAGGTCCAAATATCATTCAGTAATCTGTCAATGTTCTATCACTGCCCCAGAGTCTCAATTATTTTTGCCCTCAGAAAGTCGACCTGGAAACCATTCACTCAGTCCTGATGTTGCTTCTCTGGAAATACAGTAATATGGTTCTTTAGTCAGTCAGTCAGTCAATTTGGCTCTTTTTAGGTAATCCAGGAAAATTTCCAAATGTTTTTAAAATGTCCCTGCTATAAGTTCAATCATATCTCCTGATATTTAAAAGTCACTACTTAGATGTCTTCTGTATTTTCAATGTTAGCGCTCCAGTAGTCATGGAATAAATAATTATAAAGCAATGGATAGCACAGCAGTCCTCCAGGTGTTATTTCCACTTTCTCCTCTGTCTTATCAGTATTTTTCTCAATGTAAGGATGTAAGATCCTCCATTCACTAGTAGATGGCAGCTTCAGCTTAACTTCAGCATTGCATAGGTTCTAACAAGTTCCATTTGTATTTATTCAAACAAATAATCAAAATTCTAACAAGTAATTCTAGCATTTTAAAATGTCTTATTGCCAATAAAAATTAGAGATGCAATCTTTCTGTGTTTTTAAAGGTTTTGCATTGTCTTCTTAATATCCTTTTCTTTTCTTTCAGGTCTATAGTTTTTCTCTCTGTAATTGTTCGCCACTTAAACAAACGCTTCAAAGAGTCCCTTTTCCAGAGTTTATTTTCTTTAGGGTAGGTTTCAAGTAGAAAAAAAAATCACCTAACCTAGTTCCAGTCACTGTTCACGCACTGCTCTAGCACAGTCTTTGTTTCATCGGCTGCCCCAGCTTCATGGCAGCCATAATGGCCGTCTCTCCTCTTCATCGTCGGATGAGAGGGAATTAGCCCTGGATTAAGCAGGAGAGCCGCCACTCTCCATGACCTGCAGGGCACTTCTCTACTCTTCGTCAACCCTACAGGGTGACTTTAGCCCCTTATGGGGCCCTCTTAACGAAGGAATTTGGTGTGAGTTCATGGAGCCCTGCTTTTCACATCCGATAGTGCTGCGACATCAACCAGAAGTCTCTAGTTTTGGGATATTCTTGAAGACCTTGTTGGAAGTTCAGCCAAGGACTTAGCTACAGCCTCCAATGTGCAGGTGACAGTGGCCTAGGACTGAATTGTTCCTATGTAACACCTCACAGTCCAGTAAATGACTAAACAACTGGCTCAATTTATATGGAGGACTTTAAATTAAAATTATGGGGGGAGGGTGACCAATCTCCAGGACCTAATTCCAAGCAAAAACCTCTAGAACAGCGTTGCCGAATTTATGGCACACGTGCTGGAAGCTGCATGTAAAACCGTTCCAAGGCAAATGCAGACCCTCACCAGCTCCTCATCACATTCCTATGGTCAAATGCATGCCGGTCATCTAGCCATTGCGCGCGGGGGGTGCCAGCGGACCGTGCATGCGTCAGGCAGCACGCGTGCCAGAGGTTTGCCAACATGCATGAGCAGTGGACTGCCACACTTCTGGGGTCACCAGCACCATGTGTGCGACAGCCAGGTGGCTGGCACACATTTGACCACAGGAACACAATGGGAGCTGGCAAGGCCGCACATTTGCCTCAGGACGGTTTTGCGTGCCACTTCCGGCATGCGGGCGGCACATGAGAATGCAAAAGGTTCGCCAACGCTGCTCTAGAAAATAAGTCAAATAATAAAGTCAGGAGGGATGGGAAGGAAGAGAAATTCAAATACCAAATAGGAGACATAGGAAACATACCCAGAATCAGACACAAAGAGCTCAACTGCCTATATACAAATGCAACAAAGTTTGATGAATTTGAACTATTAATACATGAAGATAGATACGATATAGTTGGAATTACAGAAACTTGATGGGACAAAACCCATGACTAGAACATACTGATAGAAGGATACAACTTGTTCAAAAAAACCAGACTCCATGAAAGAGGAGGTGGAGTTGCACTGTATGTAACAGACCACTACATTGCTACAGAAATGCACAAAACCAAAGATGAAAACCTCCTAGAATGTATATTGGTCAATATAAAAGAAAAAAGGAATGATATTGCCATTGAACAGACCACCCAACTAAACAGAAAAAATAAATGTACATTTTGCTAACCAATTAACAAATATATGTAGGAAACACACTACAATAGTAATGGAGGATTTCAATTACTCTGACATCAATTGGAAGATTAATTCCGCATCAAGTGAGAAATGGAATAGGTTCCTGACCAACCTAGCTGACAACTTTGTTGCCAAAGGTAGAGGAAGGAACTAGAGGAACAGCCTCTAATTAACTTAATTCTTAGAAACAGAGAAGAAGTGATAGAGGGAGTTGAAATCTCAAGAACCTTGGGTGAGAGTGAACATGTCATACTAGAATTCAACATAATGCAAACACAAGCAACAGAACATAATGATACCAGAGTCCTAGATTTTAAAAGAGCTGATTTTAACAAACTCGGAGAGAACTTGGGAAAGATTTCTTGGATGAAAATCCTATAGGGAAAACAACTCAAGAAGCTTGAGAAACTGGCAAGAAAGTAACAGGCAGCAGAGAGAAAGCAGAGCTGCTTAACTCATTCTTTGCATCAAACTTCATGCCAAAAGAAACTAAAGCCCAACCTACCAAAAGCATAACTGTAAAAGACAGACTAGAAATAAAAGTTAAACTAAGCAAAAAAAAAACCTGTGCTTCCCTGTCTTATAATTTTTTGAATCCTGAAATAAGCACTTGGCCTTATTGCCATGCACTCAAAAGCCCGATTGGGCTTATTATCAGGGGGTGTCTTATTTTGGGGGAAACAGTGTAATAAAAGAACACCTGTTTGACCTGATGGATTACATCCCAGAGTTTTAAAGGAGCTGGCAGATATGATCTCAGAACCACTGTACCATATCTTTCAAAAATCCTGGCGCACTGAGAAACAACCAGAGTACTGGAAAAGAGTTGATGTCATTTCCATCCTATCTGTTTGTTAAAAACAGTTCATGCAAAACCAATCTTATTTCATTTTTCAACATAGTGACTAAATTAGCAGACCAGTGAAATACTGTGGACATAACATACTTAGGCTTCATCAAGGCATTTAACAAAGTAGACCAAAACCTACTTCTATAACAACATTTTAACAGAGAAGGGAGAATTAAAACAGAAACAAGAACTAGAAAAACAAGGGATTGAGACTGATTGGTACACGCGATTGAAAATACAATAAAGATATGATAAAGACTTGAAATAATATGGTTTTAATTTGGGAAAATCAGAGTTGGATGAGATAATGACTGGAACAGATGAAAAAATGATTTAAAAATTGTATAATTACTTATTGCAAATTAGATTAGAAGATGAAAAAGTAAAACAAACAATGATAACATGGGCGAAAACTTTGGTAATACAATAGAATTGGAGAGATGGCAACAACTATGGGAAAGGAATTATAAATTAACAGTGGCAACTGCATATAAAGAAAATCTATATAAAATGTTTTATAGATGGCATATGCCACCAGAAAGGTTAGCAAAAATGTTTAAGGATAAATCAGCTAAATGTTGGAAATGTTCACATTTGCTTGGATCATATTATCTTATGTGTTGGTCATGTACAGAAGCAAAAAAATATTGGTTTAGAATACAGATGTGGTTAAAGGAAATGTTACATCAGCGTATAGAATTAAAACCAGAGATTTTTTTTTATTGGGTATTTTACCAGAGATATATAGTAAAGAAGATATGTATTTAATCATACACATAATAACAGCAGCAAGAATTGTATTTGCACAAAATTGGAAGGTAGAAAAAATCCCGTCAGAAGATGAAGTAATAAAGAAGATTTTAGACTGTGCAGAAATGAACAGATTAACATTAAGAATAAAAGATAAAGAGGAATCAGTGTATTTCAAGACATGGGGAAGATTTTATGTATGGTTAAAAAAGAAATATGAATAAAAGATGACAGATTAATAAACCAGACAAGGTAAAGGTAAATGAGAGAGAAGACAAAAGGAAATAGAAACCCAGATGACATCAGTGTAAATGGAAAAGGGGGATGGGGGAGAAGAAAGAATGTTATTATATAAATGTACAATTATGATGATAGAAGTGTGATGGGTAAAACTGAAAAGAAATTGAAAAGAAAATATATATTAACAGAAAATTGGGGCTGCTTGGATACCAAGAGGTGCAATATTGGACAACAAAGGAGAAGAAAGGAGAGAGGAGTAGAGGATATGATAGGAGGAGAAGGAGAAGGAGAGAGAGGAATGGAAGAAAGGGAAAAGGAGAGGAAGAAAGGATAGGGGGAAAGAGTAGGAGAGAAGGTTAGATAGGGGGAGAAAAAGGGAGGAGTGGGGAAAGGAAGGGGAAGTAGATAAGTGGAAGGAGAGGAGGAAAGAAGAAAGGAGAGGAGAGAAAAAGGTAGGGAAGGGAGAGAAAGAAGAAGGTGAAGAAGGTTTGTAAAATGAAAGAAAAGAAAGAGTAGAAGAGCAACCCCGAATGTAATTAAAAATTAGTTTTTCGTTTTTCTTTCTTTCATTAGAAAATATATGTATATGTGTGATTAACCATGAATAAGAGAATGCACATTTACAATGTGTTTATAAGAAATAAAATAAAAAACTTTTTAAAAAAGATCAAATGAGGTACTAATACCACTCTATAAAGCCTTAGTAAAACCATACTTGGAATACTGCATTCAGTTTTTTGTTTTTTTTAAATTTGCATTTATATCCCGCCCTTCTCCGAAGACTCAGGGCGGTATATTTGTATATTATATACAAAGTCAACTTAGTTTTGGTCATCACACTATAAAAAAGATGTTGAGACTCTAGAAAGAGTGCAGAGAAGAGCAACCAAGATGATTAGGGGACTGGAAGCTAAAACATACGATGAATGGTTGCATGAACGGTCATGGCTAGTCAGAGGAGACATGACAGCATTTCCAATATTTGAGCAGCTGCCACAGAGGGGAGGGGATCAAGCTTTTTTCCAAAGCACCTGAAAGCCAGACAAGGAATAATGGATGGAAACTGAACAAGGAGAGATTCAACCTGGAATTAAGAAGAAATTTGCTGATAGTGAAAACTATCAACCAATGCAACAGCTTGCCTTCAGAAGTTGTGGGAGCTTCAACACTGGAGGCTTTCAAGAAGAGATTGGACTGCCATCTGTCAGAAATGGTGTAGGGTCTCCTCACTTCATGGTTTTCTCAGGGTTGACACGCTCAATTTCTGTAACATCTACATTAAGTCATTGAGTAAAGCCATCTGTTAGTTAAGGGTCTGGTGCCATCAGATCCCCCGCCCTGCCCAAATCCAAGCAAAAAAGCTTTGACTTTTTCTGGGAAAGCTAGCAAATAGTGATCACATGACCACAGGGCACTTGGCGACCACAGTTTATAATCACTTGGCCATGGGGAAGTATGATTTGTGTGATGGTCAAAAAGTGCTTTAATTTATATAACCATTAAAGTTCTTCAGTCAGATGATAAGCAGTCCTCTAGTAAAAAGGTATCACAATCAAGCAAATAAATATTCATATATGGGGAGAGGGTGGGTATGAAAAAGTTTGCTATTTGTTATTTACTATATTAACCAAATTTATATGGCCACCCATCTATCTAATGAATCTCTGGACAGGAAGAAAAATTTTAAATGCCATTATACTATAAACAACCCCCCCCCAAAAAAAACCCATATGGAATGACCACGTTGCTTTTTTCATTGTTGTCTTCTTTGCCTGTTATGGAGGAGCTCCTGCTGGGTCTTGTAATTGGGAGGTTACATCCGGTGAGGGTCATTGGAAGGTGAAATGCTGATTGGTGAAGGCAATTGGTGGAGGATCAGTACTATCTCTTGTTAGCTATGCAGTTGGTTTGGATTCTGAGGGGTTTATAGGTCAATATGTTTGTTGATGGAACTGCTTGTGGAGTGCCAGGCCTGATGAACTCATGAGCATGGCGGGTGGGATGATTTTTGTGTTGCTCCAATTGAACTGGTGCTGTTTGGTGTCAGTGTAGGTAGAGATTAAGGATTTGGGATTGTGATGTTTGATTGCCAGTTGGTGTTTGGATTCTGAGGGGTTCATAGGCTGGTTGTAGCTCAATGTGTCTGTTGATGGAATTGCTTGTGGACTGCCAGGCTTCAATGAACTCACAAGCATGGAGGTGAGCTCACCAGAGACAGCACTAACCCTCAACCAACCCACACAAGCCCACCCCCAACCAGCACTTCACCTCCCAATGATCCTTACATGATGTAATCTCTCCATCACGACTCGTCACAAGACTCCCACTGATGATTCACACCTGACCCATCACAAAACCTATTACGACCCTCATTTAACACACCCACACCTGACTCAACACAAGACCCATTACAAGACCCAAACTTGACACACCCACACCTAACCAATTTCCAAGACCTGCTGACCACACGAAGCCCTTATAAACAGAAGAACATGGACACTGACATTCCCTAAACTCTGCTGAAGATGATATCTAGCTTGGTAACATAACATTCGGAACTGAACCCACAAGCTCAGAGAACAAATCTCACCCTCATCCTACACCTGAACTACAAATATTTGCCACTATCACAGATGATGTACCTATTTTTCTTTATTTTTTTAATTAATTCATTCTATCTATTATTTGTTACTTTTACATAATCTTCCACATGCCGTGGTCATTGCCAGACAGGCCTATAAATATTGACATCCACTTCCCATGACATCTTCAGTGAACTAAAGCTTTCATATGAATTCCAGTAAGATGGTGATCTATGAAGGCCCAATTTATTTTCCTCTAAAGCTATGAAAGCAATTCTTGGATTATGTTGAAGAGAGTCAATAAATTAAGTATTGTTCTTTGCACTTTTGCTCATATACCCAAGAAGCAGGTTCTTTTCTTCTTCTTTTCCTAAGATGCAGACTTTCCTGGAACAGGATCCAATGTCAGATCTGGCTTTTGAAGAAGCGGTCACATTAATGGACATGACGCTTCATCTGAGAAATTATCTAAACCTTTTATGGGCAGGAGAGAATAATCTACAACCCCATTCAAATGGGGTATACAGAGAGCTATTTCAACCCTGAAAATTCCATCTGATGATGCTTGCAATTTTAAGATTCTTGTAATGTTACAAGTAATAAATTGCAGTTGATCAAGAATGTCCTGATAAAATTGATACAATGAAAAAACCCACTAAAATTAAGAGGTTAAAGTAACAAGAAGCTAAAGATAAGATAAATGAGAAATTGATTGCAGCTTAAGCTATTCAAGACAAAACAAGATATAAAAAGCTGATGGCCTGCCAAGAAAGCTTTCAAATTACTCAAGGTCATGCATACAAAAAACCCCACCCTCTACTTTATTTTATCTAGAACATACAGTTTCTAAAAGAAGCCACAGCAAAATTCCTTGTTTCAGATATACAGTGCTGAAGTTATTGAGGCGTCTTCTAAATACAAATACTTTCAGTCTCCAGATTCTGTTATTATTGAATCCTTTTGGGGTATGATTGTGACAAATGAATTGTAATTATCTTTCTTTAAAAATTTCCTTTAAACCCTGTAATTTTTAATTTTGACTTGGAATATATATTTACATCGTTACATTATTTTTAGAGGGTTGTTTTTAGAAAATCTAATTACAAAGCTTTTAAAATTCTATTTAAAAACTACAAAAAGAAACTTTCAATTATTTTCTCTTTGTACAATAGAGAACATGCTGACTAGGGTTTTTAATTTTTTTGCTTTTTTATTTGGGGGGGGGTCACTTTTGTTTTGTACCTTGAAGTCAGTCTTGAGTCAGGGTGATTGTCTGAAGAAGTCCATGAAATTTTCTTGGAAAGATTTCAGAAATGATTTGCCACTGTCTGCTTTCTAGGGCTGACAGAGTGACTGGCCAAGGTCACTCAGCTGGCTTCCTGCCTAAGGCAGGATTAGAATTCATGATCTCCCAATAAACATTTGCTGTAAGCAGCATTGCATTATTGCCTGCATGCCTGTCTCTTTGAAACATGTGTGCAATGGCATAATGAATATACATATCATGATGACTCATCACTGCTCTCATCAACTGATTGATTATTTTATGTCCTTCTGGAGACTGCCATAATAAAAGCAATTAAACTCAATTTTTCTCCTAAATTACAGTCTTATACTATGGTAAATTAATAGTGCTAAAATACAAATTATCTTGTAAGCCAACATACTATTACCCATACCCTACCTATTAGGAAGCATATGCTGACACATTCTCAGGACACTCCAATTTAATATATTTTGCATTACAGATTGGTTTGATTCCCTTTTCGTACTTATGCTACCAGTAGTCACAATAATGAGATAGTCACAACTTATTAGAAACTGTAATATTCTATTCAAATGCCACATATTGACTTCAATGATTTTTGCACAGGGAAGAATGGCACAAAGGAAGCAAATCCATGAAGTATTATTAAACCAGACACTTTGGCCGAAAAAAATGTCAGTCAGCATAAATTAGTCTGCTGTAGTATCTTTATTCTGTAAACAGTCATTTGATACATAAATTAAAATGCAGGCTCCTAAGTTCAGATCTGTCTTTAAAAAACCCTCCTGAAGTAAGCAAATATTTTAATTCATGGTCTAAAATTCAGTGCAGGATAAATTAGTCAACTTACATCTGCAAGGACATGCATATCTAATGCTTTCTAAATATCCTGAGCAATCAAATTTATCATGTCTTCAATACAAAATCCAAAAAGAGCAGTCTCTTCTTAATGGACAAAGAAACTGCTGTAGTCATCCTCATTAGTGTTTAATGCTTTGCCAAACAATCAATTTTTAAAGATTCTGAGAGCACACAAAATTCTTTTCAAACAGCCAAATTAGTCCTGTACTGGAAAACTTCCTTTTAATCAAAAGCAGCCAAATGCTATTTCATCAAGAACCATTGGCTGACATTCTTTACGAAAAAATAGGCAAGGCCAGTCTTTAGTACAGACCATCTGTCCTGTGTGTGAAGAAAGATTACTGTTTAAAGTTTATAATAACCTTGCATTAAATCCTGAAGTAAGATGAGCGTTTATTATTGCTAGCCATCTTATACACATTTCACAGAATGACAAGTTTGTCATATGTTTATATTACTTACTGTAATGTCTGTTCATAAATCTATGCTTGGTCCCAAAGTCTTTTTGGAATACAATGGATATGAATGCAATGCTGCATGTCTTTTCACTGTTGCCTGAAAAAGGACTGGTAAATTCAGAAACTCATTATTCAGAGACACAATTCCTAAGTCTTATTTATTCTCAGCCTGTATTTTTCTTTTCTAATGGAGAATCTGAAATAGAGAACTTCATTTTGATTTTAGTATTTAAAGGAGATTCCTTTCTATTATGTAAATGTGAAGCTGCTCAGTGAGGCAGACATTACACGTTTAACTAGGAACTTGATCTGGTTCTTTCTCTACCCTATGAATAGGAAAACACATCATATAATACTCACAAAATGTTGATAGGAAGGAATTACTGCAATAGTGGATGTCGTACACTAGGGCATATAAGATTTATTTGGTAGAAGACAAACTGATGAGGATGATACTCATCAGCTTTCTAGCCTCCCATGATATACTTTAACTAAGACTGTACACACTTTTAAAGGGTAGTTTGATTCAACAAATCTTTGTGGAAAGCTTTGCTTTAAAATTCTTTGTAATGTGGGCTCTCACACCTAAATGAGCATGATCAACTTGCTTCCCGTACAGGGGGAAGATTACAGGGTTACTGTAAGTTTAAATTGTACAGGGGAAAAATATGTTTGCCCAGTGTGGAAAATTGAACATATTTTGTGAGTCTATATTTATCTAATTATACTGTTTAAGATAAACAACATTCATAATTCAGTTATGTAATTTGGTTCCATAGGAGGTAGTAAAGGTCACCCATTTGGAGTTTTGATCAGAATAGACAATTCATACAGAACACATATACCAGTGGCTGCAATTCATGAAAATTACAAGATCAGAGCCAGGATACTTAATACTAGCTGCCAAGAAATAACAGCACAAGAAGAGTGTTCCATTTAGCAGCTTTTTAAATCTGTATAACCCCTTTGAATCGACCATCTGGGGCTAAACAGACACATATGTTTCTAACTAAGGCTGAGTTATAAAAACGCCTTAGATCTAAGAATATTTGCACATGGCAATAGAAGAGGAAAGTTTCGTCAATGTTTTCTTTTTTCCCTAAGGCCTAAATATTTCTCAGACAAATTAGGCTTTCAAAAAAGACTCTATTGAGAGCAAGTTGACATTCATTCAGATTAGTGAAGGGGCTTATCATTGCTTATCTTAGATTTCATTGTTAGTTAAATGCAATAGATGGTAAAAAGCAATGAACCATAATGATTTCTCATTTATGGAAGGCTGATTACAGACAATTAACATGTATTGAACAATAATTGGTATGACTGCATGAGTGCATGAATTTTCACAAAGAAAACATATGCAGGTTTCATGTTTATGAACAAGCATTTTTCATTCAAGAAGCAGCAATTGTTCTGCCTTACATCACACACATTTCTAAAAGTTCTGATTTTTAGAAAAATCAATAGAGTACTGGCTATGTATTATTTTTTATTTCTAAGATATCACTTTTTATTCTTAAATATTTCTTACATTTTTGTGGATTTAATAAGAAATATTTCAAAAATGTCCTTTTCATCCGTCTAATAAGAATGTCTGTTCATTTTTTAACAGTTGCTAGGTCAGAATTTGTTCCAAAAGAAGTATGACCATGTAAAAATTTGAGGTCATTTTACGACAGTAAGAACATCATAGAACATACATCATACACTTTATAAAAGAGTAACTTATTATTCATTTCCTTCAGTATGATAAGAAATCTACAGTACATTAGTTTAATTGTTTTTTAACATGCTTGATTACTTTTGTGTCTTTTCATTGCTTCCTATCCTTCTCCTCTTCCTCCTCTTTCTTCACCAGCATGAGATAACAGAAGCAACAAAAAGAAACCAAGAAAAATGTTAAAACTGAACAAAAAGCATGTGCCATGATCAATCGATCTAAAATCCATTTTAATGAGAAGCAACCAGTCAGTAATATATTTTAAACAATTTAATTTCCTGCTTGCTTTTCTTTATTATTTTAAAATGAACTCAAAAACAACCATACTTCATATTGCAAATTTTCCATAATTGACAGGAAAAAACCTGTGTCCTCCTGTTTCTCACTTTCCCTGGCACACATACACAATCTGAGTGGCTCTTGAGACCAAGAAAAGAAATGATATATTGCTTATATGAATACACGAATGAAGGCAAACATATGTGTCCCAGGATAATGTTGCAGGATCCAATCCGGGTCAGTCATCTGGACCAGAGGTTTAGCCTTCTGAGCTTTCGGACTTGTGCTGGAGCCCATCCTCAAGGAACTTCTCTCTAGTAGAGTGTGTGCTTTGGTCTATTCTGTGTGTGGTATTTATATGATGCCTGTTGTATGTGGCTTTTTAGATGTTGATTAGGGTATTGATCGCTGTCTATTAAATCATTGACTGTTTTTTCCTTGTGCTGCAACAAACAACAGCCAATGAACTAATAGCCTGCCATCAACAACCCAGTCAACATCTGAAAAGTCACATACAACAGACATCATAAATATCACATACAAAATAGCCTAAAGTAGACACTCCGCTAGAGAGAAGTTCCCTGAACATGGGCTCCAGCACAAGTCCAAAAGCTCAGAAGACTAAACCTCTGGTCCTGGTGGCTGACCCAGATTGGATCCGGCAAAAGGATTATAATCCTTCAATAGGGGAGGGAGAAAAAGGCAAAGGGGATCTGGAGCCAAGTGTTTTGCATATACTTGGCAGAAGTCCTATACCCTGTATTGTGTCCAAAATCTATAGGGGGGCAACCATATTTTTAATAGGAAACATCTGGAAACACAAAAGTGACCTTTCAAGAATTCTATAAGTTATAACAGAATATAGAGCTAGATATATTGACCACCAAAATTAAATAGATAAGCTTCTTTCTTAATTGCATTTTTCCTAAAAAATCAATGTAGGGCGTAATTAATCAAGAGGTGTGATTATGGACTAATGTGATCCAACTAACGCATTATTAACCCATAGATTTATTACAGTGGGTTCAGAGACTAGCAGTTCCCTTCATATTAACAATGAGCACTTATTTAGAATCCAAAGTGCTGCCTAACACTTTTGTATCTTTTGGTGCAATGCTGCCCTCCTGTGGGAGAAAAAACCCACATCTGGCACTGTACTAATTTTCAAATTACATTTACTTCAAAGTTTTCTGCAGATACAAAAATTGAAAGCAAGTCAAATCAAATCTGCCTTTAGTGACATGATGCTCTATCATTAAATGGTTACCAAAGGGATGCTTACAGATTTTCTGAATGTCTCTCCAGATTTGGTGTTTTCAAATTTGCCTGAGTAATTTTGCACTCTAATGTGAACCCAGCAACATTTATAAGCCTATTAAAACTTTGTGGAATTTACTGCTAAATAGTATAGGATTGCATTGTTAAAACTTAGCAATGTGTCAGTTCCTTCCTCTGTGTGTGTGTGTGTGTGTGTACATACAAACATATATACGCATACGCGTGCACACATGCACACGCACACGCACACACATATATATGTTTTTGTCGATTTTCACGGGAATAGGTATGCAAGTCTTGGCGTATTTGGGTCTTTTCCCCTGTAAGGTTGAGAGTATCTTGGTGACGTTTCGACGAGGTCCCACTCATCATCTTCAGGCTGGTGCTTACGGCTTCATGCTCGCACAAGCACGAAGCTGTAAGCACCACTCTGAAGATGACGAGTGGGACCTCATCGAAACATTGCCAAGATACTCTCAACCTTACATGGGAAAAGACCCAAATACGCCAAGACTTGCATATATATATAGAATCTACTACTTTTGCCTTCCATAATTTTCCCTATAGCCATCTTTCACTTCCTCCATCATCCATCACTTTTTATCCATATATAGCTATACAATTTTATAGTGAATCAGCATTAATTAGTTCTTTCACTGTATAATGTGTAAATTTGACTAACATAATTACACTGGAAATGAAATTGATATAAACAGCATGAGCAATTAGGCATCATTAAAGTCATATCAATTAACATTTAGACCAATATTATCAATTCATGACAATCACCATTAACCCTTAGGAGAACTATAAGGTTGATAAAGTTTATATAAAACAAGTTGCAAAAATATATTCAATAAACTGGCTATATTAAGCCTAGAAATAGAAAAGAAACTCCATCAAATATCTTACAGAATGTCAGAAAGTCAAGCTGGGTTTAAACCATATCAGGCTTTGTACACCAAACCAAGTGCCTTGAATATAGCTCAGAAAACCAGGGTAACTGTTTCAACATCTCTACACATGGAGAAAGTGCAGATACTGAATGGGGGAAAAAAATGCAACCAACATTTGTCCACTATTTGCTTGTATGTTTATAACAGCTCTCAAATCCTCCAATTCTCCAAATGAAGTGCATAGGATATTTTCCAATTTATCTTCCTAAAATGAAATAGAACTTTCCCAGGATTAAGAGGAGCCTAAACACTTCCCTGGAAAACTCATTACTTTCTTCAGGTCCTTCGAAAGACCCCAAGTAACATCCAACATGGTTTGCAATATAGGTTGTCCTTGACTTACAACAGTTCAGTCATTAATGTTCAAAGTTACAACAATATTGAAAAAGTAACTTATGACCGTTTTTCACAGTTATCACCTGGCAGCATCCCTACGGTCACATGATCAAAATTCAGATGCTTGGCAATTGGTTCATACTTATGACGGTTGCTGTGTCCTAAGGTCATGTGATCCCCTTTTGCGACCTTCTGACAAACAAAATGAATGGGGAAACCAGATTCAATTAGTGTAGACTGCAGAGTACTATAGGTCTTCATTGGACATTCTTTGCTAATATAGTTTCCTTGTCTTGGGTCATCACCATGTTAGACTGCCTGTGTGAACATTCTCACCTAAAATATACATTGTACTATTTCCCAAATACTGTCATGTTTCTAGAGAAATGAAGTTCATGGTACTCAGTGGACTTTCTACAGTGCTTAGTTATTCCTAGAAATCCATGACCCATTCATTCCCTGATTACCAATTTCAAAGACAGGTCTTAAATGTGGTAAAGATACATACAATGATTTCTTATTCAGATAAAACTGTCATATTGCTTATCCTATTACTTTATTCATATTGCTTATCCTATTACTTTATTCAGAAAACAAAATATTGGGCGCATACAGTAGATTTAGCTTCTTAAACTCAGATTTAGAGCACCAAGTATCAATAAACATTTTTGGTGTGTTTTTAAAAAGTCTGGAAGACCAGCATAATTTCACATACCTAAATTTTCCATGTTAATATCTCCTTCTCCACAAATAACACTCTGGTAATTCTGAATATCTGTCCTACTATGGATATAAATATGTGCCGGCTTTAATGAAAATCCAGTATTTTATGACCTCACAGTTTTAATAGCACTTTCCAAAATCTGCATAAATATTAATTGTTACTTCCCTAATACTGTCATAAATATTTGGGAAAACCTAATAAAGTTGCTCAGGATGACAGTGTTACCTTCTATTGTACATTGCTTTAATAAATTCACCTAGGAGGGGAATTCTTTGTCAACAGATAGCTGTTATTATTTTCCAGCAAACTGGTAGAAATGGATGGAATCTGGTAGAATTTTAAATCATAAACCAAGTGGAAGCAAGTTCCTTAATGAACCTAGCTCATTTGGAGGCCTGTTCAAATTACTGGGGAGTTATAATTGTAGTCTAGATTAAAGGGAATGGAATTGCTGAATCCAAAGACTAGCCCATAATAATAGAACAATAATGCCACAGTCATCTCACTTCAAAACATAATTAGCTCTTTTCAGCCTGTATAGAATGTAATGTAAATATCATATACTATTAGCATAACTTCGATTTTTATACTTTTGGTTCATTATCTATGAAAATGTTTTCTTTAATCATTTTCCTTCTCCTTTCAATTCATATATAACAGTGAATTTTGCTTTTAACAAGCATGAAAGAGATTCAGTGATCCATTTGGAAGGATTCTATAGATACAAAAATTAGAATATAAGTGGTTACAGCTTCAATGGAAATTGTTAACTTAATTGATGCATAATTTAAACATGTGACAGACACATAATTTTGTACAATCTGCTTATATTTTTTAGGCTTGAATCAAAAGAATATTTTAAGATGCGTTATTATTCAACCTGATGCCATAAAATTATGCTGGGACTGTAACCCCTTTGGCTATATTGCTCAGGAAGACTATTTTGTAGCCAAAATAGAATAGAATAGTATTCTTTATTGGCCAAGTGTGATTGGACACACAAGGAATTTATCTTGGTGCATATGCTCTAAGTGTACATAAAAGAAAAGATACATTTATCAAGGATCATAAGGTACAACACTTAATGATAGTCATAGAGTACAAATAAGCAATCTAATCATATTAGGAAACAGTCAATATAAATTGTAAGTATATAAACAAATCGTAAATATTGACAAAGCCAGTTCAAATGAAAAGACCAATCTAACCTGGAGATTATGAGAAAGTTATTTCCTTTGTGTTATGCTAGGGGCATCATCTGCCTGGTGATTCTTAAAAATGAATAAATGTATAACTCCCCTAAATCAAAAATATACCATCAACTTTCTTCTTCAAATGCATATGTTTCTCAATAACTTCTGATGAGTATATATGTAGTCTGCAAACACCCTGCCTGACATAAAGCCGCATTGTGATCTCAGTTTTGCTTATTGTCACCTGTTCTATGTTTTGAAACACCATCCTAGGTATCCCAAAAAATCATTTTTACATTTACTCTTGCTACCTTCCTTTTCATATTGGGAAATAATAATCCAATTGTCCAACCTTATTGCCTTATACACTGTAAGCCGTCCTGAGTCTTCGGAGAAGGGCGGGATATAAATATATATATTTAAAAAAAACACAATTGTCTTTGGTTACTAAAGATTCTGGTGAGCACGAGAGCAACAGAAAAAGAGAGAAGCTTAAATATCCCTCGCTACCAGGACTAACAGGTATCCCCACTTTGACGAAGTCCTGAGAATCCTGAGGATATATTCCGTGAGTGATAATTCCAGCGTACCGCTCCTCCATAATCACCGGCAACTACCGCTCAACTGCCGTTACTACTGCCATCTTGTAACTGCCACTCTCAGAGGCCTGACCACAGGCCTGTCACCACCATAGCAGACACCACCACCGGAGCCACATTCGAGAGACTCAGTCGCTCAGGACCAGGTGAGTTGCTGGGTAGGTTTGGCACCACCCCCGCTGCACCCCACCCGCCTCCATCATCCCAAGCCTAAAAGACTTTGACTGCCCAGGTTCATCTTTTTAAATTTTCCGCCGAATCTCCACCGTTAATATAGTGGATTGCCAGGCAAAAGTGAAAGAGTGAGAGATAGCAGTTGAGGAAGATTGATTAAGAGAAAGATATTGAAAAGAGTGAGAAATAAAATAAAAGAAATAAGAAATATACTTCTTTAATACCAATTACATAATAATTTAAAAAAAAATCACTATGCCAGCCAAAAAATCCAACAGATCATCCATTGACGCTGATAAAAACTTAGAAACAAGAATAATAGCAGCTATTGAACAAAACTTAGAAAAAAAATTCTAGCTATTGAACAAAGCTTAGAAAAAAAAATCCTAACAGTTATTGAACAAAGTTTCACAAATCTGGTAAAACTATTTACAACATAAAAAAATGAATACTCAACTGATCTAAATCTCTTCCCAACTCATCTAATTACATAATATACATCCTTCAACTCAACCTAAACAACAAATAACTACTGACCAACTAATTAGAGATGCCATGGAGAGAGGACAAAAAATAAATAATGCAATATTATTTGGATTAGAAAACACAAACGAACCGGAAGGGCCTTCTCTGTGGGGGCTCCTACTCTATGGAACGAGCTTCCCCCTGGATTTAGCCAACTTCCGGACCTTCGGACCTTTCGCCGCGAGCTTAAGACCTATTTATTTATCCGCGCGGGACTGGCATAGAATTTTAGTTGTTTTTAGGGTTTTAAATTTTTAAATTAGGTTTTGGGATTTTAAAAGTATTTTTAGATTGGGCTAATTTAAATAAGTTTTTTAATTAATATTTTATTCTACTGTATGTATTTGATTGTTGTTTTTATTTTGCCTGTTCACCGCCCTGAGTCCTTCGGGAGAAGGGCGGTATAAAAATTAAAATATTATTATTATTATTATTATTATTATTATTATTATTATTATTATTATTATTATTATTATTATTATTATTATTATTATCACCACCAAAATTCACAACATAATTGGAAATTATAATTCTTCAACCATCTCCCCTAATGAAATAATTGCAGTCTCCAGAGATGGACCAGAATATAAAAAGAGTGATGGATCAATAGCACCAATATTTTGCAGTCATCTGCATAAATGAGAACAGCAAACGTAAATTCATTTACACCATCAACTCAATTGCTAAAATAAACCCCGACTACAGTAAACTTAGATCACGTCCTGATCTATCCTTCCTGCAGCGGATACGTTCTCGTGAACTCCACACAGAACTTAAACGAAGACAAGACAATGGTGAATCAAACCTATATATTGATTACCGTGCCAATTGCATAAAAAATAAATCCTATAACCAAAAACCCACCACCAAACCCCCCATCACCCAAAACATCCAACCAGCCATCCAACCAGCCATCCATCAATCCATCCAAACAGCTATCCAAACAGCCATCCAACAAACCATCCATCCAGCCATACAAACATCCATCCAACCAGCCTTCCAAACAACCATCCAACCAGCCTTCCAAACAACCATCCAACCAAGCATCTCAACAAATAGTCAAGTACCCAACATCCAAACACTCACCACCCAAAACATCCATCCACCCATCCAACCACCTATACAACCACCAACTGTACATAACTCTCAACCAACTAACATCCAAAACTAAGTACGCACGCCCCTTACCTCTTCAACACCATTCTCTACAGATTTTAAATGTAAATTGATAAATGCAAGAAGTATTGTAAACAAATTACCTGAATTTATCCTCCTGTTAAACAGTGGTACTTTTGATATTATATTTGTTTGTGAAACATGGCTGAACTCATCCATCCCTGACCATCATTTCAAACAAAGAATATCAAGTTCATCGATCAGATCGTGAAAACCGAAGAGGTGGTGGAGTGGCTATTTTTTACAAAAAGTCACTGAATCTAAAAAAACATTCAAGTTGCACACAAACTTTCTCTTCCTGAAACTATTGTATATGCGACCTATCATCTAACACCACACTTCGATTCATACTATGCTACAGAGCCCCTGACTACGACATTACTCATGCAAATATTTTAGCCTCACTGCTAACATGGGCTATCTCTTGCCCATATCCTCTCATCTTCCTGGGTGACCTAAATCTACCTCTCATAAACTGGATAACAAATGAATGTACAACTGATCCAATCCATACTACATTATACAACGCTGTTACAAACCTAGGTCTTGAACAACCTGTAACTAACAGTAGAAGACTCAACAACTGCTTTGACCTCATCTTCTGCAACAACACCAATACCATTTATGGACTACAAATAAAAGAACCCTTTTCCAACAGTGACCACTGCATGATTGACTTTCGTCTCAATATACGCCCTTACATAAATCGTCATATCAATAGTATTCCTAACTACAACTTCAAAAAAGCCAACTATGACCTTATAAACAACGATCTTTCATCTCTGGACTGGCAAAATCTGTTCTCAACCTGTATAACTGCTGAAGACCACTATAGAGTTTTCCTACTTGAAATCAATAGAGTCATTAAACTATACATACCACAAATTACCACCAAGATCAGGAAAAGCAAACTACCCATATCAATAAAAAAGCTTCAATCTAAAAAAAAAATCCCTCTGGAGAAGAAACAAAAAGGGCTATGTAGCAAATTTTAAAAATCGCTACAGAATTATATGCAACCAAATAAAAACTGAATGCACAAATTACCACACCAAGCAAGAAGAGGATGTTCTGCACACAAATTCCAATCGTGCCTTTTATAATTTTGTGAACAATAAGCTTAAAGACTCTAGATCCATCCCACCACTAAAGGATTCTAACGGCAAAGAATGCAATGATGAAACAACTAAAGCAAACCTCTTTAACACATTCTTTGGCTCAGTTTTTGTTAACAGTGATGACACATATTCGACATTCCCAAATCGTACAAGCAATGAGTATGACGACTTAACACATATAAATTTCACAGAAGATAATGTTGGAAAAGCTGTTCGCAACTTCAAACCATCTCTATCCATTGGACCTGATGGACTATGTGCTTACTTCTTAAAAAAAATTTCTACTAATTTAGCAGAACCCCTAAGTATAATCTTTGATAAAGCTTTCACAACCAGTTCCCATCCCAATCTTTGGTCACTAGGCACAGTCATTCCAATCTTCAAAAAAGGTGACCCCAGCTTAGTTGAAAATTACAGACCAATCTCCCTATGCTGCGTCACCTGCAAAGTAATGGAATCTATAATCAACCAGTCCATTACCTTCCACTTAGAAATACATAACCTACTCTCAAATAAACTATTTGGTTTCAGAAAAAATTATCATGCAACTTATAACTTCTCCACTGTAAAAACTTATGGATTACAAATCTTGATCTACGCAAAACAATTGATGCAATCTACACAGACTTCTGCAAAGCTTTTGACTCAGTAGTACATGATAAACTTCTCCTAAAACTAAAATCCTATGGCATTTCAGGACCCCTTCACAAATGGATATCTGCTTTTCTATCTAACAGATAACAAGTGGTTAAAATTGGTAATGCTCTATCAAATCCTGTTCCTGTCAAGAGTGGCGTTCTTCAAGGTAGCGTTCTTGGACCAACTCTCTTTATACTATACATAAATGATCTTTGTGACCATATCTCAAATAACTGTGTTCTCTTTGCTGACAATGTCAAACTGTTTAACACCACTGACAATACATCTACCATTCAAAAAGACTTTGATCATCTAACCACTTGGTCTAAAATTTGGCAACTATAAATCTCAACCAGCAAATGCTCAGTCTTACATATTGGAAAAAAGAACCAAAACACTAAGTACATGCTTGATGGACATTATCTTACAGATGACCCCCACCCTGTCAAAGACCTTGGAGTTTTAATATCTAATGATCTGAGTGCCAAAGCCCATTGCAACTACATAGCAAAAAAGGTTCTAAGAGTTGTTAACCTAATCTTACGTAGCTTCTTTTCTAAAAACACCACACTACTGACCAGAGCATATAAAACATTTGCTAGGCCAATTCTTGATTACAGCTCACCTGTCTGGAACCCATACCACATTTCTGACATCAATACAGTTGAGCGTGTCCAGAGGTATTTTACGAGAAGAGTTCTCACTCCTCTGTAACCAACAAAATACCTTATCCCACCAGACTTGAAATCCTGGGTTTAGAAAACTTGGAACTCCGTCGCCTTCAACAGGACCTGGGTTTAGCTCATAATCATAATTTATCGGTGGTTCTCCTCCTACCTCTCTGACCGGACGCAGACGGTGTTGACAGGGGGGCAGAGATCGACCCAGAGGCGCCTTATGTGTGGGGTGCCGCAGGGGTCGATTCTCTCGCCTCTCCTGTTCAACATCTATATGAAGTCACTGGGCGAGATCATCAGTGGTTTTGGGGTGAGGTACCAACTGTACGCTGATGATATGCAGCTGTACTTTTCCACCCCAGGCCACCCCAACGAAGCTATCGAAGTACTGTCCTGGTGTCTAGAAGCCGTACGGGTCTGGATGGGGAGTAACAGGCTCAAGCTTAATCCCTCCAAGACGGAGTGGCTGTGGATGCCGGCACCCCAGTACAGTCAGCTGCAGCTGCGGCTGACTGTTGGGGGCGAGTCATTGGCCCCGATGGAAAGGGTGCACAACTTGGGCGTTCTCCTGGATGGGCGGTTGTCCTTTGAAGACCATTTGACAACCATCTCCAGGAGAGCTTTTTATCAGGTTCACCTGATTCGCCAGTTGCGCCCCTTCCTGGACCGGGATGCCCTATGTACGGTCACTCATGCTCTCGTTACCTCTCGCTTGGACTACTGCAATGCTCTCTACATGGGGCTCCCCTTGAAGAGCACCCGGAGATTCCAGTTAGTCCAGAATGCGGCTGCGCGGGTGATTGAGGGAGCAGCTCGGAGCTCCCATGTAACACCCATCCTGCGCAGACTGCACTGGCTGCCTGTTGTCTTCTGGGTGCACTTCAAGGTATTGGTGACCACCTTCAAAGCGCTCCATGGCTTAGGACCGGGGTATTTACGGGACCGTCTACTGCCATCTTCTATCTCCCAGCAACCAGTGTGTTCTCACAGAGAGGGACTCCTTAGGGTGCCGTCAGCCAAGCAATGTCGACTGGCGGCCCCCAGGGGAAGGGCCTTCTCTGTGGGGGCTCCTACCCTGTGGAACGAACTTTCCCCTGGACTTCGACAACTACCAGACCTTCGGATTTCGCCGTGAACTCAAAACTTATTTATTTCGTCTTGCTGGACTGGCTTGAATTTTTAAAATTTTTAATTGATTTTTATGGTTTAAATTTTTATTAATTTTACTGATATGGTATTTTAAATGGGGCCAATTGAATAAGTTTTTTAATGTTTGTTTTTAGCATTGTATGTGTTGTTTTTTGTATTTTATTGTGGCTGTAAACCGCCCTGAGTCCTTCGGGAGAAGGGCGGTATACAAATTAAAATATTATTATTATTATTATTATTATTATTATTATTATTATTATTATTATTATTATTATTATTATTATTATTATTATTATTATTATTATTATTATAGAATCATCCATTGTAATGTCCTTCCTGTTATATTCGGGCAATAACGAGGCAGGAGACCAGGATAGTGACAACAGCTCTTTACTATATGGTGAACCCAGCAACCGGGCTGGGGAAAAACCTCTCCTTATATACAGTTTAACCGGCGGCTTCAACCAATCAGCAACGTGCTTGTTTCCCGCCAAAATATTTAAAGATACATTACACTCCTTCCCTCCCAGAAAGCATTTTACCTATATTTACATTATATTTACATATTACTTTTCAACGTAATCACGCAAATAGACTGGGCGTCTCCTGACTCTTTTGGACCTGCGCAGTACATTCCCTGGGAGCGGGTCGAGTTGACCGGAGGGGCTGTTTGCTCCTCTCAGCTCCTCCTCTAGGCCATCCGGCCCTGGATTATTTGCCGAGTCGTCCCTGCTGTTTTCTAATGGAACCTGTTGGCGTCGCTGGACCTCCGGGAATTCAGTTAAGTCCTGCGATTTTCCCGGGCTAGAGTCAGCTGTGGGTTCAAACATTGTATAGTCAGGGCCTGTTTCGTCTGACTCGGAGTTTTCGGCTATTCGTTTTCTTAATTGATCTATATGTCGCCTCCATACTCGGCCGTCCTCTAACTCCACCAAGTATGATTTGGGACCTGTTATGTTTAGAATTTTTCCTGCTACCCAGATCGGGCCCTCACCATAGTTGTGTGCCCATACCCGGTCGCCTATTTCCATCCCTCTTGATTTTTCGAGTCCCCCCTTGTAACCCTCTGGTGTATAGTTTGGATTTAATCGGTCTAGTGGGCACCTGAGCTTTCGGCCCATTAATAATTCTGCAGGGCTTCTGCCGGTTGTGGCACAGGGGGTTCGGTGTTGGACGGCCAGGAAAACATCTATTTTAGATTGCCAGTCGCCTGGCTTGAGTCTGGACAATGCCTCTTTTGCGCTTCGGACGAAACGCTCTGCAAGGCCATTCGTCGCAGGGTGGAAGGGCGCCGAGAGGGCATGCCGGATGCCCTCTTCTGCCAAGTATTCCTCAAACTGTGTTGCCATGAATTGCGGGCCGTTATCGGATACCAGCGTGTCGGGCAACCCATGTGTTGCAAATAGGTGCCGTAGGACTGAGATCACGGCCTCGGCTGTCATGGATCTCATGAGAATGATTTCCAGCCATTTGGAGTAGGCATCGACTACTACCAGGAAGGTTTGGCCGTGGAAGGGGCCGGCAAAATCAATGTGGATTCTAGACCAGGGCCCTTGGGGTCTTTCCCATTCCCGAACCGGGGCCGTTGGGGGTAGAGGTCTGGACTCCTGGCAGGCCTGGCATTTCCCTACCCTTTCAGCAATTTCTGAGTCCATTAAGGGCCACCACACATAGCTTCTCGCTAGACCCTTCATCCTAACGATCCCTGGGTGACCGTGGAGGAGGTCCAACACCCTTTCCTCAATTTTTCTGGGATCACCACTCTATCCCCCATAGCAGGCACCCCTTGAGCCGAAAGTTCCCACGCTTTTACAAATTCTTTAAAACGCCACCGCGCAGCGGCCACCCTCTTGTACCCAACCTAGTACAGTTCTCAAAGTAATGTCCGGTATGATGCCGAGCCACCTCCTTAGACGTGACTGGGCCAGAGTCCAGAGAGTCAATTAACAGTATGGGCGTCCCCGGAGTGGGGTCTTCGATCGCCCCAGGTAGTGGGCATCTGCTTAATGCGTCCGCATGCCCCAACTCTTTTCCGGGCCGATGCTGCAGTCTGTAGGAATAGGCGGCTAAGAAGATAGTCCATCGGGTCAATCGTGCAGGCGTTGCGGCGGTCGCCAGCCAGTATCCCTAACAGCGGTCTATGGTCTGTAACAATTTCAAAGTCTCTCCCAAAAACGTATTCGTGAAACTTTTTAACCCCTGACACAATGGCTAGCGCTTCTTTATCCAATTGGCTATAGTTCCTCTCTGTCGAGGACATCGTTCTGGAGTAGAAGGCTATTGGGGCTTCTGTGCCATTTGGAAGCCTGTGGCTGAGCACAGCCCCCACCCGTAAGGGAAGCATCAAACTAGTACCAATGGCAATGAGCTATGATACTGAATCAGTAAGCTATCGCCGAGAGTAGGTTTTACTGCTTGAAAGCTCTAGCTTCCGACTTTCCCAAGACCAAGCAGTATTCTTTCCCAGTAACTTATGTCGGCAACGGTTGCCTTATTTTTAAAAGACCGTAAAATTCACTAGACCCAGGAATGCCTGTAGCTCTGTTTTGTTTTTGGGCGCTGGAGCCTTTCAGATTGCCTTGACCTTGCTTTCAGTGGGTGAATTCCTCCTTGTCTATTCTGTAGCCCAAGAACTCTACGGATTCTACCCTATCTGGCATTTGTTCACTTTAACCTTTAGACCGCTGACCGAAAATGCCCAGAACTTCGCTCCCCAATTCTTCTAAAATTTCGGCTGATATCAATACATCATCGAAATAGGGGACTACCAGCCCTTGCAGAAGTCGCCCATTAAATTTCGGAACAGACCACCTGCCACACTCACCCCAAACTGCAACCGGGTACACTTGAACGCACCTCTGTGGGTTACAATTGTCTGGGCTTCGGCTGTGTTGGCATCCACAGGCAGTTATTGATAGGCCTGGGCCAAATCTAATTTGGCAAAAACGTGCCCTTGCCCCAGCGAGTGCAGCAAGTGTTGTACCACGGGGACCGGGTAAGCGCTTTTTTGCAAGGGTGTGTTTGCGTTGCCTTGTAGTCAGCGCAGATTCTAACAGACCATCTGATTTCACTGGGTGACGATTGGCGTCTCCCACTTTGCGTGATCGACTGGCACTAGTATCCCCTGACTGATGAGCTTGTCTATCTCCTGGTCAATCTTGGGTTTAAGGGCAAAAGGGACTCTCCTTGCCTTTAACCGAATGGGGGCTACTTGGGGGTCTAAATTGAATGAAATAGGGGTCCCCTTGTACTTGCCCAGGCAGTCCTTGATCCTGTCCTATTGTTTCGCTTATACTTCCTTGTTTCTCATCATATATATGTTTACATATTGTATAATCTTTTTGTGTGATGCTTGTGTATATTGTTATGACAAAATTAAATAAATAAAATAAATAAATAAAATAAAATAAAATAAAGAAAATATTTTTAGTACCATGTTAAACAATTTGCATGCCAAAGCGTAAGCAAACCACATTTGAGTTACACAATCAACACTTGCAACCTCACATTTTTTCAACATTCTTGCAGCAGTCATGACTTTATTTTATTTTAATTTAATTTAATTTATTTTACAATTACATTTGCTTTGCTGGTAACTCTTTGTTTATACCTTTCCATCCACTTCCAGAATCCCTTATAACCTTCACAATTATAACCTTATAACCTTCAAAATTGTTTCCACTTCCTCTTTAATCCTGAGATTTAAAAAATTGTGGCTTCCAGAAGCAGTTAAATGCAGAGATCTCCTGGAAGATTTTGCAGAATTAATTGTTATGATTACATTTTTTTATGGTTAGCTCAGTGGTGAGATTCAAATAATTTAACAACCGGTTCTCTGCCCTAATGATTTCTTCCAGCAACCAGTTCACCAAACTGCTCAGAAAGTTAACAACCGGTTCTCCCGAAGTGGTGCGAACTGGCTGAATCCCACCACTGGGTTAGTTCTGTTTTTATTATTTTTATATTTTATTTTGTTCTTAGGTTTTCACACTGCAAACTACTACTTTCATGAAATTGGTGGTATATAATCACAATAAAATAAATAATCTGAACCATTCTTTGATCTCTTTCATCACATTCTTTGCAACTATATTTTCTTTACATAAAACTTACACAGTTCCTCTCATTCTCTGTTCAACCTCTCACTTTCTCATCTGTACTTGTGTCTCATCTGCTTCTTTTCATTTTATCATTCCATCAAAAATTATATATCCAAAATATTACATAAATTTACAAATTCCAAATTTTAATGTGGAAATATGAAAATTAATGAAATTTAGTAACACAGTAATATTCTAAAATTTTTACTTCCTTCTAGTTCCTCGAAATTTTTTTTTTCTTGAATTAACCTGGTTTTTAATGTTTATATATTAAGATGTATCATACAATATAATGCTCCCTCAAATATCTTACATCCATCAGAAAAAGTATATACTTTCTATGCTTTCTATGCTTTCTAATATATCCTTTGAGAAAACCAACAGACTTTGACTAAAATTTTTTGATGAATTAATTCAACTTCAAATCCAAACAAATAAATAACCAGTTTTTAAAAAGTTTGGATCCATTGATGTTCCATATTCCAACTCTTTGCTCCATAATTCATATATATCAGTACTTTAAATATATTTTTTCAGGTTTTGATGTAATTTGAAACTTGATTTAATTTCAGAAACAGACTCAGTCAGAAATGAAAGCATTTCAGGCTTTTTTGAGGCATCTAAATCCTTACTGAAAGATCAAAGTACACATAATTATATTGCTAGTGATGTCTATTAGGCAAAGAAAATTGTAAATCAGAAAAATTAGGGAGTAATGATAATCCCTAAAATTATCATTATAAAGTAATAATTTTGAGATACTGTCAGCTTTGGAAACCATACTAGACCAGAAGCTTCTGTGCTGCCACTTTCTCATGTGTGGGAACGTAGGAGGGGTTGTTTAGTAGAGGGGTTGTCTTTAGACATAATAACATTCTTCCTGTTGGTCAAGGTCAGGCCGATCCTCAACTGGAGAAGGTGTGGTTGGAGTGCTGTCTTGAGATGGGACGGTTGGCGATTGGAGCATGTGATCGATTGTGGAGTCAGGGGATGGTCTTGGGGGTTTTGATTTACTGAGGGAAAACCCAGACCTCTCAGATTTGGGTTTTCCCAGATGTGTCAGTTTACCTATCCTAGTAAATGGAACTTTGAAAGATGCTTGCTTCGGAGTTTTTACTTGGGGGGGGGTGGGGTTTCTGGAACGCTGACAGTATTTTTTGCACTATAAGACACTCCAGATCATAAGACGCACCTAGCTTTTGGAGAGGAAAACAAGAAAACTGCCTCTACCTCCCAGCATCCATCGTTATTCATCTGGCTAGCGTCCTTGCAGCAAACAGCAAACAGCCTGGTCAGCTTCAGCACGTTATCGCAGCCTGATTTAGCATCAGCACCTGATTAGCGATTGGTTCCACCTCCCGAAATACCGCTGATCAGCTGTTCCAGGCTGATCTAAATCGCCACCACCCATTGCTGCTGCTAGCTTCATGTATCATTTTTTGCTATGTCCTGTTTTTGTATTTATTTTCACCAATCACTGCCAATCGCCGCCACTGCCGCCAATTGCCAGTGGTAGACAGCACATCAAATAATATGATTGATCCCTCCACCTAACCTGAAAACAGAACACACAGAGGCCAAAAATGCAACCTAAAAATCATGAGGCCAATAATGTGCACAGAGGCAAAAATGGCCAATCCAGCAGGTGAGCACTTCTGCAACATTATTATAAAACGCAAAATTTCCACCCACTTTTGAGGTGGAGGGAAATGCATCTTATAGACTGAAAAATATGGTAACTATTCAAATAAATATTATTTATCATATTATTTCCTATTTTTAGAGTTTTATACAAATATTTATGAGCATTAGTATTAAAGTCCAAAGTGCATCAAAATAGGACCCAAATATATCTAGCTGCCCTAAGACCCGCTTGGAGTGGACTGATTGAATGATTCAAGTAATAGATCAAGAAAAAGATACAATAGTGGATCATTCATAAGACTTGTAAATATATCCAACAGATTGTTTTTTATCTATCTGTAAGAAAACAAATTTGGAAACTATTATGCTTTTACATAAATAAATGTCACTCACTTTTGTTCTCATACTTCATATTATGTGTGCAAAGATACACAGCATTATGAATACATACTCTAACAGAAAAAGAAAATTTATAATTCAGAATTTCTGTGTGATTTTATTCAGCAAAACAGTCTTTAACATCACTTTGTAGTTCAGTTTAGCTTTCAACGTATCTGTTTTACAAAAACAGATTGCATTTTAGGGCAATAAAGTACACAGTGTGAGTTCATTAAATCTGCTTTTATTATCTCCACATAAAGGTTTATGTTTGATAGTAGAAACTCCCCCTTGGCAATGCATTTTTGTTTTAAGATATGAACGTGCTTTTCATCATAAATTTATGAAGTTAAATATTCTTCACTCAAACTAGCAAAATGCTTCTGTTCTGGAATGAATATTTCTAGCAGTTTATCAGCTTAAAACTTCAAGAATCACTTGATCACTAAATCTGTACTTCTTTAAACTAGTTCTGTAAATTACAATTGTATAATTACATTTCAAGAAATACAGAGTAGTGTACTACCCTGAACAAAAAAAAAACTTAACATGAAATAAACAGTTTTTTATAAAAAATCTATCAATTGACATCATGCTAATAGTTATTACATTAAATAATTCAGCATAATATATATGACAGTTTCGACCTCCAAAATAATTTAGTGCTTTGAGCCGAGATTAAATGCAGAACATTAATTTTTCTCTCTGGTTGTCAGGCCAACCAAAGGGCCTGTCAAATCCACTTAGACAAAGCCTGCATCATGTAATAATATTAAAGAGGATAAAATATTAATATAGGTTTACAATGGAACAGTAGCCAAATAAGATACAATAAGGTACCTTTAAATTATTAAACTGATAATCTGTTCATCTGCTGAAAATGAAATTTAAAGGTGATGCTGAAAAAATGAAAAACCAACCACATTAATGAAATTTTACATGATTATTAATTGATACACATGCTATGAGTAAATATGCTAATATTATATTGCCAAATAAACCAAGAGATACAAAATTTTGGCAAATTCTAATATTGTTGAGTGAAGCTCTATTGTTGAATCCAAATGGAATTCGAGCATCAACATTAAAAAGCATTTATTCAGTAGTGAATAAGATTCAGTTACACATAAAAAATGCTACCATACTAAAAGAAAAAAATAGCTATAGGAGACATAACTAAAGTAAAATATTATTCTAGTTGATCACATAATCAATCAGATAGAATTTATTTTTATTCATATGAATAATGTTAAAGGTATCTTTAAGATATAGCTTCCAACAGTTGTTTTTTTACTGCTATCTTGTGAGAACAAACTGTTCAAGTGGTGCTCCAAATGTTTGAATTACATAAAAAATTTTACTATCAGTACTATTTTGTTCTCTAGACATATTATCTTGCAACTAGCCACTACAGTCTTTATATTATGTGATTTTCTTCAGTTTTTTCTCTATTGTCAGTCTCATCCAGACTTTTTTATCCTATCAACAATTGTTAATTGAGTTTAGGGCAGTTGCCTTAATAGGTGTTTTCATTTCATTACTTTGCTGTTTGTTTTCCCACTAGTCCACAAGCAAATAGTATTCTTGAAGATATACACCATTAAACTTTTGTTATATTTGCTTGTAGTCAGCTGTATGGTTTCTGCAGCAATATTCCACCACTTCAGTTTTCACAGCATTTGCTTTCAAGAATCTTCTTGATTCTGATTTTGTATGCATTTGTTCTTTCTTGGCCTTAAATCTGTTTCTTTCTTGTATTCCTAGCCAGCAGTGATTTTCAAACTAGAAACTTCTGTAAAACATAAAATTCTTGCCTCAGTGCTAATAGTTACTGTTTAAGGACACTTAACATGCTAGACTAAACATTTTGTAAAAATCTATCAATTTGACACATGCATTATTTTGGTAGTTATCATGACATTCAGATTATAACTGCAGCAGCCTGTGGTGAATAAAGAATTAAGGAGAAGGAAGGAATATCTTAGTGCTCAGTGCAGGGTTTTTTCTCTCTCGGTTAAGAGCAAGTTATTTAAATTATTAAAATGATAATCTGTTCATCTGCTGAAAATGAAATTTAAAGGTTTGATTTAAAATGGTGGCCAACCACATTAATGAAATTTTGATGACATCACTCTTGCTTCCTGGTTTTTATGATGTTGCTCCTGTTGATTGGTGGATCCAAAATTACAAATACTGTGCCTGCAATTTTGTATTTTTTTTTATATGAAGGTCAGAGACCAATGAAATGGAGATCAATTTAAAAGTTTATGGACAAGAAATTGATGAAATAAGAGCAGAAATTGTATCCAAAAGGATTTAAAATACTCACATTTCAGCAGAAAACAAGCAAAATAGCTATAGGAGACATAACTAAAGTAAAATATTATTCTAGTTGATCACATAATCAATCAGATGTTTAGACTGAATTTGGCATTTTTGTTCATCTATTGTTTAATAATGTTAAAGGTATCACTGCAAGATATAAGCTGTTCCAACTAAAGTTGCCTTTTGCAATTTACTGCTGGTCATCTTGTGAGTGCCAAAGCTGTTCAAGTGGTGCTCCAAATGTTTTGGAATTACACCCAAGGCATATTTTACTATCAGTACTATTTTTGCCTTCTCTAGACTCTACAGTCTTCATTTGCCACTACTAGCCACTACTTCCTTCGCCAGTCTTTATATTGTGTGATTTTCTTCAGTTTTTTCTCTTCTATTGTCTCTGGGTTTTACATTGCCTACTATCCAGACTTTTTTTTTATCCTATCAACAATTGTTAATTCTGAGTGTTATGTGGCAGTTGCCTTAATAGGTGCGTTTTCATTTTCTATTACTTTGTCTGTTTTGTTTTCCCACTAGTTCTTGCTTGCAAGCAAATAGTATTCTTGAAGATACTCTAATACACCATTGTTACTACTTTGTTATGCTATTGCTTGTAGTCAGCCTGTATGGTTTTCTTGCAGCAGATAGGTGGTCCACCATTTCTTCAGTTTCTTGCAGAAGTAGCATTTGCTTTCTACTGGCATCTTCTTGATTCTGATTTTGTATGCATTTGTTCTTATTCTTGGCCTTGCACTTAAGCTTAACCCCTCTGTTTCTTTCTTCAACTTTCGTATTCCTAGCCATTGCCAGCAGTGATGGGTTTCAAAAATGTTTACTACCGATTCTGTGGGTGTGGCTTGGTGGGTTGGTGGACGTGGCTTGGGCGTGGCAGGGGAAGGATACTGTAAAATCTCCATTCCCACCCTACTCCAGGGGAAGGTTACTTCAAAAATCCCCATTTCCTCCCAACCAGCTGGGAATTGGGAGGCAGAGAATAGATGGGAGCGGGGCCAGTGAGAATTTTTACTACCGGTTCTCCGAATTACTCAAAATTTCCACTACCGGTTCTCCAGAACTGGTCAGAACCTGCTGAAACCCACCTCTGATTGCCAGGTCTTGTTATCTGCCTGCCTTCAGATATACTGGCCATATAATACTTTTCTTGCCATGTCTCTTTTCTATTCGTCATTTGGTCTTTCAAATAGCTCAGTTTGGGCTCTTTGGTATTCAGTAAGCTATCACGGTTATAGCTTCTGTGCGTTTGTGCATCTTCTTCACTTTCCTTCAGATATTTTTCCATGCTTGCTTTCTTTCTTTCTTTCTTTCTTTTGTTCTTTCTCTTTCTCTCTCTCTCTCTCTTTCTCTCTTTCTTTCATTTATTTCCTTCCTTCCTTCCTTCCTTCCTTCCTTCCTTCCTTCCTTCCTTCCTTCCTTCCTTTTTGCAACATTCCAAGTCTTTCTGTACTGCTTGGAAAATAATCTATTAACATTGCTGTGTATTATTACAATAAGCTGCACATTCAGCCAGATGTTTATACTGAAATTGTCATTTTTATCCACCTATCAAATCCTTCCCAATGATTGGGATAGGCAGATCTTATTGTTTGATGGTGTATTGCTATTATTATTATATGTACAAAACTCTGAAATCCCAGCTGTTCTTCAGCCGGTATTGATCTTCATATGAGTCTACTTCTTTCTAAGAATTTAGGATGACATAATGTATGATCATAGTATATGTGCAGATCCAAGCAATGTGACCTTTTTTAATTGATAAACAGAAATACTGTCTATGTGCAGATTTTTTAAATGGCATCTAAGATGTTTTGCTATGGCACCTAATGTGTCAATAACCACTAGGACCAGTTTATGCCATAATATTTCTGTTTCTATTTTTTTTTCTGTTTCTATTTTCAGATCTTGATACTTCACGAGCCTCTCCAATTCTTTGACTTCTAGTCTACAACCCCCTAGTACTGCCACATCAAATATCCATACTTTCTTCTTTTCAATCCATAAAATCTGGTGTGTCATGAGTCAAGATTTTATCACTTTATATTCAGAAATCCCAAAATACTTTAATCTGCTCATTTTTCACTACTTTTTCCATTTTATGTTCCCACCAATTTTTCTTTACTAGCACATGATGTTTTTACACATGCTTTAATAAATCATTTTAGTTTACTAAGATATGTCATTATTTATAATCAGTTTATAATCAGAATGCAACATTCTTGCTATATGATCTAACGTTAGTTCTGCTCCTCACACAACCTGAACTTTGAATCATTTGATGGTTTTTCAATTCTGGCCTTGATGCATTAGTTCAAATAATGTGCTCTTCACCAGCAAAATCAGGCCTTTGTTGTTGTTTTTTCGATGTTTCGATGTTCCAGTTGCTTTATCCAGTTTTCTTTCAATCTTTCATACAAATTGCCATGTATTGTTTTTTATTATTTATTTATTTATTTATTATTTATTTATTTGTCAAACACAACAGTATATATAAGTATAAGCATGAAATAATCATACAAATTGGATACAATCAAAGGGAACATTAGGACAGAAACGATAGGCACGCTGGTGCTCTTATGCACACCCCTTACAGACCTCTTAGGAATGGGGTGAGGTCAATAGTAGATAGTCTTTGGTTAAAGCTTTGGGGATTTTGGGAAGAGACCACAGAGTCAGGTAGTGCATTCCAGGCATTAACAAGTCTGTTACTGAAGTCATATTTTCTACAATCAAGATTGGAGCGGTTCACATTAAGTTTAAATCTATTGTGTGCTTGTGTATTGTTGCGATTGAAGCTGAAGTAGTCTTCGACAGGAAGGACATTGTAGCAGATGATTTTATGAGTTATACTCAGGTCATGCCGAAGGCGGCGGAGTTCTAAATTTTCTAAACCCAGGATTTCAAGTCTGGTGGCATAAGGTATTTTGTTGTGATCAGAGGAGTGGAGAACTCTTCTTGTAAAATATTTCTGGACACACTTAATTGTATTAATGTCCGAAATGAGATGTGGGTTCCAGACAGGCGAGCTATATTCGAGAATTGGTCTAGCAAATGTTTTGTATGCTCTGGTTAGTAGTGTAATCTTTCTGGAGAAGAAGCTACACAAGTTTAAGTTTACAACTCTTAAACCCTTTTTGGCGATGTAGTTGCAGTGGGCATAGATCATTTGATATGAAAACTCCAAGGTCTTTGACGGGGTGAGGGTCATCTACAAGGTAATATCCATCAAGCTTGTATTTAGTGTTCTGATTCTTTTTTCCAATGTGTAAGACAGAGCATTTGCTGGTTGAAATTTGGAGTTGCCAAATTTTTGACCATTTCCGACACAAAGTCAAGGTCTTTTTTTTTTTTATAGTAAAAAAGTTTTATTTTTACAATCATGTCAAACAACTCATTCAATGTAGAGTTATATACATTTAGTCGGGCCTGTCCAGTAACCACCCCCCTTTTTAACACTCTTCCCTCTTCTACCTTCTTTTACTTTCCAGACCTAGTCAAGGTCTTTTTGAAGGGTAGCCACATTGTTGGTAGTGTTAAATAGTTTAACATCATCAGTGAAGAGAACACAATTACTTATAATATGATCACATAAGTTCTTAATGTATAATATGAAGAGTGTTGGTCCTAGAACACTGCCTTGGGGGACATCGCTATTGACAGGAGTGGGATTTGATAGGGCACTGCCTATTTTGACCACTTGTTGTCTGTTTGACAGGAACGCTGTTATCCAATTATGGAGGGGTCCGGAAATGCCGTACGATTTAAGTTTTAGAAGAAGTTTGTCATGTACCACTGAGTAAAAAGCTTTACAGAAGTCTATGTAAATTGCATCCATTGCTTTACCCTGATCAAGATTTTAGTCCATATGTTTTTGCAGTGAAGAAGTTGTAAATTACAGGAAAACAATTTTCTGAAAACAAATTGTTTATTAGAGAGTAGGTGTTGGTTTCAAGGTGGAGGGTGATGGATTGGTTGATGATTGATTCCATTAGTTTGCAGGTGATGCAGCATAAAGAAATTGGTCTGTAATTTTCAACTAGGCTGGGGTCTCCTTTTTTGAAGACAGGGATGACCGTGGCTAGTGACCATAGTTTGGGAAGGGAGCTGGTCCTGAAAGATTTTTCAAAGATTATGCTTAGGGGTTTTGCTATAACAGTGGAAAGCTTTTTTAAGAAGTATGCACATAGACCATCAGGTCCAACAGAGTTGGTTTCAGTCTGCGAAGGGCCTTTTCAACATTATCTTCTGTGAAATCTATCTGTTAGATCGTTGTAATCGTTGGTACGACTGGGGAATTTTGGGTAGGAGCCATTACTGTTAACAAAGACTGAGCCAAAGAATGTGTTAAAAAGGTTTGCTTTAACTGTTTCATCCTTACCTTCTTTACTGTTAGATCCTTTTAGGGGTGGGATGGATCTCGAGTCTTTAAGTTTGTTGTTTACAAAATTATAGAAAGCGCGATTGGATTTTGTACACAGAAGGTCTTCTTGTTTGATGTGGTAATTGGTGCATTCAGTCTTTATTTGGTGGCATATATTTTTGTAGTGGTTTTTAAAGTTGGCTACATAGCCAGTTTTGTTTTTTCACCAGAGGGATTTTTTGGGGGGGGATTGGAGCTTTTTTATTGAAATGGGTAATTTGTTTTTCCTGTTTTTGGTGGTGGTTTGTGGTACATATAGTTTAATGACTCTATTGATTTCAAGTAGAAAACGCTATAGTGGTCTTCAGCAGTGATACAGTTAGAGAACAGAATTTGCTAGTCAAAAGATGAGAGGTCTGTGTCTATAAGATCATAGTTGGCTTTTTTGAAATTGTAGCTTAGTATACCATTATTATGAAGATTATTGTAGAGCCGTATATTGAGACAAAAGTCTATCATGCTGTGGTCACTGTTAAAAAAGGGTTCTTTTATTTGTAGTCCATAAATTAAGTTTGCATTGTTGCAGAAGATGAGGTCAAGGCAGTTGTTGAGTCGTATTGTTAGTTACTAGTTGATCAAGACCTAGATTTGTAACAGCATTGTACAGGGTAGTATGGATGGGTTCAGTTGTACATTTGTTTGTTATCCAATTAATAAGAGGTAGGTTGAGGTCACTCAGGAAGATGAGAGAATAAGGGCAAGAGGCAGCCCATGTTAGTAGTGTGGTTAACATGTTCACATGTGCAATGTCGTAGTCGGGAGCTCTGTAGCATAGCAAGAAGCAAAGTGTGATATTAAGGGACTGACAGACTGCCTCTGATTATATCTAGGACAGAATACACCTTGACTTCATTTGCAAATAAAGAAAAGTACTTTTACTAGATACATCTGGACTGCAGCAGTATAAAGTTGGATCTGAGACAAAATATGGCTAACATTCCATATCCGCCCATTTGTCCCTCCTCTCCTCAGGAGGTCAGGCTGATCTGGTCCAATGCCAGCTCCTTCTTGGCCCCCGTGGTAATCTTCTTCCACAGGTCTCTAGCTGTTAATCATCTCAGGAATGCAGTCTCTGTTGAAAAAGCCCGCGCTCTAACATTCAACCGTTAATCACCCCTCCCCTTCTGTTATGTCAGACGACACTCTTAAAGGGCCCTCTTCCCTTACCCTGTATAGGGCAGTGATACATCTTACATCCTTAAACTATTTTACATTACAGAAAGAACCCATTACATTCTAACTACTGAATATAAATTGTACAAAAAATATGTGAGGATTGGAGTGGAGGCTGACAGGACAGTTCACAGACAATAGTTTCTTGAAGAGCGAGTTTATGTGCAACTTGAATATTTTTTAGATTCAGTGATTTTTTGTAAAAGATAGCCACTCCTCTGTGGGTTTTGCGATCGGACCGGAAAATATGATATTCTCTGTCTGAAATGATGGAGTCTGGGAGGGATGAGTTCAGCCCTGTTTCACATACAAATATAATGTCGAATGTACCAGTATTTAACAAAAGGAGAAGTTCAGGCATTTTGTTTACAACGTTTCTTGCATTTATCAGTTTGCATTTAAGTTCTGTAGTTGTTGGTATAGAAGAAATAAGGGCCGTGCGTACCTAGTTTTGGAATGACGGCTGGTTGAAAGTTCTGTACGACGGCTGGTTGGATGTTTTGGGTGATGGGGAGTTGGATGTTGGCCATTTGTAGGTTTTTATTTTAATGCAGTCAGCACGGTAGTCAATGTATAAGTTGGATTCGCCTTCATCTTGCTATCGTTTGAGTTCTGTTCGGAGTTCACGGGAGCGGATTCATTGCAGAAATGATAGATCAGTCTGTGATCTAAGTTTGCTGTGGATGGGGTTGGTTCTGGCAATTGAGTTTATAGCATAAATGAACTTTTGTTTGCTGGTCTCATTTATGCAGATGACTCTACAGAATCTAGGCACCACTAAGCCATCACTGTTTTTGTATTCTGGTCCATCTCTGGAGACTTTAATTATTTTGTCAGAGGAGATGGTGGGTGAATTATAATTTTTAATGATGTTACGAACCTTAGTGATATCTGGTTCACTGGTGTTATCTAAACCAAATAATATAGCATTTTGACGTTTTTGTTCTCTCTCAATGGTATCTTTTACGAGTATGGCTACGTTGTTTGGTTGGTTGGCAGATATTTGTGGTTTAGATTGTGGATTAGGTAGTGTTTGTTGGATTGGGAAAAGATTTTGATCTGCTGAGTTTTCATTTTTTTGTAATTTTTTTTTTCAAGATTTATGAAACGTGGTTCAAAACATGCAAGTATTCTTTTTTCTAAGCTTGGAATCGATGATAGTTTGTTGTGACTTTATAGTTGTTTCCAAGGTATGGACCCTATCAGACATGGCAATTACGTGGTCGAATTTTGGGAAACAAGATGGACGTATATGGATAAATGTAGGATCAGATTGTAGGAAATTGGCTATCGATTTGTTTATTTTCATGCAGGTGTGGTGGGCATAATTGGTACATAATCGGCATTTCTTGAATTCATCACCTTCATCTACGGATTCGTTACATTTATAGCATATTCTCGAGTTGTTTGGGTCATTGTTTGTAGTGAAAACTTTTGTTTGAGGGTGTTTAGCAGATCTGTTGGAGTTTTTGCCTGGCATGGTCAACGTTCTGTAAGTATTTTACAAAATTAATTAGTCAATATCAATAGTGAAAAAGTAACTAGCAAATAATTAATCAGATAACAAATAAATGACAATAATAAATCAATTAATATAGAACAGTAAATGTCAATTAACTTAACTATTGAGTTAATAATTAATTAATTAGATTATTGGATATTCAGCTATTCAGTGCTAATTAATGACTAATGATAATTGATATTTGATAATTGATAAATGATAGTAATGATAATTAATGATCAATAATATTAGAGTTAACCCTTACTTAATGGAATATAGTTTTATGGCAAAAATAGCTAGGCAATTAAGGATAAATAGAAGGAGAAAAAAGGAAGAAGCAAAACAAGCAGCTTGATAACCGAATAGTTTACTTAAATCTTCATTCTTCATTCTTCTTTTTCTCCTTCTCCTGTTACAAAGTCACACGGCCACTTCTTATCATAAGCTTCTTGCCATTTCCAAAACAGTGTCCAAGGTCACTCTATTCTCATCTTTTATACAATTCACCAATTCACCAGACTATTTACTGAATCTGCACTACTATTAATCGTTTCATAGTTCCCATCACCAATCTCTTTCCACTTATGACTGTATGACTATAACTTGTTGCTGGCAATCCTTATGATTTATATTGATATATTGATCATCAATTGTGTTGTAAATGTTGTACCTTGATGAACGTATCTTTTCTTTTATGTACACTGAGAGCATATGCACCAAGACAAATTCCTTGTGTGTCCAATCACACTTGGCCAATAAAATTCTATTCTATTCTATTCTATTTAAGTTCTCTATTGCCACTAGATGGCAGTGCCACTTATTTAAAAGTCCTTCTTTCACTTTAGGATAAACTTTCAGAGCCGAAATTTAAATTTTAAATATCAATATCAAACAATTCATTAGCCATATAGAATCTCTTTGTCCAATCTGCTTTCAATCTATTGAACTTTAAGTTTGCTGTAATTAGCACTTAATTGGTTTTTCTTTCTGGCTTCTGCTTTCCCGCCGCTGTTCCGGAAATGGGGGAGGTGGTTTTATTCCTCTGCCTCCTCCCCTCCTCTTTACTGTAACTTTTCAAAAGTCTTTTTAAAGTTGGGAGATAGAACTGTAAAAAGAATCTCATTTTCATGACTTCAGTTTCTCACCCAGATAATCGCCTTGCTCTCTTTCTTTCTTCCTTCCGTATGGCTGCTCCGGCTTTCGACAGCTCCTAATGGCTGTCTTCCTCCGCTGCTGAGTAGGAGGCAAATACCAGCACTCCAGCGAATTTGCGAATTCCCTGTTCACACCAGCCTGTTCCTCCTTTCTTCGCTGTCTCTCCGAGTCAGCTATGATTCACTAGGAATCCTCTAAACAGCTAGGATATCAGCGTTCTCCAGGAGCCCCTGAATCCACGCTGTGCCGTCTTTATCTGAAGAACTGGAAGCTTTTCCCAGCCAGCATTCTTTCATGTTTTATTATATTGTTTCAGTATTCATGTTTTGTTTCCTACACATTTAGTAAGTTTATTTATTTATTTTTATTTATTTTGTCACAACATCATACAAAAAGATTATATAGCATATAAACATATATATGAGTAAATATTAGGAGGTATGAGCATATATATATAAATAGGAAGAAGAAAAGAAAAACAATAGGACAGGAACGGTAGGCACGTTTGTGTGCTTTTGCACGCCCCTTATGGTCCTCTTAGGAATGGGGTGAGGTCAATAGTAGAAAGTTTTTGGTTAAAGCTTTTAGGATTATGGGAAGAGACCACAGAGTCAGGTAAAGTATTCCAAGCACTGATGATTCTGTTACAGAAGTCATATTTTCTGCAATCTACATTAAAGCGGTTAACATTAAGTTTAAATCTATTGGTTGCCCTTGTATTATTGCAATTAAAGCTGAAGTAATCTTTGACAGGAAGGACATTGCAATAGATGATTCTGTGAGTTAAACTTAGGTCTTGTCGAAGGCGACGGAGTTCCAAGTTTTCTAAGCCTAGGATTTCAAGTCTGGTGGGATAAGGTATTTTGTTGTTTTCAGAGGAATGGAGAACTCTTCTTGTAAAATATTTCTGGACACATTCAATTGTATTGATGTCAGAGATGTGGTGAGGGTTCCAAACAGGCGAGCTGTATTCTAGAATTGGTCTAGCAAATGTTTTATATGCTCTGGTTAGTAGTGTGGTGTTTTTGGAAAAGAAGCTATGCAAAATTAAGTTTACAACTCTTAGAGCTTTTTTTGCTATGTAGTTGCAGTGGGATTTGGCACTTAGATCATTTGACATGAAAACTCCAAGGTCTTTAACGGGATGGGGGTCGTCTGTAAGGTAATGTCCATCTAGTATGTACTTAGTTTTTGGGTTCTTTTTTTCTATATGTAAGACTGAGCATTTGCTGGTTGAAATTTGGAGCTGCCAATTTTTAGACCAAGCGGATAGATGATCAAGGTCGTTTTGAATGATAGAAGTATTGTCTGTGGTGTTAAATAGTTTGACATCATCAGCAAAGAAAACACAATTACTTGAGATGTGGTCACAAAGATCATTAATGTATAGTATAAAGAGTGTTGGTCCAAGGACGCTGCCTTGAGGAATGCCACTCTTGACAGGAACAGGATTTGATAAAGCATTGCCAATTTTGACCACTTGTTGTCTGTTAGACAGAAAAGCAGATATCCATTTGTGGAGGGGTCCTGAGATGCCATAGGATGTTAGTTTTAGGAGAAGTTTATCGTGTACTACTGAGTCAAAAGCTTTGCAGAAGTCTAATGTAGATTGCATCTATTGATTTGCCTTGATCGAGATTTGAAGTCCATATGTTTTTGCAGTGGAGAAGTTGTAAGTTACATGATAATTTTTTCCTGAAACCAAATTGTTTGTTGGAGAGTAGGTTGTTAGTTTCTAAGTTGAGGTAATGGATTGGTTGATGATAGATTCCATGACTTTGCAGGTGACGCAGCAAAGGGAGATCGGTCTGTAGTTTTCGACTAAGCTGGGGTCTCCTTTTTTGAAGATGGGGATGACTGTGGCTAGTGACCAAAGTTTGGGAAGAGAACTGGTAGTGAAAGCTTTATCAAAGATAATACTTAGGGGTTCAGCTATATTAAGGGAAAGTTTTTTTAAGAAATATGCACATAGTCCATCGGGTCCAATAGAAAGTGATGGTTTTAAGTTGTGAAGAGCTTTACCAACGTTGTCTTCTGTGAAGTCTATATGAGTTAAATCAACAGAGTCATTGCTGGTTCGTTTGTGGAATGTCGGATATGTGTTATCGGAGTTTACAAAAACTGAGCTAAAGAAAATGTTGAAGAGGTTTGCTTTGACTGTTTCGTCATTGCATTCTTTGTTGTTAGAATCTTTTAGTGGTGGAATGGATCTTGAGTCTTTAAGTTTATTGTTGACAAAATTATAAAAGGCACGATTGGAATTTGTGCGTAGAAGGTTCTCTTCTTGCTTGGTGTGGTAATTTGTGCATTCAGTTTTTATTTGGTTGCATATGTTTCTGTAGCGGTTTTTGAAATTTGCAACATAGCCTTTTTTGTTTCTTTTCCAGAGGGATTTTTTTTTTGATTGAAGCTTTTTTATTTATATGGGTAGTTTGTTTTTCTTGGACATGGTAGTCATTCGTGGTATATATAATTTAATGACTCTATTGATTTCAAGTAGGAAGACTCTATAGTGTCATCAGCGGTTATGCAGGTTGCAAACAGATTTTGCCAGTCCAGAAATGAAAGATCATTGTTTATGAGGTCGTAATTGGCTTTTTTGAAGTTGTAGTTGGGAGTTCTGTTGTTATGACGATTTAAGTATGGACGTATATTGAGACAAAAATCAATCATGCAGTGGTCACTGTTGGAAAAAGGTTCTTTAATTTGTAGTCCGTAAATTGAGTTTGGATTGTTGCAGAAGATGAGGTCAAGGCAGTTGTTGAGTCTTGTATTGTGAGTTACAAGTTGTTCAAGACCTAGGTTTGTAACAGCGTTGTATAGTGTAGTATGGATTGGGTCAGTTGAACATTCATTAGTTGTCCAGTTAATGAGAGGTAGATTTAGGTCACCCAGGAAGATGAGAGGGTATGGGCAAGAGGTAGCCCATGTTAGCATTGAGGTTAGCATATTTGCATGGGTAATGTCATAGTCAGGGGCTCTGTAGCATAGTAAGAATCGAAGAGTAGTGTCAAGGGATAGGTCGCATACTATAGTTTCAGGAAGAGAGAGTTTATGTGCTACTTGGATATTTTTTAGGTTCAGTGACTTTTTGTAAAAGATAGCCACTCCACCACCTCTTCAGTTTTCCCGATCTGATCGATAGACTTGATATTCTTTGTTTGAGATAATGGAGTCAGGAAGGGATGAATTCAGCCATGTTTCACAAACAAAAATGATATCAAATGTGCCACTGTTTAATAAGAGGATAAAGTCAGGTAATTTGTTGACTATGCTTCTTGCATTTATCAATTTGCATTTGAGAAGTTGAACGTTTTAATTTGCATCAAAGCTTGTTCTTCATTATCTTTTACATAATCAGCCAATGCATGATTTTTTTTCCTTCTTTTACAGTTCATTTGATTTGAAGTAAACCTCTGCTTCCATTTCTGCAGGGTAGGTGTAATCTATCAATATCACTATGGGGATGGAATATACAATGAATAGTCATCAGTTTTCTTGTTCTTTGGTCCAAACAGTCCAGTTCAGCTTCTATTCAATTAATAATTACATCAGTGTATTGTATTATAGGTATGGTCTAAATATTGATTGTTTTGACTGTGTTTTCACCATTCAATTTTATCTTTAGTACGTTTCTCACTCTTTGAATGTATTCTTTATTAATCACAGTTTTAACTTTCTTGATGTTATCCAACTGTAAAATGCTGTCAGGCCTGCCCCAGCTCAGGACTTTAGGAAAGAAAGACCCTCAACTCCATTTGATTGAAGTGATAGGTTCTTTTACTAAAGTCCAGTGATTGCAGTGAAAGAAAGGCTAACTCTGAAGATTCCTGTGGAAAAAGTTAATTTTTTTTCCCTTACCTTACCCTCCCCCCTTGACCAGTCCATCTCTGTCCAATAGCATGCCATTTAGGTGTTTGAGAATGGCTTGAATATTTGGTGCCACTCGATGCAATTTCGCATTCCATTCCTAGGCCAAGTGTCTTTGAAGACTGGTATATGACTCTAATCTCCATCAAAGCTGTCACCCCCTCCCACCATTTGTCTTTACATCCCTACTCTACTTCCTACTCTCAATATTCCATTGCCCTTTCCTCCCCCCTTGCATTTTATTACAGGATGACAGCAAAGCATAGAAGCTGAAGATGGCAGATCTGACAAATGCCCAGATATTTATTTATCCAATAACCCTACAGGACTAAGCCCTGTTTGGTCAGCCATATCTCCTCAATCCCATGGTCCACTTATTAACAGATGCCCAGACTCTAACATCTGGCACAGGCAGTGACTGATCCATTACTGGATGATGATGATGATGATGATGATGATGATGATGATGATGATGATGATGATGATGATTTTGTTTTCTTGCCATCAAATGGATTGATAGATACCCTTAGCCTGATTATTATACAGACACACATTTGGCATGGATAATCCTTCTGGTTGTTATTATTATGGTTAATTTTCAGTTCAATTCACAGTCTGAGACTGGTAAAAACTTAACAGTTCAAGTTGTAACCGGGACCTAAGATCTATTAAGATAACATCTGAGTATATATGCAGTTCCTAGTGGTTTTTTGAAAAGTCAGAATATTCAGGATTAATAAATTCAAAATTTCTGTGTATTTAGGCAGCCCTTTGGATATTGCTCCAAGGGATCCTATTTCTATTGGTATAACCATTGATTTCTTCCTCAAATTTGTAACTTTAATTTGTAAATCATGATATTTTGTTACTTTTCTAGCTGTTTCTCTTGAAATTGTGCATCACTTGATATTACAATATCAATTAACCAGACTTTTTTATTTTCCATAATATTGAAGTCAGGAGCGTTGTGGGCCAGATGTCTGTTTGGATCTGAAAGTTCTACAGGATCTTGACCTGAAGGTTTTCAGGAACTTTTGTCAACTTGGTATTCCCAGTTATTTTTGCTGCATTTGAACCCAAACTTTTGGCAAAGTTTCCAATGTATGATTTTGGCAACTTGATCATGAAGTTCTGGATGTTCAATCTGTGAGATTTTCCTGAAGCCACTGATAAGGTGATCCACTATTTCATCTTTCTCATTGCATACAGTAAGCAACATTTGCTGTTGTTACTGACATGTGTAATTTTTGCTTTCATCTAATTGGTTTGCAAGACTTTTATTTATTTATTTATTTATTTATTTTATTAAATTTTTATACCGCCCTTCTCCCGAAGGACTCAGGGCGGTGTACAGCCAAAATAAAATACAGAATATTTACAATTAAAAGAATTTAAAATGAACTATTACTAAACGGCCGATAATTTAAAAAATTTAAAAATTTAAAATATTACTAAAACCCCAATTTAAAATCAAACTATTTATGCCAGTCCTGCTTGAATGAATAAATATGTTTTTAGCTCACGACGAAAGGTCCGAAGATCAGGCACTTGACGTAAGCCAGGGGGGAGTTCGTTCCAGAGCGTCGGTGCTCCCACAGAGAAGGCCCTACTCCTGGGGGCCGCCAGCTGACATTGTTTGGCGGACGGCACCTTGAGAAGGCCCTCTCTGTGAGAGCGTACGGGTTGATGGGAGGCATAAGGTAACAGCAGGCGGTCTCGTAAGTACCCGGGTCCTAAGCCATGGAGCGCTTTAAAGGTGGTAACCAAGATCTTGAAGCGCACCCGAAAGACTACAGGAAGCCAGTGCAGACTACGGAGCAGTGATGTTACGTGGGAGCCACGAGCGGCTCCCATTACCACTCGCGCAGCCGCATTTCTGGACTAACTGCAGCCTCCGGGTGCACCTCAAGGGCAGCCCCATGTAGAGAGCATTGCAATAATCCAGCCGAGACGTAACCAGAGCGTGAGTGACCGTGCATAAGGCATCCCGGTCAAGGAAGGGACGCAACTGGCGAACCAAGCGAACTTGGTAAAAGGCCCTCCTGGTGACGGCCGCCAGATGTTCATCAAAGGACAGCCGACCATCCAAGAGGACGCCCAAGTTGCGAACCACCTCCTTTGGGGCCACTAACTCGCCCCAAACAGTCAGCTGCGAGTGCAGCTGACTGTACCGGGGTGCCGGCATCCACAGCCACTCCGTCTTGGAGGGATTGAGCTTGAGTCTGTTTCTCCCCATCCAGACCCGTACGGCTTCCAGGCACCGGAACAGCACTTCGACCGCTTCGTTGGGGTGGTCCGGGGTGGAAAAGTACAGCTGAGTATCATCAGCGTACAGATGATAACTCACCCCGAAACCACTGATGACCTCACCCAGCGGCTTCATGTAGATGTTGAACAGGGTAGGCGAGAGAATCGACCCCTGAGGTACCCCACAAGTGAGGCACCTCGAGGACGACCTCTGCCCCCCTGTCAACACCATCTGCGACCAGTCGGAGAGATAGGAGGAGAACCACCGATAAACGGTGCCTCCCACTCCCAATCCCTCCAACTGGCGCAGCAGGATACCATGGTCGATGGTATCAAAAGCCGCTGAGAGGTCTAATAGGACCAGGGCAGAGGAACAACCCCTATCCCTGGCCCTCCAGAGAGCGTAAAGAAGAGCAACAGTCTCAAAGTAAAAGCCAGGATCCCAGTATGGAAGCTGTGGGAGGAGCTAGACGGAAGATATCGGAGGAGGAGCTTCCGTTGTCTGCTTCAAAGCTTCAGGAGGCCAGTAATGGCAAATAGAATTTTGTCATGGAATGTTTATTTATTTAATTTATTTATTTAATCATATTTATATACCGCCCTATCTCCCGAAGGACTCAGGGCGGTTTACAGGCATTTAAAAACATATAAATACAGTATAAAAACAGTTAAAAAACTTATTCAAAAAGCCCGTTAATTAAAACATCCAATTAAAACCCAATTAAAACCAAATTTAAAATCTAGCTCAGTCCTGCACAATTAAATAAGTATGTTTTAAGCCCGCGGCGGAAGGTCCGAAGGTCCGGAAGCTGACGGAGTCCGGGGGGTAGTTCGTTCCAAAGGGTGGAGCCCCACAGAGAAGGCTCTTCCCTGGGCGCCGCCAGACGACATTGCCTCGCTGACGGCACCTGAGGAGACCCTCTCTATGAGAGCGCACGGGTCGGTGAGAGGTATTCGGTAGCAGTAGGCGGTCCCGTAAATAACCCGGCCCAATGCCATGGAGCGCTTTAAAGGTGGTCACCAAAACCTTGAAGCGCACCCGGAAGGCCACAGGTAGCCAGTGCAGTCTGCGCAGGATGGGTGTTATGCGGGAGCCACGAGGGGCTCCATCTATCACCCGCACAGCCGCATTCTGGACTAACTGTAGCCTCCGGATGCCCTTCAAGAGGAGCCCCATGTAGAGAGCATTGCAGTAATCCAGGCGAGACGTCACGAGTACGTGAGTGACTGTGCATAGGGCATCCCGGTCCAGAAAGGGGCGCAACTGGCATACCAGGCGAACCTGGTAGAACGCTCTCCTGGAGACGGCCGCCAGATGTTCATCAAAGGACAGCCGACCATCCAAGAGGGCCCAGTTGCGAACCACCTCCTTTGGGGCCACTAACTCTTCAAACAGTCAGCTGCGAGTGCAGCTGACTGTACCGGGGTGCCGGCATCCACAGCCACTCCGTCTTGGAGGGATTGAGCTTGGGTCTGTTTCTCCCCATCCAGCCCCGTACGGCTTCCAGGCACCGGAACAGCACTTGACCGCCGTTGGGGTGGTCCGGGTGGAAAAATACAGCTGAGTATCATCAGCGTACAGATGATAACTCACCCGAAACCACTGATGACCTCACCCAGCGGCTTCATGTAGATGTTGAACAGGGTGGCGAGAGAATGACCCTGAGGTACCCCACAAGTGAGGCACCTCGAGGACGACCTCTGCCCCCCTGTCAACACCATCTGCGACCAGTCGGAGAGATAGGAGGAGAACCACCGATAAACGGTGCCTCCCACTCCCAATCCCTCCAACTGGCGCAGCAGGATACCATGGTCGATGGTATCAAAAGCCGCTGAGAGGTCTAATAGGACCAGGGCAGAGGAACAACCCCTATCCCTGGCCCTCCAGAGAGCGTAAAGAAGAGCAACAGTCTCAAAGTAAAAGCCAGGATCCCAGTATGGAAGCTGTGGGAGGAGCTAGACGGAAGATATCGGAGGAGGAGCTTCCGTTGTCTGCTTCAAAGCTTCAGGAGGCCAGTAATGGCAAATAGAATTTTGTCATGGAATGTTTATTTATTTAATTTATTTATTTAATCATATTTATATACCGCCCTATCTCCCGAAGGACTCAGGGCGGTTTACAGGCATTTAAAAACATATAAATACAGTATAAAAACAGTTAAAAAACTTATTCAAAAAGCCCGTTAATTAAAACATCCAATTAAAACCCAATTAAAACCAAATTTAAAATCTAGCTCAGTCCTGCACAATTAAATAAGTATGTTTTAAGCCCGCGGCGGAAGGTCCGAAGGTCCGGAAGCTGACGGGGTCCGGGGTAGTCTGCTCCAAGGTGGGAGCCCCACAGAAGGCTCTTCCCTGGGCGCCGCCAGAACATTGCCTCGCTGACGGCACCTGAGGAGACCCTCTCTATGAGAGCGCACGGGTCGGTGGGAGGTATTCGGTAGCAGTAGGAGGTCCCGTAAATAACCCGGCCCAATGCCATGGAGCGCTTTAAAGGTGGTCACCAAAACCTTGAAGCGCACCCGGAAGGCCACAGGCAGCCAGTGCAGCCTGCGCAGGATGGGTGTTATGCCGGAGCCACGAGGCTCCATCTACCACCCCCGCACCCGCATTCTGGACTAACTGTAGCCTCCGGATGCCCTTCAAGGGGAGCCCCATGTAGAGAGCATTGCAGTAATCCAGGCGAGACGTCACGAGTGCGTGAGTGACCGTGCATAGGGCATCCCGGTCCAGAAAGGGGCGCAACTGGCATACCAGGCGAACCTGGTAGAACGCTCTCCTGGAGACGGCCGTCAAATGATCTTCTAGAGACAGCCGTTCATCCAGGAGGACGCCTAAGTTGCAAACCCTTTCCATCGGGGCCAATGACTCGCCACCGATGGTCAGCCGCGGATTTAGCTGACTGTACCGGGATGCCGGCATCCACAGCCACTCTGTCTTGGCGGGATTGAGCTTGAGCCTGTTTCTCCCCATCCAGACCCGTACGGCTTCCAGGCACACGGAACAGCACTTGATAACCGTTGGGGTGGTCCGGTGTAGAAAAGTACAGCTGGGTGTCATCCGCATACAGCTGGTACTTCACACCGAAACCACTGATGATCTCACCCAGCGGCTTCATGTAGATGTTAAACAGAAGGGGCGAGAGAATCGACCCCTGCGGCACCCCACAAGTGAGGCGCCTCGGAGCCGACCTCTGCCCCCCTGTCAACACCGACTGTGACCGGTCAGAGAGATAGGAGGAGAACCACCCATAAATTGTGCCTCCACTCCCAATCCTCCAACCGGCGCAGCAGGATACCATGGTCGATGGTATCGAAAGCCGCTGAGAGATCTAATAGGACCAGGGCAGAGGAACAACCCCTATCCCTGGCCCTCCAGAGATCATCCACCAACGCGACCAAAGCCGTCTCCGTGCTGTAACCGGACCGGAAACCGGACTGGAACGGGTCTAGATAGACAGTTTCATCCAGGTGGAAGGGAGACTGATATGCCACCATACTCTCTACAACCTTCGCCATGCGGGTTGGAGACCGGACGATAATTACCTAAAACAGCCGGGTCCAGGGAAGGCTTCTTAAGGAGGGGCCTCACCACCGCCTCTTTCAAGGCGGCCGGGAAGACACCCTCCACCAAAGAAGCGGTCGTAATCGCCTGGAGCCAGCCTCGTGTCACCTCCTGAGTGGCCAGCACCAGCCAGGAGGGGCACGGGTCCAGTAAACGTGGTGGCATTCAGCCTACCCAGCAACCTGTCCATGTCCTCAGGAGCCACAGGGTCAAACTCATCCCAGACAATATCGCCAAGACCACCCTCGAGCATCTCACCCGCATCACCGCAATCTTGGTCCAAACCATCCCGGAGCTGAACGATTTTATCGTATAGATAACCGTTAAACTCCTCAGCACGTCCCTGCAGCGGGTCATCCCGCTCCCCCTGGTGTAAGAGGGAGCGAGTCACCCGAAACAGGGCGGCTGGGCGGTTATCTGCCGATGCAATGAGGGAGGAGGCGTAGCTACGCCTCGCTTCCCTCAATGCCACTAGGTAAGTCCTAGTATAGGACTTCACTAGTGTCCGATCAGTTTCCGAACGGCTAGACCTCCAGGAACTCTCTAGGCGTCTTCTCCGGCGCTTCATCCCTCTCAGCTCCTCGGAGAACCAAGGAGCCGGTTGGGACCTGCGCCGGGTCAGAGGCCGCAAAGGCACGACACGGTCTAAGGGCCCCGCGGCCCGTTCCCAGGCCGCAACAAGTTCCTCAGCCGAGCCGTGAGCCAGACCCTCAGGAAATGGCCCAAGCTCCGTCCGGAACCCATCCGGGTCCATCAGGCGCCTGGGGCGGAACCAACGTGTCGACTCCGCCTCCCTGCGGTGGTGAATGGCGGTCAGAAAGTCCAGGCGAAGAAGAGAGTGATCTGACCATGACAAAGGTTCAATGACTATTTCCTTTAAGTCCAGATCTCTCAACCACTGACCAGAGAGAAAAATCAAGTCCAGAGTGCCACCCCCAATGTGAGTAGGGCCATCAACTACTTGGGTCAGGTCCAAGGCCGTCATGGAAGCCGTTAATGGCTTGAATTCAGCTCAGAAAAGAAGGAAAATATTTCACTACTTGAAACAATTTAAAAATGATGTGATTTGTTTGCAAGAGACACATATAAAATTATCAGACCAAAAATATTTAATTAATTCAAAATTGGGTAACCATTTTGTTGCATCAGCTTTGGAAAAGAAGCATGAAATTGTTGTATATATCAGGAAGGATATACCAGCTAAGTTAATTGAGGCAGATATTCAACGAAGATTTATTGCTATTGAACTGGTGAAAGATGCAAAAAAGACTTTGCTGATAGGTATTTATGCACCTAATCAGCAACAAGAAAAGTTTTACAAAATGTTACATGAGAGGCTGACCCTCTGGGATTATAGTTCGTTTATTTTATTAGGAGACTGGAATGGAGTAATTGATACAAGAAGGGATAAGAGAACCTCCTCCAAGAAGATACCTATACATGCAAAACTACCAAAATCCTTTTTTGAAATGATGGAAGACTTTGAGTTTAGAGATATATGGAGGTTACGGAATCCAGATGAGAGAGATTTTACCTTTTTTTCTGATAGGCATCAATCTTTTTCACGTATTGATTTTATTTTAATTTCTAATGACTTGCTTTCTAGGGTGAAGAAAACGAAGATATTTCCAAGGTGTTTAACTGACCATAGCCCAGTATGGATGGAATTATTACAAGGGAAAAAAGGTGGTAGAACATGGAGGTTGAATGAAAATCTGTTTAGATATGAGGATAATGTAACTTATTGTAAGAAACAGTTGAAAGAATTTTTTGATTTTAATATGTACAAAGGGACACCTATAGGAACTGTGTGGGAGGCGAGCAAAGCGTTTATTAGAGGGATATTGATTTACTTGGACAATAGGCAAAGAAATAATAAACAAAGGCAGCGTAGGTACTTGGAAGAAGAAATTCAAAGGAAGCAACAGTTATTAATTCAAAACCCACAAGATCACAAACTTAAAGAGGCTATAAAAATATTACAGAGTCAATTTAATATGTTAATGGCAGACCAGGTGGCAACGAATATACAATATGCTAAACATAATACCTTTTGTAATGCAAATAAACCTGGGAGATGGTTGGCATATAACTTAAGGAAGAAACAGAAAGCACGTGTCATACAAAAAATAGAATATAAAGGTAAAGAGATATATCAACAGGATAAAATTAAAAGGCATTCTCAGAATTTTATACTGCACTATATGCAAAAGACAAAATATTGAATAGGGACATTTATGATTATTTGAAAGATTATAAGGTTAATATTCTAACATTAGAACAGAGGAGGAGCTGAATCGGCCGATAGCTACTGGAGAAATAGTGGAGGCAATTAAACAATTAAAATGGGAAAACCCTGGTACAGATGGTCTTACAGCAACTTATTATAAAAACACAGGATGAAATATTAGGCCCACTTAAAGAATTATTTAATCAGATACAATTAGGAGTGGAATACCCCGTCATGGAAAACATCTTTTATTTCACTGATACCAAAGAGGAGCAAGATTGCTCTAAACCTGGTAACTACAGGCCGATTTCACTTTTAAATAATGATTATAAGATTTTTGTAAAAATAATAGCAAATAGATTAATGTTAGTTTTACAACAAAGAATTCATACTGATCAATCTGGTTTTATAAAAGGGAGGCAGATGAGGAATAATGTTAGACAGATTATTAATATATTGGAATATTTGGAAGAGAAGAATACTTCAGCAGCACTTATTTTTGGATGCAGAGAAAGCCTTGGGTCGATTGCATTGGGATTTTTTATTTAAATTAATAGAGAAAATGCAATTTGGAGATTGTTTTGTTAGAATAATTAAAGCGATTTATGGAGAGCAAACAGCACAGATTATAATAAATGGTAGCTTGACAGAAGTTATTAAGATTGCGAAAGGAACGAGACAGGGATGTCCCTTATCACCATTATTGTTTGTTTTGACTCTGGAACCATTATTAGATAAAATACGAGAATTAATGAAAATAGAGGGAATTAAGGTTAGACAATATGAGTATAAAGTTAGAGCTTTTGCAGATGATGTAGTGGTTACGTTAACGAATCCTATAAATTCAAGTAGATTTTTGTTGGAAGTAATTGATAAATATGGAAAGGTATCAGGATTTAAAATAAATCAGAATAAAACAAAAGTGATAATTAAAAATATGTCTATACAACAGAAACAAAAACTAGAGGAAATGACAGGATTTGAGGTAGTAAAAAAGGTTAAATACTTAGGGGTCTATATTAGCTCATCGAACAAGAAACTTTATAAGAATAATTATGACTTGCTATGGCAAAAAGTTCAGAATGATATGAGTGTCTGGAAGAAATTGCAGTTATCCCTATTGGGAAGGATTGCGGCTATTAAAATGAATGTGTTACCTAGATTTTTGTTTCTGTTCCAGATGATACCAATAATTAAAAAGGATAAAAATTTGGAAGATTGGCAGATTGGGATTAACAAATTTATATGGCAGGGTAAAAAGGCGAGGATTAAAATGAAAATAATACAGGACTCACGGGAAAGAGGTGGTTTAAGAATGCCTAACTTTAAATTATATTATGAAGCAGTAGCCCTTTCAGTAAACAGTGACTGGTTTAACTTAACAGAGGAAAGAATTTTGAATATAGAAGGTTATGACTTGTTATATGGATGGTATGCGTACCCCAACGAAGCTATCGAAGTGCTGTCCCGGTGTTTGGAGGCCGTACGGGTCTGGATGGGGAGAAACAGGCTCAAGCTCAATCCCTCCAAGACAGAGTGGCTGTGGATGCCGGCATCCCGGTACAGTCAGCTGAGTCCACGGCTGACTGTCGGGGGCGAGTCACTGGCCCCGATGGAGAGGGTGCGCAACTTGGGCGTCCTCCTGGATGAACAGCTGTCTTTTGAAGATCATTTGACGGCCGTCTCCAGGAGAGCTTTTTACCAGGTTCGCCTGGTGCGCCAGTTGCGCCCCTTTCTAGACCGGGATGCCCTGTGCACGGTCACTCACGCCCTCGTGACGTCTCGCCTGGATTATTGCAATGCTCTCTACATGGGGCTCCCCTTGAAGGGCATCCGGAGACTGCAGTTAGTTCAGAATGCGGCTGCGCGGGTTATAGAGGGAGCCCCTCGTGGCTCCCGTATGACACCTATCCTGCGCAGACTGCACTGGCTACCTGTGGCCTTCCGGGTGCGCTTCAAGGTTCTGGTAACCACCTTTAAAGCGCTCCATGGCATAGGGCCGGGCTACTTACGGGACCGTCTACTGCTACCGGATACCTCTCACCGCCCCATGCGCTCCCACAGAGAGGGACTCCCCAGGGTGCCGTCAGCTAGACAGTGTCGTCTGGCGACGCCCAGGGGAAGGGCCTTCTCTGTGGGGGCCCCCACCCTCTGGAACGAACTCCCCCCAGGACTCCGTCAACTTCCAGACCTCCGAACCTTCCGTCGCGAGCTTAAAACACACCTATTTATCTGCGCGGGACTGGACTAGTTTTTAAATTTTTTAAATTTTAAATTTTTAACATTTTAAGGGGTTTTTATTGGTTTTAATATTTATATTATTTTTAATAATTAGGCTTTCTGAATATGTTTTCTTAATGGTTTTCTTAATTTGTATATATATGTTTTTTTTATCTGCCTGTGAACCGCCCTGAGTCCTTTGGGAGATAGGGCGGTATATAAATTTGAATAAATAAATAAATAAATAAATAAATAAATAAATAAATAAATTTTATGAAAAAAAAGTGGATAGGGCTTTTAAGAATCATGTGTTGAAAAGTGCTCTTTTGCGGGTCTGGAAAAAATATTCCTATAAATTAGAATACAAGATTCCTATATGGGCGAGCCCTAGACATGCAATAGAGAATATAAATATAGAACAGAAACAGGAAATGATTACTTATAAAGAACTTTTGTATGCTGAAGGAGGTAGATTGCAATTAAAATCATTACAGGTATTAAATGAAGAAGGGAGGAATTATACTTGGTTTCAATATGGGCAAATAAGTGCTAGATGGAAAGAAGATCAAAAAATTGGTATAATGCAAAGGGAGGAAAATTTAATAAAGCAAATTAGAAATCAGACCCAGGAGCATATAAAGAGGTTGTATAATGTGTTGCTTGAAATAGATTCGGAAAAGGATTTGGTAAAGGATTGTATGATAAAATGGGCACAGAATATTCAGGAACCAATAATGTTGGAAACATGGGAGAAAATTTGGGTTAGAAATGTTAAGTTTACACAAGCACAGAATTTAAGGGAAAATTTTTATAAGATGTTTTATAGATGGCACTTAGATCCCAAAAAATTATCATGTATGTATCCTAATATCCAAGCGAAATGTTGGAGGTGTGATTGTGATGACGCTACATATTTTCATATTTGGTGGACTTGCAAGAAAATTAAGGTCTTTTGGATAAGAATTTGGTGGATTATTCAAAATGTACTGAAGAAGAAGATAAAGTTCCTGCCACAATTTTTCCTTTTGGGAATTATAACGGATTGTACAGGGATTGAGACTAAAAGACAATACGCAGGAAAGATATTTAATTGAATGGAAAAAATGGATTGATTATCTACAAAAGATTAAGAAATATCAGATTGCCTTTGAATAATTAGAAAGTTATTTTATGTAATGGGGAGGGGGTTGGGAGATGAAAAGCTTTGGATGTGGTTATTTGGATGTGGTTATTTGGATTGGAAGGGAAAATTTTATTCTATGTTTGGTTTATGTATAACAATACCTTGTGATTGACCCGGGAAGCCGGGGGGGGGGGAGGGAGGGGGGAAGGGGTTTTTTTGGGGGGGGGGAGGGGGGAAAAAGGGGGAAAATGTTTTTGTTTTTTAAAACTCTTTCAATAAAAAAAAAAAAGCCGCTGAGAGATCTAATAGGACCAAGGCAGAGGAACAACCCCTGTCCCTGTCCCTCCAGAGGTCATCCATCAACGCGACCAAAGCCGTCTCCGTGCTGTAACCGGGTCGGAAGCCGGACTGGAACGGGTCTAGATAGACAGCTTCCTCCAGGTGCCGGGGAAGCTGCCATGCAACCACACTCTCTACAACCTTTGCTAAAAAGCAAAGGTTGGAGACTGGACGATAATTTCCCAAAATAGCGGGGTCCAGGGAAGGCTTCTTCAGGAGAGGTCTCACCACCGCCTCCTTCAAGGCGGCGGGGAAAACCCCTTCAACCAAAGAAGCATTTATAATCCCCTGGAGCCAGCCTCGTGTCACTTCCTGAGCAGCCAGTACTAACCAGGAAGGACACGGGTCCAGTAAACACGTAGTTGCATGCAACCTCCCCAGCAACCTGTCCACGTCCTCGAGAGCCACAGAATCAAACTCATCCCAAATAACCTCAACAAGACGAGTCTCTGCCACCTCGGCTGAATCGCCATAATCATGGTCCAAGCCATCACGAAGCTGAGCGATTTTATCGTATAGATAACCGTTAAACTCCTCGGCTCGTCCCTGCAGAGGTCATCCCGTCCCTCCTGTTGAAGGAGGAACGGGTCACCAAACAGGCGGCGGGTGGTTATCTGCCGATGCAATGAGGGTGGAAACGTGGGCAACCGCCTCCTCATTGCCACTAGGTAGGTCCTAGTAAAGGACCTCACTAGTGTCCGATCAGCCTCGGAACGACTGGACCTCCAAACACTCTCTAGGCGTCTTCTCCGGCGTTTCATCTCTCTCAGCTCCCCGGAGAACCAGGGAGCCAATTGAGATCTACGCCGGGTCAGAGGCTGCAAAGGCACGACATGGTCCAAAGCCCCAGCCACGGCCCGTTCCCAAGCCGCAACCAGTTCTTCAGTCGTGCCGTGGGTAAGATCCTCAGGAAACAGCCCAAGCTCCGTCAGGAACCTCTCCGGGTCCATCAGGCGCCTGGGACGGAACCAACGCATAGGCTCCATCTCCCTGCGGTGGTGAGCAGCGGTTCGAAAGTCTAGGCGAAGGAGAAAATGATCTGACCATGACAACGGTTCTTTCACTATATCTCCTAAATCCAGATCATTTACCCACTGACCAGAGATAAAAATCAAGTCTAGCGCGCCTCCCCCAATGTGTGTAGGGCCATCAATTACTTGAATCAGGTCCAAGGCCATCATGGAGGCCTGGAACTCCTGAACCACTGTTGATGACAAGCCGGCCGATGGCAAGTTGAAATCTCCCAAGACCAAAAGTCTGGGAATCTCAACCGCCACGCCAGCAAGCACCTCCAGTAGTTCAGGTAGGGCTGTAGTCACGCAGCAAGGAGCCAGGTACGTGATCAACAACCCCATCTGATTTCGATGGCCCCACTTCACAAGGAGGGATTCACAGCCAGCTATCTGAGGAACAGTGGACTCCCTCGGCTCCAGACTTTCCCTAATCACAACCGCCACCCCCCCACCCCTACCCTGGGCCCTCGGCTGATGGAATGCACGGAAACCCGGAGGGCACAGTTCAACCAGGGGTACACCCCCTTCTGTGCCCAGCCAGGTCTCCGTAATGCCCATAAAGTCTGCGGACTCCCTCTGAATCAGATCACAAATCAGGGGAGTCTTATTAACCACGGATCGGGCATTGCAGAGCATCAGCCGTAGACCCAAGCTCTGAGGATCTTGACCATCCGGGGAACGAGTGAGGACTGGGGGGCCGGAGCACGTGATCGCCTTTAGACATCGGCCACGTGCTCCCAACAAACGATACGGCCCCCTGCCTCCGCCATATCTGCCCCTCCCACTTACCGTACAGATGGAATGATACTCTTTGCTCTGTTCAGACCCCTCCCCCCTGTCTTCGGACCAGCTAAAATAGTGTCGTGAGCACGCGCTAGGACTGGACATACCCTCCCCGACGGGTTTCCCCCAACACCCGCCCTTACCCTCTCCCCCTTTAAAAATTCCCTCTCTAAAAATCCCCAAAGGCTCTTTCTCTTCGCATGCCACCTCTGTGGGTCCCAAAACCCGTCACTGAGGCCGGCCCTTGATAACAAGGTGGGCCATTCCTGCGAGGCGGGGGCACCTCGCAGGCGCAAGAGTTCATGTGCAGAGTAACGCATAGAAAAAAAAGAATGAAAATCGGCGAAAGATGGTAAGATGATAAAACCCGGGTTGGCAGAACATTAATAGACGATGGAACCTCCAATGGATATCCAGTTTTCCAATAAGGCAAATAGGGGCTGGAACATGATGACAAAGAATATAACAAAAAAAAGATAGACAGATGGGATCCATGGTAAATAGTCCATAAATAACGTCCTTGTAAGATCTTAATAAGTCAAGGACAGCTGCCAATCTGTCCATAGTCCAGTCCAGTCCAGGAAACCATTGGATAAAAACCGTCCCCACCATCGATGCCTGTCCATAATTACTCCTTAGAAGCCTGCCATATCACCCTCTCCGCCAGCTGCTCCGAGAGCAAGCTGCTCCAGGCCAAAGGCCTGTCCACAGCCAGCTACTGGACTTGTTCTTGGACAGCCAAAATGAAGCCTTCAATTTCTTTCTTCAGCACCCCGATCATAACTGAGTCCATGTTAGCTTTGTGTCTATCTTTCCTTCAATGTCATTCAAGTATTGACTGTGCATAGGCTTCTTTTTCCAGTTAAAAACTCGATGTTCAATTGTTTCCTTTCAAAATTCTGCTTTCAATTTTGTTGTTTTCAAGAGATTTCCCTTGTTCATCTCCTTCATTAGAAGCTATTTTCCTTTTTTATGTAATCATTTAATCCATGTTTTTTCTCTTCCATAGTTTGATTCATCCATAAAATTCCTCTACCATCCTGAGATCTTGGCAAATACAATCGATCATCAGTTTTTGAGTGCAGAGCATAGTTTATTGTCATTAGTTTTCTTGTCTTTCAAACCAAGTTATCAAATTCTAGCTGAGTCCAATCAATTATTCCAGCTGAGTTATTGCAGGCACTGCCCAGGTGTTAATTGCCTTGATGATATTCCTTCCATTCAGCTTTGATTTCAATATTTGTTATTATTATTGTTATTTATGCAAGCATTCAGTCTCTTCACATCAGGGATAAAAAGTCCTATAGGAATATGGAGATTCTTGGGCAAGCACACAAAGTTGACCTCCAATATCCTAACAGTTTTCAACAATCCTTGGGACAATGGACTTTTGTGATTCTCCTCCACTGTACTTGATTTTTAACAATAACAGAATTGGAAGGTACCTTGGAGTTCATCTAGTCTAACCCCCTGCTCACGCAGGAGACCTATACTAGGGTTTTGAACCTCTGAACTGCCGACCTTTCTGATCAACAAGCTCAGCGTCTTAGCCACTGAGACACCTAGCCAGGCCTACTCAGTGTTCATCCTCTGGTTGAGAAAAGAAAAATGTAAAATATTACCCACTCAGTAATCTATACCTCTTACTAGTCTTAATAGTAACAACCATTGGTTAATTCCAATCTTCACAAAAGGAAGTGTCTTCCCTTCACATTTTTCAGTTATATTGTATAGCAATTTGCCAAAAAACCTGAGCCATTGCCATGATAACATCTTTGGCTGTCAAGTTAAAATTTTATTTGTATATAAAAGTCTCTGTGAATTGTGAAAGTGAAAGTATAGTATGCCAGCATTTTGCCACAGTAGCTCTACTGTAGCATTCTTGCAGTCAGTAGAAAATAAAGCACTTTCAACTGGATGAGCCAATTTCTCTCAATCTAACTACTTCACACTGTTGTTGCTAAGGAATTAAAATGAAGGAAAATGACTATTTGACTTTGAAGTTGACTTTGTATATAATATACAAATGGATGAAGACTATTGCTTGACATAGTGTAAGCCGCCCTGAGTCTTCGGAGAAGGGTGGGATATAAATGCAAATAAAAAAAAAATCTATTGTGAATCATAAAGAAAGGCTACTCAAATTAAGTAGATCCAAAAATAAAGCAATTCGGTGTCCCAAAACTATCAGCATCATGAAATTAGACAGCTTTAGAGCTTCTTTTCAAATTCAAAAGCTTTGCATAGAAGCTACTTAAGATAAAATTTTAAAAAACAGGCAAACTTGTTCACTGTGATCTGTTTTACAATTTGTAGTAATCTTTGCTTCGAATATCGAGACTGGTAATATAAGATGTAATGTCTTACAATGGGAAAATGTGATGTATTCCTCTTGTTTCTGAGAAGAGAAAAACTAGTATGGAAGAAAAATGTTTTATGATTTGTATTTTCAACACTTTAGAAGTAAGGAGACAAAGGAGAAGATGAACTATAGTACTACAGATAGTCCTTGACTTATAACCATTTATTTAGTGACCATTCAAAGTTACAGCAGCAGTGAAAAAGGTGACATAAAGCAGTGAAAAACATGACATAAATTTCACACTTATGACTTGTAACATCCCTATAGTCACGTGATCAAAATTCAGATGCTTGGCAACTGACTCATATTTATGATGACTGAAATGTCCTGTGGTCATGTGATCACTTTTGTGACTTTCTGACAAGCAAAATAAATGGGGAAGCCAGATTCACTTAACAACCAAGTTACTAACTTAACAACTACAGTAATTCACTTAACAACTATGTTATAAAATGGGGTAAAACTGACTTAAAAACTGCTTCACTTAGCAATAGAAATTTTGGGCTCTATTGTGGTCATAACTTGAGTACTATCTATATTGTATAAATTGACAAATATTATCAATCTTTGATTGCTGTTTTTTGTAACTACTATAATTTGTAATTTCTTCAGCTTTTTTCCCCATTACTTCTTCACTCGTGGGCGTGCATGCACTCACGCGCGCAGAAGCATCTGGGCAGGTGGGCAGAGTCTCCCGCCGCCATCGCTACCAGTTCGCCCAACTCAGGTTGAACCAGTAGCAACCCTCCACTGGCCATTATATATAGGTTTTCAAGAGCCTCGGTATCACAGTGGTTAGAATGCAGTACTGCAGACTACTTCTTCTGACTGCCAGCTGACTGCAATTTGGCAGTTCAACTCTCACCAGGCTAAGGTTGACTCAGCCTTCCATCCTTTTGAATGGGTAAAATGAAGATCCAGATTGTTGGGGGCAATATGCTGACTCTATAAACAGCTTGGGGAGGGCTGTAAAGTGCTGTGAAGCAATATATAAGTCTAAGTGCTATTTCTATTGTAGGAAACTCAAAATTTGTAACAAATACTTAAATACCTACATTTTATCATCATTTATGTGCATTAGGTTCTTAACTGATTCATAGGTAAAAATTAAAAATTGGATTAGCAAGTAAAAGTTCAAAAAATCAAGGTGCTTAATCTAGATCAGCTTTTGAAGCAAAATTATCCAATTCAATGTTCCTTCATTTCCTCCATTATTTGAATAAGGATAAATTAAATACAGCTTTTACAAGGTGGAACATACAGCACTATATAATAAACATGAGCATAGCCAAATGATTTGCAAATGTACCAGCTGATGTTAATACAAAGGACAGCAAAAATATATGGCTTGCCAGAATACTGACTCTGTCAGACCTGCATCAATCTGATCCCTTAGGAAAGAAAAGCCTTCAACTCCATTTGATTAAAACAGGGGTCAGCAACCTGAGGCTCCAGAGCTGCATGTGGCTCTTTGGACCCTCAGCTGTGGCTCCCTGTTGGGTGATCCCACCACTGGCTGGCCCCGCCCCTTGACCTCCCCTCCCAGTCACTCCTCACCTGGCCTGAGAAGGTAAGGGCGACGGCAGGGGATGGAGAAGTGCCAGGGCAGAGACAGAGAGATACAGAAAGAGAGGGAGGGAGGGGAGAGAGAGATATGTCAAAAGGGTTTTGTGGTTCCTAGTGTTTTTTAACAACCGGTTCTCTGCCCTAATGACCGGCTGGGTAGGTGTGGCTAGGGGGGGTCATGTGACTGGTGGAAGTGAGTGACATCGAGTTGGCCATACCCACCCAGGTTTTGTGGCTCCCGGTGTTTTCTTTTCTGTGGGAAACTGGTCCAAATGGCTCTGAGTATTTAAGGTTGCAGATCCCTGGGTTAAAGCAAAGGGTTCTTTTACTAAGGATATTGGTTGCAATAAAATCTACTACGCTTGCTAGATGCAAAAATAAACGTAAGTCCCCTCCCCCCACACTGTGGCCAGTCCATTTCCAGCCAAGATGTTTTGAGAACTCTGGGATGTTTGGGGATATTCCGTTTATTTCACAGGGTGTCTGGCCGTGGGATGCTGGTACAAAGACGATCCGGCTGCTCTGATCCTTATCACCGGTCATTCTCCCCTTCCCTATTTCCTATCACATATAGACACAAAGCTTTATTGTCCTTTCCCCCCTTCATCCTCCCCCCACCCACTTCTTTTGATGGCAGGATGTCTATGAGGCACCAAGCTGACCCAGGCAGAGCTGACAGACTCCACAAATCCAAAACAAATGACAGCAATGTAAAATTCAAAGTATTAATTTGCAAAATTTTCTAGGAACTCTGGCAAACTCTTTGAAACAGGTCAAAGTATTTATCCCAATGTGTAGATTGTTAACTATTCATGAAATCTGAAGTGAATTATTTCACCCATTAATTAATATCTATTGTCAAGAGAACCTAAATATAATAGTGAAACCTAGACAGTATTTTTTCCAGTTGGCATAACATAGCAGAAAAAATGGCTTTTCCTCTCAAAAGACAAATATCTGACTTCTAGAATCAATAGCATAATAAAAGATTTCTTGCTCCAAAAATATTGTATTGCAGCCTGCAGATTGCTGAATCTCAGTTCTAAGTATTATTCACAACAATAGATACTGTTTTGTAATATTTTACTGAAGGGAGAAAGTAAAAATATGCTATTTTCCCATGAGATACTACCAGCAGTATTTGATGTATAGATTTGTTTTTAGTATTCCTTTTGTTAGTTTGATTTTGAAAGCACAGAATATTTCTTAGAGAAGAAGTTAAGGGAATTAAACAGGTAATACAGGCAGCTACCAAGCAATGAAAATTTATTATAGATTTTGTCTGTTCTGTACTTTATTTTTAAAAAATACATGATAAAAACTTAACTCTTTAAACCAAGCTTTATTTCTGGTTGTTAGATTACATGTTAAATAAAGGTAATATAATTTTTGTAAAGAAGAGCCAATTTGGAGTACTGGTAAAAAAAGCACCAGGCTAGAAACTGAGGATTGTATAGTCCTCTCTTTGGCAAAAACCAGCAGAGTGACTTAGGAAGAAGCCAATGGCAACCACTTCTGGCAATGTTTCCAAGAAAATTGCAGGGATTTAGCCAGGGAGTGATCAAGGGTCAGCTTGAAGACATAAACACACACAAATGATAAAGAAAAGGTTTGTAAGTAACTGTTTAAGTCACAAAGCCAATTGTGATGACTGAGAAATCATGATCAATTTTAAAAGGCTTATATTGGGTGTGGGGGCAGACCTTTTGCTTTACAGTTTGGTTGACTGTAAAAAATACAACAAACCTAGATATTGGGAAGAGGCCAACTTAATTGAAGAACCAAGATGGAAAAATTTGATCTTAAGCTAACCTATTATATAAAAGCTGGAGAAAAATGGAAAATAGGCTCCTTGGTGCTCTCAAAGTGTGGTTGTTTTCTTGCAGATGTTTCTTTTTAAAAAAAATATTTTTTATTAAAAAGATTTTTTAAAAAAAAAGAAATATTAACAGTTTCTTCTTTTCAACATTTTTGCATAGGTAATCAATACTTATATATTTTCTCTCTCTTATCCTAATGTATCTTTTATACATATATTTCTAATATATCATATATATATCACTATAATATATTATATTATTCTAATCATTTTATTTACATATATATTTAAATATACACGTGTACCCAATCTCCATTCCACAATTTTTGTTTCTTCCTATTTGTTCTTCTATTTCTACTCCTAATTTAGCCATTATTTAATCTTTCCTTATCCTTTTTTTCCTTTTCCTCCAACCAGACTATATAATATTCTGTTTCCTCTTTTTCTTCTATCTTTTTCATAAGCTTATCCATTTCTGCACATTCCATGATTTTTCTAATTACATTGTCTTCAGATGGTATATTGTTATTTTTCCAGTTCTGTGCGTAAACTATTCGTGCTGCTGTAACTATGTGGATAATTAAATACCTTATTTCTTTTTCATATGACCCTGGAATTATTCCCAGTAAAAATGTTTCTGGCCTCATTTCTATATGTTGATTTATAATTTCTTCTATTTGTAATTTAATTTTTTGCCAATATTGTTTCGCTTTATGACAGGACTACCACATATGATAATAAGTTCCTTTTTGTTGTTTATATTTCCAACATAGTGGTGAGGTATTGGGGAACATCTTTGCCAATCTAGCTGGTGGCAGGTGCCACCTATAAAACATTTTATACATGTTTTCTTTATAGGGTACAGACATTGTTAGTTTATAATTTGTATCCCATAATTTCTCCCACTAATCTAATTCAATATTGTAACTGAATTTTTTTGCCCAAATTTTCATGTTTTTTTGACTACCTCTTCTTCCAATTTGTATCTTAATAAATAATTGTAGATTTTTTTAATCAATTTGTCTTCTGTACCTTGAAGAATTTTGTCCAATTCATATGCTTCCTTTTGGAATCCAGATTGTATCAAATCTGTTGTATCTGGATTTTATTTCCATATAAGGCCACCAATCAATGTCTGTACCCTGTTCTTTTAATTCCTGTCTTGTTTTTAGTTTCCCTTGATTATTTAACAAATCTTTATATCTTCATTTTATCAATGTCTAATGCGTTTGGGTAAATTTGTGCCTCCATTATGGATAACCATTCTGGAATTTTATCATAGTGGTTCTTTTTTATCCCTTGCCATGTCTGTAACAGTGTTTCTCTAATTAAATGCTTTTGAAAATATCCATGCTGTCTACTTTTTCCCTCCCACAGAAATGCATGCCAACCTCTTTTTTGAACTATTACCATCTGGAAGACCGTACAAGACAATATGAACACAGACAAATAGGCTGAAAAGCAGCTTCTATCCCAGAGCAGTAACTATACTGAATTCTACGGTAAAGTGCAATATTAATGCAATATCAGGGGTTTTCAATTCAATTGCATACAATGTGAAAGAGGTGTGTTTTTGTTTTATTTTTATAGGGTTTTTTTAAAAGTATAAAAAGTATAATATGCAGTGAAGATGGCACTTAATTTCATTCTATGAGGTGACAATAAAGTAAACTATTAAACTATTATTGCTTGGTCTCGGAGATCCTCCTGATGACTTTGGAGAGGAGTTGACTCCTAATAAGACCCAGCTTGATCCGATGGCTACATTGGCGAAAGATTTCTTCCATTGAGTCAGCTGCAGCCTGAACCACCCAGGCTTCGCAATCAGCTTGCAGATCCCGGAGACCTGAAAAGAAATCCAGAAAACAAGTGATTTCCAGGATCGACCGGGAGAACCAACCCTGATCAGCGACTGAGTTTCTGGAGTATTAGGTATTTTATTGCAAGCAGAGGAGTGGAAGACTCTTCTTGTGAAATATCTGAGCTCTCTCTCGATTGTATTTATGTCTGATATGCAATGCGGGTTCCAGACAGATGAGCTGTATTCAAGAATTGGTCTAGCAAATGTTTTGTATGCTCTAGTTAGTAGTACAATATTAGCAGAGAAGAAGCTACACAAGTTTAGGTTAACAACTCTTAGTGCCTTTTTGGCAATGTTGTTACAGTGGGCTCTGGCACTCCAAGGTCCTTGACATAGTGAGGGTCATCTATAAGGTCATGTCCATCTAATTTGTATTTTATGTTTTGATTTTTTTTTGCCAATGTGCAAGACAGAGCATTTGTTGGTTGAGATTTGAAGTTGCCATTTATTAGACCATTCTGACACATAGTCAAGTTCTTTTTGAAGGCTACTAGCATTGTCTGTAGTATTGAATAGTTTAACATCGTCAGCGAAGAGAACACAGTTGTTTTCAATATGATTAAAGGTCATTTATGTAAAGTATGAAGAGTGTTGGACCTAAAACACTGTCTTGGGGAACATCACTATTAACAGGTACAGGATTTGATAGAGCGCTTCCTTTGATCCATGGTATGGATCATAGCCCTGCCAGAAAACTAACTAGGTAGGAACTTTGATCAGGGATGAAAATGAAATGGAGGCAGTATCTCTCCTTTCCCAAATAGCTCATGGATGTAATCCCCGATTAGCTGCTTTGTTAGTACTTTGGGAAAGTACTATAGCTTCTGCTTTTAAAACTATTATTCACCCATCTATTCAATGCAATTGGCCAAGACCCCTTCATATAGGATGTCGATGCTTCCTAGAGATTGGCACTGTATTTATGTGATCCATTCTATTAACACTGGTAGAACAGCTAATTATCATAATAGAAAAGGAATAGATGGAGATATTTCTTCATATTTTAATCTGACTACTGATACGTCGGCAAGGCCTCCCAGTGAGGTTTTGCCATTAAAATTAAGATTTTTAAATTTATTTATTTATTTATTTTGTCAAGCATTTATAACAGATATACGTATAAACATGATTATGAATACATGAAATTGATACGAATAAATGGGGACACTAGGACAGTAGGCACGTTGGTGCACTTATGCACAGCCCTCTTAGGAACAGGGTGAGGTCTACAGTCTAAGGTTTTGGGGGTTTGGGGAAGAAACCACAGAGTCAGGTAGTGCATTCCAGACGTTGACCACTCTGTTGCTGAAGTCGTATTTCTTGCAATTGAGTTGGAGCGGTTTACCTTAAGTTTTTATCTATTGTGTGCTCATGTATTGTTGTGGTTGAAGCCAAAGTAGTCATTGACAGGTAGGATGTTGTAGCAGATAATTTTATGTACTACGCTTAGGTCAAACCGAAGGCGGCATAGTTCTAAGTTGTCTATACCCAAAATTTCAAGCCTGGTGCCATAAGGTATTCTGTTGCAAGCAGAGGAGTGGAGGACTCTTCTCGTGAAATAACTCTGGATTCTCTCAATTGTATTAATGTCCGATATGCAGTGCGGGTTCCAGACAGATGAGCTGTATTGGAGAATTGGTCTAGCAAATGTTTTGTATGCCCTCTCTCTCCCCGCCCCTCTATGTATATGTTTCCAGATCCAGTTAAGAGAAGAGTTGGAAACACTTTTCCTCCATGTAAATATATACCGCCCTTGTTTCTATTTCAATATTATTCTGCTCATTGTCTGATATGAAATCTTAATCAAATATTGTAAAAGCAATAGTCAGTAGTGGTTACAAGCAAGAGTGAATCAAAGTTCTTCAAGCAGGTTTAGAAAAATTATTCACAGAAAGAGACATTTGTCATTTTTATTTTTTTATTTATTAAACTATCATTGTTTGGTCTCAGAGATCCTCCTGATGACTTTGGAGAGGAGTTGACTTCTAATAAGACCCGGCTTGATCCGATGGCCACACTGCCGAAAGATTTCTTCCATTGAGTCAGCTGCAGCCTGAACCACCCAGGCTTCGCAATCAGCTTGCAGATCCCGGAGACCTGAAAAGAAATCCAGAAAACCAGTGATTTCCAGGATCGACCGGAAGAACTAAACCTGATCAGCGACAGAGCTTCTGGAGAAAAAATCACCGTTTCAAGTGGGGGAACTTTGAAACTCACCGTGGAAAGCTTCTTTGATTTGGTTGGAAGTCACCACAACCAGTTTCATGTATTGCATGCAGCAGCCAAGGCATATAACCTTTTTCCTAACCTCCAATGGAACTGGGGAAGACGTCACAATCAGAGGCCTTTCCCTCTGAGGACTTTCCCTCTCGGGCCTCCTTGGCAAGAGTGTGGGCTCTTTCAGGCCAGGCATCCTGACAGTAGTTTTCTGGGCCAAATCAGGCAGCACCAGTGCTTGAGGCTGAACCTTCTTCCTGACCTCCAATGGAACTGGGGAAGACTTCACAATCAGAGGCCTTTCCCTCTCAGGCCTCCTTGGCAAGGGAGGGGGCTCTTTCAGGCCAGGCTTTATGTCCGTCTGAGGAGGCCTCGGAGGCGTCCTGACAGTAGCCTTCTGGGCCAAATCGGGCAGCACCAGCGCTGGAGGCTGAACCTTCTTCCTGACCTCCAATGGAACTGGGGAAGACATCACAATCAGAGGAAAGACTTGCATGGTTTGCTGAGTGGCTGAGGAACTGGATGGATGGGAGTCAGAGAAGAGGACTTCTTGGTTGCCCCACCGATGCAGGTCATTATTATTGATCTGTGGACAGGATTCCTTGCTGTCCTTCTTCTTCAGGTAGGGCAACTTCCTCAGCATACAATCCATCCTGGTTTTCACTTGGAACAAAGGCAGAACAGCGCCTCAAGTGGGTTTACTCCCCTGAGGCCTTTCCCCCTCGGGCCTCCTTGGCAAGGGAGGGGGCTCTTTCAGGCCAGGCTTGATCTCCGTCTGAGGAGGCTTCGGAGGCATCCTGACAGTAGACTTCTGGACCATATCGGGCAGCACCAGCGCTGGAGGCTGAACCTTCTTCCTGACCTCCAATGGAACTGGGGAAGACGTCACAATCTGAGGCAAGGCCTGCGTGGTTCGCTGAGTGACTGAGGAACTGGATGGATGGGAGTCAGAGAAGAGGACTTCTTGGTTACACAACCGATGCAGGTCATTGTTATTGCTCTGTGGATGGGACTCCTTGCTGTCCTTCTTCTTCAGGTAGGGCAACTTTTTCAGCATACAATCCATCCTTTCATGAAGAGTGAGTTTTGGAACTGGAAGGAGATACTATCAAGAAAGGAGTGGTCCTTGGTGCTCCCATCTGTCTGTCTTTCTATCATTTATCTAGCTAGCTAGCTATCATCCATTCAGCTCCGCTGTTCTCCATTCTTATCTCCTCCCTTCAATTCCGATCTGTTCTGTTGTTATCTCCTCCAGTCTGCTCTACTCTACTTGTGTCTCCTCTACTCCGCTTCGCTCTCTCCGCTTTTATATCATCCATTCTGCTCTGCTTTGCTCTTAGCTCCACTCTGCTCTTATCTCCTCCACTCCGTTCTCCTCTGCTCCGCTCAAAACACCTCAACTAAACTATCCTCCACTGTCCTCTCCTCAACTCTGCACAGCTCCACTCTCATCCCTTTTGCCTTTATATATCTTCCCCACTATGGCCCCAGGGCCATAGCGCTGTGACATCACAGCATTATGTTCTCATGTGGGACAGGTGATGTCATAAGCCAAGGGTCCTCTTTCTTCCTAAAATAGTTAGGATGGGATATGGAGGATTATCCCCTTGATAACCCCCTTGATATCATTTGCGATATCATGGGGAGGAAAGCTAGGTGTCACCTAGGGGTCACCCTCAACCTGCTAGATGTCCAAAGAACTTAACCAAGATTAAGGCTGATCAATTTTATTCTTTGATTGGCTAAGTCTGCCACTGAGCTTGGTTTTTTTTTTGTTTTTTTTTATTATGAATATTTTATTTTATATATTTTTATTATGATTATTTTATATTATTATTTTATTATGATTATTATTTTATTATTTTATTATGAGATATATGAGATATGATATACTGAGTGGTGTAGGGTTTCCTGCCTGGGCAGGAATAGAATATATAGAATGGAATGGAATGAAGGTCTTCTAGTCCAGCCCCTTGCTCAAGCAGGAGAACCTATAGCATTTCGGATAAGTGGCTGTCTGGTTTCTTCTTAAAAACCTCCAGTGATGAAGCACCCACGATTTCTGAAGCCAAGCTATTCCACTGGTTAATTGATCTCACTGTTAGGAAGTTTCTCCTTAATTCCACTCTAGAGATTCACTTAACAATGGTGGCAAGAAAGGTCATAAAATGGGGCAAAACTCACTTAAGAACCATCTCGCTTAGCAACCTAAATTTTGGTCTTGATTGTGGTCGCAAGTCAAGGGTTACCTGCATTTTAGTTTCGTTGCAGATAATCCAAAATCTCTTCCTTTGTGAGATGGACAATCCTTTAATTTAGATGAATAAAGAACTAAAGTTTTGTGATTCAATGCAGCTTCTGGTTTCAGAGCTGCGTTTGCTCCAGTGGCTTTAAATACCAGCAGCTTTTTAATTTTAGAGTTTCTTAATCTCTTCAGCTTTGAACAACCTTCATGGCATCAGATCTCCCTACAATCAGTTTTGCACCTCCCAATTCCTTCTCTGTTATGGGGTTACACGGTATATCAAGGTGTTTGCTCTTTCTCCAGAGATTTGAGCTGCCATTCACTTGCTGGACATTTTCTGGATTGGACAAAATAGTTTCATTACTGGAAGAGACTTTAGACATGAAATAAGAATAAGTCAAACAAGAATATTGTTAGGTTTGGGCAATGACGAGGCAGGAGACGATACAAGTGACAACAGCTCTGTAGTTTATTGTGATCCCAGCAAAAACCAACAGGCAAAAACCCCTCTTTAAATAGTATTTTGGCTGAGGCATCAGCCAATCAGCAACGTGCATTTTCCCGCCCAAATTTCCCTCCTAAAATTCAAATACATTACACTCCTCCCCTCCCAGAACACATTGTACCATATTTACATAGGTTTTTTTGCATAACATTTGCATGTTATTTTTCCACGTAGTCACGCAGGTAGACAGGGCATCTCCTAACTCTTTCTGACCTGCGCAATTCATTCCCTGGGAGTGAGTCGAGCTGGTCAGAGGGACTGTTTGTCCCTCCCAGCTCCTCCACTGGGCCATCCGGCCCTGGATTATTGGCAGAGTCGTCCCTCCTGTCCTCTGGAGGAGCCGGTTGGCGTCGCTGGACTTCTTCAGACTCAGCTAAGTCCTCCGATTGCCTCGGGGTTGAGTTAGCTGTTGGTTCAAATATTGGGTAGTCAGGGTCTGGCTGTTTGGTTTCTGGATTGTTTTGTATTCTTTTTCGTAATTGATCTATGTGGGTCTCCACACTCGGCCATCCCCCATGTCCACTATGTATGACTTTGGGCCCGTCACTCCTACAATTGTTCCCTTTAGCCACGCTGGGCCCTCACTATAGTTATGTTCCCATACCGGGTCACCTGTTGTCATTGTTCTGGTTTTTTCCTTTGTGCCTTGGTACCCATCAGGAGAGTATGTTGGGTTTAACCAATCTAGGGGGCACCGGAGTCTTCTACCCATTAATAACTCCGATGGCCTGCGGCCGGTGGTCACACAGGGAGTTCTATGTTGGACTGCCAGGAAGGTATCAATTTTGGATTGCCAATCTCCTGGGCTAATTCTAGATAGCGCTTCCTTGGCACTGCGTACGAAACGTTCTGCAAGTCCGTTCGTCGCCGGGTGGAAAGGTGCCAAGAGGACATGTCGGATGCCCTCTTCTGCCAAGTACCCCTCAAACTGGGTGGCCGTAAATTGTGGGCCATTATCGGATACTAGAGTGTCGGGCAACCCGTGTGTCACAAATAGATGTCTCAATACTGTGATTACAGCTTCCGCTGTTGTGGTTTTCATGAGTAAAATTTCTAACCACTTCGAGTCGGCATCTACCACAATTAAGAAGGTCTGCCCATGGAACGGCCCGGCAAAATCTATACGGATCCTGGACCAAGGACCCTGGGGTTTCTCCCAATCCCTTACGGGGGCTGTTGGGGGTAGTGGCCTTGATTCTTGACATGCTTGGCATTTCCCTACCCGGTCGCTAATGTCTTTATCCATTTGTGCCCACCACACGTAACTTCTTGCTAGGCTTTTCATCCTTACAATCCCCAGGTGGCCTACATGCAATAGTTCCAACACATGCCCTCGTAATTTCTCCGGAATAACCACTCTATCCTCCCATAACAGACAACCCCCTTGTACCGACAGTTCCGAACGCTTTTTTGTAAATTCTTTGAAACGATCCCCCGGTGCAGTGGGCCATCCCCTCTGCACCCAACCAATCACAGATCTTATGACAATGTCTTTGTAAGATGCCTTAGTCACTTCCATAGATGTGACTGGGCCAGAGTCCAAAGAATCAATTAACAAGACGGGCGTCCCTGGGGTCGGGTCTTCAATAGTCTCTGGCAACGGGCATCTACTTAAAGCATCCGCATGTCCCAAATCCTTGCCCAGTCGGTGAGACAGTTTGTACGAATATGCTGCCAGGAAAATAGTCCAACGGGTCAGCCTGGGTGATAATGCAACCGGTGTTGGACAGTCCCCCGCCAATAGTCCCAATAAAGGTCTGTGGTCTGTGACTATTTCAAATTGCCGCCCAAACAGGTACTCGTGTAATTTTTTAACCCCAGAAACTATAGCCAGGGCTTCCCGGTCTAGTTGGCTATAGTTCCTTTCCGCTGCGGACATCGTGCGGGAAAAATATGCGATAGGGGCTTTTGAACCGTTCGGTAACCTGTGGCTGAGGACAGCCCCTACCCCATAGGGTGATGCATCACAAACTAGTACTAGTGGCAATGTCCCATTGTACTGAATAAGAAGGCTATCGCTGGACAATAGATTCTTAACTCCTTCAAATGCCTTAGCCTCAACCCTGCCCCAAGTCCAAACAGCTTTTTTCACTAGCAGTTTATGTAGCGGTTCGGCTACCGTTGCCTTATTTTTTAAAAATACCGCATAGAAATTTACAAGCCCCAAAAATGCTTGTAATTCTGTTTTGTTTTTTGGGGTTGGGGCCTTTCTAATGGCTCGCACTTTGCTCTCCATTGGGTGGATGCCTTCCTTATCTATCCGGTAACCCAAGAATTCTACAGATTCAACTCCTATCTGGCATTTGTTGAGTTTAACCTTAAGCCCCGCAGACCTGAAAATGCCCAAAACCTTCCGCAATTTGACCTCTAATTCTTCCAAGTTTTCTGCCGATACCAGTACATCGTCGAAATATGGAACTACTCCTAGTAGACCTTGTAGGAGTCGCTCCATTAGGTTTTGGAATAACCCGGGGGCTACATTAACTCCGAACTGAAGTCGAATGCATTTAAAAGCGCCCCGATGTGTGACAATCGTCTGCGCTTCAGCCGTTCCATTGTCTACCGGTAATTGTTGGTAGGCTTGAGCCAGATCGAGTTTGGCAAAGACCTGTCCCTGCCCTAACGAGTGCAACAAATGTTGCACTATGGGAATGGGGTAAGCACTCTTTTGCAATGCTTTGTTAAGCGTTGCCTTATAGTCAGCACAAATCCGGACTGATCCGTCCGGTTTGACTGGGATTACTATTGGTGTCTCCCATTTTGCATGGTTGACGGGGACTAGTATTCCCTGGCTTACTAATTTGTCTAGTTCCCTGTCAATCTTGGGTTTGAGGGTGAACGGGACCCTCCTAGCCTTTAATTTAATGGGAGCCACCTGGGGGTCCAAATTGAATGAGATGGGGGTCCCCACGTACTTGCCCAGGCAGTCTTGGAAAACGTCCTCGAATTCTCTCAACAATTCGTCCTTCAGGTTGACTCCGCTTCTGTGAACCCCGGTTACTTCCATGCCCAAGGCTCTGAACCAGTCCAGACCTAGCAAACTGGGCAGGTTTCCATCTACGATGGTGATCGGCAGGGTTTTCTTGAATTGTCCATATTTCACTCCGACGGACGTGACTCCTCGAACAGGGATTCGGTTCCCCTGGTAGTCTTGCACTCTCAGCTTTTGAGGTTGCAGCTGGCGTTTCGCGACGTCTGGCAGGTCCTTTGCGATTGTGTCCCAAGACATAATCATGATTGATGAGCCGGTATCAACCTCCATTTTGCACTGCACTCCTTCGATGTATGTCTTGGTGAATATTTTCTTTTCTAGCCGTGTCGATGCGTGGCCCACTCTCACAGTGGTCTGATTCAACTTCGCACCTTTTTTGAATTGGCCAATCCCTGGCCTCTTCGCTGAACCGGCGCCCTGTTGATTGGCCGGTTTGAATCTTTGGCGGGAAGGTTGGGAGGCTCGACAGGCCTGAGCTATGTGTCCTTTCTTTTCACACCGCCGACAAATCGCGTCTTTGAACTTGCAATTCTGTCGTTGGTGTTGGCCTCCGCAACTCACGCACTCGTCCCAGTCGCCTCTCTCTGACCTCCCGGTGTGGAAAACCTCTTCCTCTTCCTCACCGTTCGATTCGGCCTGGATTTCTTCGCTGTGGACTGGCGTTGCTTTCGCCGCAGCATTCGGCATGTTCGGCTTTTGTAAGGTTTCCGTCGCTTTGGTGGACATCTCGTGTGCCCTGGCCTCATCCAGGGCTATCGCCAGGGTTAGGTTGCTTTTGGACAGCAGCCGCCTTTGTAGTCGGATGTCCCTGACCCCACAAATGAGTTGTTCTAATAGAGAGTCCTCCAAGTCTCTATACTCACAGTGGTTTGCGGCTTTCCTCAATGCGGCCATGTACACGCTTATCGATTCGCCCTCTCGCTGAACTCTTTACCTCACCACAAACTGTTGTACAAACTTTGATGGCACTGGCACGTAGTGTGCTCATAGCATTGTCTGTAGCGTTTGCCATGGCACTGACTGTACCGGCGTTGGTTCCGACAGCGATTCGGTGGTATCGAAGACTTCTGGCCCAAAGTGGCTCAGGAAGTAAGCGCGCTTCCGATTATCCGACACTCCTTGCAGTTTGTTAGCTTCGAGGAAACACTCGAAACGAGCCATGTACGACCCCCATTTCTCCTTGGCTGGGTTGAATGGCGCTGGCGGCGTATAGCTAGACATCGCTATGTATCCGCTCTTAATACTGGCTGGGTTTTAAACTAAGTTGCTCCTTCAGCTCTTTTCCTAGTCTCACTGCCTTCAAAATCCCACCTTCGTTGCCAATGTTAGGTTCGGGCAATGACGAGGGAGGAGACGATACAAGTGACAACAGCTCTGTAGTTTATTGTGATCCCAGCAAAAACCAACAGGCAAAAACCCCTCTTTAAATAGTATTTTGGCTGAGGCATCAGCCAATCAGCAACGTGCATTTTCCCGCCCAAGTTTCCCTCCTAAAATTCAAATACATTACAAATATGAAATTGTGTTACGTTCAGGGTCCCACCGTCTGTTAGAGATATACCCTATTAATAATGTCTTTGGATATTTTGAATGCCTTCGCTGAACATAATTATCTGCTGTTTCCACGAGTCACAGCTATTGTCTTCATCAGATGAACTTTGAACTGAGTAGAATTTTCCAATTATTTCAGAATAACAGAGTTGGAAGGTACCTAGCTCCAACCCCTAGCTCAGGCAGGTGACCCTACAATTATCTCAGACAAATGGTTGTCCAATCTCTTCTTAAAAGCTTCCGATGTTGGAGTCTCACTTTCACTTTAACTTCTGAAGGCAAGCTGTCCCACTGATTAAATGTTCTAATTGTCAGGAAATTTCTCCTTATTCTAGGTTGCTTCTCTCCTTGATTAATTTCCATCCATTTAAGAAGAGACTAGACAGCCACTTGTCTGAAATGGTATAGGATCTCCTGCGCTTGCCCAGGGGGCTGGACTAGAAAACCTCCAAGGTCCCTTCCAGTCAATTGGAGGGCTGATTTACCACCAGCTTATCAGGAGCCGAGGTTGGCACCACAAGGAAACCACAGACAATTGCCGGCCATCAACACACCACTCAATAGGAAGGCACCACATAAAAATGAAGCCTAAAATAGCCTAAATTCCAATAGAGAGAAGTTCCCTGAAGATGGGCTCCAGCATGGGTCCAAAAGCTCAGAAGACTGACCCAGATCGGATCTTGCAACATTATCCTAGGACTCCCAAAGGTATTTTTTCAAGAGACAACTGGACTTTCTGGTTTTTCTTGGAAAACATTTCGCTTCTCATCCAAGAAGCTTCTTCAGTTCTCTTGAATGAGAAGCAAAACATCTTCAACTTTTGTGACTTCCTGAAAAGCCAAGTCTATGGAGAAGCCAGATTCGCTTAACGACAGTGTGACTAATATCACAACTGCAGTGATTCAGTGGCCGGAAAGGTCGTAAAATGAGGCAAAATTCACTTAACAAATGTCTCCCTTAGTCACAGAAATGTTGGGCTCCATTGTGGTCGTATGTTGAGGACTACCTGTGTTAAGTATCAGGCAGTCCTTGTCTTACAACCATTCATTTAGTGACGTTTTGAAGTTAAAACAATAAAAGCAGTGGCTGATGATCATTTTTTACCCTTATGACCGTTGAAATATCCCCACGGTCAGATGAACAAACTTCAAGATGCTTGGCAACTGGCATGTATTTATGATGGTTGCAGTGTCCCGGGGTCACGTGATCCCCTTTTGTGACTGTCTGGCCAGCAAAGCCACTTAAAAATGTCTCACTTAGCAAGCAAAATTTTGGGCTCAATTGTGGTGATAAGTCAAGGTCCAGTTTAGCTTGTTGGAAATCAACCATGCCGCAATGATCTTCAATGTGAAAAAGAGATGTAAATCACTTTCTTCAGTGCTATTGTTCTTTGAACGGACACTAAACGAACGGTTATGAGTTGAGAACTACCTGAACTGATATTTCTATGCATTTTTGGTCCCCATTTTTCCACTTTGGGGCATCTACCAAAATTAGGGGCTATTTTTTCTAAAGAAAAGAAGATTTCAACCATCCATTGTTCAACCAACCGTTGCTCAACCAACCATCCTCCAACCACCCATCGTACCAAAACCTCCAACCGTTCATTGTTCAACCATTAATTGTTCAACCAACCGTTGCTCAACCAACTAATCTACAACCACCCGTCGTTCATAACCTCCAACCAACTATCATCCAAAACTAGGCACGCAGGCCCCTTACTTCTTCTACACTGAACACTTAAAATCTTAAATGCAAATTGATAAATGCAAGAAGCATTGTAAACAAATTGCCTGAATTTATCCTCTTGTTAAACATTTAATATTATATTTGTTTGCGAAACATAGCTGAACTCATCCCTCCCTGACTCCATTATTTCAGACAAAGAGTATCATGTTTTTCGGTCAGAGACGTGAAACCCGCAGAGGAGGTCGAGTGGCTATCTTCTACAAAAAGTCACTGAATCTAAAAAATATTCAAGTTGCACATAAACTTGCTCTTCCTGAAATTATTGTATGCGACCTGTCCCTTAACATCACACTTCGATTCTTACTATGCTACAGAGCCCCTGACTACGACATCTCTCATGCAAACATGTTAACCACACTACTAACATGGGCTACCTCTTGCCCATATCCTCTCATCTTCCTGGGTGACCTTAATCTACCTTTTATTAACTGGATAACAAATGAATGTACAACTGAACCCATCCATACTACCCTATACAACGCTGTTACAAACCTAGGTCTTGAACAACTGGTAACTAACAATACAAGACTCAACAACTGCCTTGATCTCATCGTCTGCAACAACACAAACTCAATTTATGGACTACAAATAAAAGAACCCTTTTCCAACAGTGAACACAGTATGATAGACTTTTGTATCAATATACGCCCTTACAAAAATCGTCATAATAATGGTATTCCAAACTACAATTTCAAAAAAGCCAACTACGACCTTATAAACATCGACCTCTCATCTCTTGACTGGCAAAATCTATTCTCAAACTGTATCACTACTGAAGACCACTATAGAGTTTTCCTACTTGAAATTAATAGAGTCATTAAACTGTACATACCACAAATCACCACCAAAATCAGAAAAAACAATTTATCTATATCAATAAAAAAGCTCCAATACAAAAAAAATCCCTCTGAAGAAGAAACAAAAAGGGGTATGTAACAAATTTCAAAAAACGCTACAGAAATATATGCAACCAAATAAAAATTGAATGCACCAATTACCACACAAAGCAAGAAAAAGACCTTCTGGGCACAAATTCCAATCATGCTTTTTATAATTTTGTAAACAACAAACTTAAAGACTCGAGATTCATCCCACCACTAAAAGAATCTAATGGCAAAGAATATAATGATGAAACAGCTAAAGCAAACAGCTTTAACACATTCTTTGGCTCAGTCTTTGTTAACAGTAATGGCTCATATCCGACATTCCCCATCATACCAACAATGAGCACAACGACCTAACACAAATAGATTTCACAGAAGATAATGTTGAAAAAGCTCTTCATAAACTGAAACTATCCCTATCTATTGGACTTTTTAAAAAAAAAAAGTTTTATTTTAACATTCATATCCAATAACATATTTAATGTACCATCATATACAATTAATCGGACCACCCCCTTCCTTTAACTCTCTTCCCTTCTCTACCTTCTTCTACTTTCCACAACCATCCTCCCCCTCTCTTATCTACATCCTCTCCTCCTTCCTCCCTACTCCTTTCTTCTCCCTCTTCTATCCTTCTTCCTTCCTTTCCTCTTCCTCCTCTTCTCTTTCCTACCTCCTTCTCTCTTCTACTTCCTTCTTTCCCATCATTCTGAAGTGGTAGCCAGGCAGCTCCGATCTAACATTAATTATACTTCTTCAATCATCTTTGTACATTAACCATCAATCCATTTTCTACCCTCCTCCCCTCCCCTCCTTCCCTTCCTCCTCACCCCCAGGACTTCCCAGAACCGAATAGAGGGTATAAAACTAACAACAAAAATTAAAATATAACACAAATCATAATCCATAGTCACTCCTTAAAACCTCAACTCCCCTTCCAGAAACAAAGAAAATACATTTCTTCCAATCCATTATATATCAGACCATTCCACTCCTAGAGTTCTCAGAAATTTCCGATTGTGTTAGTGTTTGTTCTTGAATAAAGTACATAGTTTTTAATATCCAACCTTCATCAATCAATATCAAAACAACGATCCATCTTCCAATATTCACCAAGGGTTCTTCTAAAATGTCTTTCTTCCTTAAGCAGTCTCTCAAAAATAGTTCATATTTCCAACTTAATTTCTTAAATTTTTCTGTCCAACCTTCAAGGGTAAACAATAGTCCATCTTTTCACATTTGACATTTATATACATCAAATAATATTACAAATATCCAATATATCAATTATAATAATTAAAATCTTCACTTTACTTTGCTTATATCAAATAACATTATTAAAATTACACCTATAACTTATCCAAAATATATCTATTATAACAATTAAATTCTAATTAGCCATATAACAACATTACATCCATCTCTTAAATATAATATTTAATCCAAATTCCTAAATTTTACTATCTATCCTCCAAAGTTAAACAATATTCCATCTTCCTATTCCTTTATACCTGAAATTATCAAATAGTACCCCTAAAATTACACCTTTATATCCAAAATAAATCATTTACAAAAATTAATCATAATCATATATAATAGAATTAAACATTCTCCTTCCCCTTCTTCTGTCTTACACATTTTCCACCATCTATTCACCATTCAACTTAACATCTATTAATAAAGAGTTCCCAATCTTTAATACATTAGTGTAGAAATCTCGTGCTTTACAAACTGTATTAAGAAAATATAACTTCCGTATAACACCCATCCTGCGCAGGCTGCACTGGCTACCTGTGGCTTTCCGGGTGCGCTTCAAGGTTTTGGTGACCACCTTTAAAGCGCTCCATGGCATTGGGCCGGGCTACTTACGGGACCGCCTACTGCTACCGAATATCTCTCACCGACCCGTGCGCTCTCACAGAGAGGGTCTCCTCAGGGTGCCATCAGTCAAACAATGTCGACTGGCGACCCCCAGGGGGAGGGCCTTCTCTGTGGGGGCCCCCACCCTCTGGAATGAACTACCCCCCGGACTTCGTCAGCTGGACCTCCGGACCTTCCGCTGGCTTAAACGATTTATTTAATTGTGCAGGGCTGAGCTAGATTTTAAATTATTGGTTTTAAATTGGGTTTTATTTGATATTTTAATTCTAAATTTACGGGCTTGTTAGAATCAGTTTTTTAATTGTTTTATATTGTATTTATATGTCTTTTAAATGCCTGTACACCGCCCTGAGTCCTTCGGGAGATAGGGCGGTATATAAATTTGAATAAATAAATAAAATAAATAAATAAATAAACTTTCTTCCTTTATAATTCACTGTTAAACCAGCTGGAACCTCCCATCTAAAATATATCTGATGTTTCTTAAGCTCATCCACTAAAAAGGCAAATTCTTTTCTCTTTCTTAACATTTTAGGAGGAATTTTCTTCATCATTATTATATCTTGTCCTAATATTTGAAATTTATTTTTATAAAATGCTTGCAAAATTCCATACCTAATCTTCTTATTTGTAAAATAAATAACCACATCACTCGGTAAACACTTCTGCCTTGCCAACCAAGAATTAACACAATAATTTTTTTCAATATTAACTTCAAAATCTTCTGGTTCTACTCCCTCTATCTGAGCAAAGGCCTGAATAAAAATCTCTTTCAAATTTTCCTCTTTATATTCTCTTAAACCCCTTACCCTTATAGCATATTCCATTAATTTATATTGTAATATAACCCTTTCTTCATCTGCCTTATCTACCTTAACCTGAATATCATCTATTTTATTTTCTAAATTCAAATTAATTTGAACTTCATCTATTTTCCTTTGCAAATCTAAATTAATTTGGTTAAGTTCATCCAGTCTTTCTTCTGTCTGAATACTAGATAACAATAATGGGGTAATTGATTCCTTTAATTTTTTCATCTCCCTCCTCTGCTCTTCCACCATATCTTTAAAATCCAGTATTTCTTTCTCCATTTCATTAAATTTTTGATCTATTTCTGAAAGATGAGCCTCCATAAGCTCCTGTAAAAAATTCCTTAGACTGTCTTTAATATCTTCTTTCAATTTCCGTATCTGAAGTGAAGAAATTTCCAATATTTTAGAAGTGGTTAAATTTCTTTGCTTAAAGGCCATTTTAAAACTAAGTAATACCAAGAAGAAGAAAAAAAGAGAAAAAAAGAAAAAAAATTCAATAAGCTTTTCTTCTTAAACACTGTAAGAAAAAGATAATTAAAAAAAAGAGATTTTTAAAAAAAATTCCATTTTTTTAAAAAAATATCTTGTTATATTCTTCTTAAAGGTTCCATGCCAGCAATTGTAATAAGCATTTCCTTAGCTTTCACTTAGCTTAGCTTTCACTTTCAATACACAAAACGCCATCTTTCATCATCTCCACTCTTGAATACGAATACCTTCTCTGTCAGGGAGTTAAAATCATCTTACAATCAAATGCCAGCACTCCTGTTTTCGGCTCTGTCCGTGTTAGCAATCCTTCAGTAATCCATCAGTCACGGAGATGGACGCTGCGTTTTGTTCTGCCATTTGCAGAAGCATTCTGGATTCTGGAGCTTTTTTCGAGCTATAGAAGGAGCATTCCCAACAAACCACCAGAAATCTTCCTGGGGCTTTCCTTGGGGGCTCTACTTCAGGCCGAATGCTCACCTCCCCCTCTTTGCCCAAGGGTAGAGATTTACAAGCTGTTGACAGCAGATTAACGCTGTCTAAACAGCTCTACAGAATCACACAGAACTGGCGGGCTAAAATAGACCGCCATTAACGAAGCGGAGCCACCGGAAGCTCCCTATCTATTGGACTTGATGGACTATGTGCATACTTCACGACCAGTTCCCTTTCCAAACTTTGGTCACTAGCAATGGTCAGGGGCAGATATGGCGGAAGCAAGGGGCCGTATCATTTTCTGGGAGCACAGGCTCACTGTTTAAAAGCGATAACGTGCTCCGGTCCCTCAGTTCTTACCTGTTCCCCGGAAGGTCAGGATCCTCAGGGCCTGGGCCTCCGGTTGATGTTGTGCAATGCCCGGTCCGTGGTCAATAAGGCCCCCCTGATCTGTGATCTTATTCAGGGGGAGTCCGCGGACTTTATGGGCATTACGGAGACCTGGTTGGGCACAGAAGGGGGTGTGCCCCTGGTTGAACTGTGCCCTCCGGGTTTCCAAGCATTCCATCAACCGAGGGCCCAGGGTAGGGGTGGAGGGGTGGCAGTTGTGATGAGAGAAAGTCTGGAGCCGAGGGAGTCCACTATGCCTCAGATAACCGGTTGTGAATCCCTTCTTGTGAAGTGGGGCCATAAGAATCAGATGGGTCTGTTGATTGTGTACCTGGCTCCTTGCTACGTGACTACAGCCCTGCCTGAGCTGCTTGAGGTGCTTGCCGGGTTGGCGATTGAGATCCCCAGACTTTTGGTCATGCGGGACTTCAATCTGCCTTCGGCCGGCTTATCGTCGACGGTGGTTCAGGAGTTCCAGGCTTCCAGGACGGCCTTGGACCTGATTCAAGTAACTGATGGCCCTACACACACGGGGGGGTCCACACTGGACTTGATTTATATCTCTGGACAGTGGTTTAATGATCTGGTATTAGGGGATTTAGTGACGATACCGGTGTCATGGACAGATCATTTTCTCCTCCGCCTGGACTTTCAGACCGCCGCTCACCACCGCAGGGAGACGGAACCAATGCGTTGGTTCCGTCCCAGGTACCTGATGGACCCCGAGAGGTTCCTGACGGAGCTTGGGCCGTTTCCTGAGGATCTTGCCCACGGCACGACCTGGGAACAGGCCGCGACTGGGGCTTTGGACCGTGTCATGCCTTTGCGGCCTCTGACCCGGCGTAGATCTCAATTAGCTCCTTGGTTCTCTGAGGAGCTGAGAGAGATGAAACGCCAGAGAAGACGCCTAGAGAGTACCTGGAGGTCCAGCCGTTCCAAGGCTGATCGGACACTAGTTAGGTCTTTTTCGAAAGCCTAACTAGTGGTACTGAGGGTGGCGAAGCGTTCCTACGTTTCCACACTCACTGTGTCTGCAGATAACCGTCCGGCTGCCCTATTTCGGGTGACCCGTTCCCTCCTACACCAGGGGGGACGGGATGACCCCTTGCAGGGACGCGCCAAGGAGTTTAGTGGTTATCTATATGATAAAATTGCTCAGCTTCGGGATAGTTTGGACCAAGATTGTGATGATCCAGGTGAGATGACTGAGACACGTCTTGTTGATGTTGTTTGGGATGAGTTTGATTCTGTGGCTCCCGAGGACATGGACAGGTTGCTGGGGAGGTTACATGCCACTATATGTTTACTGGACCCGTGTCCCTCCTGGCTGGTGCTGGCCACTCAGGAGGTGACACGAGGCTGGCTCCGGGGAATTATAAATGCTTCTTTGTTGGAAGGGGTCTTTCCCGCCACCTTGAAAGAGGCGGTGGTGAGACCCCTCCTCAAGAAGCCTTCCCTGGACCAAGATATTTTGGGTAATTACTGTCCAGTCTCCAACCTTCGCTTTGTGGTGAAGGTTGTAGAGAGTGTGGTGGCTTCCCCAGTACCTGGATGAAGCTGTCTATTGAGACCCGTTCCAGTCCGGCTTCCGGTCCGGGTATAGCACGGAGACAGCTTTGGTCGCGTTGGTGGATGACCTCTGGAGGGCCAGGGATAGGGGTTGTTCCTCTGCCCTGGTCCTGTTAGATCTTTCATCGGCTTTTGATACCATCGACCATGGTATCCTGCTGCGTCGGTTGGGGAGTTTGGGAGTGGGAGGGACCGTTTATCGGTGGTTCTCCTCCTATCTCTCTGACCGGTCGCAGACGGTGTTGACAGGAGGGCAGAGATCGACCGCGAGGCGCCTCACTTGTGGGGTGCCTCAGGGGTCGATTCTCTCGCATCTCCTGTTCAACATCTATATGAAGCCGTTGTGCGAGGTCATCAGTGGCTTCGGGGTGAGTTATCAGCTGTATGCTGATGACACTCAGCTGTACTTTTCCACCCCGGGCCACCCCAATGAAGCTGTCGAAGTGTTGTCCCATTGCCTGGAGGCCATACGGGTCTGGATGGGGAGAAACAGACTCAGACTCAATCCATTCAAGACGGAGTGGCTGTGGATGCCGGCACCCCAGTACAGTCAGCTGCAACCGCGGCTGTCTGTTGGGGGTGAGTCACTGGCCCCAACAGAGAGGGTACGCAACTTGGGCGTTCTCCTGGATGGATGGCTGTCGTTTGAAGATCACCTGGCAGCCGTCTCCAGGAGAGCCTTTTACCAGGTTCACCTGGTTCGCCAGTTGCGCCCCTTTCTGGACGGGGATGCCTTATGCACGGTCACTCATGCTCTCGTCACTTCTCATCTGGATTATTGCAATGCTCTCTACATGGGGCTACCCCTGAAGTGCACTCGGAGACTCCAGTTAGTCCAGAATGCAGCTGCGCGGGTGATTGAGGGAGCTCCACGTTGCTCCCGGGTAACACCACTCCTGCGCAGTCTGCACTGGCTACCTGTGGTCTTTCGGGTGCGCTTCAAGGTTCTGGTTACCACCTTTAAAGCGCTCCATGGCTTAGGGCCCGGGTACTTACGGGACCGCCTGCTGTTACCTTATGCCTCCCACCGACCCATACGCTCTCACAGAGAGGGTCTTCTTAGGGTGCCGTTCGCCAAGCAATGTCGGCTGGTGGCCCCCAGGGGAAGGGCCTTCTCTGTTGGAGCACCTACCCTGTGGAATGAACTTCCCCCCGGTTTGCGCCAACTATCTGACCATTGGACCTTTCGCCGTGAATTAAAAACTTATCTATTTATCCAAGCGGGACTGGCTTGATTTTTAAATTTTCAAATTTTTAATTTTGAGTAATTTTATACGGGGTATTTTAGTCTGGGTCAATTTGACGGTTTTAATTCGGCCATTATTGAATATGTATTTTAATTGAGATTTTAATTTTGTATATTTAATTGTTTTTAACCTTGGCTGTACACCACCCTGAGTCCTTCGGGAGAAGGGCGGTATAAAAATTTAAATAAATAAATAAATAAATCCCAGTCTTCAAAAAAGGAGACCCCAGCCTAGTTGAAAATTACAGACCAATCTCTTTATGTTGCGTCACCTGCAAAGTAATGGAATCTATCATCAGCCAATCCATTGGAGGCATCTCGAAACAAACAACCTACTCTCTAATAAACAATTTGTTTTCAGAAAAAAATTATCCTGTAATTTACAACTTCTCCACTGCAAAAACATATGGACTACAAATATTGATCAAGGCAAAGCAATAGATGCAATTTACATAGACTTCTGTGAAGCTTTTGACTCAGTAGTACATGATAAACTTATCCTAAAACTAAAATCCTACAGCATCTCAGGACCCCTCCACAATTGGATAACAGCTTTCCTGTCAAACAGACAACAAGTGGTCAATATTGGCAATGCTCTATCAAATCCTGTTGTAAACCTAATCTTGCGTAGCTTCTTCTCCAAAAACACTACACTACTAACCAGAGCATATAAAACATTTGCTAGACCAATTCTTGAATACAGCTCGACTGTTTGGAACCCATACCACATTTCTGATATCAATACAATTGAACGTGTCCAGAAATATTTTACAAGAAGAGTTCTCCACTCCTCTGTTTACAACAAAATACCTTATGCCACCAGACTTGAAATCCTGGGTTTAGAAAATTTAGAACGATGCCGCCTTCGACATGACCTGAGTTTAACTCATAGAATCATCTATTACAATGTCCTTCCTGTCAAAGACTACTTCAGCTTCAATTGCAACAATACACGAGCACACAATAGATTTAAGCTTAATCTTGATTGCAGAAAATATGACTTCAGTAACAGAGTTGTTAATACTTGAAATACACTACCTGACTCTGTGGTCTCTTCCCAAAATCCCCAAAGCTTCAACCAAAAACTGTCTACTATTGACCTCACCCCTTTCCTAAGAGGTCTGTAAGGGGCGTGCATAAGAGCACAAGCATGCCTACCGTTCCTATCCTATTGTTTCCTTTCGTTATATCCAATTTAATATAGTTATTACATACTCATGCTTATATATATGCTTATATAATGTATGGTTATTTCATGCTTATATATACTGTGTGACAAAATAAATAAATAAAATAAATAAATAAATAAATAAAATTAGGGGTGACCTGAAAGCAGTTTTCCAGTGTTTGAGGGGCTGCCCCAAAGAAGAGAGGGTCAACATTGGGCGCTATCTAACAAAATGAAATTCAACAGTGAAAAAAGTAAGGTTCTACATTTAGGCCAAAAAAACAAAATGCACCAGTAACCGTATATGTGGTACCTTGCTCAATAGTAGTACCTGTGAGAGGGATCTTGGAGTCCTAGTGGATAACCATTTAGATATGAGCCAGCAGTGTGCAGCAGCTGTTAAAAAAGCCAACACAGTTCTGGGCTGCATAAACAGAGGGATAGAATCAAGATCACGTGAAGTGTTAGTGCCACTTTATAATGCCTTGGTAAGGCCACACTTGGAATATTGCATCCAGTTTTGGTCGCCACGATGTAAAAAAGATGTTGAGACTCTAGAAAGAGTGCAGAGAAGAGCAACAAAGATGATTAGGGGACTGGAGGATAAAACATATGAAGAACGGTTGCAGGAACTGGGTATGTCTAGTTTAACAAAAGAAGGACTAGGGAGACATGATAGCTGTGTTCCAATATCTTAGGGGCTGCCACAAAGAAGAGAGTCAGACTGTTCACCAAAGCACCTGAGGGTAGAACAAGAAGCAATGGGTGGAAACTGATCAAAGAAAGAAGCAACTTAGAACTAAGGAGAAATTTCCTGACAGTTAGAACAATTAATAAGTGGAACGACTTGCCTTCAGAAGTTGTGAATGCTCCAACACTGGAAATTTTTAAGAAAATGTTGGATAACCATCTGACTGAGATGGTGTAGGGTTTCCTGCCTGGGCAGGGGGTTGGACTAGAAGGCCTCCAAGGTCCCTTCCAACTCTGATGTTATGTTATGTTATGTTATGTTATGTTATGTTATGTTATGTTATGTTATGTTATGTTATGTTATGTTATGTTATGTTATGTTATGTTATGTTATGTTATGTTATGTTATGTTATGTTATGTTATGTTATGTTATGTTATGTTATGTTATGTAAATCATTCTCCAAAGCACCAGAAGGCAGGAGAAGAAACAATGGGTAGAAACTCATCAAAGAGAGAAACAACCTGGAATTGAGGAAAAACTTCCTAACAAAGAGGATATTTAACCAGTGGAACAGTTTGCCACCAGAATTTTGGGTGCTTCATGATTGGAAATTTTGAAGAAGAGACTGATAGCCACCTTTCTGAAATGTTATAGGTTCTCCTGCTTGAGCAGGGGTTGGACTAAAAGACCTCCAAGGTCCCTTCCAGCTCTATTCTATTCTTCTTCTTCTATTCTTAAAAACAATTCCCCCTAGGAGAGGAAGATGAATATATGATTATTTACAACAATTTTGAACAACTCCCTTAATCCACTCTAAGGTCATTAAATCGATCGCGGACCCAGGGTGACCTGGTTTATAACCAGCGCAACTTACAACTTATAAGGCCGGGCTCATTCAAAGGACTGCCAATAAGAGATATTAGGAGGGGACCAGTGCTCAGCCCCCTTCTGGCTTTACAAACTAAGTTGACAAATGTCGCATGCTTTCCAAATGTGATCAGGGCCCATGGGAAGATACGTCTGGGATCCAGAGGTTTTTCCTGAAGGCTTTTATTCAGTGCTACATCTATGTGGATAATAATGAGCATCTTTTGGGGGGACATTAGCTCTCCCCTCCCCAGGGGAGTGTTCAGCTCTCTGCATCTGCCCTACTCTAGGCATTCCTATTTCTGCTGGAAGACGACCAAACATGGAGATGTTCCAGACATCGTTGATGGTTGATGGTTGATGGTTGCTACCACCCTTCTCCATTGGCACCAGTGGCTCTCTGACCTTCTCGTGGAACCTTCTCCTCTCTCTGAACGTAAATTGTCCCACCTTTCTCCAGGGCCTGTTTCCACACTCTCCCTGCCAGGTCCTGTTTCCACGACTTTCCTTGGTGGTCCTTCATGATGTAAGAATTCCCTTTATGCTTCCTCACTTTCTCCAAAGACCAGCTGGAAGGGAGGTGCCCAGAGGGTCATTGGTTGCCCCCTCCTCACTTTGGAAGAGCTTTGTAGCTCCCGCTGCCTTAAGAAAGTTCAAAACATCCTTAAAGATCCATTTCATCCTGAGGCCTCTTTTTTTTGAATTATTACCATCTGGAAGACTGTCCAAGACAATATGAACATGGACAAATAGGCTGAAAAGCAGCTTCTATCCCAGAGCAGTAACTATACTGAATTCTATTGTAGAGTGCAATATTAATGCAATATCGGGGGTTTTCAATTCAATTGCATACAATGTGAAGGAGGTGTGTTTTTGTTTTATTTTTATAGGGGTTTTTTAAAAGTATAATATGCAGTGAAGATGGCACTTAATTTCATTCTATGAGGTGCCATGACAATAAAGTAAACTATTAAACTATTATTGCTTGGTCTCGGAGATCCTCCTGATGACTTTGGAGAGGAGTTGACTCCTAATAAGACCCGGCTTGATCCGATGGCCACATTGCCGAAAGATTTCTTCCATTGAGTAAGCTGCAGCCTGAACCACCCAGGCTTTGCAATCAGCTTGCAGATCCCGGAGACCTGAAAAGAAATCCAGAAAACAAGTGATTTCCAGGATCAACTGAGAGAACCAACCCTGATCAGCGACTGAGCTTCTGGAGAAAAAATCACCGCTTCAAGTGAGGGAACTTTGAAACTCACCGAGGAAAACTTCTTCGATTTGTTTGGAAGTCAGCACAACCAGTTTCATCTATTTTACGCAGCAGCTGAGGCACATAAAAAGAAAACGTTGGTGGGCTTAGCAGACATAGCTAAATCGACTGATTCAAAAAAAAAATACGCAATTCACTGGTTTCCACTTGGAACAGTCGCTTTGGGACTTACGGGATGGTTACAGGGATTGGTTATGTTAGGAGATCTAATGAAAAGAAGGACTAGGAGTAACCGTTCTTTATATGTTTTTGTCTCCAGGCCTCACTGGAGGCTTTTAATCTCTTCTTAAAAGTGGACAGCCACTTGTTTGAAACGGTATAGGATCTCCTGCCTGAGCAGGGGGTTGGAATAGAAGACCTTCAAGGTCCCTTCCGGCTATGTTAGATAGATAGATTGATTGATTGGTGGTGTGGGATGGGCTGTGATAGGACAAGGCTGGTTCCATAGGTAGCCCAGCTCTGTAGCGTATATACCTAGATATGAAGGTAGGACGGCGTCTGGAGTGGGTTTACTCCCCTGAGGCCTTTCCCTCTCGGGCCTCCTTGGCAAGGGAGGGGGCTCTTTCAGGCCAGACTTGATCTCTGTCTGAGGAGGCCTCGGAGGCCTCCTGACAGTTGTCTTCTGGGCCAAATCGGGCAGCACCAGCGCTGGAGGCTGAACCTTCATCCTGACCTCCAATGGAACTGGGGAAGACATCGCAATCAGAGGCCCAGACTTTCTGAGTGGGATTACTGGACTGCTGGACTCCTCAGATAGTCTACCACTTTGGTGGACAGCCAAGCCTCCTCTCATCATGTAGCTGATAGCATACTGTATCACTGTTTTTGACAGTGTTTTTCTCCTTCCCCCTTAACCTCTTCTCTTCTTTTCCCTTCTCTCATCTTCTTTCTCTGGGTTTCTGCTCCCTTCCCTCCTCCTACCATTCTTTCCTTGTTTAATAACACATCTAGCATTTTATTTTTATTTATTTGTCAGTCACATATAAGATAACAGGTAAAAGTATAAACATTATTTGGATATATGAAAAGAGTAAGTAAAAAGGAATATTAAGACGGGGTGGTAAGCACACAGCTGCACTTATGCACGCCTCTTACAGACCTCTTAGGAATGGGGTGAGGTCAACAGTAGACAGTTTAAGCCCAAAATTTGGAGTTTGGTGGCATTAGTTATTTTACTGCAAGCAGAGGAGTGGAGGACTCTTCTTGTGAAATATCTGTGGACTCTCTCTCGATTGTATTTATGTCCGATATGCAATGCGGGTTCCAGACAGATGAGCTGTATTCAAGAATTGGTCTAGCAAATGTTTTGTATGCTCTAGTTAGTAGTACAATATTAGCAGAGAAGAAGCTACGCAAGGTTAGGTTAACAACTCTTAGTGCCTTTTTGGCAATATTGTTACAGTGGGTTCTGGCACTTAGATCTTTAAAAATGAGTACTCCAAGGTCCTTGACAGAGTGAGGATCATCTATAAGGTCATGTCCATCTAATTTGTATTTTACAAATTGGAAAAAGAGAAAGAATCCCGGAGAATATCACAATTAGTGGATAACCAAGGTCAGATCAAAGATGGGAATGAAGAGAAGAAAAAATTGTGCAAGATTACTATAGGGAACTAAATGCACAGGAGAATATTGATGAGGGAAATATTAAACTTTATTTACAGAAAGCAAATTTACCTCAGATCTCTAAAGACACTGAAATGATGTTGGAAGGAAATATAACAATGATGGAATTAATGCAAGTACTTAAAAAACAAAAAAGCAGAAAAGTGCTGGGACCAGACGGATTGCCAGCTGAATATTATATGACATTTCAAGAACAGTTGAGTCTTCCATTATTGGAGGTCATGAATGAAGTGATGTTAATGAAGAAAATTCCTGAGACATGGACAGAGGCCTATATCATACTTATCTCGAAAGAGGACATGGACTTACAACAAGTTAAAAATTATAGGCCTATATCTCTGTTAAATTCAGACTATAAAATTTTTGCTTTAATACTGGCAGAAAGATTCAAAAGATATTTGAATGATTTTATACACTCTGATCAAAATGGATTTCTGCCCAAAAGACATATTAAAAACAACATGAGGACAATACTGGATACTTTAGAATATTAAGAGTCCCATCCGGAAAAACAGATGGCATTGATTTTCCTTGATCCACAAAAAGCTTTTGATAACATGAATTGACGCGTTATGCTTTTACAACTGGAACAGATGGGTTTTGGTGGAAAGTTCATTAAGACAATAGAAGCTATATATCATAAGCAATCAGCTAAAGTAATGATAAATGGCAAATTGATAGAATCAATTCAAATTAAAAAAGGAACTAGACAAGGTTGCCCGTTGTCACCTCTGCTGTTTGTATTAACATTGGAAGTATTAATTAGAAATATTAGAGAGGAAAGAGAAATAAAAGCAGGGGTGAAATGCTCCCGGATCGGACGGGATCATGCGATCCCGTAGCAATGGTGGCTGCTGGTTCGGAGGACTGGTAGCAAAAATCCCTGGCCCCGCCCCCACTGCCTCTGCTGAGCCACACCATCAGCAGAGGTTTTTTTTTTTATTTTTAAAAGCCGGTTTTGCTTCAGCCGAAACCTGCCTTTAAAAGTAAAAAAAAGCCTTTGAGGATCCCGCCCCTCAGCTGACATCGGCAGCCTTTAAACTTAAAAATTAAAATTAAAATTAAAGGGTACTCTGGGGATCTCACTTGAGTTCCTCATCAGCAGAACCTTAAAAAACATGTTTTCTGTAGAAAACATGTAGAAAAACTACTTTTAAAAGAGTCTAAGCCACTTACCTGATTACTGATCGACCTCATGGCTTTTCTCACAGCCGGAAAACCCCAGTTTCGCTTTTAGCACTAGACTGAACTAATCTAAATTTAGCTAATCTATTTGACCACTGAGTGATTAATGCTGTGTGGCTGAGGAACTCTGGGAATTGAAGTCCACAATAAAATAAAATAAAATAAAATAAAATAAAATAAAATAAAATAAAATAATAAAATAAAATATTTGTGCAGCTTTCTGAGATTTGGTGTGTTTCTGTAGAGTTTCACTCTAATTTCACAAACACACAAAATCTCAGAAAGCTGTATGTGGTATTTGTGTGTGTGTGTGTGTGTGTGTGTGTGTGTGTCAGTTGTGTGTGTGTAAAGTGTGAAAGTTGTTTTTTGAGCTTTTTGTGGCTGTGTGAAGTGTGAAGTGCAGCTGCTTTTACATCGTGTGTGAGTCAGTTGTGCTGTGTTGTGTTGTGTTGTGTGTATGTAAAGTGTGAAAGTTGGTTTTTGGTACCTCTTATTGTTTTTTTATACTTTGTTTATTATTTTTATTATTTATTGTTATTGGCCACGCCCATCCAGTCATCTGACCACCAAGCTACGCCCACCAATTAAGCCACGCCCACAGAACTGGTAGGGAAAATTTTTAGATTTCACCCCTGAATAAAAGGCATGAAAATTCAAAAGGAAGAATATAAACTACAAGCATTTGCTGACGATTTGGTTTTTATTATTGAAGATCCACTAGAATCCATAACTATTTTGATAGATAAAATAGGAGAATTTGGAAAAGTCGCAAGTTTGAAAATAAATAAAGATAAAACAAAGATTTTAACAAAAAATATGTTAATGAAGCAAAAAACTGAATTAGCAGAACGATCAGAGATGCAGATCACAAATAAAGTTAAATGCTTGGGGGATATATTTGACTACAAGATGTAGTACATTGAAAGAGAATAATTGTAATAGACTCAAACAGCAGATAGTGTCAGATTTGGCAAAATGGGAGAATTTGCAGTTATCACTGATTGAAAGAATATCAAATGATTAAGATGAACATACTACCTAGAATTTTGTACCTGTTCCAGACAATTCCAATTAGACTGGGGAAAGGATATTTTGAGGAATTGAATAAAATAATATTGAAATATATTTGGCAAGGTAAAAAAGCAAGGATAAAACTAAAATTATTGCAAGATATGAGAACAAGAGGGGATTTTGGATTACCCAACTGGGAATTATACTATCAAGCAGCAAGTTTGATGTGGATCAAGGAATGGATAACTAAGAAATAATAGAATACTTTGGAAGGATTAATGAAGGATTAGAAATTAAGGATATTTTTATGTTGAAATTGTACAAGAGATGTGTAATCACCCCAAAGTTAGACTGTAATTGAATTGAAGATGCTTTTATGTTTGTTTGTTTGTTTGTTTTTTAAAAAAATTCCCCCCCAAAAAACACAATAAGATAAAATGAAATATGTATTACTCAATAATGCAAAGCAGAAAGCTAGGAACAAGACTATCATATTTATTATGCATGTTTACATGTCTATACAATTACATGTATTCATTAAAATAGTTATATTTCTTCCATTTTAAAGCACACAATAACTTAAGTTATTGTAAGGTTTAAAAGGGAAAAATATTTGATTTTTTATTTTTTTTTACATTTGAACCAGTGGTGAAATCTGAACCGGTTTACTATCGGTGCACTGGCTACGCATGCAGACCACATGTGAGGTGTGTGCATGTGCAGTGCATACCAAAAGGAGGCATGGGGTAAGAAGAAGAGTGCGCACAGGGGGTGGGGTGATCAGATGTGGCGCACGATTTTTCTTTTTACTTTTAAAAGCATTTTTTACAACCTATTCAGCCAAAGAGGTTGTAAAAAATGCTTTTAAAAGTAAAAAAAAAGGCTCTGACGATCGTGCGGCTCAGCTAGGCAAGGGCGGGGGGGGCAGGATTTTTGCTATTGGTTCTCCAAACCACCCACCACCATCGCTACCAGATTGGCCAATCCGGTCCGAACCGGGAGCATTTCACCCCTGATTTGGTCTACTTCACAAATAAATAGGATTTTGCAGGCAGGTATCTCATTTTCATTAAAAATGTTCTTGAAGCTTCACCAGATTAGTTATATCCTGACATCATTATGGTGACTGGGTCCAAAATCTTTGCCCAAACAATATTTCATGTTCAGACTTATATTAGTAAACCTATTCTGCTGCAGTGGGATTTAAGTTAAGAATTACTACAAAATAATTATATTTTTCATATATTTTTCATTTTATTACTATTTCATTTATTGACTTAGCTCCATAATAAGATTGTAACTGGAGTAGAGTCCAATGATCAGGTCGTATATAATGCTAAAATTTCAGATCCTACTTATTAAGATTTTAAAGCTATTCCTCTCTATTCAGAAGTAAATCCTGTTTACTTTAGCCTGGAAATCTTAAGTAGTTATTGAAACATTCTGTTTTTAAAACTGGAACATTTTGAGTAGTGGTAAATGATTTTCTACTTAAATTTTAATTTAAAAATCATAGTATAGCTTTTTCTTTTCAGAAAGGGCAAAAAAAAATTGAAATCTCCTTTGTGGTGAAAGTTCCAAATTGTTACTATGGTTTTTCTTTCAAAACTTCATAAAAACAAAAGGTCAGAGATGTCTTTCACTTTGTTGATTTTTTTAAAAAAATGGTTCTCAAAAGAAATGCTCGACAAAGTTCAGTTTATAAAATTTATTTTCTTTAAATAAATCCTTATTTGAAAACAGTTTTAACAGCATGAACAATTTGAGCAATCATCGAAATCATAAATTACAATAATGACATTATCAGAACAGGACAATATTAATCCTGGCATTACTATTATCTAACAAATTACTCTAAACTTTGGTGTCTGTAACACACAAAATGAATAAACTTCACACTACTAGATAGATGTTAGCTATCTTAAAGCAAACCCATAAATAACTAATCCCATCACATTTTCTACTTATTTGCCATAGTGAAGATTTCACACAATCTCTTTCCTTGTGATAATATTATAGAACTGAACTATTTGTTAAAAGCCAATCAGACTGATCTTCGTGGTAATCTTAAACATTAACCTCAATATTTTTTACCAAAATCCTTACTTAATGCCAACATAAATATCTTCCCTAATCCTTCAACCAGCACTCAATCTCAATGACACACAAAGCAAATGTTTGCCACCAATTGTAAAACCCTAATGCTAATGGTCACATAAATTTTAACCATAAATCTGAAAACTTGAACCTAACCACAATTCCTCTCTAATATCAAGACACATATTTTCTCTTATCCAGGTCCCAGTATTTAATCCCAACCATAACAAAAACCTAAAGAAAGGCAGAAGGCAGAAGTAGAAGGAAAACACTTACTTCATCCAATTAATCAAGCAAGCAACCTGCTTGACTAGAGTAATCAGCTCTACACATTCACCAGTTATCCTGCAAAACATCCTTCATTTGGCTTGCCCTCTATTCACTCATTCTGTTCATAAATTCCTGAAGGCATTTCCTTCTTTGTTTAATGGTAACATTAAATAGGAAGAGCAGTTGAGAATATGGATGCTATTTTACCATCCTGCCTTACATGCTTCTTTTACCTTAAGGTTGAAAAGCGAGATCAGATGCAGATAGTATTTGAGTCACTCTGTTTAATGTTTCTTCTTATCTCTATATTAGCAGATTTGAAAGCAAGGAATTTTTTTCATTTTATAAGTTTAGAAAAAATACATTACAATTTAATCAAAATGAATATACTCAATTAATTATCACAAATTATTAAGTCCTTCTGCAATTAATAGTGCTAGCCTGGAAAAAATGTTGCATTAAGAAAAAAAGGGGCAAGAGAAAATAAAATATCTATAGTTTTGAAAGGGATACATTTATTCTGGCAGAATATGAAGGCTAAAAGCACCAAAAAATTGGCAACTTGACAATATACATCAAAAATAAATCATCCTCATGTTTTTTTTTACAATGTGATTTAACTCAGAATTATTGTGCTTGAGATTTGTATCAGTCTCCAAAACCTGATTGAACTTTAGCAAACAACTTCACGCAGTTACTAGATGATGATAATCTTATATTTGGATGGAATACAAGAAAAAAACATGAGAAGAAATTTTACAGATTTAAAGTATAGATTACTATAAACGATTTTGGAATTATACAAGATAGGAAATGTTTCCAGATCTTTTAGCAAACAACAGATATGCTAATATTTGAAAAATTATAGCCTGGCAATTATCTCTGTTCTTCCTTCACATCAATAGCAGAAAGCAATATGGTATATTTTTTACCGAAGAAAAAATAATAGTGCACGTGCCAAACATAATAGATGCTCAAAAAGTTTGAAATTGATTTTATAATAGGATGAATAAAGGATATCACATTCAGGCAAAGATCTCAACTTGCAGTAAGACAGCATAGCCTGCAGATAGAAGCTTGGCTTGTCAGTATAAGGCAACTCACTGCTGAGAGGAAGCATAGCAATTAGTAACAAAAAAGTCTAATTCATTTTTATTTAATTAATTTGTCTATTCATAAAAATGCAGGAGCTTTTATTTTAGACTATAATAGCACATTTCCAATACTGCTAGTTAATATTTTGCAAGAAAAGATTATGTATGATTTTTATTTTATTTTAAGCAAGGACAATTGCTAGAGTCCAGTGAAATACAAGATCAAATATTCATTTTTCAAAAATCAACATTTAATCTAATCCACTTCTACATTATTCAATATCCAAACAAAGAAAAGTTTAAAAATCTTAAGGCTGGCTGTTCCATTTCCAAACAACTTTTATTATTAGGAAGTTTCTCTAAAAGTTTTGTCAACATATATTTTCTACTTTTTGTTTCCTTCTGAAGCTATAAGACCAATAAAGGAGAATATTTGTAGCTTGTGGATAGAAATGAGAGGTCTTGGTGCTTGCTGAGTGTGGTTATTTTCTTGCAAAAGTTCCATTACCCAAACTAAGGTATCAGTGCATTTGCTATAAGAGGGAGCTATTAGGAGCACAAAAATAAAACTGCTCAATCTGATTGTTTAGAGATACGCATTTTATTATAGGCTTTTCTACCATCTTTATCACAAGATCAAATACTAGAAAACTATATCTAAAACAAAAATAGTTCTATAAGTATGTTATTCAAATGTCTAGGTTCTATCATATCGCAAGATCTCAAATGGACAGCTAACATCAAAAACATCATCAAAAAAGCACAACAATGTTCTTTCTGCGCCAACTCAGAAAGCTCAAACTGCCCAAGGAACTGCTGATCCAGTTCTACAGAGGAATTATTGAGTCTGTCATTTGCACCTCTATAACTGTCTGGTTTGGTTCTGCAACCCAACAAGAAAGACACAAACTTCAGAGGATCATTAGAACTGCAGAAAAAGTAATTGTTACCAACCTGCCTTCCATTGAGGACCTGTATACTGCACAAATCAAGAAGAGGGCCGTGAAAATATTTACAGATCCCTCACATCCTGGACATAAACTGTTTCAACTCCTACCCTCAAAACGATGCTATACAGTACTGCACACCAGAACAACTAGACACAAGAACAGTTTTTTCCCGAAGGCCATCACACTGCTAAACAAATAATTCCCTCAACACTGTCAAACTATTTACTAAATCTGCACTACTATTAATCTTTTCATCGTTCCCATCACCAATCTCTTTCCACTTATGACTGTATGACTGTAACTTTGTTGCTGGCAATCCTTATGATTTATATTGATATTGATTGTTCCTGATTGCTTATTTGTACCCTATGATTATCGTTAAGTGTTGTATCATTAAGTGTTAATTTTGTACCCTATGACCATCATTTGTGTTATAAATGTTGTACCTCTATGAAGGTATCTTTTCTTTTATGTACACTGAGAGCATATACACCAAGACAAATTCCTTGTGTGTCCAATCACACTTGGCCAATAAAAATTCTATTCTATTCTATTCTATTATGACACTGGATCTGAAGGCATATAATATGTCACCTTTATTAATGGCATGCCCAGTCTTCTCAAATTGAACCAGAAGCTCAGAAAAAGAAAGAGAGGAATAAAGGTTACAGCTTTTATTCTACTGGCAGCTCAGACTTCATGGGATTTCTTACTATCATTTTTATCTGAGTTATACTCCAAACACAGTAATATTACGACCTTCCTGAATCTTTCTTCTTCATGAGAAGCAATAACTTCTCATTGTGACCAGTATGCATGTACTAAAGTGTTTCCCCCTTACTTACAGTGTGATAAATACAGCATTTATTATTGTGTTGGACATTACAATACAAATATTGGGATGCACTTTGTAAATTAAAGTAATTCCAGTTCATTAAATAGAACTACAATCTATAACTATTTAAATCCCATGTTATTTGAAATCAATATATTCAATGTGTTAACTCTGAAAATACTCTTTGATTTGAGGAAGACTCTTGGGATTAGCAAAGTGGAAAGGAAACATTAACCAAGTCCTTTCCTAAATCCAATAGATTTCTTGAGAGAGAGAAAAATTATCCAAAATAAAAAAATTGCAGGATGTAAATACAGCAAAATGCACAGAGATTATGTCATTTCCTTCTTCATTATCAGAGGCTTTCTCTAAATCACAAAGATTTCTTCCCATTCTCCCATGTATCTCTGATACAACCCAGAATATTTTTCTCATTATTGTTAAATTATTTTATTCCTGTGAATTCAGTTTAAATTTCGGCTTTCAAATTATTGTAAGTAATGTTGTATATTTCAATAATCAGTCATTTCTTTGTACATTTTGACCCTAATAGAAAGCTCACCTCTTGGTGTAATACATGCAGTCTTCAACACATAAGAAGCAATGCTCAATTTGTCTTCACAGATTGACTGTAAGAGAAGACAGCTGGTGAAGAATGAATGCTTTTCTCAGACATAATATGATATTAAAAATCTTGAGTTACTTTCTTTCCCTTGAATCCTTCACAGAAAAATATGAAACTGGGCATGAAGGGGTTCTTTAAATGGAACACATAAACACATAAACATACCTAAAATCTCTCTGCCTTACCTATGTCTCAACTGCTAAGAAGATTAAATCTATAGTATTTCTCATTTATTATCAATCATTTTAGTAACTTGAAGTTGCTTTGTCTTCCTAAGTCTTATACTTGAGCAGATCAATACAATACCATAATTGCATTAACCCATGTAAAACTCAAATTAATCACTGCACAAAAGAAATCCTCCAGAAATGTTGAAGTCAGTGCTGAGAATACAGGCTAAAAGAAAAGTAATGAAAAATACCGTCTGCTTTTTTTTAATCAGTTTCTTGAGAACTGGTTTCCATTAATAGGAATTTTAGGTATGCCTAAGGCGGGGTGGCTCAGTTGCTAAGACTCTGAAGTTGTCAATCGAAAGGTCGGCAGTTCAGCGGTTTGAATCCCTAGCTGCATAATGGGGTGAGCTCCCATTACTTGTCCCAGCTTCTGCCAAAGTAGCAGTTCGAAAGCATGTAAAAAATGCATGTAGAAAATAGGGACCACCTTTGATGGGAAGGTAACAGCGTTCTGTGAGCCTTTAGTGTTTAGTCATGCTGGCCACATGACCACAGAGACGTCTTCAGACAATGCTGGATTTTCGGCTTTGAAATGGAGATAAGCACCGTTCCCTAGAGTCGGGAATGATTAGCACATATGTGCAAGGGGAACCTTTATCTTTTAAGGCAGGCGTGTCAAACTCAAATTCATTGAGGGCCGCATCAGAGTTGTGTTTGACCTTGGGAGGCTGGGTGGGTGTGGCCAAGGGTGGGTATGGCCAGCTCAACATCACTTATGTCGGTGCACCTGTGATGGCCCAAGCACTCTGACAGCAAAAATGGGCTCCCGAACTCAGTTTTCAGCTGTGACAGCCTCCTGCAACCCTCTGCCAGTGAAAACAGAGCTCAGGAGGGCCTCCTGCATCCCTCACAAGCTCTATTTTCACTGGCAGATGCACTGTGGGCCAATCCTTCAATGTTTCCAGGGCGGCCTCACCAGCGAGATCTAAGCACTTCGTGGGCCGGATCCAGCCCCTGGCCTTGACACCCTGACCTAAGGCAACCTCTGACTCAAGAGTAATTTTATCAGAATAGATCTTCATGAACATTATAATTACCTCAAAATCTCTTAATGATCCTCACTTTAACTGCACAGTAACAAAGAATCATTCCTGAAACACTGGAAAAATGACTGCATGTTAGCATTAAAATAGTGAAGATAGTTTTTTTTTCAAAAACAAACTTTAATAAATTATTATTCAAACTTAGAGATTTATATCCTTCAATTACTTTGTACTTTCCTGTAGAATTGTCTCATTATTATAAAGTTAAAACAATTGAGGTCTCAAGACCACAGATGGTCCTCTCTAAAGATTTTGGGTGCAATTTTGCAATGAAAACATTGTTTTTTAATGTTCAATGTTTAATGTTTTTTTAATATTCAATTCATAAATAATTGAAAAACAATTAAATGTAATGTAGAACATTGCTTCCTGTATGTCATATAAGTAGTGATGTTGACTGCATTTCAATAATAAACTATTTTTTAAATAATTTAAATAAAATATTTTTGTCTGTCACACTGTTTTTTGAAACATGATCTCCAGCATACACCATAAAATTCTTAGCACTCAGTCAAAAAAAAAAAAGGACAGAAGAAGTGCCATTATCAAGTTGGAAACAAAACATTGGTGTTTGCTCACTGATTTCTGAACACAAGTAGGTGCTCATCCACCAATTTTTACTTCTCATTTATCTTTATCAGGTATATCTCCAAATTCTATTATCTCGATAGAATACACAAATCATTCAGGTGAAGGTATTGGTTTATAATGAAGAATCCTATTAATATTACATTGATTTCTCTGTAGTATTCTTTTCTATTCATTATATAGCCTCCCACCCTACTCCTGCTTTATTAATAACTTACTGATAAATTATTTCTTCTTCTTTTTTTAGTAATGAAGACCAAGGGATAGAGATAACTAGAAATATAAAATTGGTGAAATAATGAACTTACTTTATAAGGCCTTGAATTTTTGGCGTAAATGCTTGTAGGAAAAAAGCAGTAAGCAAATTCCTTTGTGTAGTGTTAAGATAAAATACAAGCATTTCTACAAGAAGTGTCACAGCAGCTGGTATCTTCACTAATAGCAAATATGCTAGAGCCTAATTTGTTTAGGATGAATTCCAAATAAATTGCTAATTGTGCTACTTCACCTTTAGAGCCTTTCATTCATTCATTTCATTCAGCCTTTCCATTATCGTAAAGCAGAAACACCACACCAAGGAGTCCAAATAATTGGTACTCAAGGAAATTGTCATATCATACTGATTAAATGCAAACTATTTTATGTTAATGTTTTATTAAATGCACCTGTCCAAACACACTTTTCGTCTCTGGTGTATTTTATGCTATCGTGTATATATAATATTTTATTGATAAGAGCTTTTCTGTCAGCAAAATTTCTCTTTTGAATGCTGAGTAAGCTGAAGACTACAAAGCAGCCTCTTCAATAAAATGTTATCTAAATGTGTCGGACTACAAATCTCATCTTTCATGAACTGGCTGAAAATATTGTAGGTTCTAGACCAACATATCAGAAGTATCAGGTACCATGCCCAGCTCTGACACAAAATGACAGAGGAATCTATCAAATGACAAGGAATCTGTTCTTGATGGATCAGATGAAATCAGGCTTAGAAGTAGCAAGCAATCAAGCACCTGAGGCTGGTTTTACCAGCAACTATCTGGAACAGCTGGACCTAGATTTAGATGACAGGAAACTAGACAACCACCTAGTCCCTCAGCACACCACTTTCTGTTCCAAACCCAGCAGATGCACTGAACAGTTCTGTCAGGTGATGGCATCATAGAAGACCATTACTACCTAGCCAGTAATCTTTCTGAAACTCACTCTAAACTCTGAGGCAGCTGGCATGAACAACTAAATCATTGGACTATGATTTGTCAATGCTATTGATGTGCACTTTCTTCAAAAAGAGAAGTTAAAGGGTAAGAAGTTCAAAGAACGAAATATATAAATCTGAGTATGGACCTAAAAAAAGTAAGGATAGTTTGCAAAGATATAAAGATATGGAGAAACATAGTAAAAAGCATTGACATTTAGCTATATTACATTTACTTGTATTACCTTCTGCCTTGAACTATTTTTCTTATTATTTCTTATGCCTTTTCACTCTACATAATATTGATTACTCCAAAATGAAACAGTATGATCAGTATATATGTATAGCACTTGGTCAAGTCTTAACACTATGTCATTTATTGATATAGCAGAGATGTTACTTGTGCATGGCAGATGGGTCATGCTTTTTATATAAAGATGTGCCTTCTACAAGAAAATTAAAATTAGTAGTCTTCCTCAGAGATTTACCAGTGTGGATAAACAGAAATAGTACTGCGTAGGAAATAAATGCAGAATATAAATCTAATAAATAAAATTTATTTGGTGTCAAGTTTAAATAATTTTGTTAATAGTCTAAGGCAATGATGGCGAATTTATGGCATGTGTGCCAGAGGTGACACGGAGCATCCTCTGTGTGGGCATTCGAGCCATCCCCCCCAGTTCAGCTCTGCCACGCATGCACATGTACCTCCCACTGGCCAGCTGGGCTTCAGGTCTCTGCTGTGCATGGGCAGGGGGTGGGAAGCTTGCAGGGGGCTGTGCACACATGCACAGGGGGTGGGATGCATGCATGGGCTGTGCGTGCATGCACAGGGCATGGGGCACATGCAGGGGGCGTGCGTGCATGTGGGGGGTGCACACCTGCACAGGTGCAGGATGTATGCGGGGGCCACGCGCGCAAGCACAGAGGAATGTGTGGGGCCACATGCACATGCACAGAGGTGGAGCATGTGAAGGGGGCATATGCATATGCTTGGGGGACAGGGCATATGCAGGCACTGCACATGAATACACGGGGACACATGCAAAGGAGCACACACGCATTGCATTTGGGGGGTTCGGGCACGCACTTTGGGCACTTGGTCCGGAAAAAGTCATCACTGGTCTAGGACCCACATATTTCTGATGCTATTTCAACTTCCTGATTCTCACTCAGTCACTGGTTTCATTACCTATCATCTTGTTGAATGTTCCTTATTTCCAAGTAATGAGAATTTATGAGAGCTTCAGTGCTATTGAGTTTACTTTAATGAAAACTTATAAGAGCTTCAGTGCTATTGTGTTAGGTTTTCTTTCGCCAAACCACTGGAAACATTGGCATTTGTCTGACACATGGCACAGGGAGCAATTAGATACTCCTCCAGCAAAGTTCAGATGCCCTGAGAACAATTTGGGCAGTTATTCTTCTTGAAATGGCGTTCTTGCTCCAAGTCCAGCTCACTTCAGTTAAAAATGCTCCTATCTGTCTCTCTCATAGCCTCTAACCAAATGCATCTCTATCATCTTTACTGTGCAAGTGAAAACATTTTTTTCCTATAAAAGCTGATGGGTATCTTATTCCCAAAAACCTGATAGTTTCTGTGTTATTGTTGTTTTTCATCTCCACTGGAAAAAAAATTAACTGATTATCCCTAATAGTTAGATAATAATTACTGTAACAAAGAACTGTTTCAGCCAGCTTGCATTATATTCTGCAGCTGTGTTCAATCTTGTCCTCACTGTGCATATTCAAGAAAAGCCATTAATATAAGAGTAGTGTTAATGCACATTAGAAACATAAGGAACAGTGGTGGGTTTCTACCGGTTCGCCCCAGTTCAGGCGAACAGGTAGTGGCAGTGGCAGGAGGCTCCACCCACCCACCCGGACATCATCACGGACGTTCTGCGCATGCGCAGAAGCACTGCACACAAGTGAAGTGAGTCCATGTGTGCTCACAGTTCCGAAACCGGTAGCAAGGTAAGTGGAACCCACTACTGATAAGGAAAGTCCTTCAGTTATAGTTGTGTATAGTTATGTGTACACTAAATAATTATATTATTGTGTAACAGTAGAATAAGGACTTTTAGAGACATGGGCTAGCTTACTTAAAATAATCTATGTTTAAATCAAAACAGATATGAATTTAATGAAACATATTTGTAGTAAAATAGCAGGAATCTCATAGCTTTAAACATAAGGGTGGTGAATAATGAATTGCTTTATCACCTGAAAACAATGCATGAAAAAAACAGTTAGGAAAGAGCATTTCTGAGATGCTAAATTAAGGAAAATGAAGTTTTATCTTCAGTTTGGAAAAAACATGGTGACAAGAAAACCTATATTACAAATTTAAATAACTTAAGAGGCTGCATTGTACTCTCTCCTGTAATACTTATAGAGGAGAAGAGAGTGAATCAGGGAAGTGCCTACAATGCTAAACTGAACAGGCCAGATTAAGAAGGGAGAGGAGGTTTAATTGGTGGAGGAAGCTGGGGTGTGTGTGTGATAATGAGTTTCCCACTGGCATTGAACTTACAGATCTTTTTGTTTCTTCCAGAAGATAAAATGATCAGCAATTTTCCTGCATGAGAAGTCGTGACTCCAGTGCATGGGTATCACTCTTATACACTGTAAGCCGCCCTGAGTCTTCGGAGAAGGGCGGGATATAAATGTAAAAAAAAAACAAAAAAAAACCCCTCTGTCTTCTGGCTCTATGGACAGGGTTCAAACTTAAGAGACGCCCCCTTTGTAGACCTCCCACTTTCAACTCTGTCCTGAGCTCGTGAGGACATTTTCTGGGTTTACTCCTGTGTGTTTGGATTTAGCAGGAGTTGAAGTTTGGAAATTTGTGCTTTTCTCTTTGAAATGGCATCAACTGAGTAAGTAAATGAGCTATCTTTGTTTAGGCGTTTGAGGTTTTTTATTAATATGAGTTTTTCTTGGAGCCTCTATGAAAATGTAGAAGCTGAGTGGAATGAGCGAACCTTATTTAAGTGTTTGATGACTTTAATTACAAGGCTGAGGATCGTTAAAGTGTGTGTGTGTGTGTGTGTGTGTGTGCAGCGGGGGAAAACTACAAGCAGTAACACTGTTATTATTTGGAGCTGCAAGGAAAGTTTATTTTGTTTGTCTCCATTTTAACTTGTTTGTACCTGGAGCACATGGTGTGAGTACCGGGAGTACCGGGAGATTTAAATCAAGCTGCTGATTCCACATGGTTACTCCTTTGGGGGAGAATCAGAGCAGTGGGGGAAGTTTGAGAACATATTGCCTCCATTTTATTTATTTTTTGTTTGTGCTGCTATTTTAAGCTTTTGCTGGAATACCCGCCATATGTGGGGAAGGCACAGAGGAAGGAATAAGCTCTTGAGCACCATGTTGGAAGCCACATGGGGCTAGCCAGGGCAGTGGCCATTTTGGGAGCTGGCTGACCTTATATGTATAGAGAAGATGATGAAAATAAATACATGAATTATATATATATATATATATATATATATATATATATATATATATATATATATATATATATATATATATATATATGGAAAATAAACAGGAATAATATGATAATAATAATAATAAAGAATAAATAAATAAAAATTAAATAATAATAATACCAAAAAAAGAAAAAAAAAGAAAAAAAGAAAAAAAATTGAACTGAAGAAAGAGAAAAGAGACTGTCATGGGGTTTCAGTGATCGGCCCTCCAGTACAGCATAGGCCTTTGGAGTAAAGAAGTGAAGAGGCCTGATTTAGCCTGAGGCAGCTGTTTCCAGGCTGCATGGCTTTGGAGTTTTGAGCAGGTGTTCTGACCTGCAGAGGGAAAGGACCAACAGTTTAGGGAATTAACCCTTGTAATGCTGCTGAGTTCTAAAGATGGTAACTGGTTATTGAGGCTTGTACATTGACATGTATATGTATTACATAGAATTTGTTATGATAATGATAATAATAAATAAATAATAATAATAATAATAATAATAATTTTTTAAAAAAATAATTTTTTTTTAAATTCATGGAATTATAAAAGGTGCTTACTTATATGTAATTTTATTTCTATATGTGTTCTAGAAATATGGCGTCGGATGCCTCACATAGTGACCAGATGGAGGTCACTGATGCTTCTCAACCTCAGAGAGCTGCCACTGAAGGCTCGAAGAGCCGTTGTCATAAGACAAGGAGTGGCAGTTCGGAAGCAGCTGCAAAACTTAGAGCAAAAGCCTTGGCGCTTAAAAGGCCCACTAAAGCGCAGGAGAAGGCGGAAAAACGCCGCCAGAAGGCGCTGGAAAGACAGAGGAACACCAACAAGGCCACTAAGTCCACATTTATTAGGGATCAGGTACAGCCTATGGAGAAAGATCCAATGGTGGAACCGGATCCTTCTTCCAGTTTTCTGGCCAGGGCCCTGTTGCCCCAGCCATCAGGAGCGGCTCCAATACAGGGAGGCCCAGTTCTACACCTATCAACTTGGTAGCATCACAAGGGGATAGGCAGACCATAGACCAGGTGACAGAAATGCCTGAGTTAGTGCGGAAATGGATTGCAGAGGCGGTTCACCGGGAACTTGAGGCAGGCAAAAGTCGTAACAGGCAATCTGTTCTTGGGGCGGAAGCCCAGTCACAGGATAGGGATCAGGTAGAAACAGAACCAGCAGACGGACACATGGGGTCGCGTTCTGACAGCTCTGATTCGCCTTCAGAGGCGGGGAGTTCCCCATCCATGGAGGATGAACAATGGGACCAGGAATTGTCTGAGGAGGAAGGTTTTTTACCGGAGCAGCCCATGTTTAAAGGGCTGTTCAGGCCTCATCTTTTTAAGGCCTTGTTGAGTAAAGCTAAGGCGGTTACTAAACAGGGACTCCTAGGGGAACAAGGCGCCTGTCCAGAGCAGGACCCTGCAGACATGCTTTTTTCTGAACCAACGGTGGAGACGGAGACAGTTCCTGCTCCAAATTATTTCTAGATATGATTAAGAAACAGTGGGAAGCCCCGGCCGCATTACCGAACATGTCCTCCCTTGAGAGACGGTTTTTTAACACGGCTTCTGACCTGATGGAACTCCTGAGAGTGCCTGAGGTGGATGACCCGGTTTTGGCCCTGGCTTCCTCTTCGGCCACCTTGGTTGAACCTGAGGAAGTTTTGAAGCCAGAGGATCGGAAGTTGGAGCAGGCCCTCACGAAAACGCATCAGGCAGCAGCCTGGGGAAAACGGGTGGCCACAGCAGCATCCTTCTTCAGCAGGGCCATCCTCCTGTGGCTTAAACAAATGCAGGAGAAAGTGCCAGTGACCGATCTGAGGACTCATCAGGATTTCAACAAGATAGTGGCAGCTGTGGAATACACAGCGGATGCCACTATGTCCTCAGCGAAATATGTGGCAAAGTCGATTGCGTCCTCTGTCACAGCACAGAGGTTTCTTTGGTTAAAAAATTGGCAGGCAGACACAAAGCGCAGATGGCGATTGGCCTCTGTGCCATTTAAAGGTGCAAAGTTGTTTGGTGAGGCTTTGGAGCCCGTGTTGACGGAAACTAAGGGGAAGAAGAAGGTGTTGACTGCCTTGTCAAGGAGAGGGGATACAAGGTTTTCCCCCTCCTTTCGGAAGTCTTATTTTCGTCCCTATTGGGGGTCGGCCTTTGGCAGATATCAGAGAGGTTTTCAAACACAGGGAGGTCAGTGGGGCCACTATCATCACTCAGAGGAGGGGTCCTCTGACAAAGGCAGGTCCCGCGGTCAGTCACGGCGTCCTTTTCGGGGGAGGGGCAACCGCTCCTTCCGCAGACGCCGCTGACGGCAGGCATCAGGCTCCCATTGGTGGCCGTCTAGGGCTGTTCGCCGACCAGTGGGAGAAAACCACCTCCGATCTATGGATAAGGGAGACCATTTCATCAGGTCTCTCACTAGAATTTCTTGCACCCCCTCCGACGGTCTTATTTCGATGTCCCAGGTCTCGAGATGCGACAAAAAGAGAGATCATGGACACTGCGGTTCAGCACTTGCTGAACATCGGAGCGGTGGAGCCCGTTCCGGTTCACGAACAATGGAGCGGTTATTACTCAATGTTGTTCGTCATCCAGAAGGCCTCGGAAGGGGGGGGCTGCAACCAATTCTCAACCTGAAAGGATTGAACAGGTATGTGAAGTATCGGAGATTCAAGATGCACTCCCTGCGGTCAATCCTTACGAATGTCCGGAAGGGGGACTTCTTGACCTCCATAGACCTTACGGAGGCATACCTTCATGTTCCGATAAATCGGAAGCACAGGAGGTTCCTGAGGTTCTTTTATGACGGCAAGCATTTGCAGTACTGAGCACTTCCATTCGGCCTTGCCTCGGTCCCCAGGGTTTTTACGAAGATCCTGGCGGCGTTAGGAGCGCTTCTCAGGGCTCGTCCAATACGGATTCAGGCCTACCTGGACGATATTTTGGTGCAGTCAGTCTCTCACAGACAGGCAATAGAAGATTTGAGGGAAGCGATACTTTGTCTGCAGACTCATGGTTTCTCCATAAACATGGGAAAGAGTCACATCATTCCCACAAACCGGCTGTTACATTTAGGGGCAGTAATAGATACGCTGAAGGGTCAAGTTTTCCTGTCCCCAGTCAGACTTCAGAGCATCAAGGACCTGGTAGTGTAGATTCGCTCACAGAGGAGAGTTCCGCTTGCGTTACTCTCATCTCTGCTGGGCAAGATGATTTCCTGCATAGAGGTGGTCCCATGGGCAAGGTTTCATGCAAGGCCTCTACAATGGTTCATGTTACCGTTTCAGAGGTCAGGCAGGGACACGTCGCAGTTCAAGGTCAGGGTCCCGGGAGACGTTCTAATGTCTCTACGCTGGTGGAAGTCCAGGAACATGGAAAGGGGCTGCCATTTTTTGGAACAGGACCGCATCACGGTGACAACGGATGCCAGTCTGATAGGCTGGGGGGCTCATTGTCAGGACCAGGTGATCCAGGGCTCTTGGTCAAGGGGGGAGACAAAGAGGAGCATAAATTGGCTGGAGCTGAGAGCGGCCAGGTTAGCGCTCAGACATTTCAGGCACTGTTTGAGGGATCGACATGTGCTTCTCCTGACAGACAACATCACAGTGAAGGCCCACATCAACAGGCAGGGAGGCACTCGATCCAGGGGGCTCATGGCGGAGGCGGATCGCCTTTGTCGCTGGGCCGAGTGCAATGTGATTTCCATCAGGGCGGAACACATTGCCGGGATAGACAATGTCAGAGCAGATTGGTTGAGCAGGGCACCTCTGGATCCTGCAGAATGGAGACTGGATTCGGAGTTATTCAAGGAGATTCAAGGCGATTCGGACAGCCGGTCATCGATCTCTTCGCATCTCCAGCGAACCATCAACTTCCTTGGTATTTCTCCAGGTCCCCAGCGCCAGGGGCAGAAGGGGTAAACGCCCTCCATCTTCCTTGGCCCAGGGGTCTACTATATGCCTTCCCGCCGATGGCTATCCTTCCTCGGGTAATTGGTCGGATTCTGCAGACCAGGGCACAGGTCATTCTGGTGGCACCATACTGGCCCAGAAGGCCGTGGTTCGCGGATCTGGTACGTCTGTCGGTCGCCGCATCATGGAGGATTACACCCGACAGGGTGTCTCTCAGTCAGGGACCGGTTCATCACCCGGGTCCCCAGTGGTTGCACTTGACCGCATGGCTGTTGAGCGGAGACTGCTAGAAAGACGGAAATTTCCCTCAGTTGTGATAACGACAATGCAGGCGGCTAGACAACCGTCTACTACACGAATTTATGACTCCACTTGGAGAACCTTTGTGATTTGGTGCACTGGTAGGAGCATTCAGCCAACCAAGGTAAAGGTTCCACAGTTGTTGCAGTTTTTGCAGGCTGGGTTGAAGAAAGGGCTGGCACCAGGGACATTACGCAGGCAGGTGGCAGCGATAGCGTCAGTGTTAGATTCTGCGGGTAGGCGGTCGGTGACAAAGGACCCAGAGGTAAAGAGGTTTTTGAGGGGGGCGACCAACCTGAGACCGGCAGTGGTTCACCGTTATCCCACCTGGGACCTTCAGAAGGTTTTGCAGGCACTTTGCAAGGCTCCCTTTGAACCGATTAGGACAGTTCACATCAGTTTTTTGACTTACAAGACGCTGTTTTTGGTAGCCATCACATCGGCCCGCAGGATTTCGGAACTGGCTGCACTCTCGGTGCGAGAAGACTTGTGTGTGTTCCACTCCAATAGAGTGGTTTTGCGTTTGGACCCAACCTTTGTGCCGAAGGTCAACTCCTGGTTCCACCGGGCCCAGGAGTTGGTTCTTCCGGATTTTTGTCCTAATCCATCACACGCGAAGGAACGTGTGTGGCACACTCTGGATGTCAAATGGGCTCTGAGGGTTTACATCAAAAGAACTAGGGCTTTCCGATGGACAGAGGCACTTTTTGTGTCATTCCAACCATCCACCATGGGACAGAAGCTTTCCGCTTCGGCGGTGGGCAGGTTACTCAGAGCCACCATAGCCAGAGCCTACGAGGCTCAGGCTTTACCAAGGCCTAAGGCTATTACGGCACATTCAACAAGGAGTGTGGCCACATCGGCCGCATGGGCCACACAAGCATCGGTGGAGGAGATTTGCAGGGCAGCGACCTGGTCGACTCCGTCACCTTTTATACGTCATTATCAGATTGACGCATATGCATTGGCTGAGGCGGCCTTTGGTCGGAGAGTACTACAACGTGTGGTAGAGACGCCTGAAGGAGATGACCAGACAGCTTCCCACCCATGAGGACTGACAGCTTGGGTAAGTCCCATGCACTGGAGTCACGACTTCTCATGCAGGAAAATGGGTGTTGGTCTTACCTGATACATCCCTTTTCTGATGAGAAGGAGTGACTCCAGCCCCACCCTAATGAAAGGGTCTGGTCAGGGAGGTGTCCGTGGGGTGTTGTTACAGGTACATTATTCGGAACCCTCGTCGAACATCGTTGAAAGTGGGAGGTCTACAAAGGGGGCGTCTCTTAAGTTTGAACCCTGTCCATAGAGCCAGAAGAAAGAGTGATACCCATGCACTGGAGTCACTCCTTCTCATCAGAAAAGGGGTGTATCAGGTAAGACCAACACCCATTCTAGAGAGAGAGAGATGGGGAGGGGAGAGGGAGAGGGAGAGGGAGAGGGAAAGGGAGAAAGAGTGTAAAAACTCAAAGGCCACACATGAATAGTCAATTTAGGAAAAGATTGACAATTTGGAAAGAAGTAAATCAACCGATCAGCTGCATTTTTTTCTTTTCTGAGAAAAGTTGAATATAAAAATAGTTACATCCAAGAACAAGAAAAAATAAATATAATAAAAATAAAGAAAGAAAATATTCCAGCTGAATGTTTTGAGGGTTACAGGAGGGGCAAAAAATGATTCAGTGGGTGGGGTATAATATATATACCAACCAGTAGTGTTATTACTTACCTTTGCTACCGGTTCAGAAATGTGAGCGCATATGCCACCTTTGCACATGCACAGAGTGTCCATGATGATGTCCGGGTGGGTGGGTGGAGCCTCTCGCCCCCGCTGCTACCAGTTCATCCGAACCGAGTAGAACAGGCTCCGACTCAACCCATCCAAGACACAGTGGCTGTGGATGCCGGTGTCCCGGCACAGTCAGCTTACTCCATCGCTGACTGTGGGGGGCGAATCGTTAGCCCCCAGGGAATCGGTGCGCAATTTAGGCGTTCTCCTGGATGCACGGCTGTCTTTAGAAGACCATTTGACAGCCGTCGCCAGGGAAGCTTTTCATCAGGTTCGCCTGATTCACCAATTGCGCCCTTTCCTGGACCGGGACGCGTTATGCACGGTCACTCATGCCCTCGTCACTTCCCGTCTGGATTACTGCAATGATCTCTACATGGGGCTCCCCTTGAGGAGCACCCAGAGGCTCCAACTGGTGCAGAATGCGGCTGCGCGGGGGATTGAGGGAGCTCCTTGTAGCTCCCATGTAACACCTCTCCTGCGTAGGCTGCATTGGTTGCCGGTGGTCTTCCAGGTGCACTTCAAGGTGTTGGTTATCACCTTTAAAGCGCTCCATGGCATTGGACCGGGATATTTACGGGACCGCCTGCTGCCGACAGTTACCTCCCATTGTCCGATACGTCCAGTGCGCACCCACAGGGAGGGTCTTCTTAGGTGCTGTCGGCTAGTCAATGTCGGCTGGTGGCTCCCAGGGGAAGGGCGTTCTCTGTGGGGGCCCCAGCTTTATGGAATGAGCTGCCGGTGGGACTCTGTCTCCTCCCTGATCTCCGGACCTTTAAGCGCGAGCTCTTTTTTCACCAAGCGGGGCTGGCCTGATTGATTTTAGTATGGGGATTTTAGTGGGTTTTTATAGGGTTTTACCTAGGTTTTAGTTTTGATAAATTTTAGCTAATATTTTAATGTTACAGCGATTGAATCAGTTTTTTAAATTTGATAGTGTATTTTAAATTTTGGGGGATTTTTGTTGTTTTATTGGCTGTACACCGCCCTGAGTCTTTGGAGAAGGGCGGTATAAAAATATGAATAAATAAATAAATAAAATATGAATAAAATATGAATAAATAAATAAATAAACCGGTAGAATCCCACCACTGATACCAACCTAATCCAACCCAATTTATTGAGACTATCTGAATGGTTATTTTTCACACCAGTAGGCAAGCCTGGGCGAGAAGAGAAAGGAAGCCATGAAATCCATCAGTTGCTAACCTGAAATTGTCCCCATTCAATACAGGTAGTCCTTGACCTACAACCATGCATTTAGTGATCATTAAAGTTAAAGGACACTGAAAAACGTGACTTACAATTGATCTTTGCACTTAAAACTATCATACATCTTCATGCCCATAGTGATCAAAATTTGGGAGCTCAACAACCAGCATATATTTATCACAGTTACAGCCTTCTGAAATCCTGTTATCACCATTTGCAGCCTTCCCAGCCAGCTCCCAACAAGCAAAGTTAATGGGGGAAACAATTTGCTTAACAAGTGGAAGATTCACATAACAATTGTCATATTTCCCTTAACAATTAAGGCAAAAAAGGCATAAAATTGTATGCAATTCACATAACCATCTCCTTGGTTAGCAACATAAATGCTGGTTTCAATTATAGTGTTGAGAACTACTTGTATAAGCCTCAGCCTCACTCCCGAAGCTCAGTAAAGTTTGGCTTCAAAGACAATTTATTTCTACATTTTTTTGCCTATTTAATAATGGAAGGAATACATATTAATATAACATAACCATAAGGAAGAACCTTGAGGGTGTTCTGCATTTAGAAAATGCTCTAGGATTCTTAGGCTACAAGACACTTGCCATAGGAAGAGGATTTGAATCACTTTAAAGTCTTAGAGCAGGGGTCCTTTGGACCGTGCCGCACTACCAGGCTGCAGCCTGTTTGAAACCGGGCCACGGGAGGAATGGGCAAGCTCACATGCGCACAATGCTCTATTCACACGAATAGAACTTTGCACATAAGCACAAGCGCCCTCCACTCAAGCTCTCTCTGCTTGTGTGAGTGGAGCTGTGCATGCAAGCACCTGCTGCTCACGCAAGTGAAACTTTGCACGAGTGCAAGCACCTTCCGCTTTCGTGCAAAGCTCCATTCACATGAGTGGAGGCGTGCACTGTGCCGCTTGCACAAATGGAGCTGTGCACCCACGTGTGTGCACCCGCCACTCACACATACCCCCTGCGCCAAGCTGCCAAGCTGGAAAGGTTGGGAACCACTGCCGATGTTATAGAGTGTAAGTCAAGAGTACAAAAAAAATCCCTCCCAAGAACAGTTGTGGATCAGTTGCAGATGAGCTTTTGATCAGATTCCCAGTATCATAGAACATTAATAGTATTTAATTCCCCAGCAACTTCCCAAAATCAAATAAAATTGGGAAAAAGAAAATCCATGCATACTCAGTGCTTTAATTGCTTCAACAGCAAAAAGGTGGATTTTTTATTTTTTAAGATAAACCATAGAAAAGACCATCGTACCAAGAAAGAAGAGTTAACTGTACAGTTCCTGATAATAAAATGCCAATCCCCTTCAATATTAAAGGTGCCAAACTTTTCCTTAAATTATATTTTAAAAGTCCAAATTATGATGAAGATTGGCTGCATTTTTTTCCTTTTCTTGAAAAAAATGGAAGGATGCGGAGACTGTAGCTGCGGACCAAAAACTGTGGAGTATCCTTGTAATTTAATGTGCTTAGCACTGGACATGATAATAATAATTGAGACTTTGCTACAGAGTTCATGGAACACAATGTAGATAATCTCTCTCTGTTTTTCTCCAACCATCCATTCCCAAATCATGATGGTTCATGCAGGCGAGCTCCTATGAACTGTAATCTACCATGCACTACCTCAAAATACTACCTCAACTAAACAACTACCTCAATTACAACCACAAGTAACCATCAACCCAGCAATTAATTCAAACCCACCAAATAATATGATCTTACTTATCAAAGACGCCATTGAACGTGAACAAAAACATCCAAACGCTATTTTATTTGGCCTGGAGGACAATGATGAATCTGATGACATCACTAAGGTTCGCAACATTATAAGAAACTCCAATAAACTAAATATCTCCCCTGATGATATCATTGAAATTTCAAGAGATGGCCCTGAGTTCAAATACAACGATGGCTCGGTAGCTCCACAATTTTGCAGAGTTATTTGCAAAAATGAGTCCATCAAACAATATTCATATATACAATAAATTCAATTGCCAAAATCAACATCAGCCATAACAAACTTCGCTCATGTCCCGATTTATCCATATTGTAAAGAATCCACTCCCGTGAACTCCACTCAGAACTTAAAAGACGTGAAGAGCAAGGACATACTGACTTATACATTGACTACCGTGCCGACTGTATCAAAAGGAAGTCCCGCAACCCACATCCTAATATTCAATCCTCCTCCATCCAACCCCCTATCATCCAAAACTAGGCACGCATGCCTGACTTCCTCTATATCAACTACTACTGATCTTAAATGCAAGCTACTTAATCCAAGAAGCCTTGTAAATAAAATACCCAAATTTCTCCTCTTACTAAATACAGCTATATTCGACATTATATTTGTGAAACTTGGCTGAATACATCCCTCCCTGATTCCATTATTACAGTAAGAGACTTCATGTTTACTGGTCAGATCGTGAAATCCATAGAGGAGGTGGTATTACTATCTTCTACAAAAAGTGTCTACATCTAAAAAATATTCAAATTACATGGGAATTTGCCCTTCCTGAGACCATCATCTGTGACCTGTCCCTAAATACCACATTTCGATTCTTACTTTGTTACAGAGCCCCAGATTATGACACCAAACATGAGAACAAGTTAACTTCACTACTAACCTGGGCAACCTCCTGCCCACAGCCAATAATCTTTCTTGGTGACATTAATTTACCACTTATTAATTGGGCCCTAAATGAATGTACAATTGAACTTATACATGCAACCCTGTATAATACTGTAACTAATCTAGGATTTGTTCAACTAGTAACTAACAACACTAGACTCAACAACTGTCTTGATCTCATCTTCTGCAACAGTTTAAATTCAATTTATGGACTAGAAATAAAAGAACCATTCTCCAACAGTGACCACAGCATGATTGACTTTTGTCTCAACTCGCACCCTCTCAAAAATCGTAATGATGGGATTCCCTGTTATAACTTTAAAAAAGCCAACTATGATCTCATAGACAATGAACTCTCATATCTTGATTGGCAAATTCTATTCTCTGGCTGTAATACTGCTGACGGCCATTACAACATTTTCTTGCATGAAGTCAAAAGAATCATTAAACTTTACGTACCACTGATATCTCACAAAACCAGAAAAAATAAACTACCAATATCAATAAGGAAATTACAATCCCCAAAAAAATCTCTTTGGCAAAAAAACAAAACTAACCATGTAGCTAACTTCAAAAACCACTACAAAAACCTATGCCAACAAATAAAGACTGAATGTAACAATTATCACATCAAGCAAGAAGAAAACCTTCTACGCACAAAATCCACCCACGCCTTCTATAATTTTGTAAACAACAAACTTAAAGACTTGAGATCCATCCCACCCTTAAAAGGACCAAACAACGAAGAGTGTATTGACAAAACCGTTAAAGCCAATCTCTTTAACACGTTCTTCAGCTCAGTCTTTGTAAACAGCAACAACACACACCCAATATTTCCCAGCCGTAGTACAGACAATTACAATGATTATGGTGATCTTGTACATATTGATTTTACAGAAGACAGTGTTGAAAAGGCACAACGTAATCTAAAACCATCTCTATCTATTGGACCTGATGGACTATGTGCATACTTCTTAAAAAAGCTTTCCACTGCAATTGCAGAACCTCTAAGCATAATTTTTGAAAAATCTTTCAGTACCAGTACCAGCAACGCCCTACCAATGGTCACAAGCCAAGGTCATACCTATCTTCAAAAAGAAGACCCTAGCCTAGTTGAAAATTACAATCTTTTTATGTTGCGTCACCTACAAAGTCATGGAATCAATCATTAACCAACCTATTACCCTCCACCTAGAGACAAATAACCTACTTTCTATCAAACAATTTGGTTTCAGAAAAAAATTATCCTGTAATCTACAACTACTACATTGCAAAAACATATGGACTACACATCTCAATCAGGGCAAAGCAACAGTTTACATAGACTTCTGTAAAGCTTTTGCTTCGGTGGTACATGACAAATTACTTCTAAAACTAAAATCCTATGGCATTTCTGGACTCTTACATAAATTGATAACTGCCTTCTTGTCAAACAGGCAACAAGTGGTCAAAATAGGAAGCACTCTATCAAATCCTATACCTGTTAATAGTGGTGTTCCCCAAGGCAGTGTTTTAGGTCCAACACTCTTTATACTTTATATAAATGATCTTTGCGATCATATTAAAAGCAACTGTGTTCTTCGCTGATGATGTTAAACTATTCAACATTCGACAACGCAACTACCCTTCAAAAAGACCTTGACTATGTGGCAGATTGGTCTAACAAGTGGCAACTTGAAATCTTAACCAACAAATGCTCTGTCTTGCACATTGGCAAAAAATAATAATATCAAAACGTAAAATACAAATTAGATGGACATGACCTTATAGATGACCCTCACTCTGTCAAGGACCTTGGAGTACTCATTTTTAAAGATCTAAGTGCCAGAGCCCACTGTAACAACATTGTCAAAAAGGCACTAAGAGTTGTTAACCTAATCTTGCGTAGCTTCTTCTCTGGTAATATTGTACTACTAACTAGAGCATACAAAACGTTTGCTAGACCAATCCTTGGATACAGCTCATTTGTCTGGAACTCACACTGCATATTGGACATAAATACAATCGAGAGAGTCCAAAGATATTTCACAAGAAGAGTCCTCCACTCCTCTGCTCGCAATAAAATACCTTATGCCACCAGACTCCAAATTTTGGGCTTAGACAACTTAGAACTACACAGACTTCAATCTGACCTAAGCATAGTACATAAAATTATCTACCACAATGTCCTACCTGTCAATGACTACTTCAGCTTCAACCACAACAATACATCAAAGTAAACCGCTCCAAACTTGATTGCAGAAAATATGACTTCAGTAACAGAGTGGTCAATGCCTGGAATGCACTACCTGACTCTGTAGTTTCTTCTCCAAACCCCTAAAACTTTAAGTTTAAACTGTGTACTGTTGACCTCACCCCATTCCTAAGAGGTCTGTAAGGGGCGTGCATAAGTACACCTGCGTACCTACCATCCCTGTCCTAATATTCCTTTTTTACTTACTCTTTTCATATATCCAAATTACGTTTATACTTTTTCCTGTTATCTAATATATGATTGACAAATAAAATAAAATAAAATAATTTATTTATTTATTTATTTATTTATTTATTGTTCACATTTATATACCGCCCTATCTCCCTAGGGACTCAGGGCGGTTCACAGGCACTTAAAAATACATATAAATACAAACTAAAATAACAAGTAAAAAACTTATTCCATAGCCGAATTGTTAAAACCATATAAATAATAAAACCCATTTAAAACCATAAATTTAAAATCTAATCCAGCAGATAAATAAGTGTGTTTTAAGCTCGCGACGGAAGGTTCGGAGGTCCGGAAGTTGACGAAGTCCTGGAGGGAGTTCGTTCCAGAGGGTGGGAGCCCCCACAGAGAAGGCCCTTCCCCTGGGTGTCGCCAGACGGCACTGCCTAGCTGACGGCACCCTGAGGAGTCCCTCTCTGTGAGAGCGCATGGGTCAGTGAGAGGTATTTGGTAGCAGTAGGCGGTCCCGTAAATAGCCCGGCCCTATGCCATGGAGCGCTTTAAAGATTGTCACCAAAACCTTGAAGCGCACCCGGAAGGCCACAGGTAGCTAGTGCAGTCTGCGCAGGATAGGTGTCACGCGGGAGCCACGAGGGGCTCCCTCTATCACCCGCGCAGCCGCATTCTGGATTAACTGAAGCCTCCGGATGCCCCTCAAGGGGAGCCCCATGTAGAGAGCATTGCAGTAATCCAGACGAAACGTCACGAGGGCGTGAGTGACCGTGCATAAGGCATCCCGGTGTTCTGTTTCCCTTCCCCCAATACTCCCAGCAAAGAGTCCGTCAGAGGCCTTCCTTTTTTTTCTCCTTTTATTTACATAGATACATGTCCTGGCCACGTCTACCCACGGGCCTGCCAAGTTTCTGGAGATAACGAGGAAATTATAGATAAGGCCAGAATTACTCACGAATATATTCTTCCCTCCATGAATTAGCTCGCGCCAAATTCATTGCTTTGTCCAAGACAAAAAACCAGGAAGTCCCGCCTCCTATTTATAGTCTCTGCAGATGTCACTGCATGACAATTATGACTTGGCTTTGTCCCAACTCTTCCGCTGCTGCGCACGCCGATCAAGCCTTCGTAATCTTGCGTCCCTCCAAAACTGTTCTTGGGGCGTTGCCAAATCAGAAGAAGGCCCAGGAGAATCAGGCCTTGCCGGCCCCTCCCTTTGAGTGGGTGCCAGGGAGGGAGAGGGCTCAAGAGAAGCAGGGCTTGCCAGGTCTTCTCCCTCATTTTCTGAATCATCCGAGTCCAGGAGTCTGGGTCCAGGAACCTGGGTCACAACACTATCCCTCACCGCAGGGCCCTTCCCCCGGGGCTGACGATCGGGATGCGGTCGGGCTGGGTTCTGCTCATGGAAGGCCTGCACCAGGTCAGGGGCATGAACGTCGGAGGCATCTACCCAGGAGAAATCAGTCCCGTATCCCTTCCACGCGATCAAATATTGGAAACGACCCTTTAGCCAGCGAGAGTCTCGTACGCTGTGGACTTCGTATTCCTCCGACCCGTCCTCGGCGACAGTGACGGTGCTGTTGGGCACCGAAGGGGACTCGGTGTGGCCTCAGGAACCAGAAGGGACCGTGAAAACGGGTGGATCCGCATGGATCGTGGCAGGGTCAGTCGGTAGGCTACCGGGTTTATGACTGCCTCGACAGGAACGGGCGATGAATCGGTGGTCCAACTTCTTTACCGGCGGTCGGACGGGAGGTGTTTGGTGGAGAGCCACACCGGTCTCCAACTGCCAGCGGGCGTTGCCCGTCGGGAGCGGTCAGCGGACCGTTGTAGTCCTCCTTTGCCCGATTCAGCTGCTGGCGTACCAACTGTTGGACCGCATGCAATTCCGTCAGGAAGGTCTGCGTTCGGGAACAGGAGAGTCCGGTGGTGCCAGAGGAAGAGCCGCGGATGGTACCCACATTGGCAAAGAACGGGGTCATCTGAGTAGAGGTGTGCTGAGAGTTGTTACAAGCAAACTCCGCCAGGGACAGGTAGTCGGCCCAGTTGTCCTGTTGCTGGTTGATGAAGCAACGGAGATACTGTTCCAGTATACCGATGACCTTCTCTGTACCCCCGTCGGTCTCCGGATGGTGCGATGGCGACAGACATACCTGCACCTCCAACGCGCCATCAGGCTCTTCCAGAAGCGGGCTGTGAACTGAACTCCGGTCCGAAACCACCCTGTCCGGTAGACCATGGAGGCGGAAGATGTGCTGCAGAAAGAGACGGGCGTTTTGCGGCTGTGGGCAGTCCGCGGCATGGGATGAAGTGTGCCATCTTGGTGAGCATGTCCACCACCACCAGCACCGTGGTGAACCCAGAGGATGGCGGCAGGTCTGTCAGGAAATCCATAGAGATCGCCCCCCAGGGTCTGTCGGGTGTCGGCAAGGGTTGGGGGGGGCCGGGAGGGGCCCCCGTGGGGGGCTTGGCTTGCCGGCACGGTACGCAGGATGTCACGTAGGCATGTATATCATGCCGCACTCGGGGCCACCAAAAGGTCCGTGTCACCAGGTGGAGGGTCTTGAAGAACCCAAAATGTCCTGCTGCAGGGTTGTCGTGGCACTGGGTCATGACGAGGGCTCGGAGTGGTCCTGTGGGCACATATAATCGCCCCCGAAACTTGAGTAAGTCCTCCTCCAAGGTCCAAGGAGACGCGGGGCCCACCTCTGCTCTCCTTTGCTGCGACCAGGCGTCCTGGCGCTGCGCCTCTCGCACCTGGGCCCGCAAGTCCACTGGCTCCCGTGCTGCGGCCAAGGCTTCTGCCGGCAGCACTGTCCGTGGAGGAAGGGGGTCCTTGGCGCAGAGGTACTCTGGCTTGCGGACAGGGCATCCGCCCTCCGGTTGTGACCGCTGGGAATGTAGGTCACGCGGAAGTTGAACCGGGCAAAACAACGACCACGGATCTGCCGCTGGTTTAACTTCCGAGCTGTGGTGAGGTGCTCGAGATTCCGATGGTCCGTTCGGACCTCCACCTGATGTCGGGCCCTCCAGATGGTGTCGCCAAGCCTCGAATGCAGCCTTGATAGCCAGCAACTCTTTTCCCAGATAGTGTAGTTGCGCTCGGAAGGGTTGAGTTTCCGGGAGTAGTAAGCGCAGGAAAAGTGTGCCGCCATTCGTCGGAGTCTGTAGCAGCACCGCTCCCAGAGCCACATTGGACGCGTCCGTTTCCACCACAAAAGGCCGGAGCGGGTCGGCATGCCTCAGGACGGGTTCCGTGGCGAAGGCTTTCTTGAGGGCTGTGAATGCTTCTTGCTGCGGGGGACCCCACGGGAATGCAACCTTCTTCCTGAGGAGCTGGGTAAGTGGAGCTGTCAGTGTGGCGAAGCCCGGGATGAAGGTCCGGTAGTAGTTGGCGAAGCCCAGTAGGCGCTGAACATCCTTCACCCGACGAGGGGCTTCCCAGCTACACAAAGCTTCTACTTTACATGGGTCCGTGGCTATGCCCTCGGGCAAGATGATATGCCCGAGGAATTCTATGGAAGTCCGGGAGAAGATGCATTTCTCAGCCGCATTGAGTTGTTGCTCCATAGCGTTGCAGAACCAGACTGGCGTGTCGGTGGCTTTCCCTGGACCGAGTAAATCAGGATGTCGTCGAGGTAGATAACCACGAACCGATCCAACATGTCTCGGAACACGTCGTTCATGAAGTGCTGAAAAACGGCGGGAGCATTGGTCAACCCAAATGGCATGACAGTGTATTCGTAGTGTCCGTATCGGGTGCTGAATGCCGTCTTCCATTCGTCTCCTTCTCGTATCCGCACCAGGTTGTAGGCCCCCCGGAGATCGAGCTTGGTGAAGATCGTGGCCTCCGCAACCTTTCCAGTAGCTCCGGGATGAGCGGCAGGGGTAGCGATTCCGCACCGTAATGGCGTTTAGCCGCGGTAATCACAGCATAGGCGCAAGTCCCTGTCTTCTTCTTCACAAAGAGGACCGGGGCCGAGAGAGGGACTTTGAAGGCCGGATGAACCCTCGGGCCAGGTTTTTGTCCAGGAAGTCCCTGAGGCGGCCAACTCGGCCCGACATGGAATACAGGCGTCCCACAGGCAGTGGTGCGTTGGGCAGAAGGTCCACGGGCAATCGTGGGGCCGATGCGGGGTAGTCGGTCCGCCTCCTTCTCGCTGAACACGCCGGGCGAAGTCCGTCAGCTCAGGAGGCAAGGTGATGGCAGCGGTGGGGCGTTCTGGCGGCACAGGTGTGGCGGATGTGATCGACGCACTGCAGACTCGGGAAAGAGATGGCGTTCGCGACCAGGCCACCTGAGGATCGTGGGTCCGCCAGGCCAACCCAAGGACCAAGGGAAAATGAAGGTCCGCCGTGACATAAAACTGGATCGCCTCATGGTCCCCAATAGCCAGGCGCAAAGGCTGGGTGGCGAATTTAATGGGGCCGGACACCAGTTCTCGCCCATCAATTGTCTCTACCGCATCGGAGGGTCCACCGGAACCACGGGACCGCAAACTGGGTCACAAAGGCCTGGTCCATAAAGTTTGTTGTGGCCCTGAGTCCACCAGCGCATGCGCCTGGAGCCCGTCCGACTGGTTCCCCAACCATATCCGTGTGTCCAGAATCAGATGCCGAGGGGCCCAGAGTCTACTTCCAACGTCCAGTGGGGGCTTAATGCGTGCCGACCTAGGGTTTCCCGGTCGGGCCTGCTCCGCTTCCCGATTGGTCACGCTGTGATTCGGGGACCGGCGTCGTGCCCGCCGCTTTCTGGGGCAAGAAGCGGCGGTGGCCGGGCTCCCCACAGTACAGGCACAATCCCCTTGGCGCCTCGGTTCCGCTCCTGGGCTGTTAGGCGAGGTCTGGCCGCCCCAACTCCATGGGCTCTTCCGCAGCGGTTACAAAACGTGGGCGACCCTGGGTGCTGGTGGTGCAGGAAGTGGGGTGCAGATGTCAACGGAGGGTCCCGGGGTGCGACGGGACGGTCGCCGTTGCAGACGGGCATCGAGGCGGAGACAAAGGGCACCAAGTTGTCGAGGTCATGGCGCCTCCACGCGGGCCAGCTCGTCTTGCAATTCCTCTGAGAGTCCCTCCTGGAATCGTCCACCAGCGCTGCATCATTCCAGTCAGAGTCCTGGCACAAAAGACGAAATTGATGTACTCCTGCAGGGGCGTTTCCTTGACGGAGTTCCTTAAGGCGCCTGGTTGCCGTCAGCATTCGAACGGGTCCTCATACATGGTGCGAGGTGCTGCCAAAACGCTGTTGGTCCGCCAGCAGGGGCTGTCCTGGAGCAAGAGGGCGTGGCCCATCGAGCAGCCGAGCCGGAAAGAAGGTTAATCACGAAGGCCACCTTAGCCCGGTCGCCTGGGAAATCCTCTGGCCTCATAGCCATGTAGAGCTGGCACTGTCCCAAGAAGGTCGGGAACATCTCAGGCTGCCCAGAAAACTTATCCGCACGGTTATCGGGCACTGCGGCGAGGAGGAGGTGGGAGGATGGGGGGCTGCAGGCACATTCCTGGCAGCAAGTTGGCCTGCCAAGTGAGCCACTTGCTGCTGGAGCTGTTGATTAGCCGCTTGTAGCTGCTCTAACTGCTGCTGTACCTGCTGCTGATCCATCTTTGGTGGAAGATGTTTTAGTCAGGTCTTGGACAAAATGTTCTGTTTCCTTCCCCAATACTCCCAGCAAAGAGTCCGTCAGAGGCCTTCCTTTTTTTCCTTTTATTTACATAGATACATGTCCTGGCCACGTCTACCCACGGGCCTGCCAAGTTTCTGGAGATAACGAGGAAATTATAGATAAGGCCAGAATTACTCACGAATATATTCTTCCCTCCATGAATTAGCTCGCGCCAAATTCATTGCTTTGTCCAAGACAAAAAACCAGGAAGTCCCGCCTCCTATTTATAGTCTCTGCAGATGTCACTGCATGACAATTATGACTTGGCTTTGTCCCAACTCTTCCGCTGCTGCGCACGCCGATCAAGCCTTCGTAATCTTGCGTCCCTCCAAAACTGTTCTTGGGGCGTTGCCAAATCAGAAGAAGGCCCGGGAGAATCAGGCCTTGCCGGCCCCTCCCTTTGAGTGGGTGCCAGGGAGGGAGAGGGCTCAAGAGAAGCAGGGCTTGCCAGGTCTTCTCCCTCATTTTCTGAATCATCCGAGTCCAGGAGTCTGGGTCCAGGAACCTGGGTCACAACACCCGGTCTAGAAAGGGGCGCAACTGGCGCACCAGGCGAACCTGGTGGAAAGCTCTCCTGGAGACGGCCGCCAAATGATCTTCAAAAGACAGCCGTTCATCCAGGAGGACACCCAGGTTGCGCACCCTCTCCATCGGGGCCAATGACTCGCCCCCAACAGTCAGCCGTGGACTCAGCTGACTGTACCGGGATGCCGGCATTCACAGCCACTCTGTCTTGGAGGGATTGAGCTTGAGCCTGTTTCTCCCCATCCAGACCCGTACGGCTTCCAAACACCGGGACAGCACTTCGATAGCTTCATTGGGGTGGCCCGGTGTGGAAAAGTACAGCTGGGTGTCATCAGCGTACAGATGATAACTCACCCCGAAACCACTGATGATCTCACCCAGCGGCTTCATGTAGATGTTGAACAGGGTAGGCGAGAGTATCGACCCCTGCGGCACCCCACAAGTGAAGCGCCTCGGGGTCAACCTCTGCCCCCCTGTCAACATCGTCTGCGACCGGTCGGAGAGATAGGAGGAGAACCACCGATAAACGGTGCCTCCCACTCCCAATCCCTCCAACCGGCGCAGCAGGATACCATGGTCGATGGTATCAAAAGCCGCTGAGAGGTCTAATAGGACCAGGGCAGAGGAACAACCCCTATCCCTGGCCCTCCGGAGATCATCCACCAACGCGACCAAAGCCGTCTCAGTGCTGTAGCCGGGCCGGAAACCGGACTGGAACGGGTCTAGATAGACAGTTTCATCCAGGTTCAGGGGAAACTGATATGCCACCATACTCTCTACAACCTTCGCGAGCGGGTTGGAGACCGGACGATAATTACCTAAGACAGCCGGGTCCAGGGAAGGCTTCTTGAGGAGGGGCCTCACCACCGCCTCTTTCAAGGCGGCCGGAAAGACTCCCTCCAACAAGGAGGCACTCGTAATCGCCTGGAGCCAGCCTCGTGTCACCTCCTGAGTGGCCAGCACCAGCCAGGAGGGGCACGGGTCCAGTAAACACGTGGTGGCATTCAACCTACCCAACAACCTGTCCATGTCCTCGGGAGCCACAGGGTCAAACTCATCCCAGACAATATCACCAAGACCTCCCTCAGACGCCCCATCTGAATCGCCGCAATTTTGGTCCAAACCGTCCCGGAGCTGAACGATTTTATCGTATAGATAACCGTTAAACTCCTCAGCACGTCCCTGCAACGGGTCATCCCGCTCCCCCTGGTGAAGGAGGGAACGGGTCACCCGAAACAGGGCGGCTGGGCGGTTATCTGCCGACGCAATGAGGGAGGAGGCGTAGCAACGCCTCGCTTCCCTCAGTGCCACTAGGTAGGTCCTAGTATAGGACCTAACTAGTGTCCGATCAGCCTCTGAATGGCTAGACCTCCAGGAGCTCTCTAGGCGTCTTCTCCGGCGTTTCATCCCCCTCAGCTCCTCGGAGAACCAAGGAGCCGGTTGAGATCTGCGCCGGGTCAGAGGCCGCAGAGGCACGACACGGTCTAAAGCCCCAGCCGCAGCCCGTTCCCAGGCTGCGGCTAGTTCCTCTGCCGTGCTGTGAGCCAGACCCTCAGGAAGTGGCCCAAGCTCCGTCCGGAACCTCTCCGGGTCCATCAGGCGCCTGGGACGGAACCAACGTAGTGGTTCCGTCTCCCTGCGGTGTTGAGTAGCGGTCAGAAAGTCCAGGCGAAGGAGAGAGTGATCTGACCATGACAAAGGTTCTGTGACTACATCTCTCAAATCCAGATCCTTCAACCACTGACCAGAGATAAAAATAAGATCCAGTGTGCCTCCCCCGATGTGAGTGGGGCCATCCACTACTTGAGTCAGGTCCAAGGCCATCATGGAAGCCATGAACTCCCGAGCCACTGTCGATGACGAGCCGGCAGATGGCAAGTTAAAGTCCCCCATGACTAAAAGTCTGGGGGTCTCCACTGCCACCCCGGCAAGCACCTCCAGGAGCTCGGGCAGGGCAGCTGTCACGCAGCAAGGAGCCAGGTACGTGACCAGCAAGCCCATCTGACACCTATGACCCCATCTCACAAAGAGGGATTCACATCCGGCAATCTGAGGTACAGTGGTCTCCCTTGGCTCTAGACTCTCTTTAATAACAACCGCCACCCCCCCACCCCTACCCTGGGCCCTCGGCTGATGGAATGCACGGTCCACTTGGTAGGTAGATTTTTTTTTAACTTCACAAAGCTGAGAAAAAACTATCATTAAACCATTCTGATGCTGAAGACAGACAGATACCATACTACATCAGCATTTTCTGATGAAACTTTAGGAAAAAATAAATATAACTCACAGTTAAGATTTTTAAGATTCAGAAAATCCTTTTTTATTTTTGAAAAACATAGGTTACTAATGTTAATACATTACAGCATGTATAATCAGATATTGAAAAGGACTTTTTAATACTGTCCTGATGTAAGGACATAAAATTATTATTTTTAATAACAAATCACATTGTAGACTCTTCATCAAACTCATACCCTTACCTTTATAAATATAAAAATGAAAATAGGTAACTAAAAAGAATCAAAGTTGGTTGGCTATGCAACTGGCTGGCTATTAAACAAAGACACTATCTGAGTGCTGGATGGAACATGGCATATGCTGAAAATGAAATCAATATTTAGTAGAAACAACAACCCTGTAATTTTAGAATGCATTTAACTTTATAATATAAAAACATCTTTTCCTACTATTAATATTTTTGTTATGTCAAAGTAAACATTACATATGTGTGCACTTGTAAGTTAATTAAATCATGTAACTTTCTACACTTAGTTTATAATTTTACTAACTGTTAATGGGTCCTGACTGAAATTAACTCTTCCAGTAAAATTCATATTGGTAATGGCTCAAGTGGGACTCATTTTTTTTCCAGTTGCACAAACTGCCTGGAGTGAAGCAATTACTATAAAATGCTATAAACTAATACAATGCTGCTTGGAATTGTATTTTCTTCCTAGTTTACATTTACAAAAGTACATAGATGACATCTTGTGGTCAAGTAGAAATAATGATCAGACCACAAAGGCACCAAATATAGTGGTGGATTCTAACCAGCTTTACCACAGGTTGGCATCCCGTATGTGCTTTGCGTACAATCGACACACGCAAGTATGCCAAAGTTGCATTTTGCGCAAGCGCGTTGAGTAAAAAAACAGCTGAGGCATGGCAATCCACTCTGCCGTGCCTTACAGCTGAGGTAAAAACAAAAGAATAAAGGTAGGTATAGCACGGGGGTGGGTGGGAGGGCTCAAATGACATTAGGAGTAAACCGGTTTGCTCTCATATCAAGATTTCCACTACCGGCTCTCCTGAACCGAGAAGAACTGGTAGCAACCCACCACTGACCACATATATCTAAGTAACCCCCTGCCCTTAAGTAAAAAACTACAAAAATAGAATAATAAAAAGAAGTTTGAAATCTTCCCTTAAATAACAACAGTTTAGAAATTATTGATATATTCTGAATTAACTCAGGGGGTCATAGCAAATATTTCATTTTGTGAGTTTTAACAGAGTTGGAAGGGACCTTGGAGGTCATCTAGTCCAACCCCCTACTCACACAGGAGACCTATACTAGGGATTCAAACTGCCAAACTGCCGACCTTTCTGATCGACAAGCTCAGCTTCTTAGCCACTGAGCCACCGAGCCAGGCATATATAAAAAAATAAAAAATTAAAGAAAATAAGGCTTTAAAAACTGTATTCATATTGCAGGATTGATAAAGGCCCTGAAATGGCACTGGTATTAAATCCTAAAAGTTGTTTTGGGAAAAGTTTTTGATATAGTAATGGTGTATGTCATCATTTCTTATCACATCAAAACAAAACTCAAGATGACAATCCATAATTAAAGGGAACATATAACCATATGCATATTAGGCATTCCTATTTTTATCCTTCTAGGTTTCATTTGCTCCAAAGTGGGTTTATAAGAAGCCAAGTCTACCATTTTAAATTCAACTGTTATTCAGTTGATGAGAGATTAATGCAATATCTTTCTTAAAGAATTCACAAACTCACAGCATTGTGGTAAGAATAAAACTAGTTAAGGAGGACTAAGTATTCTGTCTTGTAGACAGAGCAAGTTGCCATAAAAATAGTAATTATTCAACAACATGTTGCATAACATTTAAACATCTGTGGATATATTTAATATTGCCCTGTATTGACTCATTGAAATCAATGAGACTAGATAAAGTAAGGCCCGGTGATTTTAATGGGTTTGATGAAGTGTCCTGCAGAAAGACAGCATGGTGTAGTAGTTAAAATGCTGCAGAAGGAACAGAGACACAGGTTCTAGTCATCCTCTGTTCATAGGTCAGCTGAGAAATCTTGGGCCAGTCACTCCCTCAGAACCCCAAATACCAACAGATTCTGTGGATTATTTACCAACCAATAAATAAAAACCCTTGGCATCATACATTGTAAATTCTCAACAAGAACTAGAAGCCTGCAACCACATAGGACAAATGCTACAAAAACAACTAAAGAGCAAGTTTTAATCTTCATTATATATATTTCACAGGACAGTTATCCTTCAATTATTGGCCTATGTATTTGCATTTTTCATTAGTTATTGGGAGGGTCATCAATACTAACTTTTAGTAGGTTTTTATTTATCAGTTAGCTTACCACAGATATCAAAGGACCTTGCAGAAGTTTTGTGCTCCCTCCCCATTGTCCCACAGATTGTGCAATCAAGATATTAGCAGGGGCAAAATTGCCCAATCCCAGAATGTACGCGATGACCCCAGGGAGATGGAGGAGCTGAGGAATTTCATAGACAAGAACCTAGCTAGAGGATTTATCCAGCCAGCAAAATCCTGGGTGACAGCCCCTGTATGTTTCAAGGAGAAGAAAGATGGGTCCATAAGACTGCATCAATTTCTGTGAAATTAATGGAGTGTGTGTCGAGAATATGTAACCCCTCTCCCTCAGGAAGGACATGCTAGTATACTTATCCAAAGGGAAGATATTCACCAAGCTGGACTTGAGGGAAGTGTATTATCAAGTAAGTATCAAAAAGGGAGATAACTGAAAAACAGCCTTCAATTGCCTCCTGGGATGCTACCAATTCCGAGGGATGCCATTTGACTGCAGGGGGCCCCAGCCGTGTTCATGCAAATTGATAAATGTGGTGCTGCACGAACATTTATATAAAGGGGTCACTGTTCTGTCTGGAACCCTCACCATATTTCTAACATCAATACAATTTAACGTGTCCAGAAATATTTTACAAGAAGAGCTCTTCATTCCTCTGAAAACAACAAAATACCTTATCCCACCAGACTTGAAATCCTAAGCTTAGAAAACTTGGAACTCCGTTGCCTTCGACAAGACCTAAGTTTAACTCATAGAATCATCTATTGTAATGTCCTTCCTGTTAAAGACTACTTCAGCTTTAATTGCAATAATACAAGAGCAACCAATAGATTTAAACTTAATTAACCGTTTTATTTATTTATTTATTTATTTATTATTTAAATTTTTATACCGCCCTTCTCCTGAAGGACTCAGGGCGGTTCACAGCCAGATAAAAATACAATAATATTACAATTAAAATACAGTTAAAAAACTTATTCAATTGGCCGAGATTAATCTAGATTGCAGAAAATATGACTTCTGTAACAGAATCATCAGTGCTTGGAATACTTTACCTGACTCTGTGGTCTCTTCCCATAATCCCAAAAGCTTTAACCAAAAACTTTCTAATATTGACCTCACCCCATTCCTAAGAGGACCATAAGGGGCGTGCATAAGAGCACAAACGTGCCTACTGTTCCTGTCCTATTGTTTTTCTTTTTCTTCTTCATATATATATATATTGTCGTGTCCCACTCCTCCGCTGACGGCTGGGTCCGGGAAATCCGAATCAGGCGTGCCTCTGCAGCTCTGCCCAAAGTCCTAGCAAAGTCCTCAGAGCAGGCAGGAGACCAGTAAGTGACTTCAGCAAGATAAGTTTGACTTTTGCCTGACTCAGAGACTGCCAGAAAGTAGATCCTTTATATAGGCCATGGGGTGTGGCTCCATGACTCAGCACTCATTAAGGCCTGCCCCTCCCTTCCCTCTGTAGCCTCCGCCTCTCTAATCTTCTGATGCGAGGGTCACACCAATCAGCTGTTGGTAATAAACCCTCCTCAGGCTCACCTGCTGTGGAGGAGGGGGAGGGGTCTAGCTGCTCCGTTTGCCTGGGCATGGAGTCAGGGCTGGGGCAGGGAGATTCTCCTTCTGCAGTTTGTGTGGGCATGGAGCCAGGACTGGGACCGGGAGGCATACATTCCTCAGTGTGCGGGAGCAGGTAAGAAGGCCCCGGCTGCTCTGAGGGCGGGCAAGACACAACATATATATATATATATATGTAGGTCTTTGGTTGTTCGGGTTTTCTCCCGTGTAAAATTGGAAATGTCTTGGCAACGTTTCGACGAAGTCTCATTCGTCATCTTCAGGCTTCAGCTTCGTGCTTCTGGGAGCAATGTGTGATCGCAGCTGTTTCTTCCTTTTAACTGCTAGTGGGGGTTTGAACTGATTGGGTGGGAGCTTGGCTGTGCTCTGATTGGATGGGGGGTTTTTTGTGCTCTGATTGGATGGGGGTGTGTCCTGTTTGGGTGGGGCCTTGGTTGTGCTCAATTTAGTCTGTGTTGCAGGGGGATTTGAGCTGGTGAGCTGCATAGCTGTTGTTTGGCTTTGTGGTGGTGCTACATCTTCATAGTGGGTGTCAGTCTGCTGCATGTATGGATTGGAGGGGTTTGAAATGGCTAATGTTGCAGCTGCGGTCTGGCTTCTGGTCCTTGGTCGTGCTTCATGATCAGTGTGGGTTTGGGTCTGCTTTCTGGGTGGATGTGCGGTGGTGACATCCTGTGTGGACCTCGTGAGTGTGGGTCTGGTGTCATTCCTCGTGTTAGGGACTCGTTTGTCAATAAGGGCGGGTTTCAAATGGCTGGTAGGCGGAGGTATCATCTCGTTTGTTCATGCTGTGTGGCGTTTTCTATCTCGATGGCTTCTCTGATTATTCTGTTGTTAAAGTGTTCAGTTTTGGCGATAGTTCTGGTCTTTTTAAAGTCAATATTGTGTCCTGTGGCTTTAAGGTGTTGGACCAGGGAAGAAGTTGGTTCCTCTTTTTTGACTGAGTTCTTGTGTTCTTCAATGCGTGCACTTATTCTTCTGTTGGTTTGTCCGATGTATGTGGTGGGGCAGGCGGTGCATGGGATTTCATATACTCCTTGATTTTCTAACTCAATTTTGTCTTTGGGGTTTCTTAGGATGGTGGATATTTTTCGGTTTGTGCAGAATGCTGTCTTGATGTTGTGTTTGTGGAGGATCTTGCTGATTCTGTCTGTGGTGCCTTTTATATATGGGAGGAGGGCTGTGCCGTTTTCTTGTTCTCTGTCTTGGATTTTAGTGGGGGGCCAGACCGCAGCTGCAACATTAGCCATTTCAAACCCCTCCAATCCATACATGCAGCAGACAGACACCCACTATGAAGAGGTAGCACGACCACAAACACGAAGCCAAACAACAGCAATGCAGCTCACCAGTTCAAATCCCCCTGCAACTCAAACTAATCTGAGCACAACCAAACCCCCACCCAAACAGGACACACCCCCAGCCAATCAGAGCACAAAAAAACCTCCATCCAATCAGAGCACAGCCAAGCTCCCACCCAATCAGTTCAAACCCCCACTAGCAGTTAAAAGGAAGAAACAGCTGCGATCACACACTGCTCTTAGAAGCACGAAGCTGGAGCCTGAAGATGACGAATGAGACTTCGTCGAAACGTCACCAAGACACTTCTAATTTTACGCGGGAGAAAACCTGAATAACCAAAGACCTACATACAAACACCCATGAAAAGCTCAGAATATATATATATATATGTATATATATATATATATATATATATATATATATATATATATATATATATATATATATATATATATATACTTATTCCGCCTAATATTTACTCATATATATGTTTATACACTATATAATCTTTTTTTGTATGATACTTATATATATATTGTTTTGACAAAATAAATAAATAAATAAATAAATAAATAAATAAATAAATAAATAAATAAATAAATAAATAAATAAATTCTGCAGGCTGCGATCTCATCTACTCTGAAACGATGGTTAGTGGGAAATGCTGAGAAAACTCCTAGATGCTAAATTCTATGCCAAACTATCGAAATGTGACTTTCATAAAACTAGCCTGGATTATTTAGATTACCAGATGTCAAGTGAGGGAATAAAAATGGACCCTGGGAAGGTGAAAGCAATACTGGAATGGGAGACACACACACACACACACACACACACCAAACCAGAAAGCAGCTGCAAAGTTTCTTGGATTTTGCCAATTTCTACAGGCAGTTTATTCTGTCATTTGTCCAAATCACTCTGCCAACCACCAAACTGCTAAAAACGGGTGGAGAGGGAGTGAAGCCCAAGCCCATGCTGAACTGGACCATGGAGTACCAAGTGGCCTGTCAGGTTCCGGTAGGTCGTGATAAAAGAAAACTCTTTTCTACAAAACTCAGTCCTGGTTTGTAGTGAATTTATCTTCTTCGCTCCGGCACGAACTGACCATCACCAAGTGGAAGACAGTGAAATGAAGTCAGGACTAGCTGCCCAGTGCCCCCCGTCACCATTTAGGCATTCCCGTGGCCCTGACCTTAGCCATGCGCGCATCCCATCCCGTTCAGCAGATTCTGCATCAGACTCCGGCAAGACACCAAAGCAAGCCCAGCATGCAGGCACCTGTCCCAACTCTCAGCTGTTCCTGTGCCCCAGTGCTCAGCTGTGGCTCCTGGCTCTCAGATGATCCTGCTGCCCAACATCCATGGAAGCAGCAACAGCAGCTGGGCCCACCCAGAACCCAGTCGGTGTCTGCGACAGAGCCAAGGGCTGCAGGTATAGGGAGCAATGGGGGTAGTGCAGCCTCGCAGTCTTCCGTCATGCTGGAATGCCCCCAGTGGAATGGCCCCGGTGTCACTTTTCCCTGCCAGAATGGCAGCCCCGAGCCACCAGGCGCGCCAGGGCTGATATGCACCCCCTGCTACCATGGAGACAGCATCTGGGGGGGAAAAGCCTATGGTGAGAAGGTTACTGGAACCCGAATGCCCCCCAAACCAGCTTGGTTGGGTTCCTCCAATAGAATCTAGAGACTAAGCGAGCTGCCCTCATATCCTTGCTGGGCACCCAGGATGCTTCCAACATCGTATGTCGGAAGCATACCTCATACTTCCATAGATGAGGTATTGTAGTTGACCTCTATGCCACCGGGCATCCAATATACCATCTACTTCAAGTTACTGCTCCCCCCCCACATGGTGACAGGGAAGTGGTGGAGGAGGGCCCCCTCTCAATTGGGGCATCCAGACTGGATGTAATAGGCTGCAGTGGAAGACTGAGTGGGTATTCCCCAGTAGTCATGGGAGCTGAAGTTGTACAGTGACAAGGTTAATGACTTTTACAATCGGGAATGGTCCAATGTATTTAGGTACCAGCTTTTTTCAGGGCACCTTCAGTTTGAGGTATTTTGTGGACAGTTAAATCTGCTGGCTTATATGGAAGGGGGGTTGTTGACTCTGTTTCTTATCTGCCTGGTGTTTATAGATTGTTGCTGACTTCCGTAGGGCCTCAGTCTGTGACCGCTTCCAACACTCATTGCATCCATGCCACCCATTCCTGGAACCCTAGCTCCTCGGGAGCCTCCCTGAGACACTTGGGTATTGGGACGAAATCTGCTTGTGTAGTAACCTGGAAGGGAGTAAACCCGGTGCTACTGTGGACTGCGTTATTATATGCTATCTCAGCAAAAGGGAGTAAGTCAGCCCAATCTAATTGTCGGTGCTTTACATAGCAGTGTAAATACTGCTCCACCATTGCGTTAGTTCTTTCAGTGTTTCCGTTGGTAGCTGGGTAGAATGCCAAACTGAGCCCCTGGGAGGAACCCGCCATGATCAAAAACTTACACCAAAATTTAGCGGTGAATTGTACCCCTCGAATGGAGACAATCCTCTGCAGCACACTGTGGAGGCGATATATATTGATTATAAATAGTTTTGCCAGCTTCCTGACTGATGGAAGGCCAGAACATGCCACGAAGTGAGCTTGCCTGGAAGAGGTCTATGACCATCCAGATCACCATATTGCCTTGGCTTTCTAGTAAGTCCACAATGAAATCCATGGCTACCTCCTCCCATGGTCTGCCAGGAGACACCACTGGCTGTAGGAGTCCGGGAGGTTTGCCTTGTTGCTTCTTCATGATGGTGCATATGATGCAACTGTGTACGTAGTCCCCTACATCCTTCTTAATGCAAGGCCACCAAAATTGTCGATTAATTAGGTGTAAAGTCTTAAGAAACCCCAAATGCCTGGCCGATCAGGCATTGTGGCAGCATAACAACATGCTCAGCCAGAGCATGCTGGTTACGTAGATCTTGGACCCCTTCCGTGCTAGGCCGTCCCGTTGGGTGAGTGTGAGTGAGGGGTGTTGCCACGGGAATTTTTAAATGGTGATGGGGAGCACTAACCCTGACTTCCTGTCAGGTTCTGGTAGGTCTCAAGAAAAGAAAACGCCACAAATGGCTCAGTCCTGGTTTGTAGTGAATTTATCTTCTTCACTCCGGCACGAACTGACCATCACTGAGTGCAAGACAGTGAAATGAAGTCAGGACTAGCCCCCCAGTGCTCCCCGTCACCCTTTAAGCATTCCGGTGGGAGCGTCGTGGCGGTTCGGCGTGGATTCTGGGGCTCCGGGAAAACGCCAATATCCCAGCCGAACAGGGGATCCCTATGGATCATAGCTGTCCCGTAGAGACAGTGAAGAAAGGAGGTGCATGCTGGTGCGAACAAGGAAGTTGCAAGTTCCCTGGAGCACCGGCATTAGCCTCCGACCCAGCGGCGTGGGAAGACACCATTAGGTGCTGTCAAAAGCTGGGGTGGCCAAACAAAAGACTTGAGCAGGAGCAGTGATTGAACAGAGTATTGTTACCGGGTGAGTGATTGGCCAACTCACAGGTAAGAAGGAAACATTTTAAAGCTTAAAAGAAGTCCCAATTCAAAATTAGCGGCTAATTGGCACGCGGGAATTTAAAGTGAAGGAAAATAAAAAGCCAAGAGGAACTTTACAATCAAAGCCTTAAAAGGAAAACTTTCCATCTGGATTTAAAATTGGACTTGGAAGAAGTTAAAAATAATAAAAGGAAAAGAAAATTGTGGAAAAGCATTTTTTACTAACAAAAGGATTTAATTGAGGAAGAGGAAGCAATTATCTTTGTGGATTAACAACTGACATTTTGTTGCCAGGGGATTTGTGAATTGGAGAGAGAGATTTGCTGGTGGAAAGAAAGTATCGCATTACATAGACTATCGTGGGAAACGACCGAAGGAGTATTTGTTTAAACAGCTGGAGCACGATTTCAAAAAGGAGTGAAAGAACAAAGATTCAAATTGGAACAGCTTAAATGAACATTTGATCTGGACATTATTTGGAAAGAAAAAAGAGACATTATAGGGACTTGAATTTGAACTATATATAAGCTAAAATAATAAATTTAAAAATCCTTTCTCTTTAAAATGATAACATGGAGAGTTGGGAGTATGAATATGAGGAATTAAGGGGAATGCTTCAAATGGTGCGAGAATCGTTTAAGGGTAATAAAGAAGCGGAGGACTGGCTAAAACATAAAAAAGGAAAGGAAAAAGAAAATATGAGTGAGAAGCAAGAGGAACAAGAATACAATGTTGAAGAAATAACTGAAGATAAAAACACAGATGATTACACTGGGGTTGACAGTGACAGATTAAAAATAGATAGGGGGAAATATCTCTCAAAAAAGAAGAGAGGAGAAGGAAATGGGAAAAGATTGAGGGGGAAAACTAAAAGAGTAAAAAATATAGATGATTACACTGGGATTGACAGTGACAGAATAAAAATGGATAGGGGGAAGTATCTCTCCAAAAAGAAGAGAAGAGGACAAAATGAAAAAAGATTGAGGGGGAAAATCAAAAGAAGAAAAACTAGGGAAAGGAGGTGGAAAGGAAGATATAAAAAAGAGAAAAAGAAAAAGATAAGAGAATGGGAGAAAGGGAGGAAAGCATTAAGAAATGGTATTTTGGAGAGGTCGAAAGAAAATGGTTAGAAGGGGAAGAAGAATGGATAGCAGAAAGGAAATTAAAACATTAATAGTTTGATTTAAGGGAAGGATATTAGTAGTAGAAACTATGTAAGAAGTAAATTAGAAGAAATATGTAGATTATTATAAAAGAGAAGCAAGCAAGGAAAAAATGAAGTATATGTAAGAAGCAAAAAAGAAGAAATATACTGTTTAATGTAAAATTGAGAAGTAGATGAAATGTGAAAGATGCAATGGGTTATAAGTTTTGTTGTCTGAGGATGCATGGATTGGAGAGAATTATAGTGGATGGTAAAGAAATACATTTTAAATATTGAAAAGAACAAAGAAACTAATTGAAATTGAGATATAAAACTGAAAAGAAGGAAAAAAGGAAGAAGTATACTGTTTAAGAAAAATAGACCAGCAGATGAAATGTGAAAGATAGAATGGTTTATAGATGAGAAAGAGGTACCAGTATTATAAAATTAATTACTTTTATTTTTAATGTTTTAAAGGGCATGTAGAGTCGTATGAAATACCTGCACAAGTGCCAACAATGTCGCTGTAGGAGGTGAAAAGGACAGGAATAGGAGGAAAGAAAATTTGTTCCAGACTATCTTAAAATGAGATATGGTTCAGCGTAGATAAGGGAACACTCTGCACATGTTCAGTAATTCAACCTTTAACATTGGTCTGCATGCTCCACAGCTGTGTTCTCCTTGTGATTTTAAAACTGTCCAGGGAAAGCTTACCTTAAATTAATTACCACACACCTTGAAATCCAGCCATTAATATTACATTTATTTATTTATTTATTTATTTTTATTTTGTCACATCATATAAAAAGATTATATAGTATATAAACATATATATGAGTAAATATTAGGAGGTATAAGCATCTATATATATATAGGAAGAAGAAAAGAAAAACAATAGGACAGGAACGGTAGGCACGTTTGTGCGCTTATGCATGCCCCTTACATGCATGCCCCTTACATGCATGCCCCTTACATCTTAGGAATGGGGTGAGGTCAATAGTAGAAAGTTTTTGGTTAAAGTGTTTAGGATTATGGGAAGAGACCACAGAGTCAGGTAAAGTATTCCAAGCACTGATGATTCTGTTACAGAAGTCATATTTTCTGCAATCTAGATTAAAGCGGTTAACATTAAGTTTAAATCTGGTGGTTGCTCTTGTATTATTGCAATTAAAGCTGAAGTAGTCTTTAACAGGAAGGACATTACAATAGATGATTCTGATTCTAAGATGAGTTAATCTTAGGTCTTGTCGAAGGCGACTGAGTTCCAAGTCTGGTGGCATAAGGTATTTTGTTGTTTTCAGAGGAATGGAGAACTCTTCTTGTAAAATATTTCTGGACACGTTCAATTTTATTGATGTTAGAGATGTCGTGAGGGTTCCAAACATTACTCTTGGTGTTTGCTTTCTTTTAACCGTTGAATCCGTTTTGACCATTTTTTACTGAAAAGTGATACAAACATATTCGAACTACGGAAAGCGATTCTGAGGGGGGCAACGGCAGCAATTTTATTCCACGCGTTTCATGCATATGCGTATATCACAACCCTGCACTCAAAAACCACCTGTAGCGCGCGCACACACACCTACAGACACACAAGAGTGCGCGCGCGCACGCGCGCTTACAAACATCGGCGCACATGCCCAGAACAAGCCAAGCACTTCAACGAGACAAGACCAACTTTTCTGCAAGCCTAAAACGGATTCCCGAGTTCCGGGAGGCGTGGGAAGGCAGCGGAGTCATAAAAGCTGAGCGTTTCTGCAGTCCCGAGTCTGAGAATTGGCTGGTAATTAGCGGTATTAGAGGAAGATTCGGGTAGTTTCAGGGCTCGTTCTGAACAGCAGCAACAACAAAGCCCAGGCCCCGCAGTCGTCGTGCTTCTTTAGAGTTCATCTTTGGCTGCCGGACGGCCGCAACGCTTGAAAGCTGACCGGCACCCTCGATACGTGTTCCTTTCCTACGTCTTTCTTGGGCCGGCCTTGTCTAGCCAAGTAGTGCAGTGTTTCACGGAGGCTTTTCCATTCGTTCGCCTGGGTCATGGTTTTTTGTGTTGTCCTCTTTGAAGGAAATGCGGTGGGCGGAGTAGAGGAGCGTGGCTTTGCTTAATTTTCGTCGTTCTGCCTGTTCCCGTTTCCAGACCAGCAGCGTCCCAAATTGCGGTTGGAGCCCAGGTAGGGAAACCTAAAGCTATGCTTTCTGCCCACGAACGGCGCCCCAATAGTTCCTCTCGTTTTCTAGAATAAGCTTCCTATTCCTGGATGGCTGGGGAGAGAATGAGAGAGCGCGAGGTGAAAAGTGATTGAAGAGAAACATTCAGAGCCTGTTCAAGAAAACAAGCATGTAGGGTAGGTATAACAAAATTCTTCCTCACTGATGCACGGGCTACCTTATATGGATTCCTGTATTTAAAAAACTGAACGACCACTAGATGGCAGCAAGATATAATTGGCCTAACGTTGCCTAATATCTTCATACAAACCCAACCATTGTAATTTGTGCCTAGGGAGCCAGTTTGGTCTGGTGGCTTAAGATACCAGTTTAGAAACCAGAGGTGAGTAGACGCCTGAGGCATGAAAGCCTATTTCTTTAGGCCAGTCACTCTCCACCTAAACCATAGGAAGAAGAAACCCTAACAATACGATGTAATTAGTTCTAGTTGACTGTATCTCTTATGAGTTATGCAGCTGGATTTTTTCCAAAATAGTGGTGCTCTCAAATATATTTCTAGACAAATTGTAATAGGAAGAAGAAAAAAAAATTAAAATTCTGTTCCTCATACCTAATAGCTGAGAAGTGTGTAGTAAAAATATCTAGTCTATAAATGGGCTTGCATGTCATTTGTAGTTTTTAATATAAGAGGGAAGGGGTGGTTGCTTATTGGAAAAATACATTTTATATATATAGAATGGAATTCTTTATTGGCCAAGTGTGATTAGACACACAAGGAATTTGTCTCTGATGCATAAGCTGTCAGTGTACATACAACAATAGTGATAAAATCATTATCATAGTCATTGTAAAAATACATCATAAAACATTAGATACAACACTTAGTGATAGTCATGGATACTAAATAGGCAATTAACATAAATCATACCACGGTACTAATTAAACAATTTAAATCATAAGATACAAGCAGCAAGTTACAGTCATGAGATTAGATGATAGGGAAGATGAGAATAATGATGGTAAAACTGCCTTTCTAGATAGTTTGACAGTGTTTTTTTTTTTGTTTACATTTATACCCCGCCCTTCTCCGAAGACTCAGGGCGGCTTACAGTGTATAAGGCAATAGTCTCATTCTATTTGTATATTTTTACAAAGTCAACTTATTGCCCCCCCAACAATCTGGGTCCTCATTTTACCTACCTTATAAAGGATGGAAGGCTGAGTCAACCTTGGGCCGGGCTCGAACCTGCAGTAATTGCAGGCTTTGTGTTCTTAATAACAGGCCTTACCAGCCTGAGCTAAACCGGCCCATGTTGTGGGAATTAGTTGTTTAGCAGAGTGATGACATGGGGGGTGGGGGGGAACTGTCCTTGTGTCTGGTTGTTCTGACATGCAGTGCCCTATAGCGTCATTTTAAGGGTAGAAGTTGAAACTGTTTATGTCCAGGATGCAAGGGGTCTATAAATATTTTCACAGCCCCCTTTTTGGCTCGTGCGGTATATACTCAATGGAAGCCAGATTGGTAGCAATTATTTTTTCTGCAGTTCTAATTATCCGTTGAAGACTTTTGTTTGTCTTGATTGGTTGCAGTGCCAAACCAGACAGTTATAGAGGAGCAGATGACAGACTCAATAATTCCTCTGTAGAATTGAATCAGCAGTTCCTTGGGCAACCTGAACTACTTGAGTTGGCTCAGGAAGAACATTCTTTCTTGTGTTTTTTTGATGATGTATTTGATGTTAGATGTCCATTTTAAGTCTTGAGATATTACAGAAGGTAGAAACTTGAAAGTCTCTACTGTTGCTGTTGTGTTGTCTAGTATTGTGATTGGTGATAGTGTAGGAGGGCTTCTCCTAAAATCTATTCCCATTTCTACAATTTTATGTAAAAATATATTTCATGTGCAATCCCTTGAAAAACATTTTTTCAACTTAGAGTCCTCCCAATGTATTAGACCAGTGGCCCCCAACCTTTTGGACACCAGGGACCGATTCCATGGAGAAAGGTTTTTCTGCAGAGCAGAGAGGGCCTGGTTTTGCATGCTGACTGCATCCAGGAGATAGAGCTTCTCTTGTTTGTGCAGCCTGGTTGCTGGCATGCCACAGACTGGTGCCGGTCTACGGATTGGGGGTTGGAGACCCCTATGTTAGACTACAACTCCTTTATTTACCAGAAAGAAAAGGCAGCCTTAGAATTCCAAGTTGAACAGTAACTATAACTAATTTGTGCTGCTGTTCAAGTATTCATAGCAAGAACAGAAAATGGAAAGGGTAAACACAAAGTCATATGTAAGTTATTTTTATTTTCTATTTGCCTACAGTGTTTTCAAGAAACCAGATGCACTTATTGTTTTAACAGCTTTAGCAGAATCCCATGGTATAATATATTTATCTTGCATATGTCTACCACACATGCAATGAAGATGCACATAATTGCATCGTGATAAATAAAATGATCACTGTATCACCTTTGCATCCTCTTCCCACATACATAAATACTTTGGAGAACTGTTTAAGTAGCGCTTAAATAAATTTTGTTTTGGAAAATGAAGCCTTGAAATAAGGTGTAAATAATAACCCCAGCTAATAAGGTAATCCCCGGGTTATCAGCTTTCCCTTAGCAAATGTTCGAAGTTACACAATAAGTGCCCCCAAGTGTTTACAAACAAGTCATGAAACTACAAATGTTGCAACACCACGGCAGTTGTTCGCTCTTACAAAGGATTGCAGAGGCTCTGCAACATTCGCCCTGCCTATTCTCCCTCCTTCCCCCCACGCTGGCTCTCCATAAGCACTACGCCTATAGATACTCGTCTTGCGAAGATCTAGAAAGCCTTCAGTTTCTTGGCCTCTGGTGTGTATGCAGAGAATGGAGGCCTAAAGTACCGCAAGATCACGCTAGATCAGTAGCGCGAGAACTCACATTACTGATCTCGCGTGATCTCACAGTACTTTAGGCCTCTGTTCTCTGCAAATGGAGCCCTGGATGAAAGCTGCAGCAAAAGGCTTTGCAAATGGAGGGAAGGCCTGAAATATCGAAGCTTTACCTCCATTTGCAAAGCCTTTTGCCATTTTGCAAAAAGCCTTTGCTGCCAAGAACAGAGCCTCCAGAGCGCATCACTCTGGAGCTCCATTTTTGCCAGAAAAGCCCTTTCCTCAGGCCTCTGCTGAAGAGAAGCTGTTTTCAAGTGCCCCATTTCCATGCAGATGAAGTTTGCAGACTCTGTCAGGGCAACAAGTGTTTGAGTGACCCTAGGACAGTTGGAAACAGAGTAATTCACTCCATTTCCAACCCCCGCCCCAGGACTGCTCAAACACTTGTCACCCTGACAGAGTGCAAACTCCATCTGCATGGAAATGGGACACTTGAAAATGGAGCTTTTCTCTCAGTTTCCAACTCCTCCCCCCAGGGTTGCTCAAATATTTTTTGCCCAGACGAAGACTGGAAATTTCTGGAATGCATGGTCTTGTACAAGTTCAGGCACCCATCCGCTTTTGCAGAGAATGGATGCCTGATATCCCACGAGATCAGGACACCCAGAAGATTCCAGTCTCTGCGGGAAAAGTGGTTGCATGCTAATGTGGGGCTTGGATCAATGAAAGTTCATTGCCCCAAAGCCTCACTTCGTGCAAACGCATTTCCACACAGAGCCTGCAAGACTTTGGAGGCAACTCACTGAGGCTGCCCGCCATTCCAGAAGGACACATTCCAGGGCACACTCATCTTGCTCTCCCTCTGCTCTCACCGGGAGCAGGCAAAGAAACAGAGACATTGGGAAGGAGACAAATCTTCACAAGATAAGTGACCCGGAGTGGCAGGTTGGGGAGGGAGAAGCAATTGTTGGTGGCATGAGGTATTTCAGTGGGACGGGGGAAGCCTTGGGTAATCTGAAGCAGGTAGCCTGTTTCATCACTAGAACCCCCATGGCCTTCCCCACCCCAAGATACCTCATGTCCACTGAACAAGCTTTGCATTCAATTAGCAAATGTGCGGGCGAAAGCAGGGAGTGATTGCATTCAAGGTATGAGATTCACTCCCATGAATCCTTGGGTTATAAATGGAATGGGCAGGCTCCATTACATTTGTAACTCGAGGACTTACCTGTATGCAGGTGTCATATTCATCTAGCTGGAACAGAGATTTTCACATGAATCATAGCAATATTTCTATTTTTTCAATATATCCCCACTATCTCTTAAGTTCTCAATCCGAAGACAGTCCCAGTTAATTTGGTGCTTTATCTGCATTTTTTTTCCTGTGCCATTCTCAGACACATGTATATAACCCCCCCCCCCTTTTATTTTTTCTGTTTTCAGAAGTCTTTAACCATGAGAGAAAAAAACATTGCTTCCTGTTGCAACTAGTCTTGTTGCAATAAGCCTTAAATAAATCAAACAATGAATAGTATATCCTATCTCACATCAGTATGAAACTATTTTAAATGCAAAGAAAGATGTTGAAGAAGTTACAATTGTTGGTAACTTCTAAATCTACAAATTTAGTATGAAGTGCTACTCCATGTCTACCTACTGTTCCTGCGTTTTAATACTCGCAAGAAATGTATGTTCCTTTGTGCTTTTATCTGTTTATGTCAGGATGCATGTATGGGGTGGAGGTGGGGGAACAACACTTACTTCTGAATGACACAAGGACAAAGAATTGGAACAAAGAAGCTAGGACAAACACTGACTTTATTCCTTGTTAAAATTAATGTCCCTAATATTCTTTCTCATATATGTTTTATATATCCATTCTGATTATGTTGTAACACATTTTGTAATCTATATATTTCTACATTATATTTAGCATTTTGTCTTTTTTACAATTTCTTATCACAGTTATGTAAATCCGATTTTGAAAGTATGGGTAAAAAACAGATGATTTTTAACTAAACAGATAATTTTTTAAAAAATTGGAATAGTTGGACAATGTCTTTGTTTGGTAGTCCTAGAAAGTCCTAGGTATCCTTAAGAAGAGCCCAAATGGTGAACAGAAAATGATGGTAAAGTAAATAAGAGTGTTCAACTCTTATGACAAACAGCATGAAAATTATCATTAATTTTAATATTTCATATTGTATATCTTACATTGAATGTTTACTATTTTATTATGCTGTGTATCTTGACATTGAATATTTGGTAATATTTTTTCCAAAATTATATCTCTAACAGGAATATTTTTTGAGAAAAATAATTTGCACAAATTCAGTTTAAGTAATAAATGATAGATGCAACCCATTCTCTTTTGAATGTTACCGTATGGTTTCTTTAAATGCTTGTTGCAGATAATAGTATTTTAAAGCATGCATTTTGTGTGCTTATTTTTATTTGTCTTGATTTTAGCTATATCCAGTTTATTTTGAAGACTGACTTTGCTATTTGGTGCATTAAGCATGAATTATTCACGATTCATTACTGCTGTAAGTGCAGCAAGAAAGGCATCTCCAATAAGAGTCCTCAGTAAGTATATATTTTGCAATTAATTCTTCAGACTTTCCCCAAGTTCTAGTTAGGGATTGTCATAGACATGATTTTTAAGAAGACATGATATATGGAGGTGGGCACTTCTGGAATTTGTAAACTGTTGTGATTTCCCCCCCCCCCCAAAATAGCTGACATAAGAGAGCTTCCCATTCAGAAGAAAGAGTGCAATGGTATCTTTCGCCACATTTCCAAGAAGAAAAAATGGGGGTGTGTGTGTAACAATGCTCAGAAATTTCATAGGAAACAATTATGTGAGCTTCGAGTCTTCTTGGAGTTTTTTAATTCCAAAATTTGTTTCATAAAGTGCAAAAGTTCATTATTTCTGAAAATGTGTCATGGAAGATGGTACTTTGCACAATATCAGCTTTCTAGATAAATAAGTGAATAAATAAATTAGAAAGTTCAGAAAACTAGGCAGCTACTTTAAAAAATGTCCACGCAGGCTACCAGATTTGATAAAAATCTAGATGACACCTAGGGGGCAAAGCATTGGGTTTTTTTTTTGTTGCTATCTTATAGTAGTCTGGATTTTTGCAACTCAGACTAATAGCACAAATAATATCCGGTATGATTTAAGTTTTGTTTTTGTGTATTCTTTTATTCTAGCCGAATTGATGCAGCAGTCTCCCCCATCATTAATTTCTCTGGCTGGAGGAGCACCAAATTCCAACACGTTTCCTTTCAAATCCGCTACCATTATCATTAAAGATGAAACAAGAGTTGAAATCAAGGAAGAGCTGATGAAGAGAGCTCTCCAGTATTCTGCTTCAGCAGGGTATTTTAATGGCAAATAAAAGTTGTGATTTTGAAACCACAAACTCCATAAAAAAAACCTTCCAAATCGGGGGTGGGGTGGGGTAGTAGGAGAGAGAGTCTCCTTTATCTACTGCAGAGCTTTCTTTCCATTGTTGACCTCCCTGAAAATGTTTAATGTTGGTAAGATAAGGAAATAGGGCAAGAATGGATACTTTACTTATCCAAAAAGCAGCAGATTGTCTTGTGATCCCTACTTGACAAAACTGCATTCTCTTGGAGCAGCAGGTTCACAACTTGGGGAATCCTTTTAAACCAAAGTGGAAAATACAGCTATGGAGAGTCTTTGTTAAGCATAAGCTAGTACACCAGTTGCAGATGTCTTTAGAGTGGGAGATTTTAATGATAATCATTAGAATTAGAATACTCTATTTCTCCAAATGCGATTAGACTCACAAGCAGTGTGTCTCTAGTGCAAAGTTGTGTACATGCAAAGCAACAGAGAAGTAGTAATCATAATAATACCAATAAGAGAGGGTAGTAAAAATGATAATAATAATGCTTCAGCCATACAACATGGATAAATGTACATAGGCATTAGATAATACTGTGAGAATTAGGTGTTCAGCAGAGTGATTGCACAAGGGAAGAAGCTGTCCCTGTGTCTAGTTGTTTTGTCACGCAATGCCCTATAATGTTGTTCTGATCATTCAATATAGAGGTATTCTATGGAAAGCAGGTTGGTTGCAATTGTTCTTTCTGCAGTCCTAACTATCTGTCTGCGTTTGTACCCATCCTGTTTGGTTGCTATATCAAACCAGGCAAGTATAAATGTACAAATGACAAAGTCAGTAATTTCTCGGTAAAACTGTATCAACAGATCCTGGAGCAGTCTGAACTTCCTGGGCTAACACAGGAAGAACATTCTTTGTTGTGCTTTTTTAAATAATGGTTTTAATATTGGGTGTCCATTTCAAATCCCGGGAGATTATAGAACTTCAAAACTTGAATAATTCTACTGCTGATACTATGCTGTTGAATATGGTGAGAGGTGGTAGAATAAGAGGGCTCCTCCTAAAATACACTCTCATCTCATTTATTCTCTTGTTAATTCAAACATGAACAGTTGCAACCTACTCTGATTGAATTTGCTCTTGAAGACTACTCAGGTGATACAAATGCAATGACCTATATGGTAGCAGGTGAAAATCACTGTTGCAGAGTTACACCAATATTACAGAAGTTGCATTAGTTATGAGGATTACTTAGGTTCAGGATAGGGCCATCTCCACCAGAGGCATGCTACCCATCCTATTTGATCAGTCCTGAAGGCGATGCTCCAGCTTCTTCCTAAACAAATCAGGGCAGAATGGTTCCAAAGGACTTCAAGACTTTTTGAATCTGTCCCAATAGAACATTCTTCTCCTGAAATCCACAGTGCCCCTATAGACTTATTTTTCAAGTGCAACTAAGACTTGATTCTTTCAAAGAACAGTTGGAAATTAAGAGATTCAGCTTGGACCGTCAGATTTTTACTATCACTAAATAGCGGTAATGAAAGTAATGGTAATCACAACTGCAAAAGTAAGTCTAAGCTAGGATATATTTTAAGTAAGCAGTGAAAGCTGGTGGTAGAACGAAGATCTAAAGCCGTGATGGCAAACCTATAGGACACGTGCCTATAGCACATGTGCCAGACGTGGCACGCAGTCACTCCAGCCCACTTCCAATCGTGTTTCTCCATTGTGTTTCACTCAATTCCAACTTCTTACAAAAGAAAAAGATCTCACGAACTTGGAATTGATTAAGTGAATTTTTTCATTCACATGCTTCACAATTGGGGAGGCGGGGTCCTGTCCTCCTCCTAAAACCCATTACAACACGGAACCACAATGTGACCCATGCAGCTCTTTCACCCCTCTGCGGCGGCTCCCTGTCGCCATAGAGGGATGAAAGAGTTGTTGCCTGTCATGGCAGTGGCGATGGGCGAAGCCTTAGTGCAGGAACAAAGCGCCCCTGCACTTGCCTTTGCACAGCAACAGGATTCCACCTTCATTGCGGTACATTTGCTGTTGCCGCCAGCAAAGAGAGCTGGGACAGAATGGTGGGGACGGATCGTGCGGGGTGGGGTTCATCCCCCAAGCCTGGCCTTCCTCCTCCCTTGACAGCGGGGCCAAGAGAAAGAAGGGGGCAGCATGGGGAAGCACTCCCCTCCCCTGCCCAAGCGCTGAGCAGGAGGGGGGCTGCTGGCCCGGCAGAAGCATCCCCATTGGCGAGTTGGACGGTGGAGAAGCCTGGCCCATCTCTCACAGGACACTGTTCAGCACCTCCAGACGCAAGCTGCTGCCTTTGAAATGCGGTACGCCTTTGAGGAAGCTGGGCTGCGATGGCTGGGGCCATGGGGGCAGTGGAGGCATCAGGGCTGCTCCCCCCCTCCTCACCAAGCCAGGCCTGGAGGAGACTGGAGAGTTGTGGACCAAGTGCTAGAGGGTCAGAAGGTGTGCTCCCACATCGCCCCAGCACACATTTCCAGTGCCCGATCCTCTGTCCCAAAGTGGGATTGAGTGGGGGGTAGGGGGAAGGGAGCAGGGGGAGTATGGATGTTTCTAGGAGGAGAAGCCCACCTGGCTTTCCTTTTGGCATGGGGCAGGGAAAGACCTAATGAAAATCCTATTTCCCCCAATAATTGGGGAAAATAAAGGCCTGGCGGTCCAGAGTCCAAAAAGGGGGGTGGGGTCTGTTCGTCGGATTGGAGAGAAAATCAGTTGAAATGTTGGTGGGAGGCTATTCAGAGAGAGATCTGCCTGGGTCTCTTCTTCCCTTCCTCTTAGATTCCCACTTCCCAGCTTTCTTCCCTAGCCTCGTTTTAAGGGGAGAGGGAAGCAAGGTGGGACAATAGTAGCTAAAAGACTGTGAGGGGGGTTAGGAGTTATTAAAGACAGGGATGGGGAAATGATGCCATTCCTTTCCCAAAGACCCAGGGAGAGTGGAATAAAAATAGGTGTGTGTGTAAATAACAGCTCAGGATAGCTTCAGCCACAAACATCAGCTGCTGTTATTTTTGCTGAGAGCTTCTAAGCTACACAGCATTCTTTAATAAAAACTAACAATAACAAACCATAAATATACAGAATTGAAAGAAGAAAGGTGAAATCAAGAGGAGCGGGGAAGGAAGGATAGGTGAAATCAGGAGGAGATTGGAAAGGAAGGAATAAGGATGTGATGGCCCTCCAGAGGCTACTGCACTACACTCCCATCATTCCTGAGTTGTGCTGTTAAAGAAATCCAGTGCCACCGGGGAGAAATCAAGTTGTGAAAGAGTGATTGAAATCCCTCACAAAACATTATTATTCAGGTTAAATTGCCATGTTGGCACTTTGTGATAAATAAGTGGGTTTTGGGTTGCAGTTTGGGCACTCAGTCCCTAAAAGGTTCGCCATTACTGATCTAAAGGAAGATACTTGTTCAGATTAGTGACTGCATAATAAAAGAATTAAAAGGTTGATTAGATTGGTCTAAGAAATGCAAAAAGAATGAAAATCTTACGAAGGAATGCATGATACACCTTACTAATGTAATCATGTTTAGCATTCCAGAACTGTTGTCCTGGTTGAAAGATTTGCAGAAGACTGTCCATAACCCTCCAACGATTGACTACAGTCCTCAGGAAGGACAAATGGAAATGTGTATCACTACTGGAAGCCAGGAAGGGCTATGTAAAGTAAGAAAAATGAACTATAATGTACAGTGAGCATAATTATATTAACTTCTGTGAATCTTTAAAAAGTTGGAGTAGTCTGGGAACGGGCTGCGGCTGGGGCTTTAGACCGTGTCGTGCCTTTGCGGCCTCTGACCCGGCGCAGATCCCAACCGGCTCCTTGGTTCTCCGAGGAGCTGAGAGGGATGAAACGCCGGAGAAGACGCCTAGAGAGTTCCTGGAGGTCCAGCCGTTCAGAGGCTGATCGGACACTAGTTAGATCCTATACCAGGACCTACCTAGTGGCACTGAGGGAAGCGAGGCGTTCCTACGCCTCCTCCCTCATTGCGTCGGCAGATAACCGCCCAGCTGCCCTGTTTGGGTGACCGCTCCCTCCTTCACCAGGGGCGGGATGACCCGATGCGGGGCGATGCTGAGGAGTTTAACGGTTATCTATACGATAAAATCGTTCAGCTTAGGGACGGTCTGGACCAAAATTGTGGCGATTCAGGCGGGGTATCTGAGGCGGTCTTGGTGATGTTGTGTGGGATGAGTTTGACCCTGTGACTCCGAGGACATGGACAGGTTGCTGGGTAGATTGAATGCCACCACGTGTTTACTGGACCCGTGCCCCTCCTGGCTGGTGCTGGCCACTCAGGAGGTGACACGAGGCTGGCTCAGGGATTCTGAGTGCTTCCTTGTTGGAGGAGTCTTTCCGGCCGCCTTGAAAGAGGCGGTGGTGAGGCCCTCCTCAAGAAGCCTTCCTGGACCCGGCTGTTTTAGGTAATTATCGTCCGGTCTCCAACCTTCACTTGGCGAAGGTTGTAGAAATATGGTGGCATATCAGTTTCCCCTGCACCTGGAGAAACTGTCTATCTGGACCCGTTCAGTCCGGCTTCCGACCGGTTACAGCACTGAGGCGGCTTTGGTCGCGTTGGTGGATGATCTCTGGAGGGCCAGGGATAGGGGTTATTCCTCTGCCCTGGTCCTATTAGACCTCTCAGCGGCTTTTGATACCATCGACCATGGTATCCTGCTGCGCCCGTTGGAGGGGTTGGGAGTGGGGGGCACCGGTTATCGGTGGTGCTCCTCCTATCTCTCCGACCGGTCGCAGACGGTGTTGACGGGCAGAGGTGGGCCCGCGGCGCCTCACTTGTGGGTGCCGCAGGGCCGATTCTCTCGCCTTCTGTTCAACATCTATATGAAGCCGCTGGGTGAGATCATCAGTGGCTTCGTGTGAGGTACCAGCTGTCGCTGATGACACCCAGCTGTACTTTTCCACGGGCCACCCCAATGAAGCTATCGAGTGCTGTCCCGTGTCTGGAAGCCGTCGGGTCTGGATGGGGAGAAACAGGCTCAAGCTCAATCCCTCCAAGGCGGAGTGGCTGTGGATGCGGCATCCCGGTACAGTCAGCTGAGTCCGCGGCTGACTGTCGGGAGCGAGTCATTGGCCCGATGGAAAGGGTGCGTAATTTGGGCGTTCTCCTGGATGCACGGCTGTCTTTTGAAGATCATTTGGCCGTCTCCAGGAGAGCTTTCCACCAGGTCCGCCTGGTCGCCAGTTGCGCCTTTCTAGACCGGGATGCCTTGTGCACAGTCACTCACGCCTTGTGACGTCTCGTCTGGACTACTGCAATGCTCTCTACATGGGGCTCCCCTTGAAGGGCATCCGGAGGCTGCAGTTGGTCAGAATGCAGCTCTTGTGGTGATAGAGGAGCCCTCGTGGCTCCCGAGTGACACCTATCCTGCGCAGGCTGCACTGGCTACCTGTGGCCTTCGGGTGCGCTTCAAGGTATTGGTGATCGTCTTTAAAGCGCTCCATGGCATAGGGCCGGGTTACTTACGGGACCGCCTGCTGCTACCGAATACCTCTCACCGACCCGTGCGCTCTCACAGAGAGGGACTCCTCAGGGTGCCGTCGGCGCGACAGTGTCGTCTGGCGACACCCAGGGGAAGGGCCTTCTCTGTGGGGGCTCCCGCCCTCTGGAACGAGCTCCCCCCAGGACTTCGTCAACTTCCGGACCTCCGAACCTTTCGCCGCGAGCTCAAAACTTACTTATTTATCTGCGCTGGACTGGGTTAGTTTTTTAAGTTATGGGTTTTTAATGGTGATTTTATAGTTTAGGGTTTTACATCGGTCGTTTGACCGTTTTTAGTTTTAAATTGGCCGGTTAAATATTTCATTTTAAATGTATTTTAAATTTATTGTGTACCTATGTGTTTTAATAAGGCTGTACACCGCCCTGAGTCCTTCGGGAGAAGGGCGGTCTAGAAATCTAATTAATAAATAAATAAATAAATAAATAGTCTTGTCTTCCAGATATGTAGGACTTGTAGGAATTATGTAAATCTAATCCTGAACACTTGGGGGGCATCAAATTGCTTACCCTTGCAGATAGCTTGTCTTTAGTTCCAGGTGATCTTATTTTCTTCCTATTATAGATATCAGTAGTATTTACTATAAACTTTACAAACATATCTGTGTTTAAACTCTTCCTTCTCAGCTCAAATATTAATGAATGCAGTAGTAAGGACACTTCAGTAAAGCCATTGCAGATCCTGCTTATTTCATTGAGATCTTCCCTTAGAGCAGTGCTTCTCAATTATTTTCTGTCATGCCCCCCTAGGAAGAAGAAAACATTTTTCGCGCCCCCCCCGCGCGACTGTAAACACGGGGCTTAGCTTGTTATGACAATGTTTGCCGAGGTCAAACGCGCCCCCCTTTACGGAGCCTCGCGCCCCCCCTGGGGGGGCCCGCCCCACTATTTGAGAAGCACTGCCTTAGAGAGATGTGCCTTTTCACAAACTTGTGCAGAAGATAAAGGTTTATTACATGTGATCCAGGGGTGAAATGCTATCCGGTCACCCTATCCGGTAGTGATGGCGGCGGGTGGTTCAGAGAACTGGTAGCAAAAATCCCTGCCCACTCCCATGCCCAGCTGAGCCGCGCGATCATCAGTTTGTTTGTTTTTACTTTTAAAAGCATTTTTTCTTTGGCCAAAAAAATGCTTTTAAAAGTAAAAAAAACAAACCTCTGATGATCGGGCGGCTCAGCTTGGATTGTCAGAGGCTTTTAAAAACATTTTTTTACAACTTCTTCGGCTGAAGAGGTTGTAGAAAAAATGCTTTTAAAAGTTAAAAAAAAAAGTTGGCCACAACCACCCAGTCATATTACACCCCCCACCCACCAAGCCATGCCCACAGAACAGGTAGTAACAAATTTTACATTTCACCCCTGATGTAATCCCATAAAAATTTTAAAATATGAAGTAAGCTGCTGTATAGATAAACTATGAAGCCATTTGCCAAATACATTTACATTCTTAAGGAACCAAAAATGAATTGTAATGGAACAATGTTTTAAAATTCTTTAACTTTGGAATGTGCATAATTGGTTTTGGTTTTTAAACATTTTACTACAATAGTTTTCTCTCCTCCTTATGCTTCCCCTTCCCCTTGTGTTTTGTATTACTATATACCAAACCTTTTTTTAACTTTTTGTGATTTAAAAATCATCTCTCTCTCTCTATTATTATCAAAGGTTATATTTGTATCCTGTATATTTTTAGGTGTTTGAAATGCTTATTAATCATGGAGATAACATTCTTTTGGATGCCCCCACTTATCCTGGGACATTAGCTGCTGTGAGTATTCCACAGATCTGGTGTGATGGTAAAAAGATATAATTTTGCTTCTATATATTTAGGGGCTAGCTTCCATTTATATCAGGCTGCCATTTCTTAGATTTTTGCTAAACTAAGAAAGAAGGGGAGGGCAGGTAATTACTTCCAGTAAAAATTAATCTAATTTGCATTTCCTGAACTAACCTTCAAAGTGATGAATAATTATCCTTCAGTTTTGTAGCTTTTCAGATTTTATAACCGTGATGGCAAACCTGTGTGCCAGAAGTGGCACGCAGAGCCATGTCTCCGGGCACACCAGCCATCACCTATTGCTCTTCCAGGTCACATGTGCACCGGCCAGCTGGTCTGCTGGGAGCGCCAGAAACCAGAAGAGCAGCTCCCTGGCGCACATGCGGGCACTGGAAAGCTGAGCTTCCAGTTTCCAGCATGTGCACTGGCCAGCTGGTCAGTGCACCAGGGAACTGCTCTTCTGGTTTCCGGCGCTCCCCCGCACACATGCGTGAACGCTCCCATTTCAGCACTCGGTGACGAAAAGGTTTGCCAATACTCTTCTATAACATGATTTTCCAAGAAAAAAAATCTATGAAGAGGTTTGTAATTTGGTAAACCATTTAGTAATAGGAAAGAGCATGCAAAAGTTAGAAAATGTTGATAATATATTTACTGCAGTGTTTTTTTCATTATACAGTTCAAATAAAATATAAAATTCATTTAGAACATAATAAATGGATGGCTACTTGGTGCAGAAAGAGAAATCTTTTTTTAAAACTTTCACTTTGATTGTTTACACAGAATAATTTAATCATTCCATTAATGTTATCAAAATTTTGATCTTATTGCTAGATATATGAGACAGATGTCATTTCTTTTATTGACGTAAATTGTTCATGTTTCACCCAGTCGAGATGAGAGGAAGATAGTAACAACCTTCCCTAATACTTCTACCACTACGTCTGACTAGTATAGCTATGTTTTAACTGAGAAGCCTGGGAGTTGTAATCTGAACATACTGGGAGAGTGCCAGACTGGGAAAAATGGAACGAGGAGCATTCCTATACATTTCAAAGGAACAAAATTGAATGTTTGTGTATCTGTATCCAATCCTGATTATCCAATGATCTCATACAGTGCAGATAATGTTATAATTTACATAATTATGATGCAGGAAACAGACAAACCATTTAACTTATTATAGTAGCAAATATGATGTGACCATCACATTGACATTGCATACAAATAAAAGGGAGACTTTAGCTGCAATGCCACAACTTCTGTCTTGTTTTGAACTGCCTCTGCAGACATCATTGTGTGCATATAATGAAATTCTAAAAATCAAAAAGCTGACCTGCTCCATATAAATGATGTCCTGCTTAATGAATATCACCACACAGAATTCAGTTCCCAGAATTCCTACTCGGCAATCTCAACATATTTGGATAAGACTAAAGTAAATTAATTTCATATAACCTTTGCCTAACCAGATCCTATACTATATTGTCTTGTCACATATTTTGTAAACCACCCTTTAGAAACCCAACAGAAAAAAAAGACAAACCACAATAGGAAAAATACACATCAAAGCTGAGCAATTTTTCTAACATATTTTAAGAATATTATTATTATTATTTTAATATATATTTTCTCACAAGATGACCAATGAGATGTGAAATAAGAATGGATGATTTAGTTTACTGGAATATGAGCATGTTATAGCAAGTTTAAACATTAATTTATCAAAAGCTGAAAATAGAATGCATATGTACAATAAATGCTTGTCTCTCTTCTTTTATTAAAATAGCTTAGACCGCTGGGTTGTAACATCATAAATGTGCCCAGTGACCAGCATGGTATGATTCCAAAAGCTTTGAAAGAAATTCTTTCCAGGTGGGATCCAGAGAATGTTAAAAAGCTCAAGAATGACGCCCCAAAATTTCTATATACAATTCCTAATGGTGGCAATCCAACAGGAGCATCATTGACAACAGAACGCAAGAAAGAGATCTATCAGGTATAACTATTCAATAAAAGATGTGGTCTCTATACACAATTTTATAACATTTAATCTAAGATGCAATTAGGCTTCAGTCTAAAATAAATGACTGTTTATTATCAGCCACATGGGAAAGGCTTGCTCTGAAAGTCAGAATAATAATATGCAAACTAAAACATACACATTTCAAAAGGTGATCTGTGATATCGGTATATGTTAAATATAAAATAATGTTTCCTTGCTTATTTGTGTATTCAGTGAGAGAACAAATCTATTCCATAAGATTACTTATGATCATAACTAATACATCATAAATAATACATCATAAGATTACTTATGATGAATCCGCATATAGACAAGAAGTCGAATGACTAGCCTTGTGCGACCGAAACAATCTGGAACTGAACACACTCTAAACTGTAGAAATGGTGGTAGACTTTAGGAGAAACCCTTCCATACTTCCACCTCTCACAATGCTAGACAACACAGTATAACAGTAGAAACCTTCAGATTTCTAGGTTCTATTATATCGCAAGATCTAAAATGGTCAGCTAACATCAAAAACATCATCAAAAAAGGACAACAAAGACTGTTCTTTCTGCGCCAACTCAGAAAGCTCAAAACTGCCCAAGGAGCTGCTGATCCAGTTCTACAGAGGAAATAATATAGACTTGGTTCTGCGCATGCCCAAGATGGTGGCTAGATGAGAGTGCGGAACGGCAGAGTGATTGAGTTCCAGCCAATGGAGTGCCTCAGCTGCCGCCTTAGTCGCCTGTACCCCCGGCTTGGTGAGAAGATCATCTCGGCAGTCGCTGGAGGGGTTTTTTAGACCCTGGAAACTTGCGGCTGCCGAGAACGGAGCCAGGGGGGTGAGCGGTGAAACGGCGGTGGCCATTTTGAGGCATGGGGCGGGGCGGCGTCCTGGCCTTCTTCCTCCTCTTGCGGTGCTTTCTCCCGGCGATGATGAGGTTTTTTGGACTGTCGTGGCATCGTGGTTTTGCAGAGAAGGAAGGACTTGAAACAACAGCATCGGGATTAATAACCCCCCAGCGACCCTCCAGCAATGGTCCTCCCCCGGAGTCTTGGGTGTGTGGGGGGGATGTGCGGCTGCGGCCACGGCGACAGGGAGGTGGGCCATGATGGCAGTGAAGCTTCCTCGGTGGCGGCGGCGGTTGCCCCCCCCTCCTCGGGGGGTGTTTTTTGGACCTTTGGACCTGTCATTATTGTTTGGGACAGCTCAGGACTATCTTCAGGACTGTTGTGACCATCGTCAGGACTGTTGTGAGACCTGGGGGGACCCTAAATGGGGGACTGTCTGTTTCCCTGGGGCCTGCTTGATCCTTTGACTCTTCCTGTTCCCTGAGTGGCCGGAATCCTCAGAGCTTGGACCTCCGGCTGATGTTGTGCAATGCAAGGTCCGTGGTAAATAAAGCCCCCCTGATTCATGATCTTATATGGGGGTGGGGCGCGGACCTTATGGGCATTTCGGAGACCTGGCTGGGCACAGAAGGGGGTATTCCCCTTGTAGAAATGTGCCCGCCGGGTTTCCGTGCATTTCATCAGCCGAGGGCCCAAGGTAGGGGTGGGGGGGTGGCGGTTGTTATTAAGGAGAGTCTAGAGCCGAGGGAGGCCACTGTACCTCAGATAGCCGGCTGTGAATCCCTCTTTGTGAAGTGGGGCCGTAGGATGCAGGTGGGCTTGTTGATCACGTACCTGGCTCCTTGCTGCGTGACAACAGCCCTGCCCGAGCTGTTAGAGGTGTTAGCCGGGATGGCAGTTGATACCCCTAGACTTATTGTCATGGGGATTTCAACTTTCCATCGACCGGTGTGACATCGACGACAGCTCAGGAGTTCATGGCTTCCATGACAGCCGTGGACCTGACCCAATTAGTTAACGGCCCAACTCACATCGGGGGAGGCACACTGGACCTGATTTTTGTCTGTGGACAGTGGTTGAATGATCTGGAACTAGGAGAATTAGTTATTGAACCTCTGTCATGGTCGGATCATTCCCTCCTTCGCCTGGACTTTCGGACCACTACTCAACACCGCTGTCGTGTCCCACTCCTCCGCTGACGGCCGGGTCAGGGAAATCCGAATCAGGCTTGCCTCTGCAGCTCTGCCCAAAGTCCTAGCAAAGTCCTCAGAGCAGGCAGGAGACCAGTAAGTGACTTCAGCAAGATAAGTTTGACTTTGCCTGACTCAGAGACTGCCAGAAAGCAGATCCTTTATATAGGCCATGGGGTGTGGCTCCATGACTCAGCACTCATTAAGGCCTGTCCCTCCCTTCCTTCTGTTGCCTCCGCCTATCCAATCTTCTGATGCGAGGGTCACTCCAATCAGCTGTTGGAAGTAAACTTTCCTCAGGCTCACATGCTGTGGAGGAGGGGGAGGGGTCTAGCTGCTCCGTTTGCCTGGGCATGGAGCCAGGGCTGGGGCCGGGGGATGCTCCCTCCTCTGCAGCCTGCTTAGGCATGGAGCCAGGGCTGGGACCGGGAGGTGCCCCCTCCTCTGCAGCTTGTCTGGGCATGGAGCCAGGACTGGGGCCGGGAGGCATACATTCCTCCGTGTTCGGGAGCAGATAAGCAGACCCCGGCTGCGGTGAGAGCGGACAAGACACAACAACCGCAGGGAGATGGAACCAATGCGTTGGTTCCATCCCAGGCGCCTGATGGACCCGGATAGGTTCCTGACGGAGCTTGGGCCGTTCCCTGAGGATCTGGCCCACGGTTCGGCCGAAGAGCTAGTCGCAGCCTGGGAACGGGCCGCGGCTGTAGCTTGGACCTCTGGCTGATGTTGTGCAATGCAAGGTCCGTGGTAAATAAAGCCCCCCAATTCATGATCTTATACAGGGGGAGGGGCGGACCTTATCGGCATTTTGGAGACCTGGCTGGGGACAGAAGGGGGTATTCCCCTTGTAGAAATGTGCCCGCCGGGTTTCCATGCATTTCATCAGCCGAGGGCCCAAGGTAGGGGTGGGGTGGGGTGGCGGCGGTTGTTATTAAGGAGAGTCTAGAGCCGAGGGAGGCCACTGTACCTCAGATAGCCGGTTGTGAATCCCTCTTTGTGAAGTGGGGCTGTAGGATGCAGGTGGGCTTGTTGATCACGTACCTGGCTCCTTACTGCATGACAACAGCCCTGCCCGAGCTGTTAGAGGTGTTAGCCGGGATGGCAGTTGATACCCCTAGACTTATTGTCATGGGGATTTCAACTTTCCATCGACCGGTGTGACATCGACGACAGCTCAGGAGTTCATGGCTTCCATGACAGCCGTGGACCTGACCCAATTAGTTAACGGCCCAACTCACATCGGGGGAGGCACACTGGACCTGATTTTTGTCTGTGGACAGTGGTTGAATGATCTGGAACTAGGAGAATTAGTTATTGAACCTCTGTCATGGTCGGATCATTCCCTCCTTCGCCTGGACTTTCGGACCACTACTCAACACCGCTGTCGTGTCCCACTCCTCCGCTGACGGCCGGGTCAGGGAAATCCGAATCAGGCTTGCCTCTGCAGCTCTGCCCAAAGTCCTAGCAAAGTCCTCAGAGCAGGCAGGAGACCAGTAAGTGACTTCAGCAAGATAAGTTTGACTTTGCCTGACTCAGAGACTGCCAGAAAGCAGATCCTTTATATAGGCCATGGGGTGTGGCTCCATGACTCAGCACTCATTAAGGCCTGTCCCTCCCTTCCTTCTGTTGCCTCCGCCTATCCAATCTTCTGATGCGAGGGTCACTCCAATCAGCTGTTGGAAGTAAACTTTCCTCAGGCTCACATGCTGTGGAGGAGGGGGAGGGTCTAGCTGCTCCGTTTGCCTGGGCATGGAGCCAGGGCTGGGGCCGGGGGATGCTCCCTCCTCTGCAGCCTGCTTAGGCATGGAGCCAGGGCTGGGACCGGGAGGTGCCCCCTCCTCTGCAGCTTGTCTGGGCATGGAGCCAGGACTGGGGCCGGGAGGCATACATTCCTCCGTGTTCGGGAGCAGATAAGCAGACCCCGGCTGCGGTGAGAGCGGACAAGACACAACAACCGCAGGGAGATGGAACCAATGCGTTGGTTCCATCCCAGGCGCCTGATGGACCCGGATAGGTTCCTGACGGAGCTTGGGCCGTTCCCTGAGGATCTGGCCCACGGTTCGGCCGAAGAGCTAGTCGCAGCCTGGGAACGGGCTGCGGCTGGAGCTTTGGACCGGGTCGTGCCTTTGCGGCCTCTGACACGGCGTAGAACTCACCCGGCTCCTCGGTTCACCGAGGAGCTGAGGAAGATGAAGGGCCAGAAAAGATGCCTAGAGAGCGTCTGGAGGTCCAGCTGTTCCAAAGCTGACTGAACACTAGTTAGGTCATTTATTCAGACCTACCTAGTGGTATTGAGGGAGGCTAAGCGTACCTACGCTACCTCCTTTATTGCATCGGCAGGTAACCGCCCGGCCGCCTTGTTCCGGGTGACCCGTTCCCTCCTACATCAGGAGATTCGGGATGACCCGTTACAGGGGTGGGCCGAGGCTTTTAGTAAGTATCTGCACGATAAAATTGCTCAGCTTCAGGACGGACTGGACCAAAATTGGGTAGATCTAGGCGAGATGGCGGAGACAAGTCTTGTGGAGAACATCTGGGTTGAGTTTGATGCTGTGGCTCCTGAGGATGTGGACAGGTTGCTGGGAAGGCTGAATGCCACCACATGTTTATTGGACACGTGTCCCTTCTGGTTGGTACTGGCCACACAGGAGGTTACACGAGGCTGGCTCCAGAGGATTATTAATGCTTCTTTGACGGAGGCTGTTGTTCCTACCGCCTTGAAAGAGGCGGTGGTGAGGCCCCTCCTCAAGAAGCCTTCCCTGGACCCAGCTGTTTTGGGAAACTATCGTCCCGTCTCCAACCTTCACTTCATTGCGAAGGTTGTTGAGAGTGTGGTGGCACGTCAGTTACCCCAGTACCTGGATGAAACGATCTATCTAGACCCGTTCCAGTCCGGCTTTCGACCTGGGTATAGCACAGAGACAGCTTTGGTCGCGTTGGTTGATGACCTCTGGAGGGCTCAGGACAGAGGTTATTCCTCTGCCCTGGTCCTTTTAGATCTCTCAGCAGCTTTTGATACCATCGACTATGGAGTTTGGGAGTGGGAGGCACCGTTTTTCGGTGGTTCTCCTCCTATCTCTCCGACCGGACGCAGACGGTGTTGGCAGGGGGGCAGAGATCGACCGCGAGGCACCTCATGTGTGGGGTGCCGCAGGGGTCGATTCTCTCGCCCCTCCTGTTCAACATCTACATGAAGCCGCTGGGTGAGATCATCAGTGGTTTTGGTTGAGCTACCAACTGTATGCTGATGATACTCAGCTCATATTTCCACCCCAGATCACCCCAACGAAGCTGTCGAAGTGCTGTCCCAGTGTCTGGAGGCCATGCGTGTCTGGATGAGGAGAAACAGACTCAAGCTCAACCCCTCCAAGACTGAGTGGCTGTGGATGCCAGCATCCCGGTACAGCCAGCTGCATCTGCAGCTGACTGTTGGGGGCGAGCTATTGGCCCCGATGGAGAGGGTGCGCAACTTGGGCGTTCTCCTGGATGGGCGGCTGTCCTTTGAGGATCATCTGACGGCCGTCTCCAGGAGAGCTTTTTATCAGGTACGCCTGATTCGCCAGTTGCGCCCCTTTCTAGACCGTGATTCCCTATGCACGGTCACTCATGCCCTCGTCACTTCTTGCCTGGACTACTGCAATGCTCTCTACATGGGGCTCCCCTTGAAGAGCACCTGGAGGCTTCAGTTGGTCCAGAATGCGGCTGCGCGGGTGATAGAGGGAGCCACTCGTGGCTCCCATATAACACCTATCCTGCGCAGGCTGCACTGGCTGCCTGTGGTCTTCCGGGTGCACTTCAAGGTGCTGGTTACCACCTTTAAAGCGCTCCATGGCTTAGGACCATGGTATTTACGGGATCGCCTTCTGCCACCATTTGCCTCCCACCGACCCGTGCGCTCCCACAGAGAGGGTCTCCTCAGGGTGCCGTCTGCCAAACAATGTTGGCTGGCGGCCCCCAGGGGGAGGGCCTTCTCTGTGGGGGCTCCTACCCTCTGGAACGAGCTTCCCCCAGGACTTCATCAACTTCCGGATCTCTAGACCTTCCGCCGCGAGCTGAAGACGTATCTATTCTTCCGCGCTGGACTGGCATAGAATTAGTTTTATTATTTGTATTTTTAATTGGGGTTTTATGGTTTTATTTTAATTATGGGCCAAAATTAATAAGTTTTTTATCATTGTCTTTTATTGTATTGTATCTATTTATTGTCGATTTTACCTGGCTGTGAACTGCCCTGAGTCCTTCGGGAGAAGGGCAGTATACAAATTAAATTATTATTATTATTATTATTATTATTATTATTATTATTATTATTATTATTATTATTATTATTATTATTATTATTATTATTAAGTCTGTCGTTTGCACCTCTATAACTGTCTGGTTTGGTTCTGCAACCCAACAAGAAAGACACAGACTTCAGAGGATAATTAGAACTGCAGAAAAAATAATTGTTACCAACCTGCCTTCCATTGAGGACGTGTATACTGCACAAATCAAGAAGAGGGCCATGAAAATATTTACAGACCCCTCACATCCTGGACATAAGCTGTTTCAACTACTACCCTCAAAACGATGCTATAGAGCACTGCACACCAGAACAACTAGACACAAGAACAGTTTTTTCCCAAAGGCCATCACTCTGCTAAACAAATAATTCCCTCAACACTGTCAAACTATTTACTGAATCTGCACTACTATTAATCTTCTCATCATTTCCATCACCAGTCTCTTTCCACTTACGACTGTATGACTGTAACTTTTTGTTGCTATCATTAAGGGTTAAATTGTACCCTATGACCATCATTTGTGTTGTACCTTGATGAAGGTATCTTTTCTTTTATGTACATTGAGAGCATATGCACCAAGACCAAATGCACCAAATGTTTTAGCATATTTTAATGGGGTTTTTATTGGTTTCTATTGTTTTAGTGATCAGGCCATGATAATATTTAGTTTTAACTGGGTCTTAATGTTTATTTATTTGTTTTAATATGCCTGTGAACCGCCCTGAGTCCTACGGGAGATGGTGCGGTATATAAGTTTGATTAATAAATAAATAAAATAAATAAGACAAATTCCTTATGTGTCCAATCACACTTGGCCAATAAATTCTATTCTATTCTACTTGTTTGTCAAATTTATACTTTTTAAAGCCTAGGACTAAATATTTGATGATTAAACATGTAATTGAAATATATCCTACACTGTGATCCATTACCCTTTTGGGTCCAGGGATCTATAAATATATACATGTGTGTATATGTGTATGTGTGTTTGTGTCTGTCTGTCTGTCTATATCATATCTATTCTACAGTATCTATCCATAGATATAGATACATAGCCAAGACTCTCATCACCAGGACCAAACGCCTAGCCGACAAAGACCACCTGAAAGCTGAATTACACACTCTCACAATTAATCTCCAACGGATACCAAAGAAACACAATTACCAGCCTAATCCAAAGGGAGACACTGCCCAAGAACCAAGACACAGAACAAGACAACAGCATCGCCCTCCACCCGTACATCAAAGGCACCACAGATAAAATCAGCAAAATTCTCCACAAACAACATCATTTTGCACAGACCAAAAAATAGCCAACATCTTAAGAAGCCCAAAGACAAGATCCATCTAGAAAACCAAGGAGTCTATGAAATACCATGTAAAATCTGCCCAGCCACATACATTGGACAGACTAATAGGAGAATAAATGCACGCATCGCAGAACACAAAAACGCAGTCAGAAAAGAAGAAAATAACCACCTCCCTTTTCCAGCACCTTAAAACCACAGGACACGAAATTGATTTTGAAGGAACCAAATTAATCTCCAAAACTGAACACTATAACAAGAGAATAATTATGGAAACCATTGAAATAGAGAAACACCCCCACAATATGAACAAACGGGACGACACCTCCCACCTACCAGACATCTGGAAACCAGCCTTGGTCAACAAACGAGGCCCAGCCACGAAAATTGATTTTGAAGGAACCAAATTAATCTCCAAAACTGAACACTATAACAAGAGAATAATTATGGAAACCATTGAAATAGAGAAACACCCCCACAATATGAACAAACGGGACGACACCTCCCACCTACCAGACATCTGGAAACCAGCCTTGGTCAACAAACGAGGCCCAGCCACGAAAATTGACCCCAGACCCAGGACAACACACCACCAATGATCCTCACCAGGTTCAAACCCAAACCCATCCCATAGACGAAACACAACTACCATCCAGAAGCCAGACCATGCTGACACCATTGGCTGCTGCACCCCCCTCCGATCCCCACACAAAGGCTGACACACACCAGGAACACATGACAGGACCTCGGACTTGGAGCCAAACCAGGGCCCAGGATGCTGCATCACAGCCATCTGCTCAAGACATCACATCACAGCACTTCAGAGGCCACAGCACCAAAGCTCAGGAACAAAAGACCAGGACCACACCTACACAGGATGCTACAAAACAGCCGTCCAATCTGCAAACACCCACTCCATCTATCCATCAGGATGCAACCAACCCGCTCACAGCAACACTTCTCACCTCGACCAATCTGCAAACACCCACTCCATCTACCAATCAAGATGCAACCACACAGCCAACCAACCCGCTCACAGCAACACTCCCCACCTCCCCACCATTATTTATAGAGAGACGGCAGCTCTGACCACTCCTTGCTTGAGAAGCACAAAACCGAAGACACCAGCCTGAAGATGATGAGTGAGACCTCGTCAAAACGTTGCCAAGATAATCTCAACCTTACATGGGAAAAGACCCGAGAATGCCAAGACCTACATACCTATACCCGGGAAAACCTACGAAAACAGATATATATTTCCTATATATCCAGATTTATATTAATTTTTCTGGGGGAAACTAACATGCATATACTTTCTTTGATTTATCTTGATTTTTTTTCAATGAAACAGTTCTATCTGATTTCAGAGGTTGAAAAGTATGAGAATACTTTTTAAATCAGGCCTGGGAAATCTGTTTTTCTAATCTTTTATTTATTTATTTATTTAATTTATTTATTTATCACAACAGTATATATAAGCATAAGCATGAAATAACTATACGAATTTGATACAATCAAAGGGAACATTAGGACAGGAACGATAGGCACGCTGGTGTTCTTATGCACGCCCCTTACAGACCTCTTAGGAATGGGGTGAGGTCAATAGTAGATAGTCTTTGATTAAAGCTTTGGGGATTTTGGGAAGAGACCACAGAGTTCTAAATTTTCTAAACCCAGGATTTCAAGCCTGGTGGCATAAGGTATTTTGTTGCGATCAGAGGAGTGGAGAACTCTTCTTGTAAAATATTTCTGAACATGCTCAATTGTATTAATGTCCGAAATGTGGTATGGGTTCCAGACAGGCGAGCTGTATTCGAGAATTGGTCTAGCAAATGTTTTGTATGCTCTGGTTAGTAGTGTAATCTTTCTGGAGAAGAAGCTACGCAAGATTAAGTTTACAACTCTTAAAGCCTTTTTGGCGATATAGTTGCAGTGGGCTTTGGCACTTGGATCCTTTGATATGAAAACTCCAAGGTCTATGACGGGGTGAGGGTCATCTACAAGTTAATGTCCATCAAGCTTGTATTTAGTGTTCTGATTCTTTTTTTCCAATGTGTAAGACAGAGCATTTGCTGTTGAGATTTGGAGTTGCCAAATTTTTGACCATTCCGAAACAAAGTCAAGATCTTTTTGAAGATTGGCCGTATTGTTGGTAGTGTTAAATAGTTTAACATCATCAGTGAAGAGAACACAATTACTTATAACATGGTCACAGAGGTCGTTAATGTATAATATGAAGAGTGTTGGTCCTAGAACACTGCCTTGAGGAACACCACTATTGACAGGAGCAGGATTTGATAGGGCACACTTGTTGTCTGTTTGACAGGAACGCTGTTATCCAATTATGGAGGGGTCCGGAGATGCCCGTTGGATTTTAGTTTTAGAAGAAGTTTGTCATGTACCACTGAGTCAAAAGCTTTACAAAAGTCAATGTAAATTGCATCTATTGCTTTGCCCTGATCAAGATTTGTAGTCCATATGTTTTTGCAGTGAAGAAGTTGTAAATTACAGGATAATTTTTTTCTGAAACCAAATTGTTTATTAGAGAGTAGGTTGTTGGTTTCAAGGTGGAGGGTGATGGATTAGTTGATGATTGATTCCATTACTTTGCAGGTGACACAGCATAAAGAAATTGGTCTATAATTTTCAACTAGGCTGGGGTCTCCTTTTTTGAAGACAGGGATGACCGCGGCTAGTGATCATAGTTTGGGAAGGGAGCTGGTCCTGAAAGATTTTTCAAAGATTATGCTTAGGGGTTCTGCTATAATAGTGGAAAGCTTTTTTAAGAAGTATGCACATAGACCATCAGGTCCAATAGATAGAGATGGTTTTAGTTTACGTAGAGCCTTTTCAACATTATCTTCTGTGAAATCTATTTGTTAGATCGTTGTAACCATTGTTGGTACGACTGGGGAATGTTGGGTATGAGCCATTGCTGTTAACAAAGACTGAGCCGAAGAATGTGTTAAAGGAATGTGTTAAAGAGGTTTGCTTTAACTGTTTCATCATTACATTCTTTACCGTTAGATTCTTTTAGGGGTGGGATGGATCTCGAGTCTAAGTTTGTTGTTCACAAAATTATAGAAAGCCCGATTGGATTTTGTGCGCAGAAGGTCTTCTTGTTTGATGTGGTAATTGGTGCATTCAATATTTATTTGGTTGCATATATTTTTATAGCAGTTTTTGAAGTTGGCTACATAGCCAGTTTTGTTTTTTTCGCCAGTGGGATTTTTTTTTTGATTAGAGCTTTTTTATTGATATGGGTAATTTGTTTTTCCTGATTTTTGTGGTGTTTTTGGTATGTATAGTTTAATGACTCTATTGACTTCAAGTAGGAAAATACTGTAGTGGTCTTCAGCAGTGATACAATTAGAGAATAGATTTTGCCAGTCAAGAGATGAGAGGTCGGTGTTTATAAGATCATAGTTGGCTTTTTTGAAATTGTCGTTTGGTATACCATTGTTATGGAGATTATTATAAGGGCGTATATTGATACAAAAGTCTATCATACTGTATTCACTGTTGGAAAAGGGTTCTTTTATTTGTAGTCCATAAATTGAGTTTGTGTTGTTGCAGACGATGAGGTCAAGGCAGTTGTTGAGTCTTGTATTGTTAGTTACTAGCTGATCAAGACCTAGATTTGTAACAGCATTGTACAAGGTAGTATGGATGGGTTCAGTTGTACATTCGTTTGTTATCCAGTTAATAAGAGGTAGGTTGAGGTCACCCAGGAAGATGAGAGGATAAGGGCAAGAGGCATCCCATGTTAGTAGTGTGGTTAACATGTTCGCATCATTCACAATAGTTAGGATTATCAGGGATTAGAGTTCATCTGGAGAATCATCAAAACCCCCACAGCATCAATTTTGCCATAAATCCGACCATACTATTTCTATTGTTCAATCATATTTCCTACTATTAATTTGAATTTACTTCCTTTTTTCTAATTTTATACAATTACCCTTTTCAGAGTTAGTTAGGTTGAACTATTCTTAATCAAATTATATTTGGATTTGGATTAGTTTTCTAATTTGTACAACAATGTGCTTTGCCATTAGTGGGAATCTCTATGGAATTCCCTTTGTTTTATGCCTTGACAGGTTTTGGAACAATGTTGATTTCAGTAAGGAAATTGAAACAGACTTCAGAATTTCCCCAACTGAAAATAACTGAATATTTTAATAAAAGAAAAGAGCTAATTGGTAACAATAATATATGATTATGGAATAATTGTTTTGTTTTTATTATTTTGTTTGTATGTATGAATATAGGTGTATATATTTCTTTCAGCTTGCAAGACGGTATGATTTCCTTATAATAGAAGATGATCCATATTATTTCCTTCAATTTAACAAGGTGAGTTTTTGTCAATTGTTTTTGAACCAGAAGCCATAGCAAATAATGCATGAATTTGTATTCTTTGGATACTTTATAAATTGTGTTACGATTTGTCACTACTATTTCCACAGTCAGTAGAATGCTTTTTCTATTAATTATGATGCTGTTTTCAAAGCTGCAGACATGAAGGTATACCATAGACTTCTTGTACATATGCATTTCAAGCCACAACAGTATCCATAAGAGAGTATCATTATGTTTATAGACTTACATGGTGAGCAATATCACAGTTTTTATCAGTTATTAAAAGTATGAGTAGCATACCTGTGATTTTATCTACACACATTTCAATTTAAGAAAAAAACAGTAGTCCAAAACATTCTGTTTAGTCTTTCTGTATCTTGAAAATATATTAACGCTCAAGAGGCATCATTTATAATGGTAATTCTCCATTGCCAAATACACCATTTCTTGTACATACGTGGTTATAAATTTGGGACAGATATTGAGATAGGTAGGAGTGTAATGGGAAATCCTGCTCCCCGAATGGAAATGTTGGATGCAGCCCATTTTTGATGCATGAATAGGTTTCATAATGCGTGTACACGGGGTTGTTTTTGGTTGTTGTTGTTTTTAAATGTTCCACAACATGTGAGCTACCATGTGCAAGTATTAGTTACTAACAGCAAACCTTTACTTTCTTTCCTGAAGCCTTGGGCACCAACTTTTCTTTCAATGGACATTGATGGGCGAGTTATCAGGACTGACTCCTTTTCTAAGATCCTGTCATCTGGGTAAATTCAATTGCATCATAGCTGGACATTCAACTGTCTGGCCAAACACACACTTGAAAATTTTAAGATTTCCCTAAAGCTACTGGTATAAATTTATTTGAACAAATACATTTTTATTGTAGTCTTCCTTGAAATTGACTTATATAGTTTAACAGTCAAGTGCTGTTCCATGTATACATCTTCTGACCTTTAATTTTCATGACACTAATCTTTTTCCTGAAATAGTATCAGATATTTCCTTTGTCTTAGTTGTTCCATAATACCTAGATTGCTACCTCATTAACTTTTATAAAATTGGTTTGTTTTTCTTTCTTATACTTCCATAATTCCCTTTTGTTGCCTCAAAATCAATATGAATATTAGGATATATATTGTCTTGCTCTATTTTGGACATGGCATTTTATGTGTATGTAAAGAAGTATTTTAAGTATATTTTTATATTTGCACAGGCTGCGAATTGGATTTCTAACTGGTCCCAAGCCATTAATTGATAGAATTATTCTACATATACAGGTTTCCACAATGCACACCAGTACCTTCACCCAGGTAAGAATTATCATGGTTCTAACTATATATAAAGATGCACTATCTTAACTTTTAGACAAACATCAATATAACATCCATGTATTTACAGAATCGTCTAAAACTGAACATACTGAAGAAGAGCTCTTCATTTTTTATAATTCCTCAATCCTATATATTATGTACGATTGGCATAGTTTTAATAAAAATTTAATTTTTGATATGGAAAAAAGTACCAACAGAATGAAAAGTTAGGCCATTTTAAAAAGAAAATATTATCTCACTGATTTTATTTAATAGCATGTTTAAAATACTTTATAACTTGTTTACAGTTGTGAACATTTGAAAGCTCTTATGGATATAGTATTAGATTTTCTACAGTGAGCCCTTTCTCTGTTCCACTTCTGTAGCTGTATTAATAACGCTGTGAACAAGCCTGAATTAAGCAATGCTTTGAATGTAACCCAAAAGTACACAACAGCAAACTGCTATTACTTACTATTGTTAATACTACAGTATTAGCAGAATAGCATCGGTGCCTAGCATATCTATTTATAAAAATGATTGTAGAATTTCAAATAAATCTTTCAAGGCTGCAGTTATGCATAGATTTTTTTTAATTCTTTGAGTCAGACTTAACTCCTAGCAATTAACTGAACAAGGACCTGCAGTAGCTTATTGAGAATAATCATTCTATTCCTAGGATTGTGTTACATGGTCTTTTTTCCCCCCCTCTACTAAGCCATTTTAGATTTTTTTTACTAGTGTCTGTTGATGAGCAAATAACATACTGATTGATTGTAGCCCCGCTATTTCTGTAGCTTATGATAGCCCAGCTTCTTCAGCAATGGGGACTAAAGGGTTTCCTGGACCACGTAGACAGGTAAATATATTTAGTATATTTCAGTGTTGGCATATTTTATGCTTTTTTAATTAGTGTATGCTCTTGTATATATTTTAAATATATGTTGTTTTAATATTACTGTCACAAATAATTCTACATATACACACACACACATACTGTACATAACGACATATTTATATAATGGCCACAATAATATATGCAATTTATTGTGCTTAAGTCCATTCATTTGAATGTACAGAATTCAGATTTAATTGCCTGAGAGCTACCCATTGAAATACTTGCTTGGAATTCTGGACATTGTAATCTAAAACATCTGGGAATGCAGCAAGTATACATGTATTCTGTTAAACATGGTGATGCTAACTTCTAATTAAAAATATTTGGAATAAAATTTCTTATTTCTAACAGTATCAAAAAATTACTTACTGTACATGTTTTGCAGGACTCTGCATTTTATATGCTGCTTTTGGAAATTTAGAAATATATAAATTACAAATTGGGAAAACTGGGAAAATTGCAAGAAAAATTGGTAGCTTGGATAGTTTATATCAAATGGATAAGTTCACAAGAAATTAATATAAACTGATTAAAACGTATCACTGCACTGACATCATTTGCAGTCTGTCCTATTCATTTGAACGGAGCAGACAAAAAAGGAATGCTTTCTCATGAACTCTGTTCAGAGATCAACTATTTAAATTAATGCTACCAAAGTGTTTACATTGATAATGGTGGTTAGAACTGTAAATTAAGCTTCTATTTGATTTGGTGAGGGTTTTTTTTCGTCCTATATTTTTTTCCTTTTCAGTAATAGTTTTAGTTGTAGCTTGCATATGTTGTTTTATATAGGAATGCCATAGTCCACATTATTTGGACATCTTCTTCCACTAGTTAAACAATCTGTAAATACCTTTTTGTGCTTGAAAAGAGCTAATAGAATAGAATAGAATTCTTTATTGGCCAAGTGTGATTGGACACACAAGGAATTTGTCTTGGTGCATATGCTCTCGATGTACATAAAAGAAAAGATACATTTGTCAAGAATCATAAGGTACAACACTTAATGATAGTCATAGGGAAACAGTCAGTATAAACCTTAAGGATACCAGCAACAAGGTTACAGTCATACAGTCTATAAGTGGGAGGAGATGAGTAAAAGGAACGATGAGAAGATAAATAGTAGTGCAGACGTAGTAAATAGTTTGACAGTGTTGAGGGAATTATTTGTTTAGCAGAATGATGGTGTTTGGGAAGAAACTGTTCTTGTGTCTAGTTGTTCTGGTGTGCAGTGCTCTATAGCGTCATTTTGAGGGTAGGAGTTGAAACAGTTTATGTCCAGGATGCAAAGGGTCTGTAAATATTTTCACAGCCCTCTTTTTGACTTGTGCAGTATACAGGTCCTCAATGGAAGGCAGATTGGTAGTAATTGTTTTTTCTGCAGTTCTAATTATCCTCTGGTTTGGTATCTGTCTTGTTGGGTTGCAGAACCAAACAAGACAGTTATAGAGGTGCAGATGACGGACTCAATAATTACTCTGTAGAACTGTATCAGCAGTTCCTTGGGCAGTTTGAGCTTTCTGAGTATATGCAGAGTAGGCGCAGAAAGAACATTCTTTATGCTTTTTTGATCACGTTTTTGATGTTAGGTGTCCTTTTTAGGTCATGAAATATGGTAGAACTAGAAATGTGAAGGTCTCTACTGTTGATACTTGTCTAGTGTTGTAAGAGGTGGTAGTGCGGGAGGGTTTCTCCTAAGATCCACCATCATTTCTACAGTTTTCAGTGTGTTCACTTCCAGATTGTTCTGGTTGCATCACAAGGTTAGTTGTTCAGCCTCCTGTCTGTATGCAGATTCATCATTGTCTCGAATGAGACCGATCACTGTTGTGTCGTTTGCAAACTTCAGTAGTTTAACAGCCTTGGGGAGCCCCTGTGCTAATTGTACAGGTATCTGATGTGATTCTGTTTAGCTTCACCTGCTGCTTTCTGTTTGTTAGGAAGCTTATGATCCACTTACAAGTGTGTTCAGGTATCTGTAGCTGGTTTAGCTTAGTTAGAAGCGTGTCTGGAATGATGGTGTTGAATGCTGAACTAAAGTCTACAAAGAGGACCCTTGTGTAGGTCTTTGGAGATTCTAAGATGTTGTAGGATGTAGTGCAGAGCCATATTAACAGCATCATCTGTTGATCTATTTGCTTGGTATGCAAGTTGAAGGGGGTCTAACAGCAGATCCGTGATGGTTTTCAAGTGAGACAGCACCAGCCTTTCAAAGGTTTTCATAACTACAGATATTAGAGCAACTGGTCTGTAGTTGTTCAGTTCCTTGATGGTGGGCTTCTTCGGCACTGGGATGATAGTAGAGCGTTTGAAGCAAGAAGGAACATAGCACATCTTTAGTGATTTATTGAAGATACGTGTGAAGATGGGGGCCAATTGGTCAGCACAGACTTTTAAGTAAGAAGGAGTTATCTTGTCTGGGCCTGGAGCTTTTCCTGGCTTTTGTCTGTGAAATAGGTCTTGCACTTCCTTTTCTGTGATCTCTAGGGGTTGTGAGCCCAATGGGATGGGGTCAGTTGTAGGAGGTTTGACTGTTGATGTATCTGAGATGGGGTCAGTTGTAGGAGTTTGGCTGTTGTTGGTGTGTGTGAGATGTTGTGGCAATAGATGGCTGTAGTTTCCTTTCAAACCTGTAATGAAATACATTCAGGTCATCTGCCAGTTGTTGATTTACTTCAGCCTGGGAAGGAGGTTTGCCATAACTGGTGATATTTTTAAGAGTTTTCCACATGTTTGCTGGTTCATTTGTTGAGAACTGATTCTTTAGCTTCTTTTTGCTGATCTGATCTCCCTTGTTAATACATTTCTGGCCTGATTGTACAGCATTTTATAACCTTTTCTGTAGGCTTCCCCTTTGGAACAACGTAGCTGCTTAAGTTTAGCTGTGAACCAAGGTTTGTTGTTACTGTGTATTCGCAAGTTCCTGGTCGGTACACATAGGTCTTCACAGAAGCTGACATATGATGTTACAGTATCTGTGAGTTCATCTAAGTCTGCAGAGGTACAGAGACAGAGACAGAGATATATTCAGGTTTGTGCTGCAGTCACTGAAAATAGAAATCCAATACTGTACATTCACATTTATATCATTGTCATCTGAACAATAAATGATTTTAATAATGATACACAGATTTTTTTGTTCTTTAATTCTGATTAAAGATTGAATGATTCTGAAATCATCAAAGAACAAAAAATCTGTGTATCATTATTAGGAATGATGCATCCAAGTGCATCCAAATCAGTATAGTTTGGATCAGGGATGAAATCTAAAAAATATGCTCTACCGGTTCTGTGGGTGTGACTTAATTGGTGGGCATGGCTTGCTGGTCAGGTGATCGGGTGGGCATGGCCAATAACAATAAATAATAAAAATAATAAAGTACACAAAACAATAAGAGGCACCAAAAACCAACTTTCACGCTTTACACACACACACACACAACGCAACACAACATAACAGACTCACACACAATGTAAAAGCAGCTGTACTTCACCCAAAATGGCCCCTGCAACAAGCAGGAACCTCACACAGCCACAAAAAGCTCAAAAACCAACAACACAACACAACTGACTCACATGGCCCTTGCAACAAGCAGGAACCTCACACAACTACAAAAAGCTCAAAAACCAACTTTCATGCTTTACACACACACAACACAACACAACTGACTCACACACACACACAAAAAAATGCCACATACAGCTTTATGAGATTTTGTGTGTTTGTGTGGTTAGAGTGAAACACTACAGAAACACACCAAATCTCAGAAAGCTAAACAAATATTTTATTATTTTATTTTATTTATATTTTTAGATAAAAGCAGCTAAATTTAAAACTTCCTTAACTTTAAATTGCTGTCTAAAAAAAACTCCTTAAAAAAACCCAATTAACTATTTTTTAAAGCTCCCCACCCCACCCCAGTTACTTACCCAATTGGAGGCAGGCAGATTGAGTTGCTCACCAATGAAATGGATTGCAGGCAGGCAGATTCAGCTGCCAGCTGATGCAATTGATTGCAGCAGCCGAAGCAAGGCTTAGCAAGCCCGAAAGAAGCAGTAATTAGGCAAGTGGGGACCGGGTCATTGGGTGGGCATAGGCGAGGGCTGTTGTAAGAGGTTGTAAAAAATTGATTTTAAAAGCCTGTAATGATCAGGCAACTCAGCTGGGATCGCCAGAGGAAAAAAAGCTTTTAAAAGGCTCCTCTGACGATCCCAGCCGAATTTGCCTGATCACCAGAACCTCTTAAAAGGATTTTTTAAACAACCTCTTCAGCCAAAGAGCTTGTAGAAAACATGGTTTTTAAAGGTTCTGGCGATCAGGCAACTCAGCTGGGATCACCAGAGGAGCCTTTTAAAAGATTTTTTTTTACAACCTCTTTGGCCGAAGAGATTGTTAAAAAAAAGCTTTTAAAGGGTTTTGATGATCCCAGCTGAGCTGCTCGATCGTCAAAGGCTTTTTTTTTACTTTTAAAAGCATTTTTTCGTCCGAAGAAAAAGTAAAAAAAAAAAATCTGATGATTGCACGGCTGGGGAGCGGGGCAGGGGGTGGGGCCAGGGATTTTTGCTACTGGTTCTCCGAACCATCCGCCACCATCGCTACCAGATCGGGTGATCTGGTCCAAACCGGGAGCATTTCACCCCTGGTTTGGATGCATCAAAAAGATATACACAAAACAACCATGTAGAGGAAGGCCATTTAATGTTCTTTGTGTAGTGGTTATATATACAGTATTCATCATGGCAGATTTTTATTTAAAAATTGCTTGCAATAATAAAAAAATGTCTTAATCTTAGAGAATATCTACAAATTGTCATTTAGGGCATAGAAGTCTTTATAACTAATTTCTCTTTCTGTGAAATCCACAAAGTCTTTTCTAAACCAGGGAGTTGACAATCTGTGGACTTCAACTCAGAATTATTCAGTCAGCCATGCCGAGTCTTCAAGTTGCCATGGTTGGATTCCCCTGTCCTAAATGACCTTCCTTGTTTTCAGCATCAAACTGTTAATTTGAAAGAATTTCTTTGTCATTATGCTTTTCTCTTTTCTTTTTCTCATCTTCTGCTAGTGTGGTGGATTTTTATAAACAACAGCGAGATGTGATGCTTAATGCAGCAGACAAATGGCTAAAAGGTTGGAATCAATAATGAACATTTGAATTATTTATATATGACTGAAATATACTATAAAAAAGATTATTAAAAAGGGGCATATATAACTTTTCTCTTTGTCTTGAGAAGTCTGTGAAAAATTAATGTATCCCATTTTAGAGTTATTTTAAAAAATTATATTTAAATAAGCAATTATAGTGGGCAATTTAAAGTAGCTCTTATGATATAGCAATTTCAGTGAAATACATCATCTTTTTCCTTTTGAAGATTGTTCAGTGCTCATTGATGACTTTCCTGTGAAAATACAATAGCCTTCTCCTTTTGCATATCATTCCTGTGTTTCATTCCTGCTAGTGCTGTGCTCCTACAAGTGTTCCAGATAATATACTTATACTTGTGGTTCCTTTTAGTAAAGAAGCTCCTCCATCAGGCATAATTTCATTTATTGGCATTATTACTAGCCAATAAAACTCAGCATAGACCTTGGATATATGGTTATGGATATATGGTTATATACATTTGTTGAGTCCGTAATTTTTCCCACATGTTACTAACGGTCTGCTAATGGTGATGCTAATTGTTCATAACCGCTTATTCAATAAATTGTGTATAGATAATACTAAGTTTATGACAACTGTTAGGACCAGAATTTCCATATCTAAGCAAGACCTATTTTGCTGCAGTTGTTAAGTAAATTCAGCTTTTCTCATTTACTTTGCTGATTGGAAATCAGCTGGAAAAATCACAAATCATGATAACATGACCCCAGAAGGCTGCAACTGTCATAAATAAATGCCAATTGCCAAGCACTTGAATTTTGATCATGTGACTATGGGGATGCTACAACTGTCATAAGTGTAAGGCCTAGTTGTAAGCCACTTTTTTCAGTGCCATTGTAACTGAACAGACACGAATCAATTGAATTGAATTGAATTGAATTGAATTGAATTGAATTGAATTGAATTTTTATTGGCCAAGTGTGATTGGACACACAAGGAATTTGTCTTAACTATTTGTTAAGTCCTTGACTTAACAAATAGTTAAGTCAAGGACTACCTGTATTGGAGCTAACCATTATAACTAATATGATAGCTATTTGACCAGATACAATCTGATGGATGTCTTTGTGTCACCCTCACTAGATAGACCAGGCCAGGGATTCAACTCCATAGAAAACCTAAAACTGACTTTATTAGTAACACTTAGAGTAAACAGAATTTTGAAAATCTGATATAGCTCCATAAAGACGTATCTTCCTTATTCTTTGGTACCAGCCTAAAGCAGAGGTTTACTCAAAAGGAAACCCTATTTTCTTCATTTGAACAGATTTTTCAATACAGTCACTTGTAGTAAAGAAAATAAGTTGCCCTTATTTTACCAGTAGTTATTTAAAATGAAAACATACATATATTGTAGTATTTCGTCTGTACCCAGCCAGGATTTTGTAGTTTGTATCAATCAGTCAGTCAGTCAATCAATCAATAAGAATAGAGTTGAAAGGGACTTTGGAGGTCTTCTGTCCAACCCCCTGCTCAAGCTGGGGACACTGTACTATTTCAGACAAGTGACTGTCCAGACTCTTTTTTAAAACTTCCAGTAATGAAGCACCCACAACTTCTGAAGGCAAACTGTCCAATGATTAATTGTTCTCACTGTTAGGAACTTTCTCCTTAATTCCAGGTTGCTTCTCTGCTTTGGAAAATAAGTTGACTCCCTCTTTGTGGCAGCCTTTCAAATATTGGGAAAACAGAATAACAGTTGGAAGGGAGCTTGGAGGTCTTCTAGTCCAACCCCCTGCTTAGGCAGGAAACCCTACACCATTTCAGACAAATGGTTATCCAATATCGTCTTAAAAACTTCCAGTGTTGGAGTATTCACAACTTCTGGAGGCAAGTTGTTTTTCCTTAGTTCTAGATTGCTTCTCTCCTTGATTAGTTTTCATCTATTGCTTGTTGTCCTGCCCTCAGTTACTTTGCAGAATAGCTTGACTCCCTCTTCTTTGTGGCAGCCCCTGAGATATTGGAACACTGCTATCATGTCACCCCAGTCCTTCTTTTCATTAAACTAGATACACCCAGTTCCTGCAACCGTTCTTCATATATTTTAGCCTCCAGTGCCATCATGTCACCACAGTCCTTCTTTTCTCTAGACTAGCCAAACCCAAATCCTGCAACTGTTCTTCATATGTTTCAGTCTCCAAGGCTTTAATCATCTTAGTTGCTCTTCTTTGCACTTTTTCCAAAGTCTCAATATCTTTTTTGTAATGTGGTGACCAAAATTGGATGCAATATTCTAGGTGTGGCCTAATATTTTACATGATTTTGATTCTATGCCCCTGTTTATACAACCAAGGAGTGTATTAGTTTTTTTGGCTGCTGCCTCACATTGCAGGCTCATGTTTAAGTGATCATCCACTAGGACTGCAAGGTCCCTCTCACAGTTAGAGTTTTTGAGTCAGGTTTCACCTAATCTGTACATTTGGTTTTTCCTGCCTAAGTGTAAAACCTTGTTTTTCTCCCCATTAAAATTCATTTTGTTGGATAGGGCCCATTGTTTTTCAAGATCGTTTTTGGCTCCTGAGCTTGTCTTCAGGGATGTTGGCTATTCCTACCAGCTTAGTGTCATCTGCAAATTTGATGAGTTCTCCTTCTATTCCTTCATCTAAGTCATTTATGAAGATATTGAAGAATACTGGGCCTAAGGCAGAACCTTTTGGTATCCCACTGCTTACCTCCCTCCATGAAGTTGTTTTACCATTAAGGACTACTCGTTGAGTACTGTTTGTCAGCCACTTACAAATCTGTCTGGTGATGATGCTGTCTATGCCACATTTTTCTATATTACAAAGAAGTAGCTAGTGGTTACTTTGTCGAATGCCTTGCTGACATCTAAATATACTATGTCCAGAGCATTTTGCAAGTCTACTAATTTAGTCATTTTGTCAAAGAATGAAATAAGATTGGTTTGGCATGATATGTTTTTAACAAACCTGTGCTGCAGTGGTGTGTTTCAACAGGTGTTACTACCGGTTTGCTCCGCGCAAGCGCATTCAATTTCAGAACAGCTTAGGCGCAGCAATCCGCTCTACCGCGCCTATCAGCTGGGCTAAAAACAAACAAATATAAGTAGGTATAGCGCAGGGGCAGGCGGGAGGGTCCAGCTGACAGTCGGAGTAAACCGGGTCACGCTCACCTTACCATCGCCACTACTGGCTTGCTCAAACTGGGGAGAACTGGTAGCAACCCACCACTACCATGCTGGCTGTTAGTTATAACTTTGTTTCTAGATGTTTGCAGATGTTTTTTTATTATCTTTTCCAGTATTTTCCCAGATATTTATGCTAGGCTGATTGGTCTGTAGTTTCCTGGGTCTGTTTCTTCCCTGTCTTTTTTTTTTTTTGAAAATGGAAACCACATCAGCTCTTTTCCAATCCTTGAGTAATTATCTGATCTTCCAAGATTTTTGAAAGATATAGTACAATGATCCTGAGATAACATCTGCCAGCTCCTTCAGAACTATATGTAATAATATGTAATCTATCAGGTCCCAGTGATTTATATTCATCAAGATCAGATACCGTGTTTCCCCAAAAATACGACCTATTCAGAAAATAAGTGCAGCTTGATTTTTTGGGGTGGACCTAATATACACGCTACCCTAAAAGTAAGCCCTAGTGAAGGGGTGGGCATGGCCAGCACAGGAGGCAGCCCTTCTCTTCCCCGGTCAGCTAGTGGCAGTTGGGCTCCTTAATCGCGACCTGCAGATCAGCTGAGTTGATTGGGAGCTGCCTATCATTCTATCTCTCTGGGTGCCTGAAGATGTTTCTTGCACACTCTTGCTAGCACCGGAAAACCTCACAGCTAAGGGCCCCTCTTTTCCACAGCTCACCTTGTAGCTCTGGAGCAGGTGGCAACCATTGCCTCCCCCCCCTCCCGTCTCTGCCCAGCTACACCTGCTGCTTCTGGCCTTGCAAGGGCTCTTCGCCCTCCTGGCCACAGTGCTCTTGGCCACCCTGCAGGTGGGCAAGATCTCTGTGTTGGCCCTGCAGCAGGATGGAAGAGGAAATTGCCTGTTCCTTCTCTATCCAACTGCTCCTGCCTGGTACGGGGCAATTTTTGGAGCACAAAGGAGGAAGGGGCACCCTCCGCTCCCTCTTCCATTTGTCTATCCCGCTGCAGGAACCCCTGCAGGGCTGCCATGGAGCTGCTGCCCACCGAAGCGGTAGCTCAACTAACCAACTTTCTGTTGGCATGTAGATATGCAGTTAGACCAAATGGATTTGCTTTGTTCTCACATAAATCATTCCCAAGGAAAGGAGGATCGGCAGGAATATTCTCCCATTCCTTATCGCTGTACATATTTATATTAGTTATCACATTTCAAATACATGGATTCTTTCATCTGTGAATGTTACATCAATGCCCAGTTCATTCATATCTATCACAGACAACTAACATAAAAATTACTAAACATTCAATTCATCAATAATCCTTTATTCCAACCTTTTTCATCCTCTCCATCCAATAATAAAATTTGTTCCAGATTTCATAATACTCTGATTCGCTCTTATCCTTGAGTTCTAGCGTCAACCTGTCTATTTCCGCACAAGTTAAGATTTTAGGTAATACTTCTTCTATGGGCATTTCTTTATTTTTCCATTTTTGTGCAAAGGCCAACTTGCTGCTGTTAATCTATGTAACACTAGATAAATTGTATCCTTATTGTATTTGTCCTTTATAATACCCAATAAAAAGAATTCCAGTTTTAATTCTATATCTTGCGTTAATATCTCTTCCAACCATTGTTTTGTCTGTTGCTAAAAAATTTTAGCTTTTGGGCATTCTCACCACATATGATAAAAGGTCCCCGGTAATACCTCACACTTCCAACACATCGGTGAATAATTTTTGCTCATTTTTGCAAGTCTTGTGGATGGGAGATGCCACCTATAGAACATCTTGTATAGATTTTCTTTATACGTGGTAGCTAGAATAATTTTTAAATTTATTTCCCATAAATCCTGCCAATTGTTTAAATCGATGCCATAGCCGAAATTTTTACTCCAAATTAACATGGTTTCTTTTACTTATTCCTCTAACATATCCTGATCCAATAAATAATGATATATCGCCTTCTTCTCTGTTCCTAATAAAGTTTTATCTAATTCCGTTAGTTCTGTTTTTATGCCCCTTTCTTTTTTGTCTTTCATGTATTTTGATTGTACTTGGAGATACTCCCACCATTCAAGTTCTATTCCTTCATTCAGATTTTTCCTAGATTTCAATTCTCTTTCATTTAACAAATCTTTGTATGTAATTATTCTTCCTGACTTGATAAAATTTGGGTGTGTAAACATCTCAAGTGTCGATATCCAGTTCGGAACTTCTATGTAATTACATTGCTTAGTTTTCACCCAAACATCTAGTAGTGCCTGTATAATAAAGAGCTTCTGGAAGTACTGGTGAACCTTATGTTTCTCTTCCCAGAGAATGGCGTTCCATCCTATCTGCATGTCATGGCCTTCCAGCGTTAGCAGCCTCCTATTTTTTAGCAGTATCCAATCTCTCACCCATAGCAGTGCTGCTGCTTGATAGTATTTTTCCCAGTCTGGAAGGCCAAATCCCCCTCTTTTCTTAGAATCCTATAAAAGTTTTAGTTTAATTCTCGGTTTTCTACCTTGCCAGATGTATTTCGATATGATTTTGTTTCTAAAAAATTCCTTTTCTAATTTGATTGGAATACATTGAAATAAAAAGAGTATTTTGGGTAGTACATTCATCTTTATTGTCACAATTCTGCCCATAAACGAGAGTTGCAAATTTTTCCACCTATCTAGATCCAGTTTAATTTGGTCAATTAATTTATCATAATTGTCTTTTTTTTAAACAAGTTTTTATTGATTTTTTAATTTCCCCCTGTATACACATACATAGTTTATGAACAGAGTATTGGCCATATCATATCTTATACAATTCAGTATATTCAAATATATTTTACTTAGTTACAAATTTTGTCAGAATATTTTTTTTCATTATTTTTATTCATATCCTAATATTTCCTTGCTCATTTCACTAAGTCACATCTTCTTTCGCCCTCAAATTCTAATTTCTCCATTTTTATTAGTATTCATTCTCTTTCATTCTTTTTTTAACTGTTTCAATTTTTATCCTAATATATTCAAATATATAGATCTCAAAAGAAACCAGCATGGATGCATAAAGAACAAATTGACAAATTGAAAGACAAAAAGGACAAGTATAAAAAGTGGAAAGAGGGGCAAATAAGTAAGGCAGAATATCAGCAAATAGCCCGAGCCTGTAAAGATGAAGTGAGGAAAGCTAAGGCTCACAATGAACAAAGGCTAGCGACAAAAGTAAAAAATAACAAAAAAAGCTTCTTCCAACATGTTAAAAACAAGAAAAAAGTCAAGGAAACAATTGGCCCATTGCTGGGAGAAAGTGGCAAGAAGATGACAAACAACAGGGAGAAAGCAGATCTACTTAACTCATTTTTTGCATCTGTCTTTACACAAAAGGAAAAAACAATCCAACCTATCAAAAACAGCACTACAAAAAACAGATTAGAAACACAAGTTAAAATAGGGAAGAAAATGGTAAGTGAACACCTGTCTACCCTAGACGAGTTCAAATCACCAGGACCGGATGGATTACACCCCAAGGTTCTGAAGGAACTGGCAGACGTGATCTCAGAACCACTGAATTATATCTTTCAAAGATCCTGGAGCAGAGGGGAGCTGCCAGAGGACTGGAAAAGAGCTGATGTAGTTCCTATCTTCAAAAAAGGAAAAAAAAAACAGATCCAGGAAACTACAGACCTACCAGCCTGACCTCAATACCGGGGAAGATTCTGGAAAAGATAATCAAGCAACGAATCACCGAACACCTAGAAGCAAACAAAGTAATAACCAAAAGCCAACACGGGTTTGTCAAAAACAGATCATGCCAGACTAATCTTATTGCATTCTTTGACAAAATGACAAAATTAGTAGACCAGAGGAATGCTGTCGATATAATTTACTTGGACTTCAGTAAAGCATTTGATAAAGTAGACCATAACCTACTACTAGATAAAGTAGAAAAATGTGGGTTAGACAGCACCACCACCAGATGGATTCGTAACTGGCTGACCAACCGCACTCAACGTGTAGTCCTCAACGAAACTACATCCACATGGAGGGAAGTATGCAGTGGAGTACCCCAAGGCTCTGTTTTAGGCCCAGTACTCTTCAACATCTTCATCAATGACTTGGACGAGGGGATAGATGGGGAACTCATCAAATTTGCATATGACACCAAGCTGGCAGGAATAGCCAACACTCTAGAAGATAGGCTCAAGTTGCAGAAAGATCTTGACAGACTTGAACATTGGGCGCTATCTAACAAAATGAAATTCAACACTGAAAAAAGTAAGGTTCTACATTTAGGCAAAAAAAAACAAAATGCACAGGTACCGTATATGTGGTACCTTGCCCAATAGTAGTACCTGTGAGAGGGATCTTGGAGTCCTAGTGGATAACCATTTTGATATGAGCCAGCAGTGTGCAGCAGCTGCTAAAAAAGCCAACACAGTTCTGGGCTGCATAAACAGAGGGATAGAATCAAGATCACGTGAAGTTTTAGTGCCACTTTATAATGCCTTGGTAAGGCCACACTTGGAATATTGCATCCAGTTTTGGTCGCCACGATGTAAAAAAGATGCTGAGACTCTAGAAAGAGTGCAGAGAAGAGCAACAAAGATGATTAGGGGACTGGAGGCTAAAACATATGAAGAACGGTTGCAGGAACTGGGTATGTCTAGTTTAATAAAAAGAAGGACTAGGGGAGACATGATAGCAGTGTTCCAATATTTCAGGGGTTGCCACAAAGAAGAGGGAGTCAAACTATTCTCCAAAGCACCTGAGGGTAGAACAAGAAGCAATGGGTGGAAACTGATCAAGGAAAGAAGCAACTTAGAACTAAGGAGAAATTTCCTGACAGTTAGAACAATTAATAAGTGGAACGACTTGCCTGGAGAAGTTGTGAATGCTCCAACATTGAAAATTTTTAAGAAAATGTTGGATAACCATCTGACTGAGATGGTGTAGGGTTTCCTGCCTGGGCAGGGGGTTGGACTAGAAGGCCTCCAAGGTCCCTTCCAACTCTGTTGTTATATTATTATATTATATTGGGAGTTGCCTTTCTTCCATTTCATCTTTTCCTTTTCACAGCAATCCTTTCATCTCCTTCTCACTCCACTTCCTCCCTTCTTTCATCCTCCCTACTTTCTTCTCTCCTCTCCTACTCCTTCTCTACTTCCCCTTCCTTTCTCCCCCTCCTCCCTATCTAACCTTCTCTCCTACTCTTTATTTCCCCTACCTTTCCTTCTCTCCTCTTCCCTTTCTTCTTTTTCTCTCCCTCCTTCTCCCTTTCCATCTCTCTCCTTCTTCTTATCTCTCTCCATTGCAGTATTTATTTTCATTTCAATATTTCTGGTGTCCAGGCAACTCATTTATTGAGTATATTTCTCAAACCTCATATATTTTAGTTATTAACATTGTCTTCATCTTATTCCATTTGTATCTTACAATCAATTAATACAACCTTCCACCTCTTATTTTCTTACAGTTTTTGTTCACAGTTCAATAATTATTACTCTCTTCCAATAGTGTACTATTGTAACTCTTCCATTTACTAACATTTCAATTTTATTTCCTTTTATATCTTAATTTCAATCATTTTCACTTATAAACTATATTATCTTTCACATTTCATCTGCTGGACTATTTATTATTTTTTTAAAAAAAACAATGTACTACTTCTTTTTTACCTTCTTTCCAATTTTATATCTTAACTTCAATTAATTTTTCCATTCTTTTATATATTTAAAATTTATTTCCTTACCATTCACTTTAATTCTCTCTCATTCCGTGTATTCTCCGACACAAACAGAAAAAGAAAACATATATCCCATTACAGAGTGCAGCTGTAGGACACTCTGATCATTGCATGATTCACCTTGTACCTGCTTACAGGCAAAGACTTAAAGCCATAAAACCAATAATTAAATCAGTGAAAACCTGGACGGAGGAATCAGAATTAAAGCTACAGGCATGTTTTGACTGCACTGATTGGAATATTTTTAAAGATACCTCTGCAGACCTGGATGAACTCACAGATACTGTAACATCATATGTCAGCTTCTGTGAAGACCTATGTGTACCTACAAGGAACTTGCGAATACACAGTAATAACAAACCTTGGTTTACACCTAAACTTAAGCAGCTACGACATTCCAAAGAGGAAGCCTACAGAAAAGGTGATAAAATGCTGTACAATCAGGCCAGAAATGCACTAACAAGGGAGATAAGAGCAGCAAAAAGAAGCTACTCTGAAAAGCTAAAGAATCAATTTTCAGCAAATGAACCAGCAAACATGTGGAAAACTCTTAAAAATATCACCGGCTATGGCAAACCTCCTTCCCAGGCTGAAGGTAATCAACAACTGGCAGATGACCTGAATGAGTTTTACTGCAGGTTTGAAAGGAAACTACAGCCACCTATCTCCACAACCCCCATCTCAGACACAGCAACAACAGCCAAGCCTCCTACAACTGACCCCATTTCATTGGGTTCACAACCCCTAGTGATCACAGAAAAGGAAGTGCAGGACCTATTTCACAGACAAAAGCCAGGAAAAGCGCCAGGCCCAGACAAGATAACTCCTTCTTGCTTAAAAGTCTGTGCTGACCAATTGGCCCCACTGTTCACCCATATTTTCAATAAATCACTAGAGATGTGCTATGTTCCTTCTTGCTTCAAACGCTCTACCATCATCCCAGTGCCGAAGAAGCCCACCATCAAGGAACTGAATGACTACAGACCAGTTGCTCTAACATCTGTAGTCATGAAAACCTTTGAAAGGCTAGTGCTTTCCTACCTGAAAACCATCACGAATCCGCTTTTAGACCCCTTGCAATTTGCATACCGAGCAAATAGATCAACAGATGATGCTGTTAATATGGCTCTGCACTACATCCTACAACATCTTGAGTCTCCAAAGACCTATGCAAGGGTCCTCTTTGTAGACTTTAGTTCAGCATTCAATACCATCATTCCAGACATTCTTCTAACTAAGCTAAACCAGCTACAGCCTTGTAAGTGGATCACAAGCTTCCTAACAAACAGGAAGCAGCAGGTGAAGTTAAGCAAGATCACATCAAATACCTGTACAATTAGCACAGGGGCCCCCAAGGCTGTGTGCTCTCCCCACTTCTCTTCTCTCTGTATACCAATGACTGCATCTCCAATGATCCATTTGTTAAGCTACTGAAGTTCGCAGATGACACAACAGTGATTGGTCTCATTCGAGACAATGACGAATCCGCATATAGACGAGAGGTCGAACGACTAGCCTTGTGGTGCAACCGAAACAATCTGGAACTGAACACACTCAAAACTGTAGAAATGGTGGTAGACTTTAGGAGAAACCCTTTCATACTTCCACCTCTCACAATACTTGACAACACAGTATCAACAGTAGAAACCTTCAAATTTCTAGGTTCTATCATATCGCAAGATCTAAAATGGACAGCTAACATCAAAAACATCATTAAAAAGGACAACAAAGAATGTTCTTTCTGCGCCAACTCAGTAAGCTCAAACTGCCCAAGGAGCTGCTGATCCAGTTCTACAGAGGAATTATTGAGTCTGTCATTTGCACCTCTATAACTGTCTGGTTCGGTTCTGCAACCCAACAAGAAAAACACAGACTTCAGAGGATAATTAGAACTGCAGAAAAAATAATTGCTACCAACTTGCCTTCCATTGAGGACCTGTATACTGCACGAATCAAGAAGAGAGCCGTGAAAATATTTGCAGATCCCTCGCATCCTGGAAATAAACTGTTTCAACTCCTACCCTCAAAACGACGCTATAGAGCACTGCACACCAGAACAACTAGACACAAGAACAGTTTTTTTTCCGAAGGCCATCACACTGCTAAACAAATAATTCCCTCAACACTGTCAAACTATTTACTGAATCTGCACTACTATTAATCGTTTCATAGTTCCCATCACCAATCTCTTTCCACTTATGACTGTATGACTATAACTTGTTGCTGGCAATCCTTATGATTTATATTGATATATTGATCATCAATTGTGTTGTAAATGTTGTACCTTGATGAACGTATCTTTTCTTTTATGTACACTGAGAGCATATGCACCAAGACAAATTCCTTGTGTGTCCAATCACACTTGGCCAATAAAATTCTATTCTATTCTATTATATTATATCTTCCACATTTAATTTACTTCTCCTCCTCTTTTTTTTAATTTTCCTTCATTCATTTCAACCTTTTTACTACCTTTTTACAATAATCTATATATTTCTTCTAATTTCCATTATTCCCCAAAAAAAGAAAAGAAAGTTTACCACTATTTTAGTTTTTTTCTACTATTCATTTTTCTCCTTCTTTTAACCATTTTCTTTCATTCTCTCCCAAATCTCATCTCTTAATACTTTTCTCCCTTTCTCCTGTTCTTTTATCTTCTTCTTGCTCCCTTTCTTGCATCCTCTTTTCCACCTTTCTCTGACTTTTACTCTTCTAATTTCCCCCCTCAATTTTTCTCTATTTCCTCCTCTTCTCTTTGTTCTGTCACTGCTAATCCCAGTGTAATCATCTGTTTTTTTCACTCTTTTAATTTTCCCCCTCATTCTTTTCTTCTTTTCTTTTTTCCTTTCTTTTTTAAAATATCTTTCCCCCTCTCCATTTTTATTCTTTCCCTATCAATCCCAATATGATCACCTGTATTATCATCACCCATTTCTTTTTCAACATTATATTTTTGTTGTTCTTGTTTTCTAATAATTTCATAATTTCTTTTTTTATTTTTAAGTCACAGTTCTGCTTGTTTATTTCCTTAAAGGATTCTCGCACCATTTGAAGCATCTCTCATAGTTCCTCATATTCATCTTCCTAACTCTCCATATTTTCAATATAAGGAGAAAGGCTTTCTAAATTTAATTATTTTAACTTATGTATAGTCCAAATTCAAGTCCAAAATATTGTCTCTCCCCCCACCCTTTTTTTTTTCTATTTCCAAATGCAACCCAGTTCAAATGTTTTTTCCCTAGGTCGTCTTAGTTCCAATCTTGATCTATCCAGTCTTTGGAAGCTATGCCACAGCTGTTTCAACAAGTACTCCTTCGGTGTTTCTTTTTCTCTTAGCCTAAACAATGCAATGTTATTTTTCCCCTCTCCAGCGATGTTTGTCTCCAATCCACAACTCCCAGCAACAAAATGTCACTCGTTAATCCACAAAAACAATTCCTTTGTCTTCCTTTTGTTAGCAAAAGATGCTTTCTCTCAGTTTTCTTCTCCTTTTAATATTTATATTTTCTTCCAAAACCATTTTTAAATCCAGATGGAACATTATTTCTTTTAGGGCTTTTGTCTTATAGATCCTCTTTGCTGTTTGTTTCCTCTCACTTTAAGTTTCTGTATGCCAATTAACTGCTGACTTCAAGCCGGAAAATCTTTTGAGCTTTAAAAGTTTTTTTTTCTTCTTACCTGCAAGTTGGCCATTCGCTCACCTGGTAACAACGCTCTGTTCTGATCTTCCCTCCTGCTCAATCTTCTTGTGTGGCCGTCCTGACTTTGGCAACTCCTAATGGCTGCCTTTCCTTGTCATTGGGTCGAAGGCTGAGTGCCGGTGCTGCAGGGAATTCGCAACTTCCCGGTTCACGCTGGCCAGTGTCCCTCCAGGGCAGCTATGGTGAGCCATTGAGGACCCCCAAATCAATCGGAATTTTGACACTCTGGAGTTACGGGGGTTCGCGTCGTCTCGTCGCAATACTGGCCATGCCTCTCCGTAATTGTCTCTTTTGAGTGTAATACATTTTGCCATCATTTGAATTCCTAGATAAATTACCTTTTTTGTTGTCTGAATGTTTATTTTCTCTGCCAATTCCTTTTCTTGCAATTTAGTCATATTTTTAACTAGCATTTTTCCCCCCTTATTTATCTTCAGGCCAGCTACTTCCCCATATTCTCCCAGTACTTCCATTAACCTTACACCAGATTGTGGGGGCTCTTCTATAATAAAAAACAGGTCATCTGTGAAAGCCTGTACTTTAAAGATTTCTTAATTTTTAGACCTTTAATTTGTTAATCTTCCCGAATTATTCTACTCAAAATTTCTAAAGGTAGTACAAACTATAGCAGCAATTGAACTTAGCTGGTTCAACATAAATCCCCATTTAACATTGTCAAATGCTTTTTGTGCGTCAACAAATATTAACACCATTTGCTTTTCATTATGTACCTCGTACTATTCCAAGATGTCTAGTATAACATTATTTCTAATTTGCCTTTTAGGTAGAAAGCCATTTTGATCGGTATAAATGAATTATTTCAAAAACTTTTTAGCCTTTCACCCATTATTGTCATGAAAATTTTGTAGTCCGAATTTAGTAATGATATGGGCTTATAGTTTTTAATAAGTGTCAGATTGGAATTTTCCTTGGGAATCAGAGTGATAGTCACTTCTTTCCTTGTGGCTGGTGTCTTTGCATCTTTCAAGATTTCATTAAATAGGGTAAAAAGGCGAGGGTTAAAATGAAAATAATTCAGGACTCACGGGAAAGAGGTGGCCTAAAAATGCCTAACTTTAAACTATATTATGAAGCAGTAGCCCTTTCAGAAATAAGTGACTGGTTTAATTTAACGGAGGAAAGAATTTTGAATATAGAAGGTTATGACTTGTTATATGGATGGCATGCATATTTATTTTATGAAAAAAAAGTGGATAGGGCTTTTAAGAATCATGTGTTGAGAAGTGCTCTTTTGCGGGTCTGGAAAAAATATTCTTAGAAACTAGACTATAAGATTCCTATATGGGCGAGCCCCAGACATGCAATAGAGAATATAAATATAGAACAGAAACAGGAAATGATTACTTATAAAGAACTTTTGTATGCTGAAGGAGGTAGATTGCAATTAAAATCATTACAGGTATTAAATGAAGAAGGGAGGAATTATATTTGGTTTCAATATGGGCAACTAAGTGCTAGATGGAAAGAAAATCAAAAAATTGGTATAATGCAAAGGGAGGAAAATTTAATAAAGCAAATTAGAAATCAGACCCAGGAGCATATAAAGAGATTGTGTTGCTTGAAATAGATTCGGAAAAGGATTTGGTAAAGGACTGTATGATAAAATGGGCACAGAATATTCAGGAACCAATAATGTTGGAAACATGGGAGAAAATCTGGGTTAGAAATGTTAAGTTTACACAAGCACAGAATTTAAGGGAAAATTTTTATAAGATGTTTTATAGATGGCACTTAGATCCCAAAAAATTATCATGTATGTATCCTGATATCCAAGCGAAATGTTGGAGGTGTGACTGTGATGACGCTACATATTTTCATATTTGGTGGACTTGCAAGAAAATTAAGGCCCTTTGGATAAGAATTTGGTGGATTATTCAAAATGTCCTGAAGAAGAAGATAAAGTTCCTGCCACAATTTTTCCTTTTGGGAATTATAACGGATTGTACAGGGATTGAGACTAAATTGATTCTGAATTTAATAACAGCAGCAAGGCTGTTGATTGGACAATATTGGAAGAAAAAAGAGTTACCTACAATAGAAGAATGGATATTGAAAGTTACTAATTTGGCTGAGATGGCTAAAATCTCAGCTTTTTTGGAAAGACAACACGCAGGAAAGTTATTTAATTGAATGGAAAAAATGGATTGATTATTTACAAAACAGATATCAGATTAAGAAATATCAGATTGCCTTTGAATAATTAGGAAGTATTATTTTATGTAATGGGGGGGTTGGGAAATGAAAAGATTTGGATGAGGTTAATTGGATTAGAAGGGAAAATTTTACTCTATGTTTGGTTTATGTATAACAATACCTTATGATTGACCCGGGAAGCCGGGGGGGGGAAGGGAGGGGGGAAGGGGGTTTTGTGGGGGGAGGGGGGAAAAAGGGGGAAAATGTTTTTGTTTGTTAAAACTTTTTCAATTAAAAAAAAAAGATTTCATTAAATACCTCTAACAAAGTGGGGCCTAATGTCTCTTGGAGGTTTTTGTATATTTTAGTTGGTAGTCCATCGGGGCCTGGTGTTTTGTTGTTGTTTTTTTGTTTTTTGATTGCATCTGTTAATTCTAAAGGTGTTATTTCCTTGTTCAACATATCTTTAACATCTTCCGGAACTTTAGGTAGTCCAGCTTTCTGAAGATATTGTAATATCTTTCCTCCACCATTACATTCCTCTTCTTTATACATTTTTTTGTAAAACTCACATTTCACTTTTCTCTTCCCCTCATTCTGGTATATTATCTTTCCCTCATCATTGTATAATTTACTAAGCCATCTTCTATCTTTCTGTTTTTTCAATCTATAGGCCAACCAGCATCCTGGTTTTTTCGCATTTTCAAAAAAAAATTGTTTAGTACATTTTATTTGCTGTGCCAAACCTTCCTTCTCGATAATGTTCATTTGTGTTTAATTAAATCTATTTGTTGCTTCAATTCCCGTCTTTATGGTTCCTTTTGTAATTGTCTCAAGTCTACTGAGTTCTTCTAAACTTTTTTGTCGTTGCCTTTTTTGTTTGTTTTCCTTGGCCATATAGGCAATTGCAATACCTCTCATATAGGTGTTTGCTGTATCCCATAAGTTTTGATTGTTTGTGTCTTCTTTCTTGTTAACCTGAAAGAACAGATGCATTTGTTCTTCCATCTTTAATTTAAATTCCTTATGATTCAAAATTGCTCTTTTTAATTTCCACCTCTTTGTTTTCTTCTGTCCTTTCCATTTAATTTTAACAGGATTGTGGTCTGCCCAACAATTGTAATTTCCTCAACTTCCAATTTTAATTCTGTTGACAACCAAACCATATGATTCTAGACCATGATAGATCTTGACCGGAATAGTATGTGTATTGTTTTTTCCCCGGATTTCTATCTCTCCAGCTGTCCTGAATACTCAGTTCCTCCGCCATTTTAAAAAAGGTGCTAGGTAGTGTTCTTCTGATTCCTTTCCTTTTTTTATCACTTCTGTGGTCTAAATCTGTCTACTATTGCGTTGAAGACACCCAATATACAAATATTATCATTTTCTATTTCTCCAATAATACTGTATAACTTCTTATAAAATTGTTCATGCCCCTCATTTGGGGCGTAAATTCCCACAAGAGCCACTTTTGTTTTTGTTCAAAATTACTTCTATTATTAATATCCTACCCTCCTCAACCTTGTAAATTTGTTTTGCCAAAATTTCCTCCTTAATATGTATCACAATTCCCCCTCTCTTCTGTTGAGATAGTGATGCAAACATATTCCCTGACTTGTGGTAGTTTAATAAATATTGATGCTGCCTCTTTATATGTGTTTCTTGTAATAGTATTATGTCCAAATTCATCTTGTTAAGTTAATTAAGAATTTTTTTCCTCTTTAATGGGGAGTTTAAACCATTGACATTCAGAGATAGAATCACTATTTCTTCCTGTGAGTCTATATCTATATCTTGTCGCCCTTGTTGGTCTAGCCTCTTTAAATTCTTTGAGTCTACCTTCATCATGTTTTCTATTATCAGCTTTTCCTCCTCTCCCACTTTCCTTCTCTCTAGTTTGGGGTTCTTTTGTTTCTATTGTCTGTACTCTTCTTTTGTCTTCTTCTGTTATTTCTCTTTCTTCGAACACTTTCTCTCTGCCAAAGTTTTGCCTGTAAAACTCTTCTACTTTATCTATCGTGTCCAATCTGAATCTTTTTACTTGCCATGACACCATAATCAGTGGTGGGATTCAAGTAATTTAACAGCCAGTTCTCTGCCCTAATGATTTCTTCTAACAACCAGTTTGCGAAACTGTTCAGAAAGTTAACAACCGGTTCTCCCGAAGTGGTGCGAACTGGCTGAATCCCACCACTGACCATAATTCCTTCTGGCGTCAACCACCTAAAATTGATATTTTGTCTTGTCAATTTGGAAGTTAAGTGTTGATAAGGCCTTCTTAAGTCTCTCACCCTTCTAGGCACTTGCTTAAGTACTAATTGTCTTCCTCTATACTCTAATGGGTCGTCTCTTGTTCTGTGTAATATCTCATCCCAAATTGATTTCTTTACAAATCTAATGTGAACTTATTTGGGTAAATTATGCCTTCTCACATAATTACTGTGAATCCTGTAAATTTCGTCCATCTCATTAATCATCTCTTCTTTTTCAATTCCTAAAGCTTTTGCTAGTAGGTCCGCCATCATCTCTGGCAGACCCTCGCCTTTATCTTCTCTCATGTTTTGGAAGTGTAGGTAGTGGGCTGCCTTTTTTGTTTCCAGGAAGATAACCATTGTTTCTAATTCCTTATTTCATTCATATCAGTATCAGTCTTTCATTCATTTCATCTACTCTCTTTTCCTCTTTTCCTCCTTTCCCATTCTCTCCTCCATCTCCTGTAGTTTTTGTTCGTTCTTCATAATTTCCCATCCATCGATTTCATCTTCTCTTTGAGTTCTCCACTATCACTTCTCACTTCTCCTATCTCTTTTTTCAGATCTTCATGATTTTTCAACATTACATCCTGCATTGATTGTAGCATTAGGTGCAAGTCCTTAAATGAATTTGATCTTTCTCATTGCGTTATCTCTTCTGTACACCTTTGTCCCACTGGGCTCAATTCAACTGTTGTAGTTTGGGCTGCTTGCCTCCTTCCTGTACCAATTCTCATTAGATTAAGAATGCTTGTCATCTTGAACACTGTTTTAAACCAACCCTCCCACTTATGTGCAGTTCTCGTATTTCCCTCCAGCACACCCAGATTATCAATCTATCACGTGCCTACTTGCCACACAGTTTATATTTTATATATATTATAAATTAATAAATTAAGTCCAAACTATATCAAATTTTCTAAAACTAAACCATAACTATAGTAGATATTGCTAAATATAAAACACCTTTAACAAAAATAATTGAATGGCTTGTAAGTTTTGAATACTTATATCAAGCTATTGTTTTAAATCACCTATTTATTATGGCAATCAATAGCAGGAATAAATTGATAAAGAGATGAATTGTAAAGTCACTTATAATACTAATAATAATAGTAATAGTTAATTCTTAATATAATGTCCATTGTCTGGTTTGCAGTTAAATCTCCTCTATATATGTATAATCACTATATTAAAAAATCACCAAGTATAGACAATCTCTCACCCAGTCAAATTTCTTATTTTTATATTGCTCCTTTCAGTCCTTTAAGTCAACAAGTTCCTATTTGACTACTGAATTTATTTTCTTAGACAAATAGATATTAGCACACAATCTTTTCTTCTTTCTGGAGCAAAGTTCTTTTTCTTTCTTTTATTCTGATTTATTTATTTAAAGTATCTTTTTTCCTCTGTAGTTTGTGTCTAATTTTTTCTTGGCCAGTAGGTGTCTTCCTTGCCTCACTCTCTGTTACTCAGCGTTCAATCCTCATTCAAGATGTCAGCCTTCTCTGATTTGTCAGCACTTTTACTTTCCAACTTTAAATTGTTCTAGTTGCTTATTATAAGGTCTTTGAAAACAAAGAAAACAAAGAAAACCATCCTTAGTCTTTTTCCTTTCTCAGTCAGTAAGGTCTATCATGTTGCAGTAAGCCTTTCTATGCCCAAACTTGCCTTTCTTCCGTCCTTCTTTCTGGGGGCCCTTTTCTCTTCCCTTTTCAGAAATCCTCCGGGAAGTTCTCTTTCCCCGGATCACTCACACAAGGCTATTCCTACTGTTCGCGGTCCTGACCGCCATCAAGGACCACTCCACAAGACGCCTCTTTCTTCCAGTCCCCCTCCAAGAGACCTGGGACTCTAAAAAGTCCGCTGCATGGTTGGAAGTGGCTGTAAAATTGGCTCCCTTAACTATTTATTTATTTATTTATTTATTTAATCATATTTATATACCGCCCTATCTCCCAAGGGACTCAGGGCGGTTTACAGGCACTAAAAACAGATAAATAGAATATAAATACAATATAAAACATTTAAAAAACTTATTCTAAAGCCCGTCCAATTAAAAATAGAAATAAAACCCAATTTAAAACCCAAAATTTAAAATCTAGCTCAGTCCTGCACAATTAAATAAGTATGTTTTAAGCCCGCGGCGGAAGGTCCGAAGGTCCAGCTGGCGAAGTCCGGGGTAGATCGTTCCAGAGGTGGGAGCCCCACAGAAGGCCCTTCCTGGGCGTCGCCAGGCGACATTGCCTCGCTGGCGGCACCCTGAGGAGACCCTCTCTGTGAGAGCGCACAGGACGGTGGGAGGTATTCGTGCAGTAGGCGGTCCCAGAATAACCCGGCCCTATGCCATGGGCGCTTTAAAGGTGGTCACCAAAACCTTGAAGCGCACCGGAAGGCCACAGGAAGCCAGTGCAGTCTGCGCAGGATAGGTGTCATATGGGAGCCACGAGGGCTCCATCTATCACCAGCGCAGCTGCATTCTGGACTAACTGTAGCCTCTGGATGCCCCTCAAGGGAGCCCCATGTAGAGAGCATTGCAGTAATCCAGGCGAGGCGTCACGAGTGCGTGAGTAACCGTGGATAGGGCATCCCGGTCCAGAAAGGCGCAACTGGCGTACCAGGCGAACCTGGTAGAACGCTCTCCTGGAGCGGCCGTCAAATGCTCTTCTAGAGACAGCCGTTCATCCAGGAGGGCGCCTAAGTTGCGGACCCTCTCCATCGGGGCCAATGACTCGCCACCGATGTTCAGCCGCTGGATTTAGTTGACTGTGCGGGATGCGGCATCCACAGCCACTCTGTCTTGGCGGGATTGAGCTTGAGCCTGTTTCTCCCCATCCAGACCCGTCGGCCTCCAGACACCGGGACAGCACTTCGATAGCCGTTGGGGTGGTTCGGTGTGAAAAGTACAGCTGAGTATCATCCGCATACAGCTGATACTTCACACGAAACCACTGATGATCTCACCCAGCGGTTTCATGTAGATGTTAAACAGAAGGCGAGAGAATCGACCCTGCGGCACCCACAAGTGAGGCGCCTCGGGGACGACCTCTGCCCCCCTGTCAACACCGACTGCGACCGGTCGGAGAGATAGGAGGAGAACCACCGATAAACGGTGCCTCCCACTCCCAATCCCCCCAACCGGCGCAGCAGGATACCATGGCCGATGGTATCGAAAGCCGCTGAGAGGTCTAATATGACCAGGGCAGAGGAACAACCCCTATCCCTCCAGAGATCATCTACCAACGCGACCAAAGCCGTCTCCGTGCTGTAACCGGGTCGGAAACCGGACTGGAACGGGTCTAGATAGACAGTTTCATCCAGGTGCAAGGGAAGCTGATATGCCACCATACTCTCTACAACCTTCGCCCCAAAGCGAAGGTTGGAGACCGACGATAATTACCTAAAACAGCCGGGTCCAGGAAGGCTTCTTGAGGAGGGCCTCACCACCGCCTCTTTCAAGGCGGCCGGGAAGACACCCTCCACCAAAGAAGCGATCGTAATCGCCTGGAGCCAGCCTCGTGTCACCTCCCGAGTGGCCAGCACCAGCCAGGAGGGGCACGGGTCCAGTAAACACGTGGTGGCATTCAACCTACCCAGCAACCTGTCCATGTCCTCGGGAGCCACAGGGTCAAACTCATCCCAAATAATGTCGCCAAGACCACCCTCGAGCGTCTCACCCTCATCACCGCAATCTTGGTCCAGACCATCCCGAAGCTGAACGATTTTATCGTATAGATAACCGTTAAACTCCTCAGCCCGTCCCTGCACCGGGTCATCCCGCTCCCCCTGATGAAGGAGGGAGCGAGTCACCCGAAACAGGGCGGCCGGGCGGTTATCTGCCGATGCAATGAGGGAGGAGGCGTAGCTACGCCTCGCTTCCCTCAATGCCACTAGGTAAGTCCTAGTATAGGACTTCACTAGTGTCGATCAGCTTCGAGCGGCTAGACCTCCAGGAACTCTCTAGGCGTCTTCCCCGGCGCTTCATCCCCCTCAGCTCCTCGGAGAACCAAGGAGCCGGTTGGGCCCTGCGCCGGGTCAGAGGCCGCAAAGGCACGACTCGGTCTAAGGCCCCGCCGCGGCCCGTTCCCAGGCCGCAACAAGTTCCTCGGCCGAGCCGTGAGCCAGACCCTCAGGAAATGGCCCAAGCTCCGTCCGGAACCCATCCGGGTCCATCAGGCGCCTGGGGCGGAACCAGCGTGTCGGCTCCGTCTCCCTGCGGTGGTGAATGGCGGTCAGAAAGTCCAGGCGAAGAAGAGAGTGATCTGACCATGACAAAGGTTCAGTGACTATTTCCTTTAAGTCCAGATCTCTCAACCACTGACCAGAGAGAAAAATCAGGTCCAGAGTGCCACCCCCAATGTGAGTAGGGCCATCAATTACCTGGGTCAGGTCCAAGGCCGTCATGGAAGCCGTGAACTCCCGCGCCGCTGTCGATGGCGGGCGGAAGATGGCAGTTAAAGTCCCCATGACTAAAAGTCTGGGGTCTCAACTGCCACCCGGCCAGCACCTCCAGGAGCTCGGGCAGGGCAGCTGTCACGTAGCAAGGAGCCAGGTGCGATCAGCAAACCCATCTGACACCTATGACCCCATCTCACAAGAGGATTCGCACCCGGCAATCTGAGGCACAGTGGTCTCCCTCGGCTCTAGACTCTCTCTAATCACAACCGCCACCCCACCACCCCTACCCTGGGCCCTCGGTTGATGGAATGCACGGAAACCCGGCGGGCACATCTCCACGAGGGGCACACCCCCTTCCGTGCCCAACCAGGTCTCCGTAATGCCTATAAGGTCCGCGGAACCCCCCTGAATAAGATCACAAACAAGGGGGGCTTTGTTCACCACGGACCGAGCATTGCACAACATCAACCGAAGGCCTGGGCTCTGAGGATCCTGACCATCCGGGGAACGGGAGAAGTCCAAGGCTGGAGAGCCATCTCGCACAGCCTTTCTCTTTGACAGCTGGCCCCGCCCCCCACTGCAGAATTCATTTTTATCTCCCTTCCAAAGCATGACGGGACAGCACTGTCAGCAGTCAGAGGCACGGGGTCGCCCACTCCATGCCCACAGCTGCTGCAAGCAGATTTCAGGAAAGAGCCCAGTCCTGCTTTTTGCTTTTGATGTGCTCACCACTCACTTACAGCAATTGGCACAAGCGACTGCCTGTGCTGCTGCTGGCCTTGCGGGAGCTCTTCACCTTCCTGGCAGAACTGCTCTCAGTTGCCCTGCTGGGCTGCTCCTGCCTGGCACGGTGTGAGTTGGCTCCCGGGCACACTCCTGCTGGCCTGCCAAGGCCCTTTGTTAAAGGCCATTGGTAGAGCCAGGCTGCCTCACTTGCCATCGCCTTCGGGCTGCTGAGCGCGTTCCTGCAGGTCTACTCGGTACTGCTTGTGCTGGGTTATGAGCTGAGCCCAATACTCTTTGGACCCTGGCCCTGTTGGGCGCTAGCTCTCATGCCAGCTGTGCACCCTGGGGCACTCCGGAGGTCATAGATCTGGGACAACTCGCCCCACACCAGGCAGGAGGAGCCCAGCAGGATGGCTGAAAGCAGTGCTGCCAGGAGGGCGAAGAGCCCCCGCGAGGCCAGCATCAGCACAGGCAGTCACTCAGCTGCCAGTGGCCAAAAGTGTCCCAGCAGCAGCAGAGCCAACAAGCAGGGCAGGTGGAGGCTGGGGCACGCCAAGAACTTAGGCCATTGTAGCCAATTGAAGTAAGACTGTTCTTGAAGGGGGCATAAGGCACGTGGGGCTTCCTGCTTTTACAGCCTCAATTGGCTGCAAGAGCAGCCGGGAGTTTTCGAGGCGGCGGCAGGAGATCAGCCGCTGATCAGCTGTTCTGCAGACCAAGCTGCTGGTAAGAGGGGCAGGTTTCCCCCACCACACACCTCCCGGTACATGGGGAAAATATAAGACCTCCCCAAAAATAAGACCAGGTGCCCTTTTTGGTGGCCCCAAAAATAAAAGACCCGGTCTTATTTTCAGGGAAACACGGTAGGTGTTCTCTAAACATTTTCTTGCTTATTTTAATTTTTATTTCTAATCTTTTATGGTTATGTTTTTGGTAGATTGGGCTGTAGTTTCTTTTTGCATGAAGACCGATGCAAAGAATGAGTTAAGTAGTTCTGCTGCCTGTTACTTCTTTGCCATCTTCTCTCTTTAGTAGAACTACTGTTTCCTTGACTTTTTTCTTGTTATTTATATATTGAAAGAAACTTTTTTTTATTATCTTTGACTTTTGTTGCAAGTCTTTGTTGCTTTCCTGACTTCATCTTTGCACATTCTGGCTATCTACTGATAGTTATGCCTTAGTTATGTGTCCCTCTTTCCATTTTTTGTACTTGTTCTTTTTGCCTTTCAGTCTGTCAGAGAGATCTTTGTGCACTTATATTGGCTTCTTCTTGGATTTCTTGCTTTTCTTTTTCAGTGGTATTGTAGTGGACCAGGGTTTTATGATTACATTTTTCAGAGCTTCCCATGCTTCTTGAACTGTTTTTCCTTTTAGGATTTTCATCCATGAAATCTTTCTTAGGCACTCTCTAAGTTTGTTGAAATCAGCTCTTTTAAAGTTTAAGACACTGGTTGGATTATGTTCTATTGCAGGGGTCATCAACCTTTCAGACCTTAGGGACCACTAAATTCATAATTTTAAATCCCGTGGACCACTATGATCTGCCTAATTGCTGGCTGGGTGGGCATGGCTAGGTGGTCATGTGATTGGGTGGGACTGGACACCAATCATGTCAAGGGGCACCTTGCCAGCCTCTACTCACCCTCAGCCACTTCTCGCTTCCCCATCCAGGCTCCTTAGGGCCCCAACAGGAAGCAGTTGTTGGAGCTAAGCAGCCACCATGAGAAAGAGTTGGCAAAACAGCTCAGTTCAAATTGAATCTGACCGAGAAGGAGGCTCATCAGAAGCACCTCACTTAGGGCTACGAGCATAGGCTTTCCAAGCAGAAGGAAGACCTGTGGGAGTGCAAGGCCAGGTACTGGCACCTGGAGACTCAGCGAGCTGAGATGGTCAGCCAGTTCCAGGCCGTGATGCAGTCTCATCAAGGAACAAGGCCCTCCGGCTCTTCACCACCAGTGGTACTTCCCTCCAGCCTTTGCCCAAAGCCCCGCACCAGGAGGCTGAAGCAGACCCCAAGTTGGAATTTCTGTCCCCCTCTGACCCACACAAAAAGCCCCCAAAATGGGAGACTCTGCAGCAACACAAAGATTCATTGCATGTATCTGTCCCAGAGGCCGTAGTTTGAGGACCCCTGATTTAGTGCAAAATAAAAAAATGCAAATAATTTTTCTGCGGACCAGCAGAATTATCACAGACCACCAGTGGTCCACGAACCACCAGCTGGTGACTGTTGTTCTATTGCTTGTGTTTGCATTATATAGAATTCCAATATGATGTGGTCATTCTCACCCAAAGTTCCAGCAACTTCAGCTCCCTCTATCACTTGTTCTCTTTTAGTAAAAATTAAGTCCAGTATAGCTCTAGTCCCCTCCACTACCTTTTGGATGACAAAGGTGTGAACTAGGTTGGTTAGGAATCTGTTTGCTCTTTTTTTTTTTAATTTGAATTTATATCCCGCCCTTCTCCGAAGACTCAGGGCGGCTTACACTGTGTTAAGCAATAGTCTTCATCCATTTGCATATTATATACAAAGTCAACTTTTTATTGCCCCCAACAATCTGGGTCCTCATTTTACCTACCTTATAAAGGATGGAAGGCTCTCCCACTTGCTGCAAAGTTTTCCTCCCAGTTGATATCAGGGTAGTTTAAATCTCCTATTAATACTGTGGTATGTTTCCTATATACATTTGTTAATTGTTTAGCAAAAAGTTCATCTATTGCTTCTCCTTGTTTGGTTGGCCTATAGCAATGTCATTCTTTTTCCTTTTATATTGAACTATTTGGATTCTTGGAGGTTTTCACCTTGGTTTTGTAGATATCTGTAGAGTTGTAGTGCTTTTATATATAATACAACTACATCTCCTCTTGTTAGGTATGTTTCTTTTGAATAGTTTGTATCCTTCCATCAGTACATTCCAGTCACGAGTTTCATCCCACCATGTTTTGGTAATTGCAACTATATCATATCTACCTTCATGTACTAGTACAAGTTCACCCTGTTTGTTCCCTAAAATTTGAGCATTTGTGTATAGGCATTTGAGTCTTTTATGGGTCTTGAGTATGTTTCTTATATCTCCTACTTTTAACTGGGTTTTCCATCCTTTCCATCACTACTTGTGTTTTTCTTTCTTTTCTTCTTTCTCTTTACTCCCTACCTTCTTATATGATTGGTTATCTAGTGGTTTTTGCTTGGAATTATCTTCTAAAGATCTTGAAGATTGGGGGGCGGGCTCCCCTCTCAATTTTAGTTTAAAGTCCTTTGGAAAAGATGAGCCAGTCATTTTCTGAATATATTCTTTCCAGTTCTTGTGAGCCTCATGTAGGTAATTTACCTAGCCCTTCATGTAGATAATGCAGACCATGATCTGGGAAACAGTTCTGTTGATGACACCAGTTTTTAAACTAGAGGTTCATTTCTACAATCCTTTACTCCCTCATTGGATGTTGCCCTTTTGTTGGAAGTATAGATGAAAACACCACTTGTACGACTAATTCTTTAACTTTCTTCTCTAGCTGTTCGTAACCTCTTATTATTGTTTTCAGATTCATTGCTGCGTCATTGGAAAGGGGTAGTAATCTGTGGGGCTGATTATCTTAGTAAGTTACTCAGTTACATTTTTGATTTTTGCTCGAGGGAGACATCATACCTCCCCAGATTGACTGTTTGGTCAGCAGACTTTAGTTTCTGTTCCCTGATTGAATCTCTTATCACTGATAGTTACTATTTTTTCCCCCTAGGGAGGTCCGAGATACTATTCTTCCTGTCACAGGAATGCTGGGTTGTTTCTCTTTTAGAAACTCTTGATGAATTTTCCTCATCCTGTTCTTTCTCACAGTGTAACTTATAGGACAAAAACAGCTAAGGAGAAAGCCTTTTCACTTCAGCTTTATCTTAAAAGGAAAAACTTTTGCTACTCTGATAAGAGATCTGAGTCTACTTTCTGCCAATTCATAGAGTTAAGAAGTCAGCACATGGAGTTAAGTTTTAAATCATGATTTGTACTACGGTGCATTTCTAAAGTAATTTCTAAAGTTAGTTGGTGGTATATATGTTTTTCTATTTTTCACTCTGCTATTTCATTTCTGTCATTTAAGGTCTGGCAGACTGGCATATCCCTACTGCTGGAATGTTTCTATGGATTAAGATTAAGGGAATTCCTGATACCCAAGAACTGATCATGAAAAAGGCTTTGGAGAAACAAGTATGAAAAAAAAATACTGAACATAAAACAAAATGGGGAGAGAGGGCTAATAAAAATTTTAACAGTTTCTAATATGAGAAGCTTATGACTGACTGAGAAAGGTTCTGCTTTAGGTGTTGCTGGTCCCTGGATGTTCATTTAACATTAATAGTTCTGATCCCAGTTCTCATGTCAGAGCCTCCTTCTCTCTCTCTTCTCCAAGTCAGATTGATCAGGTGAGTAAAGTTTGCCTTGTCTCCACATCTACCATTTCGTAAGACTCACAGTCATTATTATTACGTTATAGTTGATTCAGTTACAGTCTTTCCCTCTTTCTGTGAGAAACTGGCTGAATTTGGGCTATCAAATTTGATTCTTTCATGTATGTTACATTACTTTTCATGTGTATGTTGACAGGATCATTTAGTTATTTGCTGTAAATTTTTTAAGGACTAGAATAGGGTATTGATATAGGCAGTCATAGGATCCTGCTTTTAGGTAACATTAGAATCATCTCCATGTAACAATGGAATATTGCTATGAATTTCTGAACACTATGTACATTTAGATACATCCATGAAATATTGTAGGCATTTGTAGATATTTAGTTATCAAGTCAATTTGCGTAGGAATAGTACGAATATAGTTAATGTAGGATTTTTTTAAAAAGATTTCTTTCTACTCAAATTCATGAATAGTGCCAAAGCATAGAAAAGTGCTTTCTCTTCATCTAAATCTTAATTCCATTTAGACAACAAGAAATATATGTGCATAGGCATTGCATGAAACAATTCAGTGCACATTCAAGGTAGAGCCTTGTGCCATTGAAATTAAATGGATGAGATAAAAGGAAATACAGCTAAATCTAGTTTACAATATTATCAGTATTATCAATACTGATAATATTTCAAACTTTCTGTTTTTGCAAACTAGCTTTAATTATACCACATCTTTTTACTGATTCATGTCATATAAATAGTGGTTCTTCTTCTTGTTGTTACAGGGTTTCCAAAGATTGGCTGACCTCATTAAAGAAGCTGCATGATTTTATTAAATTAAAAATCTTTAAGAAGATAGAGGATTTCAAGATAAAACATTTTTTAAAAAAAATGTTTCTCCAGCTGTAAATAATATACAATGATACAGAATATATATGATAAATAATTTTTATGCACTTTTAAAATGTACATTAACATCTCAAAACATTGTATGAATACGTACAAAACTTACCTATTACATTAGATTGTTACAAAACTTTAAAAAGGGTGAAATCACCGAAGTTTTTAAAACTTTTCAGATTTCATAGGAATGTTCTTGTTTTGTGCTTTTCTGTGTGTGCATGATATTAAAACATACAACTGGAGTGACACTTAGATTACAATGCTATGCTCACGACCTCCACACACATGGACATTGCTGCTCCAAAGCAACACACACATACACAAAAGAGGGAGGGATTTTGGTGTCAGCTGCCATTCCTCCCCGATGGGCCGGGGGGAAAAGACTGGGGCTATGGGGAGTTTGCTGCCTCCCCGCTTGCCCCGGCGGCTCCCCCATTCTTCACCGCCACTTCGAGGCAGCTATGGTGCGCGATGGACCCCCATTCCAGGGGGAATCTCGGCGCTGGCCATGCCTCAAAGCCAGAGACAGCCACAAGAAACAGGCAGGAGGGGAAGCACAACTCTTTGGAAAGGATATTGAAGCCGGGTGAGTGATCATCAGCTCACCGGGAGGCTTGGAAAGTAAATTTGCCAAAAGTAGGCTAAGGAGAAATATGAATAGCAGCTAATTGAAGCAGGAAAAGAAAGTGGAAGGAATCAATTAACGAGAGTCTGGAATCTATCTCAAGGATTTTAATTAAACTTGGAGATTTTTAAAAAAAAAATTAATTAAATACTTTAACTGCAACTGATTTTGGATAATTTTAAAAGTTTTTATTGGCTATTTTAACAAATGTAATTGAGTGGGGGGGCAAAAGGAAAAAGAAAGGGGAATATAGATTGGATTAAGATTTTAAAAGGGACTTTTAATTGACTTCACTTCAACCCCAATACATTTGATAAATTTTGGCTACAGAGGATTACAGTAACTATAAGAAACTGAAACAAATTTAGACAAAGGACTTTGGGCTTTAAAATGGAAAGAAACAAATTGAGACAAAAGATTCTGGCTTTAAAATGGAAAGAAAAAGAAAAGGGAAAAACAGATTTGAACAGGATTTTAAAAATGGATTTTAACTGACTTTGTCTTCGCCCCTCTATTCTTTATAAAATTTTGAACAAAAAGGATTATAAGAATTCAAAATAAATCGTAACAAAGGACTGTGGCTTCAAAATTGAGATTTTGCTAATTCTGGATTACAAATACAGTATAAAGGTTGACATCTAAATGCAGAAGAAAGAAAGCAGAATAAAAGATTTGACCTTAAAAGGGATTGTTAACTCTGAACTGTAACTGCTGTGTAAAGACTGACATCTAAAGGCAGAAGAAGAAATGCAGAAGCAACAAAACTGAAATAAAGTGACATGATAACCGTGGATTGTAATTGCAACATAAAGACTGATACTTAAAAAAATTGATATAAATTGAAATAAAGTGCCGCAGGGGACGATTCTTTCGCCTCTCCTGTTCAACATCTATATGAAGCCACTGGGCAAGATCATCAATGGCTTTGGGGTGAGGTACCAACTGTACGCTGACGATATGCAGCTGTACTTTTCCACCCCAGGCCACCCCAACGAAGCCGTCAAAGTGCTGTCCCCGTATCTGGAAGCTGTACGGGTCTGGATGGGGAGAAACAGGCTCAAACTCAATCCCTCCAAGACGGAGTGGCTGTGGATGCCAGCACCCCGGTACAGTCAGCTGCAGCCGCGGCTGACTGTTGGGGGCGAATCATTGGCCCCAGTGGAAAGGGTGCACAACTTGGGCGTCCTCCTGGATGGGCGGTTGTCTTTCGAAGATCATCTGACGACCGTCGCCAGGAGGGCTTTTTACCAAGTTCGCCTGGTTCGCCAGCTGCGCCCCTTCCTTGACCGGAATGCCCTATGCACAGTCACTCATGCTCTGGTTACCTCTCACTTGGACTACTGCAATGCTCTCTTCATGGGGCTCCCCTTGAAGAGTACCCGGAGGCTCCAGTTGGTTCAGAATGCAGCTGTGCGGGTGATAGTGGGAGCCACACGTTGCTCCAATGTAACACCACTCCTGCGCAGTCTGCACTGGCTACCTGTGGTCTTTCGGGTGCACTTCAAGGTTTTGGTGACTACCTTTAAAGCACTCCATGGCTTAGGGCTAGGGTACTTACGGGACCGCCTGCTGTTACCGAATGCCTCCCACCGACCTGTACGCTCGCACAGAGAGGGACTCCTTAGGGTGCCGTCCGCCAAGCAATGTCAGCTGGCGGCCCCCAGGGGGAGGGCCTTCTCTGTGGAGGTTCCCACCCTTTGGAATGAACTTCCCCCTGGACTTCGGCAACTACCGGACCTTCAGACTTTCCGCCGCGAGCTGAAGACCTATTTGTTTGTTCGCGCAGGACTGGCATAGGATTTTAATCAGTTTTAATGTTTTAATATTTTATAATTATGGGGTTTTATTCTAAATGTTTTAATTCGGCCATTTATGAAATAAGTTTTTTAATTATGGTTTTATGTGTATATTGCTGTTGTTTTACTATGGCTGTAAACCGCCCTGAGTCCTTCGGGAGAAGGGTGGTATAAAAATTTAATTAATAAATAAATAAATAAAGGAGGTAGAAGAAGAAATGCAGAAGTAATAAATTGAAATAAACTCCCCAAGGAAAGATGTTTATATGTTTGACTTCTAATGATTGATATATAAAATAATTATTTTATAGGCAGAAGAAGATAGCAGGAACTGAATAGATCATCAAGACTATTCAGTTCCAGCTATCTTCCTCTGCCTATAAAATCATTATTTCCACATAGATAGGTTGCTGTGATTGCACAACCGCTCTTAGTAAGGATGTAAAATGCTGTCTTTAGATTCATATTAAAGGTTTTAAAAGATTTATGTAAAATATAAATGATAAACAGAATTTTAAGGATACTTTGGGGAAAGATGGAAAGATTATAGAAAATTGGTTTTGACGATTTTGAAATTTTAAAAGAAATATTGTTACTTATGATTTGCAATTATATTAGATAGTGATCTTTAGAGACAGAGGAAGATAGCAGGAACTGAATAGTTCTTACTTTAGGATTATTCCCAAGTAGATGGATAGGTTGATGTGATTGCACAACCCCTTTAAGAAAAGATGTTAAAAGGCTGTCTTCAGATCTATATCAAAGTTTTTAAGAGATAATTGTAATTATGCAAAATATGAATGATAATTATAAATTTCAAAGGATATTTTGGGGAATGAGGGAAAGACTACAGAAAATTATTTTCGATTTGGAATCTTTAAAAGAAATATTGGTATTTATGGTTACTAATGATATCAGACAGTGATTTCTAGAAGCAGAAGAAGATAGCAGGAACTGAATAGTCTTTATTTTAGGATTATTCCCATGTAGATGGATAGGTTGATGACCGCTCCAAGAAAGGATATTAATGTGCCTTTAGACCTATACTAAATGTTCTAAAAAGAGAATTGTATTTATGTAAAATATAGTTGATGATTATCCGAACATTCTTAGAGATATTTTGGGGAATGAAGGGAGGGGGAAGAGGGCAAACAGAGAATCCAAGAATGTGAATAATATGTGAGAAATGAGATATTGTTTTTTTCCTTTCTTATTTATGGTTCGGGCCGAAGATAGAGAATTTTATTTTGTTGTTATTTTTCAAGATAGGGAGACTCTTATTTTTTCTTATTTTTTCTTTTTTTTATTATTATTTAAGTTTGTTCCTTTTTAAGTTGAGTTCTATTGGAAAGGGATTTTATATAAGCGAAGGGAGATCTTTTAATTAAGGTGAGAACGAAGGCAGGAGAGATTTTTACATTAAGTTTTCTTTTTATATTTTATTTGGAATGGGAATTTTGAAATAACTAAAGGATGGGTGACCTTTTGATTAAAGTGAGAAATAAGACAGGAGAGATTTTGTTTGAATTTTTTAAATTGGTTCTTTTTATATATTTTTTAAAATGTGAAATGGAATTTTGCAACATATAAGTGATGGGTGACCTTTTAAAGTAAGGTGAGATTTAAGCTAGGAGAGTAATTGACTTTGTTTTCATTTTATTTTTAGGTCATAGGTCTTTGAGTAATATTAGAGGGGCAATAAAAGGGACAAAAAGCATGGTAATTAGACTTGATTAAACATTTTCCAGGATACAGGGATGGTAATAGGTTTTAAAAGAAAAGGGCTATCACAAAATTTGAAAAGGGGAAAATATTGAATAAATGATGTAATGAGAGGATGAAATTTGAAATATGTTTGAGTATGTACCTGACTGATATCTTTTTCAACAAAGATTTGTTTTATTTTGTTTCTTAAAAAAATAAAAAAAACTTGTTTAAAAAAAAAAGAGGGAGGGATTTTGTCTGAGTAAGTGTTGACTCCTGGTAACCGCCGGAATTAATTTTTGCAGTTTTCTTGGCCACATTTTGAGGTTAGCCTGGCTTTTTTCCTCGGGCAGAGTGAGCAAAACTAGTCCAAGATCACATTGCTGATTTTATTTATTTATTTATTTATTTATTTATTTGATTTCTATACCACCCTTCTCCCGAAGGACTCAGGGCGGTGTACAGGCAAAAATAAAACAAACAGTGCAATATATAATTTAAAATGCAATTAAAAAACTTATTTTAAAATTGGCCTGAAAATTAAAATATACAGTAAGCTAAAAACCCCATTTAAAATTAGTTAATAAGAATTTTAAAAATTTGATAAAATTCAATTTAAGCCAGCCCCGCGCGAATAAAAAGATGTGTCTTCAGTTCGCGACGGAATGTCCGAAGGTCAGGTATTTGGCGTAAACCCGGGGGAAGTTCGTTCCAGAGTGTGGGAGCCCCCACAGAGAAGGACCTTCCCCTGGGGGCTGCCAGCCGACATTGCTTGGCGGACGGCACCCTGAGAAGTCCCTCTCTGTGAGAGCGTACGGGTCGGTGGGAGGCATGTGGTAACAGCAGGCGGTCCCGAAAGTACCCAGGCCCTAAGCCATGGAGCGCTTTAAAGGTAGTAACCAGCACCTTAAAGTGCACTCGAAAGGCCACAGGCAGCCAGTGCAGTCTGCGCAGGAGCGGTGTTATATGGGAGCTACGCGAGCTCCTCTATCACCAGCGCAGCTGCATTCTGGACTAACTGAAGCCTCGAGTGCACTTCAAGAGCCCCATGTGAGAGCATTACAATAATCCAAGCGAGAGGTAGCAGGCGCATGAGTGACCGTGCACAAGGCATCCCGATCAAGGAAGGCGCAACTGCGAACCAGGCGAACCTGGTGGAAGGCCCCCTGGAGACGGCCGTCAAATGATCTTCAAGCGACAGCCGTTCATCCAGGAGGACACCTAAGTTGCGCACCCTATCCTTTGGGGCCAATAACTCGCCTCAACAGTCAGCCGCAGCTGCAGCTGACTGAATCGGGTGCCGGCATCCACAGCCACTCCGTCTTGGAGGATTAAGCTTGAGCCTGTTTCTCCCCATCCAGACCCGTCGGCTTCCACGCACGGGAAACCACTTCAACAGCTTCCGTGGGGTGGCCTGGGGTGGAGAAGTACAGCTGGGTGTCATCAGCGTACAGCTGGTATCTCACCCCAAAGCCACTGATGATCTCACCCAGCGGCTTCATATAGATGTTGAACAGAAGGGGCGAGAGAATCGACCCCTGCGGCACCCCACAAGTGAGGTCCCTCGCGGTCGACCTCTGCCCCCCTGTCAACACCGTCTGCGTCCGGTCAGAGAGATAGGAGGAGAACCACTGATACGGTGCCTCCACTCCCAATCCCCCAACCGCCGCAGCAGGATACCATGGTCGATGGTATCAAAAGCCGCTGAGAGGTCTAATAGGACCAGGGCAGAAGAATAACCCCTGTCCCTGGCCCTCCAGAGATCATCCACCAATGCGACCAAAGCTGTCTCCGTGCTGTACCCGGGTCGGAAGCCGGACTGGAACGGGTCTAGATAGACGGTTTCATCCAGGTATTGGGGTAGCTGTTGCGCCACAGCACTCTCTACAACCTTCGCAACAAAGCGAAGGTTGGAGACTGGACGATAATTACCCAAAATAGCTGGGTCCAGGGAGGGCTTCTTGAGGAGGGGTCTCACCACCGCCTCTTTCAAGGCGGCAGGGAAAACCCCTTCCAACAAAGAAGCGTTGATAATCTCCTGGAGCCAGCCTCGTGTCACCTGAGTGGCCAGTACCAACCAGGAAGGACATGGGTCCAGTAAACATGTAGTGGCGTGAAGCCTCCCCAACAACCTGTCCACGTCCTCGGGAGCCACAGGGTCAAACTCATCCCAAATGGACTCAACAAGACGTGTCTCCTCTCCCTCGCTTGGATCATCCCAATTTCGGTCCAGACCATCCCGGAGCTGAGCGATTTTATCATATAGATAACCACTAAACTCCTCAGCACGTCCCTGCAACGGGTCATCCCGCACCTCCTGATGGAGGGAGCGGGTCACCCGAAACAGGGCGGCCGGGCAGTTATCTGCCGACGCAATGAGGGTGGAGGCATATGAGCGCCTCGCCTCCCTCATTGCCACTAGGTAGGTCCTAGAACAGGACCTAACTAGTGTCCGATCAGCTTCGGAACGGCTGGACCTCCAGGTGCTCTCTAGACGTCTTCTCCGGCGTTTCATCTCCCTCAGCCCCTCGGAGAACCAAGGGGCCAAACGAGATCTGCGCCGGGTCAGAGGTCGCAAAGGCACGACACAGTCCAAGGCCCCAGCCGCGGCCCGCTCCCAGGCCACAACTAGTTCCTCAGTCGTGCCGTGGGCCAGATCCTCAGGGAATGGCCCAAGCTCCGTCAGGATCCTCTCAGGTCCATCAGGCGCCTGGGACGGAACCACCATATAGGTTCCGTCTCCCTGCGATGGTGGATGGCGGTTCGGAAGTCTAGTTGAAGGAGGAAATGATCGGACCATGACATCGGTTCTGTTACTAAATCATCTAATTCCAGATCATTTAACCACTGTCCAGAGATATAAATCAGGTCCAGTGTGCCTCCCCCCATGTGCGTGGGGCCATCATTTACCCAAATCAGGTCCAAGGCCGTCATGGAAGCCTGGAACTCCCGAGCTGCAGTCGATAACAAGCCAGCCGATGGCAAGTTGAAATCCCCCATGACTATAAGTCTGGGGGTCTCAACCGCCACAGAGGCAAGTACCTCCAACAGCTCGGGCAGGGCTGTGGTCACGCAGCAAGGAGCCAGGTACGAGATCAACAAGCCCAACTGATTCCTATGGCCCCACCTCACATAGAGGGATTCACAACCGGCAATCTGAGGAACAGTGGCCTCCCTCGGCTCTAGATCTTCCTTAATGACAACCGCCACCCCCCCACCCCTACCTTGGGCCCTCGGCTGATGAAATGCTCGGAAACCTGGAGGGCACAGCTCAACGAGGGGAACCCCCCCTCCGGACCCAAACAGGTCTCCGTAATGCCCATAAGGTCCGCGGACTCCCCCTGAATAAGATCACAAATCAGGGGGGCTTTGTTAGCCACGGACCAGGCATTACATAACATCAACCGAAGATCCAGGCTCTGAGGATCATGGCCGCCTGAGGAACGGGTAGGGACTGAGGGGCCGGAGCACGTGATCGCCGTCAAACATCGAGCACGTGCTCCCAACACTCGATACGCCCCCCCCCCTCCGCCATATCTTAGATTTGTGTCTAAGTCCACCCTTATGCTCCTTATCATCTATTTAACATTTCAAGGCTCTTCATAACTGAGAGGCAGTGCTGACATCGCGAACCTTGATCTATTTTGATAATTTGAAGATCTAGATGATAAAAGAGGAAAATCAGATTGGTTAACTTAAGGATTATATTAACTGGATATTATTGAACTAAAACTTTATTTTCTCCGGAACTGGTAGTTAAAAATGTTTTAAAAAGTAAAAAAGGATTCCCAAGATCAAAGCTGTGCTGCGCAATCTTGCGAACCTTTTTAAAAACTTTTTTTAAGCATTTTTTTACTACCGGTTCAGGCAAATAGGTAGTACAAAATGCTTTTAAAAAGTAAAAAAAAAAAGGGTCCAATGATCGTGCAGCACAGCTGTGATTGTCAGAACCTTTTTTTACTTTTTTAAAGCATTTTTTACTACCTATTCACCCGCACCGGTGGTTTAAAAAAATGCTTTAAAAAAGTTTTTAAAAGTTCCCAAGATCTCGCGACACAGCTGATTCCCCCCCACCCCCGCTGTTCTACTTACCTTCCCAAGCCTCTGCATGCATGGTAGCGGCCAGCAAACCAGTAGCCAACCGGTTCAGATTTCACCACTGGGTGGCTTTATATATTAAAGAAACAATAAAGGCTAGACAATTTTTTGTAGATAAAGAGGGGAGAATACTGATGATGGAGGTAACGGTAACAATAAATCAAAAACAGATATTGTTGATAGGGATATATGCACTTAATAATAAACAAGATGAGTTTTATGGAAAACTCTACAAGAAAATCAGAATTGGAATATGAAAATATTTGTGTGGTAGGAGACTTTAATGCAATTGTAGATACAGAATTTAACTATTTGAGCAGTAAAATAGGTTTTAAAAAAAGAAAGCCAGGAAAACACTAAAAAAAAATATATTTAAAATGATGGAAGAAATAGGAATGCAAGATGTATGGAGAGAAACTCATCCTAAGAAAAACCAATATTCATTATATACAAATAGGCATAAATCTTGGTCCAGAATAAATATGGTATGGATGACATCAGAATTGAAAGTATGTGTGCAAGAGATAGAAATAGAACCTAATGCTTGGGCAGATCACAATGCAATATGTTGTGACCAGTGAGCTGCATTGAGTATAAGAAGCGGTGTCCTATTGGCTAAAACGCACAGCAACCAATTGTGCAGGAGTTCTTATTGTGTTGATTGGCTAATTGTCTGACAGCTCGCTATAAGCTGTCAGATGCGAGGACTTTGCCGGTTTTCTGAGAGGTTGCCTGTTACTTGATTAAATGGTTGTTAGCATTTCCTCCGTTGTCGCCTCAGTCTGTGGGTGGTGATGCATGGCCGTTCTTAGTTGGTGGAGCTATTTTTCTGGTTAATTCCGATAACGAACGAGACTCTGGCATGCTAACTAGTTATGCGACTCCTGAGTGGTTGGCGTCCAACTTCTTAGAGGGACAAGTGGCATTCAGCCACCCGAGATTGAGCAATAATGGGTCTGTGATGCCTTAGATGTCCGGGGCTGCACACGTGCTACACTGACTGGCTCAGTGTGTGTCTACCCTAGGTGCGGGTAACCGTTGAACCCCATTCGTGATGGGGATTGAGGATTGCAATTATTCCCCATGAACGAGGAATTTCCAGTAACTGCGGGTCATTTGCACCTCTATAACTGTCTGGTTCGGTTCTGCAACCCAACAAGAAAAACACAGACTTCAGAGGATAACTAGAACTGGAGAAAAAATAATTGCTACCAACCTGCCTTCCATTGAGGACTTGTATACTGCATGAATCAAGAAGAGGGCCGTGAAAATATTTACAGACCCCTCGCATCCTGGACATAAACTGTTTCAACTCCTACCCTCAAAACGAAGCTATAGAACACTGCACACCAGAACAACTAGACACAAGAACAGTTTTTTCCCAAAGGCCATTACTCTGCTAAACAAATAATTCCATCAACACTGTCAAACTATTTACTGAATCTGCACTACTATTAATCTTCTCATAGTTCCCATCACCAATCTCTTTCCATTTATGACTGTATGACTATAACTTGTTGCTGGCAATCCTTATGATTTATATTGATATATTGACCATCAATTGTGTTGTAAATGTTGTACCTTGATGAACGTATCTTTTCTTTTATGTACACTGAGAGCATATGCACCAAGACAAATTCCTTGTGTGTCCAATCACACTTGGCCAATAAAAATTCTATTCTATTCTATTCTATAAGCTCGCTGGACACAATACAATAAAAGTTGTATGGAAAGGACAAAAAAGAAAATGGAGATGGACGTTAAATCAAGCAATACTGCAAGAAAAAATTTATACAAAAAATGGAAAAAGAATTGAATTTTTTCTTCAAAGAGAAAGGAAGGAAGAGACCTCCCTACAAATTGTATTGGATACTGTTAAAGCATATACCTGGGGATTAGTTAGAACATATATGGGAAAGAAAAATAAGAAGAAACAAAATAAGAGTGTTAGAAGAAGAATGCAAAAGATTGGAATCAGAATTACAGAGAGAATCACAAAAAAAGAAATTGAAAAATTGAATAGACATCATAAAACATAAAATGAACATAAAGAACTGGCATATAAAATTAAAAGTGCAAAACTTTTTTTAAAAAATGTGAATAAGCCTGGAAGATGGTTGGCATACAAACTGAAAAAAGAGGGGGGGAAATGATACATCAACTAATCGATGAGAAAGGGACTCTTCACTATCAGAATGAGGAGAAAAAAGCTATCATAAAGGAGTACGATGAGAAATTGTATGATGAGGAAATTTTGGAAAATAAAATACAATATTTGAAATAATCTGAACTTCCTAAGATACCGGATATGGTTACAGATATGTTGAATGAATGGATAGCCATGATGGAAGTGACAGAAGCAATTAAGAGACAAAAAAACAATAAAACAGCAGGACCCAATGGGCTACTGGCAGAATTCTATAAACAACTAGAAGAGTTATTAAGTCTAGCGATGGTGGAAGTTTACAATGAAGTATTACTAGAAGCAAAAATATCAAACTCATGGGTGGAAGCAAATATTACTCTCATACCAAAAGATGACTCAGATTTAACATAGATAAAGAACTATAGACCAATATTCTTATTGAATGCGGACTATAAAATATATGCTTTAATAATAGCAGAGAGATTAAAAAATGCTTGAATGAATTTATTCATCCAGAGCAGAATGGATTTCTGCCAAAGAGATAGATCAAAAATAATACGAGAATAATTCTAAATACATTGGAGTACTATGAGATATACCCTGGAAAACAAATGGCATTGATCTTTCTAGATGTACAGAAAGCATTTGACAATGTTAATTGGCAATTCATGTTAGCACAAAATAAATATATAGACTTTGGGGAGAGATTTATTAATATGATTAAAGCAATATATTTTGAACAATCAGCCAAGGTAATAGTAAATGGAGACATGCCAGAGAACTTTGATATTAAGAAAGGCACCAGACAGGGATGTCCACTGTCTCCACTGCTATTCATATTGACTTTGGAAGTGTTAACCAGGAACATTCGGCAAGATGAAGAAATAAAAGGAATGGGGGGAAAAAGAGAAATGCAAACTACAGGCATTTGCAGATTACTTGATCTTTATACTAGAAGACCTCCCCGCCCTCGAAACTGGACTGAAGCTAATTAGAAAAATAGAAGAATATGGGCAAGTAGGAGAACTGAAAATAAATAGAGATAAGACAAAGATTTTAGTCAAGAATCTTACAGATACACAAAAAAGAGTGTTGATGGAAACAATTAATATACAGATAGTTTAAAAAGTGAAGTACTTAGGAATACAACTAACAGAAAAATGTGCAACAATTAAAGAGGATAATTACATGAAACTGATGCGGCAAATCAAACTAGACCTGGAGAAATGGAAAGATTTACAACTGTCACTATCAGGAAGAATAGCTACTATAAAAATGAACATTTTGCCAAGACTACTATACTTATTTCAAACAATACTGATAAAACTGGAGAAAAAATATTTTGAAGAACTAAATAAAATAATATTAAGATATGTTTGGTTAAGAAAGAAAGCAAGAATAGGCTTGAAAATATTGCAGGAAACCAAAAAAAGAGGGGGCTTTAGACTACCAGATTGGGAACTGTACTACCAGGCCTCGATACCCATATGGGTGAAAGACTGGATCAGCTTGAGACATACAAGATTATTAACATTAGAAGGGCATGACCTCCAGCTAGGCTGCCATGCCTTCTTATGGTATGGGAAGAATAAGATACACAGTTATTTTCAGATACTATGTTAGGAATGCATTGCTGTTAGTCTGATTTAAAATAAAAGAGCAACACTATTTGAAAATACCAATTTGACTTTCCATTATGGAGGTATTGGTACATCCTAATATTATTAATATGGAAAAGGTAATATATAAAGATATTTTGAATGACAAAGGGGAATTAAAAACTAAACAGGAACTTAGTAGCCAACGGATAGACATTGCATGGTGGTCATATATGCAGATACAATCCCGTTATGAGAAAGATGCTAAAATGTATGGTTTTAACAAAGAGTTAACAGAATTAGACCAGATATTAACTGGAACAAATGATAAACTGATAAATTATATTGTTACCTATTAAGTATTAAACTTGAAAGTGAGCAGGTAAAGGAGAAAATGATCACCTGGGCTAAAAACTTTGGATATGCAATAGAATTAGATAAATGGCAGAAACTATGGGATAGAAATATTAAATTGACTATGTCAATTGCATATAAAGAAAATCTGTATAAAATGTTTTATAGATGGCATTTTGCACCAGCAAGACTGGCAAAAAGATAGATCTGCTAAATGTTGGAAGTGTAATCAATCATCTGGATCATACTACCATATATGGTGGATATGCCCAAATCTTAAAAAATATTAGATGAAAATACATACTTGGTTGGAAAAAAAATGACAAAACAACACATAGACTTGAAACCAGAGATATTTTTGTTTGTTTGTTTGTTTGTTTGTTTGTTTATTCAATTTATATACCGCCCTTCTCCCGAAGGACTCAGGGCGGTTTACAGCCAAATAAAAAGCAAAATACAAAAATTAAAAACATTTTAAAATTTAAAATTCAATTAGGCCGAAACGAATAAAACTAATAAAAGCATAGTAAAAATCCACATTAAAATACGTTAGGCCAGCCCTGCACGACGAAACAAGATGGTCTTTAACTCGCGTCGGAAGGTCCGGAGGTCGGGGGAGTTGGCATATCCCTGGAGGCAGCTCGTTCCAGAGGGCAGGAGCCCCCACAGAGAAGGCCCTCCCCCTGGGCGTCGCCAGTCGGCATTGTTTGGCTGATGGTACTCTGAGGAGGCCCTTCTTATGGGAGCACACAGGTCGCTGGGAGGCTATTGGTGGCAGCAGGCGGTCCCGTAAGTAAACCGGTCCTATGCCATGGAGCGCTTTAAAGATGGTAACCAACACCTTGAATTGCACCCGGAAGACCACCGGAAGCCAGTGCAGGCTGCGTAGGAGAGGTGTTATATGGGAGCTTCAAGACACTCCCTCTATTACCCGCGCAGCCGCATTCTGGACCAGTTGGAGCCTCCGGGTGCTCTTCAAGGGGAGCCCGGTCAGAGAGATAGGAGGAGAACCACCAATACACAGTGCCCCCCACTCCTAAACCCTCCAACCATCACAGCAAGATACCATGGTCGATGGTATCGAAAGCCGCTGAGAGATCTAATAGGACCAGGGCAGAGGAACAACCCCTGTCCCAAGCCCTCCAGAGATCATCTACCCAACGCGACCAATGCCGTCTCCATGCTGTACTCAGGCCGGAAACCGGACTGGAACAGGTCAAGATAGACAGTTTCATCCAGGTACCGGGGGAACTGATGAGCCACCACACTCTAAACAACCTTTGTCACAAAACGAAGGTTAGAGATAGGACAATAGTTTGCTAAAACAGCTGGAACTAGGGAGGGCTTCTTGAGGAAGGGCCTCACCACCGCCTCTTTCAAGGCAGTAGGGAAGGCGCCCTCCATCAAAGAAGCGTTGACAATTCCCTGAAGCCAGCCTCGTGTAACCTCCTGTGTGGCCAGTACCAACCAGGAGGGACACGGGTCCAATAAACGTCGCATTCAGCCTCCTCAGTATCCTGTCCATGTACTCGGGAGCCACAGTATCAAACTCTTCCCAGATGACATCTCCAAGATCCACCTCCATCCACCGCCCAAATCTACCCAATCTGAGTCCAGACCATCCCGGATCTGAGCGACTTTATCATGCAGATATTGTCCGAAATCCTCAGCACGCCCTTGCAAGGGGCCCTCCTGAGCTCCCTGATGAAGGAGGGAGCGGGTCATCCTAAATAGGGCGGCTGGGTGGTTATCTGCCGATGCAATAAGAGCGGAAAAATACGTTTTGCCGCTCTTATCGCCACTAGGTAGGTCTGAATATGAGACCTTACTAGTGTTCGGTCAGATTCAGAACGGCTGGCCCTCCAACCACTCTCTAGGCGTCTTTTCCGGCGCTTCATCTCTCTCAGCTCCTCGGAGTACCCAGGAGCCAGTCGAGATCGGCGCCAGTTCAGAGGCCGCAAAGGCACGACGCGGTCCAAAGCCCCCACCGTCACCCTTTCCCAGGCGGCGACTAGTTCTTCAGCCGAGCCGTGAGCTAGATCCTCAGGAAATGGCCCAAGCTCCGTCAGAAACCTCTCCGGGTCCATCAGGCGCTTGGGACAGAACCAACGAATCGGTTCCGTCTCCCTGCAGTGTGGGTTGGCGGTTCGAAAGTCCAGTCGAAGGAGTGAATGATCTGACTATGACAGGGGTTTAATGACTAAATCCCCTAATTCTAGATCATTCAACCACTGCCCAGAGACAAAAATCAGATCCAGAGTGTTTCCCCTTGATGTGTTGGGCATTCTACAAGAAAAATATGATAAAAAGACTATATATCTGGCTTTGCATATACTAACCGCAACTAGAATTGTATTTACACAGCAATGGAAAAAAGATAAGATTCTGTCAGAGGGGAATGTAATTAAGAAAATATTAGAATGTGCAGAAATGGACAGATCAGTGCTCACTATTAAGGATAAGGAAGAAACTAAATATTTTTTGATATGGGATGTATTTTATCAATGGCTAGACAATAGAAACAGAAGTTAGAAAGGAGGAGATATAAAAAGAGGAAATGTTATTGTGGAAAGTTGTTAAAAAAGATGTTAAGTATTATTGTTATTATATTAATATATTAATATTATTGTGATGAATACGACAATATGTGGATTATGATTGTTTAAAAATAACTGTACCCAGATCACACACAGTTTGATGGAAATTGAATGTTATATAAATAAAACAAATAAAACATGGGGGGGAGGCTCTTCATAATTGTCAGCAATTAGCATTTGTTCTTAATTGAAAGGGATTTCATTTGCATTTTTAATACACTTTATTAAACTTTTATTACATTAAAAACATAAAAAATTATATCACTCAACAGCAACTATTTGTGGTGTTTTTCTTGTGACAATAATTCGTGCATTATTTACAAAAATTAAATTTTGCATTTTTATTTTATGTGAATACAATATAATATAACAACAGAGTTGGAAGGGACCTTGGAGGCCTTCTAGTCCAACCCCCTGCCCAGGCAGGAAACCCTACACCATCTCAGTCAGATGGTTATCCAACATTTTCTTACAAATTTCCAGTGTTGGAGCATTCACAACTTCTGCAGGCAAGTCGTTCCACTTATTAATTGTTCTGTCAGGAAATTTCTCCTTAGTTCTAGGTTGCTTCTCTCCTTGATTAGTTTCCACCCATTGCTTCTTGTTCTACCCTCAGGTGCTTTGGAGAATAGTTTGACTCCCTCTTCTTTGTGGCAACCCCTGAGATATTGGAACACTGCTATCATGTCTCCCCTAGTCCTTCTTTTTATTAAACTAGACATACCCAGTTCCTGCAACCGTTCTTCATATGTTTTAGCCTCCAGTCCCCTAATCATCTTTGTTGCTCTTCTCTGCACTCTTTCTAGAGTCTCAACATCTTTTTACATCGTATGACCAAAACTGGATGCAATATTCCAAGTGTGGCCTTACCAAGGCATTATAAAGTGGCACTAACACTTCACGTGATCTTGATTCTATCCCTCTGTTTATGCAGCCCAGAACTGTGTTGGCTTTTTTAGCAGCTGCTCCTTCCTTTAGCTGCTCCCTCCTTTATCATTTCCTCAGCTTGCCATTGCAAGAAAAAAAACTTATTTTGGATTGAAGAAACTATTGAAACTAAGTTAATAATCTGTTAAATGGAACTAAAATAAATTTTATAAGACCCAATCAAAAGCTATTATTAAACATGGAATCAAAATCAATCAAATTGATTTTATTGGAGAAACTACTTTCTGTACTCTGTCCTAAAGCTAAACAAGTTAAAGCTTATGTACATGCTCCCCTAATATAACAAACAATAGCTGCTCCAAAGTATGTAATGGGGGAGAGAGTTAATTTTGGTCATTCAGATGAGGATTTTTTAACAAATAAAATAATAATAGTATTTATACACAATTTGATTTTATTTAACCTTTTTTATAGGCTTTATGTGTTTACTATGTTTTAGGATCAAGACACCCTTTTGTATGTACAGAACTTGGGCCCACCACATTTGTCCAATTGCTTTAATGCAGGCCTGTCAAACTGGGCAGCCCATGTGCCAGATATAGTCTGCACAGGCCACACCCACCCCAGCTCCGCAAAGGCAAAAACATCCCAATATCATGATACAGCCCACGATGTGATCGGGTTTGACACCCCTACTTTAATGACTTTGAACTAGGCTTTTGCTTTAATCAAAAATAGATTGCCTTATTTAAAGTTTCAGTGGGCAATTCTATTTACAAAACTTCATTCTAGCAAATTCCTTGGCAGGGAAAATTCAGTCTAGCCAATTTCCCTTTGAACTTCCAGCCAAAACCAAGCTTTTTCCATATGACAATATTATTCCCAACCTCTTTTATCCAGGTTATACAAAGCCACTTTCCCTAATCAGGCTCTCTGCTTAGCTGCAACTCCTCCCAAATCTTCACCCACTAATTGCTTCTTTATTTACATTAAAATGGGACGTGCAGAAATGGGATGCAAAATGCGGGGGAGGGGAGAGAGAGCTAAAGACCTTTTAAAACATAGAAAATTGGATTCTTAAACTGGGTAGGCGTTGTTTTGGAAAGGCATTGGACTTCCCCTTGGCGCCATCTTTCTCGCTGGGTGCTAATTTATGGCACTCCGCACTGGATATGGTAAAAGCTGGTGTAAACAGCTATGAACAGCTGTTCCCGACTTAATTTTCCCTCTCTGGTTGAGAGAGCAGGGGAAAGAGCAGGGGGGAGAGTGGTAGATTCCCCTAGTGGCTTTGTTTTTGTTATGCAAAGTCCCAAAAGGTCGAGTCCCATTGAATTCCTCCTATCTCCAGTATCCAGCACGTCTCCTGCAAAAGCAGGAAAAGAGGAAGGTGTCCAAGTTCTGCTAACAATTGATTTATTTTTGTGGATTTCTATAAGCAGACGGAAGAAGCATGAGTGAACAATTACTGGTTTGCAAGTATTGTTGATTTCCTGACTTCCTCCTTTTTTTAAAGAGAGAAAAAAAAAATTCCCCTTCTTTTAAAATGGCGTTTGAGACTAACTGCAAATAGACCGATAGCCTTGCTGCGAAATCGAAACTGAATGGAGACTTCATCTTATTGTGTTGGATTGTGGATTGTTGGATTATATTACGTTGTTTAAGTATTTCATAAGGGGATTTTCAGCAAGAACTTTGTCATGAAGGTTCTTTCAGAAGAATGGATTCGTGACTTTATACAGGATTACACAGAAAGAATGTATTTAATTATTCAAAAATACGAACTGATAAAAAATGGGGACTTTTTGGATCAAGGCTTGGAGGAAATTAACCAGTGTGATCAGGACTTAAATGCAATGGAGGAGATACAAACAAAAGTGGATAAATATGAAGATATGATCGTGAATAAACAAGTTGATGTGAAGAAGTTTCCTTTAAATACTTTGGATGAAATGTCAGAATTTGTGTTACAGGAGGCTGTCTCCTGAACCGAAAAAACTTACAGGTTTAATGCTTTTCAAGAATTCTCTCTTTGGACTGATGGAATATATGGTAGTAATTTGTGGATTTTTGGACATAAGAAATTATTAGGCAGTATTGTGACTGACTTTTCAAAAGGAGTAATGAAGGAAAGACAGAGATTAATGCATCAAAAAAAATGGCAAGAGACAAAAGTATTATCCTTGAAACCAGGTTGTTTTGAATTATTAACAGACAAAAATATTACTGTCCCTGAAAGACAATATGTGAGGAAGATCTAGAAGAAATGGGTTGATTATATGTTTTATATCTATCATAAAAGACTAGGTATTTGGATTTATACTGGATTTTGACGAGGAAGGACTAAATTTGAATAGCTACTGTAATTCTCGGTATTGAAATTTTATAATGTGTTGTATTGTATTTTGAATAGAATATTTTTGAAAGAGTTTATGTAAGAAAGACCTGGGGAAAAAATTATATGGTTATAGAAGCTATAAGGGAGATATTCTTTGAACTGGATTGGATTTTTATGCTTTAGTTGGTTTTAAATACTTTAGGATTAATTTGTTCTATTGATTTATATATTTTGTTACTGTTAATTGTTAAATTTTTTTTCTCTCCTGAAGGATTTGGTTATGTTAGTCCAGCTTCCGGCCCGGTTACAGCACTGAGACGGCTTTGGTCGCGTTGGTGGATGATCTCTGGAGGGCCAGGGATAGGGGTTGTTCCTCTGCCCTGGTCCTATTAGACCTCTCAGCGGCTTTTGATACCATCGACCATGGTATCCTGCTGCGCCGGTTGGAGGGATTGGGAGTGAGAGGCACCGTTTATCGGTGGTTCTCCTCCTATCTCTCCGACCGGCCGCAGACGGTGTTGACGGGCAGAGGTCACCCGCGGCGCCTCACTTGTGGGGTGCCGCGGGGTCGATTCTCTCGCCCCTTCTGTTCAACATCTATATGAAGCCGCTGGGTGAGATCATCAGTGGCTTCGGTGTGAGGTACCAGCTGTACGCTGATGACACCCAGCTGTACTTTTCCACACCGGGCCACCCCAATGAAGCTATCGAAGTGCTGTCCCGGTGTTTGGAAGCCGTACGGGTCTGGATGGGGAGAAACAGGCTCAAGCTCAATCCCTCCAAGACGGAGTGGCTGTGGATGCCGGCATCCCGGTACAGTCAGCTGAGTCCACGGCTGACTGTTGGGAGCGAGTCATTGGCCCCGATGGAGAGGGTGCACAACTTGGGCGTTCTCCTGGATGAACGGCTGTCTTTTGAAGACCACTTGGCGGCCGTCTCCAGGAGAGCTTTCCACCAGGTTCGCCTGGTGCGCCAGTTGCGCCCCTTTCTAGACCGGGATGCCTTGTGCACAGTCACTCACGCCCTCGTGACGTCCCGTCTGGATTACTGCAATGCTCTCTACATGGGGCTCCCCTTGAGGGGCACCCGGAGGCTTCAGTTAGTCCAGAATGCGGCTGCGCGGGTGATAGAGGGAGCCCCTCGTGGCTCCCGTGTGACACCTATCCTGCGCAGACTGCACTGGCTACCTGTGGCGTTCCGGGTGCGCTTCAAGGTTTTGGTGAACGTCTTTAAAGCGCTCCATGGCATAGGGCCGGGCTATTTACGGGACCGCCTACTGCTACCGAATACCTCTCACCGACCCGTGCGCTCTCACAGAGAGGGACTCCTCAGGGTGCCGTCGGCGCGACAGTGTCGTCTGGCGACGCCCAGGGGAAGGGCCTTCTCTGTGGGGGCTCCCACCCTCTGGAACGAACTCCCCCCAGGACTCCGTCAACTTCCGGACCTCCGAACCTTTCGTCGCGAGCTTAAAACTTATTTATTCATTTGCGCAGGACTGGGTTAGTTTTTAAATTTATGGGTGTTTTAATGGGTTTTATTATTTATTCTAAATTTTAATCTCGGCCAATTTAATAAGTTTTTTAATCGTATTTTAATTGTATTTATATTGTAATATTTTGTATTTTTATCTGGCTGTGAACCGCCCTGAGTCCTTCGGGAGAAGGGCGGTATAGAAATTTAAATAATAAATAAAATAAATAAATGTTAGGAGGAAGTCAGAGCTAGAGAGGGAAAATTGGTATAATAGTTTTGGGGGAAAATTTTCTTAGCATATGTTTGTTTTATTTTTAACTATACCTTGTGCTTCATCTGGGAAGTCAGGGGGGGATTAGTGAAGGGAGGGGGGTTGAGGGGAAAGGGGGGGGATTTATTTTTTTTTGTAAAACGTTTTGAATAAAAAAAAGAAAAGAAAGGCATTATAAAATGCTGGAATTATCTACTTGAATAGCCAATTTTGCTTCCATAAATTGAACTAAACTTGGATTAATCAATTTATCAGAACTGAAAAAATGCTGAATCCTAACCTGAGGGCGCCATCTATTGGTGAATGGAAAAGGATGGAGAAGGATTATAATTGTGTTAGATTTTAAAAATTTAATGTATGACTGTTTGTTTAATGAACTATACCTTGTGTTTGCTCCGGGAAGTCGGGGGGGGGGAGGGTTTTGGAGGGAGGGGGGAAGGTGGGGTAGGGGAAAAAATTTAATTGTTGTTTAATTGTTGTTTTAAAACTTTTTCAATAAAAAAAAAATATACCATACCCCTACAAGACTAGGAAAATTCTTTTTTTTAATCAAATTTTATTGATTTTTTTTCTCCACACACACCTACATATTTTATGAACAGAGTATTGGCCATATCCTATCTTATACAACTTAGCATATCCAAATATATTTTACTTAGTTATAATTTCTGCCAAAATATTCTTTTTCCATATTTTTAATCATATTTTAATATTTCTATGCTTATTTATATAAACAACATCTTCATTCGCCCTCCAGTTCTAATTTCTCCATTTTTACTCATATATATTCTCTTATATTTTTTAGTAATTCATTCTTTATCCTAATACATTACACGTTTGAGGTTGCCTTTCTTCCATTTCATCTTTTTTGTTTTACAGCAATCTTCTTTTTCTTTCCTCTCCCTCCCTTCATTTATCCTTCCTACTTTCTTCTTCCCTCCTCTCCTACTCCTTCTCTACTTCCTCTTCCTTTCTACCCCTCCCTTTTTTCCTCTTCTCTTCCCTTTCTTCTATTCCTCACTCTCCTTATCCCTTCCTTCCATCCCCTTACTCTTTCCATCTCTTTCTATTGCTGTATTCATTTCCAATTCAATATTTTCACACTATGGTGTCCACACAACCTCAACTTTTCCTCCATTTATTGAATGTATTTCTCAAAAATCCCCTCATATTTTTTAATTATTAACAATGTATTTCAACTTATTCCATTTTTACCTTAAAACCTTTTAGCTAAATTAACCTTCCAACTCTTATTCCCACTTCAATGATTATTTTCTCTTTCATTAGCATTTCAGTTTTATATTGCTCTTTCAATTATTTTCATATATAAATCATTTCTATCTTTCACATTGTATCAGTTAATCTATTTTACATTAAACAATATACTTCTTCTGTTTTGTTTCTCTTTCCACTTATGACTGTATAACTGTAACTTTGTTGCTGGTAATCCTTATGATTTATATTGATATATTGACCACCATTTGTGTTGTAAATGCTGTACCTTGATGAAGATATCTTTTCTTTTATGTACACTGAGAGCATATGCACCAAGACAAATTCCTTGTGTGTCCAATCACACTTGGCCAATAAAAAATTATATTCTGTTCTATTCTATTCTGAACATTGTCTTCTTGGTTCTCTTGCTTCTCATTCATATTTTCTCTTTCCTTTTTTTTACATTCTAAGTAGTCCTCCACTTCTTTAATTCCCTTAAACGCTTCTTGTACCTTTTGAAACATCTCCCTTAGTTCCTCATACTCATACTCCCAATTCTCCATGTTATCAATTTAAAGAGAAAGGATTTTTGAATTTATTATTTTAGCTTATATATAGTCCAAATTCAAGTCCATATAATGTCTTTTTTATTTCCAAATAGTGTCCAATTCAAATGTTCATTTAAACCATTCCAGTTTGAGTCTTTATTCTTTTCACTTCTTTTTGAAGTCATGCTCCAGCTATTTAAACAAATACTCCTCCAGAAATTTCCCACGGTGGTCTAAGTAAACTTAATGCAATGCTTTCTTTTCATCAGCATATGTCTCTCTCCAATTTACAAATTCCACCCTCCCACAACAAAATATCAGTTGTAAATCCTCAAAGATAACTACTTCCTCTTCGATTAAATCCTTTTGTTGTTAAAAAATGCTTTTCCTCCATTTTCTTTTTCTTGTCTTATTTTTAATTTCTTCCAAGTCCAATTTTAAATCCAGGTGGAAAGTTTCCTTTTAGGGTTTTAATTTTAAAGTTCCTCTTTGGTTTTTTTCCCCTTCACTTTGAATTCTCAAATGCCAATTAGCTGCTAATTTCGGGTTGGGACTTCTTTCAAGCTTTAAAAACTTTTCCTTCTTACCTGTGAGTTGGCCAATCACTCACCCGGTAACAATACTCCGTTAAATCACCGCTCCAGCTCAATTCTTAGTCCAGTTGCCCCAGCTTGTAGGCCATTTCAAAAGCCGATTTTGCTTCCATAAATTGAACTAAATTTGGATTAATCAATTTATCAGAACTGAAACAATGCTGAAACCTAAGCTGAGGGCGCCATCTACTGGGGAATGGAAAATATACCATACCCCTACAAGACTAAGAAAATTCTTAAGAGAAATAAACAACATTCATTTGGAGGACTGTGGTGATACTTACTGTTCTATAACTATCTACTTTATGATTACTGGAGACTATTGTGAGAATAAGGAAGACTTAAATAAAATAAAGTGACTCAATTTGTGGAGGCTGCCTGGACTACTTAAATGGAACTGATTAATAATCCTGAGATATAAAGAACTATGATTATTGAATTTTCTGAGGAAATATCATTTTTGGACTTGAATAAGAGCAGGACTTATTAAAATAAGACAAGATGCTACATCAGGGGGAAATGAGTGAAATTTCAAGAGAAATGGTGTTGATATTTCAAAGCATTAGGGGTACTATGACAAAAAATCACAGAGAGATAAAGAACCTAATGTCAGGGTTCCAAGGAACACCCCCAACAAAATAAAGCTCTGAGGCTTGAAGTTCCTCAAAGTCCCAATTTATTAGAGATGTCATGTTGGCACAGCTGGGAAAACCCGAAACCGAAAGCCCCCAGGTCTTCCACACCCAGTTGACAGTTCACAGCCCTGCCCCACACCCACAAGTTCATCACATTGTCCAGTCAACTCTTTACACTCAATTGGATACAATCTTCAGGCAGTCTACATCAGACGCAGGATGTCCTTGAATACAGAATGTTGTTATGACTAACTTTCTACTGCTCCAACAACAACCCCCTCCCAACTTCCCCAGCTAAAATATGTGGCAGTTAAAGAGCAAAAAGAAAATTGCCTTCCAAAACTGACACCTAATGCAAGACATAAATGGGAAAATAGAAAATATGCTACAGCTGATAATGAATGAAGATCAGAGAGCCCAGAAAAGACGAGACAGCAGAAAGCATGGAGGAAAAGATAGAACAGACAAACAAAGCAAGAAGATGAGAAGGAGAAGGTGATAAAGATAATGATTGATGAACTAAACCAAGGGAAAAGTACTTTAAGAGATTTAAAAATGGAATTGGATAACCTGGAAGATACTTTTGAAAGGGAGATGGGGTTTGGGTGGACACTCGGGAGACCTGGCAGTTTAGGAGGATAGAGATGGAATATTTGGATTGAATGATGAAGACACAGGTGCTGATAGAGACAAAGATCCAAGAGAGGAGTATAGGAGTCAAGCCAAAAAAACCAATAAGAACTGAAGTATTAAAACGGGCAAGAGATGATGGATAGAAAGGAATTATCATTACTTTCTTTTTCTTTCGTTAATATAATGATGGCCTGATTAGAAACTAGAATAGAGGTAGAAATAAGAATACACACCTATATATAAAGCAAGAGTTAGATAGAAAGATTGGAGGTTGAAAGATGATACTAGGTATGTTAAAATAATAGGATGACTGTTATGGCGCATTGCGCAATGGCGCATTGTAACTTTGAACAACCAAATAATGAAGGACTATGTCTTAGTATAAACAAGTGTATTAACGCTAGGATTAGTAATGGTGGCCTGATTAGAAAGTAGAATAGAGGTAGAAATAAGAAATAGGGAAATTTTTATATAATAGAATATAAGTAACAATTAGCTGGAAAGATTAAAGGTTTAAAGATGGTATTACCATGTATGCTTAATAATATTAGCATTAAAATGGAACATTGAAATATTGAATAACTACTGATGGAGCGCCTGCTACAAGGCATTCCAGGCATCATTCCTTACTTCGACAACGTCCTCATCTCCTGATTGTACCAAACTAGTAAACCAACTATGTGCTGTGCTAGGACAATTCCAGGAAGTAGGACTCAAGGTCAAGAAAGAGAAATGTGAGATCACGGTCCCTGGGCTACCTAATAAGATGCCTCTGGACTGCACCCAACTGAAGCTAAAGTCCAAGCCACTGAAGGAACACCAACCCCAACAAACAAGATGGAACTACAAGCCTTTTAAACTTCTATAGCATATTCCTCCCACATAAGATGTCAGTAGCCAAACCCCTTCATCAGCTACTGAACAAGTTGCTGTGGTCTTGGGGGGAGAGAGAATCTGCTGTGTTTAGGGCTGTAAAAAGCCTACTGACGTCCAGCAGCGTTCTTGTGCAATACAGCAAAGCCCTCCCCATGGTTCTCACCTGCGATGCTTTCCCATTTGGATTCGGAGCAGTCCTTAGCCACAAAATGCCGAATGGAACAGAAGTGCCAATTGCGTTTTTCTCGAGGACACTGTCAGCAGCTGAGTGCAACTATAGCCAGATTGACAAGGAGGCGTTGACTGCGGTGGATGGTGTGAAGCATTTCCATGAATACCTGTATGGCTGCTATTTCAAACTTGTGACAGACCACAAGCCACTTTTAGGCCTGCTTGCTGGAAACTGCCAAATGCCGCAAGTGCCATCTCCCTGCATCTCTCATTGTTCCTACCGGCATACAACTATACCCAGATTCACATCACCTCAGGAAGTCCCTAAACCATGCCAATGCCCTCAGCCACTGCCCACTTCCAACCAATGTCGAAGACCCAGATTCAGCAACCTCAGTCCTTAATTGAAGACCTCCAGTTTCCTGTTACAGCTGCTGAAATTGCCAAGCACTCCACCAAGGTCTAGGTAATAGCCCAAGTGCTTCACTGGGTATGGAGGGGGTGGACAAAGGGGCCAGTAGGTACAGAATTCCTGTCCTTCCAAGCCCAGCAACACAAGCTATCAGCTCAATGGGGCTGTTTACTGTGAAAAAGTAGCTACCCCAAAGCTACATCAGCCATCCAAACAGCTTTAATATAAATTCTGATAACTGCTGGCACAGAGAGAACAAAATAAAGTAAAAGATATTCTAGTATTTGCATGGTATTTTTAAGATGCAGTGGGGAAAAATGAAAAAATCACTTTGTCCAATTTCTTAAATGTTTCTCATAATAATATATAAGCATCTCAATTGTACATGAAATAGAAGAATAAAATAGAAACAATCTTTGTGTCAGCGTTCCAGAAAACCCCCTCCTGCAGAAAAGACTCTGAAGCAAACATCTTTCAAAGTTCTTTTACTAGCATAGGTAAACTGGCACAACTGGATAAAATCCGAATCTGGGGATCCAGGTTTTTCCTCCATAAGACAAACTCCGAAATCCCCACTCCCCTTGACCCCTCTGCCGATCACATGCTCCAATCGTCAACCGTCCCATCTCGAGACATCACTCCAGCCACTCCTTCTCCAGATGTAGGCTCGGCCTGACCTTGATTGGCAGGAAGAATGTTATTATGTCTAATGGCACCTTCTACCAACTCCCCCCTTCTACTTTCCCACACATTGGAAAGTGGCAGAGCGGAGGCCTCCGGCCTAGTATGGTTTCCAAAGCTGACACTTTGTTGTTTTACTATGCTTCCATTGATCTGCAGGATGAATTTATTGAGATGCCTAAAACAAACAAACAAACAAATAAATAAAACCTTGAGGTAAGCATTTAAGTCTTAAAATATGATAGAATAATTAGGTCCAGGAAAAGTCTAATGGAGTAAGAAAATCTGGAAAAAAAAATATGGCTGGATCCAAACTCTAACTTAGGGGCAAATGTGCAGTGGAACCAGTGGTGGGATTCAACCAGTTCACACCACTTCGGGAGAACTGGTTGTTAACTTTCTGAGCAGCTTAGCAAACTGGTTGTTAGGAGAAATTATTAGGGCAGAGAACCAGTTGTTAAATTACTTGAATCCCACCATTGAGTGGAACAATGCACTACTTCAACTATTGTTGTTTTTTATTCCTATAGAGCAGGACTTCCTCCACAGAGAAGACAGGAGTAGTTCCAAACTCCAACCATATTGCTTTTCTAAAAAATATTTTTGTAAAACCAAAAATGCACTGAATGCATATGTACTATTTTTCCTACTATGTTAATATCCACCTGTCTTGGAATCCTTACTTACTTGTCACTGACTGTATTGCCAAATCGCATCATGACTCTCTTGGGTTTCTTCTAAGTCATTGCCAAATGATCTGGTCCTTTCCCCTTGGTAAATTTCCCCCTTGGTATTGACTGTGTGTTGGTTTTCTCCTTTGGCTTTTCTACAGCCCCAATTCAATGTATCACCAGCCAGCAGGAAAAACACCCCTTATTTAGGATATCTCAGCAGGAATGCGGAAGATTTGATTACAGGAGTCTACCTCAATTTCACTGGCTTGTCAGTCTCCGCTTTGCATCCCATTTTTGCCTTCCCAAGTTAGTATAAAATGAAGCTTTTAGGAAGATAGCACTCATGAAGAAATAGTTCCAAAGAGAATTTAAATTAATTTTCCATTGATTGTGCAACTACTTATATCCTGTAGCAGGGGTGTAAAAATCAAGGGTGCTTAAATCTGGCCCACAGGACCGGACTGGAAATAGCAAAGGACCGGACCGCGGTGCCTCTGCCACCCAAAATGGGGCACGCACACCCCCATGCCCCGTTTTGGCCAGCAGGGTTTTGGAGGATGCCATCCAAGTCAAAAACGGGGCACAGTGGGGTTGTGCATGGGTGTCCCATGCCTGGTTTGGCTGGCAGAATGCTGGAGGCCATCCAGGCCAAAAATAGGGCATGGGAGGCTGTACATGGGGCCCCCATGCCTGATTTTGGCCACCAGGGTGCTGCAGGAGGCTGTCCAGGCCAAAAATAGCACAGGGGGATGTATGTGGGCCCCCTGTACCCGTTTTGGCCGGCAGAGTGTTGCAAGAGGCCATCCAGGCCAAAAATGGGGCACAGGGGGCATGCATGTTAAAAGGCTTTTAAAACCACTGATTTTTAAAATTAACACAGATACTCATATTAGAAAGCTTGGAATAAATTCAAATGTACTTTAAAAACACAGTAACATTACACATTAAAGTAGAACTGTTTGCAGAGGACTTAGTGCATGTGGGATGCCAAAACTAAGCAACTAAAAATAATGATGCATTGTATTAACTCAGCCCCTGGTGTTTACATGGGACATATTTAAATTTATTATGACTGCCCATTCCAAATAAAATAGTAAAAACTGATAAAAATAAAATACAGGCAGCTCAAACTAAAACACACATGACAAAGAAAAGCCCCACAAACACATTAAACTCAAATCTGGTTGTGTTTTGAAAGTGGTGGGTCATTCAGTTTTTCTGGCGTTTTTACAACTTCAAGGTCCCCAATCTTTTGGACCTCAGGAAATACCAAGTTCTTAATTTTAAATCCCGCAGAGCACTAATACGAATTCAGCACGCCACTCCCAGTGGGGTCCTTCAGGCACTGTCCCTCCTCTCTCTTTCTCTTTCTCCTCCCCCTCTCTTTCCCACTCTTTCTCTCTCATTCTCTCTTCCCTCACTCATTCTCTCTCTCCCCCATTCTTTCTCTCTCCCCCCTCTGTCCCACTCATTTTCTCTCATTCTCTTTCTCCCCTTTCTCTCTCTCTCTCTCTCTAATTCTCTTTCTCTCTCCCCCTCTCTCTCTCCCCCTACTCTTTCTCTCTCGTTCTCTCTTTCTCCCCCCTCCACTCTCTCTCTCTTTCTGATTCTCTCTCTCTCTGATTCTATTTCATTCTGTCTCCCTCTCATTCTCTCTCGCTCTTTGATTCTGATTCGCCACGTGTCCCTTTCAGAGCCAGGCAGCTTTGAGCAAGAGCTGCGAAGAGAGCGCCCCCCTGGGCAACATCCCCAGGGAGGCAGGCAAGCTGGGCAGCAGAGCGCCCTTTGGGTTTTCCCTCCATCTGAGTAAGCAGCCCAGAGACTCCGGGACGAGGAGGAGGCAGGCAGAAGCGGGAGGGGGGGCAGAGTACTCCAGAAAAATAAGGCGCCCCGGGAAGTACTGCTGCCTGCTGCGCCAACCTCACAAAATTGAGGTGGGGGGGTTGATACTTAATGCAAGACATCCCTCTCCGCCGCCCCGCCCCCCGCACTTCTTCCAAGACGGCGGTGCTCTCTCTCTCTCATTCTTTTTCTCATTATCTCTCTTTCATTCTGTCTCTTTTTCTCTATTTCATTTTGCACAGCATCAGCATTCCGCCTCGGTATATTTGCCCAGCTGGTGGAGCAAAGCAGCCCTCATCTCCTGCTGCTTGGAACTCGGAGATGTAAACGGCATCTGATCCGGGGAGCAGCCGGATTTTGCTCTCTATTGCAGACGCCAGATTGGCCCCCTGCAAGCTCTCGTCTCTCGAGGAGCCCGGCCGAAGTTTCCCGCGCTGCTTCAGCGAGCACTCCTCGAGAGTCAAGAGCTTGCAGGGGGCCGATCTGGCGTCCGCAATAGAAAGCAAAATTCGACTGGTCCCCGGACCAGTCACCATTTACCGCTCCAAGTCCCAAGCGGCAGGAGACGAGGGCTGCTTTGCGCCACCAGCTGGGCAAATATACTGAAGTGGAATGCTGATGCTGTACAAGTGCAAGTAGTGCTTCACTCCCACAGCTTCCAGCCATCACAATCGCTGCTTCAGCCCGCATGCACCACAGCTCCTCCACCAGGGTGGACTGGCAAAAATATAATGGTCTAGATTATAGCTGTGAAATTTACAGATTAACAGAGTTGGAAGGGACCTTGTAGGTCTTCTAGTCCAATACACACACACTCACCACCCAAGCAGGAAACCCTACACCATGTCTGATAAATGAGAGTCCAGTCTCTTCTTGAAAGCTTCCGGTGATGAAGCTCCCACAACTTCTGAAGGCAAGCTGTTCCATTGGTTGATTGTTCTCATGTCAGGAAATTTCTCCTTATTTCTAGGTTGAATCTCTCCTTGATCAGTTTCCATCCATTATTCCTTGTCTGGACTTTGGATACTTTGGAAAATAGCTTGATTCTCTCCTCTCTGTGGCAGCCCTCTTTAAATTACTTAGCTTTTGATGAAGGTGACATGATGCCCCAACAAGTCCTTGTCAACTCTTAGAGATCATATATTTTTTCCCTGACATCTATTCCTGACCTGGTGTTTCAGGTCTTCTACTGGTGCACCCACTGCTACTGTAATTGAATTTATTCATCTGGTCCCCAATTCCAACGTAGATTTATTTTGAACTTTTTTTCTCTAATCCCTTCTCTGCAGCTTTGAGTATTAAGGCAAATAATAAACTTCGGACAGAAACTCAACACTACAGACCCGATTTACTTTTACTTGTGAAGAAATAAAATATTGGAAGCAACAGAATGATCACTGAAGCAAATGGAAAAGATAGGCACAAACTCGCCTCTGCTGAATATAAAGCAAATACATAACAGCCGAATGACCCTATACAGGTACATTTTAAAATACCTATAGCTTATCTTAAGATCCATCTAGTAATAGCTTGGCGCTACATACCAGATGCTCTCTCTTCTGCGCCCTATCGGAGGGCAAAGAATTCCCCAGGGGCTAAGCCTCCCCCGCCTTCTTCACTCCCGTATCTAAACACTGATGTGACCTTCGTTTGGTACGAAAAGAAGGAAGCAGAGGACAACTCAGGAGCAGTTCCACAGCAGCCTGGCTCAACAGCGAGCATGCTCAGTGCCTCTCTGACCTACTTGTGCAACCAGAGTCCGGGGAGCTCAGTCTGCAGCTTTGCTGGGAGCGCGCGTAGGAGAGCGCAAACCAGCAGGGATTGCGGCGGCGGCGGCAGAAACGCGAGTAGAAGGGTGCAACACCCTGAGATTCCCCGGGAGAGCGAGTCCTCCTGCACCTGCTGGGGCTCCAAAAGCCGAAATTAGCCGGAAGTAGCTTCCAAATTTGCCTAAACGGCAGCTCTAGGGAAAGCTGAGGACAAGAACACTCATCGGTCAACGAAGCTGCCTCTTGGTAAACATTTCTGTCCGGTTTATCTCCATCCCTCCTGGGAATCGCCTATACCCCGGCATTGGGCGATGCAGAAAGGGCGCCCCACGCTAGAAGGTGGGGTTCAAGGAGGGAGAAAGAGAGCCGTCGCCTCTTTCCCAATTATCCCTGATACATTCGACCAGCAAAGGTAGTGGTGGGTGGCAACAAGAGAGGTATTAAGGACGATATTGCAGAGAAAGGTAGCGAGGACTCTTTGGTGGCTTCTTGTGTGGCAACTTCTGCGGGCGCAGCGCCCAAATCCATCGTTTGGGTTAACGAAGAACTGAGGCGGTAGTTGTGATGGGAATTAGGTTACGGGATGAAATTTGGTCGCGTTTAAACCATTAGGCATAAGTTATCTATTCTTTTCCTTTTGTTCTGCCCACTTTCCTAGAGCGAAGTTTGGCTGGCCTCATCTGACTCTTGATTAGACTTATGAGGCATTCTGCTTTCAGAGACTTAATGAGAATGGAAAAGGAGAGAAAAAATATTGGGGGCTGGCATAGGAACACATGAGTTGATACTTCTATGAAAAAATTATATGATAAAAACGCTGTTAGTCTGTAGGAAAGGCAGAGTCTGTAGGCAGAGGATGGGCAAAATATTTTCTCCTTAATCTTAACTATATATTGTGTCTAAGGAAAACTTGCTTCCCAACCAGAAAGTTTGAATTAAATCAGGGGAGAGGAGGTACTTGTCTTTCATCTATTCCAGAGCTACAATTCCCAAAAGCCTGAAACAGTTTATGAATGCTAGGAGTTGTAGTTCTACAACATGCCTGTTTTAGGATGTTAAAAATACCAATAGAAGCTCAGGATTGAACTGTGGGATCCTTGCTGCTCTCTGGCCTTGGCAGTTTTCTTGCAGACATTTCATTACCAAACTAGGTAACATCATCAGTGCTTGTTGGGAGTGGGATTACAACTCAGAGATCACCAAGAACTCCACAATATTAAAAGTAGAACGCAATGGGACTCTAATGACAGGCAGATCAGCAACTAAGAGACTGCTTCAGATTGGACTTCTTTTCTATTGATAGACATGGGAGAGTAGGGAGCGCCTGTACATGTTGTTTTGGGAAAGGGTCTCTGGTTTAACAGTCCTAGAGCTTTATGCAGAAACAGGGGCATGAGGTGGCATCTATGCTGGAATTAAATACATGGAAAAAACAATAGCAAATATATTTGAACCGGTGTCAGTATTTTCACTGGGGAAAAAACGGGAATAAATATGATATCTAGCATTGAGGTTGGCCAGGTATCCACGCTTATTGAAATGAAGGCAATTTCATTTGATTAAGTACAGGCAGTAATCAACTTATAACCACGATTGGGATCAGAATTTCCTTTGATAAGCAGAGCAGTTAAGTGAGTCAAGCCTCATTTTATAACCTTTTTCTCATGATCGTTAAGCAAATCTCTGTAGTTGTTAAATGAATTAAGTGGTCATTAAGTGAATTCCCCCATTAAATCATTTTACTTGTCTAAACCAGTAGTGGGTTCCACTTACCTTCGCTACCAGTTTGGAACTGTGAGCGTGCATGTGCGCACGCTTGCTTTGCTCGACTGCAGTGCTTCTGCGCATGCGCAGAACCTTCTGCACATGCACAGAGCATCCGTGATGACGTCCGGGTTGGTAGCTGGAGCCTTCTGCCACTGCCATTACCAGTTCGCTCGAACCGAGGCAAACTGGTAGAAACCCACCACTGGTCTAAACCAGCTGGGAAGGTCACAAATGGTGATCATTCGTGGTGACCCTAGGATGCTGCAACTGTTATAAATGCACACCAATTACCAAGCACCCAAATTCTGATCATGTGACTGTGGGGATGGTGCTATAGTCATAAGTGTGAGGAATGGTTGTATGTTATTTTTTTCAATGCCATTGTAACTTTGAACAGTGAATGATTGTAGGTTGAGGACTACCTGTATGGCAGAAGAATAAGTGCAAATAAGGCCAGTCACACATCTCTCAGTATCAAGGAGGAAAACATACCTAAAAGCACATTATGCTTCACAATTTTGCTTTTTATTTTACCATTAATAAAATTTACCATTTGCTATGATGCAGTAATTGGTTGCCAAAAACTGTAGGTGGCTAACATTTGTTTCACACCTAAAAGAGACAGCTGGGATTCTTAGCACGATTTAGTAAGAGCAGAATATCATCTGCCTGACTAAGCTCAGTAGGTTGTATATTTATTTTGAGATGATTAATCATTTTTTATTCTTATATTTGCCTTACCTCCTAAACATTGCGCCTTGAATCCTTTTCAGGAAGTTTCTCCATACATGCTTCTTCTTCTCCCTGCAAGGACCTGTTTCTCCTAGATAGGAGAATAATTGCTCCTGAGATTATGGGACTGGACTAGGATAGGGGAGCTGTTTAGGGATGGGAAACAAAGCTTAATATCCATGAAATTTCCTAAATTAACTTATCTTAGAAACCAAGCTGTCATAATAAGTAAATATAATGTAAACAAGAGTAAAATGACATCTAAAGGGGGAGAGAAGCATTAACATAATACACAGTAAAATTCTCAAAATATTTTTTTTTTTTAAATGGGATTTGATGATAAGCCTCAAAGCAGGGTTTTAGGAGCAAAATTCTTTAAGGAAAAAGTTTCAGAAAAGAGAAAACAACTGTACAGTTATGTACATGGAAAATTGATTTAGGCTATTTTCCATCCTTTTGTTCCTGGTGTTTTATTTAAACTGGACTTTCAAAGTTTGAAAACCTGGAAACTTAAATTTTCCTATAGGTAGAAGTTGTGGATGGCCTCCCCCTGCACCCCGTTTTTGGCCTAAACAGCCTCCTGCAGCACCCTACCAGCCAAAACATATTCACTTTTATGGTGAAAAATCCATAAAAGATGACTAGAAAAGACAAATTCAAAAGTTAGAAACACAGACACATTAAAACTCATGCATGTATACATAGACTTTCTTAATTGTCTCTTTTAATAACTAATTAATAGGGACTGTAAGAAAATATATATTTCTTTCTGGCTTTTTACATACAGGCACAACACAAAAATGGAGGAGTATGTCTAGAAATAGATTATTATATTTTTTCATTGCCATTGGTTATAGAGAGCCCTAACCGGAATCAGAGAAAAAGGCTTCCATGCTGAGTGTGGCTTGCTCCAAGAAAGAACTGAGCTTTGACTGATCTTTGTGTAGAAATGAAGCATTGAAAACAGATGAAGCAAAAAGCTGAAAGAAAAAAGAAGATAGAATTTTTTATTGGCCAAGTGTGATTGGACACACAAGGAATTTGTCTTGGTGCATATGCTTTCAGTGTACATAAAAGAAAAGATACGTTCATCAAGGTACAACATTTACAACACAATTGATGATCAATATATCAATATAAATCATAAGGATTGCCAGCAACAAGTTATAGTCATACAGTCATAAGTGGAAAGAGATTGGTGATGGGAACTATGAAACGATTAATAGTAGTGCAGATTCAGTAAATAGTCTGACAGTGTTGAGGGAATTATTTGTTTAGCAGAGTGATGGCCTTCGGGAAAAAACTGTTCTTGTGTCTAGTTGTTCTGGTGTGCAGTGCTCTATAGCGTCGTTTTGAGGGTAGGAGTTGAAACAGTTTATGTCCAGGATGCGAGGGATCTGCAAATATTTTCACGGCCCTCTTCTTGATTCGTACAGTATACAGGTCCTCAATGGAAGGCAAGTTGGTAGCAATTATTTTTTCTGCAGTTCTAATTATCCTCTGAAGTCTGTGTTTTTCTTGTTGGGTTGCAGAACCGAACCAGACAGTTATAGAGGTGCAAATGACAGACTCAATAATTCCTCTGTAGAATTGGATCAGCAGCTCCTTGGGCAGTTTGAGCTTACTGAGTTGGCGCAGAAAGAACATTCTTTGTTGTCCTTTTTAATGATGTTTTGATGTTAGCTGTCCATTTGAGATCTTGCGATATGATAGAACCCAGAAATTTGAAGGTTTCTACTGTTGATACTGTGTTGTCAAGTATTGTGAGAGGTGGAAGTATGGAAGGGTTTTTCCTAAAGTCTACCACCATTTCTACGGTTTTGAGTGTGTTCAGTTCCAGATTGTTTTGGTTGCACCACAAGGCTAGTCGTTTGACCTCTCGTCTATATGCGGATTCGTCATTGTCTCGAATGAGACCAATCACTGTTGTGTCATCTGCGAACTTCAGTAGCTTAACTGATGGATCATTGGAGATGCAGTCATTGGTATACAGAGAGAAGAGAAGTGGGGAGAGCACACAGCCTTGGGGGGGCCCTGTGCTAATTGTACAGGTATTTGATGTGATCTTGCTTAGCTTCACCTGCTGCTTCCTGTTTGTTAGGAAGCTTGTGATCCACTTACAAGTCTGTTCCGGTACCTGTAGCTGGTTTAGCTTAGTTAGAAGAATGTCTGGAATGATGGTATTGAATGCTGAACTAAAGTCTATAAAAAGGACCCTTGCATAGGTCTTTGGAGACTCAAGATGTTGTAGGATGTAGTGCAGAGCCATATTAACAGCATCATCTGTTGATCTATTTGCTCGGTATGCAAATTGCAAGGGGTCTAACAGCGGATCCGTGATGGTTTTCAGGTAGGAAAGCACTAGCCTTTCAAAGGTTTTCATGACTACAGATGTTAAAGCAACTGGTCTGTAGTCATTCAGTTCCTTGATGGTGGGCTTCTTCGGCACTGGGATGATGGTAGAGCGTTTGAAGCAAGAAGGAACATAACACATCTCTAGTGATTTATTGAAGATATGGGTGAAGATGGGGGCCAATTGGCCAGCACAGACTTTTAAGCAAGAAGGAGTTATCTTGTCTGGGCCTGGAGCTTTTCCTGGCTTTTGTCTGTGAAATAGGTTCTGCACTTCCTTTTCTGTGATCACTAGGGGTTGTGAACCCAATGGGATGGGGTCAGTTGTAGGAGGCTTAGCTGTTGTTGGTGTGTCTGAGATGGGGGTTGTGGAGATAGGTGGCTGTAGTTTCTTTTCAAACCTGCAGTAAAACTCATTCAGGTCATCTGCCAGTTGTTATTACCTTCAGCCTGGGAAGGAGGTTTGCCATAGCCGGTGATATTTTTAAGAGTTTTCCACATGTTTGCTGGTTCATTTGCTGAAAACTGATTCTTTAGCTTTTCAGAGTAGCTTCTTTTTGCTGCTCTTATCTCCCTTGTTAGTGCATTTCTGGCCTGATTGTACAGCATTTTATTTTATAAGATAGGAAGTGTTCAATTAATAGGGTTGATTTTCCACTACTTTCTGTACAATAAGAAGGATTGGGTTGTTTTATATGTATGTGTGACTCAGACACTGCAGCTGAGAAGAAGCAGCTACACTCACAATCATCATAGTCTTGGGTATTCCTGTGAATTAAATAAATATAAAGAGATACAGCCTTTTCCAGCTTTGTACACTAAACCTGGAAATGTGGTTTGCTTGTCATTGTAACTAAACATGACTGTGAATAAATCCAGGTAATTTATCCAGCTATAGTATTCACAAAACTTACGAGACATTTATAAAAGAAGTAGAACAAATCAGTTAAATTGACATAAAATAAAGTTTTAGTCAAATAAAATTTAAACGAAATGAAATGAAATTTCTCTTTTCTTGCATAGAGTTGTTCCTGTTTAACATAAATTTCATAAACAACCCTCTTTCAAAGACTACCCTATGCATTCTAATACAATCCATTAAATTTCTTCGCATGCCCCAGGTTTTCTGATTGTCTGACATCTTGACAAAACACCATATTCTACTATGATTTTTATTTCTAAGACTGCCTCTGACTCCCAATGAACCCCATAAACTCAGTGCTTTATTTGGAAGTATGTCACCTGTCCAGAACAGTACAGAACCAAATGGAGCAGGTGATAGACTATTCTGGATCATCTATATTGAATTAAAAATGTCCATCAGCATTAAAGGACACAGAAGCAATACAGGTTGTCCTCGATTTATGATCACAATTGAGCCCAAAATCTCTGTTGCTGAGTCAGACAGTTGTTAAGTGAATTTTGCCCCATTTTACGATCTGTCTTGCCACCTTTGTTAAGTGAGTCACTTCGGTTGTTAATTTTAGTAACGGTTGTTAAGTGAATCTGGTTTCCTCATTGTCAGAAGGTTGCAAAAGGAGATTACATAACTCCAGGACACTGCAATTGTCATAAATATGAGTCAGTTGCCAAGCATCTGAATTTTGATTGCATGACCATGGGGATGTGCAATCATCATAATTATGAAAAACTGTCATGTCACTTTTTTCAGTGCCATTATAACTTTGAATGGTCACTAAATGAACTACTGTAAGTTGAGGACTACCTGTATGCAGTTATAGGAAAGAAATACTATTACAGTCATCTAAACAGACCATTGTTTTTTCTAGTCAATAAACCTTGCCAACTGAGATCTCTTTAACTGGCAATGACACACACCAAACCAGGGATATTTTATATGCAAAGCAAGACTTTAACTTTGAATTAATGTTCCCTTCCCTATTCTCTCACATGTCTTCACTGAGAATTATGCTGACTAACAAGCCAGTTACTCTTACTTTTAAGCAACGGATGTGGGATGATACTGAAAATTCTTTTTGTATGATTGTCAAACTGCAAACTACTCTTTGATACTCTTTGAAATATATGCAATATACAGCTATAAAATTACTTTGACATTAATACTATTATCCATAGTATATATATTTAATAGAACTGCACACAAATTGAATTCCAAATCAAACATCCTAACTCATTTCCAGTAGAAAGCTCTTTGTTTAGATAGATGTTTGCTAAAATGTTTTACAAATAAAAAACCTTGTAAAGATTCTATTTAAAATACATGCTAAACCCTTAGTTACATTGTGTCATGTACACAAAATGTTTCTCTTCATATTATATGTGTATTACTGCTTTTTCATCTAGCATAACCTGAGATATTTTTAGATATGCATTTTGGGATAAATAGATTTGTTAAGAACATTAATTTCTGTTATATTAATCTGTATTCCTACACAAGAATAGTGATATGAACTCAACCTGAAAAAATAATTTTTGTTTTGCTCCTTTATAGATATATATTTAAAAAGAAACATTATTTCTGATTTTTTTTTTATTTAAAATCACTGATCTGAACAAAACAGTGTTTTTCTGTCATTGAAATTATATCAAATACACAAAAAGCAGAAAAAATGTCAGGAGTGATAGTGGTAACATTGAAGTTAAACTTTTGAAACAATGAGTTCTGAGATTATTAGTTTAAATCATTGCTTTAACTACTTCTGCTTCATCTATTTTTATTTTTTTATTGCTATAACTTGTTTTATTTTGCAGGTCTAGTTTTTGTTTGCTTTTGAAATTTGAAGGATCAAATTTGATGGGCTACTCCAGCCTGGTATATTTCCCAGTTCCAGGTCCACTAACTGTGATTGGCAGATATATTTGAAGACAGGTGAACATGTTCAAGAGCCACCTTTTTTTGTATTACTGGACCATCTTTCATGTTTTCAATTTATTAACAATATGGACAACTGCTGAAGATGTCATAAACAGCACTTTAAATCACACAGACCTGCTGACAGGATTTGTACCGATGGTAATCTCCAGAATTGACCATATTATAGTCAAGGAAGGTTATAGTGCCTTGATTGACTGCAGTGTTCAAGGTTATCCAGAACCAGTGTACAAGTGGTACAACTCAAATGGCCATTTGGTGAAAGAAGATGGTGACAGAGGTACAGTTTTCAAATGTTTTTCTATGCAACCTATGCAAACATACTGTCTTCATGTTACATTGCCTTAAAAGCACCAACTGTTGTAAATTTGTTTTTCTCTATTTACTCAAGATAAATGAGTAAATTGATTAAATAGTATTTACTCAAGGTAAATAAATGTGAAGTATTAAATATACTTGACAGATTGAGGCAACTACCAACTCTACCCAGCAGAAAGATTCTTTTCCTAAACTTAATCTGGATATTTTAGAAAATCCTGATGGAGCTGGGAAGGTTGTCTCTATAACTACATTTAAGAGATAGGGGTTTGGGCAACCAAATAATCTGACCTGTTATAGTAGAAGGGAATCTGTTGCTTAAACATTAAACAGCTTATTCCTCATAACTTTTCCATCTTGTTATACCTGTATTGTACCAAAATAAATTTAAGCATCTTCTCAAATATATGTGCAATAAAATACTGATTTAATTGGACAAGTCCAGAAATACATCAAAGTCCTTTTTTACCTGCCCTTAATTTATAGGAACAGATTATTTTTTTTGCTTATATACGAATCATTTACAGCCTCCTGCCTACACAAAAGTAACCATAAGATTTCCTTGGGATTAAATTACTTTAAAATCATCAGAAATGTTTTTTATTTATTTTATTTTATTTATTTGTCAAACACAACAGTATATATAAGTATAAGCATGAAATAACCAAATAATAAATTTTTATTGGATACAATCAAAGAGAACATTAGGACAGGAACAGTAGGCACCCTGGGGCTCTTATGCACACCCCTTACTTAGGAATGGGGTGAAGTCAATAGTAGATAGTCTTTGGTTAAAGCTTTGGGGATTTTGGGAAGAGACCATAGAGTCAGGTAGCGCATTCCAGGCATTAACAACTCTGTTACTGAAATCATATTTTCTACAATCAAGACATTAAGTTTAAATCTATTGTGTGCTCGTGTATTGTTGCGATTGAAGCTGAAGTAGTCTTCGACAGGAAGGACATTGTAGCAGATGATTTTATAAGTTATACTCAGGTCATGCCGAAGGCGGTGAAGTTCTAAATTTTCTAAACCCAGGATTTCAAGTCTGGTGGCATAAGGTATTTTGTTGTGATTAGAGGAGTGGAGAACTCTTCTTCTAAAATATTTCTGGACACGCTCAATTGTATTAATGTCCGAAATGAGGTGTGGGTTCCAGACAGGTGAGCTGTATTCGAGAATTGGTCTAGCAAATGTTTTGTATGCTCTGGTTAGTAGTGTAATCTTTCTGGAGAAGAAGCTACGCAAGATTAAATTTACAACTCTTAAAGCCTTTTTGGCGATGTAGTTGCAGTGGGCTTTGGCACGTAGATCGTTTGATATGAAAACTCCAAGGTCTTTGATGGGGTGAGGGTCATCTACAAGGTAATGTCCATCAAGCTTATATTTAGTGTTCTGATTCTTTTTTCCAATGTGTAAGACAGAGCATTTGCTGGTTGAGATTTGGAGTTACCAAATTTTTGACCATTCCGACACAAAGTCAAGGTCTTTTTGAAGGATAGCCTCATTGTTGGTAGTGGTAAATAGTTTAACATCATCGGCGAAGAGAACACAATTATTTATAATATGGTCACAGAGGTCGTTAATGTATAATATGAAGAGTGTTGGTCCTAGAACGCTGCCTTGGGGGACAGCGCTTTGATAGGGCACTGCCTATTTTGACCACTTGTTGTCTGTTTGACAGGAACGCTGTTATCCAATTATGGAGGGGTCTGGAGATGCCATAGGATTTTAGTTTTAGAAGAAGTTTGTCATGTACCACTGAGTAAAAAGCTTTACAGAAGTCTATGTAAATTGCATCTATTGCTTTGCCCTGATCAAGATTTGTAGTCCATATGTTTTTGCAGTGAAGAAGTTGTAAATTACAGGATAATTTTTTTCTGAAACCAAATTGTTTATTAGAGAGTAGGTTGTTTGTTTCAAGGTGGAGGGTGATGGATTGGTTGATGATTGATTCCATTACTTTGCAGGTGACGCAGCATAAAGAAATTGGTCTGTAATTTTCAACTAGGCTGGGGTCTCCTTTTTTGAAGACAGAGATGACCGTGGCTAGTGACCATAGTTTGGGAAGGGAGCTGGTCCTGAAAGATTTTTCAAATATTGTGCTTAGGGGTTTTGCTATAACAGTGGAAAGCTTTTTTAAGAAGTTTTATCATTACATTCTTTACCGTTAGATCCTTTTAGGAGTGGGATGGATCTCGAGTCTTTAAGCTTGTTGTTTACAAAATTATAGAAAGTGCGATTGGATTTTGTGCACAGAAGGTCTTCTTCTTGTTTGATGTAATTGGTGCATTCAGTCTTTATTTGGTGGCATATATTTTTGTAGCGGTTTTTAAAGTTGGCTACATAGCCAGTTTTGTTTTTTCACCAGAGGGATTTTTTTTTTTTGGATTGGAGCTTTTTTACTGAAATGGGTAATTTGTTTTTCCTGATTTTGTTGGTGGTTTGTGGTACATATAGTTTAATGACTCTATTGACTTCGAGTAAGAAAACTCTATAGTGGTCTTCAGCAGTTAGAGAATAGAATTTGCCAGTCAAGAGATGAGAGGTCGGTGTATATAAGATCATAGTTGGCTTTTTTGAAATTGTAGTTTGGTATACCATTATTATGGAGATTATTGTAAGGGCATATATTGAGACAAAAGTCTATCATGCTGAGGTCACTGTTGGAAAAGGGTTCTTTTATTTGTAGTCCATAAATTGAGTTTGTGTTGTTGCAGAAGATGAGGTCAAGGAAGTTGTTGAGTCTTATATTGTTAGTTACTAGTGTAACTAACAATACAATAAAATGTGTGCAAGATAATCACAGAATGATTTAAGGGATAATTTTGCTTGGGAACATACACAGTTTTACAACCTAGCAATATCAGGGGACATTCTATGGCAATCTTGGACAAGCAATTTGGGGTATTTACTAGACCTAATCAATGGCCAAGACTTCAAGTTTCTTAGCAGCAGTTATTCCAGAATATTGTAGACACATTATAAGTTGTCTTTGAATCAGTTACTTGAATGTATTGTGATATTTCGTAAATGATGATGAGAAGAAAAAATAGATACATTTTACTAATTAATTCTGGCTTCTTTCCAGCAGGAAAATGGATTCTCAATAGCGGACAACTAAATATTACTAGCGTGTCATTTGAAGATCGAGGAAAATACACATGTGCCGCTTCTAACATCTATGGCAAAGTGAATAATACTGTCACCCTGAGGGTTGTATTTACCGCTGGAGACATGGGGATCTACTACATGATTGTATGTCTTGTAGCATTTACCATTGTTTTGATCTTAAATATTACTCGACTATGCATGATGAGTAGCCACTTGAAAAAGACTGAGAAAGCAATCAATGAGTTTTTTCGGACAGAAGGAGCTGAAAAGCTGCAAAAAGCTTTTGAGATTGCTAAGCGCATCCCAATAATCACCTCAGCAAAAACTCTTGAGCTTGCCAAAGTAACCCAGTTTAAGACAATGGAGTTTGCCCGCTACATTGAAGAACTAGCTAGAAGTGTTCCCCTACCACCTCTTATAATGAATTGTAGGACTATCATGGAAGAAATCATGGAAGTAGTCAGATTAGAGGAACAAGGCCATAAATTTGTAAGACAATCAGCCGTGGGGCAAGGGATTATGGACCCTGATGAAACGTACATGACTTCCAGTCCCCTAAAGCGTAGTGACTCTCTTGCCGCTGATTCAGATGCATCTTCTTTGCATGAACCACCACTCAAGATTGCTATTAAAGTCTCAGTTCACCAGTTAACTAAGAAGGACTGTATTGATCACGTCACACAGGACAGTATAGCTTTAGAAATGAAAGAAGAGAAAGAAGTTGCTCAGGTACAGACGCAACCTAGTGACCTGGTCCTGGACCCTTCAACTGAATTCAGCTCAACTGAGACAATTGTGGGAAGCGGCAAGGACACATGTACTATTTATGAAACCCATTTATGATCATTTATCAGCAAATGTATACTGATAAAAATAGTGATAAAATGAGGTGGCAGAGTTGATAAGCCTTATCTGAACACCATAATTGAAAAAAATAACTATATGGATTTCTTGATACATTCTTCCTTATTATATACTGTGCAGTATATTTAGCTGAGACACCTGATATAATTTCTATGACACTAATATTTACTCTTTTGGATCGAGGGAAATTTTAATTAACATTATTTTAGTTCACAAAACACCTCAGATAATGGATTAGGATTCTGCTGTTTGCAAGAACATCTAGAAATTGTGTTTACCACTTAGAAATAAGATCTTAAAATTCTCACTCGGAACATTCCATTTCAGAGCACAGCTGTTGAAGTCAGGAGAGTTCTTGGTAAGGTCTGTATTAGCAAGATGCTATAATACCTAATGCTATATTACATAAACAAAAAAATCATCTATATTTTTCATTTTGTTCTATCAATTACTCCTTTGTGTACTTTTGTAAAAACAGTATATCTTTGGGTTTTTTAAATTTAATAGAAGAAAATAATGATTTTCTTCACAAACTGGATAATTGGCTATTTCTTTCATAAGACAATATCTGGTCTCTAGGCAGAAAGTCTCGAGATAGCTACCCATTATCCCAATTACAAACAGAAAATGGGAGTCATCAGAACTCTACATCACTGAGTTGAAGGCCTGCCTACCAGCAAAGATAGGAAAGAAAAAGAATTAAAACACATTAAGGAAGCCGGTTAGCTCAGGCTGGTAATAGCCTGTTATTAAGAACACCGAAGCCTGCAATTATTGCAGGTTCGAGCCCGGCCCAAGGTTGACTCAGCCTTCCATCCTTTATAAGGTAGGTAAAATGAGGACCCAGATTGTTGGGGGGGCAATAAGTTGACTTTGTAAAAAAATATACAAATAGAATGAGACTATTGCCTTATACACTGTAAGCCGCCCTGAGTCTTCGGAGAAGGGCGGGGTATAAATGTAAACAAACAAAAAAAAAAAAAAAGCCCTCAGAACATGTGGCTATCCCAAGTGGGCCTTCATCAAATCTCAAAAAAGACCCTACAGGAGCTCCGTCATAACATACAATGAAGAGAACAGTAAACAAAACAACATTGTCATTCCATATATTGCAGAAATATCGGAAAAGCTCAGGAGGATCTTCAGCCAACACAACATACATGTACACTTCAAACACAAAAATACACTAAGGCAGAAGCTTGTCCACCCCAAGGATAAAACTTGAGCAATGTGGTATATCCAGTATAATGCAGTGAGCCATGTGCAGATTTGTACATTGGGGGAAACAAAACAACCATTTCATAAACGCATGGCACAACATAGGAGAACAAACCCATCAGGACAGGATTCAGCAGTCCATCTGCATTTAAAAGGCAAAGGCCACTCGTTTGAAGACAGCAAAGTCCACATTTCAGACAGAGAGAGTGTCTGGTTTGAAAGAAGGGTCAAATAGGCCATCTATGTCAAAATTGAACACCCCTCTCTCAACAGAGGGTGAGGGATACGACATCATCTATCTCCAGTCTACAACAGAGTCCTTTCAACAATTCCAACAAGGCCGCACCCATTTGTACCACTCAGTTGACCACAATGATACAATAAACCTCCAGGTGGCCTAAAAGAATGCAAATGACCAGCTGTCTGCAAGGAATATAAATCCTTCCATTCCCTATCATCCAGTAAGAGCTGAAGAAGCTTCTTGGTTGAGAAATGAAACATCTTCAAAGAAAAATCAGAAAGTCCAGTTGCCTCTTGAAAAAGCACCTTTGGGACAACCATGGCCTGGATGACTGAGAATCTCCATAGACATTTAGTTCAAATTGCATTAAGCAAGCAGAATTATTCTTCAGAATATCCATGTCATATCATGACAATATGCAAAAAAGGAATCTGATCCTTATGCATCAGAGATTTTTTTTAGCTGTAAACTAGACCAAGCAATCACAAGGAGAACAGTGGTTCAAAGAGGTGTGCATGTGTGCGGACACACATACACAGCTTCTGTAGTGCATCACATTACACTTTATCTATACTCCTCTCTTCATGTGGCAAACCAAATAAGGGGAACTCTGACCACGTTTGCATTTGATCACCCTAATCTCTGCAGGAATCTCTTTCAATATAAAATGTGACTTTGTATTGCTACTATTATTATGAGGATAGAATCTGCAATGTATAGCTATAGGAACAATTTGATTCTCTGTGTTTTCAAGAACAAGAAACTGAAGATCTCCATAAAAAGCTGCCCTGAATGATAGCTGTCAAGTAGGAATATCTGCATCAGATGAAATAACTTCACTGCATGAATAGATGTGAATAAGTTACAGCTTCAGTTATTCAGCAAATAACTATGGGATGACAATGATCGGGGTTGTGCCTTACTCATTATAATATATAATTTAGATTCAGAAGTTTGCTAAGATACGGGCAAGCAACTTAGTGCTGCAGTAATAAGCAATAATTGCTAGTGTACAGGGAGACATCTCATTAAAACTCCGCCAGGTATTATTTCCCAGGCACCCTCACAAAGCAGGTTTTCTGACTTCTTTATATAGCAATTCAATTATTAATAGGCTTTACTATGAGCTTATGTAACCATGTTTGTGATTCTTAAATGTTCATGTTTTTGTTGTGGTTGAAGGGATTACTCTCCCTTTAAAAACAGAAGCATGCCCTGGCTGGATTAAACCAAAGGCCACCAAATTCTTGCAGTAGCCCATTCAATGACATTGAAAAGTCCATTAGCAGGATAGGTGTCCAGACTCCTTCTCTACTCTTTTACCTTACCAGCTGGTATTTAGAGTGCCTTGGTGCTTCAGAATCTAGACCGCCATATGGTACACTTATTCTTCAAAGGAGCAGGTGATAAGAGTGACTGAATTTATCTAATCCCATTAGATTAGAATTTACTTCATTTATATAGGCAGTCATCATCCAAACTGAATCAATAGATTATGTGTTATGTGAGCAAATATTTGATCTGTTCTGAATTTCCTACATTGACTAAGTTCCAGTATTGTGATGGTGGGTCTTCTCCAAATCTCTGCTGTTTCTATTCATTTGTTTTTCCCATTAACTAAAAACATATTCTTATAATTTCCCCCTCGTTTCTATTCATTTTTGTTGTAAATCATTTACAATACATACACACATACATAAATATTTGCTGACTTCCAGATAAGGCCTCAGAATTCTAAAGTGTAATATTGGAAGCCAAAGAAGAGGTGCCTTCCTTGGCTTCACAATTAAAAAAATACATAAGTCATGGTTTCAATTTTGCTAATGGTTTAAGTTATGGACACACTATGTAATTTGGGGATATCTCAATCAATGCAATAGATACATCCATGAAATGTTGGACTTCAGATGGTCTTACCCTGTTTTCCACTTTCTTAGCCAGTGATTTCTGAGGTAAAAACTTATTAATTCATGGACCTTTTTCATCCCTCTTAAAAAATTTGCATCCAAGCCCTTTTAGATTTTAGAAAAGCTTTCAGTGTATTTTGGAAACATCTCAATTTAAGGTATGTCAGTATTTCTAAACAGTTAATTATTGATTGATTTGTTTTCTAAAATTTATTAGTCATTCTATTCATTAGTATTTCCATTCTTAGGTACTACAATGAAATCATCAAAAAAATTGAATTACATGAGCTAGTTGACCTACATCACAATCAAATGTAATAAATGTTGCAGTATTTCCTGGTCTGAATTTAGAGAATTGTTTAGCTTTACATATTTTCAAAATAATATTTCTAAACTGTTCAGATTCACAGAAAGTAGAATTTCTGCATTTTGTAACTGCAGAAAAACTGAATGGATTACTATTCATCATTTAAAGTCAACTGTAAAACATAAATACTATGGCAAACACTATGTTTTAATATTAAGAATTGTTTATCCTAGGTTTTGTAGTTTGCAGCAATAAACTATATATTATGTTAAATATGTAGTTATGCAATAAACTATATATTATGTTAAAAAGAGGTGATCACCTTAACCAACTACTTTATATGAAACTAGAGGAATTCAACTATATTTTTAAAGGGGACAAATCAGCAAGTCTAAGAACTACTCATGTAGCCATGATTTAAACCATGATTTTTGAGTAACTCATAATTGGATGGATTCATACATATCTATATAGCCATAAAAATGGTTTAAAATCAGAATGTCTGGTTTACATTATATTAAATCAAATTAAAACCATATTACACTTTAATACAATGGGTAAACGTTAGAGTCCCAATATAAAGATATTTTCTTTTTTAAATTCACATTTTTCTCATTTTTTTTAATTCTGTCATTTTCTTTCTCTTTCACCTCTTATTTTATATGGTTGTTCTAAAAGACAAGCAGAGACAGAGAAAGAAGCATCTAATGCCTTGCTGGTCCAAAATGGAAAACTCTCATTCATTTAACTTTTTATAGTAAGTTACCACTTACTATACCACTCCCATATCTATGCATTCCAGAATTTTTGCTCTGATTGTTCTATTATTTATTGAGATTTTATTTTGGGCAATAACATGGTGTCAACTCAGTGTGGATGGCAAAATTCTCTGGGGACCTTTCAGGAATTTCCTTCCATGATTCCTAAAAGTTCTTTGGTTATCACTTTTAATTTCCTTTACTAGAATGAAAAAAGTAGTTTGATTCCGTATTTGCCTCTGCCCATTCAGAGATGTTTCACATTTGAAAAAGACAAGATGTGGAAAGGATTAAGTATATACAAAACAAAAGGTTAAAAGAAAAAGTTGTATGTCCCAATATTACTCTATATTTTTCAGTGACTGGGTTGAGCAAAGTTTCTAAAACAAAACTGAATATACACTATTATGATTTAGCAAGCTGTTCAAATTCAGGAATTGAGGTGGTTGGTTTGATAAATTGCAGTTAAAAGGGGGAATAAAAGTGCATGATTGTCCCAAAGGCGCTTTTTCAAGAGACTTCTCATCCAAAAAGCTTCTTCAGCTCTGGATAAGACATGGAACATCTTCAAAGAAAAACCAGAAAGTCCAGTTGCCTCTTGACAAAGCATCTTTGGAACAACCATGACCTGGATGACTGAGGATCTCCATAGACAAAAGAGTATGATGCACTGATATATATACACAATGTTGTGTTGTCAGAAAAAGAAGAACCAACAGAACTTGGTACTTTTAGCCCCTATGGTATAATATAAACATTGTTTCAATAAAGAATTTACGCAGCTCTGAATTAACTGTGAATCTCTGTAATGAGAGTATATGTTCCTGCATAATTCATCTGCAAAAACTTAAATAACAGCAAACCTTTCCATCAGGACTAGGGAATTTCAGATGCAATGTTGCTGAACCTATCAGCATTCCTCACAATTGGGCATGCTGACTTGGGCTAGAAGCTATACAATTAAAAAAACGGGACACACACAGACATCCCACTCATTCTCCTTCCTAGCCTTAAAATCCTCAGGATTAATTGTGGCTCTTTCTAGGCCATATAGCATACATTATATGCATTCTGTATATGCAAGTGCAGATTGTTGAGGAAGACACATAGATTTATTTATTTATTTATTTATTTATAATTTAATTTCTATACCGCCTTTCTCCCGAAGGACTCAGGGCAGTTTACAGCCATATTAAAAACCAACACAGAATACAAACAAATTTAAAAGCAGAATTAAAACCAAATATTTAATAGGCCAAATCAAACTAAAATGGTCATAGACCGACATAAAACCCATTTAAAATTTCAATTTAAAATTTCGCTTAGGCCAGTCCCGCACGATGAAATAATAAGGTCTTAAGTTCACATTTGAAGGTCCGGAGGTCGGGGAGTTGGCGCAACCCTGGAGGCAGCTCATTCCAAAGGGCCGGTGCCGCCACAGAGAAGGCTTTCCCCCTGGGGGCCGCCAACCAACATTGTTTGGTCGACGGCACCCTGAGAAGGCCCACCCTGTGGGAGCGCACAGGTCGATGGGAGGCTATCGGTGGCAGAAGGTGGTCTCGTAAATAGCCCGGTCCTAAGCCATGGAGTGCTTTAAAGGTGATGACCAGCACCTTGAATTGCACCCGGAAGGCTACCGGCAGCCAGTGCAGGCCGCGCAGAATAGGTGTTATATGGGAGCAACGAGGTGCTCCCTCTGTCACCCGCGCAGCCGCATTCTGGACTAGCTGGAGCCTCCTGGTGCTCTTCAAGGGGAGCCCCATGTAGAGAGCATTGCAATAGTCCAGACAGGAAGTGACGAGGGCGTGAGTGACTGTGCGTAAGGAGTCCCGGTCTAGGAAGGGATGCAACTGGCGAATCAGGCGAACCTGATAAAATGCTCCCCTGGTGACGGCCGACAGATGTTCCTCTAAGGACAGCCGATCGTCCAGAAGAACGCCCAAGTTGCGCACCCTCCCCCTGGGGGCCAGTAATTCACCACCAACAGTCAGCGATGGCATAAGCTGACTGTACCGGGACGCCGGCACTCACAGCCACTCTGTCTTGGAGGGGTTGAGCTGGAGTCTGTTCCTCCCCATCCAGACCTGCACGGCTTCAAGACACCAGGCCATCACCTCGACGGCTTTGTTGGGGTGGTTCATGGTGGAGATGTACAGCTGAGTATTATCAGCATACAGATGGTACTCCACCCCAAAACCACGGATAACCTCACCCAGCGGCTTCATATAGATGTTGAACAGGAGAGGCGAGAGAACCGACCCCTGTGGCACCCCACAAGTGAGGCACCTCGAGGTCGATCTCTGCCCCCCTGCCAACACCGTCTGCGAACAGTCCGAGAGATAGGAGGAGAACCACCGAAAAAGGTGCCCCCCACCCACAATCCCTCCAACCGTCGCAGCAGGATACCATGGTCGATGGTATCAAAAGCCGCTGAGAGATTGAAAAGGACCAGGACAGAGGAACACCCCATCCCGAGCCCTCCAGAGATCATCTACCAACGCGACCAAAGCCGTCTCCGTGCTGTATCCAGGTCTGAAGCCGGACTGGAATGGGTCTAGAGAGACAGTTTCCTCCAGGTATTGGGGAAGCTGATATGCCACCACACTCTCAGCAACCTTCGCCAAAAAGCGAAGGTTGGAGACTGGACAATAGTTCGCCAATACAGCTGGGCCCAGGGAAGGCTTCTTGAGGAGGGGCCTCACCACCGCCTCTTTTAAGGCGGTGGGGAAAATGCCCCCCAACAAAGAAGCGTTGATAACTCCCAGGAGCCAGCCTCGTGTAACCTCCCGTGTGGCCAGTACCAACCAGGAGGGACACAGGTCCAATAAACATGTGGTGGGATTCAGCCTACCCAACAACCTGTCCATGTCCTTGAGAGTCACAGGATCAAACTCAGCCCAGGTAATATCCACAAGACCTGTCCCCGTCATCCCGCCTGAATCTACCCAATCAGCGTCCAGTCCGTCCCGGATCCGAGTGATTTTATCGGACAGATACTGTACAAAATCCTCAGCACGCCCCTGCAAGGGATCCTCCCGAGCCCCCTGCATGAGAAGGAAGTGGGTCACCCTAAACAGGGTGGCTGGACAATTATCTGCCGATGCAATAAGAGCGGAAAAATAGTTATGTTTTGCCGTTCTTATCGCCACTAGCTAGGTCTGAATATAAGACCTTACTAGTGTTCGGTTGGATTTGGAGCGGCTGGACCTCCAAACACTCTCTAGGCGTCTTTTCCGGTGCTTCATCTCTCTCAGCTCCTCGTTATACCAAGGAGCTGGTCGAGTTCAGCGCCGGGTCAGAGGCCGCAAAGGCATGACTTGGTCCAAAGCCCCGGCCGTCGCCTCTTCCCAGGCGGCTACCAGTTCTTCAGCCGAGCCATGGGCTAATTCCCCGGGAAACGGCCCAAGCTCCGTCAGAAACCTCTCTGGGTCCATCAGGCGCCTGGGACGGAACCATTGAATCGGCTCCTTCTCCCTGAGGTGTGGTGCAGCAGTTCGAAAGTCTAGTTGAAGGAGTAAATGATCTGACCATGACAGGGGTTTAATAATTAGATCCCCTAACTCCAGATCATTAAGCCACTGTCCCGAGACGAAAATCAAGTCCAGAGTGTTACCCCTGATGTGGGTGGGACCATTAACTATCTGGGTCTGGTCCAAGGCCGTCATGGAAGCCATGAACTCCCGAGCTGTCGTTGATGATTCGCCCGCCCACATGTATTTATGGTGAAAAGAGAATAGGAAAGCCAGAACATTTAAAAATCATAGATTGTAAATTATTAGACTATGGCAACTATGGAGATAATCTTATTTCAACTAACTTTTTGTCACAGTTGTGGTGTTCAGAATCATATTAACAGTCTATAATGAGTTGGTTCTCAAAACGTATAAAGTTACACTAAGTAATTCATGTTATAGTCATACATTATGGTCTAGTTTTGTATGAATCCAGAACACTGAATTGTTCAACAAAACAGATTTAAAAAACTTGGTTTAATATGCATGAAACTATGACATTCTCATCTTTAAAAACATTTCAGGCTATTATTTGTAATCCTTGCAGGCACCATAAGAACTAAGAATAAAAGCAAAAGATCTTGGCCCTTAGTATGCTTTGCTCTTATCATAATTAAACTTCTAAATCAATGAAAATTCAACCAGAGAAGCTCAGAGGCACTTATTTTCTGTAATGGTAAAAGAAAAGAATAGCAGAATAACAGAGTTATAGCGACCTTCCAACTCTGTTATCCTGTTATTCTTTGTAATTATGGGAAAAAATGTGGAAAAAATGTAGGAAATTGTGTTATTCTTTTCTCAATTATCAATATATTGTTTGGCATTTAAAGTACTATGCAAATGAATGGCATAACACATAATATACAAGCAAAATATATGAGAACTTAACATTTTAAATGCCCTATTGAGAATAAATAAAAAGCAATTCCTTGGAAGCAGTATAAAAACTGTCAACAACAACTGATTTTCATCTTGGGTGATTTATGATCAGATAGACGTGCATAGAATAGAAAGGCAGTTCTGAGGAGGCTTTCATTTTCTAATAACTTGTGACATTTATTTATTTATTTTTATTTTATTTTATTTATTTATTTTTATTTGTCATAACAATATATATAAGCATCACACAAAAGATTATATAGTATATAAACATATATGTGAGGCAATATAAGAAGGTATAAGCGCATATATATATATATATATGTAGGTCTTTGGTTATTCGGGTTTTCTCCCGCGTAAAATTGGAAGTGTCTTGGCGACGTTTCGACAAAGTCTCATTCGTCATCTTCAGGCTTCAGCTTCATGCTTCTGGGAGCAATGTGTGATTGCAGCTGTTTCTTCCTTTTTAACTGCTAGTGGGGGTTTGAACTGATTGGGTGGGAGCTTGGCTGTGCTCTGATTGGATGGGGTTTTTTTGTGCTCTGATTGGCTGGGGGTGTGTCCTGTGTTGGTGGGGGCTTGGTTGTGTTCAGATTAGTCTGAGTTGCAGGGGGATTTGAGCTGGTGAGCTGCATTGCTGTTGTTTGGCTTCGTGTTTGTGGTCGTGCTACATCTTCATAGTGGGTGTCTGTCTGCTGTATGTATGGATTGGAGGGGTTTGAAATGGCTAATGTTGCAGCTACGGTCTGGCTTCTGGTGCTTGGTCGTGCTTCCTGATCAGTGTGGGTTTGGGTCTGCTTTCTGGATGGATGTGTGGTGGTGACATCCTGTGTGGACCTCGTGAGTGTGGGTCTGGTGTCATTCCTTGTGTTAGGGACTCGTTTGTCAATAAGGGCGGGTTTCCAAATGGCTGGTAGGTGGGAGGTATCATCTCGTTTGTTCATGCTGTGTGGGCGTTTTTCTATCTCGATGGCTTCTCTGATTATTCTGTTGTTAAAGTGTTCAGTTTTGGCGATAGTTCTGGTCTTTTTAAAGTCAATATTGTGTCCTGTGGCTTTAAGGTGTTGGACCAGGGAAGAAGTTGGTTCCTCTTTTTTGACTGAGTTCTTGTGTTCTTCAATGCGTGCACTTATTCTTCGGTTGGTTTGTCCAATGTATGTGGTGGGGCAGGCGGTGCATGGGATTTCATATACTCCTTGATTTTCTAACTCAATTTTGTCTTTGGGGTTTCTTAGAATGGTGGATATTTTTTGGTTTGTGCAGAATGCTGTCTTGATGTTATGTTTGTGGAGGATCTTGCTGATTCTGTCTGTGGTGCCTTTTATATATGGGAGGAGGGCTGTGCCGTTTTCTTGTTCTCTGTCTTCGATTTTAGCGGGGGGTTCTTTTTGGATTAGTTTGGTAATCTTATTTCTCTGGAATCCAGAAGCCAGACCGCAGCTGCAACATTAGCCATTTCAAACCCCTCCAATCCATACATACAGCAGACAGACACCCACTATGAAGAGGTAGCATGACCACAAACACGAAGCCAAACAACAGCAATGCAGCTCACCAGCTCAAATCCCCCTGCAACTCAGACTAATCTGAACACAACCAAGCCCCCACCAACACAGGACACACCCCCAGCCAATCAGAGCACAAAAAACCCCCATCCAATCAGAGCACAGCCAAGCTCCCACCCAATCAGTTCAAACCCCCACTAGCAGTTAAAAAGGAAGAAACAGCTGCAATCACACATTGCTCCCAGAAGCACGAAGCTGAAGCCTGAAGATGACGAATATATATATGAAGATGAAGCATATATATATATATATATATATATGAAGAAAAAAGAAAAACAATAGGACAGGAACGGTAGGCACGTTTGTGTTCTTACGCACGCCCCTTATGGTCCTCTTAGGAATGGGGTGAGGTCAATAGTAGAAAGTTTTTGGTTAAAGCTTTTGGGATTATGGAAAGAGACCACAGAGTCAGGTAAAGTGTTCCAAGCACTGATGATTCTGTTACAGAAGTCATATTTTCTGCAATCTAGATTAAAGTGGTTAACATTAAGTTTAAATCTATTGGTTGCTCTTGTATTATTGCAATTAAAGCTGAAGTAGTCATTAACAGGAAGGACATTACAATAGATGATTCTATGAATTAAACTTAGGTCTTGTTGAAGGCAACGGAGTTCTAAGTTTTCTAAGCCTAGGATTTCAAGTCTGGTGGCATAAGGTATTTTGTTGTTTTCAGAGGAGTGGATAACTCTTCTTGTAAAATATTTCTGGGCATGTTCAATTGTATTGATGTCAGAAATGTGGTATGGGTTCCAGACAGGCGAGCTGTATTCAAGGATTGGCCTAGCAAATGTTTTATATGCTCTGGTTGGTAGTATAGTGTTTTTGGAAAAGAAGCTATGCAAGATTAGGTTTACAACTCTTAGAGCCTTTTTTGCTATGTAGTTGCAGTGGGCTTTGGCACTTAGATCATTTGATATGAAAACTCCAAGGTCTTTAACAGGGTGGAGGTCATCTGTAAGGTAATGTCCATCAAGCATGTACTTAGTGTTTGTGTTCTTTTTTCCAATATGTAAGACTGAGCATTTGCTGATTGAGATTTGGAGTTGCCAAGTTTTAGACCAAGCGGTTAGATGATCAAGGTCTTTTTGAATGGTAGATGTATTGTCAGTGGTGTTAAATAGTTTGACATCGTCAGCAAAGAGATCACAATTACTTGAGATATGGTCACAAAGATCATTTATGTATAGTATGAAGAGTGTTGGTCCAAGAATGCTGCCTTGAGGAACACCACTCTTGACAGGAACAGGATTTGATAGAGCATTGCCAATTTTGACCACTTGTTGTCTGTTAGACAGAAAAGCAGATATCCATTTTTAAAGGCATCTTTAAAAATCAGATACCTAAGCTAGTTATACCTACTGATCTCTAATACGCTTTTTAGAGACTAATTTTTATTATAATTTTTTTGTTTTTGTTGCATAAGAATATAAAGTATAAATTGCTTTATGCAAAAATAATATTGGAACAATCAGAAGCTGAATACTGTTGAAAATTATACTGTTGCAGTGTTTTCATAGAGTAATAGAACATATAACAGATTAGCAGATTAACAGAGTTGGAAGGGACTTTTTAGGTCATCTAGTCCAACCCCCCATTCAAGCAGGAGACCCTACACCATTTCTGACAAATGGCAGTCAATTAAGTTAAATAAACTTAACAAATAAATTAAAAATTAAAAATTAAAATCAGGGCCTCTCTGGCTTAGACTGGTAAGACAGTCTGTTATTAACAGCAGCTGCTTGCAATTACTGCAGGTTCAAGCCCCACTAGGCCAAAGGTTGACTCAGCCTTCCATCCTTTATAAGGTAGGTAAAATTAGGACCCAGATTGTTGGGGGCAATAAGTTGACTTTGTATATAAATATACAAATGGATGAAGACTATTGCTTGACATAGTGTAAGCCGCCCTGAGTCTTTGGAGAAGGGCGGGATATAAATGCAAATAAAAAAACAACAACAATTAAGTTAAATATTCAGCACTGGATTTATATACTTTACTAAATTGTATGTTGGCTTGTTTGGTTTTGGTTTAATGTAAACTCAGCCACTACATGTTTTAGAATTTGATAGATAGCTTAGTATGTTGTACAAGTCCAATCACTTTATTAAGTGTCAGAGCTTAATAAATCATGAATTGGCAAAACATATAACAGACTTCTCTCTTTGCTACAGTCTTCTCTGACCTGGGATATTTCTGATGTGAGAATTACCAAAGCTAAGGCAGAGGTTATGCTGTCATCTCATGTAGAATCAGTGCATTAGGCCTGCCCTGCCCTTCGCCTCTGCTTTGGTATGCACTCCTAATTTTGAAACAACCCAAGGAAGTAGCACTGCCTTTTCTGGTAATTTTGGCAACACCAACGTTTAGATTTATCAGAAGATAATGGCTTGAAAAACACTTCTAGGTTGATAGTGTCTAATTATGCATCACTGTGCTTAATAATTTCACAGGAACATCCTTATTTCCTGGCATACTGGTTTTTCTGCTTATAAGAGCCTTCTCTTATAGGTGAGGTTGCAATAGATACTAGGTATAATAAACTATTTTTTTTGCTTTTTTGCTTACTTTTGTAGGACACAGAGGTCTTGGCCTTCCAAAGCCTTACCACAACATCTCAAATGCTGCCAGCAGTGTTTGCCATTCAAACAAATGCTAAGCTGTAGCTTTAATAGGCATAGGAGATTCATGATGATCAAATTGCAGTCTGCCAGAAATTGCTTCCCATCAGTAATTTCCTTCTGGATTCATTTCAAAAAGTTCCTTAAAACGTCTTAAACAAAATGTATACAACATTGAGAAGAGGTAGCAGTGTTGTTTCTGCAGTTCAGTTTCTCCAAAGTTGAAGATCTGAAGAACTCAGGAAAGCTGGTTAGGACAATGATGCAATACACAAACCTGGGACAAGCAAATAATAGGTTATAGTTTCACCCTTATAACTCTACAAGGTAAGGATATCCAGCATATTTTCTCCAGATGGGTGAATGTATTGAGCAGAGATAAGCATCTGGTCCACAAAAAAGTGATAATTCCAACTCTATAACCAAGATGGTTTGTCCTGAAGAATAATGGGACATATGGTCCAATGACATACACATGGTCATATATTGTTTACCTGGATATTTGAGATATTTGTGAAATTAGTTTATGATATAAGTCTCAATTCATTTAAGCAGGCTGACATAGTTGTATAACCTGTTAAGTAAAGAATAGCAAACCTGAGTTGTATTTGCACCTGAATCGTATGGATTCATACATAGATGCCATTTATATGCAATAATTACATTTTATGGACATTTAAGGACACTAATATGTTTATCCTCATCCAAATATTGGGAAAACAGATTAGACAATGCATGCTATTGAAAATAATACAGCACAGTAAAGGTTCATACTCAATTGTGCATCCAAATTGCATTCATTCAGAATATGATTCCCAGAGTTCCTTCTAGCTTCAAGAAGTACCAAATAGCTTGAAAAAATTTCTGTAAATGCCAAAGGTCCTTTGGCATAACAATTTCAAAGTCAAATTTTGCTGTTTTATTTATGCTCACTCATAAACATAATAGAAATAGGATTAAGTCAGTTGTATTGTTATCTAAAATATTCCAGTTAAAATTACCTGAAAGCATCAAGTAAATTCTTGTCCATTTTGTTGCTTGCCTTATCTCAGGATGAGCAATTTAGGCAAAGTTCCACTAAAAAATTAGTCCAGAAGCAATTTACATTTCCAAAGTACCCATTCTTTTCATGCATCCTGTGCTTTTTAGCATGGTTTTTACATCTATTTTTTAAAAGTAAAATCCAGATAAGAGCTCATGATGTCATATTCACCTCCTACTACATCAATCTCTGTCCTCAACTTCAAAAGCACTTTCCTTCTTCTCGTTTACTTCAATGTTTTATTTCATTTAATTCCTTCCATTGTGTCTGACTCCCAAAAGTATTACACCCTGTAATAATCACATGAAGAAATAACCTGCATTTTCAGCTCTCAAAGTAATGAAGCATAATGCAGGTTATTGAAGTTTCTTTCACCAGTTTCATACATATACATATACATATACATATACATATACATATACATATACATATACATATACACATACACATACACATACACATACACATATACATATACATATACATACACACATATAGGCTGAATAAATAAGGATAGGGTATACAGTCTGGTTTTCTATCCTGTGTAAGTTTTGTATGTGGACAATGAGATATTTTGGGATTTCCATTTTTATAAATGTATTCAACAACCTCACATGGCCAATCAAAGGATTTTCTACAGTTAATAATAATGTACAGATTGACTGTGGGGTGAATTTTGGTTTTTTAATTTTCCATATGCATCAGGAATAATATCGCTTATTTGTTGGACTTTTCTAAAAACCAACTTGAACATTTAGTATTTCCCTTTCCATATAGGAATCTGCATTAGATTATCCTAAATGTTTTGTTAGCATATGAAACTAACAGCACTATGTGACATCCTGCACATAAATTTCAATATTATATAAAATCATTGCATAGTGATTCCTAGTGACAGCTTTGAAAAATCTGAAAAAATTCTGCTACACATCTTTATTGTTGGTATTATTATTGAGATTTAATATAGCCACCCACCCAAAGGACTCTTGTCACCTTACAAGGTGGACTATGATTAATGATATAAGTACATCAGGCTATTTTTTATATATTACTGAATGCCAATCAGGAATTTTGAAGTTCCATTCACACCTTTGTGTGTAATAACATTAAGCACAATACAAATATTATAATTATAAGCATTCCAAATCAAAAAGGCTCAAGGCAGCATACAAAATTATGCATGCCAACAAAGTACCATTGAAATGAAACAATCGAATGATATAACTCCATTATACAGTGGAAATCAGAACATGCAGACACATTTCTTGATCACTTTAATCAGTGGTGGGATTCTGCCGGTTCTAGGCAGTTTGGCCGAACTGTTTGTTAAATTGCTGGTTCGCCCGCCTCTTGCCCCTCCCTTCCCCACCATTACTTACCGGTGTCGCGGCACCATTTGTAAAATTGCTGGCTCGCACTCTCCTCCCCCCTGGGAGCACACCTGAACCGCTTGTTAAATGTCTGGCTCAGCCGCCTACAACTCTGTTCCCCATCTCGGACAGCCCACCTTGGATTGTCCTGACCGCTCCAGCAGCAGAAGGCAAGTACAGCTGAGTGCTGCCCCTGGGGAAGCGGGACTGGGAAAGGTAGTTGACCTGCGCCTGCCCAGCTGCCGGCCGTGACCTACCCCCATCCAAGCACCTCGCTGGCCACGCAGCCGCCAACCGAAGCCTGGCTCCATCCAAGTGTCTCGCTGCCCACCCGATCCAAGTGCCATGCGGCCGCCAACCAAGGCCTACCTTCATCCAAGCCTCTTGCTAGTCAGCCAATTCAAGCTCCTCGCTGGCCACGTGGCCAGCGAGGCACTTTAATCGCTGGCTAGAGAGATGCTTGGATGCAGGCAGGCTTCAGTCGGCGGCCACGTGGCGCTTGGCTCGGGTGGGCAGCGAGGTGCATGGATCGGGTGGGCAGCAGCCACAAGCTGTCCCGCTGCAGGATTGTCGTGGCACTGAGTCATGACAAGGGCTCGGAGTGGTCCTGTGGGCACGTATAATCGCCCCCAAAACTTGAGTAAGTCCTCCTCCAAGGTCCAAGGAGACGTGGGGCCCACCTCCACTCTCCTTTGCTGCGACCAGGCGTCCTGGTACTGCTCCTCTCGCACCCGGGCCCGCAAGTCCACCGGTTCCCGTGCTGCGGCCAAGGCTTTTGCTGGCAGCACCATCCATGGAGGAAGGGGGCAGAGGTACCCCGGTTTGCGGGACAGGGCGTCTGCCCTCTGGTTGTGACCACTGGGAATGTAGGTCACACAGAAGTTGAACTGGGCAAAAAACAACAACCACCGGATCTGCCGCTGGTTCAACTTCCGAGCTGTGGTGAGGTGCTCGAGATTCCGATGGTCTGTTCGGACCTCCACCTGATGTCGGGCCCCCTCCAGATGGTGTCACCAAGTCTCGAACGTGGTCTTGATAGCCAGCAACTCCTTTTCCCAGATGGTCTAGTTGCGCTCAGAAGGATTGAGTTTCCGGGAGTAGTAAGTGCAGGGAAAAAGAGTGTCGCCATTCGCCGGAGCCTGTAGCAGCATCACTCCAAGAGCCACATTGGATGCCTCCGTCTCTACCACTAAAGGCCGGAGCGGGTCAGGATGCCTCAGGACGGTTTCCATGATGAAGGCTTTCTTGAGGGCTGTGAATGCTTTTTGCTGCAGGGAACCCCACCGTAAGGGGACCTTCTTCCTGAGGAGCTGGGTAAGTGGGGCCGTCAGTGTGGCGAAGCCCGGGATGAAGGTCCGGTAGTTGGCAAAACCCAGCAGGTGCTGAACATCCTTCACCCGACGAGGGGCTTCCCAGCTACACAAAGCCTCTACTTTGTGCAGGTCCATGGCTATACCCTTGGGCGAGATGATATGCCCGAGGAACTCTATGGAAGTCTGGAAGAAGACACATTTCTCCAGCTTCGCATTGAGTTGGTGCTCCCGCAAGTGTTGCAGAACCAGATGGACGTGCTGAAGGTGGATTTCCCTGGACCGGAAGTAAATCAGGATGTCGTTCAGGTAGATAAACCACGAACCGATCCAACATGTCTCGGAACACGTCATTCGTGAAGTGCTGGAAGACGGCAGGGGCGTTGGTCAACCCGAAGGGCATGACGGTGTATTCGTAGTATCTGTATCAGGTGCCGAATGCCGTCTTCCATTTGTCTCCCTCTCGCATACGCACCAGGTTGTAGGCCCCCCGGAGATCGAGCTTGGTGAAGATCGTGGCCTCCCGCAACCTCTCCAGCAGCTCCGGGATGAGCGGCAGGGGGTAGCGATTCCGCACCATAATGGTGTTTAGCCGGCGGTAATCGCAGCACAGGCGCAAGTCCCCCGTCTTCTTCTTCATGAAGAGGACCGGGGCCGAGAGAGGGGACTTCAAAGGCCAGATGAACCCTTGGGCCAGGTTTTTGTCCAGGAAGTCCCTAAGGGCGGCCAACTCGGGCTCCGACATGGATTACAGGCGTCCCACAGGCAGCGGTGCATTGGGCAGAAGGGGCAATCATAGGGCCAATGCGGGGGTAATTGGTCTGCCTCCTTCTTGCTGAACACGTCAGCGAGGTCCGTCAGCTCAGGAGGCAAGGAGACGGCAGGGATGGAGACGTCCTGGCCGGCACAGGTGTGGCGGATGTGGTCGACACACTGCAGACTCGGGAAAGAGATGGCGTTCCGCGACCAGGCCACCTGAGGATCGTGGGTCTGAAGCCAGGCTAACCCAGGGACCAAGGGAAAATGAAGGTCCGCCATGACATAAAACTGGATCGCCTCCTCATGGTCCCCAATGGCCAGGCGCAAAGGCTGGGTGGCAAATTTAATGGGGCCAGCCATCAGTTCTCGCCCATCAATTGTCTCTACCTGCATCGGAGGGTCCACCGGAACCACAGGGACCGCAAACTGGGTCACAAAGGCCTGGTCCATAAAGTTTGTTGTGGCCCCTGAGTCCACCAGCGCATGCGCCTGGAGCCCATCCGACCGGTTCCCCAACCACCCCCGTGTGTCCAGAATCAGATGCCAAGGGTGCCCAGAGTCTACTTCCGCAACGTCCAGTGGGGGCTTGGTACGTGCCCGACCTAGGGTTTCCCCGAGGTCGGGCCTGCTCCGTTTCCCAACTGGTCACGCCGTGATTCGGGGACCAGCATGCGTGCCCCACTTCACTTTCTGGGGCAAGAAGCGGCAAAGTGGCCAGGCTCCCCACAGTACAGGCACAATCCCCCTTGGCGCCTCCAGTTCCGCTCCTGGGCTGTCAGGCGAGGTCTGGCTGTTCCCAACTTCCTGGGCTCCTCCGCAGTGGTTACAAAACGCGGGGCGACCCGGGGCGCTGGTGGCGCAGGAAGCGGGGGTGCAGATGTCGTGGGCGGGTCCCAGGGGCGTGACGGGACGGTCGCTGTTGCAGACGGGCATCAAGGCGGAGACAAAGGGGCACCAAGTTGTCGAGGGTCCGCGGCGCCTCCACCCGGGCCATCTCGTCCTGCAGCTCCTCTGAGTGGCCCTCCTGGAATGCGTCCACCAGTGCTGCATCATTCCAGTCAGAGTCCTGGCACAAAAGACGAAATTCGGCGATGTACTCCTGCAGGGGGCACTTCCCTTGACGGAGTTCCCTAAGGCGCCTGGTTGCCGTCAGAGTCTGAACGGGGTCTTCGTACATGATGCGCAGGTGCTGCCAAAAACGCTGGTGGTCCACCAGCAGGGGGCTGTCCTGGAGCAAGAGGAGCGTGGCCCATCGGGCAGCCGAGCTGGAAAGAAGGTTAATCACGAAGGCTGCCTTAGCCTGGTCGTCTGGGAAATCCTCCGGCTGCATAGCCATGTAGAGCTGGCACTGTCCCAAGAAGGTCGGGAACATATCAGGCTGCCCAGAAAACTTATCCGGCATGGTTATCAGGCACTTGCAACGAGGAGGAGGAGTGGGAGGATGTGGGGGGGCTGCAGGTACATTCCCGGCAGCAAGTTGGCCTGCCAAGTGAGCCACTTGCTGCTGTAGCTGTTGATTAGCCATTTGTAGCTGCTGCAACTGCTGCTGTACCTGCTGTTCCATCTTTGGTGGAAGATGGTTTAGTCGGGGTGTTGGACAAAATGTTCTGTTTCCTCCCCCAACACTCCCAACAAAAAGTCAGTCAAAGGCCTTCTGCCAACAGTTTATTTACACTTGGCTGGATTCCTTTTGGCACAGAAATGTTCTGATCACGTCTCCACACGTGCCTGCCAAAATCTCTAAAACGGTCTGTTATCGAGATAACCAGAAAATTACAGATAAAGCAAGAGTCACTCACAAATAGATTCTTTCATCCATGAAACAGAATTGCCCGTGCAAATTCGCAGTTTTGTCCAACACGGTTGCACGGTTACTCACGCCCTCGTGACGTCTCGTCTGGATTACTGCAATGCTCTCTACATGGGGCTCCCCTTGAAGGGCATCCGGAGGCTTCAGTTAGTTCAGAATGTGGCTGCGCGGGTGATAGAGGGAGCCCCTCGTGGCACCCATGTGACACCTCTCCTGCGCAGACTGCACTGGCTACCTGTGGCTTTCCGGGTGCGCTTCAAGGTGTTGGTAACTATCTTTAAAGCGCTCCATGGCATAGGGCCGGGCTATTTACGGGACCGCCTGCTGCTACCGAATACCTCTCACCGACCCGTGCGCTCTCACAGAGAGGGACTCCTCAGGGTGCCGTCGGCTAGGCAGTGCCGTCTGGCGACACCCAGGGAAAGGACCTTCTCTGTGGGGGCTCCCACCCTCTGGAACGAACTCCCCCCAGGACTTCGTCAACTTCCGGACCTCCAAACCTTCCGCCGCGAGCTTAAAACACATTTATTTATTTATTTAGGTTTTTTAAATGTAGATTTTAAATGGGTTTTATTATATATACTGTTTTTAATTATCGGGCTATATTTAATTAGTTTTTTAATGGTTATTTTATTTTGTATTTATATGCATTTTATTTGCCTGTGAACCGCCCTGAGTCCCTAGGGAGATAGGGCGGTATACAAATTTGAATAAATAAATAAATAAATAAATAAATAAATAAATAAATAATAAATAAATAAACACAAAAAGCCAAGAAGCTCCTCCTCCTGCTTTTATCCCGTGTGGGTGTCGCTCCATGACTCATCATTCCCTGGGCCTGCCCCAAAGCTTCCTCTGCTGCGCACGCCGGTCACATCTGCGCAGTCTCGCATCAAGCCAAGATTGGTCTTGGGGCGTTGCCAAATCAGAAGAACGCCCGGGGGAATCAGGCCTTGCCAGCCCCTCTTCCTCCTCCTGGGTCAGTGCCAGGGAGAAAGAGGACCCAGGGGAAGCAGGCCTTGCCAGTTCCTCGTCCTCACTCTCTGAATCCTCCTCCTCCAGGAGTCCGAGTCCAGGAGCCTGGGTCACAACAAGAGAATACCTATCCACACTTCTTGTTGTTAGTCATGAAGTCATGTCCAACCCATCGCTACCCCATGGACAACGTTCCTCCAGGCCTTCCTGTCCTCTACCATCCCTGGATGGTATTCTCAAGTCAACTGCTTCAGTGACTCCATCCAGCCACCTTATTCTCTGTCATTTCCTTTTTCTTTTGCCCTCAATCGTTCCCAACATTATGCTCTTCTCCAGTGAGTCCTTCCTTCTCATTAGGTGGCCAAAGTATTTCAGTTTCATCTTCAGGATCTGGCCTTCTAAAGAGCAGTCAGGATTGATCTCCTCTAGGACTGACTGGTTTGATCGCCTTGCAGTCCAAGGGACTCACAGGAGTCTTCTCCAGCATGTAGTTCAAAGGCCTCAATTCTTTGGCGCTCAGCCTTCCTCATGGTCCAATTTTCACAGCCATACATTGCAGTTGGAAAAACCATAGCCCTCATTATACGCACTGTTGTTGGCAGGGTGATGTCTCTGCTTTTTAGTATGCTGTCTAGAATTGCCATAGCTTTCCTCCCCAGGAGCAAACGTCTTTTGATTTCTTGGCTGTAATACCCATCTGCGATGATTTTGGAGCCCAGGAAAATAAAATCTGTCATTACCTCCATTTCTTCCCCATCTATTTGCCAGGAATTGAGAGAACCGGATGCCATGATCTTAGTTTTCTTAATGTTGAGTTTCAAGTCAACTTTTGCACTCTCCTCCTTCACCCGCATCAAGAGGCTCTTTAGTTCCTCTACTTTCTGTGAAGGTTGGGAAAGTTCTCTCATATTCCATTCTATAAAAAATTACTTTTTGTCTGAAATTCTTAATGCAATAATGGTAGTAACTGTAAACCCAAACAGAAAAAGAGGGGAAGAGAGAGAGAATATACAATTGAAGATTGCTTCTCAAGACAAAGCATTTGTGACTTTTTGGTTTGGGCTTCTGCTTAACAAGATTTCAGCAATTTATAGTTTCTACAGCTTAGTGCCTCTGTATATTGCCAATTATCTTTAGCAAGGAACAGAACAGATTTTATGTCATTATTTTACCAGTGAAAAGATGTCCTTGAATCAATCATTATTCTAAAAGTGCTCCCACCTACTCACAGATCCACAATCACACACTGTGATTCACACCAATTGCCAATTACCGTATCCGAGGTTTCCATGACAACTTTTCTATGCAGAATTAAATTTCATCTTTCTGTTTGAAGTTCAGTCTCTTTAAAGTAAGAAATATCCAGCTCTGAAACAGAGCATTACCTACTAATGCAACCTGGAAGCTATATTATCTGTGAAAACAGGGAACCTCAATCTGCAGTCCAAAGCTAGTCTATGGCTCATTGGGAACCGGTCTGCGCAAGCAGCAGGTGAGCACGCAAAGCACCATTTGTGCACCCCCTTTCCCCCCTCCTGCCGCCACTGCTGCTGTTGCCAGTCCGCAGAGGTGGAAAGGTTGGTGACTGCTGTGTTAAAATACACCCTTACAGGTAGTCCTCGACTTACAACCACAATTGAGTCCAAAACTTCCATTTCTAAGCAAGACAGTTTTGCCATTTTATGACCTTTCTTGCTACAGTTGTTAAGTGAATTATTTTGGCATTAAGTAAATCTGGCTTCCCCCATTGATTTTGCTTGTCAGACTGTGAAGGTTACAAATTGTGATCACATGATTGCAGGACAGTGCAACTGTCATAAATACATGCCAGTTGCTAAGCAGCCAAATTTTGACCACAGAACCATGGGGATGCTGCAATGGTTGTAACTGTGAAAAACAGTCATAAATAACTTTTTCAATGCTGATGTAACTTTGAATGGACACTAAACGAATGGTTGTAAGTTGAGAACTACCTATAGTTGGACTAGCCTGGATCCTTTGTTCTACAAATATAGCCAGTTCAGTCATAAAGAAAAACAACATTTTCCTGCTATGAAATAAGACTGACTATAGGCTTGGATTTGCATACTTTTTCTGTCCTCTCCCCTTTTTCTATCTAGACCCGTTCCAGTCCGGCTTCCGGGCCGGTCACAGTACGGAGACAGCTTTGGTCGCGTTGGTGGATGACCTCTGGAGGGCCAGGGATAGGGGTTGTTCCTCTGCCCTGATCCTATTAGATCTCTCAGCGGCGTTTGATACCATCGACCATGGTATCTTGCTGCACCGGTTGGAGGGGTTGGGAGTGGGAGGCACTGTTTATCGGTGGTTCTCCTCCTATCTCTCCGACCGGTCGCAGACGGTGTTGACAGGGGGGCAGAGGTCGACCGCGAGGCACCTTACTTGTGGGGTGCCTCAGGGGTCGATTCTCTCGCCTACCCTGTTCAACATCTATATGAAGCCGCTGGGTGAGGTCATCAGTGGTTTCGGGGTGAGTTATCATCTGTATGCTGATGATACTCAGCTGTACTTTTCCACCCCGAACCACCCCAACGAAGCTGTCGAAGTGCTGTCCCGGTGTCTGGAAGCTGTATGGGTCTGGATGGGGAGAAACAGACTCAAGCTCAATCCCTCCAAGACGGAGTGGCTGTGGATGCTGGCACCCCAGTACAGTCAGCTGGCTGTGGGGGGCGAGTTATTGGCCCCAATGGAGAGGGTGCGCAACTTGGGTGTCCTCTTGGATGGGCGACTGTCGTTTGACGATCATTTGGCGGCCGTCTCCAAGAGGGCCTTCCACCAAGTGCGCTTGGTGCGCCAGTTGCGCCCCTTTCTTGACCGGGATGCCTTATGCACGGTCACTCATGCCCTTGTCACTTCCCGCTTGGACTATTGCAATGCTCTCTACATGGGGCTGCCCTTGAAGTGCACCCGGAGGCTGCAACTAGTCCAGAATGCAGCTGCTGGTAATAGTGGGGCAACTCGTTGCTCCCATGTAACACCAATCCTGCGCAGCTTGCACTGGCTTCCTGTGGTCTTTCGGGTGCGCTTCAAGATTTTGGTTACCACCTTTAAAGCGCTCCATGGCTTAGGACCTGGGTACTTACGGGACCGCCTGCTGTTACCTTGTGCCTCCCACCGACCCGTACGCTCACACAGAGAGGGCCTTCTCAGGGTGCCGTCCGCCAAGCAATGTCGGCTGGCGGCCCCCAGGGGAAGGGCCTTCTCTGTTGGAGCTCCTACGCTCTGGAATGAACTTCCCCCCGGTTTACGTCAATTGCCTGATCTTCGGACCTTTCGGCATGAGCTGAAAACGCACCTATTTATTCAAGCGGGACTGGATTGAAATTTTATTGGGGTATTTATGTTTTAAGATTTTAAATGGTTTTAAAATTTCGGCCACATTATAATATTTCTTTCTAACCTCTTTTTAATGTTTATATATTGAATTTTTACTTGGCTGTACACCGCCCTGAGTCCTCCGGGAGAAGGGTGGTATAAAAATCGAAATAAATAAATAAATAAATAAATTTTTTATAATTTTTCCTGTGCCAGAAGAAACTGCATTAATCATAATTTCCCATAAAATATACACTTGGGTATTTTTAAAATTATAGCAAGATCAAGCAGGAATCAAATCATTTTCTAGGGTATATTACAAATGTTGCACAGGAATACATAAAAATGATATTACATAGGATACAAATATTATATCCACATAACATGTTAAGAATGGCAAGAGGAATTGCATCTAGTTTCATTTATTTTTGAATTATGGTTTTCCCCTGTTAAAATTAAGACTCAGATTGTTCTAAGACAGTGATGGCTAAACTTTTCCCGACTGAGTGCTCAAAGTGCAAATCCCCAAAATGCAATGTGCATGTAGCCCCTGTGCATGCACCCCGCTTCCGCATATGGCCTCGCTGCCCCCACACACGCCTCCATGCATGCGCATGCACCTCTGTATGCATATCCCACATGCACTTGCGGCCCCCGCATGCACCCCGCCCCCTGCACATGCACCCCACCCCCTGCACATGCGCCCTGTGCCCCATGCATGCACGGCAGAGACACAAGACCAGCTGGTTGGTGGGAGGTGTGCGCGCATGCACAGCAGAGCTGAACTGGGTGATAGTTCATATGCCATCAGAGAGGGCGCTGTGTGCCACCTCTGGCACACATGCCATAAGTTCGCCATCACGGTTCTTTGTAAGAAAGTCAAAACATTCTACTGGTACAATTTACATCTAGTCCATGTGGCATAGCAGTGTCCAAGGTTGGCCAACTTTAACACTTGTGCTGACTGGGGAATTCTGGGAATTGAAGTCCTCAAGTCTTAAAGTTGCCAAGTTGGACACTCCTGGTGTAGCATATTTTTTGATATGCCTGCTTCATTCATTTTCCAGGCAAATAACACTACAGGTAGTCCTCAAGTTACAAATGTAATACAGCCTGGACATTCTATTTGTAATCTGAGGATTAGTGGGAGTGAATCTCGTACCTTGAATGGGATTACTCCCTCCTTTCATCCACATATTCGCTAATTGAATGTGAGGCTCGTTAAGTGCACATGAGGTATTTCAGGGTGGGGAAGGACATGGTGGTGGACCTAGTGATGGATCACCCACAATATTTCACCCACTGAAATACTTCATGGTCCCCACAATTGCTTGCCCCCCCAAACCTGCTGCGCTTCACTTATACTGTTATAACTGGAAGGATCATTGTGGTGAAGAACGCAATGAACTGCATAGGGATTGCCATGGGAATAGCAACCTCATGAAACATATCTTATAAGATCAATATTTTTCTGATCCAAGGAGAAACCAGTGGTTAAATACATCATTTTGGAGCTAGGACAAGAAGTCTTAATGGATGAATCCTAAAATTAGTGTCTCCTAGTAAGCTAAAAAATTATAGTGTATTTTGAATAATGGATACAATTATAATAATTAGTAGTCCTGAACAGTGTTCAGAGTTTTCAGTGCAATCCCAAAAGATAGTTCAGTTTACATAATCATGAAAAATGATATAGCTGCTTTAAAGAGCTGTAGACAGATCTGGTATTTGTACACTCCAAAACAATCTTTGGATTGAATCCTAATTACTAAGTACCCTAATAATCAGGAATAATATAAAAAGTGTGGAACCATAGACAGTGTATTGCAAGAAGTACAAGATCGTATCTATTCTTTATGTGACACAGATATAAAGATGACAATAATAATGGATCTAAGGAATATTTTTATATAGGATTTTTTGGCATTTAAATCCTTAAATTAAGCCCAAAGTCTTTTTAATCCTGAAAGAAATATGTTGCCCAATTTTCTATTCTTCATAGAATTCTAATTCTGATGTATCAGTCCATTAATATATCAAAGAAACAATGTTTTTATATTGACATACAAATGTCACAAGTTTGTCACACAAATTGAGTATGCTTCAGAGAAGATTTTTAAAGACCAGAATTTTAAAAAAAATGTTGCCAGACAATGCTAAACAAATTTCAAACAAATAGTATTAATCTTTACTGCCTGAGGAGACCATATGATACACAAGGAATTACTGTTTTGGAAATATTAACCTACAGTACAAGTTTAAGCTACTTATGTCCTATTATCATTAATAAGGGTCATGTGGCTGATAATGCAGGCCCATGCTAACATAAAAGCTTATTTCCTAGAGATTTAATCAGGGAAGGATTTTTATGGCATATTGACACTGTGGGCCACAAGGTCTTTGTTTGGTTGTGAGAACATTTCAGGAGATTGAAATTGGGGGCTGGTGGATAGCTTGTTCACACAAATCTTGATTGCTATGAGCATTTATCAGAGTGGAAGTTTTTAGTTTTTGTGCAACTAAGTAAAAAAATAAATCATCCTCACCCCACCCCCAGCAAAAAGTATATCATTGACAGAACTCAGTCCCCCTGCCTAGACTAACCCCAAGAAGCCTGGACAGTGAAGCAGGCCCAAGGCTCTCAAAAGGATCATTCTTTGTCTTGATGACAATTTATGCTACAATTTATTTTTCCTCAGGGAAAAGCAGGATTCCAAAATAAACCCAACAAAAATATAGACTTTTATGGTATGTTGAACCACAGTAGTGCAGTATTACAGACAAACTCTGTCCATAGCCAGGAGTTTTTTTTTTTTTTTTAATTTGATTTCTATACCGCCCTTCTCCCGAAGGACTCAGGGCGGTGTACAGGCAAGAATAAAACAGACGGTACAATATACAAATTTAAAATGCAGTTAAAAAACTTATTTTAAAATTGGCCTGAGAAGTAAAATATATAATAAGCTAAAAAACCCCATTTAAAATTAATTTCTAAGAATTTAAAAATTTGTTAAAATCAATTTAAGCCAGCCCCGCGCGAATAAAAAGATGTGTCTTCAGTTCGCGACGGAATGTCCAAAGGTCAGGTATTTGGCGTAAACCCGGGGGAAGTTCGTTCCAGAGGGTGGGAGCCCCCACAGAGAAGGACCTTCCCCTGGGGGCCGCCAGCCGACATTGCTTGGCGGACAGCACCCTGAGAAGTCCCTCTCTGTGAGAGCGTACGGGTCGGTGGGAGGCATGTGGTAACAGCAGGCGGTCCCGTAAGTACCCAGGCCCTAAGCCATGGAGCGCTTTAAAGGTAGTAACCAACACCTTAAAGTGCACTCGAAAGGCCACAGGTAGCCAGTGCGCAGGAGCGGTGTTATATGGGAGCTACGCGGAGCTCCTTCTATCACCCGCGCAGCTGCATTCTGGACTAACTGAAGCCTCCGAGTGCACTTCAAGGGGAGCCCCATGTAGAGAGCATTACAATAATCCAAGCGAGAGGTAACGAGCGCATGAGTGACCGTGCACAAGGCATCCTGATCAAGGAAGGGGTGCAACTGCCGAACCAGGCGAACCTGGTGGAAGGCCCCCCTGGAGACGGCCGTCAAATGATCTTCAAATGACAGCCGTTCATCCAGGAGGACACCTAAGTTGCGCACCCTATCCTTTGGGGCCAATAACTCACCTCCAACAGTCAGCCGCGGCTGCAGCTGACTGAATCGGGGTGCCGGCATCCACAGCCACTCCGTCTTGGAGGGATTAAGCTTGAGCCTGTTTCTCCCCATCCAGACCCGTACGGCTTCCACACACCGGGACAGCACTTCAACAGCTTCATTGGGGTGGCCTGGGGTGGGTGTCATCAGCGTACAGCTGGTATCTCACCCCAAAGCCACTGATGATCTCACCCAACGGCTTCATATAGATGTTGAACAGAAGGGGCGAGAGAATCGACCCCTGCGGCACCCCACAAGTGAGGTCCCTCGCGGTCGACCTCTGCCCCCCTGTCAACACCGTCTGCGACCGGTCAGAGAGATAGGAGGAGAACCACCGATACACGGTGCCTCCCACTCCCAATCCCCCCAACCGGCGCAGCAGGATACCATGGTCGATGGTATCAAAAGCCGCTGAGAGATCTAATAGGACCAGGGCAGAGGAATAGCCCCTGGCCCTGGCCCTCCAGAGATCATCCACCAATGCGACAAAAGCTGTCTCCGTGCTGTACCCGGGTCGGAAGCCGGACTGGAACGGGTCTAGATAGACGGCTTCATCCAGGTATTGGGGTAGCTGTCGCGCCACAGCACTCTCTACAACCTTCGCAACAAAGCGAAGGTTGGAGACTGGACGATAATTACCCAAAATAGCTGGGTCCAGGGAGGGCTTCTTGAGGAGGGGTCTCACCACCGCCTCTTTCAAGGAGGCAGGGAAAACCCCTTCCAACAAAGAAGCGTTGATAATATCCTGGAGCCAGCCTCGTGTCACCTCCTGAGTGGCCAGTACCAGCCAGGAAGGACACGGGTCCAGTAAACATGTAGTGGCGTGAAGTCTCCCCAACAACCTGTCCACGTCCTCGGGAGCCACAGGGTCAAACTCATCCCAAATGGACTCAACAAGACGTGTCTCCTCTCCCTCGCTTGGATCATCCCAATTTCGGTCCAGACCATCCCGGAGCTGAGCGATTTTATTTATTTATTTTTATTTATTATTTATTTATTTAATCATATTTATATACCGCCCTATCTCCCGAAGGACTCGGGGCAGTTAACAGGCACTTAAAAAACATATAAATACATAAATACAACATAAAAACAATTAAAAAACTTATTCTAAAAGCCCGATAGTTAAAATTATGATTAAAATATAAAACTAAAACCCAATTTAAAACCCATAAATTTAAAATCTAACTCAGTCCCGCGCAAATAAATAAGTGTGTTTTAAGCTCGCGGCGGAAGGTCCGAAGGTCCGGAAGCTGACGAAGTCCTGGTGGCAGTTCGTTCCAGAGGGTGGGAGCCCCCACAGAGAAGGCCCTTCCCCTGGGCATCGCCAGACGACATTGCCTCGCTGACGGCACCCTGAGGAGTCCCTCTCTATGAGAGCGCACGGGTCGGTGAGAGGTATTCGGTCGCAGTAGGCGGTCCCGTAAGTAACCCGGCCCTATGCCATGGAGCGCTTTAAAGATGGTCACCAAAACCTTGAAGCGCACCCGGAAGGCCACAGGTAGCCAGTGCAGTCTGCGCAGGATAGGTGTCATGCGGGAGCCACGAGGGGCTCCCTCTATCACCCGCGCAGCCGCATTCTGGACTAACTGCAGCCTCCGGATGCCCTTCAAGGGGAGCCCCATGTAGAGAGCATTGCAGTAATCCAGGCGAGACGTCACGAGTGCGTGAGTGACCGTGCATAGGGCATCCCGGTCCAGAAAGGGGCGCAACTGGCGCACCAGGCGAACCTGGTAGAACGCTCTCCTGGAGACGGCCGTCAGATGATCTTCTAGAGACAGCCGTTCATCCAGGAGGACGCCTAAGTTGCGCACCCTCTCCATCGGGGCCAGTGACTCGCCACCGACGGTCAGCCGCGGACTTAGCTGACTGTACCGGGATGCCGGCATCCACAGCCACTCTGTCTTGGAGGGATTGAGCTTGAGCCTGTTTCTCCCCATCCAGACCCGTACGGCCTCCAGACACCGGGACAACACTTGATAACCGTTGGGGTGGTCCGGTGTAGAAAAGTACAGCTGGGTGTCATCCGCGTACAGCTGGTACTTCACACCGAAACCACTGATGATCTCACCCAGCGGCTTCATGTAGATGTTGAACAGAAGGGGCGAGAGGATCGACCCCTGCGGCACCCCACAAGTGAGGTTCACTAACTTCACTCAAAAACTAATTGATATTTTTTAATCTGATACTTATTTTGAATATAATCAATCCACTTCCTCCATTCCAATATATATTTTTCTTGTGTACAGTCTTTCAAGTAGGCAGAAATTTTTGCCATTTCTGCTAAATTTGATACTTTACTAATCCATTCTCCAATTGTAGGTAAGTCTTCTTTCTTCCAATATTGTGCAATCAATAATCTTGCAGCAGTTATTAAATTCAGAATCAGTTTTGTCTCTATAACAGTGCAATCTGAGATTATTCCTAATAAAAAGAACTGTGGAACAAACTTGATCTTCTTTTTCAAAATGTTCTGCATAATCCACCATATTTTAATCCAAAAGGCTTTAACTTTTTTGCAAGTCCACCATATATGATAATAGGTAGCATCCTCACAATCACATCTCCAACATTTTGCTTTCACATTTGGATACATACATGACAGTTTTTTAGGATGTAAATGCCATCTATAAAACATTTTATAAAAATTTTCTCTTAAATTTTGTGCTTGCATGAATTTAACATTCCTCACCCAAATTTTTTCCCATGTTTCTAACATTATAGGTTGTTGAAAATTTTGTGCCCATTTTACCATACAATCTTTAACCAACTCCATTTCTGAATCAATTTCAACCAATACATTATATAATCTCTTTATATGCTGTTGACCTTGATCTGTCCACGACAAAGGTTCAATGACTATTTCCTTTATGTCCAGATCTCTCAACCACTGACCAGAGACAAAAATCAGATCCAGTGTGCCACCCCCAGTGTGAGTAGGGCCATCAACTACTTGAGTCAGGTCCAAGGCCGTCATGGAAGCCATGAACTCCCGAGCTGCTGACGAGCCGGAAGATGGCAAGTTAAAATCCCCCATGACTAAAAGTCTGGGGGTCTCAACTGCCACTCTGGCAAGCACCTCCAGGAGCTCAGGCAGGGCAGCTGTCACGCAGCAAGGAGCCAGGTACGCGACCAGCAAGCCCATCTGACATCTATGGCCCCACTTCACAAAGAGGGATTCACACCCGGCAATCTGAGGCACAGTGGTCTCCCTCGGCTCCAGACTCTCTCTAATCACAACCGCCACCCCCCCACCCCTACCCTGGGCTCTCGGCTGATGGAATGCACGGAAACCTGGCGGGCACATCTGTACCAGGGGCACGCCCCCTTCTGCGCCCAACCAGGTCTCCGTAATGCCTATAAAGTCCGCGGCACCCCCCTGAATAAGATCATGAATTAGGGGGGCCTTGTTGGCCACGGACCGTGCATTACACAACATCAGCCGAAGGCCCGGGCTCTGAGGGTCTTGACCATCCGGGGAACGGGAAAAGTCTGGGGACTCGGGGCGCGCGATCGCCTGTAAGCATCGAGCGCGCACCCCCTTAACATGATTCGAGCCCCCACTTCCGCCAAATCTGCCCCTCCCCCATACCGTGCAAATAGCACCACCCTCCACCAGTGGAACACGAACTGCCCCCATAACCTTCGGACCTATTAACTCGCTGCCACGAGCATGCACAGGAACTGATACCCCTAAAAATGCCCTCCCCAACGGGTTCTTCCCCCCACCCGACACTACCCTCCCCCCCTTTAAAAGACCCTTATTAAAAAACCTATCTACAAAACCCCACAAATTCTTCTTCCTCGCATGCCACCTCTCCGGGTCCCAAGACCCCTCGTTAAGGCCGGCCCTCGATAACCCAGAGGGCCATTCCTGCGAGGCGGGGGAACCTCACAGTCGAAGAAGTTCGGCAGACGTATATTTCATGCGTTAAGATGTAAATGACAGCGGAAAAAAGGGAATTCCCAGGTCGATAGATGGTATCGCGAACAACAGGCAGAACCTGAATAGTTACAGGCCACAGCAAAAGGCCGGTATGGCAACAGTCTGATGGAATAAAGAATGGAAGTTGGGATGGTGAATTCTGCCCATGATATCGCCCATCAACTAAGATCAAAGTTCCGCCTGCCCGGGCAGACCATATCCAAACCGGCGGTAGCCGTGCCGCTAAAGAAAGTGCGGCAAACCGTCCAGCCGCTCGCGGTAATGGCCGACAGTCCAGCAGTAAAAACCGCAGTCCGGTCCAACTCTTTCCAGTGGGTGCCATCCCCCCCCCCGGCATAGAATGGACCCCGCCATCTGTCATCGAAAGGGTCGTTGGTGTCAATGCTGCTAACAGAGCCGCTAACAAAATCAGCAGCCCGCTCCCCGCCGCTGATGTCATGACGGCCGGGTGCAGCAAACCAGCCATTTCCAGTACGCGCCAATCCACGCCCTTCCAAAATGGCCGCCACCGATCGTCGCAGATGATCATGGCCGCCGATGGTAATGGCCGCCAACAATGTCAGTGATGTTAAGGTCAAAACCGCAGATAGTGTCCATTGCCGCTAGACGCTTCCGCCGATGAAAGGCACGCTGCCCAAAAGCGCCGGGTAGTTGGCCGCTGGTGACTCATGCGGCCACCTGGTAGCGAACCGCGGATCGGCCAAACTCCTCTCAGCGGACGCCACTCCGTGCCACGCCCAGCCACAATGGCCACCGCCATCCGTCCGCCACTCGCCCGCCATTCCAGCCCCGTTCCCGGCAGCCGGGGGTCTACCGAGACCCAAAGGTCTCTCACCAGCTGTTGGGAAGATGGTCTACGGGGGGGGGGTAGGACTGGGCGAGCCGCGGTACGGCTCAGCTCTTCTCGGCGGGCTCTTCTCAGCGGGCGCCATTCCGTGCCCCGACCGGCCAACATGGCCGCCGCCATCCGCCGTCCGCCCCTCGCCCGACGCCCCTGCCCCGATCCCGGCAGCCGGGGTCTAACGAGTCCCAGAGGTCTCCCTCCAGCTGTCGGGAGGATGATCTACAGGGCAGTAGGTCCGGGCGAGCCGCGCTCCGGCTCAGCTCTTCTTGGCGGGCTCTTCTCAGCGGGCGCCGTTCCGCGCCCCGCCCAGCCAAAATGGCCGCCGCCATCCGCCGTCCGTACTTCATCCGACACTCCTGCCCCGTTCCCGACAGCCGGGGGTCTAGCAAGCCCCAAAGGACTCCCTCCAGCTGTCGGGACGATGGTCCACGGGGCGGTAGGTCCGGGGAGCTCGGGAGCAACCCCCGCGGCTTCCCGGCCGGGAAAAAGCCCGACCCGCCGTCGGCATGATCTTCAAAACGCCGCCATCCTGCGCATGCGAAGTAGAAGAAACATTTTATCATATAGATAACCACTAAACTCCTCAGAACGTCCCTGCACCGGGTCATCCCGCACCTCCTGTTGAAGGAGGGAGCGGGTCACCCGAAACAGGGCGGCCGGGCGGTTATCTGCCGACGCAATGAGGGTGGAGGCATATGAGCGTCTCGCCTCCCTCATTGCCACTAGGTAGGTCCTAGAATAGGACCTAACTAGTGTCCGATCAGCTTCGGAACGGCTGGACCTCCAGGTGCTCTCTAGACGTCTTCTCCGATGTTTCATCTCCCTCAGCCCCTCGGAGAACCAAGGGGCCAAACGAGATCTGCGCCGGGTCAGAGGTCGCAAAGGCACGACACGGTCCAAGGCCCCAGCTGCGGCCCGCTCCCAGGCCGCAACTAGTTCCTCAGTCGTGCCGTGGGCCAGATCCTCAGGGAATGGCCCAAGCTCCGTCCGGAACCTCTCAGGGTCCATCAGGCGCCTGGGACGGAACCACCGTATAGGTTCCGTCTCCCTGCGATGGTGGATGGCGGTTCGGAAGTCTAGTCGAAGGAGAAAATGATCGGACCATGACATCGGTTCTGTTACTAAATCATCTAATTCCAGATCATTTAACCACTGACCAGAGATATAAATCAGGTCCAGTGTGCCTCCCCCCATGTGCATGGGGCCATCATTTACCCGAATCAGGTCCAAGGCCGTCATGGAAGCCTGGAACTCCCAAGCTGCAGTCGATAGCAAGCCAGCTGATGGCAAGTTGAAATCCCCCATGACTATAAGTCTGGGGGTCTCAACCGCCACAGAGGCAAGTACCTCCAACAGCTCGGGCAGGGCTGTGGTCACGCAGCAAGGAGCCAGGTACGCGATCAACAAGCCCAACTGATTCCTATGGCCCCACCTCACATAGAGGGATTCACAACCGGCAATCTGAGGAACAGTGGCCTCCCTCGGTTCTAGATCTTCCTTAATGACAACCGCCACCCCCCCACCCCTACCTTGGGCCCTCGGCTGATGAAATGCTCGGAAACCTGGAGGGCACAGCTCAACGAGGGGAACCCCCCCCCTCCGGACCCAACCAGGTCTCCGTAATGCCCATAAGGTCCGCTGAATAAGATCGCAAATCAGGGAGGCTTTATTAGCCACGGACCGGGCATTACATAACATCAACCGAAGATCCAGGCTCTGAGGATCATGGCCGCCTGAGGAACGGGTAGGGACTGAGGGGCCGGAGCACGTGATCGCCGTCAAACATCGAGCACGTGCTCCCAACACTCGATACGCCCTCCCCCTCCGCCATATCTGCCTCTCCCACTTACTGTACAGATTGGACAGCCCTCTAGTCCTGGAACAGAACCCTCCCCCCCTGCCTTCAGACCAGATGTTACAATGTCGCGAACAAGCACAGGGGCTGGATCCCTCCCCGACGGGTTCTCTCCCCTACCCGTCAAATCCCTCCCCCCCTCCCGACCCTTAAAATCCCCATTAAAACTCCCCTTAAAAAATCTATTAAAACAACTAATTAAAAAACCCCTAAGCCTCCTATTTTTTGATCCTGACCAGCTCACGGTTGACTGTTTTCCATCCTTCCAAGTTAGGTAAAATGAGTTTGTTGGGGGCAATATGCTAACATTGTAAACTGCCCACAGAGTGCTGTAAAGCACTATGGTGCAGTATAGAAGTCTGCTGTTGCCATTTTGGTTCATCTGAAATCAATTTTTCTATATCAATTAGCATATTTTATATGCTAGCATATTTTCTTCCCAGTTTGACAATAGGTATTAAAACCATAGAGGGGGAGATATTAAGACTAGTATACCAATTATTCTTGGAATTCTATCTCTCTTATTATTTAAAATAAATTTATATATATATATAGACTTTATATAGACTTCTTCAGCTTCAATAGCAATAATACAAGAGCAAACAACAGATTCAAACTTAATGTCAACCGCTTCAATCTTGATTGCAGAAAATATGACTTCAGTAACAGAGTTGTTAATGCTTGGAATACACTACCTGACTCAGTGGTCTCCTCTCCAACTCCTAAAAGCTTTAACCAAAAACTGTCTACCATTGACCTCACCCCATTCCTAAGAGGACTATAAGGGGCGTGCATAAGTGCACAAAAGTGCCTACCGTTCCTGTCCTATTTTTTCCTTTCAATATATGTTCCTGTATATAACGTTGTGACAAATAAATAATAATAATAATAAAAAAGTTTGGTTACAAAGTAGTAAACTGAATTCACATGGAGGTGCATACATACACTCTTCACCCCATCAGAAATTCTACTACGATAACAACCACTGACTATTATTCATCCAACCCGCATCTTTAAAGGTGCAGCGGAAGAGAAACCACTTTTATCTACAGTAGCTTCCGTACTCTCAAAACAGAGACGACTCGAGATGAGGTCGGCTGAACTCCTTTCTTGGGTGGGGAAAAAAGCTCCAATAGCAATTCCCCCGCCCTACAGGCAGGGGCGCTTTTTTCCGCGAAGCCGGGCAATAGCACAGGAAACTCTGCTCACCGTTTTCCACTCTGCTGTGATACTATTTAGTTCCGCTTCCGTGAGAAATAGCTAGAAGCGCGAACTGGAGCGGACTTCGTTTTGATGTCGTAAGGAGGCTTGTTAGTTTCTCGCCTGTTTATTTTTAATTTGTCTGTTTTTCACTCTTCTAAGAGTTGCTGCCTATTTTGTTCCCTGCCTCTTCTTTTGTCTCTTTTTCCCCCTCGTTCTAATTTTTTCCTTTTTATAAGCTGCTGTTTTTCTCCTTCCTCCCTTTTCCTCTTTCGCGTTTGTAAAATAGTTTATTTTATTTATTTATTTATTTATTTATTTTGTCACAACAATATATGTAGGTATCATACAAAAAGATTATATAGTAAATAAACACATATGTGGGTAAATATAAGGAGGTATAAGCATATATATAGGAAGAAGAAAAGAAAAACAATAAGACAGGAACGGTAGGCACGTTTGTGCGCTTATGCACGCTCCTTATGGTCCTCTTAGGAATGGGGTGAGGTCAATAATAGAAAGTTTTTGGATAAAACTTTTAGGATTATGGGAAGAGACCACAGAGTCAGGTAAAGTATTTCAAGCACTGATGATTCTGTTACAGAAGTCATATTTTCTGCAATCTAGATTAAAGCGGTTGACATTAAGTTTAAATCTATTAGTTGCTCTAGTATTATTGGAATTAAAGCTGAAGTAGTCTTTAACAGGAAGGACATTACAATAGATGATTCTGTGAGTTAAGCTTAGGTCTTGTCGAAGTGAAGTGTAGTGTAGGGAAGGTGGGTGTTTTAAGTGTTATAATAAAAATATAAGTATACTTGGGTTCAGTAGTACTCATTTCCAGATAGATAGATAGATATTCATTAGTACAAGGAAACAAGTAACAGTATAGACATAGACCCGGACACATGAAAAAGATTGGCACAAATAAAAGGAGATAAATAGGCAAAACAGAGCCATAAACACATATAAATGGGGACAGTAGGACAGGGACAGTAGGCATGCTGATGCACTTATGCACGCCCCCTTAGAGACCTCTTAAGAAACATGAAAGGTCCATGGTAGACAGCTTATGGTAAAAGGTATGGGGATTAGAGAGACTAACAACAGGATCAGGTAGAGTGTTCCAGACATTTACTACTATATTGCAGAAGTCATATTTCCTACAATCAAGATTAGAATGAATTACACTGAGTTTGAATCTATTGATAGCCCTTGTATTATTACTGTTGAAATTAAAGAACTCATTTACAGGTAGAACGTTTTGGAACATCTATTGCTCTTTTCTGGTCGAGTTGAAAGGTCCAGATGTTTTTGCAGTGTATGAGTTGCAGATTACATGAAGCAATTTTCCTGAAACCAATTGTTTATCAGAGAGTAGGTTATTTGTCGCTAAGTGGAGGGTGATGGATTGGTTTATGATGGATTCCATGACTTTACAACAAAGAGAGATTGGTCTATAATTCTCAACAATCTCAGGGTCACCTTTTTTGAAGATAGGTATGACTGTTGCTAACTACCATATGCCAGGCAAGGAGCTCATTCTAAAAGATACTTCATAGATGCTGCTTAGAGGTTCAGCTATGGCGGAGGAAAGCTTTTTAAGAAAGACTAATAGATAGAGGTGGCTTTAGTTTGTGTAGTGCCCTTATGACGGTATCTTCAGTAAAATCAATGTGGATTAGATCATTGCAACTGGATGAGGTACAACTAGGAAAAGAGGGGGAGATGCCATTGCTGTTGAAAAAGACTGAACTGAAAAAAGTGTTGAAGAGATTAGCTTTAACAGCATCATCATTACAATCTTCACCATTTGGCCCTTTTAGAGGTGGAATGGTTTTTGAGTCTTTAAGTTTGGCATTTATGAAATTAAATGTGTTTTTCCTTACTTCAGATTATCCTGTGTGTCCTACCAATTTCTTCTCTCCTCCCGTCCTCTTTTATTGACCCAGTTTCTTGGCTCACACACACCTATGACTACACTCTAGTCTTCAGGTGAACCTCTAAGGTACTGCAAAGTTTTTTAAGTGAACTTGCTACAACAACAGGCTACAGCTCTCCTCTTTAGAGCTACTCCCAATCCGTTCGCTTTGAGCTTGTTCTTTCCTCTTGCCTCTGTTAGCAATGACAGTCAGAAAGCCAGCTCTAAAGAGTTTGTTTGCATTTCCATTTTTTGTGGTACAAACAAGTCTCTGCCTTTCTCTCTTGCTGTTGAGGTTTATGAATAATGTAGTAAAGTATTTGCTTTGATATAAATTTGTGTTCGTTTTGAAATAAATTCTACAGAGTTCAGTGGGGGTTGGGTTGGAAAAGTAAGTACAAAAGTAATTAAAGATGTCTTCCCAGGGCAGAGTCAGCTTACTTTTGTCTGTTTAAAACAGGTTTGCTAATCTGATTCATTCCAGATATGTTAACCAAAACATCTGCCTCTAACTATTATGATATCTCAGGATAGTGAGAGTTAGAATAAATTTATCTGGAAGGAATCAAAATGGAAAATGCTGTTCACATAATTATTTTGAACCTAGCAATACAAATACCTAGCATGTTATTACAATAGTACCTGTAGTTAGAAGCATTGGTTTAATACTGTTTTCCTATACAAGATGTCCTCAGCAAGAGTATGTCTAAAATCACAACATATCTCTATGTTTTCTGGGAAGTTCCCATTCAATTCAGTAGTGCTCGCTTAAAAGTAAACATCAAATTATGAACTTGACAGTTTATGAGCAATACTACAATGTTTTGCTTGCTGCTTGATTAGTTTTTGTACCAATAATCTTTAACATTTACTAGCTATGCAAATTGCAGTATGCGCACCCTGTCTTATCCTCTTCTATTCTTGATTGACATAGACACTTTTGTGCAATAGCATCACAAGGAGAACTTGGAAACTATTACAATCACGAAAGACAGAATATAGAATGACCACAACTGGTACCAGAATGGCTGGAGGTAGGAAGCAGAGATGTCATGCAGAAGCACAAAAGCAGGTATCTGTAATATGTTTCCATCTCCATTCCCACTCTATCAAAGAACTGGAAGTTTTGTGTCCTTCAATTACTGGAACAGACAAGAGTTCAAAATACCATTCTAATATCACCGCCCATCCTTGGGATCTTTATACAATAACAAATACGTTATACATTCATACAAAGTATCTTGGTCTCATTATGTGTTACTTAGAAGCAGAGATTTATGAAGGTAGAATGTGTAACTTTCTTTAACTTGGCATATTTTTTTCTTAGTTTGAATCTGTAAACAGTTGCACATAAACAATATGGAGAATTATATATTCTCTTTGCTGCTTATTTCTTAGTGCACCATTTTATCTGCTACAAATTGGGACTTAGCCCCCAGTTTACATTCAACTCAGTTTCTTTTCCTTGTCTTAAAATGATAAATGTATGAGCTTATTTCTTCCTTGATTTTCTGTTTATTGGTAGGGTGAAAACATTAAAGAAGTAAACGATGTACAAGCTGGCAAAGTAGATGTCTCTGATTGTATTCGCCAAGAAATTGAAAGCTGTTACCGGCTCAAGATGCCTGAAGACTTCTATCATTTCTGGAAATTCTGTGAGGAATTGAAACCTGACAAGCCATGTGGTAGATCTTAAATGTTTATCTTATCTATATAGAATATAATTGTTATTGGCCAAGTGTGATTGGACACGCAAGGAATTTGTCTTGGTGCATATTCTCTCAGTGTACATAAAAGAAAAGATATCTTCATCAAGGTACAACACTTACAACACATAATGATAGTTATAGGCTACAAATAAGCATTCAGGAAACAATATCAGTATAATTTGTAAGGATACAAGCAACAAAGTTACAGTCATACAGTTATATGAATGTTTGTGTGTGTGTACATATATAAATATAATTGTACGTGTGTACAATTTTAGGTATAGCAATATCTTCAACATTTTGATATTTTAGAAATTTATGAGGCTACCCAATTGTAAAACGACTCTGGGTAGCATACAGTAAAAGTAATAGAATTAAAATAAACACATCCACACACAACCCACTCCCCTCCAGTAAAGCAAAACATTAAAATACAAATTTGCCACCCACTTTAACCCAATTCCTGGGAAAAGAACCAGGTTTTCAATGCTCTTTTGAACATAACCAGGGTGGAGACAAGATGGAGGAGAGGGAATGGCTCTCCAGAAGGCAGGTGTTATGACCAAGAAGGTATATTTCCTAAATCCCATCAAGTGAGATTACTTAATTGATGGGATCTGGAGCATGCCAACTCTGCCTGATTGGCTCACTTAACTTCTTCCTGTCAATAGATTAGATTTGACCACAAAGAAAAGAGGGAAACTACCATAATGCAATGTCTTCCAGTCCCATATGGTGGGCTAGAAGTATGCTATGGTTGATATTATTTAATATCACTAGTAGTCCTTTCCACATGTAATATAATAGCTTTTCATGTAATGTAGATCAGAGATCCAATATTTTTCTTTTAGTTAGTCTTTATTTTATCCAACCTTTGTGTAACATGACCAAGAGGTAGTTATGTTAATTGCAGTTTGGTTTAGTTTTGCCTTGACTACTAGTTATGTATGTTATTTTCATTGTTGATTGTGTTTTACACTGTAACTGTTGTTAGCTGCCCAGGGTCAATGTGGTGAAATAGGCGGCCATATAAACTGAATAGAATAAACAAATAGTACTGTCAGGGTTCCGACGGATGCCCTAATTAAATTATGAGTCTTGAGCCAAGCTTCAAAAGAAATCCAGTTATTAGGAGCTTCATGTTGGCATGTTCCCAAGTGGAGCCAGCTCTGACCTTACATAATTTACTCTCCAATTATGACCCTGTTTCCCTGCTCCCCCCCGGGGGCATCATCAATCACATTCACCAATGGAACAATTTCGTGGGTTGTAGAGGTCATTCCCTCCGGCTGCTGTAGGTTACCCAGGGATACAGCCTTGAGAGAGATAAGCGTGGAACGTACATCTGTCTTTGGCTGCTGTGCCATTTCGCCGTTTTCCCATCCCCCCCAGCCTATGGCAACTCAAGAGCAGTCCAGGGATGCTTTGCGAGTTGATAAGTACCTTATTTTATGAGCTTAATGAGAAAGTGAATCCAAAGTGTTAGATGCAACCTTTCCATTAATCCTAGAAGCAGAAAGGATAGCAGATAAATAAGTAAAAACAATAGCACCTTTTAAATAATTTAAAATATATATATTGATATATATTTACAGTTATTATGAAACAATAGTTGTTTTTATGTTGTAGATGCTCTCAAATCTAGTATTGGACTTCAGCTTGTTGGACCATATGATGTTCTTTCTGGAAAACACAAAAACACTAATAAATCAAAAGAAATAAATTTTGACCTTCACTGGAGATTTTTTTATGATCCTCCTGAATTTCAGACAATTATTGTTGGAGATAGCAAAACACAATATCATATGGGATATTTCAGGTAAGAAATACCTTGGAGTGAAGAGGAAAAATAATTCTTTAATGATGTTCTTCCTGCTGTTGCTTTAAAATAATGAGCAGGCATTACTGAGTTTTCGTTTGTAAGATCTTTTCATTCAGCAGGATATAAAGTTGAAAAACATTTCTAACATAAACATTTTGAGATAAAGTGTAAGATGGATAAAAATAGATTTTAAAAAAATTGGTTTTTAAAAATCTAAATTGGATTTTTTAAAATCAAATTTATTTTAATAAAATACTTTTGGAATAAAAATCTATCTAAAGATAGTTTTCTATTTAAGATACATTAATAATAATATTTACATTTTTTGTAAACTCATTCAATGAATCCAAGCTCTGCAAGCTGAGATAACTTGCACTGCACTGATGCATTCATACAATTTCACAGTAACCATGAGATAAATCATAAAACAAAGTTCAGGAATATTCCGTTATCCCATTGTTTTGCAACTCTATGTACACTACAAATTGTATGATTGCTTGAAGAGAAATGCATCTGTACCACCAGCCTCTTAAGTGTGAGGAGGAAGGACAAGCAGTAAAAATGAAAGTGAAGCATAAGCAGCTTATAAGTATGATATTAAAGAGCACCTGTCATTTCAAATCCATCATGGCAGCACCTGTTAGCGGGTATCCACTCACCTGCTGCCTGCCACGTCCCTCACCTTGTTGCGTAACTGCTGCATCACCAATCATCCCATTAAAATTAATGGGACTGTCAGTCAACAGCGGATCAGAGGAGGAGCTGCTGCAGGACAGAGATGACAGTTGCTCTTTAAAAATTATGATTTAAATCAAATTGATTTAAATCAAGCTTTTTTACTAGTGATTTAAATTGTGATTTAAATTGACTGGATTTAAATCAAATCCACCCTGTCAAAGGGTATGTTGTCTCTTTTGGTGTGACATTAGGATGTTTAATTCATATGTACTTACCAAGAATATTTTGGAATAGAATAAACATTATTTTGCCTTTGGGAAGTTCGCTGGCGTGTTGTGATTTATTTTGCAGTTGAATTTAGAGTTGGTGTCTTCAAAATCTATTGTATGAGTGCTAGATTGTATTATCCCGTTTTGACTTCATTTTATTGTTTTAAAAAATATTTTTTCCCTTTAAGCAATTTAGAATTATTCAATACAATAAAATTTACTTTCATTATTATACTATTTATTTATTTAATTTATTTATTTAATCAAATTTTTATCCCGCCCTATCTCCCGGAGGACTCAGGGCGGTTTACAGGCCGATAAAATACAAATATCAAAGTAAAAAACTAATTAAAAAACTTATTTAAATAGGCCATAGTTTAAAAGTACAGATTAAAATAGTAAAACCCCATTTCCTAAAAGTAATCAACCCCAATTAAAATTAAGTAAAAACTTTTAATCCAGTCCCGCTTGGATAAATAAATGCGTTTTCAGCTCACGGCGAAAAGTCCGAAGATCAGGCACTTGGCGTAAACCAGGGGGAAGTTCGTTCCAAAGCGTAGGAGCTCCCACAGAGAAGGCCCTACCCCTGGGGGCCGCCAGCCGACATTGTTTGGCGGACAGCACCCTGAGAAGGCCCTCTCTGTGTGAGCGTACGGGTCGGTGGGAGACATGAGGTAACAGCAGGCAGTCCCGTAAGTACCCGGGCCCTAAGCCATGGAGCGCTTTAAAGGTGGTAACCAAAATCTTAAAGCGCACCCGAAAGACCACAGGAAGCCAGTGCAGACTGCGTAGTAGCAGTGTTACATGGGAGCAGCGGGTGGCTCCCGTTACTACTCTCGCAGCTGCATTCTGGACTAGCTGCAGCCTCTGGGTGCACTTCAAGGGCAGCCCCATGTAGAGAGCATTGCAATAATCCAAACGAGATGTAACCAGGGCATGAGTGACCGTGCATAAGGAAGGAAGGGGCGCAACTGGCGAACCAAGGGAACTTGGTAGAAAGCCCTCCTGGAGACGGCCGCCAGATGGTCATCGAACGACAGCTGTCCATCCAGGAGAACACCCAAGTTGCGCACCCTTTCCATTGGGGCCAATAACTCGCCCCCAACAGCCAGCCGCGGTTGCAGCTGACTGTACCGGGGTGCCGGCATCCACAGCCACTCCGTCTTGGAGGGATTGAGCTTGAGTCTGTTTCTCCCCATCCAGACCCATACGGCTTCCAAGCACCGGGACAGCACTTCGACAGCTTCGTTGGGGTGGTCCGGGGTGGAAAAGTACAGCTGAATGTCATCAGCGTACAGATGGTAACTCACCCCGAACCCACTGATGACCTCACCCAGCGGCTTCATATAGATGTTGAACAGGAGAGGCGAGAGAATCGACCCCTGAGGCACCCCCCAAGTAAGGCGCCTCGCGGATGATCTCTGCCCCCCTGTCAACACCGTCTGCGACCGGTCAGAGAGATAGGAGGAGAACCACCGATAAACGGTGCCTCCCACTCCCAAACTCACCAACCGGTGCAGCAGGATACCATGGTCGATGGTATCAAAAGCCGCTGAGAGATCTAATAGGAGCAGGGCAGAGGAACATCCCCTATCCCTGGCCCTCCAGAGGTCATCCACCAACGCGACCAAAGCTGTCTCCGTACTGTGACCGGGCCGGAAGCCGGACTGGAACGGGTCTAGATAGATAGGTTCATCCAGGTGCTGGGGAAGCTGCCATGCAACCACACTCTCTACAACCTTCGCAACAAAGCGAAGGTTGGAGACCGGACGGTAATTCCCTAAAATAGCTGGATCCAGGGAAGGCTTCTTGAGGAGGGGTCTCATCACCGCCTCTTTCAAGGCAGCGGGGAAAACCCCTTCCACCAACGAAGCATTTATAATTCCCCGGAGCCAGCCTCGTGTCACTTCCTGAGTAGCCAGTACTAACCAGGAGGGGCACGGGTCCAGTAAACATGTAGTTGCATGTAGCCTACCCAGCAACCTGTCCACATCCTCGAGAGCCACAGAATCAAACTCATCCCAAACCACTTCAACAAGACGAGGCTCTTATACAAACTGTTATTATGCAAAATGTTTATTATGTAAAGCTATTGTGGATATATTTTTGTAAAATCTGTTCTCCATAAAAAGCTGTGTTTTCAAATGTAGCGAATTGCAAGGATTTCACCTATATTGTCTTTTTTATTTTTTAATTAAGACTATGCCATAATTCTTGATAAAATTTGAGATCTTATTAAATTTACAGTCTAATCGTCCTCTTGACAATGTTGATTCAGCTTGTGCTAGGGGTAATCATCTGATCTGGAAGCAATTTGGGTAGTTCTGATTGGAATCCCATGTCGGAAACATGAAATATTTACAGTTTGAAGGATTTGTTTCAAAATTTTCAGTTTTGAACATATCTTTTTTGGGTAGGAAAAATAGCGTTTGAGAAATCTCTCTATGGTAAGGTAGCTGCTTCAACCCTAATTCTTAAAATGTGTTCAATTTTAATATCTTGTATATTTTATAGAGATATACCAGATCAACTGCCAGTGTGGGTTGGTGAAACTGAAACCCAGAAAGGCTGTACAATTTATCAAGTTGGTGACAATATATTTGCTGCTGTAAAGTAAGAATTCAACATTTTCATCCTGTAAAAAGAGGTTAATTTTCAAATAGCAGTCTCAATTTACAAGGGATTTTTTTTCTTTTACTCACATATAGCTAATGCTATGTAGCTCTATGCAGTGGTGTCCTGTTCCAGGTTTAACAACCGGTTCGCCCAGCACAGAAGTGCACGCAGGTTCAAAAACATGACGATATAGGACTAGATAGTGCCTGGGCAGGTGGGTGGTCCGCAAGTTGCAATTACCAATTTGTCCGAATCGGTCTGAACCGGCAGCAGCCCACCTCTCACTCTATGCCATTTGAATTAGGAAAATACATCCCTTACCACTTCAGTATATTTTACATGTTCTTACTTTGAGAAAATGATTTTGTGGGTGAAGTATTGGGATGAAGCTTATTCTTCTTTTCCTTTTTAAAAACTGTTTGAATATAAGTCACTGTTAACAGAACCATCTTGCTTGTAAAAAAAATTGTTGCAATATAGTCCTTGTTTATGAAAGTCAAAATCTAGTCTCATGATCCAGAAAAAGGTGCTGCGCTTTTTTATTTATGACAGGAATTTGTACTTGGCTCAGAATTTAATGATAGAATATTGCTTAGTTTGCTGCTCAAAATTTCTTATTCAAATAGTGCAGTAGCATAATTTAAGTGTTATTTGCTGCTATATACTAATTTGAGAATATTTTGAATAACCATGTAGTATTTTTAATCTGCAAAATATTTTCTACAAAGTATGGCTGAATTCTGCTTTTCTGTTGCATTTCTAGGCATTGCATTGTTCATTAAAGCATTGTAAGACACTTTCACATAGTTTATATTCAGGTCTGGAATATTGGAGGATAATAATAATAATAATAATTTAATTTGTATACCGCCCTTCTCCCGAAGGACTCAGGGCGGTGAACAGGCAAATAAAATAATACAATAGATTACAATAAAACACATTTTAAAAAACTTATTCAAAATAGCCTAAATTTAAAATACCTAAATTTAAAATACCTTTCTGAATACAATCTTTTTGAATACAGTCATGTGAAAATGAGTTTTGTATGTTTTCTAGCTGTTTCCTCCAAAATATATTCAGCCACATTTTTAGTAGCTTACTGAAAAAATATGTATAACAGAGCTTTTTTATTATTATTATTGGCATTTGCTTGTCTTAGCTTAGTGTAAAATGTGATTCTTAAAGAGTGAATGTCCCGAAGGTGCTTTTTTGAAGAGGCAACTGGACTTTCTGGTTTTTCTTTGAAGATGTTTCGCTTCTCATCCAAGAAACTTCTTAAGCTGAAGAAGTTTCTCGGATGAGAAGCAAAATGTCTTCAAAGAAAAATCAGAAAGTCCAGTTGCCTTTTCAAAAAAGCACCTTTGGAACAACCGTGACCTAGATGACTGAGAATCTGTCAGAGTTTGTTGCAAACATCAAGTCCAGAAAGCACAGGCAGATAACTGATTCAGCAGGATTCATTAACTTCTTTATATACATAATAATACATGAATAAATGTACAATACAAAGAGTGGTTCTTCCAATGTGGTAGAGAGGAGAGATCAGTTTCAGTTCTCAGCACACAGACTAGAGCAGATTTGTTTGTTAAGCCATGCCCAGGCTCCTAACTGGTTTCAGCTCCCATTGGCTAACCTTGTTACCATGTCTTCCCAGTCATGAATATTCTGACAGAATCTCCATAGACACTTAAGAATGAACGTTTCACAGAAAATTCTTGAATCAGCCTAGTTATGGGTTTGTTTTACATATGGATATGAAAAGATGAAGATTTTATCTGGTGACTATTTGTTTAGAAACAGCTGTTTAGTCATTGGTAAAATTCCTTTCATAGAATTAATTCAAAAATGTTTCTATCTCTTTATAACTTTTTCATAGTACTTCTGATAATTTCCGAGCACTTATGATCATTAGAAGTCTATTTTGGTGTACATAGGAGCAACTTTTGTGATTTCTACTAATTGTACTGTTTTGAAGTGTGCTTCTGTTAGCTAGTAAAAGGCATGTTTGAGTCTTCAAGACCAATGAACTGTAAGATTGTGTGCTTTTTCGTTTTAGGTTATTTTTGTCTAAAAAGCTTAAAGAACTGACTAATAAAAAGAGAGGAGGCTTATTAAGAGACACAGATGAAAAACTAACTAAAACAGCAAAACAATTGGGTTACTCATTGGAACAAAAAAGCTTGAAGGTGAAACAGCGAAATAAGAAGGTAAAATTTGATTTTCCAAACTCAGTAAACTTTAATACAACATTTATTTTTTTCCTGGTTTGTGCTAAAATATGTTTATTCCTAAATCTCTTCCAAAACCAGAGAATCACATTTAATTCTTGAGGTCAGCACAATAAAAGGTTGAGTTCATAGCTAATATGCAAATAATAACAAGCATGCTGCAGACATTACAGATAACTTTAAGGGATGAAAAACTTTAGTTCTCCGTTACCATCTAGTCTTAAAAAGGTAAAATATACTGATTTAAGAAGCGAATTAATCAGAAAATACTGCTTCCTTTCTATTGGATTCCAGATAATACTCAGAACCAGTTGGATATCAGATTTTTTGGGCTGATATTGTAACAAATTTAAGGATTCTTTAATGATTTGGCATTTTACATCCTGTTTGGTTTCAAGCTATAGCATATGTTAATATAAGCTTGGGGTGGGGGGAAATGTAACCAACATATAAATCAGGGGTGAAATGCTCCCGGTTCGGACTGGATCGCGCGATCCAGTAGTGATGGGGGCAGGTAGTTCGGAGAACCGGTAGCAAAAATCCCTGCCCCCCCCCCCCACTGCCCATGCCTTGCTGTTCCTCTTCTCTGTCCCTGAAGCGCTCGGTGGTGATATAGCTGCAAACGGCCTTAAATGACTGCCACGGCACTTCAAAGGGACGCACTACAGCTGATCAGCGCTGTAGGCAGCTAGTAGACCGATGCCTCTATTTTTAAAGAAGGTAGACCAGTGCCTGCCAAAAAAAGGCACTTGGTAGACCGGTGCCTCTCAGTAAAAGGTAATTGGTAGACCGGGGCCTCTATTTTTAAAGAAGGTAGACTGGTGCCTCTCAGTAAAAGGCAATTGGTAGACCGGGGCCTCTATTTTTAAAGAAGGTAGACTGGTGCCTCCCAAGTTTTGTATACTTTATTTTTATTATTTATTATTATTGACCATGCCCATTCAGTCACCTGACCACCAAGCCGCACCCACCAATTAAGCCACGCCCACAGAACCGGTAGGGAAAATTTTTAGATTTCTCCCTTGATATAAATGTATATTAAATTATCTTTCCATGATACGGTATTTGTGATTTTTTGTTTATTTTATCTTAATCACTATTGTGTATAAAGGCTTTTATATTGTATAGTTATTACATTATTACAAGTAGTCCCTGTTTAGTGACTTAACTTCATAACCAGTTCCTGCATTTATGACCTTTGTAGGTCCTTTAAAGCAAAGCTGAAGTAAAATCATAAGCACCTTATATTATTTATTTATTTGTTAAATTTATGTGCCACCGATCTCATCAGAGACAACTTTAGGCAGTGCAGCTTACAAACATTAAAACTAGTACTCATTAAAAATTTGGCAACCACTTCACTTAATGACCAAGTTGCTGGTTCCAATTGTGGTTGACAAATGAGATTTCCTTTAGGATAGTTGTTTGTTATATTTCACCAACAATAAATAGATGAACAACTGTCACTCTTATATCTGCACAAGGCCAGCTAAATTCTTTTCAGTGCTGAATTGCCTTTTCCAAAAGAATCTACCAAGAGATGGTAAAGCTCTTTAAAACTCTTTATGGCCATTTTGTGAGTAAAATCAACAGCATTCTCACTGAATTTGTCACCATTATTTTGGATGCATGAATTGAGAAATAAACAAAACAGTCCTACTGTTCTGAGTGTCATGATACGTGCAAGCTTTTGTTTATATCTGATAATTTGTTCATATATATATATATATATATATATATATATATATATATATATATATATATATATATATATATATATATATATATATAATTTTATTTCCATTTTCCAGCATCATATTTATGTACAATCTGTTATCCATCATTAATCATTAATTTTTATTTATTGCTGATTCGGGCCTGCCCGACTGCCACTTCCTTTCTTCACAACCTCCCTCTACCTTCTACTACTTTCCCCTCCTTCATCTCCTTCACTTTACTACTTCCTCTCCTCCTTCTCTACTCCTCCCTTCTTCCACCCTCTCTAACCTTCTTATTCCCCTCCTCCTTCTCAACTCTTTCCTACCTACTTTCTTCCCTCCTTCTACTCCTCTCTCCCTTTCTTTCTGAAATGGCAGTCGGGCAGCCCCAATATCATTTCAAATTTTAATTTCATATCTTCAATCATTATTGTACATTAAAAACCAATCCATGTATCATTTTTCCCCCTATCCCCCCTCCCCATTCCTCCCCCCAACCCCCCCCCCCGGACTTCCCAGAGCAAATACTGGGTATTATGACCAACAATCACAAGCTAAAGTATACAAAATATACATAAACTCTCACCCCTCTCTAAAACTTTAAATCCCCTCACAATAAAAATAAAGAGATAAGAAAGAATAAGAAAAAAGAAAAGGAGCAATACCAATACAATCTTCCCTTCACATATTGCTTCTTCTTACAGCCCATTTTTAAAATTACTCCATCTTCTCAAATTCAAATTTTTTCCACTTGTATATTCCTTCAAATTTGATAAGTCCATTTCTTAAATTACAGTCCATCTTCTCGAGCTCAAATTTTCATCACTTATATATTTCTTCAATTGTTATAACATTTAATGTCCAATCTTCCAATATTACTCCATCAGTCAAATATCATTACAAATAAAGTATCTCAGATACAATATTTCCAACTTAACTTCATAACTTTTACTGTCTATAAACGTATCAATTAAAACGAATAATCATTTAAATTACATCCTCAATATAACAGTAAACAACATCATTACCTACATTATCTAAATTCATAAATTTTACTTTTCATCCTTCACAACTAAATAGTATCAGCCCATAGGTTTATATCTTACAAATAACAAAACCTATAATTTATATCCTAAACAAATCAATTCTAAAAATTAACCATAATCATCATATTCACATCTTAAACATTCCTCCCCTCTCCTATTCTATTTTCCATCATCTCCAAACCAGTTAACTTAGCATCTAACAACAAAGAATTCCCACTCTTTAAAACATTAATATAGAAATGTCTTGCTTTCATAACTATATTAAGAAAATACTTTCTACCTCTAAAATTCACTGACAAACCCATTGGAACTTCCCATCTAAAATATATCTGATGTTTCTTAAACTCATCCACTAAAAAAGCAAATTCTCTTCTCTTTCTTAACATTTTAGGAGGAATTTCCTTCATCATTTTTATATCTTGTCCCAATATTTGAAATTTATTTTTATAAAAGGGTTGCAAAATTTCATACCTAACCTTTTTAGTTGTAAAATAAATAACCACATCCCTCGGTAATCTATTCTGTCTTGCCCACCAAGAATTAACACGATAAATTCTTTCAATATTAATCTCAAAATCTTCTGGCTCCACACCCTTTATCTGAGCAAAAGCTTGCGTAAAAATCTCTTTTAAATTTTCCTTCCTACTTTCCCTCAATCCCCTCACCCTTATAGCATATTCCATTAATCTATATTGTAATATTACTCTTTCTTCATCTGCTCTATCTACCTTTGCCTATATATCTTCCATCTTATTATCTAAGTTCCAATTGTTTTGATTCTTTTGAATTTCCTCTATTTTCCTTTGCAACTCAAATTAACTTTATTAATTTCTGCCAAACTATCCTCCATCTGAATACAAGACCATAATATTTGTGAAATTGCATCCTTTACCATTTTCATTTCCCTCTTCTGCTCTTAAAATCTTCCTTAAAATCCAACATCTCTTTCTCTATTTCATCATATTTTTGATCTATTTCTGAAAAATGAATCTCCAGAAACTCCTGTAAAAAATTTCTTAATTCCTCTTTGATTTCTTCTTTTAATTTTTGTATCTGAGCTGAAGAAATTTCGAAGTTTTTAGTGGCTTTTGGTACTATCTGCTTAAAAGCCATTTTTAAAAATATATAACCTACCCAGTAACAGAGGACAAAAAGGGGTTAAAAGGGAAAGATTCAAAAAACTTTTCTTCTAAATCGACTATAATCCCAAAGAAGAAGAAACAATATAAATCATAAAATTCTCATTTCTTCCATTTAGTCAGTATCTTCTTGTATATCTCCTAATTCCACACTAGCTGTTAATAAGCATTTCCTTAACTTTTGTTTCCAATACACAAATCGCCATTTGCTTTCTTCCATTCCACAAAATGCCATTTGCTTTCTTCTCTCCTATCTTTGCAACAAATGTATCCTCTATTAGGGGCTTGCAGTCTTCTTACAAACAAATGCTAGAACTCCAGTTTCTGCTCTGTCCGCGTTACAATCCATCACAAATCAATTTCTGCCGCGGAGATTGGACGCTATGTTTTTTTCTTGCCAAAAGGCAGATGCCCTCGGAGTCTGGAACTTCTTTCAGGCTTTGGAAGGAGCACTCCCCTCAAGCCCCCAGAAACTTTTCTGGGGCTTCTCTGGGTGGCTCAACTTCAGCCTGAATGCTCATCTCTCCCTCTTTACCCGAGGGGGAGATTTACAAGCTGCCGGACAGCTAAATTACGCTGTCCTGGCATCTCTACAGACTACAGGGTTAGCAGTCTAAAAAAGACTGCCATCAACGAAGCGGAGCCAAACCGGAAGTGTTCTGATAATTTGTTCTTGTGGTTATGAGATGCAACCAAAGTTAGCTTTTTTTCTTTAATAAGGCATTTGGTTGCTTGTCAGGAAATAAGATGCAGCCTTCATACATTATTCCTCTTAGGCCCACTTAATTTGCCAACTGCTATCTAGCCTATAAACTTGCCATTTGTTTGATAATGCAGTATATAGGAGAGATGACATTAGAGGTAATTATTAGTAGAATCCCTAGGCAATAATCAATTTACCTAGGAATCTTCTCTTTCAAATTAGCAGGATATCTTACTTAAATGTGCACTTGACTTATTAATCAATTAAACAAAAGCAAAACATATGCTTCGTATTTGAAGACTAGTGTATTTGCACACAGTATCTAATGTTAAGGTATGTAAAGTACTTGGGTTTTTTTCAAAACAGATAGTAACGAAGACATTTCACGGAGCTGGTTTAGTTGTTCCTGTAGATAAGAATAATGTTGGATACAGAGAGCTTCCTGAAACAAATGGTAGGTGTTGTAGAACTTTTCTCAAAATACAAAATTAAAACTTCCATGAAGCCATTGTTAATGATGTGCATTTAGACATTTGACTATGGCCAAATGCCTTGAAAAGGAAATAATGAACATATCTTCCCAGAGTCTATCAGAGTGGACAGGAATAATTTTTTAAAAAATAGCATAAAGTTAATAATTAGGTTTCTTCTCATGTTTTTATCTAATGAGGTCATTTATACAAATAGAATTCCATAGCACGGACAAATAATTGTTATTAAGACAGGATGTTCTAATGCTGAGCATATCATTAAAAGCACTGTAGTAGTCTTTGCTATAGCAGCAACTGAATGTCTGTCCTGAATCTCATTTAATTCCATTTTAAATTGGTGGGACCATTGTCTTGATTTAAGTCCCATTGGTTTCAGTGGGAATTTAGGCAGAAATAATTCTGCACTTATTTCCGGTGATGGAAAATAATACCAATAATACCAATTAACTTCCATTTTATATTAATATTGACCAGGAATATGAGACTATCAAAATCTTGGAAGATTTATGGTACAGATTAGCATATATTGTGCAGTTAAAAATGGTTTGCTTTTAAAATAATACATATATTGCATGTAAAGAGAATATATAGAGGTATGCAGTGCTTATTTGATTTGGAAGAGGCGTTTCCAAATGTAAAGCAGTGTGAAGCACAAAGCACAAGAAATAGATTGCAGCTGCTTTAATGAATTGCAGGCAGTTGCAATTTGTGCTCCTGTGCATCCCAAACACATCTCTCCAAAATTATATAGAATATATTGTAATATAGTTCTCATGGAATCTTTTTCTTCATAGCAAATCTCAAAAGAATTTGTAAAACCATTGTAGATGCTCCTAATGATGACCAGAGATTGAAAGCCTTTGCTCCTATTCAGGAAATGTTAACGTTCGTTCAGTTTGCTAATGATGAATGTGACTATGGAATGGGATATGAACTGGGCATAGACCTTTTCTGCTGTGGATCACATGTAAGTTCATGTTTTTTTCTGTAGTAATTGTTTGAGATTTGAATCATTGTCTCTTATCATATGTGGCTCTGAAACAAATGACTCCAAAAGTTCAGTAGTTCCAAAGATGCTTTTTCAAAAGGGAACTGGACTTCGTTTTTCCTTGAAGACGTTTAGCTTCTCATCCAAGAAGCTTCTTCAATTCAGTCAGAATTTAAGAAGCTTGTTGGATGATAAGCTAAACGCCTTTAAGGAAAAACAAAGTCCAGTTGCCTTTTGGAAAAGCACCTTTGGGACAACTATGGCCTGGATGATTGAAAATCTCCATAGACAAAGGGTCAGTAGAGAAAAGCTATCTATATAATAATTTCAGTGCTTAAGAAATTGAGAAAAAAAAGTGGAAATGAAAAACAAAACTAAAGCATTTTATGTTGCTCTGAAATTCATTATCAATTTCAATAAATCCATTACCATTGTCTTTTAATTTTTTGCAGTATTTTCACAAGATTATCAGCCAATTGTTGCCTCTTGCATATAGTCTGCTGAAAAGAAATCTGTTTGCAGAGATAATTGAAGCTCACTTAGCTAATAGAAGAAAAGAGAAGGTAGATCTACTTGCAGCATGATAAACACTAAAATACTATAAAATACATTTGTTATTTATGAATTTTAAATGCTTTTTCTGCTAACGTGTAATTACTGTGTGATAAATAAACCTTTTTTAAAATGAGTTATTTTGGCTATAGAATCTAAATTATATCAATCATTAATAACTTTTTAGTTTCTAATATAACTTTCAGTGAAGATTCATAAAATAAATTTTAAGCTGTTCTATCCTGAACCATGTACATTCCTTAATAAGTTGCTTTATGAAGACAAACTTTTTCAAAAGTTTCCAATATATAAGGGGTTGCCATAAAGAACAGGAAGTTATCCTGTTCGCCAAAGCACCTGAAGGCAGGACAAGAAGCAATGGATGGGAAATAATCAAGGAGAGTAGCAACCTAGAACTAAAGAGAAATTTCCTGACAGAACAATTAATCAGTGGAATAAGCTTGTCTTCAGAAGTTGTGGATACTCCAATATTGGAAATTTTAAAGAAGAGATTGGACAACCATTTGTCTGAAATGATATAGGGTTTTCTGCCTAAGCAGGGACTTGTGCTACCATGTTTCCCCGAAACTAAGATCTCTCTGGATAATAAGCCCAATCAGGCTTTTCAGTGCATGCAATAAAATAAGCCCTCCCTGTAAAATAAGCCCCCCACCAACTACTTACACGCATGCACAGTCGGTCCCGCCATTTCCTCTGGTTGCTTGCTGCGGAAAACAACACAATGTGAGGAGGCGAGGCCAGAGGGGGAGGGAAAGGGGGGAACATGCCCCACACAGCCCACACACCCTTACTATGCCAACCAGTAATGCTGATGGCTGCCGCAAAAAGAGTGGCAGGCCAGTGATGCTCCTCGCGCCCATATTTGCAGATCCCTCGCATCCTGGACATAAACTGTTTCAACTCCTACCCTCAAAACGACGCTATAGAGCACTGCACACCAGAACAACTAGACACAAGAACAGTTTTTTCCCGAAGGCCATCACTCTGCTAAACAAATAATTCCCTCAACACTGTCAGACTATTTACTGAATCTGCACTACTATTAATCGTTTCATAGTTCCCATCACCAATCTCTTTCCACTTATGACTGTATGACTATAACTTGTTGCTGGCAATCCTTATGATTTATATTGCTATATTGATCATCAATTGTGTTGTAAATGTTGTACCTTGATGAACGTATCTTTTCTTTTATGTACACTGAGAGCATATGCACCAAGACAAATTCCTTGTGTGTCCAATCACACTTGGCCAATAAAAATTCTATTCTATTCTATTCTACTCCTGCCCCTTACTTAGCCACTCGCTCCCTTTAGGGATGCAATTTGGGGGTGGCAGGTGGGGCGGGGGAGAAGCGGGATGCGTGTCTTACCTTTCGAGCTTTGTCTTGTTCCTCGCCATTGTGTCCAGGGAAACACATTGTAAAAAAAACTTGCGAGTTCAATCAAACTTCTCGAACTCACAAAAAGTTTCCCTGGACAAAATGGCGAGGAACGCGACGGAGCTGGAAAGATAAGATGTGCGTCCCGCTTCTCACCTACCACACCTGCCACCCCCAAATTGCATCCCTAAAGGGAGCAGGTGGCAAAGCAAGGGGCAGGAGCTGCCATGTCCAGTGAGGGAGTGGGAGAAGAAAGAGCAAGGAGAGCCACGTCTCACTCCACGTGTCTCGCTTCTCCCCTGACCCACTTGCCATCCCCAAATTGTATCCCTAAAGAGGGCGGGTGGCTAAGCAAGGGGCAAGAGCCCTGCCATGCCTGGAGGGGGGGGGAAGAAGAGATGGCAAGGAGAGCCATGTCTCGTTCCACACGTCTCACTTCTCCCCCGCCCCAACTGTCAGAAATGAATCTTTGTCAGACTCGTTGTGCTGCCGCCACCATCTCCTGGAGCAGGACTCTGCAAGGCTTGTGCTGTTGCACACATGAATGGCAGCACTGATGTGAGGTTCGACATATCGGTGCAGCCGCGAGAAGCAGGACCCCAGCTGTGCCGGTATGATGACACGGCAGTGCTGCTGTTTGTGCATGCAACGACAAAAGTCTTGCAGAATCCTGCTCGAGGCAGCAGTGGTAGCAGGACATGTCAGGGCAGCGGCGGCCAGCTGCTCGGCTGACGCAAAGAACAGGGAGGGGAGGCGATGGGATATCCAGTCCCACTCTCGACGCCTCCTGCACCCCCAAAATAATAAGACACCCCCCCCAATAATAAGGTCAAGCCCTTATTTCAGGGTTCAAAAGAAAATAAGACCCTGTCTCATTTTCGGGGAAACACAGTAGAAGACCTCCAAGGTCCCTGTTTATTCTGTTAAAATATAGTATTTGTGTTGTCGCTAAGAATTGAGAAATGTATGCAGATATGTTCCAAGAGCTGGGAGAGAAAAATATTCATGAATAAGTGTAATACTAATACTTATTATTCTTCATGAATATTTTTTATTTCCCGGCACTTGAAGCATATTGCATATTTCTGAAACGTTGTGTAGTGTTTATAGTTTTTTTTAATGACTATGTTTGAAAGGCACACTTTTACACTTTTTTTTGCAGTATAGCATCCAGAATCACTTCTTGCATGATACAGTAGGTGGCTATATAAAGTTGGTAAATACATTAATAAATCTCAGTATAGTAAAAACAGAAGAAACCACAAAAAAGAAACTAAATAGTAATATGGTATCCAGAATGTTGTGAGTGGGTAATTTAGTAATTCTAATCAATTATTAGGTATGCTCTTGCTCTGAACATGAGTTCTATGTTCTTGCAGGCAGCTTTTAATTATTTTGTTACATTGTACATGTCTTAATAGATGTCTATAAAGAAAAAACTGAAAACTAGTAAATTTGTATTTCTATCCTGACAAAAAGTAATAATTAAACTGCTAACGATTACAAGATTTGATACAATTTGCCATCCGTACTATAGTTCAAAATTTCTTGTTAGTAGATTTTTATTATCCAAGCTTTGAGTCTTGAACAACTTATAGCCCTTCAGGCTTTAGGCCTTCAGACAACTTCCTTGGATTACTGTTTCAGCAGTTACCAATTTTTGCAAGATTTAAGCCCTTGGAATTCTGTACAGAAACTATTTTTCCCTCAAGGATCAAATGAGTTAAGTGAGCTTGAAACTTGGAAAGTATTCTCAAAAATGCATTTTTTTGAAATAGGAATTGATTCATGTTTATGGTCTGGGTTGCTGGTTTTTTTAATGAAAGATCTCTTATTATCTATCACTGGATTATAATAATAATAACAGAGTTGGAAGGGACCTTGGAGGTCTTCTAGTCCAACCCCCTACCCAGGCAGGAAACCCTACACCATTTCAGACAAATGGTTATCCAACATTTTCTTAAAAATTTCCAGTGTTGGAGCACTCACAACTTCTGCAGGCAAGTTGTTCCACTGATTAATTATTCTAACTGTCAGGAAATTTCTCCTTAGTTCTAAATTGATTCTCTCCTTGATTAGTTTCCACCCATTGCTTCTTATTCTACCCTCGGGTGCTTTGGAGAATAGTTTGACTCCCTCTTCTTTGTGGCAACCCCTGAGATATTGGAACACTGCTATCATGTCTCCCCTAGTCCTTCTTTTCATTAAACAAGACATATTGAGTTCATGCAACCGTTCTTCATAAGTTTTAGCCTCCAGTCACCTAATTATCTTCGTTGCTCTTCTCTCCACTCTTTCTAGAGTCTCAACATCTTTTTTACATCATGGCGACCAAAACTGAATGCAATATTCCAAGTGTGGCCTTACCAAGGCATTATAAAGTGGTATTAACACGTCACGTGTTCTTGATTCTATCCCTCTGTTTATGCAGCCCAGAACTGTGTTGGCTTTTTGGCAGCTTCTGCACACTGCTGGCTCATATCTAAATAGTTGTCTATTAGGACTCCAAGATCCCTCTCACAGGTACTACTATTGAGCAAGGTACCACATATACAGTACCTGTGCATTTAGGTTTTTTTGCCTAAATGAAGAACCTTACTTTTTTCACTATTGTTAGATAGTGCCCAATGTTCAAGTCTGTCAAAATCCTTCTGTTGTGTCTCGCTCGCTTTCCCCGTAGCCGGGTCCCTCTTATCTCCTGCCGAATGCTGAGGAATGTCCTGGCATGCCTCCAGGCCCCAGCCCTGGCACCATGCCCAGACAGGCCGAGCAAGATGAAGGGTCTGACGTGCCTCCAGCCCCCAGCCCTGGCTCCATGCCCAGGCAAATGGAGCAACTAGACCCCTCCCCCTCCCCCACAGCATGTGAGCATGAGGAATGTGAATTACCAACAGCTGGAGCCTGGAGAGATCCTCGCTTCAGGAGAATTGATAGGCAGCGTCAGCAAAAGGAAGGGAGGGGCAGGCGTGGATAAGTGCTGAGTCATGGAGCCACACCCCATGGCTTATATAAAGGATCTGCTTTCTGGCATTCTCTGAGTCAGGCAAAGTCTATCTTGGATTGCTGAAGTCACTTCCTGGTCTCCTGCCTGCCTTTGCTAGGACTTTGCTAGGACTTTGGCAGAGCTGCAGAGGCACGCCTGATACGGATTTCCCTGACCCGGCCGTCAGCGGATGAGTGGGACACGACACCTTCTGTAACTTGAGCCCATCTTTTGGAGTGTTGGCTATTCCTGCCAGCTTGGTGTCATCTGCAAATTTGATGAGTTCCCCATCTATCCCCTCGTCCAAGTCATTGATGAAGATGTTGAAGAGTACTGGGCCTAAAACAGAGCCTTGGGGTACTCCACTGCATACTTACCTCCATGTGGACATAGTTCCATTGAGGACTACACGTTGAGTGCGGTTGGTCAGCCAGTTACGAATCCATCTGGTGGTGGTGCTGTCTAACCCACATTTTTCTACTTTATCTAGTAGTAGGTTATGGTCTACTTTATCAAATGCTTTACTGAAGTCCAAGTAAATTATATCAACAGCATTCCTCTGGTCTACTAATTTTGTCACTTTGTCAAAGAATGCAATAAGATTAGTCTGGCATGATCTGTTTTTGACAAACCCATGTTGGCTTTTGGTTATTACTTTGTTTGCTTCTAGGTGTTTGGTGATTCGTTACTTGATTATCTTTTCCAGAATCTTCCCCGGTATTGAGGTCAGGCTGGTAGGTCTGTAGTTTCCTGGATCTGTTTGTTTTCCTTTTTTGAAGATGGGAACTCCATCAGCTCTTTTCCAGTCCTCTGGCAGTTCCCCTGTGCTCCAGGATCTTTGAAAGATATAGTTCAGTGATTCTGAGATCACGTCTGCCAGTTCCTTCAGAACCTTGGGGTGTAATACATCCGGTCCTGGTGATTTGAACTCGTCTAGGGTAGACAGGTGTTCACTTACCATTTTTTCCCTATTTTAACTTGTACTCCTAATCTGTTTTTGTGGTGCTGTTTTTGATAGGTCCTTTTGTGTAAAGACAGATGCAAAAAATGAGTTAAGTAGATCTGCTTTCTCCCTGTTGCTTGTCACCTTCTTGCCACTTTTTCCCAGCAATGGGCCAATTGTTTCCTTGATTTTTTTCTTGTTTTTAACATGTTGGAAGAAGCTTTTTTGGTTTTTTTTTACTTTTGTCACTAGCCCTTGTTCATTGTGAGCCTTAGCTTTCCTCACTTCATCTTTACAGGCTTGGGCTATTTGCTGATATTCTGCCCCCCTTTTCACTTTTTATACTTGTCCTTTTTGTTTTCCAATTTGTCAGATAGTTCTTTATGCATCCATGCTGGTTTCTTTTGAGATATTTTTCTTCTTCATTGGTATTGTGCTAAACTGGGCTTATAATCTCACTTTTCAAAATTTCCCAAGCTTCTTGAGTTGATTTCCCCTTGAGGATTCTCATCCATGGACTCCTTCTCAAGCTCTCTCTAAGTTTATTGAAATTAGCTCTCTTAAAATCCAGACTTTAGTTTGACTTTGTTCTACTACTTGTGTTTGCATAATGTTGAATTCCAATATTGCGTGATCACTTGTTCCCAAGGTTCCTGTAGCTTCAACATCTTCTATCATTTCATCTCTGTTAGTGAAAATTAAGTCCAATACGGCTGATCCCCTTGTTCCTTTCTCTACTTTTTGGGAAACAAAGTTGTCTGCTAGGTTTGTTAGGAACCTGTTGGATCTTCCACTTGGTGCAGAGTTTGTCTCCTAGTTGATGTCAGGGTAGTTAAAATCCCCCATTACTACTGTGATGTGCTTCCTACATACCTTAGTTAGCTGACTAGCAAAAAATTCATCCACTTCCTCTGTTTGGTTGCGTGGCCTATAGTATAGACCCATAGCAATATCATTTTCCCCCCACCCTTTAATATTGACCCAAATGCATTCAAGATAATTTTCATCATTGTTGTGCTCTATTTCTGTAGATATGTAGTTATTTCTTATATATAGTGCAACTCCACCTTCTCTTTTATTTGGTCTATTTCTTTTAAATAATTTATATCCCTCTAGCTGTATGTTCCATTTGTGGGTTTCATCCCACCAAGTTTCCGTAACGGCAACAATATCATATCTGCCCTCATTTACTTGAATTTCTAATTCACCCTGTTTATTCCTCATACTCTGTGCATTGGTGTATAGACATCTGAGTCCATTTTGATTGACCTTGTGTTTACTGTCTACATAACCTGTGTTGTGCCTGACTGCCCCTACTTTCTTGCCACCTGTTGGATTAATGCACATGGTATGGCACTCACTATTAAATGCTTGGTTTTGCTTGATAGCAGGGCTGATAATTTTGTCCACACAGGTATCTATGTTACATGCACTGATAACCAGTGGTGGGATTCAAACAATTTAATCACCGGTTCTCTGCCGTAATGATTTCTTCCAACAACCAGTTCGCCAAACTGCTCAGAAAATTAACAACCGGTTCTCCCGAAGTGGTGCGAACTGGCTGAATCCCACCACTGCTAATAACCCTATTAATTTGGGATTGCTGGGGACAGAAATGTTCTGTATCAGTTAATTCTCTGTCCCGACTGTTCAGTTTAAATGCTTATCCAGAAAATCTGTGAATTTATTGCTAAGTAACTCAGTCCCTTTCTTTGATGGATGCAATCCATCTCTTTTGTACGGTTTTTCATTGGATCAGTTGCAGACATCATGACTAATAAAACCAAAGCCTTCCCTTTTACACCACTCCTTTAACCACACATTAAACTCCACTACACGCTGGCCTTTACCTTTTTGTTCCTTATATACTGGTAAAACCTCTGAAAAGATAAGCCTACAACCTATACTACTAAGTTCATACCCCAAGCTCTGGAAAGCATTCTGCACAGAAAATACATCCTTTTGGGACAGATCATTTGTGCCAAGATGTATAATAGCATCAACATCACAATTCTTACTGGCATTCTTGACCCTCTTAAGAATACGCCTCTTGTCTCTGCTGGCAGTAGCACCTGGCAGACACCTGACCTCTCAAAACCTCCATATTCTTTCCTAAATTTACATCCCTTACAATTGAATCACCAATCAGAAAGTGGCTTCTCTTTTTGGATACCGTGCTCTTCTTGTTTCAGTCATTGAACCATGACTGAAACAACAATAACTTAGATGAAAAGAGGATGGCTTTTAATCTCCACCAACAATCTCAACTGTAGTGGTGGAAGCTATGCACCTGAAATGGTGTAAAAAAAGAGAAGCATTGGGTATATCTGGAAATTCATTACTGCATACAGATTTTAGTTTGCATTAAAACCTGGTAATTTGAACTATTTACAGTGGCTATAAAAATGTCAAGTTTTTAACACGTTAAAAAATCTGGCCAAGATAAATCATAGTATTTTTTCCACCTTTAATATAACATACAAGCTGTACAATTCAGTTGAAAAACAAATATTTTAGGGGGAAAATACTAAATGTACAATAATGTGGTATCAGTGTGAATGTCTTAATACTTTGTTGAAACACCTTTTGATTTTCTGACAGTATTCGGTTTTTTGAGGTAGGAGCCAATCAAATATAATATATCTTGCCTTTGGTATCTGCCACTCTTTCTTGAAAAAGTGCCCTACAACTGTCAGATTATGAGGGAATCTTCTGTGCACACCCTTCTTCGGGTCACCCCACAGCTTTTCAATTGGATTTGGTTCAGACTTTGGGTGATTCCAAAACTTTTTCTGGTGAAGTCATTCTTTTGTCAATTTGGAAGTATGCTTTAAGTCATTGTCATGTTGAAAATGACATTCCTCTTCACCTTCAGTATTTTAGCAGAGGTCTGAAGGTTTTTGTCAAAATTGATATTTGGAGCTGTTCGTAATTCCTTCCATCTTTCTTGACTAAAGCCAGTTCCAGCTGAAGAAAAGCCCCAAAGGATAATGCTGCCACCACCAGATTTCACTGTGGATATGGTGTAATTTTGGTAATGCAATGCTGTTTTTGTGCCAACCATACTTCTTAGAATTAAGGTCAAAAAGTTCAACTTTGGTCTCATCTAACACATTTTCCTATCTGCTTGTCAGACTTGATGTAGGTTTTTGCAAAATTTAGCCAGGCTTGGATGTTTTTTTTTCCAAGAAAAGGCTTCCATCTTGCACTCCTACTCCATAGCCAGACATATGAATAATATCTGAAATTGTTGTCACATGTAATATATAATTAGTACTTGCCAGAAATTCTTACAGCTCTTTTAATGCTGCTATAGGCCTCTTGGCAGCATCTCAGACCAGTTTTTTTTTATTTTTCCCTAATTTTGGAGAGAGATCTAGTCGACACAATACCTAATGTTACTATTGTGGTATATTTTCTCCATTTGTTGATGACTGTCTTCACTGTATTCCATGGTGTAGTCAATGCCTTGGAAATTCCTTTGTACTGTTCTCCAGACTGATACCTTCCAACAACAAGATCCCTTTGATGCTTTGTAAGCTGTTTGCAAACCATGGCTTTTGCTGTAAGAGGCAACTGAGTAAATGTAAGAAAACTACTAGAACAGCTAAACTTTATATGAGCTTGATCAGAGTCATTTTAATTGATGGCAGATGTGCACTATTTAACATCACTTTGAATGTGACACATCCCTACTTATGAGACGGTATGTACACTTTTAGCAGGACGCCGCATGGGTGCCGGCACACTTCTTGCTTGTGGCCACAATAGAGCAGGAGCATGCTGGTGCCATGACCATGAGACGAAGCGGGGAGTGGAGGTGCCCCATGTGTCCCGCACTGTCTAGGCCCTGACACCTGCCTTGTCTCGTGGCCGCAGCACCAACACACTGCTCGGCCTCCTGCTCTGTTGTGGCTGCAAGCAAGCAGAAGTAGGCTGGCAGGCATGTGGACTCCTGCTGCACATGACTGCCAGTGCTGCCCCTGCAAAGGCCTGGCTCTGGGGGCACTGAGTTAAGCTGGTGCGAGGCGCATGGGGCACTCTACCACTCTGCAGTACTGTGAGCAGCCAGACAAAATGAGTGGCCGGGCGGCTGCGCGGGTTCTTAAGTAGGGCTTATTTGTGGGGGGTAGGGCTTCTATCAGGTGCATATGTAAAAACATGCTAGGTCTTATTTTTTGGATAGGTCTTATTCTCCATTGTGTCAGGGAAGATCATCCAGAAATGGTAATACTCTGCTTCTCTGCTTGGAGACAGAGTCAATTTTTCTTGGCCATGCCTCCTCTGCCTGGGTCCTCTCCAGTTCAACTTGGTCTTCCAGCAAGTTGAGACTGAATAAAAGAGGCTCACCCCTTTCTGGAATATCTTCACACCAAAAAAACAGAAAGTATTTATATTACTTACCGAACAAGGCTCAGTGATCGCTAGAGAGCGGTCTGTGAGGTTACCGGTCCACTGGTATTCCGCCCTGCCAGCTTAAAGATCAGCTGAGGCCCCTGCCTGTTCTGCGCTCAGCGGAGGGGTTTTTTGCCTGTCAATGAGCAGCCCCTGGCAATCATCTGAGAAGGAAGAGGGGCTCAATCACTGTCTGGTTCATCCAGTCACACTGATAGCAGTAAGTGCCTATTGTGCCAGGAAAGCTGTGACAGGAGCGCTCATGATGAGCCAATTTACATGTGGAAACCGGCTGCTGACTTCGGGGTCATCTTTGCCGCAGAAGGATAGCTCTTGACGAGCCAGTCTGCCCAGTTCCACAGTTGGAAGGTGGCGACAGCATCCAGCTACATTACAGCCACAAGAAGTCTCCCTTACAGATCTTTGAGCATGGGAGAGCCGAGTGCAATCATAGCTGTGGCAGGAGCTCTCTGTTGAGCCAGTCTGCCTTACCCGTTGAAGAAACAGCGACAGCGCTCAGCGCCATGGTGGCTGAGGCAGGCGAGTTCTGGCGAGCCACTCCGCACCAACTAATGTGATGAAGGCACCACAGCGGTATCGCAATAGCAGCAGGAGAGCTCCTTTTGAGCCAGGCTGCCTTCTACTATAGCACAACATGGCAGACGCGCCCTGCGCCATTACAGTGGGAGAGCTCCCTTTGAGCCAGTTTGCCTAGTAACAGGAGGTAAGCAGTGGACGCACCCAGCACTATGACAACCATAGCAGGAGAGCTTTTTTGAGCCAGGCTGCCTTGTACTGTAGCGCAGCACAACAGACACGCCCTATGCCATTACAGCTGCGGCGGAAGAACTCCCTTCGAGCAAGTCCGCCTGGTAACAGGAGGTAAGCGGCGGACACCCCCAGTGCTATGGCAACTCATTTCGAGCCAGTTGGCCTTCGACCGTGGGGTATCATGCCATGCGCCATGACTGCCGTAGCAGGAGGGCTCTCATCGAGCCACTTCACCTAGTCTCATGAGAACAGCAGCAGTCTGCCTAGTATTTACGGTGGAATTGGCAGGAACGTGCTGCAACTGCTACGGCAGGGAGTTCACATAGAGCCGATCTGCCTAGTGTTAATTGATAAATCAGCAGGAGGTCCACTGCTATGCCAGCGGCAGAGCCTGGCGCATGGAGAGCTCATTCAAGCTAATGTACCCCCCCTTTTTTTTCTAACATCAAATTGGGCTAGTCTGCCTTGCGGCCTGAGGTGAAGGGATGAATGTGCTTGCCACCATGGCAGTCGCGACCTTGAGGGGGGCTCCTTCCGAGCTGATCGGCTTGATTACAAGTTAAACAACAAATGCACCCTGGAGCCATGGAGCTCTAACACCTTGCCCAAAATATCAACGGGAATATTGGCGCCTTATCACCTCTTAGTAGGCTGCACCTTCTTGATCTGTTTGCCCAGAAAATAGGGTGGGTGGACTCTAGCACAGGAGGCGGTTGTTTCTTCCGAACCAACCTGATCTACGATTGGCTGGAGAGGGGTAAGGGCCGCCCCCTTTATCCTTTGGCAGAATAGGAACGGGGTTGCTCATTGGAGCAAGTTATGCCTCATCCTGGTCTCTACACCTCGGGCCTCGGATGCCCCTCAGTGGCACCTTTTGCCAATAAGTGCTCCCATTGTTAATTGTTGCCAGCTCCATAGGCTGCTGATGGACCACAACATTAATTTGGGAGCTAACAGCAGCTAACGGGGCAGGAAACCTTCGGAAGGAGGTCTCTCCTTCCTCATGGCAGCAGGTTATGCATCATCCTGGCCTTTACGCCTCAGGTCACTAACGCCCATCTGCGGTACCCTCTACCAATCGTTAGTGCTCCCCCAATTGTTAATTCGGGAGCTAGTGGGGCAGCTAAGGGGGAAAGAAAACCCTTGGAATGAGGTCTCCCCTTTCTCAAGGAGATTCTGTCACTACTTTGCAGGAATTCTTATCAGGTGCCTGATTCCACCGGCTGCTGGCTGCCTGTCATTGCCCCAGCCACCAGGTGGCGCCAAACAGCAAGTTTCTTCCTTAGGACTGTGGCATTGGACAGATATGGTCTCCTTAATTCTACGGATTCCGTTTATCCAAGCCTGGGCCAGAGGAACTGATCCCTTTGGGAAGATCCTGTAACTCTTGCTGTACTGTTCCCACCCACAGTAGTGGGGCTGTTCCAGGGGAGTGGCACTGCCAGCGTAAAATGCCCAACTACACTTAGGAATTTCAGACTATCGCCCATGTATCTGTTACAAGGCAATGACATGCCTCTTCTGACACCTATGCAGCAGGGGTGAAATGTAAAATTTGTTACTACCGGTTCTGTGGGCGTGGTTTGGTGGGGGGTGTAATGTGACTGTGTGGGCGTGGCCAACTTTTTTTTTTTACTTTTAAAAGCATTTTTTCTACAACCTCTTCTGCTGAAGAGCTTGTAGAAAAAATGCTTTGAAAGGGTTCTGACGATCCCAGCTGAGTTGCCTAATCACCAGAACCCTTTCAAAGCATTTTTTCTACAACCTCTTCAGCTGAAGAGCTTGTAGAAAAAATGCTTTGAAAGGGTTCTTACAATCCCAGCTGAGCCGCGTGATCATCAGAGGCTTTTTTTTTTACTTTTTAAAGCATTTTTTTCGGCCAAAGAAAAAATGCTTTTAAAAGTGAAAAATACCTCTGATGATCGTGCGGCTCAGCTGGGCATGCAGGAGGGGGAGGGGGGGACACATATTTTTGCTACCAGTTCTCTGAACCACCCACTGCCATCGCTACCAGATCGGGTGATCCGGTCCGAACCGGGAGCATTTCACCTCTGCTATGCAGTCAGCGGGCCACATAATAATGGAAATGTCCAAGATCTCTAAATATTTGCAGGACCTAAGGGCCTCTACACCACTGCCAGGGTCTTGGCCACAGCCAGCCTAGGTTGGATCCAAACCCCAACCTCCTCTCCGGAGCCCATTAGCTCTATCTGGAGTCCATTGCCTCTGTACAAATGTGGTGTCATAACCAACTGCCCACAGTGGGGTTTCTCAGTAGCCTATCCTCTTCCTAAACCCAACAGTCAGGGAGGTAACCTAAAGGTGAACCCTTCGTTCCCTGGTACTGGAGGTGTCGTGTCCCACTCCTCCGCTGATGGCCGGGTCAGGGAAATCCGAATCAGGCGTGCCTCTGCAGCTCTGCCAAAGTCCTAGCAAAGTCCTCAGGGCAGGCAGGAGACCAGAAAGTGAGTTCAGCAAGGTATGTTTAGACTTTGCCTGACTCAGAGAATGCCAGAAAGCAGATCCTTTATATAGGCCATGGGGTGTGGCTCCATGACTCAGCACTTATCCAGGCCTGCCCCTCCCTTCCTTCTGTTGCCTCCGCCTATCAAGTCTTCTGACGCGGGGGTCACTCCAGTCGGCAGCTGTTGGCAATTGACCTCCCTCAGGCTCACATGCTGTGGAGGAGGGGGAGGGGTCTAGTTGCTCCGTTTGCCTGGGCATGGAGCCAGAGCTGGGGGTTGGAGGTATTTCCTCCTCTTCAGCCTGTCTGGGCATGGAGCCAGGGCTGGGGCCGGGAGGCATACTAGGACATTCCTCCGTGTTCGGAAGCAGATAAGAAGACCCCGGCTGTGGTGAGATCGGACGAGACACAACAGGAGGTGGGCTACATACTGTACCCGTGAACCTCACTGCAGTACCATGCCGACTCCATCAATGGCTCAGAGGTGATTCTAGAGACATTATGAAGAGATCTATAAGTCTCACCTGGAGACAGATGCCACAGTGGCGGTCTTAGACTCAGCTTCCTCGTTTACAGACACAAGGGGCTATATTGCCACGGAGGACAGAAGGGCAGATGTTCCTTATCCAGAGCACACTACAGGAGCCATTGTTGCAGTGGTTGGAAGGAAGTATTGTGTGCTAAGTATGCCTGCTGCTGGAAGTTCAGTTCCGATGGCGATCAGGATAGAACCAGTCTTCCATTCTTCCAGGGTCAGAAAAATGAAGGCCCAAGGGAACAATATACTGATTCTGTACAAGTTTTACAGGTGTCTGTAAGCACAGGTTGTACCTCTTGCTGAGCTTTGGCAGAGAAATCTTTTGCTGTGACACACCTGGCTGTCTTATCAAGCACTCCATGGTGAGGACCAGTCTTCGGCCCTGGCTGCAGCAGGGGCTGGGATCGGTTGCAGGTAAATGGACGTTGACTTGTAACCTCCTGCAGATGCTTTCCACCTTCCCCACCTTCCCCTTGCTTGAACCTCCTTGTGAGGATTAAGTGTCCGTTAAGGGAGGAGTTCCCGGACTATGGGCCTTTCATCAGTGTATTGCTGGCTTGATCCGATGCTGAATACAGCCTGCATACATTCGCGATGCGGCTTGCCTTGTGCCCATTTCCATCGAGTCTCCGGGGAGTACCAGCAGCACTAATTTCGATACCAGATGGCACCGGTAGAGGGTAAGTGGCAGTTGGCCCAGAAACCTTGAAGGGGGGGGCTTCTACTCCCCTTGGGAGAGGCGCTTGCCCAGTCCTGCTTGGAAGCAGGAATGGGATGGCCACCAGCACTATCCTCACTTCCCTCGAGGGCCGTTCCTCAGGCCTTGGGCTAGCTCTTGATGGCAGCGTGGCTCGGAGGACCTTGCAGGCCTTAGCTATCTGTCAAGGGACAGGCATGACGTTTGGAATCGAGTTCCCCATTAAAGTTGAAGATCATTCGTGACTGAGGGGTCTCAATCCTTAAATTAGCACGCTGCTTCACGTGCCACCGACACCATCGGTGCACGTTTTGATCCCTTGGCCTGACTGGATGGAATTACCATAGATGTGAGACCGTTTAGAGTGCAATTGACCACCTGTATTCAGGATTCCCTGACTCGGGGGGGGGGGGGTTGTGGGCCCGCAGGAAATTCCAAAGTAGTTTCAGGTGTCCCGTCAACCTGCTAGAAACTAACAATTCAGGCGATGGCATGCTGTTCAGCATCTTGTTAGCTCACCTGCCGCCCGCGGCATCGTGGGTGACAGCCTACGACGTCTGCATTGTACGGGACTATCTTTCTCCAGTCCTCCACGGGCCTCCCGACAAGTCACGTATTACGAATTCTGTTACCATATTCCTGCACAGGACTTCTCACTAGGCATGAAAGATGGTCAGAGTTCCCATTCGAGATACCCATTGGGAGTATCTAGGTAACCAACTCCTGGTGTAGATAGCCCATTCCTATCCCATCCGGCGACTTCTCCCACGCCTTTCCTAGCCAGATGGTCAACAGTGAAGCAGGTGGCCACTTGAGTCCTTGGGCTATGCCAAGGGACTTTTGTCTTGGACCATCTCATGATGGGCTGGAGCGGGGTGTTGAATCCTAGGGGCTCAGGATTTCCACAGCTCCATGTCGGCCCAACACAGCTCCCTGGTCCCATTCTAATTGGGGGGCCGGGTCTCGGGACCTCTGGGGAGCAGCACTCTTTAGGCCTCCAGGACGTCCAAGTCTAATGCAGCTTTGCCGCACAGACGTTCTGGCTGCCAAACACAGGGAACCAGTCAGGTGACACCCTCTTCGGGTTCTTCCCCAACACTGGGGATTGGTTCCATGGTCCGGTCCTGGTCCTGCGGGGGGTCGTCTACCAAGGCTCATCTGCTGGTAGGCTGCCTCATGAGGTGAGGACCTCAGTCCATCACTAAGGATCCCAAGGACGCCCTTTCGCTTCCCTTCTTACCCTTCAGGGTTCCTGGTCTATTTGAGACCATGGGGTTCAGACTGGCCGCCAGGTACAGTTCTCTGGACACTGGGCGGGGAAGTTTCCTTTCACGGTACCTCAGGACAGCACCACCCTTAGAGGACCATCATGACAACAGATGCCTCTGGCGCGGCAGAAACGTGCAGCCTCCTATGGGCCTTGAACGGCACGCCGGGTACCAGGCAGTGGTTCCAATGAATAGGGCCATTAACACAGACAGGAGAGTCTATAGTCTGGCGGTTCTCTCTCCAACGGAGACCTCAGGGGGACCCACCCTGTTGGGGCGGTTCTGAAGGGCACTCTCCCTATTTCAGAGGGACGATCTGGAGATCTCTGGCCTCCAGAGTTATGTTCAGCTGTCCTTCGGCCATGGTCTGATCTGTCCCAACAGCATACCTGTCACTTACGGCAGGTTGGGGGTTCTCTGCCAGGGTCTTCCTCCCCTGGGGGGGTATGGTCTTCTTCCTTCTTCGTTCCAGGTATACTTTGTAGTGCCACTGTAGGTCCATCAATTTTGGATGGTTGGAGATGGAAGGACAAGCTTCGCATCGGGGCTCCAGGTCCTTCCACTGTCTCTGGCCTTTCGGCATAGTCACCAGCCAGTGAACATGCCAGTGGGGCGGGACACACGGTCTTCGTCAGGAAGGTTTGTAGAACCATTTGGTATTCCCCATTCAGCTGGGTCAGCCTTGGGAGGTGAGTCCTCAAGGGGGCTCGTGCAGAACGGGGACTTGAAACCAGACTGTTGCCCTCCCGTAAGACTGACCGGCTTTGGTAACTCCCATTCATGGATGGTCTTCCCTGACACAATAGAGAAGGGGCGTTGGTCCTACCTGATATGCTCCTTCTTGGGGTTCGGGGAAGATCATCCAACCCCACCCTGGTGGCTGTCTGGTCCTAGTCCGGGAGGGGCTTCTGTTTTCACAGGTTTTCTGAGCCTCATTATTGCCATGCCTTTGTTGAACTGGGGAGGACCCAGGCAGAGGAGGTGTGGCAAAAAAAAATGGACTCAGTCTCCAAGCAGAGAAGCAGAGTATTACCATTCCTGGATGATATTCCCCGAACCCCGAGAAGGAGCATATCAGGTAGGACCAACGCCCCTTTTCGGGGAAATGGTATTGTACTTTTTTTGTTATTTCCCCCTAAAGCATTTGTTTGTTTTTTCAATTGAATTATACAGCTTGTTATATTAAAGGGGGAAAAAAAATCTACCAATTTTATCTTGGTCTGGTTTTTTACATCTAAAAAATCTGGCATTTTAACAGGTATATGTAGACTTACTATATCCACTGTATATATGCTACATGTCCTTCTATAAGAAAATTGTTTACAGAGAAAACTATGGATTTATAATAAATCTTTATGACATAAAGCCCCATGAATTAAAAGGTAAAAATGAAACTTACAAGGACTGCAAAAAAGGAATGTGTTGCACACTGATAGTCAAAATGGATATTTCATTAGTTTTTAAGATACAAATCTTCAAAAGCACTTTGTGTATTCAGACCGAATTGCAGTTTAACTTAAAAGATGACAATTTTTAAACTAGTAAAATTCATGCAACCTTTAGAACAGGTTTGCTGGCTGAGGAACTCTGAGAGTTGAAGTCCACAAGCCTTACAAGTTACTAAGGTTGGAGACCCCTGCTTTAGAACATATTGAATGGAATTGTCAACTCATGAAGTATTCCTGATCTGCTTTCAAGTTGCCATAGGCAGTGGGAAGGGGGATTGAGCCTCACAGCTGCATCGAGGAACTTGCACTTCAGTCAAAACAAACCCAGCAAATGCTAAGGCCATCTCCATGGAGATCCACAGTGACCGTGTTTCTCTGAAAATAAGACCAGGTCTTATATTTTGGGAGGCTGCAAAATGAACAGTAGGGCTTATTTTCAGGGGATGTCTTATTTTTCTTTACGAACAGGAGGCGGCAAGCGTGGGGGCCAACAGGAGTAGAAATGCTGCTACTGCTTGCCTGCTCGCTCCATGTCACTGTCTGCTTGCCCGCAGCTGCAATGGGCTAAGCTGTCGGCACCTCCTGGCCTCTGCCCACCCTGCCTGCTGGTCCTGGGACATTTTCCAGCTGCGGTGGGCACCGTAGTGGCTGCCCATACTGCTGCTGGCCTTGTGGGGGCTCTTTGCCCTCCTGGCTCTGCTGTTCTCGCGGCACCCACAGACCAAGCTTTCAGCACATCTGTCTCCTTTCATCGTGAGTTGGAAGACCCGCATGGCGAGGGACTGCTGGTCAGGTTGGTGTGCAAACATCTTTGCCAGTTTCTCCTTTAGTGATCATGCCAACCGTTTTGGGAGTGCAGGAGCCGGACCAAAAGCCCTGCCTTCAGCACACTTCACACCAATATGCCATGGCTGCCTTCAGCATCTACTTCACCTGCAGCTGCTCTGCTGCCCCCTCGCCTTCCATCCAGCCTGGCCTGCTGTTGAAGTTGGAAGTTTGATTGTGCCCCGCAAGGGAGCCTCCACCCTGGTGGATTTGTCTGCAAAAGCTGAGATGGAGCAGCCGCAAGAGGGGGGGGGAAAGAAGGGAAAGAAAAAGCACGCACCTTCCTCAACACAAAGCTTCACAATAGACACAGTGTGAAAGCAGTGTGTGCATGTTGGCCAGTATAGCACTGGCTGAGACCAGTAAGTGTCTCAGCAGCAGCAGAGCCAGCAGGCATGGCAGGAGGAGGCCAGGGTGCATTGAGAGCTTGGTCTGCAGGTGCCACGAGAACAGGAGCAGAGCAGCCAAGAGCAACACAGTCAGGCCAGAGCCCCCGCAAGACCAGCAGCCGCACAGGCAGCTGCTCCACAGCTCCTATAGCAGCTGACGTGGCCAAGAAGTGTCCTAGTAGCAGCTGGTCCAACAGGCAAGGTGGGCAGAGGTTGGGTGTGCCGAGAACTTGACCGGTGGACATTGAGAGCAGCAGCAAGGTGGTGCCCAGAGCCAAGGTCAGGCAGAGCAGCAGCAGGTTACACAGCACCCACAGACAGCGCAGGGAGCTGCTCCCGGCACCATCAGCCCCCAGCAACAGTATGTGCAGCAGGCCCAGAAGTTTGGGCCTCAGGGCTGGCAATGGCGGCTTCTGAAATTGATCCTTTCGGACAGCTTCTTCCCTTTCAGCCCCTTCTGCAGTCACCAAAAGAGCCAAGTGGCAATTGCTCAGGGAAAAAATGTAAGAGAATGTGTGAAGAAATATTCCTCTCCCCCACAGACGCCCCCCGACATGAGTCAGCTGGCCATGTCCACCCCCCAGATGACCCTCTTAACTAGGGCTTATTTTTGGAGTAGGGCTTATGTGAACATGAACAAAAAGTCAGGCTGTGTCTTATTTTTGGGGTAGGTCTTATTTTTGGGGAAACACTATTTGGCAGTATGAGAAAAAAGGAATTATCAAATTCTATTTCCTTCTCAGAGTCTATCAGTTTTGTTGGCACAAGTCTGAATCTAATGTGGTTCATTCATTACTTTTACAGACATCTACTGATGACTATAGAGCTAGATACTTTAATAATTAGCATAATTTTTCTTGTTTATTGTGTTTGCCCAATGCAGTTATGTGGGAAAAGCTATTTCGTTCTTCAGTTTCAATTTTATTTATTAGGATCTCATATCTTCAGATAAGGAGACATCGCCCACTTGTTTTGTAATTAAATAAAGCAAAAAAAAAATCTAAATAGTCATACAGAAATGTTTAATGCATTTTCTAATGAAATCATCACAGTAACAACTTTATTTTACTGTAATGAAATGCAGTTTTACCACACCAGTATAAATTAAAACATTAAGATCAATGTTTAATACATCTCTAGAAATATTACAGGTGTAATTGTCATAATCAGCAACTGAATTGTTCAATAAAAAAAAAAAAATCTCCCCCAGACATCCCATTCTGTTCCAACATAAATAAGGCTCTGTAATTAGTTGTATTATTACAGGTAAATCCTTTTTTTGAATACCCAGATATGCTAATTTCAGACACTCTTAACACATGAGCAGAGGCACATTTTATGTGCTTGTAAGAAGTTGGGCAAGAACATAAAACACTGCATTAGATCATACTATAGATATGAATTACTAAATTAAAATACATCTGGGATATGAGTTGGTATCACTTCACATCACAAAGGGCATTGTAAATTAATATAATAGGCAACTTTGGTAGTGCGCCTATAGCAAACTAAGTGTATAGATGAGAGTTTGAAACTTAAGAGAAAAATTTTAAAATCATGTTACAGGAAAAATCATTTTAGATATGCATGATTAACACAAAGAAATGTTTAGTTTTAGAGGAAGCATCCCAAGATTCCTAAAATGTTTTACACATCAGGTGAATTCTGTTAATGGTAATTTATAAATGTAAAAGGTATACAGGTGCAAAATTCATTGTTTAGCCCCCACTCCAAGTATAGTTTTTTCTGAAATGGTGTTGAAATACCTAATCACAATGAACAATTAACTATTGCAGAGAAACATTCTCAAGCATTTTGAAAAGCCATGTAATATTATCTGGGCTGTTTAACAAAGCAGTTTGCAGTATTGATTCAGGATTTTTACTCTGATAATCCTTTGAAATATTTTTTTTTCAAAGACATGGATCAGTATCTTTGGATTATATGATTTACAAGAAAAAAATACAGACTTTGGCAACAAAAATAACCTCTTGTTACAAGGGCTTACATGCATAGAATAAAGCATCCGATTTTGTTTGCCTTCCTTAAAGTGACTTCCTGTGCAGTTTTGATAATAGTTTTGATATTTTATCACTAATTCATGTTTGAATAACTATTAAGATGGTACAAACTTTAGAATTTTCAATTGGCCATCACTTGTGAACTTTATATAATATATCAGTTTTATTCGGTAAATAAAGCCTCATATCAAATATTTGCAATACTTCTCCCTAATAAATGAATATTCAAATGCAAAAAAAGTTTATTAGGGATGGTAAAATTCAGTTGTTCTGTCAATTCTTGGCTTGTTTAACAGAATTTTTCAAGTAACTCAATTCCATTTCGAATCAATTATTACTTCAAAATTCCTCAAAATAAACATTTTAAATTCTGTAATATTTACAAATAAGGGTCTATTAATAATATAGTCCCTTAATTAAACAGTAATGAATTTAAAACTATGGCAATCAAGTATCTGAATGGGTTACAAAGAAATATAAAAATCTTTTCATTAGAAACTTGCCAAGTTTATAGAGGATTTTGAATATAAAAATCACATTAAAGTAAAATCAATAGTGTGGACTCATTTATATTTAATATATCCTAATCTGTAGAAACAAAAACTATAATATGTATATTTCGTGCAAATTATAACATTTTTCTGCCTTTATTTGAGATAGGTATGTAAAACAAAAAGACCTTCATTTAGGGGAATAGTCTCCAGTGCTTCAACATGCAGTTGCTATCAGGTATACAATTAAACTGAATGAACAGAAATTAAACAGAATTGTTCCAATTCTTAGTAGTAGTATTCTCTTTACATTTCACAAAATTGGTATATAACAGGATTTTTAATAGTACAAAAATGCATAAGCCTAAGTCATTATTTGTAACAGAAACATAGTTTAAACAGATTTGGCTGTTTAACTGCAACTACTAAACTGTAGGGTTTAACATGCTTCACCCACGTTTATTAACCTGTTCAATCTGTTTTTCTTGCAGTAGATCTAAATTGTCACAAGACTTTTATGATATCCAAACTCTTAAGCTTAAATGGCACAAGAAATACTTCCTTCTTGTTATCAAATTCAGCAGGTCACAGTACATCTCAATATGAGAAACCAACCATTTCAATAAAATGCATCAATTGTAAGGAGGCTCAGTTAGGGCTCTGGAGAGAGAAATGCTTTTCTGGAATGTAAAGAGGTAATGCGGAATAACTATACATTTCATGAATTAACCCATTAATGGTCAGTTGTAAAATGGGCCAAATCTTACAGTTTTCAAAGGGCAGCTCACTTCAAGATGATTCAGAAACAGGAACTAACCATCGATTTCTTCCATGCTAAAGCAGCAAGGCCCAAACTGGAGTTTACGAACTTCTTATGAATTATATAACGTCCAATTGCACTATCATGGCAGATCTAACAATTCAGAGTGCATCCAGTGCAGGTTTTCAGATTTTGTTTTGTCCATCTTTCTTATTTAGTAAAACCACATTTTCCTAAACCAACTCTTAAATTCCAGCAGTTTTCAAAAAATCCAGCCTTTCTTTTGTATCACAAAACTACATCTTATATTAAAGTGTTGTACTGTTTAACAAATGAACTTCCTCTTCACTTTCCTCTCTCTCCTCAGCTATTGAGTTCAGTTGAACATTATTGATGCGGGATCTTGGTTTGCCATCTGGGCCATGTGTCGAAGGATATCTTTTTTTGTGATAATGCCAAGGAGGCGCCTAGAAAGAGACACACAAAGTAGGGCTAATTAACTTCAATATTTAAAGTCAATCAATTTTTCTTGTAGACAAAATCCTTTTTGTTGATAGAGCAGCAAAGCCTGATTATTTCAAAGAATGCATTTTGTTAGGAAGTAACCATCATTTTATTAAAACTATTAAAACTGTGAAAGTAAAGAGGATGGTCACTAAACCATCCAAGAGGATGGTCACTAAACTATTACCTACTTTCACCTAAGAAATAACCAAGCTACCACCCACTGATAATTTGTTGCTGATTATCATATGCCAACAAAAAAGTAACAAAGACGAAAAAAGATTTGAGTAAATGAAATTGATCCCATTACAAAAATGAAATATAGTTGGATCTACGCTAACTCAAAATTGCATGATAATTCAATTTTGAGAATTCAATTTTGAGAAACTGAATAAATGCTTTAGATGTTTCTATAAGAGATATGCAGATAAGCTTGAACAATAGATAATCACAAATAAATCCATCTGAAATTCAGATTTTTTAAAAAAAAGTTACAGTCATATTTTCCCCAAATTAAAAAGCAATGCTTTTATGATCAAAGTCTTGATATTATTAAAGAGTGAAGCTGTCCTAAGAAATACTATTACAGGAGACGCAGAAAGATATGTTACTCTGGTTAGTAGTTGTACTGCAACTGACTTTATAAGAGGCGGCATGAAAAACTTGTGAAGTATTAGAAAAAATACAAGTTAAATAAGAATGTAAGCAGTTAACATGGAAGATAGTGTTTATTTTTTAACTTTTTTAATTGCAGAGCAGCAATTGCTAAGTGTCATAGAATACAGCAAAAGGGACAACTGATAAATATCATTAGTGTTGATCAGAAAATACAGGAAATCCTGATAAGTTCTAAATATCCTATTGTAGATATCAAGACTAAAGTGTCATATGCAGATTAAGTAATACCTAAAATTAAAAATGAAAACTCTAATCAAAGAGTTTTGGCAGGTTTTATCTAATTTCATAAAACCAGAGGGAGAAAAAGATGTATGCTAATATATGTGAGAATACTAGAATTTCTAGCACCAAGATTGCTAAAATACTACTTAGGTCCTATTTTATTCAGCATATTTCCAACAAGTGGATGTTAAATATTATGTTTAAAATTTACATGATATTTAAATTTAAAAGATTTTAGAATTGTATACGATTGCCTGTCCAGATGTTGTAATAGAACACTGAACAATTCACAAGTTTCATGCTTCCTGATGTCTAAAGTGTCAAATGAGATCTGATATATCTAATCACCAAGGGTTCGACGTGCTGCTTTAGTTGCTCGAGATGCTCTAATATGTTCTTCTTTGTGATGATTCCCAAGACAATCCTGAAACAGATCATGTTATGCTAATAACTGTGTGTGAAAAAAAAATGAAATGAAATGAAAACATGGATTGCAGAATTGGTAGTAATGAAAACAGTGAAATGAAAATCTTTGTGGTCAACATCTCTTTCAAAAGATGTAAAATTTACGGTGAGGACTTAAAACAAAAATGAATTTAAACAGGATGAACACTGCTTAGGCATTTACTGCTGTCACTAAAACCTCCACTTTCCTAAGGCTGTAAAAATGAAATTCAAGAATGAATTTAAGTATTTCTGCAGATAGGAATTCTGAGCTTTTTACAAATATCAGATGCTATGCATTTTATCCAGCTTTTTCTGGATTCAAATCATATGAAAGATTTTAAATATGCATTTAAATTTAAATGCAGAACCATTTCTTTTGCTTGATTTCTGCATTTAGAATACAGTGAATTGCATATTAATACATTTATTTTGAATTATTTTTAACGTGAAAATAGAAGGGAAGATTATGTTGAGCTTTTATCAGTGCCATCTAGGATCAAAATCAGGGAGTCAAGACAAAGGAAAACAGTTGGCAGAATTACATATCTAATCTGGGTCAGTCACCAGGATCAGAGGTTTAGCTTTCCAAGCTTTTGGACTGATGCTGGAGCCCATCGACAGGGAATTTCTCTCTCACCATGCTGGCCCCTGTGACCGATCCAGGTTGTATCCTGGAAAATTACCCTGGGACACATATTTTTTGCCTTCATTTGTGAGAATTACATATAATCACAAAGCTCCACATACTGATTCCTGGAAATCCAGCTTAAGTTACTTCTAAATTTTTCTTACAAATCATACAGAGAGAAAAATAAGTTTAAACTCTCTACTATAAAGTAATTTTATAGTATGTGTAATATAACTGAGCATCTTTTGTGTAGTAGAAACTGGGAGACCATAAATTCTAGTCTCACCTTAGGCACAAAGCCTACTGGGTGATCTTGGGCGAATCACAGGAAGGAGGCAATAGCTAATCATTTCTGAAAAACATTGCCAAGAAAACTACAGGACTTAATCACGCAGTTGCTAGGAGTAAAAACTGATTCAAAAACATAGAGGGACAAACAGACAGACAAAGATGATATAGTCATTTGTTTAATTTGTAAGGTGCCTCAGTCATCCAAGAGATGCTAGGCAACAATGTGTGTGTATGTGTATATACACGTGTGTGCACACACACAGAGACACACTCTCTCTCACACACACACACATATATATACTGCATATTATTTAATGAAGGAGTGGTATTAGTAAAATGCTGCACAAAGAAACTTTTTCTTTCAACTATAGTGCAGTATTTTATTTCCTTGATAATATAAGAAATATTTGAAAATCATGGAACTGAACCAAAATCTATTGTTAATCAATTTCTTAAAACAGAAAATTTGTCAGATTTTTTTGGGACACATATATTTTATTGTACCACATTTTCAACTCTTTCTCTAGGGAAGTGCCCTAACAGAAAAGTCTATAACTGGAACTGTTGCACTGATAGTGGTATACTCAAGTACTGTATTTCTAATGAGTTTACCAACTGAGCTTGCCTTTCAAACTGAAGAGAATGAAATCTGGTTACTGTTGACATTATCAAATACTACATAGTATTAAATTAACATAAATGCTATATCTGCAGGCTAACTATTTTTGTCTATAAAAATTCGTTCACTAAAACATTAAAATAATATTTTAGTTAGCTAGGGTGGCCTTTTTAGTTAGTTTATTACTTTCCAAAATAATTATGAACTTTTATTTTGTCTGTATATATAAGTGACCACTTCAAATTTCTAAAACGTTATTTCTACTCACTATAATATTTTATATTCTCACTCCATAACTGGAGCTCAACCACATTGGCTGGAAAACAACGTAACACTGGGCCTAATATGTGAAGAATGTAATTACAATCTGATGCACTGATGATTAGAGAGAGATCTGTCAATAGAACTGCTTTCTAGGTATCTGTCTGCATGGAATCATATAAAAAAAAAAAGCTACAAAGATAAACACAACACTTAACCAAGGCTTTATTTCTATAGATGAAAGACCTGGAAGATGATTTACAATGTTCAACAAATTTCCTCTTCTGTCACAGCTTTAGGATAGAAATGACTGGCAGATTATGGCTTTAGTCTTTAGGTAAAAGACTAATCTTAGGTTAGAAAGCAGAAATCTGGAAATTCTCAGCAACAGAATAAATCAGGAACAGGTAGCAAAACTGGAAACTCACCATGGAGTTGAAATTAGTCCTATTTTGGGGATGTGTCTCAATAAGGTTTTCTTTTTAGAAAAAAAAGTTTAAAAAATAAAGTAAAAGGACAACCAAACTTTAAAAAAAACAACAACAGCCATCTACATTTCATATTTCTAATAGAAATGCAGAGACTGCAAGTTATACCAAAGTTTCATTCAACCCGTTGTGGCCAATAGCTGGTTGGAATGTGTAGTCCAACATCTGGAAGTTTTAAACTGGAAACAATGGCTTTTAAAAAAATCACACAGGAGAGGTAGGATGGAAGGCCAATCTGTAGATATAGGGGCATTTGAAATGCTCGGTAAATTTCAAAAATATTCTGTGTAGACCAAGCAGTGTAGAAAAGTAGAGAATAAGAAATAAAAAATGGCAGTTTGCAGGGAATGGGGAGACACTTGTCAAAATAAGAATAGTGAATGGTTCAATTACCATTTTTACTTTAGCCCCAATGATGAGTTATTTCACCTTACTGATAACAATCATACAGCCTAAGAAATTAAGTGGTTTTTGACAGAAAAAAAGATTGCAGAAGCTCAGCCTTGACCAAGTTTCCTATAAACTTAATATGATAATGCAATCTAGTATATTTCACCCTATAAGGAAAACTCAATAAACATCACAGTAGCTTCTTACTTGCTTTTAAAAGCTGACTAGGAGATTCAAGAAAGTTCCAAGAAATTATATTAGAACAGGAATGGCCACTACCAAGTTGCAGCATGATTGAAACTGGGCCGCACGAGTGATGGGCAAGCATGTGTGCGAAGCTCCACTCGCATAAGTGGCAGGAAAGTCCGCGGGTGTGAAGCTCCACTCACGCAAGAGCTGGGCCCTTGCGCTCACACACGAACCTCCGCTCGCAAAACCAGACAGCACTTATGTGGAGGGCACTTGTGCTTGCGCACGAAGCTCCATTCACGCAAATGGAGCTTTGTGCACAAGCACTCTCTGCTTGTGCGAGTGGAGCTTTATGCTTGAGCACTTTCCACTCATGTGAGTCGAGCTTTGCACGTGAGTGGGGTTTTGATCTCTGCTCATGAGCAAAGCTCAGTTTGTGAGCAGAGGGGCGTTTGCGCGTGCCTGCCACTCACACCAGTCCCTGTGCTGACCAAGTCCACCAAGATGGAAAAGTTGGGGACTGCTTCATAGAACACAGAATAATAGAGTTGGAAGGGAACTTTGAGGTCTTCTAGTTTTTTATTTTTACTTAAAAAATAAAGTTATGGGTAGAGCAAATACAATCTGTAAGACTAACATTTTTAACAAAGTCTGAAATAACCATTAGACTATCTGGGGAAAACAAAATCTTGGCAGGGTACACAAGACATTTTTTCAATAAAGAACTCACCCATTGTGTGTTACAAGACACTGCCTTAGGCCCAGTTTGCGGAATATGTCCACCACAATCTCCATTGGTGTGTGATCCGTAACTGTGAAAGGGCTCATGTCAAGAATGCTCCTAAGCTTCAAAGGTCGAGGACTTTCTGCTGAAAGTGATAAGGTATGCTGGGCAAAACAGACTCTGGAACTTCCAACAATGCCCTCTTGTTTCTTTCTGGCACTTTCTTCAAGAACAAAAAAGAAAAATCAGTATGAAGGATTGGATTTTTTTAAAAAAAAGCAAATTATTGCTAGATTTCAGCCAATTGCTCCATGTATGTATAATTTCAAATTAATTTTCTCTTCTGAACATCCATGTATGATATTTAATATTCCCACTGTAAATATGCATAAAGAAATGGAATAGTTGGGTAGCTCCTAAGCTTCAAAGGTCGAGGACTTTCTGCTGAAAGTGATAAGGTATGCTGGGCAAAACAGACTCTGGAACTTCCAACAATGCCCTCTTGTTTCTTTCTGGCACTTTCTTCAAGAACAAAAAAGAAAAATCAGTATGAAGGATTGGATTTTTTGTGTGATCTGATTAAAAACATCAAAAATTTGATAGCAAAAATTCAGGCCATGCAATGATTCTCTCCTAGCAATTCTATCTGTATGTACCCATGAGCTTGATGGGAAAGTAAAGGGCTTTAAATGATATGATAAAAAGGCCCAATAACAATCTGCTTCTTTAGTGAATGATCCTTCCCTTCCTTTCCCTTTTTATGAGTTTTTTTTCCTCCTATCTTTTCAGCAGCTCCTTCCTCTTGCTGGTTTATTGATGACACCTGCACTGTATATATCTATCTGGTCTCAGCCTCCTTCCAACTAAATCTCCAAGGTGGCCTAATTAAGAATAATCCTAAATTATATTATAAATACCAAATTGGAAAACATCAATTTTGAGAATTCAATTTTGAGAAACTGAATAGAATGCTTTAGGTGTTTCTATAAGAGATATGCAGATAAACTTGAACAACAGATAATCACAAATAAATCCATCTGAAATTCAGATTTTTTTTAAAAAATTGTCATTTTCCCCAAATTAAAAAGCAATGTTGTTATGATCAAAGTCTTGGTATTATCAGAGTGAAGCTGTCCTAAGAAATACTATTACAAGAGAGGCAGAGAGATATGCTACTTTGGTTAGTAGCTGTACTGCAACTGACTTTATAAAGGGGAGGCATGAAAAACTTGTGACGTATTAGAAAAAAATGCAAGTTAAATAAGAATGTACTGAATGCCTCCTTCCAACTAAATCTCCAAGGCGGCCTAGTTAAGAATAATCCTAAATTGCACAACATTTTAAAACACTATAAATACTAAATTGGAAAACATTAACAGAGAAGAAATTCCAAAGCCTTCTGAAAAAAATCTGTCTTGGATCTAAAAGCAGCAGCTATCCAAAGCAGGCTCTGGAAATTCTTTACACTTTGTAGATTCACAGATCTGATTTAATAAACAACAGGGATTTGAGTCTTTAAATATTATGAATAGTTAAGCTAAGATTAAGGGAAACAAACTGCACTTGCACTAATAAAATGAAATAGCCTCTCATCCAGATACCACCGCAACTAACTCCCTACTATGACTCCACCTACATATACAGATGGAACAACTGATTTAGGAGTTAATTCAGGATTAAATCTGTGTCTCCAGAGGTTTTAATTGGCTAAGTTCCAATGGGTTAATGAATATTTTTATTTTATTATGGTCGCTGACCGGAATTTAAAAAACAAACACAAAAATAGAGCATAAACAAAAGATAAAATATTACAACTGATGGTGGGTTTGTCAATATATAATAAATGTGCCCAATTTTACTGGCAGGATAATAAAGTGTACCTATATAAAAGAATGAATCATATTATTCATTAAAAACAACAACAGAATTTCCAGGATATTTTACCATGTAAGAAGTAATAAGGTGGGTCCTTAGCCAGGACTCCTGACAGAGGATACAGTATAGCAGCCATAAGCTGCACAGATAGTTCTCAATTTATAACCATTTGTTGAGCAACTAATCAGTTAAAATGGCACTGAAAAAAAGTGACCTAAGACCAGTCCTTGCCCATACAACTGTTTCAACATCCCCAGTCCTGTTATCAAAATTTGATGTTTGGCAACCAGAATATATTTACAATGGTTGTAGCATCCTGGGACCCATGGCTGCCATTTGTAACCTTTGTGGATGGCTGCCAACAAGCAAAGTCAATGGGGAATGCCAGATTCACTTAACAATGATATGATTGACTTAGTAACTATGGCGATTTGTTGAAACCTTGGCAAAAAAAAAAAGGTTGTACAATCAGAAATGACTCATTTAATAACTGCCTTGCTTAGCAATGGCTTATAAGCAGTTTTAGCCAATATGGGACTTTTTTGTATTGGCCCTCCAGAACTACTGTGTGCAGAATGTTAAAGCATGTTGAAGTTAGTGCTCTTTGTAATTTAGAAATAATTATGAGGTGTAGTCTGTCAATGGTTTATAAAAAGGGGTTTGGCTGCTGAGAAAGATTATCTTAGGTACAGCCTGCTAGTTCTGTTGGATTTCCAGGTCTTGGATATGCAATTTAAATGCCTAAGTGCATGCTCATAACCATTAAGAGCACTTTCCTGGAGAAGTTGAGATTTTGAGGTTTTTGTGAGATTCCAATCAAATGCAACTTTACCTTACAGAGATTCAATTTCAGCTCTCCAGCCACATTAATATAGCAGAATTGTTCACATCAAGAAAAGCAATGGAAACAAAGCTGATTCTACACAGAACCCCAGCGAGGAGTAACTCATGACAAAGTGGCCATAGCAAGAATCTTTTATAAAAAGGAAGTCCCAATCTTTCAAAGATCAAGGTTTTGTAAGTAAGAAATGCCTACAACAATCTAGTTACTATATAGATATCTGGACCTTAAAATGTATTAAATCTCTTGGCTATCACAAGGCCACAGAAGGATAACTTCACCAGGGTCTATTCTGAAATTCTTATGTTCTATTCAGAATTCTGTATGGCAAAAGATCTACCAAGCATTTCATCTGAATATCATCTGCTATGATATCAACTATCATAAAACAACTTTGCAATGATAGAATAGTATATTTGATTTAGATGTGTATTATCTATAAAAATAGTTCATTGAAGATTCTTCTCCATTTGGCAAGGAAATAGAAGGAATGCAGGACACGTCCAAAATATATGAGACCAACCTTATCTGCTCTTTGAACACCATGTCCCCATTTCCTTCCTTAGGGTCATGTATACTTTCTGTACTTCTGCTATGATTGCCTTCCTCTTACTCTTTGGAAAAATAACAGATATCCTCCAGCTAATGAAAAGCAATTACCTATTGCAATAGTCAAATCTCTCCTTAGCGCAAATCCTACTAATCTTTGGGATTCTTTTGACATTATTACAGGAAAACCATTGTAGCTGGTTTCATTGATCAAATTTTCAATATCATCCACAGTCATATTATCCTGTGTTAATACTGCCAATGGAGCATCATTTCTTCGAGGTCTCATGACATCAGCAGCCAGGGTTGTATGCGTAAATTCTTCCTTAGCATCCAAGAAAGGATATCCATTCAGACGTATGTGTGCTTCATAGATGCCTTCTCTGCCAAAAGCATCTCCAACCCATTTGCTCGTCATTACTGCAGCCATAAGAGGTACAATATATTCTAGTCCCCCTGTTAATTCAAACACAATAACCACTAGAGATACAGTCATCCTTGTCACTCCACCTGGAAGGGAAAATAAAAATAAAAATGGGTTAAACAGCATGTTGTGAAATGCATCAACATTTCTAGGTGTCAGCTACAAAATTATGCCTCAGAGACAGCAGCTAATAAACAAATTAACAACCACAAGAAGAAGATGGTTAAGTAGTATATTGCCATTTAACTGGGTCAAAAATCGCAATCCTGCCGGTGCTTATTTGTGAGAAAAGTCCACTGAGCTTCTACACACAAACTTAGTATAGCTCTACAAATATTTTAATAAAGAACTCTGCCAAATCTTACATTCCTAAAAGACCCCAAGAGGTGCTCAAAGCAACCATATCTGCCAAACCTTAAAGCAGCTGGGTCACAGTATCAAGGAGCAAAATAGTTTTGTTGAATTATTTATATTATGCTTCAATTTGCACTGTAAAACTTAATTGAGGAAATTGCTAAATCTAGGTTCCAAATATACCATCTCTGAGGTTTATAGGGATCTTTCTTGCTCCTAATGGATAATTATTAATTTGCCTTATTTTTTCAAGATTCCAATATTTTAAAAAAATTAGCTTAAAGCTTCAACTTTATTTCCAATCCGCTTCTGGGCTGCATTTGGTAAGTGACTACTGTACAGTGTTTGTTTTAACAGCATACCACTTCTTTAAAAAAAAAAAGTAAATGGAATGGCAAGGAATAACCAAGGTTCTAACAGTATATAAAGTAACAACTTCTCCAACTGGTGTAAAGGTAAAGGAATACAGGTAGTCCTTGACTTACAACCATAATTGAGCCTAAAATTTCTGTTGCTAAGTGAAACATTTGTTAAGTGAGTTTTGCCACATTTCAGGTCCTTTCTTGCCATAGTTGTTAAATGAATCGCTGCAGTTGTTACATTAGTAACACTGTTGTTAAGTGAATCCGCTTTCCCCATTGACTTTGCCTGTCAGGTCACAATTGACTTTCCCCATTGACTTTGCCTGTCAGGCACTGCAAATGTCATAAATATGAGTCAGTTGCCAAGCATCTGAATTTTGATCACATGACCATGGGGATGCTGCAATGATCATAAGTGTGAGAAATGGTCGTAGTTCAATTTTTTCACTGCCATTGTAACTTCGAATGGTCACTAAATGACTATTTTAAGTAAAGGACTACCTGTAGTTGTGACTGGTCAACTCTCAATGGCAATTATTTTTTTTTATTTTTTTTAAAATATACTTTATTGAACTTTTTTACATTAAAAGCATAAAAAAAGGAAAAAGAAAAGCTTATATCATTTAACAGCTTATTTGTGGTGTTTTTCATCTAATAATAATCCATGCAATAATGACAAACATTAAATTCTACATATTTGTATTCTTATTTTATCTATTGATTATGCTTAGTAACTAAATATTCTTATCTCCTTTCCATCCATCCATACCACCGTTCCCATATACCATAAAATACTGATGTCTCTTTACCCTTCAGACTCAGAGTTAGTTTGTCCATTTCTGCGCAATTCATAATCTTTTGTATAATAAGTCTCTCTGAGGGCACACATGGCTGTTTCCAACATTGAGCAAAGGCCATCCTAGCAGCAGTTAATATATGTAGTATTAAATATACTGGACTGGACTAGAATTTTAAATGTCTAAATTTTATATTTGGTTTTAAATGGGGTTTTATTATTTATAGCTCTATTTTAAATATTTGGCCTATGTAATAAGTTTTTTAATTTAATGTTTTTATCTTGTACATATATATGTTTTTTAAGTGGCTGTAAACCGCCCTGAGTCCCTAGGGAGATAGGGCGGTATAAAAGTACGAATAATAAATAAATAAAATAAATACTCTTCAAGTATTTTTTTTTTAAAATCCCCAATAAAAAAAGTTCGGGTTCTAGATCCAATTGTTCATTCGTAATTTCTTGTAGCCACTTTTTAATTTTTAACCAATATTTACGTGATTTGGGGCAGGACCACCACATATGGTAATATGTTCCATCTTTATTTTTATATTTCCA